>NC_088979.1:78297765-79497765 GCF_963932015.1 Anas acuta
AAAATACACATACCAATGAATATTACTGTGATACAAAGAGGATTCTAAGAGGAGGTGTAGGACCATTGTTCAAAAACGTTTTGCTTTCCTTTGTTCCTCATAAGAATGCTCCAATATCCTAGATAAGCAAAATAATAGTTGAAGAAGAATTTCACATTTACAGCTGTGGTAATAGTAACTACAATGGCAGCTGCATAAACATAATGTGGAAATGGAGAAAGAAAGATTCCTAGTAAAACCGGAAGCCAAGACATGAAACAAACAAACAAGCAAACAAATAAAACAGATGGGAAATTTGGCCGACAGAAAAGTTTTAGGTTAATATTTAGAACATTTCCTCACTCTGCATGTTTCAGAGGTGTCTCTTTTCCTTCAGATGGGTACACTGAGCAGAACTATGTAATGTCTCTCACAAAAGGCAAAGGTCATGGACAACAGTTGCATCTCCTTTCTGCTCAACAGCTCCAGCACATCATTTTTCTCTGTATTCTTGACCTATTTATGTATCTATGAACTCTTTTCAGCAAAGCAACAGGGAATTTGAAACAGGAGAGAAATTGATAGCATGTATAGAGACATGACTTTTTGCTGTCACCATTCACGTAGTGAAGTAAATTAAGGGAAACATAGAAGAAAAACAATTTTAAGCACCATTACTTTTCATGGGATATTCCACACTTGGCTTCATAGATAACAGGAAAACTAGAGGAGTGATCACCCTTGACCTGATAATCATTGGCAAATGCTGGTGGTAAGTGGGTTACCTCACATTGGTTGTTCTTTTAGAAATCAATAGTAACTATGAAACCTCATCCATGCAAGTGATGTGACCAGAACTTGAATAAATAAAACCAATGAAAATATCCACTAGGAATAGGAAAGCAGTAAAATAGTTTTTCCAATGGGTGTTTACTTGGCTTACTCTTATTTGGAAGTATTTCTAGTTAGGAGGCAGTTCCAAATGTACATTAGAAAATCCTTTCATTTCCTCCTCCCCAATCCCCCCACCCAGCTAAATAAAAAGAGAGTGTAAGTCCATTTAAGTTTGACGCATATGTTTTCCAAAATATACATCAGTCCTCCCAAAAAGAAAAGCAATGAAGATTCTTTGGAACTTCCTGAAGTATTGTATAACAGCCCTGAGGTGCTCCTAGATTCATCTCTCTACCACAGAATAAAAGACACCCAGCTTGTTCCTGTGAGGGACTGTCACATTGTTAAGCCATTCAGCTGCAATGAAGAGGGTTAAGAGGTCAACAGAAGACTGCCCAGGTTTAAATGTTGGCAGACATTTTCCACCATGTCAGTGGAATTCTGCTGTTGGATTAGATCACCTTGCAATTTTGGTGGAACTTCTTCTTTTCAAAGTGAACAATTTAGGGATTATTCCTGGAAAAATTGCTGCTGAGCTCATGTCCTTTTTGGCAGGCCAACTGAATTTAACAGACAAAGCAAAAGAAAAAAAAAAATCCTTGTGACAGGTTTAACTGATTTTAATAGAGTACCACATTTCTTCTTCAGGAATCCTAAAAAGATCTAAAAGCTATTCAAAATTAATGAAGCATTTCAGATGTGGCTAAGTCATTATGAAGTCGTTATTAAGTGTATTTTACTCACTGAACTCGTTAAAGACCACAGGAAATTTCACAGTATTACATGATGTTCACATGTAGAACCAACCATAAACTAACACTGAACTGGCTACAAAAGTCTGGACAACAGTAAGAAGAAACACTTTCTTCCTCTTCCTCCATGCTAACAGAGCCTATTCAAATACAACACGTGATCATAGACATGATCTTTCCTGGTCTCTGAGGACTGATTTCAGCTACTTATTTTATTCTTATTATTAATAAGAATTACTTACTAATATTACTATTACTTAATATTCAGCTACTTACTTTGACAAATTGAGTATCCATAAAAAGACCAAATGTATCTCAATGTGTAATGAACTGCATAGTGGTCACTGGACATTTACAAGAGACTATCAACAAAGACTCTGTGTTCTGCCTGGACAGAATATCATGGATTCTCTGGCCAAGTGGTGGCAACTTTCAGAAGTAAGATATGTACTTGAAATTACCAAACCAAACCAACAAAATGTGTCTTATGGATAAATTATTGTAGGCCTTTGCAGCTGTACATTTTTTATTCATAGTCATTGAATAAGAATTAAGTAAATTGAGTCCAGTCAGGTTTTGAGTTTCTTCAAGAATGGAGACTCCATCACCTCTCTGGGCAACCTGTTCCAGTTCATACAATGGTCATTTACATCAAGGCATCAAACTAAGACAAGACAGGATACAGAACAATTCCTCACTCTGTGGAGAAAAGCGTTAGAGATTACTCAAAAATATCGGGTTTGAAAAAATGTCAGGAGAAGTAGTCTGACATGTTTTCTTTCTTTTTTTTTTTTTCTTTTATTTTTTTTTCTTACAGAGAATTTCTAGAGTTTGTGATATTATTAATTTCTGTTCTCCATTACAATCATGAAATCAATATACCTTCATCAGTCATATTTAAAATAGAAATAGCCTATTTTGAGTATTATTTAACACACATGCAGCCTGCCTAGTCAGATCTAAACTGCTTGCTGGTTAACATATTTTAGTATACACCCTAAGATTTAATTCTAACTGTGGATCGACGAAAGGCACACGTACTTTTTTAAGAGTGAAAGCTTCTGTAGCATAACCACCAAAAGTCTAAACTGTAGTTTCATCGGTCTCCTTACATGCAGTGGGTCATGTTTCCTTCTCCTGTGGCTCACATAGACTTCCCAGATCTTTTATTCTGGAAAGGGAATGGTGAACAGGATTTTCACTACTAGTAAACCCTTCGGTCAGCCTTGGTATTGAGTCACCAATCCAAAATGATGAATCTGCCAGGGAACACAGGAGCCCACAGAGCACCCTGGGCCCATGTGTGTAATGAATGAGCTGTCTAACTCCTAAGTAAACGTTAAATGAGATTAAAAATTAAAACTCTTTGATATTCCTTCTTTCTGTTCTTATACTTTTACTCATACAATTGCTATCACCTCAACTAGATAATTCCCCAACTAAGGACCAAACCAGTTCAGGAAGGGGCCCTTAGCAAGCAGTCTCACATAGTAACCAAAAGCACACTCTCAATACAGAAAATGCACATATTGGAACTGGACTAAACATAAAAATTCCCTTTCTGAAATGAAGAATTACCTATATTGTATGCCCTTCAAAGAGTTTCCTTTCAGAAGTCTTTAATTTTATCACCCCTAACATTCTTTCCTTCCTTTCCTGGGTTTTATTTGTAAAGGTGTTCTTAATTATAAGAAGAAAGACATTGCCACACGTAAGCTCTGCAGCCTATTGAAATCACAGCTGCTCCAACAGGGAACACTGGAGTTCCTAGCACAAGTCTGAGCACACTAAATTCCTCTTCTGGATATCAGAACTGATTTACTAACCTGTTTCAATATGTCCATTTTATTGCCAAACTGAATCAAAATAAAATTTAAAAAGTGAAATAAAAAGAGATGATAAAATGTAGTGGGGTTTGCATACCAGAGCAGTCATAAATTTTTCAACATGTGGCTTCAAATGTACCCATAAGTATTTTACCATCATATTTTAAAGACATTTTTTTCTTTAAGCTTACTCCATTTTTAACTTATATAGCATATTCTGTTTAATTTCTTGACCTAATTATAAATTGCAACACCATGTCTTATGACATTATAAAAAAATGAATGTCTTCCTCTCAATTCTTTTTTTTTCTGTATTACTTACTTCCTGACAGACTCAATAAACTTAGTCATTTGCATCCAGACACCATATTAGATTCAGTTAGCAATAATTCCACAAATATATAAACTCTGTATTCAAAGAGAAATTCAGGTGGAAATCAGCCAAAATTTTCTCTACTCTTGCTTCCATAGATGCAGTGTATTGGGCAGATCCATTCTTTTGACAGCTGCTTCTTTAGGCCTTATTTGGATCTAGTCACCAAATCTTCTAGAATACTTATTGTTTTAAGTAAATAATGTGTTGATAATCACCTGTGCTTTTGTTTTGATTCACACATTGGAGTACTAACTTTATTTTACCTGACCTCTTGCTTCACCTACATTTATTTTTCTGTTCTACATCTCCTCCTTCCAGTTTTTCCCCTACGCCCCTTTCCCCTCCCCTCCCCTCAGTGTCAATGAATCATAACATAGAGACAGCATTCCACAACAATTCTCTCTTTTTAATTCATCTTTGCTTTCTCCCTAGATATTTGAAGTTTCAAACCCAACTTCACTCAAGCAGCTTTGCAGTAACATAACATCTGGTTCCTCGCATATCAACCACATGCAATTTTGCCACGTCCTGTATAAATGCAAATGCAAATTCAAATGAACAAGAACAACAGCAAACAAACTAACACATCCTTATGGGTCCTAGAGAGCTTCCAGTATGTCTTCATCTTACTTTAGGGCAAAGATCAGCACAGACAAATGGGGGAGTTTTCCTTCCATATCTGTCATAATAAACAGATGAAACTTAAAATGTTGCACTCTTACATATTTAAACATATAGCAGAAAAAGAAAGAAATGTGGGGAGAAGACAAAGGTAGCCAGGACAATTCATAGTTCTATCCATATTCAATTTTACTTCTCCTAACACATGAAATAATTTTAATCATTATTTCCCTAGCATTCTTCTATTGGTTACTGCTTAGTTCTTTTTCAACAGATATCATTTCTGTCACACTCACAGTCTATTAGTTGTATATGAAAGACCAAAACTTCTCTTTGTATGTAGAACTCCCTTCAGTTAAACAGAATTTCACGAGTTCAGGATTCTTCCTATGTAGATACAAATGCAAACTTGTAACCTTAGATTATAGACTTTCAGGTAGGGATCATACTTGTCTGATTCTGTGAAGTGCAGAAAACATTTCAGACAGCTAAGAACTTCATAATCAATAAAAAAATGCTCATGGGAGACAGCGTTTAAGGACTGCAAGCCAGTGGTATTTAGGCGCAGAGCCTGAGAAGGAAAAAAAAATATTTATTTATTTATTTTAAGAGTCCTAATGACCTCCAAGTCAATCATTTCCTGACAGTTAACGATCAGATGGATTAAGACCTCCTCCAGATGGTCATTAACTGCCAGGAAATAGCCGACTCATTGGCCATAAGTGCTTTAAACACCATTAGGATACTGCTCTTCATTAGTCCCATTCATATGATGTTGCTATGCACTGAGTATATGAATGCAGCAGAAAATCTTAGTTTCAAAAGACACCAGAACAGACTGCAGGTATGAAAACAGCATAAACAGATGTATTTTGCTTACGCAGAGCTGTATTGCTGCTAGAACCATAAGAATGCGACGCTCATGGAAATCATTGAAGAGAGAGAGCCATCATTGCAAGCTTCGACACACTAATCCACTTAAGTGCCTTCTCTTATGTCCTGACAGGACCACCCCAAGGGGTGAAAGGTTAGTCTCCATGCCAAATCAACTCATGCTTTCCCTGCTAAGATGTCCAAAAAACTATGTGACTATTGAGATTAGGTTACACGATCAGTATTAACAGGACTAAGACAAAAAATCTAAAGCGCAAAAAGCACAACCATTTAGTTTTAGGGTACACACACATATTAACATATTCAAAGAGAGACTAAAATATCTCTTCCAAGCAATCTCTAGAAACAGAGAACTGTATTTTTTTTAATCATGTGTGGTATATACATATAACTACTTTTAGCTATTGACACAAAAAAAGCACAGTAAAACTAACTGGACAACCCCTAATCAATCTGAGCTTGATTTATTGTAAAATATCCAAAGTTAAAGATAGATCATTAATCTATCTTCAAAAATATTTTTTCTGATTCTCTTTATGTATATATACATATATAAGTATACATATCTATACATATATATAAATAAACATATGAACATTTATGAAGTGAAAATAGAACTATTTGTGAAATTATAGGTAAAACAGTTTTGGAAAAATAACCTGCTGATGTTATTATGCAATGTAAGGTAACTAAAGAGCAGTGGAGCTGAGAAGGACTACCTTCAAAAGGCAAACCTAAAGCTATATTACTTCTATTATTTTTAACAAAAGCTACAAATACTCTTGCTCAAAATCATCATCCACTCCTTTGCAGAGATAGAAAGACTCTTTATATGTTTGCCACATTTAGATATCATTTTTGCAACACATTTTAAACAAAGGGCATGTTAACCCTGAGCTTAGAAAGATAAAGCTAATGAAGAAATTGTTTGTTTGTTTCTGCAAAACTAATCAGTGCTTTTGTATTTGTTGCTGGTGCTATAAGGCCATATCATTACACTTTACAGGTCTGAAGATAAACCCTAGCTTTTATGAGAAATCTACAAAACACAATATGAGTTAAAATTATTACAACACTTAGGTCTTCTGAAGGTCCTTGGTGCCAACAAGCTTCATAACAAGTTCCCACATGCTGCATATTTCATTTTCCTGAGATTTGTATCCCAAATATGCCAAAATTAGTTTTCATCACATGCTGCAGATGTGTTAAATTCTTGAAGAGGTCTTGTTTGCACTGGGACAAAGCTGTTTTCTTGGAAAAGAGAAGATGACTTTCTTATTATTTTCTTCCCCCTTTTTTTTCTGCATTATTTTACTACAGTAGAATATATTTTTGTATGTTTGCTGAAGTCTTCATAGCAGGGAGATGCAATTAAAATAAACCAGTACTTTTTTTTTAAAAAAAGAAGTTTATTAAATGAGTATCTCAAAAACTGCCAGAGGTTCTGTGGTGCTTTCTGAAATACAGAAAAACACAGAGAAAAATCCAACACCCCCAAAAGGAATCATTCTAATTGTGCTTGAAAACAGATGATTTATAAAGGAGAGGAGAAGAAATCTTTAGTAACGTCAACGTGTATACATTACTAATTCCAAATATGACTATTGTGAGCTATTAAGCTAACCCATCAGTGAATTGGGGAGGTCTATCCAAAGAGTACATGAACAACTGGGGCTCAGAAGCAGGCTGGGTAGTCATGAAGCATAATCCTAACACCTTAGTATCACTTCTGCCATGCTGTCTCTCTTCACAGACCTCCTGAAACACCCCTAGAACAGAGACAATGCATTATTGTAGACCAGAGCCCTACTGACACAACACTGCCTCTGACTGGCACTTACCAGTCCATGGCGAATGATGGAGTCTGGGTTGCCTCTTCCACGCATAGAGAGATGCTCCTTAACACATGACAGAAAAACCTGGATGATGTGCTAAAGGCAAAATGGCATGGGTGGAAGAGGTAGGGTTCCTTTTAATCCATGCGCTCATGCATTGGTATCAGAACAATTTCAGATAACAAGCTCAGAACAGGCTTCCTATATAGCAATGACTTATCTATCCCAGATGTACTATATAATTTTTCATATACTTACTTGTTCTAATGACTTAAAAGCTTTTCTTCTGTACGTTCCCTGCTAGGCTTGTTCTGGTGAGCAATCAGCTGGTTTACTCAGTTCTTGATTACCTCATTCCTTTTTTAGCAAACAAGAGTCCGTGCCAATTACAGGGTGCAGATGTCTGACAGTGTTCAATGCCAAAGAAGTAGAAAATGCTCCTCTGTGTACAGGCAAAGAGTTGCCAGAAACTTATTTATAATGAGGATCCATGACTTTATTTCCAAATTTGTACAAGTTAGATATAACACAATCAAGTTATATCTGAATATCACCTGGTTCTGGAAGACAGCATATACAGAATATTTTCTTACTTCACCTGGTGATGACAAAATAACTACTGACTTTAGTATAAATGTAATTTCACTTGTGATTCTCAGGTAAAGTAATCTATACCCTTAGGAATGCCGATATGGGGAAAACCTGACAATTATATTTTCCCAGTTAATTTTATTGACAATAACATAAGCCCTGATTTGTGTATACTGTCACTGTGTGACTGAATATATCTTAAGAAGGCTTGTGTGAGGATATTTTATAAAACAGCAGTCTGCAATGATAGTGCAATAAAAGAGTGGTTTTGAAGAGAGCATTGTGGACAACAAACTGGAAGACTGGGCTCTATGTGCAGCCCTCCAAGTAAGTATCTGGGTTGGTAGACACTTCCTTATCTATAAACAGACCTAGTAATTGGTGGAACGTCCCTTATTTTCCCCATTTTATGATATTTTCTAAGCATCTTTCCCCATTTACTGACTGAAGATATGTGAAAGACAAACAAATGGTAACAGGGAAAAAAAAAAAAAGTAATTCTTTTTTGTTAAAGAGAAAAAAAAAATCAAACCTACCACATGGACTTACTACGTTCCTGCCAGAGGGCAGTAAACGTCAACACTGTCATATACTTCCTGCTTCTAAAATGAACTGCTTTTAATTCAGAACCATTAAACTTCACAGCAGTGGTAACCCCTTCCTGTGTGTTGTCTTTGCTTTGGGCCAGTCTCTTAAATCATTCAACTCTGCTGCATGCTAGAGACTGAATCTTCAACAAATGAATCTATCCCTGCAGTCAGATTTCTGCAATAAGGCAATGCTTTGATCAGAGCCTTCCTTCTTTCCCCAAGGATGAGTTAACCTAATAAAAATGCATATCCTGCCCAAATGTTCATTTGCTCTCATTTACTCATTCCTTAATACTAATAGCAAGATCACTGAACAAACTAACAACTGAGGCTGGGTATAAATATCCACCCTTCAATGGCCGTTTGTCAAAGATGATCAAGGCCATACCACATTTCATGCTCTACTTGTAGGCTGGGCAGCTGCTGTTTTTCTTGCATTGGTTCAAAGGCGCCCATTAAGAACAGCATCTGGTCTTAGAGAGGGAGCAAGGGCATGAAATCTGAGCAGTATGAGCAGATACAAGTCTGAGGTTTTTTTTTTTTTTTATCTAGCTACAGATTCTCTTGTGCTCTGTCCCAGCATAGGTGGTAAAATCCTCATTGGAAATGTAGCTATGTTTGTAGCTACAACTGCCAACCACTAATGCCTTTGTTCAACAACCACTTGAATTAAGATCCAGTAGTGCAGGTTTGGACTTTCTTTTGTACCCCACTCATCAACATCCACGGGACTGTGGAACAAAATAGTGAAAGGTCATCCATAAATGAGCTTGGTAAAAAATAATGGTCTTATTCTCTATTTTATTATATAAAGCAATACATAAAGCTAGATGCTGTCTAGAGAGGTAGGCAGCCACAGTGCTCTTCCTCAAAGTCAAAGCAAACAACCTAGTAGAGGGTACAGAAGACAGCCACTAAGTGTTCAACATACTGTAGCTGCACACAGGTACTTTCACCTGATGAAAGACAAAGAGAAAATTTACCCTACCGCTACCTTGGGAAAAAAAATAAAAATAAAAAAATAAAGGAGGCTGTGGCTGTAAAAGCAAAGATACAAGGCAAATATAAGGCAAAAAAATAATGTTATCTTTGTATCCTATCTTCTGGATTTACTTTTGCCCTTAAAGTATCTCTAACACAGAGTTTGTATTTTCTTTCATAATTAGTGGTTTAGATTTACACTGGCTCAATCAGTCATGTTAAGGTTTATTTTTGCCTGTTTTGCTTGCATTTGATAACATATTTTTAAAAGATATTAAATCATAAAAACCAGAAGTTTAAAATATTTTAAAAAGAATTATTTAGATAATTATTTAAAGAGCAAGGAACTTTCTTATTTTTTATATAACACCTCTCACACATGAACACCGAAATCTGTCTGAGATTTCTATGCAGAAATCCGGCTAAGATAATAGCAAAAGACTACTAATGTTCTATCACCTTGGTCATAAAATGTTTTAAGTAACTTAAAAAATAGAACATATTGGGTAATCAGAAGTCTCAGCCATAGCAGAAAATATCCCTATCACAGCTGTGAATGTGCCGCCAGTTTGAAAAAGATGATCAAGAAGCTTGAGCTGTTCCCATACCCTATATGTTTTTCCCATAGATAAGGAAAGCATCACAGCTGTAGAGCAATAAGAAGCTCGTGTTTAAATTTCTTATGTAAGAGAACCCACGGAAAACTGAAAGGCATCTGATTGCAATGTTAGTGGTAGACTTGTCATTTCAGTATGCATTCATCTTCTCTTTCCACTGTAAATATTATTCGTAATAAAGACAATGAAGCCATAGAGCTGTATATCTCCGCAAAGCAGATAAACATGGATGAAAATGAAGGAACTGTCTATGATTGCCTTTTCTCATGCATCAAGGGTGCCAGGAATGAGCTTATGTCAGAGGTAATGCAATGTTCAATTTTGAGTTATTAACTAGTGATGACTAGTTAATAAACATCAATTCAGTCCTTCAATTGAGTTGACATTTTAAATTGCAATGGCCTTACCAAGGATGAAAAAATGCAAAAAGCCACGTGCACTTGTATAAAGAGTCAAAGCAACAATTATCATCTGGCAAAGAAAGTCTCCCATGACACTTGTACTGAAAAAGATGACTACATTATAAACAAATAGTTGACTCTTATCTTGATTTGATCACATATTTATAACCTTCAGAACATTTCTCTGTGACCCAAAAAAAAAAAAAAAAAAAAAAAAAAGCTGGCACAGCAGTCAGAAAGCAGTGGGATTTTGTTGTGGATGGACAAAACTGCATGAGAAGTTTGGCTTTAAAAGAAAAATCAGGTACCCTTCACCAGTTAAATGTACAGGGCATGAAGTGAAGTGAAGTGAAGGGCAACAATCTTCAGAAGGGAAGGGGTTGGAGAAGGCAATGGTATTCTCCTTGGTGATGATATCATCTTCAAACTCTTTTTAGTCCTGTTCAACAAATCAATGAGGAATGGTTATGTTTACCCAAGCTTATGTGCCATCCTCATGAGAAATATTTTTAATTATGTTCATAGTAGGGGCAACTGCAGCTCCAGTTCTGTGTCAGGGCCTGCAAAAGAGTGGAGGAAGATAGGTTTTCAGCCTTATCTGACACTCGGATGTGAAGAAGGATGTGGCAGCAGCAGCGCCTCCAGGCCATGCATCATTCATGAGCACAGGACGAGGCATTTGACTGTAGTTCATCTCCCATGTGAAATGTGACAGGATGAATGGGTTTGGGTAGCACTTTGAAGCAACTTCTGTAATATCACCAAAAGAAATACCTAATGTGGAAAGTGACCTGTGGAAAGTTACACATCAGCCCTAAGAGCTGAGAGCCTGCCTGTCCTCTCTGCTGTTCTGGCACAGCACAGGGTAAAAAAGGCCACTAAAGCTCCTCCTCTCTAATAACATCAGAAAGCAGCTTCATTTGATCAAAAGCAGACATCTGCATCTAAGATACTTCCTGAGGTCAGCAGGCCTGATTCAGCTCGAGATGAAGCGGAAATCTAAATACCAAAAAAATAAAAATCTTCTCCAGTGGCAGCTGAGACCTTTAAAGTCAGGTGAAATAATTTCACTTTCCATCTTTCCAAAAACCTTTCATACAGCATCAAGTCCAGATTTATCCTAGTCGACACCCATCTGTGATCTTTGAAAATTCAATTACATCATTTTCTTCCCCTTTCTGTAAACATATTCTTGTTCCATCTGGCAATGGGAACCATAAATCACCCCAGACTCTACTGGCTATTCTGGCATATTTGCAGTAGTTCACACTGACAGAGAGTACATGTATTTATACAAATGGCAAAAGGAAAACACTTCTGGATGCATTAAGTGGAAGCATCAGCTACAAACAGTGTTTCTACTGTATTACTCTGAGTTCCTGATTCTGCACATCTTGAACTCAGCTGCACCTCTGTCCTCCAGTGCTATGTTCGTTGTTTCTTCATGACTGCTTTCTGTCAGAAATGCAAGATTAGTGGATCAAGAGAATACAGCAAATGCCAGCCTTGTGTTACAGCAAACCCTTCATTCTCCATCTTACAGTCTCACTTGCAAAATTAATGTGAACCAGCTAGCATGAAAACAGTCATGGAGACTGAAAAACTCCATGAGCATAAAGAGGGTGATGAATAGCCAAGTACAGAGGTTAGGGGATAAAGCTAATAGAGAATTTAGGGATCAGAGTAAATTTGGTTTTATTTAAAGTATGCATTTAGGATCAGGAAAAGTACCTGGGATACCAAATTCATGCAACTTTTAGATGCTCCTAAACTGGGAAGAATAACAACCACCAGTCAAAAGGGAGGAATAATGCAAAAAGCCTTTGATCAAAAGAAAATTAAAATAGCTTGGTAAAACCATGTCACGGAGGATTATACATCTGGAGGAAAAGAAGTACTCTGAAACACTGATACATACAGTAAGGAAACCGGGTAACCATGGTGCTGAATGGCACAAATGTGTAATAGGAACAGCAAAGTAGAGAGCCCTTGACAGTACAATGTGGTACCCAAGATAACCAATTCAATTAAGAACTCCATAAGCAGAAAGGTCACCTAACAGGGACACCTGCCTTCACCTTGATGACTGAGTCCTGCTGAGGGCCCCAAGGGCAGGGAGGGGGAGGCAGGTGTAGGAGACTGGTTCCTGAAGTTTCCTTTCCTTCCACATCCATCAGCACCAGCACTGTCATGCACATCCTGTCTCTGGATGGGACAACAACCACAAGGCTTTGTGGCCCAGCCCCATGCATGCGGCTTCCTTTGCTGCAGGCTGTCCTCAGTTCTGGGCCTCAGATTTCTTGAACTACAGGTCAGAGTGCCCAGCAGGAAACTGGGGGCAGAAAGTGGACTGCACTGTGAGAAAAAGCATGGTGCTAAAACTACTGAGTCTTTGTGTACATAACAAAGGAAGAAATATTAGTATTTGCTAGTAAGAGATGCATCATTTCAGTGTTGTTATCTCTCATAGCATTTTCAGCTTTTTAATGCTCCGGGTGCTGAAATTATACAGCAATCTGTCCTTTCTTGTTGTTGTTGTTTTGTTTTTGTGTTAGGTAACTTTCTTTCAACACAATAACACAATTTAGGAGAAACATTTGTATGCAAACTGTAACTTTTTTGGGGGGTGGCCTAAGGGGTTGTTTGTTTTTAAGGAATCTGCCTGAAGGCCAGCTTCCAAATAACTATATTGCCAAAAGAAATTTAAGTTCTTAAAACATCTGTAGATGCTGGGACTAAGAGAACAAGATCAGAAAATAAATTGTAATGGTATTTGGAAGGTGAGAGTGCCTGCTTCCTGAAGCTGATCTGATCAAGGATGTCGTCAGTACAAAAGGCGATAATACATATAGGGGAAAGCAATGAATGAGGACACATAGAGACACAAGCCTGGTAAACAAGGAATAACAGAGACAATGCTGAAGACCAGAAGTCTCTTGTCAGTAATTGATGGGCTATTAAGAAACTGGAGGTACAGATTTGAAAAAGGCCAACCCAGACTTTGCAACCACCAAGAAGATAGAAACAAGAGGAACATACAGATCTGGGATATGCGAACGGGGTATGTGGGACAATGCCAGACATATGGAATATTTAGGGAAGGAGTATGGGGAGGAACAAAGAGGGACTGGACATAAAGGTGTGTAGAAGAGGTCAGCCAGTGAGGAGAACCAGTATGGCCAGATACCAGACCAGCATCTGGGGTCACACCAGGACCTTGCTGTTGTGCATGTACTGGAAGTGTTATGTGGGGTTATATGCCTGCATTATCTTATTATTTCTTAACAGATATCCTGTGAAAATATGCAAATTATACAACATTAAAAATCCCTTGGCATGGAAGACATGCAAAAAAGAAGCAGTATATCCCACACTTCCTGCTCCCATTAGCCTAATAGACAGGCAATAATTTTGTGTTTTTCATTTTGTATTTTTAATAATCCAAGACTGATGAAGTCTAAGCTTAATTTGAAAAATAGTCTGTGGAGGGTGTTATTAACTACCCCACTGACACAGCTGATGTGGAGGTACAAATATGTTCTTATTAGAGTCCACAGAAGTGAAGCCTGCTTCAAATACATGAACTTGGGCACTGTTATTCATAGGATTTAAAAGACATGAAAATGTTGAGAACTATTTGAAGAACAAGCTTGCACCTGAGTCTTCAGTCAGAGATCTCCAGTCTTAGAAATAAAATCAATTATTAAAGCCCTTTATGCTCTTGGTCAAATTGTTCTCATCACTATTTTCATTACGGAGAAACTGCTTCAAATAACAGTTGGGGATCTACAAGATAACTGAATACATACAATCAATTATCTCTAAGGAATATGGTGGAAGTGGATACAGAAAAAAAAAAAAAAAAGAGGCTTAAGAAAGACAGACATCTGGGTTTTGCACTGCTGTATGCTTTGTATTTGAGATGAGCTCTGCTTTCTGTTTTCCTGTGTCAGTGGTCTGGCAAAGAACAGTTTGCTAACAGGAACACCACATGCTAGGCATTACATACTCATGTATAAATCTCCACAAAAGAAGAAGGACTTAGACCTTCTGCCTTGAACTGTTTTGGAGATCATTTTAAATAGATGAATGTGGGAATTATACAATGCATAGAGACATAGGGAAAAAGAATTATTAAATCAGTCGGTCCAGTGTCTATACATTTAGACAACATCATTTTTTTTCAAGCAGCAACAAGCTTTATGTACTTCAGAGAAAAAGTAGGAAATCCTACATCAGACAGAGGAAGTGTCTTTCTGTTTTATAATAGAGACTGTCTCAAATGCAGAAGGATTCAGTTTAATAGCAACCCCACTTTTGTAATATATTTTTCTAATCCAATATCATCTACAATTTAGTGTGACATTTGGGAGATGCCAATGGTACTAAACAACAACCAAAAGGTGTACCTGAACAATCCTCTTTAAACAAAAAGAACAACAACAACAACAAAAGGCTAAAATTCATCATAAATTAGATTGTAATTTAAACACAGCGGCTTGTCAGTTCCCAGGCTTCTGCCCTCACTCAGGGACACTCCCAGTAGTTGGAACTTCCCTTTTGTCAAAAAAAATAGGTTTTGGCAAGCAATCACTCATCTATCTCCCCAGTGTTCTGAATGTAGCTATAGATCCAAATCCTGTAACTTGCCTTTTTAGCTCCCATTTGTCTCTTGCCTCCACTAATGAGGTGATCTTTACGTATTCCCTACATCTTTTCTAGAACACATTTAACTGCTTAGAATTTTAAGTCTGGCTAGTTGGTTTTGCCCCTTTAAGGAGAGGAGATGTCATTAGGGGGAAAAAAATATTTGGTTATATCATTGAAAACTGAAATTGATTCCTGGTGCTACTGAGCTTTAATACTATGAGCACTCTGATTCACAGCCTTCTGGCAACACCAGACTGCTGGACTTGTTGATTGGTACCATGATTACACAGTTAAAACAGTCAAGGCTTCAAGGTCTCCCAAAGCATTCTTACATTTTTTTTTACAATTTTCCTTTCCTTATTCAGCTCTACCTTTCTTTCCTAATGCATATGAAGGTATCAAAATCTTTAGATCCTCTTTTGTGGCAATTACAATGCTCTCTTTAGCTTTTCTTACCTATCTTTAGAACTTAAAAACACTTTCACAGTTTGTGTCAGTTAAAAATGTGGCAAACAATTGACTTGTTTTGGTTATAACCATCTCCCTGCAGCAAGTATGCTGTCCAGTCTATTCAATACCTCTTCTGCTGAAATTGTTGCTTCAGAAAGAGTGTCATTAAATGTGTGTTTGTAAGCACAAAGCCAGCAACAGCAAAACTTGTCTTGCAGAAAAAGTATAGGCATGGACTGGCAGCAGTTCTTAGAGCAGCAGTTCTTAGTCCATTCCTAAAATCCTGGTCCTTTCTAAATGTTTTAGTTTCTCTCTGGTCAAGTCTTATGTAGTTAAAAGTATCCACACTAATTACCTACCCGTAGAACAGAAGACATCAAATACTTCCTCTAGCTAGCTTGATTATATCTAAAGGCATCATTTTTGCAAAAAAAAAATAAAAAAATAAATCAATCACAGCATTTCATGTGACCTGCATATGTGCAGGTCACAGACTTAATACGTATGCAGCTGAGGTTTTAAAGTGAGAAGTCTTCTAACTTCAACCAGAGAACTCTAAATCTAGGCAAAAAAGAAATACTTCTCAGTGTGATCAAGGTTGCACTGCGCCTTGGAAGTGCCTATTTTTCTTCATTGAAAAAGGCAACGATGAGTACAGCCTGGAATGAATCCAAGCCTATCTTTTATTACGTTTTAAGAGAAACTTTCAAATTCTTTCAATTAGAAGTAATCCAACATCCACTCCAGCATCTCTCAAACATCTGTTCTGGCTTCAGCTGTTTTGATGGCTTGACGTTACTACAAATTCATATTTGTTGCAGTACCAGATACAAATGCCTCCACATTTGCAGCAGAGATAAGTCTATTTTCATTATCCCTAATATTTCTCAATATGCTGCAGTCAAGTAAATAATATATTTGGGACTGAAGAAAAAAAAATCAGGATATAATTCTCAGACAAAATTTAAGTACCTCTGTATCTAGCAATTCTTCTGCACATGAAGAGATTTCTAGCTGCATTGTTTTATAGTTGTAAAAAAAATAGTTTTCTAGCTGCATTGTTTTATAGTTGATGCTTGGTCTTTTCTTAGGTAAGGCCAGCCTCACTACAGGTGGAGATCATTGGATAGCACAAGCTCTGTGCTCTGAAGCAATGTTCTATAATTTTGAGTTTGTTTTTAATGATTGCACTAATATGTTGTTGAGTTGGTATGAAACAACTGGACTTCAGGATAAAGTTTTCTTGTTGAGACAGCATCTACTAGCAGATAGAAAGAGATCTACAGAAAGAATAAATGAAAAAAAAAAAAAAAAACAGCAAAACAAAACAACAACAACGAAAACAACAACAACACAGTAATACCTTGTAAAACACAGACTGGGAGACACCTCATTCATAAGATGAAAGTTCCTGATGGGATTCCTAGCACTTTCTTTAAAGTCGTTCCAAAAATCTCTTCCATCACCCATAATACTCTTCATGTCCAATGGAAAAAGCCTGTTTTTTGTTGATGATGTTTGTTTTACTGTTTTTTTGTTTGTTTGGTTGGTTGGTTTTTTTTTGCTTTGTTCACATTCTTACTATGCCTCACAGACTGCTTGGAGAGGAAAAGATTTCCTGTGCCAAACTATAGTTTGCAGCAGAAAAACCGAATCCCTTTTGATCCACAGTCCCCAGCATACTAGTTCATATCTGCCTATCAGAAAAATTAGAACAGCCAAAAAAAGCGAAACATTCCTGAAACTGTTGATGCTTTTTCTTCTCTTCATTTGTCTGTCCTCAGCTCCAGATGGAACCCATTATCCCCTACTTCCGTAGTTAGGAAATGGTTCCTCTGTACATGCTGTACTGTTGCTCCGCTGCTCTGGGTGCATTCATGCAGTCAGCAATGAATGAATGCTGTCCCTGCTGCAAGTGAGTCAATTGTAAGCTAGTAAGGGACCAGATGCCTTACAGACAGAGAAAAGGATACTGGTAAATAAGCCCAGTAAAAAATAGCTTACCTGGGCCTAAGCATAGCATCGTGCTGCACAGGGAGGCTACCCTGTTCCTGACCTGATTTAACTCCCGTGGACAAAAACCTACAACCTGCAACCACTGTGTAGACCTGGCCCTCTATATCAATCACTTGTAAGCAGAGACTTGCTAGAAGACACGGTTAGGTTACCCTGTTACTTATATGTCCACAATTTTCTTCCTTCAGCACAGTATTGTTTCCAGTGAGATCCAGTTAGCTTGCCTTGAGTGTCCTAAAAACTACACATCAGGCATACTCTTTGTGTTTTGCTGCCTTTCTGTAAATGCTGTGAAGAAAAATAAAACACCTGGACAGTTAGTTTATCTTCTCTGAAAAAACATGCATAAAGGAGAGGGAAATGCTTCCTTTTCCATCAATTGCCTTAATACCAAGATGTTCACCTAATTTCTACAAAACCCTACAAGCTTTACAGGAAAAGTAGGAAAATACAAGTACAAAAGTACGAGCTTTCTGACCAAAAATGATGCATCCTGGAGACATTGTTTATCTGTCTAGTGCCACTTACTCATCCTCACTGAACCAGAAGCACAACAGTAAGATCTGGGCAGTAGTTTAAGGCACCAAAAGTTATCGTAGGAAGTTTCAACTTGCTGTAGTGCAAAGGAGGAAAGCAAAGAGATTTACTAGAGGGAGTATTCATTATGCACAATTGTCTGTTTTGCCCAGATCTTTCTAACCCTGCAGGCTCTCTCCTCTAAAGCCATTCCTTGACTGGACACAGGGGATGAACTCCCATTGAGCTGGGGACAACCAAATCAGCATGCACTTCTGACAGAGGTGTTTGCATGCTCTTGATTTTCTACAGAGCTGTCTGGCATGTTGAAAGAAGGAGATGGATGCCAAGGCTGAGGTGGGGCTTAAGCTGAGAGCAGGCGGGTGTGCTCCCCAGATCCCTACATGGACTCCTCAGATCCCTGTGTGGGCACCAGGAACCTGCTTTGCATGCTGTGCTGCTTGTTTGCCCCTTCTAACCTCCTCTGATGAAAACATCCTGCTGGTTCACAGCACAGACAAAAGCTCAGTCTTATTTGACAAGCCACATTCCTGTAGATGACAAAGGCGCTCTTATCTAAACCTTGTGTCTGAGAAACCCTCTCATTTTTCCACTTACTTCTAGATCTGTTTGCAATCAAATCCTAATAAAAATTTACATTGTAATACCAAACTTATGAGTGAAAATAAGCAGCTTACCTCATACATGTTCAAAACCTCTTATTTGCCACAAAGACAGGAAAGATTGAATTATCTCTATATTGTTCTGAAAGAGAAGGTAAAGAAAGCAAAACATAAAACAAAACAGTTTCATTGAGCTTTCATCCTTACAAAGCAAGACACGCTTTGCTACAAAATAAATAAAATAAGTAAATAAATAAAATTAAATGCAATTGCTAGGATAGAAAATTACATGTGGGAGAACTTAAATGACTGTTTTTAAATTATTTTTTACATTTCAATTTTACCATTTCATATTACACTAATACTCCATAAAAATGTTCCAAAACAAGTTCTTATTTGATCAGACTTTTGGAAAAAAATGTGTTTTATACTTTTTTCCCCACTAATATCTTAACACTGTCTGTAGAACAACTTTATACTTTCTAAAAAAACATGAGAGGAATATTTGACACCAGAGGGTGGTGCTGCTGTCCAGAAGGACCTGGACAGGCTGGAAAAATGGGCTGGCAGCAACCTCATGAAGTTCAACAAGGGAAAGAGCAACATGAAGTTCAACAAGGGAAAGTCCTGCATCTGGGGAGAAACAACCCCAGGCACCAGCACATGCTGGGGACTGCCCAGAGGGAAAGCAGCTTTTCATGGAAAGATGTGGGGATCCTGGTGGACACCAGGCTGAATGTGAACCAGCAACGTGCCCTTGTGGCAGACAGCTCCCGGTATCTTTGGGCTTGTACTGGGTCTGTCTGGAATGTTAACTTTCCCTGCAGCAGCCCATATAGTGCTGTGCATTAAAAAAAAATACTGCCCACTGTCCCCTCTACTCAACACTGGTGAGATGTGTCTGAGTGCTGGGTCTACTTCTGGGCTCCCTGGTACAAAAGACAGAGACACATACTGGAGAGAGTCCAGAAAAAGGTGACAAAGGTCATTAAGAGATTGGAGCATCTGACATAGAAGACACTGAGAGAGCTAGAATCATTTAGCCTGGAGAAGTGAAAGTTCAGAATCACACCAATGTGTACAAATACCTGACAAGAGCATGTAAAGACAAGCCAACATCTTTTCAGTGGTATAGTGTCAGGACAAGAAGCAATGGGCACAAACTGAAATGCAAGAAACACTGTTTAAACATAACAAAAAATGTTTTACTGTCAGGGTGATAGAACACTGGAGCAGGTTTTGTTGGGATGTTTTGGAGTCTCCATCATCAGAGCTATTCAACCCCCCCACAGGACACAACCCTAGCAGCTTGCTGTACATGACCATGTTTTGAGCATCAGGTTGGTCTCAACAGTCTCCAGTGGGGCCTTCCAACCTGAACTGTTCTCTGACTCTGTAAGCAGCAGTGTGCTACCCTGCTATTTATGCTAAAATATCAAAAATAAAGTCACACACATCTGGATATTCATTAGTGTAAAAACTGTGGTGATCAATTCTATCTTTACAAGCCTCAGAACAACTTGCTTACCAAAGGCAAAAAATGCACGTGTCAAGTTGAAGGTGTAAAGTGCAACATGCCTTAAAGTAGATCGATCGCAATGCTTCTCTTCATACATCTATGCAAGCAGGCCAGAACCTTTGGTGTTACAGCACCAACAAGAGGTCACCTCCCTCTCGGCTTCCTAATGGTTTGTGCCATCCACTCTCACACATAGAGCAGGACCAAAAAACTGTCATTCTCCCCCTCTTGCTTGGATTTAAGTGCCAGAGGAACACAGCCACTCTAGGGCCCAGGATGGGCAAATGCCCAGCTTTGCTGTTCTGGCACTCAGTTCCTACAGCACAAACATTCCAGGATCAATGCTACAGGGTGGAAAGAATGAGTTTTCTAGGAACAAGGGCAGCACAAAGCCTTTTTCACCCCACCAGTCTTGGCTTGGTAGTTTCTACTATTCTTTCCACAAACTATGAAGCCCATCCTGAAAAAGTTATATCAAAGGACCCTTTGCCAACAAGACTGGGCACCCGCCCCCAGCAAGATGGGTTGCTGTTTCAAAGAAACACTGATAACCATTTTAAAATATTACTTTTAAGGATTTGTAATCTGACAGCTAGTCCTCAGATAGACACCTACAGTGGATTTCAAATATTCTTGCAAGTCAGAGTTGTACAGACAAGCCCTGTACAATGAAACATTGATGATTTTCTTCCCCTAATAGCACATATACATAATGCTTTTTTCCTTCTGAGTGGAGAACTGTGCCACAAACATGATTTATAGTGTATCATATGAGGGAATGATTGCAATAAAATGAGGCATTACAAGAAATATATCTTGCTAATTAGAAATGACAAGATGGAACGTTTACTGTGTATCTGCAACCCTCAAAATCTATTTATAAAATCCAGAGAATCTTGACTCTTAAAGTATAAGGAAGATGAGAAAAGAGTTATGTTTGAACTTGTCTACAGATGTATGATAAATAAAGCTCCACAGCACACAATTCACTTCATACACTTACCAACTGTCCTAGCATTCTGAAGAATTTACCTTTGCCCCCAGCATCTCTCCTGAAATGATGGATGGGATTGCACCATTCTTTAAGGGTTTGCAAAGCATTGCTTTGTTTTCATTTCATGGCGATGAGTCCTCACCATTTTCTCTGAACTTCTCGCATTGATTCAGATTTGCAGGCCATGCTCTGGTTTCTCTGAGTAAGACATCTCTTCATGAAGACCTGTCCATCTTGTCTACTAAAGAAAAAGAAAAAGCTGACAGATGACATGAAAAAAATCAGAAGTCAGACACTGAATTTTAGAACCCAGGACCACAGAGGCAGAGCAAAACATTTCCCAGAGTAAGACAGACCCAAAGCAAAAGACTAGAAGACAAAGTAAAGGGTGACACAAATGGAAAACATACAGCATGAAGGGCATCATTAATACTCTGTGCTCCTTCAAGAGGAGAGACCATGTTAGAGAAAAATAAATAATAGAATTATATTTTATGGGATGAACTGATATGGCTGAAGCTTTCATCTGATTTGAAGATAAGTTAGGGGAAAAAAAAAAAAAAACACATTTCATATCTATTTATCTTTTGATTTTCCTGTGTTGAAGTGTTGCATGGAAAAATGCCACTAAAATGTTAATCAGCTTTAGCAGATCAAGAAAGCATGACCATTTGCTGTTGGTGGAGATTCAAGCAGCTCCAATCTAAAGATTCTCAGTAAAGCATGGCATGTTGAGAATTCATCTGGAATGTGAACATGTTACTTTTGTGAAAACAGAGTACAGTATTTTGGCTGACTTCAACAGCTGGTTGCAAAATAACCAAAAGATGCAGTAATAAAGAAGTAGTAATTCTATGCTGGAGAGTCTTCCTCACTGCATATAAGAAGGCAAAAGGAGCTCTTAAAATACCAGTACTCCTTTCTGTGAAGATTGTCCTAGCTGTAAATGGCTTGGCTTCAATTTACTTTCGTGTCTACATGAATCTTCATAAAACATAAAATCTCTATCTACTAGATAAATTACCTTGAAGAATAAGGGATACAGACTAATTCAACTAGTGATAGCTACATTTAAAATAAACACAAACCCCAAAACTTTACACTAAAAGTAAAAATACACACTCTAATAAAATAGGCAGTTGAATAAGAAAAATACTTCATTCCACTACAGAAAACAGCTGTGTGTTTTTTTTACCTGATGTGAAAATTACATATTTTTGTTGTTGTTTTCTTCATTCCTCTCCTTTCCTCACTTTTATTTTTACTGAACCTTTCCACCATTTATGCCTTCTCCATTTTTGTTTTCTTTTGTTTCTAGGATAGAAAGAAGAGCAGAAGAAATAAGCTAAGATCTTAAACCTGCACACCACAGGTTTTGCTACGATGGTAACACAAACACATTTCACTAACATGGCCATCAATGAGGAAACCAGGAGGAAATACAGCAGCACAAGCCACGGTCAATTTTTCCTGCAACAACATATGGAGGAAAGCACTGCCAAGACATCTGCAGATATCTAGTGCAGGTTTGGCCACTTCTACCAGCCTATAATACTTGCTTTGAGTCTTTCAAAGAACTGCAAATTAAGCCTGGGTGAACCAGCTGCTGAACTACCTGGCTAGAGAGAGGGCTAGAAGTCAAATATAAAGCACTGTACATGTATGTGGGCATCTAAAATAAAAAATATTTTTTTAAAAAGTCAATCAAATATGATGTCCCACACAGGGACTGACAGACAGTTATTGCCGAAAAGCCTATGCCCCCTACTCCAAGTTAAAGCCTCAGTACAGCCTAAGCAGTTATAAATCAATAGTCAGCACTCCAGAAATCATGCTGCTTTATAAATATATACCAATTTTTGAAGATTGCCTACTGTATCTGTGTTGTTATATTTTCTGCTCCTGCCCAACCTCCCCCTCCCCCAAGGAATCTTCCTAAAACCAGGATGTGACAAAAGTATTCAACTTTAACAGTTATTATGAAAGATTCAACTTCAATAGTTACCATGAAAGGGAGGCAGCAAATAGCAGCCTCCTTCCTTCTGCATGAAAGAGGTTTGATCTGTTGCATCAAAGTCCCCTGCACCAGGCAGGTAGGTGTTTTAGCCACCCCTTCCTGTCACCCCTAGTTTCTTCTGTACTACCTATCTCTTGGGCCTCTACCCAGGGCATCTCCTTTGTCTATGCACTCACATTACCCCCATATCCCCCCATCCAGGCCCATTATATGTACACAAAACAGATTTTATTTATTTATTTATTTTAGAAAACAGGTTGCACTTGTCTTTAAATGAGTAATTAAGATGGAAGTCATTTTGCTCCCTTTTGACTCCACTGAAAGTGATGGGAAACTGCAGCTGTGGAAGTTAGGGGCTCACCTCAGTATCACAAGAATAAATTCAGAGCTACATGAATTTATGAAGCTATTTCAAAATATTAAGAAAATAAAAAAAAAAAATCCAGAATGTCTGCACAAAATATCAGCACCTCAAAAAAAATATCTATATTGATTTGCAGCCATGGATCTCCTTACACGCTACAGTGAGGCAGAATCTTATAAAGTTATGACTTTATTTCACCGTTTGCATAAAAAGATTGCTGAAAATCAAGTTTTAAGGACAGCTAATCCATCTCCAGAGTTATACCTGCATTAATATTCTAACTCAACTCATGTATGAAGTTAAAGTAAAACCAGCTCCCCTTTTCATCGAAGAGCTTCAAACTGAGTTATTTCTAACATTTATTCTGGATATATAAGAAGTTACTTCAATGTATAACTCAATTACAGGGGCTTTGCTAATATTTTTAGCTTTTTATAGCTAGTTTTTTTGTGGTTTATGATGTTTGTACTGCACTATGCATCAAGTGAAATGAAATCTCTGGAGGGTATTTGTTATTTTACGTAGAATCTGGTGATTTTCACCTAATCCTTCCACTGTTTTTGGTACAACCCGGTTATTCACCTTAAACTTCTGGAGTTACATAGTAAGACCTAACAATATTTCAAAACAAAAATCTGTGATTATAATTTTCCAGTTAAAACTTTCAATACTAACGACTTCTGATAGGAATTATAATCCACAATGTTGCATCTTTCTTCCATGCCACCCTAGTAATCCAAATGCAGCATTTCCCCACTGATTTTCCACTTCTTCATTCAGTAAACTTTGGGTGCCTTGTCTGTTCCTCTCTGTAAAAAACTTGTTTCTCTTAAAATTTGTGGCACTATAATTGAATATATTCTTCCTCTGACGTTGGATGGCTTAATCATCAGTAGTTAACTAAAATCTACACTTCATTATTTCTTTTAATGTACAATAAGAACCATTCTTTTAAAAATGAAGTTTAAACAAATACTGCCACACTTAGTTTTATGCCACTTAAACTTCACAAGGAGAAAAAGTCAGCAGTGTTACATTGCTACAAAACTGATGTTGTATAAAGCCCTGAGATCTACAAAATAAAAGTTGTATGGATAAATACATGCTGAGTGCTTTTGTACAGATTACATTTCACCCTTTAATTCTGTTTTCTTCTGAAAAGGTCCAAAACAGTAAAAACTGCCTTAGACTGTGTTACACCACCTCTATACAGCCTCTATACACCTCTCTACATTCCTCTAAAATATCTAGCTTGGATTTCGCTAAACCTAACTATCAATCTACAGATAATGTGTATAAATTCAAGAGAAAACAACCACCAGATATTTGAGCTATGGGAAGAGGTAATACAGTTACCCTTCTGGTTACCTCATCTGGCTAAGGTGAGTTTCAAAGAGCTGCCATTGACAGAGAGACCTCTCATCTAAATATGAAAACCACCAAAGTACAGAAAAGAGGAAAGTATCATGCCAACTATATCTAGGTGACTCTGGATCTCTTGCTGAAATGAAGTGCTGCTGAGATAAAGCACTGGTGAAGTCAACCAACAGTTAGAAGCAAGCACTATCTCTAACTTATTATCCACAACAGCATTGTTACTGGCTGTGCTCAGGTAATTTAAAATGCAATGTACAAATGGAACAATAATTAATTATTTAATTAATTAAATTTAATTAATACATAATTAATACAAATGTATTAATCATCACTTAATCGTGTTAATGAAGTATGTGTGAAGCATCTTCCATCTTTAAGACAAGTGCCATGTAAAGTTCATCACATAGAGTCAATTCTTCATCCAGAAAAAGTACTTGCTTTTAATTTTACCATTAACTGCAGTGAATGAAAGTTTCATCTCAAAAGAGAGCTTACCACTCAAGAAATAGCTGAAGAAAGTTTTACGTACAAAATTTGTTTCATAATAGCCAAATCTGACACAAATAAGATAACAGTCTCTCCAGCAACTTGGATACCAAGCAGTCTGCCCACATCAATATTTGTAGATTTAACTGGGTCATCATTTTCAGTCTAGGAGATTCTGCCAGATTGAAAAAGGGGGAGAAGAGGGAACAAAAAACACTTTTTAACAGTAACCGAAGAATGAAGAGCGTTTTTGCCAATGGAACATATTTGTTTGGGGCAATGTTAGGGGAAAAAAAAAAAAAA
This sequence comes from Anas acuta, assembly GCF_963932015.1. Taxonomy (NCBI): domain Eukaryota; kingdom Metazoa; phylum Chordata; class Aves; order Anseriformes; family Anatidae; genus Anas; species Anas acuta. Next base: position 78,323,438 of record NC_088979.1, read on the forward strand.
AAAAGAAAGCCTTAAGTCTTTTAATATAATTTGAAATCAGATTCTCCTCAGGGAAAGAAAAAAAAAAAAAAAAAGCTGTTGTCCTGAGGATAAGGATGAAGGCACACTGGGACATTTCTAGCTAAAGGTCACTGCCCCCAGGCCCACCCTCCCACAGACACACATACTGTTGCACTGAAACAGCACAGGGCTCAGGCTACTAATGAAATGAGCCTACTTTGTTATATTTATTTTTACTTAGGGGAATCCAGTAAATGTGTCTAACACTCATGCTCCTTAGAAATTATTTTCCTTGAAAGGTGGAGGCGAAGAGAAGGAACTGACAGGATTAGAGAGACTGCTCTGATGAAGTAAAGTTAGCAAGCAAAGGTTGGAAGCAGGATGTCTCTACTGCTTGAAGACAGAAGAGGTGAATGTGCAGCTCAGCTAAAAATGACTGACTAGCATAAATGCTTTCAAACTAATAGTTTAACAAAGTTGATAATTCAAAATAATCAAAACTTTCACTGAAAAGAGTAAATTAAATCAGCAGTTGAACCCGAGCAATGAAGTTGGCCAGCACCTGGCAGAATTGGCTTTCTATCAGTCCAGTGCCTCAATTCCCAGTTTGCCCACCCCTTTAATCCCTATGAGAAAGAAAGACAGGCAGGCAGCAACTATCTACAAAGGTCTGTTTCAGTTCCCTCCAAAATCTTTCTATCTTTAAATCTTTAGTGGGTGTAGTTGCATTATTTGTTTTCTTTTGTGGCAGTCCTGGCACTTGAAGATCCCATCTCATTTCCATCTCCTCCTTTCTCAGTTCCTTATCCCTGACCATGCGTCCCAATTCCCTGTCCACATAATGAAAATGCTCATTCTTTTTAGCACATATCAATGAGTTTATAGCACAGACCACAAACAATTATGCTAGCACAACTGAGAGGGTTGCAGGAATAGGAAAGAGCAGCCAGGAGAATGGAAAGGGCAAGAACTTCTTGTCTCCAAAGAAAACAAGCTGTGGAACAGCCTCCCAAGAGCTCAGCTGGCTTCAGCCAGGCTTCTGGCTATCCAGAGCTACTCCCCAGGCCTTGGCCCAGCACATCTGCTCCCTCTCAGTATCTGCTGCATTTGCCACAGTAATGAGAATTTCACAATACTAGCTGTTTTCTGGTAGCCATTCTGCTCTGGAATCAAGATAATATTAATTATATTAAAACGACAACAATAACAAAAAAAAAGGCATTTTTTATTTGAAAGATAAATATGCTAATGTGAACCCCAATGACTCAACACATCTAGAAGGAAAATAGTTGCATGAAATTAGTAATTTGCTAATGCCTTGATTTCATGACTTCCTGATCTGCCTCATGAGTGTAAGGCTCAACACCTGCAACAGATCATTCCCATATGCATTTGACAAAGTAGGACACAGGGTTGCTTTCACAGAATCACAGAATTTCTATGTTGGAAGAGACCTCAAGATCATCGAGTCCAACCTCTGACCTAACGCTAACAGCCCTCCACTAAACCATATCCCTAAGCTCTACATCTAAACGTCTTTTAAAGACCTCCAGGGATGGTGACTCCACCACTTCCCTGGGCAGCCCGTTCCAATACCTAACAACCCTTTCGATAAAGAAGTTCTTCCTAACATCCAACCTAAAGCTACCCTGGCACAACTTTAGCCCATTCCCCCTCATCCTGTCACCAGGCACATGGGAGAACAGACCAACCCCCTCAGTTTGTCCATGTTTCCTACAAAATCAACTTCCCAGTGCCTGTATAATATGAATGCAACTAAAACCAGAAGTTTTTTTTTCTCTATACATAAACACAAATGCCCACAATATAGCAAAAGATTACAAAATTCAGAGAGAAGCCATTGGCTTTACCCATGTCCAGATGGAACAAACAAACTGTGGAAGAAGGAAAGAAGGAAGGAAGGAAGGAAGGAAGGAAGGAAGGAAGGAAGGAAGGAAGGAAGGAAGGAAGGAAGGAAGGAAGGAAGGAAGGAAGGAAGGAAGGAAGGAAGGAAGGAAGGAAGGAAGGAAGGAAGGAAGGAAGGAAGGAAGGAAGGAAGGAAAGAAGGAAGGAAGGAAGGAAGGAAGGAAGGAAGGAAGGTCAGTCCTAAATCATATTTTGAAGTTTAAGCTGTTTTGGTAGGTAAACCACTAACCAACTGCCTCATCCAAGAAGAAAGCATTGAGTGACCTTGATCATTTACTCCTTTACCTCAGCTTTCTTCCTGTAAAAGAGAGACATGCAGAAAAAGGTATGCAGAAAGGCATGCAGTAGAAGGAAATGGTGTTTATCTCCACAATGATCAAGAACTTCATCCAGTTGTTTTGGCCAGACTTGTTTCTGTTTTCTGAGATTTTGAGTTGTCCTATAGTTAACCAGGAGCTAGTTACGTGGTAATTGGAGGATAAATAAACACAAAAATGTGTTTATTAGTCTCATTCTAGCTGTGCACACACTGTTCTTAACTAGTAGTAAGCTACACCAGTATTCAGGGCTCTAGCTAGTATTGCATAGCCGTGTGCTCTGGACACATTTCAGCATCAGCACAGATGGCTTCAATTCTTCCAAGACAGAGCTATGCCTCTGCTGTGAAAACACAGAAAAGGTTTGGACACATCATTGTTTCAGGAGGTAGGAAGCTGACAACCAGTTCGGCATCCTTCAGTAGTTCATATTCAAGACCTTGACCTAGATTTTGAATGTAAATAAATTTTGCTTTTAAGCTGCCATGTAAACAGACGTGTTGCCTACAGAACTAAGATCTTTTACAAAGATCTAAACTAGCATTCAGATCTTCGGTGATGGGATAGGTATAGGAGAGGTATCCAATTTCTGGCCTTGCATTCTGCACCTTCTTGGGGTTCCCTTGCTTGAATTAAAAGCCTGATACACTGATAAAATCCCCATTTGAAACAACCATTTCCTGAAAAATATAAAACCTTTCAGATTCTGGGAATTATTATCAAAGTCCTTGGTAGCTACAAACAAGGCTATTACCTCCCTTCAGTGTTCCCACAAGGCATTAGCATCAGAAATTATTTATAGATACACCTAGAATGAAGGCTTCTGTCTCCAAAGACTCTTGATTTCATCTCCAAAGTGGAAAAAAAAATCCTTTTAAGTGAAATCTCTAAGTTTCAGATACAAAGGTATCAAGGAGCTACAATTTTTGTTCTGTAAGAAATGCAGTTTGAAAACTTACTAATAAGCTGGTCTTGTGAAGAGACCACAAAAGTCCAATACAGTTTCTGCTAGTTAAAAATAAACCCAAGCAACCCTTTCCAGAATTTTTCTTGCTCTTATCTCTGAATCTTGACATTTAACATTTAACCTCACTGCAGCCCTTCTCATAAAGTAGACCTATTGGATAACAAAAGCTCTCTCATGTACAAAGAATGCAAGGCCTGAAACATTCATGGTTGGCCCCTCGCTCAGTATATCTACTCACAGGTTCACTGTTCTGTGTCCTCCAGGTTCAGATTTACAGCACAAAATATGCCATAAAGGTCCTGCTTATCTTAAGCACTAACTCTGTGCATTGAAGCATTTTGATTGGAACATCTGCAGCACGGAATATGCCAGGAGTCCTTTCAGAGGATGATTTTACAAATGCAAACAAAATTTTGGTTAGACAAAGCCATTATGTAACACAGTCTCAATTCACAAACACAATTCAAGTTCAGCTAGAGGGATGTTGCACTTTCTTTTAAACCTCATCAACAACAATGTGCAGCACCCCGTAATTTTAATTTGCATGAGATTCAGCACATTTTTTTGGTCTCAGATTTATATGGGTTTGTAACTAACAAGCCTCATTTGGAGTTTGAGCCTAATGGCAGAATTGCTTCCTACATCAGCTGCACAGGCCACAAAAATTGAACCCCATATAATATACAAACACATAGTGAGGATCTGGGTGTGAGGCAGACTCATGAAACCATCAACACCAACAAATGTCTACAAATAAACAAGAAGACAGAAGTAAATCTTGTTCTTTTAAAACACTTATAAACCTCTGCTAAATATTTGGCATCATGATAGAGAAAGGACATTGACATAGTCCAGAGAAGTAAACAAGAATGATAAAATTTGATTGCTAACATGCACAGAAAGTCTGGAAAAACATGAATACAGTGAAATGAAATCTAAGCTTTTAAACTCTTGAAATGGTGTTTCATAAAGGAGTAGAGCAGAATCACCCAAGTAACAAGACAGTACATTTTATAGAGCAATAACAGAGTTCCTTAAACAGTATAAAACTGACTGTAGTTTTAGGAGAAAGAGCTGTTAGCCTGCCTCTGTCATTATACAATGCATTTAAGGACTTCCAACACAACTCTGAGTTCCTTGGACATTTTTACTTAGAAAAAGTCAATGTTCCATCATTTATTGCAAATTATTATACAGATAATAATTGCAGTTATTATACAGATAATAGCAATATCCCAACCTCTCTAAGTTCAAATGCAAAGATCCTGTTCAGTAAACAGGGTAAACATCCAGGCTTGTCAACTAATTTGTTATTTTACACATTTTAAAGATCTAAAAACATAGGTAAGTGAAAAAACAGACGACAATTTTAGTTCTTCTTCTAGAAAGTGTGACTGCTTTGCACATGCATTTACATCTTTACACAAGGGTGAAAAGGATAGACATTTATACCACAGGAAAAGTTTGTGTATCTACAGTGAGTGTGTTTTCTGTGTATTGCATCACATTTCTGAGTATGTATGCTATTTCTCCTCCTATTTTTATGTCCTCATGCTGGGAGTTATTTGATGGCACCATTTTTATATGAAAGGGAATTAGTCTGAAGATAACCGTATGTTATTCTGCACGACTGGGTGCTGGTGTCAGAGTGCTCACGTTATCAGACTGAGGACAAACATACATCCTGAAATTCCAACACTCCTGGGGCAAAGAGCTCCATAGCTCAGCATATGCTTGCGAGTGACCTGACAGACCCCAATTGCCTGATGAAGCTTTGCTGAAATGTTCTGTCTGTCTCTTTCTGGCCTTCTTTTCTGGCTGCTGCACCACCTCCATGGCTGTAGATTTCCACCAATACATTTGACCGACCGCATTTTGAAACCCTACCTTGTCTGCCTACTTCAGAAAGTGCTCAACACTGAGAGGAAAGGGAGTAGTGTGTTTTGTTGTTGTTTTTTTTTTTTTTTCAAAGTGAAAGCATGAGTGACACCTAAGGAAGAGATTAAGATGACTGAGGGCAACTTAACACTGTGCAGTGGATTATGGCACAAAGATCCCCAAACTACTCTGCAACAAATGAGATACAGAACAAGCAGCAACTTAATTACACCAGCACTGCTCCATGAACTATTTAATCTTGCCGAGAATCACCCTACAAATATTGGTTTCCAAGACTCAAGATCCCTGGTTTTGTGGCTAAATTGAAATAAAAGCTCATTTGTTCTAATCCAAAAATGAAAAAATAACATGCAAAAGAAAATCTTTTTCAGCAGCCATTGTGGGCATTTTTATAACATGCAAGACTAAACTTGTAAATGCAGAGAAACAGCCCCAAAATCCCTCTTCTGTCTTCCACAGCACAATCTTAGCACTCTTGCAGAGAATGCAAGTTTTTTCTTCTTTTTTTTCTTTTCTTCTTTTTTCTTTTTTTTTTCTTTCTTCTTTTCTTTTTTTCTTCTCTGCTTCACTGTAAGCCAAAGTTTGATCTAAAGGTTTTGTGTCCTGCTCTAAGCAAGGGTGGAGACCCACTACATCTGTCTTTTTCTACTAGTTCCAATACCCAAAAATATGTAGATAACTACTGACTGCAGAGAAAGAGATTGACACTGTGATGGTGATTAAGGAGTTCTTTGGGGAAGTTTTGGTTTCATCTCTTAATCCAGTAAATATTTCAGAGTTTCAAAGACTAGAGCAAACCACCCTGAATCCCCTGCAGCCCACAGCAAAACAAATTCCCTTGGAAACAAAGGGCTATGGTTCAAATTCCTCTCCCAAATCTGGCAAAAAAATACTGCTTCAGGAAAGGTGTTTTTTCTCCTTCTCCACTTCAGAATGGATACTCACCTCTCTGCTGTAAGGGAAGGCTTCTGGGACTAGATCTAAGTCCTGCAAATATTGTTTCCAAGTCTATTTTAAACAAGTTTTATCAAATTCACCCACTATCACCAGGCAGTTAAATGCCCCATTCTGCCAGTTCAGTTTGTCACTGCAAACATTTATAAAAATATATTTCTAATACACCATATTAAGCATCTTCAAACTATTCAGTTTGGATCTACATGTTTGTCATGTAACTAGGAGAGAAATGGCATTTCAATGCTAAGTCCAGTACTAAAAAGATAAGTAAGCTTTTACTTCAAGGACTCAGTTAAAGTTTCTAAACTGACAGTAATCACAAAGCTTTCAGGTACAGGTAGCCATCAGCTTATAAAAACTGTTTATATTGCATAGCCTCTCACTTCCTTGTGCTCCTCCCTAAGATTAAGGTAATGCACACATATGAGGAAAACCTTTCAGCTGCACATTCACTTGTGCCAGAAATACCTGAGCATAATACATTACAGTTACTCACTTTCTCATCCGTATATGTTTACCAATGCAAATATTACCTAACCAGAAGCATTTTGCAACAACAGAAATAGTTTATTTTATATCTCTTTTGATATATTCATGGCTTGTGTCAGAGTGCAGTATCACCAACAGCAAAATAAATCAACAGTGGAATGAGACAGAGCCTAATCACCGCTAACAACCACTTCTGTTCACATGAAAGTGGTCACAAGCACAGTGCAGCCTGCTCCCTGACACTGTGTTCCCCAAGGACTCAGATGCTCACCAGGAATGGTATGCAGGCTAAAATGGTAAACAACTAAACACGGCCTTGCTGCTGACTGGCAATGCATCTTCTGGGGGCTGAACTCTAATATCTTAGCTGTGTTGGAAGGTCCACGTCTGCCATTCATCCAACAAGTTTGTATATGAACTTGAGGTCACGAGACTGCCTACCTGCAAAGCACCTATAAAATGCTCCTTTGCAGGTCAATGGTTCTTTCAGACAGAAGGGGACAGCCAGGGGAAACCATCATTAATCTATGAGAATTACTTTACTCCAGGAAGACATATTGGAACAGGTTAGTGTTACCTGGTTTGGAAACTACACCTTTAATACAAAAGTAAAAAAAAAAAATAAACTTTGTTATTATTATTACTTACTATGTTGAAGACCTCTGCCTGAAGTAGCAGTGGTTCTTATCAAACCCTTTTTCCTAAATCGTCATGAATTTACCCCAGGAAGAAACACATTTTACTGCCTTTTTTTTTTTTTTTTTTTTTTTTTTTTTTTTTTTTTTTTTTTTTTTTTTTTCCACTGTTGAACCATGCCATCTACTGGCTATCCCGACAAAGACAGACTGATGAGAGCTCAAAACACAGGCTTCTTCAGAAGTTGAAAAGGACACCCAGAGATTATTCCATCCACTGTCCTGAGGGAAAGGATGGCCTCAGATTAGGTAACCCAAAGCCCTAAGTATGTCAGATCGAGTATCAATTATTTCCAGCAAAACAGATTCCATTATTTCAATATTTAACTGTTTTCTCTGTGAAGCATTTTTTCCCTTCTATTCAGACAGAACTCCCCAGGGTGATTTGTCTGCTGCCTTTTGCCCTCTTATTGTGCATGCCTGTGAAGCGTGCCTCCATCTGCTCTAGAAATACCTTGTAAGTATTTGAAGAATGTGACTAGTTCCCACCAAGACTTTTCTTCCCTAGGCTCCACAAAGCCAGCGCCTCAGTCTTTGTACATCGAGTTCTTCCACACTCCAACCATCCTGGTGGTCCTCTCCCAGTTCTCAGTGTCTCTCACTGCCAGGGTCTGCTGCTGGTTCGTGTTCATCGCTGCCCACCAGGACCTCCAGGGCCCTGGTCACGGAGCTGCTTCCCAGCCAGTCCACCCCCAGGCTGTACTGCTGCCTGGGCTTGTTCTATCCCACACATAGCTTCACGTCTGTCTGTGTTGAACATAATGCAATTCTTGTTGGCCCTGAGGTATGCTGACATCTCACTGTGTGGTGATTCTTCCTTCTTACTTATTTACTTTCCTCGTTTGGCTTCATACACCACTTTGCTGAGGGTACATTCAATCTCTTCACCTGGACTGTTACATTAATATAAAAAATATATCAGACTCTGTATTAGCCCTAGTGGAATTCTACATGTGACCAGCTCTATAAGTTCAACTTTGAGCCCTTTGCACTCTCTTGAACCCTCTTCCTACCAAATTTGTTGTCCATCTGCCCTGTCCATATCTTACCAGATCATCAGCAAGGCTGTTGGGAAGCACTGTGTCAAACACCTTGCTATGCATCAAGTTTTGGCACCCAAAGGTCTCCCTGCCTCCACCCAAAGGGCACCTTGCTTCCACTAAAACTCTACCACAGGAGGCAGTAAGGTTAGTTATTCACATGTAAGCAAATAGTCTCTGTGAGGACGTGACATTTTTTTACAGTGTCTGCTGACTGGTCTACAGCTTCCTGTTTCTTTCTTTTTATAGACACAGATAAAACTTGTCTTTTTCCTGTTGTCTGGGACCTTCCTCTGATCTCTGTGACCTCTCAAAGTTGATAGAGTGGCTTTGCAATGACAGAGCAGGTTCTCTTAGCACCCTCATCCCAGAAATCCCACAGACTTAAAAAATGTGTCTCTTATTTGTACAAATAATCCCTACTTGACTTGGTATTATTCTTGGTAGTGCACAGTTTCATTCTTTGATTTTGGTGCAGAACCAGTGCTGGTGGCTACACATGTATATGGGCCTACCATAAACACCTTATTTAAGAACTATGTAGAACAAACAATGCCAAGCTATTTGCTTAAGTCTTCAGCTACTGAAATAAAGCATACATGTGAAAATAATCACTTCTGACTGAAGATAAAACTAACTTTCAAGCATGTGGTAAAAAAAAGTGAGGAAGAGGTGAACCACCACCATTGCCTAAAAAAGACTTACAAAATACCTTTTTTTAAATCTCACAGTCATTTGGAACCTGACTGACACTTTTTGATTGCTTGGCAAAAATAAACTATAATCTGTATTATTTTATACTTGATACGTTTATTACAAATGTATAAAATTTACATTTTTAGTGTTATTTGTCTAGGTAAGTGATCACTACTAAGCCTCAGCTATCTACAGACATGTTGTTGGGCTAACAAACTATCCTCTTTGCATATACTAACTCCATGCGTACTTACAGAGCAAGCTCACCTAAACAATAAAGTAGCATTCATACTAATCTACTAGAGGACTTTCTTTAAGGGACACAATGCTAGCAAAGGTTCTGTAAACCGCGTCTTGCCCTCAGCTACAGCTTTATGCCAATCGTGCTCTGAAATCTGCAAAGCACCTGTGCACACACTGGTGTGTGTGACCAGTGCACAAGGTTTATGAGAACTTTGCACCTATTCCTGCGAGATGTACTGTTTGCATAATATGAGCAACAATCAAAACCAGACACAGAATACCCCAGTTTGAAAGGGACCTTCAGGAGGTCCTACTCAAAGTATAGTTCAAGTATGACATCTGCATCATAATATGAACAATTAAAAACACTATTTGTCATCCTATGGAATAATATTGGGTAAAGAAGATGTACCCTTGATGATCAGGAATTACTGAAGCAAACTGGTCACACAAGAGTCCATGGGTCCTGATGGGCTGCACCCATGAGTGCCGAGGGAGCTAGCTGATGTCATTTGAGAGGCTACTCTCAAAAAATTGATCAGTGATGGTGACTGGGAGAAGCACCCAACAACTGAAGGAAAGCAAATGTCACTCCTATCTTCAAGAGGGACAGGAAGAAGGACCCAGGGAACTACAGGCCAAAAAACCTTGCCTTGAGTACTCTGCAGTACTGGATCTAGTACAAGAGAGAGATGGACATACTGGAGAGTCCAGCAAAGGGCTGTGAAAATGATGAAGGGTCTGTAGCAGCTTTCCTATGAAAAGAGGAGGAGAGAGCTGGGACTGTTCAACCTGGAGAAGAGGATTCTCAGGGGGGATCTCATCTATGTCTATAGACACCTGAAGAGAAGGTGCAGGATGAAGGCAGGCTGTCCTGGTTTCATCTGGGATAGAGTTAATTTTCTTCCTAGTAACTGGTATGGTGCTGTGTTTTGGATTTTGGATGAGAATAATGCTGATAACACACTGACATTTTATTTGTTTCAGAGAAGCACTTATACAGAGCCAAGGACTTTTCAGCTCCTCACGCTGCCCTGCCAGTGAGGAGGATGAGGCTGCCCCAGGAGCTGGGGGGGACACAGCCAGGACAGCTGGCCCAATTTGATCAAAGAGGTATCCCATACCACATGGTGTCATGCTGAACAATAAAACTGGGGGGAAGTTGGCCGGGGGGGCAGCAGCTCCCGAGGGTCTGGCTGTGCATCAGTCAGTGGGTGCTGAGCAGTTGCATTTTGCATCACTTGTTTTGTGTATTCCTTTATCATAATTATTACCATTATTTTCCATTCCTTTTCTGCCCTACTAAGCTGTCTTTTTCTCAGCCCATGAGTTATACCTTTTTTTTTTTTCCTGATTTTCTCCCTCATCCCACTGGTGGTGGGAGGGACGGAGCGAATGGCTGTGTGGTGCTTAGCTGCCTGCCAGGTGAAACCACAACACAGGCTCCTTTCAGTGCTGCCCAGTGCCAGGACAAGAGACAGTGGGCACAAACAGGCCCACAGGAGGTTCCCTCTAAGCACCAGGCATCACTTCTGTGCTGTGTGGGTGAGGAGCCCTGGCACAGGCTGCCCAGAGAGGCTGTGGGGTCTCCTCATGGGAGATCTCCAAAAGCCACCAGGAGATGGTCCTGGGCAGCCTGCTCTGGGTGTCCCTGCTTGGGCAGGGCTTGGAGCAGGTGAGCCCAGAGAGCCCTGCCAGCCTCAGCCACACTGTGAATCTGTGAATATATTATATTTAATACAAGTCACCTGTTAGGTTATAAACAAATAACCTAACATATAAACAAATAACCTAAATAAATGAAATGCATATGTTTAAATATACATCTGTGATAATATTATAAGGGACTTGAGGCTGTAGCCCACTAATATCCCTTTTAATAATGGACAATTGTGACATACCTCACCAAAAGTAGCTTTGTTTGTATATCCTGCATACAAATTGTTCTGATCCTCAGTAATTTTCAACTACGCAGCAAAAGTATTCAGGGAACAAGAGGTCTCATGGTTAGGGCAGATATGTTTGCTATATGTAGTGAAATTAGACTGCTGCATAACATACGAAAAGTAAATATAATATTGGAAATATTTTACATGTCCTGTAACGTGAGGAAAAATACAAAAGACCAAACAGTTCGCTTTCACTGAAAAGTGAATAATACATGAAGGATAATAAAACCACCATATTAAATTAAATTTTAAAATTAAAGGACAGGAAAGCTTAAGACTTGGGGCTATTTTCCATATGCACTTCAGTTGTCTCCTTCACCAGTTTTCATTACACCAGGATAAGGAAACAGCTCCATCCCTTACCCTAAATATGACTTGCTAAAATGAGTGCCTAGAGGATGTATCTTAAATATCTATATTTAAATAGCATCATGTGTTAATTGAATTCTCTTCTGTTTTTATGTTTACATTCTTATCTTAATAAAACTAAATTGCTTGTCTCACTACAGACAGCTTTTTATTCACTGTTTGTGTTAGACTCACCTTAATCATAAGTTGTCAACACCAAGGTAGTGTTTTTCAACCAGTTTAATTAACTAAAATGTATTCCAAGTGTGGTGGATTAGAAAAAGTTCAGTTTATCGAAATATGCAAATATAAGAACTTGATGTTTCCCTAGCAAAGCTGACACAATTCATAACTAACTAGAGATGATTGTTTTTGTATGTCTTCCCAGCTCTTTAAAGTTTTAGAATTAGTAGTTTTAGTCCTTTACGTCTACTTTATTTGGAAGAAGGGAATAAATTTTATATTATTCCAAGCCCTTGGTTGTGTACTTGCTCGCTTTGAATGAACAGCTTACTGAGCTGCAGTAGTTAACTTGAAATGAAGGAAAGGACTCCCTCTGAACCTGCAGGACGGAACACCTGCAAAAGGTCCAGTATTTCTATGAAGTGGAGTCATGCTTTTCCACCTTTTGTGTAGTAAACCTGCAAAACCTGCTGCCCCATGGTGGGGATGAGGAGCGGCTGCACAAGAAGAGCTCATCATGTGCAGACACCAGGTTCCTTAGTGACCCAGCACCCCGTGCAGTGGCTGTTCTTGTTCACAGAATCACAGACTCACAGCAAGGCTGAGGCTGGCAGGGCCCTCTGGGATCACCTGCTCCAAGCCCTGCCCAAGCAGGGACACCCAGAGCTGGCTGCATGTCCAGGAGGCTCTTGGAGATCTCCCATGAGGAGACCCCACAGCCTCTCTGGGCAGCCTGTGCCAGTTTTCTGTCTTATTCTGTCAGAGAAGATTGGAAACCAGAACCTGGGAAAAACACAGAATTACTTGACTATTAAGCTTTTAAGTAAGTCTGCTTACTTCATCCAGGGAAAAGGACACATTTCTACTTGGCTGGGAGTCAGGAACTCCACTTTGCCATCATTTCTGAGCCAGGAACCACACTTCCAACATGCCTGTTTCCCCAGCCAACGTAGCTTAGCCATTTTTTTCTCCAAACTTGTCCTGTCACAATTGCTATTCCTTTGCCTCTTAGTTTTCCAGCTGTTCACTCATCTCTTCTGAAGTTAAAGAATACCAAGAGGGAAAAAGCAGCAGCAATGGATGAGCCTGAGTATTCTGTGGCTTGCATACTGCATTAAAGCCTACCATTAGAAAATGCTTGTCAGTGACCACCACTTCCAAAACACTTCACCAGGAAAGGAAACAGAAAAAAAAATGCTAGAGGACATCACTCCAGTATATCCTGGCCCCTTTTGCTTGATCGTTGCTGAGTCCAGTTCTTACAACGTCTTATAATGTCTCAAGATAGCAGTCTTCTTTCTGAGAAAGTGTTGCTTCTAAGATTAAAAATACGTTGGTGGAAGAAACCTGTTATCTTTGTCACCATGTAAAGCACAGAAAAGGCAAGTGCCCTCATGTGCAAATGCAACTATCTTGAACTTAAACCACAAATTTCATCATGAAAACAAACAAACAAACAAACAAAAACAAAACAACAACAACAACAACAAAAAACACACACACAAGGATCCCCAAATCCATCTCTTCAAACCATAGAGAACAAAACTTTACATCTAATTCCATATAGCTTTTTATCTTCTTCCACAGTGAAATCAGATTTCACAGTTGGAGGATATGAGCTCATCCACCAAAGCAGGAGGATACCACACCTTGCAGCTCTCCAGGTAAGCAGATGTTTGTACACAGCACTGACCCCATTGGGCACTTTCTGCACTGCAGCATCCTCCTTCAGCATGACAGAGTGGTTAGTGCAAGTGAGTTCTAACTCAGCACAAAAGAGTCTGTTCACAGAGGAGGGGCAGCCTGGAAAAGGAAAAGGCAGCACAACATAAACAAATTTTATTTCTCCAGCCATACTCTTGTTTTAAAAAAAAAATATTGAATGTTTAATTTGGCATAATTTTAGCTATTGCAATTTGTCTTCTGTGAACATAAAGAAGAGCATTGTGCAGTGAATCTGGGCAGGAAGTTGTATAGCTGCCAAGACTTTCTGTTTAGAGCTTGAAATTGTTTTCTATTTCAAATTATAATGAGAAGTCAGAATCTGGAAATCTATATATATATTATTGTTGTTGTTGTTGTTGTTGTTGTTGTTATTATTATTATTATTATTTTAAATGAGCCAATGCACTCCAATAAGGAAATGCCTTCCATATACTGCAATGTAAGGCTGAATACACACTGTTATTGTTTAGACAAACCAAGGGAAATAATAACTTTTTCAGGTCTTACAGGTGTTTTGTTCAACATATACCTTTAAACTTTAATTGCATTCTTAGAACTATGTTATGGACTTGCTACAGGTCCACAGACAGCAAAGTGGAATTCATGGTATTGGATTACTAGGTGATCCATTGACTACGGGGACACATACAGAGCTACTGAATTCTTAAATTTAACAGGCTGTTATTTTCAGCTAATTACTACAGAAATAAGGTTGCTTTTTCCCATATCAACAAAACAAAAATATAACTATTGTAAATATTTTTGTTTAATGAATCTCTGTTTACTATTTATTTATTATATTTTATATATTTAATACATTATTTTTAACACTGCTTACAAATAAGTATAGCAAGGTACAGTTTACTGAACATAAACTTCTAATATTTAAACCAAATTACATATGATAAATCCTTTTGCTTCTTCTCATTTGTTGGTGTGCAGATATGAGACAGCTTTTTCAAAACCAGAGGTAGTTTTGTTAGTGTTTCATAGCAATATAAGTACTTAGGGTTTTTTTCTAAGCCACAGCAAGTCACTCCATGTGGCTACAGTTACCCTGTATAGTTTCAGGTGATAATCTTGGGGCTTTCAGTGGTCATAGTGTTAGAGCCAACCTGGATTGGACTTGCCTTACATAAGCAATGTTATCAGTCCTCATCGTTCAGGAAATTGTTCAGATTAATTCAAGCAGCAATTACCTAACAAATGTTGTAAAGACCACACAACAGCAATTCCAGAAAAGATAATCTGAAAATAGAGCTTTAGAAGAAAGTAGCTGAAATTGCATTTCACTGTTTTGTGGCCTCCAGTATCCTGTGGCTCCCTATGACTTCCATGAACTTCTGTGGGTCAGACTTGAATATTAGATATTTCCCAGCACAAGGAAACACGACCAATGTTTCCCAGCATAAGGAAAGATGACCAACATAGTGTTACAAAAAGCAGGAGTTATTACTACCCCACAGTAGGAATTACAAGATTTTTAAGTCTTCTATCAAACCTAATATTTTCATTGCAAAGAGCTTGTCTAAGCTATGTTGAACTAACTTCTAACTTTGAACTATTTAGTCTTTCAGTCAGGATAAGTGCCTACACTTTAACACTGACAAAAACCCTAAAGTGGGGTAGATGTTCTCCTCCCTCTCCCCTACATCAGAGCAGACATTTCTATCAGATCTTTTCAATAGAAAGATTTCAGCCCCAACTCCTCCTTTATCTACCCCAGCTCATATCTCCTTCCGATGTCACACATCATGACAAGATTGTCATTAAACTGACCTACCAGTAGCACTAACATGCATTAGCCCATCCAAAAGGGAGTTGATGAAGGTGTTTCTAGTCCTCCTCCCCACAGGGGGGTAGCCAGATATACAGAGCAATGTCTAGTGAAGCTCCCCTTTTCCTCCTCAGAACACTCCTGCTAGATACATGTTGCTTTCTGGGCTCAGTTAGGATTCACTGGAAATATCATGTGGGTGTGATGAATATCATGCAAATATTCTCTTTCTGCTGGTCTCTCTGTGGTGAACGGGAACATAGCAAAGTGCGTAGCTTAGCAGAACACTTTCCTTTTGAGCTCCAGAACACACAGGGCAAAGGACATTCTCTCTTTACATCTGGGTAAGATAAGCTGAATCCATACTAAACTTGTAGAAATATTGTGGACCTCATTCTTCTTAGCATTTGCTACTGTATGATTATCAGGGCTAAGAGAAAAATACATTGATATATGTATTTATATGTGGTGCAAGAACATTTTTACTTTTTGATCTTCTATACATGTCATTGTTCCATAAATGTGTATTTGTTTCAGTTGAAAGAAAAATGGGAAATTTCCAGTTCAGGGAACACACTTGTTACCACTAGGTCTGTTTTTCTAGTCTAAACTCTAAAATAGAGTTTTCTATTTTGTTGTTGTTGTTGTTCTCTTTGTTGCTGTAATGATTTCCGTATTATGCTGCAGATGTAATACATTTGTGCATAAATTAGACTGTGCTCTTTGCCAGAAAGTGTGCATGGCTTTAAAAGAAGAGATACTCAGACAGTAAAGTCACAGAGGTGTCTTGTTTAGAACTACAGTAGATCTGTATCTTAATTTTCCTGTAATGTAAACTTTTTCCCTGAATGAATAAGTTAATCAACCTCATTTGCTCATGCAATATTAAATGCACACTTTGTAACCATGTATTTCATAAAATTAAAAGAAAAAAAATAAATAAAATAAAATAAAAAAGAGCCATGAAATTTCAAAACATACAGAAGACAATGACTCAATATATTCGTGATTACAGTTTTTATAGTTGGTGTTGTTATGTTTGTTAACGATAATAATAAAAGTTATTGTGGTATTCTTTTAGGGAAACAAAATGGAGAATACAACAATTCTAGAAGAACTTCTTCTGAAGAAGTCACAACAGAAGAAAAAAATATCACCAGTTAATTATAAGAAAAGGTTGTTTGTTCTGACAAAAGCAAGCCTTTCATATTATGAATATGACAAAGAGGTAAAAACTCATTTTCTAAAGTTAACTGTTCTGAGATATTCTGGTACCACCTCATTCTTCTGGTTTTCTTCTGTGAAACTTGATGAGATGTTATGAATTAGAACAACAGGTGTACTTTGTTTTGAGTAGATAAAAAAATTACGGAGTATCAAATTTTATTTTCATTTTGGGAAAGCACTTAGCCGTAGGCTTAATAGTGTCTCTGTTCACAACATCTCTTACAGTTATGCTTGCCATTGAGCATCTGTTTGTGTCCTTCCAAAGACAACAAAACTTAAGCAAGTAATTAACAGTGGCATATGTTTACACATTGTCTTGAATAGGGATGTTTTCCTTGTTCAGGCCTCCCTCTGAACTGACGTAAATAACTGGCTTCAGAAATTACTTGTATGAGGCATAATTAGTTCACAATCTTATTCTTCAACTGCACAAAGCAGATGGCTAAGCCATCATTTTCTAAAGACTGACTGTGCGTCACACAAGGGTAGCTTTTCACTCAGAAGATCTCCTATTGGGAATGCAAATATAGGTCCCAGGCAACTTATTTCAAAGTTTTTGCTCCTTTGGACCCCTCCTGTGAGTTACATTCCATTAGGACCCTGCGTGGAAGCTCAGTGTGAACAAGCTCCACCTCAATATGAATGCTGCAGATGGGCTTCTGTTTTGCACTTAAGGTGTTGTTGTTTTTTCCCCTCTTAATTCCTCCTTCTTCTTTTCCTCCTCTCCCCGCCTACAGCTGCATCAGATGTTTTCTCAGATATAGGGCTGTGTCCTGTAGCTCTTGCAACTGACTTAAAAAGACATTTGATGGATAAATTGGATGTGGATAGGGCACTGGGGAGGGTTGTTGTTTTTTAATACCTTTCTTTTAAACTTTAACACAAAGCAATGGCTTATCAAACTTGAAACATGAAATTGTGCAGAATAGTCAAACTGGAATAGTCCATACTGTGTTAACAACAATCTGCTGTGTTTTTTTTTTGTTTGTTTGTTTGTTTGTTTGTTTGTTTTATCTCTTAGAAAAGAGGAAGAAAAAAGGGGTCTATAGAGATTGAGAAAATCCGATGTGTTGAGACAGTGAATCTTGAGGAATTAACACCCGTTGCAAGACAATATCCTTTTCAGGTTAGTCACAAAATCTGTTAATGCACATTTCATCAGTAATTCTAGAATTACACTGATCATTCCTGTCTCAAGTGCTGATACCTGCTATTGCTAAGTGTTACAGATATTTGCAAAAAGTAGAAAATCAGTCCCTATAACTGATGTTGTGACTTTGCTAAAATGTTTTTACCTGACTGGGATAAAATTTATATCAAGTTTTGATTCCTTTATGTTTAAATTTCTATCAGATATTTGCTTTAATAGGGTCTGAAATATATAGATTAGTATGCTTATGTGATTATCACTTTTTAAACGCAGAATTAAACACTTAAAAATTCTTATTTAAATTCTCAGTATCTCTTTCCACTTTTTTTTTTTTTTTTTTTTTTTTTTTCCTCAATACCAAGTTCAGAATTTGACCCCAGATTGCCCGATTACCATTCAAATGTGCCACAGTCAGGGAAACCAAGGCTATGCATACAGCTGCACAATGCACAACACATGTTCAGGAATTAAATGGGATGAAAGAAACATAACTTCAAATTTTCTGCCTTTCATCTTTTTCAGTTCCCCAGCTCAGGTTCCTCCCTGAGCCTCCATCAATCCCAATTCTATGAGCAGTGGGGCATGCAGGTCATAGATCCCCCTTGGAATGCTACCTCCAAACAGCACGGGCTGCTCAAGGAAGTGACTAACAGCTGCTGAACAGCGTGTTAATCCATGACCCTGTAATAACTGCCATGGCCGAGGGCAACCTTATGAGAAATGTTTAGTATTTCACCACCTGACTAATCCTAGGTGTCATTCCTGTCTTTCTTTCCCTTCTCCCTCCCCAGCTTTGTGGCATTGAATGGCATGTTTATGTTAAATAGTTGTGTTTATCTCAGGAGTTCATAACTCAGTTAAGTGGAAAAAAAGAATGTTTGCTGCAGTCCCATGAAGGGGGACTGTGTTCTGGGAAACAGTACCTCTAAAAAGGGCTTTAGGATAATGATAGCTGATTCCCATCAATTCCAGTGTGATGCTATGGCCAAAGGAGCTAATGGCATCCTTGGACATGGAAGCAGGCACACATTCAGTAAAATCAGGAAGGCTGTGTTTGTTTTGACACTACTGTGATCAGCAGGAGAATATTGCCTCTAGTTCTGGTGGCTATAATTCAAGAAAGATGTTGTAAACTGAAGAGAGGTCAGAGGAGAGACTTGAGAGTACCTAATAGATTGGATAACATGCCTTAAAGAGAAAAGCTCTCAGAGCTCCACCATTTGACTAAATAAAGAGATGGGAAGCAGATTGATCAGTCACGTATGCATACCAGTGGGAGTACACATTTAATAACAAGGGCTCTTCAGTGTAACAAACAAGGCAATAAAGTGATACTTGAAATTCATTGCAGATGACTGAAAAGCAATGTACACAAGGGAAACGAAACCCTGACTTAACACACACACAGAGTCAGCCCAGTATTAAGCATGATCCAAAAAGCAAAGCAGATGTTAGTAATTATTAGGTAGGCATCAAATGAAGCTTGCAGAAGATTGGTTGAAAACAAGAAAAAGAAGCTTGTTCACAATGTTTAATTTAGCTAAGCCGTAGGACTACTGACTGCAGGATGTTGTAGATACTAGTTTCTTGCTTTAAAAGGCAGCTGAACTAATTTGCAGAAAAATATCTATCCAAGGTGATGAGGTAAGAATGCATCACCTTTGGATCAGGATTGCCTGGTCACAGTACAGCTCCCCTGAGCTTACACTCTGCCTCAATATTTGTTACTGAACACTGTTGGAGATGTGTTGTGGCCTGCATAACAACAGAAAAAAGCTGGAAGATGCATCTGGAAAAAAATGGAATGGAAAGGATGAGTTTACGTGTGGTCTATAAGGTCTTTTGTACCCAGAAGACAGTTATATCTAGAAATATTTTATGCTGTCCTTTGTTTCTGCAACTGTTCTTTCAGACACAAACCACCATGGTTAAGGTACTATATGCAAGGCTTGTTATAGGCATCTTATATAAGATGGCAGTGCTTACAGGTGACCTTGGCAAAACATTACTAAATTATAGGAGTTTGATGTCAGTAGGTCTGCAAAGCCTATTTTTTTCTAATTCCCAAGCTTTGGTATGAAACTTTTAGGCAGCACATTCTCACCATGCTGTCTGTCTCAACCTCTTCCAGATTGTGTACAAAGGTGGCCTACTTTATGTCTATGCAGATAATGAAGAGAGACGGAAGCAGTGGCTTGCAGCTTTGCATAAAGGTAACACTAGACCTTTGTCTTTCAATGTATTCAAATAACTTGAGGGGGGATAGGAAAATGCTCCTGCTCCCTCGTTTTGTGCCATTCTTTGTCACTTGCTTTTAGTCTCACTCATACTTCATCTCTGACTGGTTGAAATGAATTAGAAAATGTAAAGGATGAAAAATGCAGTGAAAAATAAACCAAAATAAAACTTATTTTTCATAAGCATTTTCTAATCTTGGTTAATTTGTTCAGCCTTTACCAATGCAAGTTAATAGAGAACAATAATTTATGGTTCAGCTAGTGTAGCACTTACCTTCAAAAAGCTACTTTGGTAACCGATACTGCTAGCTTTTGTCCCTATTTCCCCCTCTCTCTCTCTCCACCCCCACCCCCACCCACCCCCCCCTTTTTCTTTTTCCAATGAATTTTCTGTTGTTTTTTTTTTTCCAATGAAGCAAATTCATAGATATGTAAATACTGAATTTTAGGCAGAAAAACTATTCTTCAGTGGAGGAAAAAAAACTCACATTGAATAGGGCAACTCTCACACATGCTGGTCATTGTGGAAACAGTAGACAATCTATAGTTGGCTGTGAATAAATATCCTCTGCAATTTTACTTCTAAACCTGTGTATGAGATACCTCTCTGTTTGTGACTGTTTTCACATACAGAGTAAGAGTATGTCAATTACTTTAGCAGGGTTATGGAGAATGTTGACCAGGAGCAGAATAGGAAAGATTAACTACATTGGATCTTTTAGAAAGAAAGATATAGTTATGAAATCATTAAGGAAAGATTTGGTATACTGCAAAATGACATTCGTGAATAAAAAGATTGCATTAATGGTATAGTTTGTAATGGTAATCAGGTAAACAATAGCGCAAATATTCTAGCTGCCTACAAGCCTCTTAAAAAGTGTATAAAAGTACTGGTCGCCAAGGGGTGCACTGATCCTTTTGGCAGTCTCTTGCATGTTCAGGAGTCTTGGGCTTATAATGGGTCATCTCAGAAGGTCTGAAAGCCTGTTCTGAAGGAGTCAGCTTTTAAAGTCTCATACTACGCATCCTACATTTCTTTTAGTTACTTTGTGAATCCAAAAGTGCTATTATGGTTTGCAGAACTAATATATCACTAGCACAGTAATAGTACTGGGACCACTCAAAGCAGTGCTTTGAGTACAAAATGTGTCTGTGATAGTGTTCCTCTTTGCTATGCTTAAATAACAAATTTATTCTAGTAGACAAACATTAGTTTGGATTTTCCATATGAGGTATTAGGTATCTGTTCTGATATTGAGTATGCATTATTATCATTTTCTTGCAATATATAGTTCTAGGAAAATATTCAGCATATTTTGATATATAAAAATATTTTCTTTCAATTAGTTTCACTATTGCTTGTGAAATCTTTATAACATACATGATTTTAAATCATAACTGTTAGATTCCACTTCTTCGTTTCTTGATTGATAGGACTGTACTGTGTCATTCTTGACACACAGTTTTCTTTCTCAAGAAAGAGGTAACTGTTGGGTATGGAATTCAGACTTGGTTTGTACAGAGAAATAAAATATAGCAAAATGTTACCAAGATATTTGTCTAGAGCTAGGAGTCAATAAACTATCTGGGGTTCCGCAGTTTATTGCAGCGACTATATTAATCATAAGGAACATTCCAGTTATGCAGTCTTTCATGTTCTTTTCTTTTTTCATTTTTTTTTTCCCTAGAAATTAAAGACAATAACGATTTACTAAGCAAGTATCATAGAAGATTCTTCACCAATGGGAGGTTTCTCTGTTGCAACCAGACTTGTAAAGCGGCCCCTGGATGTACAGTTTGGGAGAAATGTAATATCTTCTTTCACTTTTATTTGCTTAGTCTCAGTGATGCTTTTCACAATATTACCAAATCCACATGGACAGTGTAATAAATATACAACTTGATCTACTAATACCTTTCTATGTATGTGCTAAGCTCCTTCTAACATCATAGCTCCTATACATTGTACCTTATAATATAGTTGAGGAGAATAATACCCCAAAATGATACCTGTTGAGTTTGAGCTAAAAGGACAGTGACATTTTTGAAATATTTTTCTCTTTAGAGAAGTATTAAGAATATGAAGAAATATGAATATAGAAAAAATATGCTTAAGAACTCTAGCTAAATTGTGGCATTGTGCTCTAAGACCTTTTTAGTGATGAGGTCCCAATAGCTGGACAGGTAGGAACAAGAGAAGTTCGGCACAAGAGTGTGTATGAATGAGTGTAAAATAATCCAGCTTCATAACTGAACAAAAATAAAACTATTATATTAATACACAATTAAATGAATATTTTTCTAAACAATGTGATTTAATTTGCAACATATATATTTTTTTCTTTTAACATGCTTTTCATATGCATTTTTGTTGAACTTAGTTGGATTTCTTATTTTTCAATCTATAAAGACTGAGAGAGGAAAATCTGTAAAATGGTACTCTCAGTTTTCACGTTTTCAGAAGGGAATTCCCTTATGTCTCTGTACACACTTAAGAAATCCCACATTAAGGAAAGGGAATAGCAGATTAAGAGTATCTGGGTTTCTGCCTTTTAAAGCTTGTTTATCAAGAAGTGTAGAGCACTGACAGAGATGTTAATTTCAATCATGATTGAAATTTGCTCTTGAGCATTTTACGGTCACAGTCAAAAATCTAAGACCCCAAATTCAAAGACAAAATATGAAAAGTAGGTGTGAGTAGTTGGGAGCCTGATTTATATCTGTGACACTTATAACAATGAAGCATTTGCTTTTGATAACTGAAATTAATGACCTAGGCTTATCTGCTATTAATACAGGTTTCATGATTATAGAACACTGAATAATATAGAGAGTTGTCAACTGTTTTGTAACACTAATTTGAATAGCTTCATATAGCTTCACAACATAAGCCAGTAAGTCTGTGAAACCCCTGGTCATCTGCAAGGGCAAGGAAATATCTCATTGTCAGCCATGGATGACTTAGCCAAAAGAAGAACTGCAAAGAGAAATTTGGTATTTTGAATGCTTCATTTCTGCCTGATATAATAATGCATACATGCAAGATATTGTGCTTTGTCTACTCTACATTTGTTCCTAAATAAGTTCCTGAGGTTGCTAGTGGAGATACGTGGAGCACAGGGACACAGCCTGCATAGGGAAGACTCCAGACAGCCTCAGTCTCGTAGCCACTGGGTAATTGAAAACAGTATTTCTTAACTGACGCTCCATAGAGCATAAGTGTCCATAAAACTATTAAAAAAAAAAAAAAGGAATAAAAATAAGTTCTCAGTTTCCCTTAGTATGCAATCTAATAATCTAAAACAATCGGGAAATCTAAAGAGAAAAATACAACCTCAAATTTCCCTGAACCTTTATTTTGGCATAGATGAAGGCAGTGATTGATGGACTTTTAAAATATATTGATATGGTGCTTGAATTAAGAGAAGGTTGGGAAATACAGAGATAAACAGGTCTATACCACAGTGAGGTAAAATGTCAGCTGTCACAAATGTTTATGTTTGCTATGCTGTCACTGCCACTGTATAGAACTGCAAGTGAGAAAGCCTCAAGAAACACATCCTTACTTAATTCATGGTATGTTTTTAATCCCTCTCTTTCAGATGTGACTCTGTGTTGCACAACCTTGTCCGTGAAACCACTGCCTCCAGTTCCTCAAACACTGGTAGGTCAAAATTTCAAGTATCATCCTACAAAGAAAGACCCAGCATCCAGGTGATGGGAAGTGCTGTAGGGTGGGAGAGAGAATTGCAAACAGCATCTCACTGGAGCTGGTCTCAGCCTCTCACATGCAGTCAGACTACAGCATCCTTCTGTCCAGAAGCATGGTGAAGGGAAGGACATAGCTCCATCTTCAGTGTGCTGTAAATGGCAAACTGGGAAAGTCTCAGCCACTTTCAGTTCACTTAATAGGCTGGTGACAGTAGAGGCTACAGTCCTTGCAGTGACATCTTTTACTTTTCACACATTTCAAGCAGGATCAGGGAATGACATCAAAACCAGCTCTAGTGTGTAGGAGGTCCCCATTCCTAGAGATGCCCAAAACTCCCCTCTACCACAGTCACCAGAGAAAATGGTGCTTGCAGTACTTGGAGAAGACATAGCAACTGAAGACACGAACAAATATGCCACTGTTTGGGTGAGAAGTGGTGGATGGACTGCACTTTTCTCACTCAAATCCCAAGTTATGCTGGTCTGAGGTTGGGTCAGGAGTACAGATGCCTCACTAGGAATGTCTGTTTAGCCCGGCTCTACAGAGACAACCTATAAGGTAATGAATTTGGAAGAGCTTCTGAGCACTCCTGCCTTTATCTTGACTTTATATCAGACAGAAACCCAGGAACGTGTTATCCCACCAGCACCTTCAGGGCCTTTCTGTCCATCTGAGAAAGCTAGGCATACAGACCCAAAGGGCAAACAGGACACCAAAAAAAAAACAAAAACAAAAACAAACAAACAAAAAAAAACACCTGCTTGCAGCAGTTTATCAAGGTGCTCGATGAAAAAAGGCTTTGAATCATGGGATTTTAAAAACTGTTTCCTGCCTTATTTTCGTTTGTCTTCTATATCTTTAGGATACACTCTGGGTCCATTTCCTTGCTTTTCTTTTTTAATCAGAAAGTAATTTGAAAAAATAATGGAATTCTTATGTATGCAATTGACACGGACAACCAGGGCTTTAAGAAACACATAAGAGTATCAAGACACAGAAGATAAAAACACAAGCTGTAAACTTAAGCTCTATAATAATAACAACAACAACAACAACAACAACAACAAAGCCTTGAAAATAGACTTTATCAAAGAAGCTTTTGACTTTTTTTTTCTAATAATGAGATCTGAAAACAATGGCATTGTGAACATGAAGCCATGTAACTTGTTTTGAATACTGTGGTCTGCTTTGCCTGGCTTCCATCAAAAGATGCTTTGTCTATCTGGAGAGAACATCAGTCATGCAAATCTCTTGCTGAACAGACTGACTTCAGCTAGGCCTTTACGATTTATTTTCATTGTCTGCTCAATTTCAAAGATGATATTTTGAAAAGAAAATTTAAAAAACAGGATCGTGACAATATTTAGATTGATTCTTCCAAAACAATTTCAGTAAATGCAGATAAAATAACTACCACATCTGGTTACAACTTGACTTAATTTTCCCAAAATATATCATATAGATCAGATTAAGAAGCTGACTTCTCATGGCAAGGAACAGTCTAAATTTAGTTCCAGAGCTACTTCTATAAGTTTTTAGCACATTTTTGCTTTGCTGTCTCATCGACACAATTTAGTCATTCAAGGTCCCACTTGAATCTCCAGCCTTCCTTCCATCTATCTCCCAGTTCATGTCCCTCACCTTTCCAACCCCTGCAAGTCTTGCTCCCTTGCTCTCACCTCAGTTGACCAGAGGCACTACTGTGTTTCCTTACATCTTTCACCTTTGATGTGTCTATCCCTTTCATCAGTTCAACATTGTACCACTAGTCTCCCACAGAGGAGCTGGTTCCTGAAGAGTGATGCCATTAGAGAGAATAAAGGTCACAAACATGCCTTCACGGGGAGCACTGGGCACTTCCCCTGTGCTTTGATAACAGCAGGAAGCAGGAGCTTCCCATCTTAGAAATACTTTCATCTCTGTTCGCGCCTGGCAGCCACTCTCTGTGTAATGGCAAATGATTCATGTAGGTCAGATAGAAATTCACTGAGTTCACACATGTATCTTCTCATGCTAATGCATTGGACAAGGTTTATGGAAGCTTAAATGATGCTGCACGTGCCTCCAGTTGTACAGTGGCGGCACAGTTTTGCAGACAGTAGCCATACCTCTGTACCTGTCACACTTGAATCTCAGACTGTTACCTACAGCTCTTTCTAGATAGTGGTGGTGAAGTCTTCAATATGGAAATAACAACAATATCACTGACAGCATAAAGGAAATAACAAGAGTCCATTCGGTTACTACTAGAATGTTACATGCCCTGGGTCTTTCAGCCAGTTATGGAAATGGAAAGCTGTATATAAGGACACAAACCAAGACATTAATCTGTACCAGGTTACAGATGAAGTCCATCCAGAACATTGCAACAGACAAGTACACATCCAGCAGCAAAACACAAAAGGATGCAAATCTGATGTGCTCATCTTTGGCTGGCTCGGTCCCCTGGCTGGTTGAACAAAACAAAACCCCTTGCTGTGATCATAACTCCACCATTTACTCTAGCCAATACCTTGCTCTTTCTTGTGCTCACACAGCAAGATGACATCTCCATCAAAGCATGACACCCTGATCATTCCATAAGCAAAACAGAGGAAGTGAAGAAAGAATAATTTAATTTCTAAAGGTTACCAAGTCCAAATCTCAGAGTTGCACATGAGTTTATAAGTACTTTTACTTGCTCTAAGCATCAGCTTGCTCTAACATCGCTACATGTTTTTATGGGGAAAACAAACAAACAAACAAGCAAACAAACAGTTAAATCTCTGTATTTTAAATTTATCCATCTTTCAGACAGCTGCAGGCAATTCTAGTTCTGTCATTTTCCACAAAACCTACAAGAAGTCTAAGATTTGAGTCCTGCCTAACAGGCCCTCAATCTTTGTTCCACTGAAATCAGATATGACAAACAGGAGCCAGCTTTCCTGTGTTCAAGTAGTAGCACTTGATGAGTAACATATCTAAGTCTAGGCAAATGAGGAAGGTTTTTCTGTTAGTGATTCCTCTTTAAAAAAAATAAATAAATAAATAAAAAAGGATCATCTCCACAGGAACTTAGTGAGATCAGACTGAGGCTCCTTGTGTTTACAGGAAGAGATACTGTGTGTCTTCTTGCTTAGTGGACTCAGTCATACATTCACTTGGCTCTTTGGTTTCTTCTTGCTTAAATAAAGAAATGTCAGTAAAGAGGAGACAAGTAAATATACAATGCCATGGTTTTTTTGGACTTAACTTCAAAGAATCACAGCCTGCTTCAGGACATTTGGCATTCTTCCCTGGTATTGTATTACAGAGCTTTTCAATTCTAAAATAATAATATAAAATAAATAGTTGGCATCTGGAGTCCCTTCTAACTCTTTGTTATTTTTCCCTATCCTTTTCTGTCAGTGTTCTGCATGTAGTTTTTCCTGCTCTTAAAGAGTTGTGATATCTGGATTTTCTCATTTATGACATTTCTCCGATCTCTAAATGCATTTCTGTACCTAAATTTTAGATGCCCCTTTGCCTATGGCTTTTTGATTGACATAATCTAACTTTAATGACAGACTTCAAATCCAAGTTATTTGTGTAGACCTCCTGATGATAGAGACTTCTGCAGGAAGACACATTTCACCTGAAGACCTAGGTCAAAGATGAATGAATCCCAATGTTACATACCTACACTTGTTTAGTTTGCATAGGAAAAGTTAGCCACCAAGAACTGGAGTTCCTTATGTTGAATGTGCTTAGCAGAGAAACATCCAAGCTAGTCAATAATGACAATAAGAAAAGGTAACAATTTATAATTCATATAGCTTTTTGTATTCATTGAGTAGTAGCAACAATTGACTAATGCTTGTTGTGCTTCATGCTAAGATTACTATTGATCAACAGACATTAAAAAAAAAAAAGTTGTTTTTTAATACTATGATAGGATTTTCTGATTCAACAGGACATCATTTCACCTCGTTATAGGTAAACACAATTTAGTCACATTGTTTCTAGCACATGAACTGCAACTCTTCAATAAACATTATCAGCTTCAGATAGGTGGTAAGCTTTTGGTAGAGTCCAGTCTATTATGTCATCATGTTAATTAGAGCTTTGTTAATTACAGCTGTGTCAGCCTCCGCTCAATGTAATACTTCTGGTGACATGATGGAACTTGGCTATGTTCTCACCTGTCTCACAAATGTGGACAACAGTTTCTAAAATGTTCTTCTACATGAATGAAGGACAAGGTGCTTGCCTGTACTGACATTATTAACTCTGATTAATTTGCTTAATATCATTGTACATGTTGAAGATAGAAGCAATAGTGTACACACTGTGTGGTATTTCTTACTGTACCCTGTGATGCATCTGCTTGTCATTTTATTTCCTCTGTCTTCAAAGTTGAGACGTAGAAGCCTGCCTCAAGTACTATCACCAAGTAAGTCAGACCTGAATATGGCTGTGGCCCAATGCAACTACGAACCCTTAGGAGATTCAGCTATCCGGCTTGTCAAATGCAATAAATATCATGTATTGCAAGAGGAAGATTTTGCCTGGTGGAAAGTGAGAGATTTGGAAGGGTAAGTATGCACTGCAGAATACTTCTTTTTCATGATCATGATCTTCCACATACCTTATCTTCATTGGCAACACTTCAGGCAGTCCTGGTACCTTACAGGATCTTTAAAATTAGCCTTAGGTTTTAACTATGTTAGTAGCTATTAAACCTTTTTGGAGAAGCCTCATTTTCTCGTGTGCAACGCCACTTTCATTAACATCCTTGGCTGCCAGACTGGGTGCAATTCACAGTAATCACTGCCTGTATACCAGCTAAAATAGTAGCCTTACTATACTGGCATTAATTCTGATATGTGCCTGAAGAAGGGCTTGTGCATTCTGAAGCTGTCCATTTTAGTTTCAGTGAATAAAAGATAAAATCTCTGCTCACAACCTTTGCCTCTTGAGTATGTAGAAATCAACCTTAGACCAACACCGTCACTATTGTAATAGCAGTCAGAACACAGGAGACCAGTGGGAACTGCTGCAGCAGGAATAATTTCTCACTTCAGTCTCTCACCAGCTTTAGGAATACTTTCCCAAAGAGACAGAGCACCCCCATCCTGCAGAGGACAGAAGCATTAAATTATTCCCTTTGTGGTTCACAAGTGGAGGAATCCCCTTCAACTACTTAAAATAAGACATTTTTCATTAATATCCAGCTGGTATAGAAAAGAGAACCTCTTCCCAAGTCAATAAATAAGAAACAGCTTTCAGAGTACACTGGAGACAAAGGCAGTACAGAAAACAGAGGCTGCCTGGAAGAGATATGATTCCTTGTCTGTCTCATGATAGATACTAGCTGGGTTTGACTTTATGTACATGTTAGAAATGTGGGAGAGAAGAATTTTTGAGCTTGGGGATTTCCAATCTGGTTTGGAAGAAAATGAAATGACTTGATCCACTCATAATTCATTGATTAAGTTTACATCTGCAAGTAAGCAAACAAATAAATCAACATTAAATTAAAATCACAGGACTGGCATACTGCTCTGGATGAAGAAAGCAGCACACAACTCTGGCAACTCTAAGGCAATAATAACTGAGTAATCTGAGACATGCTTTTAAAGGCTATCACTGGAATGATGATGATGATGGCTATGTAAAAGTGTACAATACAGGCAGCTTTGCTTATGGAGGCTGAACAAAGTGTTCTGAGATGAGTGAAAGAGCAGAAAGAAATCAAGAGAAAGGAGGACATTTAAAGTTATAGACATGTATATTTATAGACATACATTTTTCTTTGGCTTGAGAAACTGAGACTTTTGCAGTATTGATTCTACAAGGACAAATCCTGTCCGTTTATATCATAACAAAACCTTAGAGTTCTGCTTGGAAATACTGACAATCTTGGTGTTTCAGATGTAGTAGAAACAAACAGATGGCACTTACCTGTTTCAGATTCCATACCCTTTCAGATTTCTTGTTCTATTGAGATCCGTGGTGGAGAAACCCTTCTCTTCTGTCTCCATCCATATTCAAATGTATATTAATTCCCCTTATTTATTTTTCTGAAGGGTGCAGTATACAGTCCACCCTCTTACCACTCTGTGGATAACTACAGGTCCCCATAACTTAGTTTAGCATGTCATGCTGCCTGCTGCTTTAAGTGGTAGCTCAGCTGTCCATATTCCCTTAGCTTAGCTTCTCAATTGCATCTGACATTGTGTGGGGAAGAGTTCTGAGCCTACCTATTGACTGTCTGTGTTTGACCTTGGATACTCTGCTGGCACCCATTAGTCACTGGCATCTTTCATCACAGCAACCAAGATGGCATGTAATGATATTGTTGAACAGTTGCTTCAATCTTCCATATGATGAAGCCAATCACTGAGGAAGAAGCCTTTTCAGTGACTAGCAAAAAGAATAACTCATTGAAATGTAGCCTCCTAAAGCAAAATTACCCCTGCATTTTCCTCCATATCATGTAAAAAGCATAAATGTTTTAACCATGAGCATTTCTGTTAGTAGCATTCTAGAAAGCGACTGTCTGATTAATCCCTTTTCCTATTTTAAGTGACCAATTTTAAGAAGCAATCATGTATGATAGCTGAACTGTGAACTGTTTATTTTGCAGGAATGAAGGTTTTGTACCGAGCACTTACCTGAGAAAGTTATCCCTGAATGATGATGAGCCAAGGTGAATCAATATGCAGCCATCCACTGCTTAAATGTTCTCCTCACCACTCTAGAAAAGATCAGGCAACATTTTTGGAATATTTTTCTTCTTAAGTAACTTTCTGAGTACTAACCATAACATTTACTGCAAGGTGTAGAATCAAGTACAATTTGTCTTCTTGACTCATACATTAATGCAAAAAACATCAGTTGAAAATCCTGGTTTCATTTAAATCAGGAGGGTTTGGCCACTGTCTTCAATGTGCTGGGATTTCAGTCTTTGTAGTCTTATTTCAGCATTAAAATGTCACCCTTGCTAGCACTCTCATGCATCTCATGCAATAAGTGAGCATTCCAGTACAGGGTAAAGTGAGTCTCAGTCTGTCAAAGTGATATATCAGATCTGAATTTTTAGTAAGATGATATGACATTGTAAGTACTAAGCATATGCCAAAGTGTTTGAATGAAAATCTTACAGAAGCTTAGAAGATTTTCTCATAGTAAACCATACTGGATAAGATTCAAAGGTTTCCTATTTTTAAAACAAACAAACAACAACAACAAAATGCAATCACTATAATAACGTGTAAAAATCCAGAATTAATTAGAATCACTATTATTTTTGCACAACAGATTATTTTAGGGGTATCTTTTTCTGTCACATGAACTCTATCTATTGTCTGTCATGCTAAGAATATTTATTTGGGAAGTATATCATTGTACAGGTTTGGAAATCTTCCATGTAAATTTTGAAACGGTAGATGCAATCTCTTCATGAGGTCAGTGAAGGCATATATAGTCTCATTGCCTGCTACAACATGCACAGAGCAGATTTGTCTTTCCAATACATTGCAGAGTGGAGAGGAAAGGCCATGTAAGTGTTTGCCAAGTCAGGAAAAAAAAAATAATTAAATATGTCTCAACATTTTAAATGTTCACTATAGACCATGGCATAATAGCAGCAATTGCTCAAAAAATATATAGTATGACCTGAGGAAAGCAATTTCCATAACTAGTTTTTCACAATTTCAGTGTATTATTTTGTCTTTGTAGGGAAAACTCAAGTGTCAATGAGCACACAGCATCAGAAGAACAGAGCATTGCACAGCACGAGTGAGTATGTAGGATATGTCTTCGTGAGAACTGAAAGATTCTTTGGGCCACTCCACTTTATTCCACAGCCATTCCACTTTATGCAACTTCCTAGAACAATGGAATTCTATACATTGATGTTATATTAATGGTAATAACTATATATATTGTCAGCAGCTTTGAGGTCATCATCAGCATCACTACCCACAGGCTTCCAAAAGAAGGAATGTATTTGGTTTTGGAAAAAAAAAAAAAAAAAAAAAAAAAAAAGCTTTTGACATTTAGACAAATTAGTCTCCTACACTAGTAAGGTGTTAGGAGTTATTCTCCAACCCTGTAAAAAGTTACTGTAAAAAGTTGAAGTCACAGAGTAGGCCCTGATATTTCAGAATGAAGAGACACGTCAGAAGCACATGGGAACTAGTGGTTTCCTTCTTATCATGGCCCAAAATCACAAATGCGTAACAAGTCTAATTTCTGGCTTTTCAAAGCAGTTTTGAAAATATTTACAGTGTATGGCATTTTTCATGAATCTGTTGTGCCTTGTCTAGAAATCAGGCTATCAATAACAAGCCCCATATTTCTCCTTGCAGTTGGTATGCTGATGGTATCTCCCGTGCCCAGGCTGAGCAGCTGCTCCGTCAGAAGGTCCTGCATATCTTTTATTGCTTGTATATGAATAACTGTGTAAATGTTTTTGTGCCAGTTGTCTTTGCTATACTGTGTAGCTAGAGGATGCTGATGCTCTTCAAATAGCTGTCGTATTGCACAGTGCTGGAAACTCTTGTGCTAATTTGGTACCGATAAACAGATCTCTAAAATAATGTCCAGATGTGTTGATGGCTCTTACACAGACAAACAAATGATATACTTCAAAAATAGGCCTGGAGCAAAGCCATAACATGTACATTTCCCCCCATGGCTCTGCGTATTGGTTTTAGCTCTAAGCCTCTGCTCCAGCGTGGCTCTTCCTGCAGATCAGTCTAGAGGAGCTCTTTGTGTTAGTTTTATAACGTGGATATGAAGTAAAACTTCACCCAGACGAGCAGCAAAACTTGAGCAAAACAGTGCTATGCCTGCAGATTGAGAGCAAAGACTAGAACTGCGGGGTGGCTCAGGTGTACCAGCCATCACAAAAGACAACTGCAGAAGGATTTATCTGTGCACCTTTCTGCAGGAGATCTAGCCTCAGCTGTGCTTTAGGCTTAGGTGTCCAGTGTAAACGAGTTATTGTCTTTTCCCTTGGCAGCTGGTTGCTTTCTCACAGCTTCAGAAATTGGCACTCAGCCACTAACTGCTTTGAGAAAACACAAATCTTTGTGAGCCTTGTCTCCATGTCCTTTCCCTTAGACCTGTGCCACTGGTTCAGGAATGAAGTTCAAGTGTGGCAAATCAGAAAAGGGTCTATGTCTCAGTCTGAACTTCACAACAATGAAGCTTGGCCTCTATGTGAAGTTCTGGATGTCTTCTTTCATCCCTGTACTAGCCATTTCTAGCACATCAGAGGTGTAGCTGCTAAATCTCCCCTGCAATAAATCTGTATCTATGCACCACACAAAAATGGCACAATACTTGCTTCATGTCTGGACTGAGGCACAACTCACCTAGTTTTAAACATCTACAGTGGGATACCACAACCAGTTACCTAGATACCCTTTTTAGTGGAGAGAAATAAGTATTTCTAAGACATAATTTATCTTGTCCTAATTTACTACTTAAAGGATGTCATATGAGTCACGTCTCCTCTCCTTTGTGGACATTATAGTATAGAAATCTAAAGTTCACTGGGGTGAATCCCAACTTCAGTGTTTCTTGTATTATTATTATTATTTTAATAATTAGGGAAAAGAAGGTGCTTTTTTGGTGCGGAAATCTTCTAGCCAGGCAGGAACATTTACTGTGTCTGTATTCAGCAAGTTTCAAGAGTGAGTATCCAAAGAATGTATATCATTTCTGTGAGCATGCTATGGACATGCTACTTGGTGTGACTGGTCATGAACAAAATCTCTGCAGCCATGTGGGGAAGGGAAGGGAAGGGAAGGGAAGGGAAGGGAAGGGAAGGGAAGGGAAGGGAAGGGAAGGGAAGGGAAGGGAAGGGAAGGGAAGGGAAGGGAAGGGAAGGGAAGGGAAGGGAAGGGAAGGGAAGGGAAGGGAAGGGAAGGGAAGGGAAGGGAAGGGAAGGGAAGGGAAGGGAAGGGAAGGGAAGGGAAGGGAAGGGAAGGGAAGGGAAGGGAAGGGAAGGGAAGGGAAGGGAAGGGAAGGGAAGGGAAGGGAAGGGAAGGGAAGGGAAGGGAAGGGAAGGGAAGGGAAGGGAAGGGAAGGGAAGGGAAGGGAAGGGAAGGGAAGGGTGTTGCAGTTCATTCAGCAACTAATTAATCTATTCATGCATGGTCTGGAAGGCACTTTGTAACACTCAAACATACACAGCACTTTGTTGTGTTTTTCAGAAGTAAAAAAGGAACAGTCAAACATTACCATGTGCACAAAACCCCTCAGAACAAGTATTACCTCGCTGAAAATTACTGTTTTGAATCAATTCCCAAACTTATACACTATCACCAGCACAACTCAGCAGGTAATCCCGTGTGCTCTTTCTATTTGATTGGTTTTGGCTTAGGCTTCTGGGCTTCTCAGAGTTATCATGAATCACTTTCAATACTGAATCTTCTAAATATCAAAACATCTTTTGGGAGAATTTAGGTGGAACTTGATCTACCATGTTCACAATCAAAATAGTTGCTTTGCTTTTCTGTAGAGTGCTTTTGGGTATTGTAATACCTCTTCTTGCAATACCTCTGCTGGAATAGCATTTAAGCACAGAAAATACTCAGTCTTGTGAAGTGATGCATCTGCTAAACATTGTCCTCTGTCATTACCTGGATGGTTGTAATATGGTGTGTGCGTGTTTGTGTTAATTCCCCTTTATTTTCTTTGATTCAGAGAAGTCATTTATGTATCGTCAACTTTAAGAGGTTTTCTTTGTAGGTATCGTGACAAGGCTACGGCATGCAGTATCTATGCAAGTAAATAAAGTCCCAGACACAGCTTCACTGGGAAATGGTAGGAAGATAACTTTCATTTTTGAATCTGGTGTCAGTCTTGGCCACCAAGAAATTAATAACCAGAAAATTGTGACCCTTACTATGTTCAGGCTTGTAAGAGGTTGCAGAATCCTTGAGCTCACTGTTTGGTTGCCCTTTCAGTTTGTCCATGCAGACAATGCAGAGCCTCCTACCCTGTGAGAATTTGGGAAAGATGGTCTTTCAGTCATCCAGCCCCTTCCATAGCTTCCTGTTGTCCAGAACAGCACTGAGACTCTATGGTTCTATGAAATAGGGTATCCCTTCCTTCATGTGTGTCTTGTTTATGTCCAGGGCAAGGTGAATGCAAAGGCGTTTTATGTCAACTTTTATGTTACGCCTTTTTAAGGGACCCTAAGTCAAATTTTGTATCAACCGTGAAAGGCTTTGTGTGCTTTCTTCCCCAGCATATCTGAGTCAATGCCATTTCTTCCCTCTGCCACATTGCCTGGCACAGTAATACTTGTTTTCTAATCCCCTACATAAATATATATCGTCATTTGATACTTAAAACTTCCTCAAATCTGTTTATAAGGCAAAAATCCAGGTAGTAGCGAACGACACTTTCAGGAATGGTAGTGTCCTTCTATAACTCAAACACAAAGCTTAGATGAGAAAAAGGTATGTTGCCTCAGTGCAGTGTTGTTCTACAACCCTTCAGAGAAAAAAAAGCCATTGCATGTGGTAGATGCCATGCCCTCATTTGCCCATTTTTTTGCTAAAGGGAATTTCTTTTGTCCCACTAGGAGTATGGGAGCTGAAGCGAGAAGAAATTGTCCTGTTGAGAGAGCTAGGAAGTGGTCAGTTTGGAGAGGTGCATCTGGGAAAGTGGAAGGGACAATATGATGTGGCCATAAAGATGGTTAAAGAGGGAGCAATGTCAGAAGATGAATTCACAGAAGAAGCTCAGACCATGATGTAAGCTGTGGCATTGCTTAATTATTTGGAAGCAATGATCTCTCCATTCATTAATCAGTAATACATAGCAGACACAGAAAAAATATTTTCCTCTTAAAAATATCATTAAATAGTGTTGGGTACATTAGGCACAGGCTAAATATGTAGTCATGTAATATTACCAAAAGAACAACACAGAGATTGATAGGGTCATCTACAAAAAAGTTTTCAATTAACATCTCTTCTACAAGTTAGAGGTTCCACATACATCACTTAAAACTATGCTTCATTAGCATTTTTACTGAAATGTTTAGAAAGATGTTCCTGCCATCCTGCAGGTAGGAATGAGATGAATAACAGGAAAATGCCATCAATATGAACATGTGACTTGCAGATTTAGTCTGACTCCAAAGAGGCAATCATGTTAGAATGTCCAATGAAATTCCATGAAATGATAACCGAGGCACATGAATTCAAGAATATTTCTGTTATATTTTAAATGTATGCACTACATTTCAGGCAGCCAACTAGCTGATACAATCAGAATTTTGCAGCATGATTTTAGTAGAAAATTTTAAGGTAAAAGACCCACCATACCTGCTCATTTCTATTTTCTTCCACTAATAAGGCTGCACATTTGCACTGCTTAATCTTATTTCAGATTTCGACTATGAAGTTGTCATTTCATCAATACTGAGTCTTTTTTTGGTTCCCATCAATACTGAGTCTCCCAGTAATGAGCAGAAGGCGTCTCAGTACTTCTTAAAAAGGAATAATTTACAGATAGGACTGTATCCAGTCTCACGAATGTCTCAGAGTATGCTACATTAATATTTGAAGGACAAAACTTACAGAAATGAACAATCATAGCTATTTATTCTTTAACTATTTTATTTTTATTTGTTTCAGGAAACTTAATCATCCCAAACTTGTTAGACTGTATGGTGTATGCTCAAAACTGTATCCCATCTATATAGTGATGGAATATATGTCAAACGGCAGTTTGCTTAGCTACTTACACAGTCATGGGAAGGAGCTGCAACCCCTTCAGCTTCTGGAAATATGTTATGACGTTTGTGATGCTATGGCGTTTCTGGAGAGCTGTCAGTTCATACACAGAGACTTGGTAAGCTATCGGACAGTATAACTGGAACAGGATAGGCAGAGGCAGTTCTGCCGTTAGGTTCAGCCACAGCTGCTCTGGCTCTGTAGGCCTTCACCCAAAAAAGCATCATAGTCTGCAGGTTAGAGACACATAGCTGGTGTACAAACCAGCTCTGGCCTAGGGGCACTAAAGGCCCATGTAAACAAGCTGACTTGCTCTGTTTCAGAGCTGAGCTGGCAAGTCTACAGCACTGCATACCGTGCTGCCCACATTTATGGGTGCTGGCCTCAGGGGTTTATGCACCACTTGGCAGCAGAGATATCCAATTATAACATTAATAAAGCAAAGAGGTCTGTCCAGTGATAATTTAGTCCTCCAGGAGAAAGAGGTGCAGCATTAAAGATGTGGGTCACATGTTAATGAGTCAAGGATTTGTTTAATTGGAAACTTTTTCTCTTATAAAACAAGTGTGACCACTACTAGGATAAATGGGAATTTACTCTGGTGCATTGCAAGCAGGAACAGAACCTGAAAGTCTGCAGTTGCCCTCTCCCTTAAATACATTTCTCTGCCACTGCCTTCAATAAATTTTTTCAAGTTGCTGCAAAACTTAGCTATCAAGAATGGTAGTATAAGTCTTTGGGGAAATAAGTGGTTATTTTATGGGCCTGTTAAAAGTGAGCCTTTCCAAATTTCTGGTATATTGTGCTTCAGAGTCAATAGCAATGTTTTACATTTTAATCCAGACAAAAATATGTTGGAATATTTGTGACGATTAGCTTAACTTTCCAGTAGGGATGCCATCTCCTCAGGTAGCATTTTAAATGCTGCATTGCTGATGTTTTCAAAGATTTGTGTCTATTTGTAAACCAAGTTGTTAAATCTATAGCTTACTAATTTTCACACCTGATTCAGAAATCAGGAATGTCAGAAAGCTTAGGTAGCAGAACTCAAGTTATAAATACAAAGTCAGATTCTGAAAACTGGCTTTACACCATGGGAAAACAGGAATAAATTTTGAGCTTCATTTCAGGTTGAGGACTGTAGATTCAAACTACATCACAAAAATTAATGAGCATGCAGGCAGAGAATACAGCCTCAGATAAGTGTTCTCTAGTGATCATTTGTAGAACTAGGTTCATGCTGAACTTTTCATAAAACAGACTGTTTATATCATCTTTTATTGTTCCACTCTGTTTATAATGCAATGTGAATAATCAAATCAATGTTTTCTTTCCTGCTTTTAATGCCTTGATACATTCTGAGACTACACAAAAAGACCCTGGAGCATGATGCAATTCTAAAGACAGGGTTTAGTTTCTAGCTCTGTTGTTGTCTTTCCAAGCAAATGTGGGATTCTCATCCCCCAATGTCATTATTACAGCTGAGATAATGATAAGAGCTACTTACCACTATCTTACAGTTCCCAACTTCATTGCTTCAATCAAAGAATATAATTATTTCTTGAAATGCTAGTGGAAAGAAATGATGATACATCATAAATGATAGCAAACCACCAAGATGTTATTTGCTCCTCTTTGGTCTTCTTCTACTCATCTATTTTCTCACCTTTCTACTAAAGGCTGCTAGAAACTGTTTGGTTGACAGCAATCTTACTGTGAAAGTATCTGACTTCGGGATGACAAGGTAAGTAAAAGAATTGGGAGCTCTGTGAAGCTATGATGTTAGGGTAGCTATAATTTACTGGCATTGTTTAGCTAACTCCTGGCTATTGGTAAGGTTAAGCCACAACATGTTACAGCTCTTTGTGTCTTCTATCCATTAATGACCATAAACCATCATGAGGTTA
Organism: Anas acuta; assembly: GCF_963932015.1. Taxonomy (NCBI): domain Eukaryota; kingdom Metazoa; phylum Chordata; class Aves; order Anseriformes; family Anatidae; genus Anas; species Anas acuta. Next base: position 78,361,607 of record NC_088979.1, read on the forward strand.
GAATAAAGATAGTTTGCTGTCTCAAAAAGTTATTGCTTAAAGCTCAGATGCAGCTGAGTGATTTCACAACTAATGCTTGTTAAGGAAATCTCATAGATTGCTTTGTGTAGAGGATATGCAACTAACTTGGGGGCTAAACATCTCCATCAGTGGCCTCAGTGGAGAGAAGTGGGAGAATATGTGCATCCTGGAGTACACCTTCTCTGAGGATAGCTGAGGGAGCATGGGCTGCTTAGTCTGGTGAAGAGGGGGAGGCTAAGAGGAAACCTGAAAGCTGCTTATGGCTACTTACAGTTATAAAACTGATGGTGCCGAATTTGTCTCAGCAGTGCCAGGTGATATAACCATGAACACTGGTCACATAATGCAGCTCAGGAAGTTCAGGTTTGGACAACAAGAAGCTTTTCACAAGGAGGCAGTGTGACAGGCAACTTAGTTTAACTTTGTTAGTTGGGGACACTGTGGAATTGCCATTTCTGGAGGCTTTTAAGACTTGGCTACATAGAGCCATAGCTGACCGGATTTGGTGTTGGGAATAATCACTTTTGAGCAGGGGAATGGACAAGATGGCCTGACAACATTCATCTTTGATTCTGCATTATTTATCTAATAAGTTGATAACAAGGACCTGGTCTATCAATTATAGATACCAGGTATCCTTTGGAAATTTGGAATTCTGTTCAGGCTATTCCTAGGAACCCTCTGATATGCAAGGAAGAAAGAGTAAGCAGTATTTTACTGCAACTGAGAAGCCTGGTCTCATGGAAGGTGTCTCTGCCTATGGCAGGGGGTTGGAATTAGATGGTCTTTTCCAACCCGAACCATTCTGTGACTCTATGATTCTATAACTCAGTCACAACCAAGTTTGTTTCTTGCATTGTAGGTATGTTCTGGATGATCTGTATGTAAGCTCACTAGGAACCAAGTTTCCAGTGAAGTGGTCAGCACCAGAAGTTTTTAATTACACCAAATTTAGCAGCAAGTCAGATGTATGGGCCTTCGGTAAGTATGGAATTTGACATATAAATATGTATGCATATATGCAATCATGTTTGGCTTTCCTTAGCATACCGCATGAAAATACTAGACATTTGCACACTGAAAGAATGTAAAAAGAAGTTACAGCTTGTTTATTAATTATATGCATCAAAACCTATACTCTGGATTTTTAGCCCGACTGTTTTTCTTATAGTCACATAGAAACCTTGTCCACTCCCCAGTTGCTTTGTATGTGTTTAATAGGATGCAACAAAGGGAACTGTTGGCAGTGGAGATCAAACAGTATCTTTGGCTGTAGACCATAAATCTGCGCTGCCCAACTCAAAAGAGTTTTTCTATCAGTCACAGAGGTCAGAACAGACACTTTGCATGAGCCAGCTGTGGCAGAGAAACTGTGCTAATGGAGACTCTGCATCTTGGCAAAGAATAAGATGCATTTGCAGACCACCTTCTACCCATGAATTTAAAACATTTGAACTTCTACTTCAGTGGTTCTCAAGCTATTATTTTAAAATCCCTGGAGTCTGTTCAGTGTTTCTAAAAGTCTGCAAAAGGTAGCAAAGAAAGGGCAGCCTCTTGTGAATAGACTTAAATTCCACTTACAGGGGTTTGCTCCTGCAGTAAGAAAATTTTAGCAGCTGTCAAATTGGTGAAAGATTGGCAACCCACTCTTCTTGACATTGAACAATGGTGAATAAAGCAGATGAAAGTGTTTCCAAATGCAGTGTTTCTTCTTATCTTTAACTTCAGCTAGTCTCCCAATATTGTTAATGACCTTTACAAGCTTTTTTATAACATATACAATTCAATCAGAAGTTGGATTTTCTGGTGATAAATTTTCTTTTTGTTCTGATGGATGAAATCCTGACTCCAGGCATTATTGTCATTAACTTCAATACCAGCACTAACTTCAATGGGAAACACTATTTTTCCTTAGAAGGTGTTTTCTCATTTTACCACTATCCATTGATGCAGTGGAAGCAAAGGAAGAGCTGAATCCATCAGTTCTTGTTTAGTTGTTTTAAATTCATGTATCTTTGAAGGGCTAAAGAACTGAACATTTGGCATTCATATCCCAAAAGTAGATGTCTGAGAACAAATAATCTTGGCTACTTAATGCTTTCATCAGGGAAAGCTGGAATTCAGATACAATTTTATTCTGATCTCACTGTGACACTACAATGCTTGAGTTGTCAAGCTGGAGAGAAGTTGAAAATCCAATAAATTTCTCAGTGGAAAAAAAAATCTTTACTGTCAGTCTTAATAATAAATATTGTGAATAAAATAAAAATAGTACTTTTTTTTTTTACTTTACTGTTTGTATCACATGTTTAGTTACAACAAAATAGTTCTAACAAAGCTGGCTGTTTTTATGAATTAATTTATGAATTAATTAATATGAATAAGTGGAGTTGGTTACACATTCCGTGTGCATCTTGTTCTGGGAAAGGATTCCCTTGCCTTTCTTGACTTTCATTTCTTGTCTTCCATTGCTGTGAATATTTCGGCAGGTATCTTAATGTGGGAGGTGTTCACTTTGGGAAAGCAGCCCTACGAGCTGTATGATAACATGCAGGTGATTGAGAAAGTTTCGCAGGGATACAGACTTTATAGACCACAACTGGTTTCAGACATCACCTACCAGATAATGTACAACTGCTGGCATGAGGTATGTATAACTGCATATATTAACTGCGGAAAAAAAAATTAGTAGGAGTTACTGGGATTCACAGCTGAATTAATGTTCAAAATGGTAAATTCTCTTATAAAAGCCTTGCTTTGTATGTAGTACATTGCATATAACAGTCTAGTTCAGGACTTTGTTAGCAATAAGAGGAGAAAGCACAAGAAATAGGACATAAAAGAAGATTCTCCTCAGAACCACAAATTTAAGTAAATAACATTAAAACATGCTTGATTGTCAACATAATATGCAGGGTGAGTTTATTCTCACCTAATTTTACTGTTCTAAAATTTGAGTCCTGATCCAAGGTAATTGTCTAAATTCTTTCCATGATTACAGGACCATTACTGCTATACCTCCCTATGGTCATTTGTCCTTTCTATCTTAGCCATTATAGAATTAACTTGTCTCTATTCATATACATGTGCCTTAAATAATTTAGATAGATCTCTACATTTTTAGATCACTAAAGCTGTGCAACCCCACTGGGGTTATTTTTATGGGAAGGTTGTGTTATCCCATCTGTGATTCTTCTATGAGTTGTGAATCAAATGCTGAACACGCTCGTATTATTTTTAAAGATTTGTGTCTGCTGTGCCAAGAATTAATCCTGATTTATTTTTCCTCCTCAACTAAATTTTAGTCTGTTCTCTATGAACCATGACTTGTTTATCACTAGCAAAAAAGGACCATTTGGCATATTGTTGGTGATACCACGAAATGACAGTGATGATAGTTTTTTAAATATAACTGACAGAAAAAAAAAAAAAAAAAAAAAAGAAAGAAAGAAAGAAAAAAAAAAAAGAAAAACTTACTGTAGGACATGTTAATGGAAAGGAAGAATATTAACCACCACAATATAAGGAAAATATACAAAATAACTTTAATTTTCTTTACCCTTTAAACATCATTGTCCCTCTGTTTTCTTCATGCTAAAGTCAAGGAAAAAAAATGCAGACTGCAGTTCTTGAATGATTTCAAAAGTAAATAACTGTATCTATCATCTTTGCTTTATTCAGCTACCAGAAAAGCGTCCTGCCTTTTTTCAGCTTCTATCATTTTTTGAGGCACTGAGAGAAGACAGCAGGGCTTGAAAAAGAAGATTCATAGACTGATGACTGTGCATACTGGTTTCATATCAACTGTCTTCTGTGAGAGAATTAAATATGAACTCTTCCTGACATTAACCATCTCTATTATTCTGTATATTAGTCTTTTTCTGACTTAATCAGGGAGCTGACCAAGAAGTGTATGGAGAAAGCTTTTATGATATGCTGCAGGTGATAGAATCTGGAAGGATGCTGTGGAAGAATATAATTCATTCTGTTAGCATTGTCTCAAAGGACTTCGCAGACACTGAGCCATACAGCAACTGTGTATACACCTTCCTTGCTTCCAAGCTGTCATTGTTTGGCCTTAACTGGAAATGTAAATAGGGAAATTCATGCTTGTTAGGTTTTCTGATTATCATAACTCATCTGAATGTATTTTTTTCTTTGTAATCCCTTGAAGCTGATGCCTGAGGTCAAATTTAGAACTGCTGCAACAGTAACATAAGAACTTACAGCCTTGCTTTCAATTAGTTAGAAATTTCTATTATATCAGTTTGTTTACTAGTAGTATTGATTTTAATTTTGGCCCTCAGGGTATGTGTTTGGTTTGGAATTTATTCTAAACTATGTATCTAAGATATTTGCAGCTTAGCTACATATAAAGAGTTTTTTTGGAGTGTTATTGCTTCCTGCTGCACTTAGAAAATGGAAAAAAAAATGTTTTTGCAGAATTTTGTAGCCATTACAATAGTAGGTGGTAAATTATGCTGATCTCTATAAAACCTGAGAAGCTAAAATTTTAGAAGAACTGAAAATGTTATTAATATAATTGCTTAGCCAGATATTTTACTAGTGATGAGATGAAATCTGGTTCCTAATGTTAACACTGAGTTCTTAAATAAGAACTCCCAACTTTCAATTGCTCATAGCACTATGCTAATTAACACTAACTTCATTCTGTCTAGAGATACCAAATATGTCTGAAGTTACTTAACCATAACAGAGTAGTCTAAACTTAGACACTGACATTTGTAAAATGCTGATCTAATGTATATGAAAAGAAGGGGTTATAAAATAAAGCAATTTCTGGAAGAAAAAAAAAAAAATATATATATATATATATATATATCATCTCCTCTCTCCTTAGAGTTGAGCTAAGTCTTTGTGAGTCCCCTCTAGGAGCTGGAGCAATTGCTGCCTACCAGCTGCCCTGGTGGAGCTGTCCCAGCCTTAATGGGGACGCCTCTGCAGCTCAAGTCTGAGCTGGGGCCAGCACCTGTCCAGAGGTGCTGAGCCTAAACTGAGCCTAAGGAGTAAGAAATGCAGGGTGCAGACATGTGAGGAGTGGGGAGAAAGAAATGAAGACCCAGGGCCAGTCTGGGGCTCTGGTGCCTGTGCTTCTTGTTGTTGCCTAGTCCCTCCACTGAAAGCTCCCTTGCAGAGCACATGCCTGTCTACAATGGGAGCAGTGTGTCTTTCTGGGGAAATAGCATCCGGGACCATGAAAATAATTACGTGTGTGACTACACACAGCTTGGGGGGGGGGGGGGGGGGGGGAGGGGGTCATGGGAGGCTTGTATGGTCTGAGAGAGAGGCTGGGCATGGAATGACATTGCCTATGCCTCAAGGAAGAGGTGCAGACCCGTTTAAAGGACAGCATATGAGTGAAGGGTGGGCCCCAAGGACAGGCAGGGTGAGGAAATGACATTGGGGCTGATGTATGGGGATTGTTTTTTAATATAAACGTTGTCTTTTTATTTCTGTCCTTCCAACATCCTGCTATATTTTTTAGTGGTTTTATATATTAACAATTCTGAATTGTGGTCTTTTGATTTATAGCACAGCTTTTAAAATTAATTGCTTTGAAATGAAAGCTTTGTCTTAATGGAAATGTTAATCTTAACAACAGATCCGAAGATGGCTGGCATGTCTAATTACATTATTTAATTTTTTTCAGATTTGTCATTCCCCATTTCTGTTGCTGCACTGTAAGTGAGAAAACTACATGTAGTTGAATTATTTATCTTAAAGTTCAGCTAAAGTACTAAGGTTTAGGGATATTATGGCAATGAGATATGTGGTATAGACAACTCAAAGAAAAAAAATGTTTCCATTCCTTTACTTTCCTGTGTAATTTGCAGCTAACCAGTATCATTTGTCTACCATTTTGAATTGTCTTTAGTTGGTTTTTGTCTCAGATCAGTAAAGACCTACAAGGGACGGAATCGTGGAAATGTTGGCTGAAGGGACCTCTAGAGGTCATCTACCGAACTTCACACACAGACCGAGACTTTCCCAAGGACTGTGCCAACATATCTTTATCTACCTGAACCCTGAACACTTTCCAGGAAGGCGATCCCACAGGCTTTCATAGTGTGGTATAGGCATCCTGTCCCAGCTCTGTATACCTTCCTCATGAACAGTTTTTCCTTTCCAGGTGCATACTGAACGTCCTAAGCCTCAGCCTACTGCCCCGTTATACATATACACCCTGACTCTACAGAGGACTGAGCAAATGGGTAGCTGTAGGCAGTTACGAGGTTTCTCTGTAGCTTTTTCTTTGCCTTACTCAGCAAGGCCTGCCACCTCAGCCTCTCTTCATTGGACATGTACTATAGGCCCTTCATCCGTGGGAGCCCTCTATAAAAGCTCTCTGGTTTCTCCACGTCCCTCTTGAACCAGGAGCCACCAAAAAGTTATTGCAGAGTTGTCTCACTGGTGGAAAACAGAGTGTCTTGGTTTCAGTTAGGACAAAGCTAATTTTCTTCCTAGTAGCTGGTAGAATGCTATGTTTTGGCTTAGGATGAGAAGAGTGCTGATAACACCCCGATGTTTTAATTGTTGCAGAGCAGTGCTTACACCAAGCCAAGGACATCTCAGCTTCTTTCTCTGTCCTGCCAACGGGCAGGCTGGGGGTGCAGCAGGAGCTGGGAGGGGACAGACCCAGGACAGGTGACCCAAACTATCCAAAGGGGTATTCCATACCATCTGACGTCATGCTAAACAATATATAGGGGTGGCTAGCCAGGGGAGGGGGCCGGACTGCTTGGGGTTAGGCTGGGCATCAGTCAGCGGGTGGTGAGCAATTGCATTGTGCATCACTTGTTTGTACACATTATTAGTAGTAGTACTATTATCATCATTGTTGTTATTATTATTATTGTTATTATCATTTTCCTGTCTTAATAAACTGTTTTTATTTCAACCCATGGGCTTTACTTTCCCGTTTCTCTCCCCCATCCCAGAGAGGGAGGAGAGAGGGTGAGCAAACGGCTGTGTGGTGTTTAGCTACCAGCTGGGTTAAACCACTACACAGAGGAAAATAACGACTTCCCTTGACAAGCTGGTCATGCTCCTCCTAGTGAATTCCAGTCTGCAATTTCCTTCATTCACAGCAGCCACACACTGTTGGCTCATGTTCAACCTGGTGTCGTTCACAGCTCTCAGCTCCTTTTTGGTAGGGCTGCTACCCAGTCACTCAGTTCCCAGCCTGCATCAATACATAGGGTTACACCACAACAAGTGCAGAACTTTGCACTTCCACTTCTTCATTTTCATGAGCTTTCTGCTGGCCCAGTCACCGAGTGTATTCGTATCCCTCTAGACAGAAGCTCTGACAAGTCGTATCAACACGCCTACTCCTTCTGCTGCCACTGCTCCAAGGGTGGCTGGATACAAGGCAGTTTACCTTAGAGCATCTAAAGTGGCACTAGCCATCTATCCTCAGGTTTCTAAACTCCACCCAGGTTTCCACTGAAAGCGCATAGCAGAGGAGGGAAGAATGGGTAGACTTTTTTTTCAGGATCTCACCACATGACAGAAAGAGTCTGTATATAGGTTCTCAGAATTTTGTGGTGTCATTCAATGTTGAACCTAGCTTTTCCACAATTTGGAGCTTTTATATTTAATGCTAATAACATTTATTTTATGTATGATTGCAGAGAGGTGCTGAGATTGCCTGTTTGCAATCTGCTGGTATTTAAAGTCAACACATTGTTTTGTGAAGTACATGCTACATGTCTAAGATTCTGAATAAAATATATCAGCTGGTGAAAGTGAAGACTAGAGACAGATACAGGACAACAGTACTGGGTACAAAGATATCAAAAGGAGAATCTAGGGCAACTGACAAGGTCATGATACACCACTTGATAAAATATTACAGGGGATTCATCTTATCTAGCTTTAAGCATACAGAAAACAGGGATTTTCCAAGTTCCCTATATAGTTAATAATGGCAAGGAGAGGCTGTCCTATTTTATTGTTTTTTGTTATACATTTTGAGAGCTCTGAGCCTTGTAACAGTGGAAACTGCTGAAACGTAGAAACTTCCATGAAATGAAGTTCTTATCTTCTGCACAGCTCCTGGCCTGGTTTCTGTTACTTTCCTACATGTTTACATACATGAATGCATGCCTGCAAATGCACACACACACAGGTTTAAGAAAATAAACTCCCCAAACTATGAAATAAAATTATGTCAGAAATGGACCTGCAGACTGCAATTTATACACCCATGCATATGCAGTGTAAATTCTTGTGAGCTTAAGACCATATCTGTGAGATAATTATTTGTAATAATAATTACACAATGGTACGAATAATAGTATAGTATAGAATACAATAAATATAGTATGTTTACTATAGTAAGTAATATTATTTAGGTAATAGTGCAATTTGTATTTGTAATATGCAGTATTTGCAACAGTGGAGGCAATGGCTGAAGTACTGATCATTTAGTATTAATGAAATGTGTTTCATGTTCAAATGACAACATACCATGGATTTTTTATTTTTATTTTTTTGTTTGTTTGTTTTTGGTTTTGAGGGGTCACATGCTAATTGTTCTCTACAATACATCCAACAACGAGTTAGAAAAATAACTTATCTTACAGCTTTCTAAGTTCCAGTGCATGTTAGTTTTCATTCTGTAACCATTTTACAATGATACAGATTTCCTGTAGGTGCAAAAATTGCATTTATTTCATATCAAATTGAATACTTCATCACAAACATTCTCGTGGTGGACAGTTGTTTTTTCGCATTGTCTATGAGATAGACTTTTGAGTTCTCCATCCGGAAAGATCAGGATGTTTCTTATGGGCATCCCAAGTATATGAATTATTCTTGTCTGCCTTGATCTGTATACAGCTCTATACTTCCAAGAGTTTATATCTCTTTAGAGAGGAAACAAAGACAAATTGGATGCAGCACACCTATGAAAAGCAGCAGAGACAGTGTGTAATATGATGCACACAATTTGTAGAAAAGCCACAGGACATATACATCTTGCATTTTTGCATGTTTTTTTAGTTACCACACGTATGGCAGAATTAGTTACTGTTGTCTAGGAACCAGTACATTCAGGGTCTACCAGAAGTCATGGTGTTTGATGACATCCATAGCATTTTGGTCCTTGCTAGGCATCACTGCTACAAGTGAAGAAAAAAGACACCAACCAAACTAACCAAACGAAAAACAGAAACCCTTATTGTGCCATGTCATCTAAAATGATGTTTGTGTCTCGTCAGATAGTTCAAATCCCTTGTTGCTTCTTCCATCATCATCATAAGGGTTCACTTCACAGTTTGATTCTGCTTCTCTCTCTCTTCCTTTCGCTTTCCTGTAATAGAAATTATTTTTATATTACAAGCCCCTGCTCTGTTCAAGTCCTTCTGGATCCTCAGAATAAGCAATTGCAAATAATATTGTTCTCAACTGGGAAAATTTGTGCCAGAAGGAATTTTTCATTGGCTTTAAAGGGAACAGCAGCAAGCCCACTACATTCTCAGAAATCCCATTATCGGAGAGACTTACAAGAACAACCCAACCATATTGGTGAAAATGCAATAATATTTAAGAGAAATGGCATTCCTGGACAACCCCCAACAAGACCACTGAAGACTGCAGGTGCTGATGAGTGCAGGCAAATTCTGCTGCTGAAGAAGGCAGCACGCAACACACAGGCTGCTCCACCAGCCCTGCTGCAGGGCTGGCAGAAGCCTGGCCGTGCCACAGCTCTTTGCAGCCACAGCACGTCCAGCTGCCTTGGCTAAAGTGCTGATGAAAATGAACTTGCACTACGCTGCCAAAACTGCCATGCACTGAAAGGCAGGGAGCTGAACCGTTAGCCACTACTGGTGAAGGGAGGGAGATGATAAGCAGTAATTCCCTGATATGCTTCAGTTAGATTTGGTGGCCAATCTGTAAGCACCCTGATGAGTCCAACCATCGGGACTTCTCCCACTAGTCATGATTACTGTGTCAAAAATACTACTTACTTTTTCCGATCTCTCTGTCCGCTGACGATCAAGACAATAACTCCAATGACAACCAGGCTAATGACCACTCCAAATATAATTAACCAGATGGTGACTGGTGGTTCATAAGGTGCAGCCAGGGTTGGAATGATGCCCACAAACTCCAGCGTGTCATCATCCAGCCCGAAAGCCTCATTGATTCGTCCCCGAGACATGCTGCCATCAGGAGGAAATTAGAAGTTTCACGTGTTTATTGGAAAGAAACAAACATTTCTCAGTTGCTTTATCACTCTCCAGTATTCCAAGTTCCCACTGAACTGTTCAGTTGAACAGGCTGCACAGGAGGTACTGCTAAACTTATATTCCTTCTTCCTTCAGTCACAGGGTGGCAGGTAACAAACATGATAACTTAAGCCCTTAACATGTTGCAGCTTAAATAACATGTTCAGACACTGTCTAAGCTCTTAAACCCAGTCTTAAAAGCTTATAAAAATGCAGCAAGCAGCCTTATGATCTCATTCTCTATTTGTGCTTTGCCTCTTATTCTCTTTATCCATAATTTTCTTGGTTATATGACAGAAAACCTCAGCTTTGCCTTATTCTCTTTCCCTCCTACAGCCTTCCACTACCTTGATTTGTGCTCTTTACTGCCCTGAAAATACTTTCCCTGTTTTCTTTTCTGTGTCTTGTTTTCCCTGAACCTCTGTTTCTGTCAGTTTGATCTGGACAACAATTTTCATAGTCATACCTCTCCCTTGGTTCACCGCTTTCTCTAACTGCTTTCTCAGCCCCATCTTGTGTTGCTGCTACTTTTAGATTTGTGCCGTCTTCTTTTCCCAGTGTACATTATCCGTGACCATCTGCAGACTTGCAGTTTTACTTACCATTTTTACAGTAATAACTGACAGTGGTTTCATACTGTGCTATAAAAGAGCTGTTCATTGACCCATAAGTGGGAATTAGCTCCTGCTCTGACTCCTTTTCTCTACAGTCAAATACAACTGGCTTTCTTTCTAATGCATCATTCTGCAGTTGTCACTAACAATAATTCTCACACTGAATTTTCTCTAATGAGAGAAAGAAAACACATGTGCTCTTGTGCATGTACACACCATTACCGTGCCTCATATTTCAGAATATAGAATAGTTCCCGTTAAAGTTGAAGCAATGATATTTCCTGGCAAAGTATGATGCAATTAGGTGTGTTATGACAGTTTTACAAGCCCCCTGAAGCATTTTACATTGGCTGCTGTCCAAGACACCATCAGATAGATGGACTGTTTTCTTTCTATCATAACCGTTTCTCTCCTAGTATTTCCATTTTAACTGCAGAACTGACTTTCTTGTTACCCTTCCTGTTTTAGCAGGCTTAAGCTCTGCTTTTCCTTCCATCCTTTCATATACTTTGTTTTTTTTATTGTTCATTTGTTTTTTCCCAGAAAGCAAAGTCTCACCTGATGGCACTTTCCACGTCAGCTTTGGGCACAAGATTGCTGGCATTACCTGGCATGCTGACAGTAATGTAGAAGGAGACCCTTTGCGTCTCTTCCGAAACATGCACGTCTGTAGCCCTGATTGAGAAACAGAAGAGAAAGTTTTTGTGGTTGTTGAGATGACATTAGCTTTAAATTCAAGTAAGAGAACAGTTGCATTGAATAGGTAATGCTAGTTTTTGCCAAGTGAAAGCTTCCTAGTGACCTCAACTTGGAAGTTAAACTTATCCTGTTAGAAATTCTTTTTGCAAGTGCTAAGGAATAACCTCAGATGGAGAAAGCCGATTCTATATCTCGGACAATCCTAATTTTCCAAAGCACATAATCAGCACACAGAACAAAGAGTGCTCAGGCCCTCTAAGGTGTGTTTAGGGCAGGTCTCATGAGGGAAGTGATATATGAAATACCAAGTGGGAAAAAAAAAATCCTTCTTATGCTCTGCAGAGAACAGGTCCTAGACATTACATGACTGATGTTCTATGAAGTAATATCAAATAGTTAAAATAGATAGCTTCTGAAATTTTTCCAAGAGACCTTAAAAAAGAGTGTTTCTTCTTACCAAAATCAATCTCAAATGATAGATTCTGTTTGTAAGTAAACCCAGATAAGATTAGTAAGTCTATATGGAATCTAAGTGCATTATTATCAACAAGTTTATCTTTCCTGGGCTCAAAACCTCTTGGATATTCAGTATCGTACATGTATACAATTGGAAATTTTTATTTCTAACCAATGTGTCTTCTCTGATATTTTCATGGGGCAAAAAAAAATTCTCTGATATTTTCACTGGGCAAAAATTCTCAAGGCTCACTTTCATCACCGATGGGCAGTGGGACACAAAGCCTCTGCAGCCACTGAAGTTACCTATCTTAGCACACAACTCCTGAACTTCATGCTTCTTGAGGAAGAGAAAGAACTGCATGTAATGAAGCTGGCACCTCGCTTTTTACAACCAGCTGATGTATAACATTGTTATCACCACAGAAATCACAATTCCACCAAACCATACCACTAGTGAGCCAGAATCAACACAGGCATAGCCAGCATAGTTAGGCAAGCCACTCACTCGAAGTCGATGAGTTGCTGCTTTTGTGCGAAGTATGTCCTCATGGCATAGGCGATGGTTGACTTGAACAAGAAGAGCTCACTTTTATTCCACTCATACTGCAAAAACAGCACAAGAGAGATTCATCAGAGGTGACAGTCGTATGGCAAGTTAGCTGACACTAAGAAATCATTCTAAAAAGACAGTAATTGTAATGCTTGGCGTGCATTTCTGTTTTATTTATTTGCACCACGATAGCACTTTGGGAACCTACTCAAACATTTTATCCCTGTTAATCTAAGCATTCTGCAGAAGAACAACCAAGCAGGCATCCCTACTGCCAAACAACTCATTGTGCTATCCCTCTGCAATCATGTGGGACTGCTGAAGATGTTGCAGTCCTGCCTTGCAGGAAGCAAAGGCAGCAGAAGCAACATGTGCTCTGTCCCAGTTACTGTAATTCATAGTCTGTGCTTTGGAGAGAGGATAACAAAGTGACCATAATGATGACAGCATTTCATGATTCAGATCAGCAGGTTAAGCCAGTAGTAGCACCTGCAAGGGCCAAAAGGGCTGAGCTGGCGATGCTGATGCTTGTTGTACAGAAATACAGCCCGAGGGGGAGTTTCAAAAGCCCATGCTGGTTCCTGTGCCCACAGAGATGAAAAGCTCTTTGCATCAGCATTTCTACTGTTCTTCTTCCCTTAAGAACAAACAGGCAATATAAAAAATTCCTTGCCTGTGTGCAGGCTCCTCCCAGCCTGCCTTATGAGTCCAAAGTTATCCTGGGGCACAGAAGTCAAAACCAGCTTCTCTGGAGCAGGAACCGGGAGCTTCACAGAGGGCAAAAACCTCCTCAAGAGCTGACAACGCACCCCAGCCTGTTGTGCAATGCCATGTGTGCACAAAGGGAAAATTCCTTTCAGAACTATCCAGTATTGAAATATCTAACGCCTGAAGGCTTGGATTTGATTGCATTGCAGGAATGCCTATAAATGCTGTCAGTAATAGTTTTACACCATTCCTGACTTTCTCAAGCATCATTCAGGAAGGTGCGGTAGAAGACAGCTCTGTTCTAACAGGAGGTTATAAAATCTAGCTGCATTCTTCCACTCTGTCCTCCTGTCACCACTGGCAAAAAAAATAAACACACTGGAGACGGGAACAGCAGGAGCCCACACGAAAGCTGGTCCGTGCTGCATCATGCCCCAGTAAAGGCACTGGTGACCCAGGAAGAGCAGCCCCTGTTTCCCCCCATGCCAGGCTGGTTTCTCCTGCCAGCAAGGGCAGGGGCTGTTGTCTGCCCCTGCCCTGGCAAGGCAATGGTGTTCTGCTCACCAGGAGCCAGGCAAAGCCCTGCCCTGGAGCGCTTCCCACTCTTTATCTCAGGCAGCTGGCAGCATTCACCATCACAGCTTGCAGGCTGTTGGGGGGGGGAAAGGAGGGTTCCTCTTATTTTTGTTTAGCCCAATATCTTTAGGCTCCATAGGGATTTTTGATTTATTTTTTTTAACCAGGAATTAATTGAGCTTGATTCCTCTACTGCTGCTTTCTGTACTTAGCACCTTTGCTTTTTAATCTTTTTTTTTTTTCTGTAGCATTTTGTCTTTTATGTCTAATGTACTTTAATTGCCAGTGTGCCTCTCAAGTGCCTTTATAAATAACATTACTGGCTGCGTGGAGGGAAGCACCTGGCTGGCTTCTGGTCTGTGTGTGAGCAATGACTGCCCACACGCTGTCCCTAGGCACCTCAGAGATCTAGCCTGGTGCCTGCTGTTCACCACAGGGGCTGCTTGGCTTTCAGAGTGAAATGAATGTCCCGTGTTCCCTGCAAGACGCCCACGTGTAGCTTGAAAGTCACTGCCTCTAATTCAAAAAGGCTTTTCCGTGATAAAATACACGTAAATGCCTGCAGGATGACTGCTTTCCATTTCCAAACACCACCTTGGTGCCCGCCTTTTACAACTCGACCACAGGAGTGACAGTCACCCAGTGGGGCATTCTGAATTGATGTTTGAAGGAGGGTTTATTTTCAAATGGTGGTCAGGGGATTCCCATTCAAGGGACTTTTAACAGTTTCCCTTGATAGGGCGCTTGCTTAATGCCCCAGCTGGAACAAAGCTGTGGGTGTTTCAGCCTCAGCAGCTACACTGGTGATGCTGTGGCTGCAGCTTTAATCTCGTCAGCCTGAGAACAGTTAGCAGGGTAATTGCAGCCGAACACACACTGGCATAGCTGGCACGGGCCCATCTGTGAGCCTGGGTGCTTAATTTGCTATCACTTTGTGCTATTGAAACTTCCCTGCTGGTAGCATCTAGGGTAGGTAGCTGAGAGCTACAATATTGCCTGTACAAGCTGTGGCTGCCCCCAGTGCCCCCATCCCACAGTAACACTCTCCCTCCCCCTGCAGAAAAGCAGGGGATTTCTCCTTTTGCATTCTAGTCAGTGCTAAGGAGCAGAAATGCAAATAGATTTGCTGGTGTACTCAGAATGCCTTCTGCTGTCCTAATGGAGCAATGCACCTCCAAATCCACCTTAAACACTTGCTCCACATTCCTGGCTTCTGTGTGCCGTGAGCTGCATAAAGCAGCCCAAACATATTGCTCTGTGCAGTTACAGTCCTTGTGTGTGCCACTGCCTGCTTCTCTGCACACTAGTGCCCAGAGACACATCCCCAGGAGCCCCACGGGAGTGAAAACTGGGGCAAAGTATAAAGCTGCCGAATGGAGAAGGTTTCTTGAAAGTTGGTGACGTGGACTGGTTGTGAGAGGAAAATGCACGACTTGCTCTTCAGAGCATAGGAACCTACTGTCCATACAATAATTCAAATTAAGTAATCTGTATGAGATTGTTTTACAGCTGCTCAATTGCACAACAAAAGGCTGTGATGGCAAAAGGCAAGCATAAAAATGGTATTAAGCTAAACATTAACCATAATGACTAATAAATGTGTTGTAATAGGGAGCCTTTTCATGCTGCTGATATCAGTTTTGAATTGTATCTAACTCGACTCAGCGGTCTAGGAAGCAATAAAATTCCAGTGGGGCCTGCATGTGAGACAGTGATAGAAGCAAGAGCATCAATTCATATGAAAAATGAGCCCAAGGTACTGCGTCCTTGCTAGTCCAATAGGCTCCGGCGTGCAGGTCTAAATGGCCTGCCTGATGACATGCTCCTTCTCGGAAAATTACTAACACTCTGCAAGGTGAAAACAGCGATTAACGGGAGCAAAGTGTCTGCCCTGAAACCTTCTAGGACGCCTCCATGAGACTGGCACGAAGAGACAGAGTGAGAATAAGGAGCAAATTTTTAGCCAGGTGTCTGGGTTAAACAGATGGGCCAAGCCAATGCTCTGCTTAAAATCTTGAAGAGCCCTCTTTTGCTTTGATGAGTTTTGTCAGTTGCTGTAATACATTTTATTGGGCCAGCTGGTGTAATCGGGGAGAGCAGACACTCTTGGGAAAGAAAGCCCTTCTCCTTCCCCGAAACACTGCAGCTGCACAGCCCTTCTCAGTCTTTATAATAGAGCTTGTGCCTGCACAGGGGCAGCAGAATACCTCAGGGCTACAGCAAACAGGCAAACAAGGATCTACAAAAGAGCAGGGACAGGAGAGCTGTGGTGTGAAACCATTTGAGAATACAGGGTGGGATTTAACCCCTCTGTTTTAGCTTCATATTTAAACGTGAAGTAGCTACTCTGATAACTTCTGACTGCAGTCATGATGATGGAAATTAGGAAAAAAATGTCAGTAGAGGCTTTTTATCTTTTACTTAGCCACAGCAGCATAGCAGGACAAAATATTACAGTTTTTAGGTACACAGGTTCTCCTATGCTAGCCCTCCAGGTAAAAAAATGGTTGGTAACTCCATGGTATAACTTAGCTCATCTAGCTCAGATGTCTTTCTTACCATGGGTGAGACCACTCCCAGGAGAGGTCCCACTGCTAACTGTAGAGGCAGTCATGACCACAAACTCAGATGAGACATCTATGGGATAACCCTCCATCTCAGCTGATGCTGCTTGTCAGATACTTCCTGAGTGACCAGCACAGCATTCCTGTTGCCCACACGACACACAGAGCCTCCCAGTGCAAGCACACTTACCGTCTGGCCTGCTGCTTTCAGGCTGATGCGTACTTTGATGGCATTTTCAGAATCTGATGGAAAAAGAAACAAGACCTGGGTCAGAGCTGCAGTGACGTAAAGGTAGTCACTGGGAAATGCTGAGACAGCTACAGTATTCTTGCAGGTTCACCTCCTTTCCCTGGCCAGCTTGGTGGAATTTATCTCATTTCCCTTCAGCCATCTCTACCACCAACATCTGCATCTGAGCTGTAAGCCACCCAAGCCTTGTTTTGTTTAGATAGAAGGAAGGAGCACATCTAGAGGACAGTCCTCCAGCCTTCTTTAGACATCTCCCGAAGGAAAAATGTCTTTCCCTCCACAGAGAATAGGCAGATCAGAAGCAGGAATTGGTGCTTGACGAGGTGAATCTCACTACCAGAGACAGGCACAGCACTGTACATGTAAGAATTAATAGAATCAATGCGCAATCAATACATACATGGAGTCCAGTCTGTATTCCAGCCAATGTATCTGCCAGAATTGTTTTTTTGCAGCCAGTTAAATAAAGGTTCGAAGTAATGGAGTAGAGGTGTTGCATTCATGTACTTCTCTCCTGTTAAGCTTTCCAGTGCTTGAGTCCAGGGCTTAGATCTGCCTAATTTAAGCAATTCTCTGTGTATGTGGAAGGAGAGACAATGCATGTTATTGACATGTTCCATCTAGGCATCCAGCAAAACAATCTGCAATCAATATCGAAGTTTTCTCTGTTTTTTTTTGGGGGGTTGGTTTGGTTTGTTGTTGTTGGTTTTTGTTGTGTTTTGTTTTGTGTTTTTTTTTGGCTTCTGAATCCCCTCCTCCCTCCCATCATTCTTATTAATAAAAATAAATTATTTTTCATTACCAGGAGATTAAATCTTTGAGGTTTGCTTCCTCAGCTGATGTAAATTTAGCCAAATAGTCAAGATGAACTGACAAGATAAATGCTAAATTTTCAAGCTAAGTTCATTCTTGGTGTAACCTCAATGACTCTGGAAGCTTTCAAGGGCTTTGCTATGCTCTGACTTACTACTTATGAGAAATTGTCCTTGTTACCTCAGACTCCTACCAGCTGCCGTGGAATTGGTGATGTCGCACGTGTGAAGAGGGCCGGCATGGTTGGCCGCTTTGCAAAGTGCCTCATGGAACTGGAACTGGTAAATGGTCCGGGTGTAATACCTAAAGAAAAGGCAGGGAGAAGGAAAGCACACATTTTTTTAGTTGTCTGTCAAGAAAATCGCAAGCCCTTGGACTTTGGGAGGCTCCGCAGCATCAGCTCTCTTTCCTGCTTGGAATAAACACTGCAGCGATGGGAGGCCAGCCGGTATTTATAGCCTGTGCTAACTCTGACTTAACAAAATGCCAAAATCAAAGGCAGCAGAAATGCCCCAAACCTGTTTGCTGCCACATAGCTCAAGGTTTTTCCTTTCCCAGGTCTCTGATCCAGCTGAGCCTCTAGGATGAGGTGGCTAGGACATGGAGGGACCAGAGATAGTTTCTTCAGGGCTGCATGTGCACAGCCCAAGTGACAGTGGCACAAGGCATGTCTCCCCATGAGGCAGGCACATCATATCGATGTGATCCCACCAGTCTGATAGCAGCACAAAGCTGCTCCGCTTGGTAACACACCCGGCCATTCAGAGACTGCTACAGAAAAGCTCCTGATGTCCACTGAAAATGCCCCACTGAAATCAGTTGCCTTCAATCAGGATGTAAAACAAAATAAGATGGTGTCATAAAAATCTTCAGTATGTTTTAGGTAATCAGAGCTTGTTCTGCACCCAAAATGTAAGTCATGAATTAAACATCGAGCAAGGCTGGAGTTACCTTATGAATGAGTAATCATTGGCCACGTGGAACAGTGCAGCAGGGTCGCAGTACGTCTCATCATGAGGGACTGGTTCAACAACACCAACTATGTCTCTCCTGCAGACGGAGGAAAAGAAAAACCACGGAATTTTCATTAATAGTTAATAAGAAAGAAAGAAAGAGAAAAAAAAATTCTTTTCCTCTGTATTGTCAGATACCTATGGGTGGCTCTCTCCCTTCCAAACACGAGAGGTATATACAGCTCTCCGTAACCCCAAAAGAATACTGTTCCACAGCTGGAGACCACAAAGAATCTGCTTTGAAACTGACAGTACAAGGAAAGGATTTGCAGGGTGTGCAGGGAGTAGTTGATGGTATGAAATATCTTAGATGTGCTTCACATACACCTCATGCCCTGCGACACCCCAAGTTTTGTGCTGGGTAAGTGCATGCAGAGACTGGGTGGCCCAAAAGGTGAACAACCTGCTGTGTCCCACTGGGATGGAGGTGAGTTTTTTTTTTCTTTTTTTTTTTTTTTTCCTCCCCTGAGAGCATGCTTCCTGATCAGTACTACGGAAACAAGCCCATGCCCTAATTTCTGAAAATGCTAATAAACTTACACAGAAATATTTTATCTGCAAACCTGGATGACAAGGTCTTGTTTCAGCACAAAGCTTTGCAGTGTCATTACAACAGATGTGATAAGCTTCCCTGAACAATTTGTCACTCTCCATTCCTCTGACATCTCTGCTACTTTTGAATAAATCGAAGCTGACTGATTTTTTATGGTGGGTCAGGAGGCTTGCTGACATCAAGTTTTGTTACAGATTTTGTTTGTTGATGAAGGCTCACTGCTTGTGTTCCTGTTAGAGTGTAAACTCCAATTTCAGTGTGGGGATTGCCTGGTTTCTTTGCATTTTTCTGCCCCCATGGGAAATGATGGACCCTGGGAAATGATGGACTCCAGCCTGAATCAAGCCTCTTTTTAATCTTGAACTCCATGGAGGTGGAAATGGATTGCCTGGTGGGAACAACCTTTGAGGCACCTCTGGCTGCTTCTTACCAAGGGAAGTGTATTTTCTTGATTGAGAAAGGTGGTAGTTAGCAGAAATATCAATACATAGGAGAGGAAAGCAGTCTGGAGATTTTTGAACAGCTTACATCCAAACCCACTGTTAAGTGCTAAGGAAAAGCTACAGAGAAAAGCATGCAGAGATGTTGGTTTGGACTGATATCTCTATGCCTCTCAGGTTGGCATGTGTGATTAACTTCACCTTCCTCTTGTCCTTGGGGAGGTGGGGAGCAAACAGGAGCATGTGGCCAGTGAGATTCAGGGAAGAGAGATGTACTTAAGCTAAGTGATGTCCTGAGGTATGTATCATGGGGAACAGCAATGCTGATCCTGGGATCTGGAACATCCCATGCAAGGGCCACAGGCTGTCTTTAGCAGAGAAGCTGACATTAGAAACAAGGAGAAAGCCTGCTGAAAGGTAGGGGAGCTACCTGAAGCTGAACACAGTGTTCATGGGGATAGACTGCTTGTGAGACCTTGACCACGTTTTTCACCACATTGAGTGTTTCTACATGGCACTTTGCTGGGCTTCGTAGAAACATCCTGAGAAACAGATCTTGCACAGAGGGGCACAGGCATCTCAGTTATGTTGAATAACTATGAAGGAATGGTTTTGCAGAGTCAATTGCAGAAAAATACTCATTTCTCAAACTTACTTCATCTCCCACCACTGCTTCGTCCATTCCTGCTTTGTAATCTCACCCCTAAAAACCATCCACCTCCACTTCTCCAGCATGTAAGTAAAAGGCATTGTTCCAACAATTGTTAGTGCTTGTTTGAGCAGAAAGTTGATTTCAGTTTCTGAAGAGAGAAGTAGTTAAGGTAACGGTTATGTTAGCAGTTAGTATCCAATTAAGCAACTAAAGTTGCTTCCTATTACAGCTAATGCTTACAGATGTCTGAGTTAGAGGCTTTACTAAGAAAAAAGTGGAAGGAAGGATACTAATGAAAAAAAATACACGAGGAAAGATCACTTAAATAATGTATACCATTCTGTATCTATTTGTCCACCACCACCACCTCTTAAATAATTTAACACCTTGGTATTTACACGTCATTCTCCAATGGGGAATTTTAAGTTGAAGATTTTAGTACACCTCCATCCTTATAATTCAATGCTCCAAGAAGGCAAACAAACTGCATTGCAATGAGGGCTTACCTCACCTATGTTGTCCATTCAATATGCACATAAAAGAGGGATGTAAATCTCAAGGCTTCAGTTTCATTTTAACTGCTAAGTGCATACCTCTGAGAGAAAGGTATGGCTTTATGCAATCAAGAATTTTTTCAAGAAAATAGTCTTCAAGAAATTGAAATGACTATTGCAGTCTCATCTAGGTGAGCTATGAAGATTTTGCAATGAGCTATTCAGTAATGAAGAGCTAGCTATTTGTTTCTAAATTATGTAGCTGCATTATAAAGTCGTGTTCCTCGCTTCGTGATGCAATTTGGGGAGAAAAATAGGATTGCTGATAAGTTGCTGGGGCAGAATTTGCAGAAGCCTCTGAGTTGCTCACTCATCTTACAGACAAAATACTCTAATACAAGAAAAAAAAAAAAAAAAAAGGCCTGTGAGTGTTCTCAGTTAAATATATAGTATTTATGCATTTATTTACCTTCATCCTCTTGGAAAGTTGGCTCTAGGAGGTCGAGAGATTTCAGGTGCTCTGGCGTAGCTGCAGAAAGTGACATAATTTCACCTACTGCTTCATGGAAGCCCTCGTTGGCCCCGCTCCGCAGCAGGAAGGGCTGCTGAGAGTATGCCATATCGTACTCAATGTGGCCCATCTCATGGTGCGCCGTCAGGAAGTCATCCATGGTCACTTTGGTGCACATCTTGATCCTGCAAGCCAGGGCAAAGCATTTGTGGTTAGAGATACGGTGGCTGGGCCACTGCTGCAGGGCAAAGCAGCCTCCAGAGCCAGCGAGCACCCCACGCCTCGAGCAATTCTAGCATGTCATGAGGTTATCTTGCAAGGGTGAGGACTGGAGGGGAACTCAGCAAAACACTTCCATCCATCCACCTGGTGCATCAGGAGTATGGGAAAATGTCTGCTTTGTAAGAAGCAGGTGCTCCCTAAAACTTGGCAATAAGTTTGCTGCGCATGTTGGAGTGAGCATCCATCGTCAAATTTAAGCAGATGGCAGTGTTAAAAAAACTGTGTCGGTCACTCCTGCTTTCATCCTCATGTGGGTACCATTTAATAAAGGAAATTATTTCTTCCAAATGTGATTTCCTTTCTCCTTTCCGAGAGTGCTGAGGATGGAGGCTGGCAGCTTTTATTACAGCTCTGTTGGGGACGAGCCTCTATCACCAGGGAGCTGCAAGAGGGAATGGATTTTGCCCCAGGACACTTCACTGTGTGGGTACTTGCAGTCTCTCTCCTTACCGGAATATGAAATAAACTGATGTTTTTCATGAAACTCTGGAAGTCTGCCTACCAGTTCTGACACATCAACTAAAGGTAGCAGGTGGTGTCTCAGGAGGTTTTCTTTTGCTGCCCAGGGACCTGTGCCATTGCTGCGGAATGTGTAGGTGACCAGAAATCCCAATGATACCAACAAGCACCTGCATTTGTGTTTATTCTTTAAGCCCTGGAACAGTCATTATTTTTCTAATTCAAGAAGATAATAGTCACTTCCCTTCTTAAATTTGACAGTAGTCCTTAGATCTTCACAGGAAAAGCTACACAGTAAGTTTTACAATCCTGCAGGCTCCCTGCTCCCTTGTTTTCCTTTCCTCTCTTATCAGACAGAATAAAAATAATGAATAAGGAACAATTAAATCTTAAAACAGCATGGTGCACCTTCAGTGAAAATATGAATGCTCTAGGAGATGGTATGAGAAAGGGTTATAGTAGCTGCAGTACCTGTAGTCATTTTTGCCCATATCCCATGCCGTAGGATGGCAGACAACCTTCCTGTTGTCAGTTGGCTCTGTGAGCATGGAGTTTGTCCAGAAGCCCTCAGTCATGTTGTAGAGGTCAATGGAGCTGAAGAAGGCCTCAGCAGCTTTGAATATTTTCACTGCATCCCAGTTCTGAAAAAAACAGTGACACCATTGACCATTTCTTCTGCATGGAGCCCGTTCCCAACAGTCAACTTAAAACAGAGCAGCTGAATTCACACTGGTCTATCAGGGATTTCAGGTCAGCACCTGGCTTACTGAAAGTCAGGAGACAGTGTCCATCATTGGCACTTTCGTAAATGCTGCTGGGAATTGGACTTAAGTGTTTTCCCCACAAACAAATAGGCTTCTGCACTCACGAGAGTCAGCAGATAGCACCTGACTCAGACCAGAGAAGCCTTTAGTAAAAGATAAGGTGGTGGAGATAAAAAAGGTCAGAAACACGACAGATCTGGGATCCATTTCTTCAGCCTCTTCAGTCGGGAACAATTGTTTGAGGGAGTGAAGCTCTGCTTGTAGCAAATGTGTGTGAGAGGGGGTCTTGGCCAGAACCATAAAACCTGGCAAATATATCTATGGGAGTTGTCTATCAGATTGTAACTGCACATTAATATCCAGAATATTTCCAAATGCTACTCGGCAGTTTTATTACTCTAAACAGCAGGAGGTCTGCATTGGCTGGGCTGGGTTTTTGCAGAGATTTACGTGGCAGATGGCTAATTTGGACAACAGTCCTAAATTAGGCATGAACAAGAATGAGTCCAGCCTTCATCCCTGAGTTTCTGTAAGCAATGCTTCTTTTCCTCATGGTGGTGCTTTGGTACAAGTAATTTAAGACTACGGGGGGGTCAGTTCTGTAAAATATGAGTGAGATTCATACACACTAATGCAAGCTGCTTATGAATCAAATGTAGCTATTCCTTCTCTTGCCAGTATAAATTTAAATGGAGCACTTCCTCTGTGAGGAGGGTAGAATTCAGGTAAATAATCACAATCACAAAAACTTCCATTTAACACCTTATTTTTCTATAAAAGGAGCATGATTTAGGCAAGCATACAGAGTTTTCTTCATCCACATTGTCAGTCTGGCAAAGGTGTCATGGTTGCTAACACTGCAGATCCCAAACACAGACCTTATGGTGCTATGCAGTTATCAAAAGATAACAGGCAGAATTGCAGTTTCCTAGCTGTACCCAAATAAACAAGAATTGAAAAAAAAAAAAAAAAAAAAAGAACTGCAACATACAAACTATTTGATTATTGTAATGGATGGCAAAGGTCATATTTGATAACAGCCAGTTCCATGAGTCCTGAAATATTTATATCAACAAAATATATCTCTTAATGGACAGGTGTCTCTGAGGAATACAGACTCGGAGCCAAGATTAAGCCAGTCAAAGAGGGTGGTGAAGAAAGAGAGGAGAACAACTAAGGGAAAGAAAAAGTACAGTGGAAAATGAATGAACACATTAAGGTGAAGAGCAAAAAAGGATGCAGAAAGCAATTCTTTGCTGGCAGCATGGCTACCTTTGGACAGCTATAGTTTTATAGACACTGGCTGACGTGCAATTTTTATGTTATCTAAATTCATTACATAATGCATATTGCATAAAGAATTTATCGTCTTACCTTTTGAACCATTGCATCAGTTACATCAATGTTTGGTTTGGCTGGATAGGGAACAGTCAAGGGATACAGATTTGTCCAAAATCTACCCCACATATCACCTTCAAAAAAGAAAGAAACATAGAAATACATTAAATGGTTGACTATGTATTGTTTAAATTGTTAAAGACAGTTCTATAAATTGTGTGATATCATAAGAAGGGACTCCTATGTGCCTACACGGGTTTGATCCAGATGTGGAGAGAAACAGTTCTGGGAAGTTGTGCATAAGTTAGTCAGATCAACAATCCTTTTATTTCCCAAAACCAGCTGTACAGTATAGTTTCAGTACTGATCACCTTCCAAAGGTCTGCTTAAAACCGAATGCCCATATTGTTAGCCCATGAGATTGCTGCTGTTGTGCTCATACACATTAAATTACAGCAGCTTGATGCTGCACACTTTGAAGGCAAAGTCATGAAATACCACCACTAAGGGCAAGATTTGAAAGGGAAAGAATATAAATCCCTCCAAAATCTCATTTCAGAGGAAGACAAGTGCCACCAAGGGGAGAAAAATGTCGCTGTGCTGTGCTGGAGTTTTGAGTTGGGTGCCCATGGCTCCAGCAGGCAGGATGCTTGCCTTCCCCACCTGCCTCTGCTGCTAAGCATCTCTGCCAGGGACTTCTTGTTTCTCCTCTCCTGTTTGTTAATATTAAACAGGCAGATTACTCTGTTCCCATGTGCCTTGAAGGTGGTCGTCCTGTGTACAAGGCCAGGCTCACGCGACACGGCCGCGTTGTCGTACCCAGCAAATGAGCGGGGAGGCATCCCGTGGAGCTGATGAACTGTGAGCCGTAGGCCTGCTCCAGACGGTGCCTCACGTAGGCATGTAGCTGCTGGTACAGCGGTTTTATCTGGAGGCGGAGAAAGAGAAGGAAGCACATTAATTTCTCTTGTCTCCACCCCACTCGTCCCTCCTGAGCAGAGAGCCTCGAAGGTGTCTCTGACAAAGTTCTTCCCTCATGAACCTGAAGTCTTTGGCATGGAGTAGCAAAAGAGACCAAGCTGCACCGTCCCGATGTGGTGTGTCTGTTTGGGGATGGTGGAAATGGGTGTCAGGCCCTAGTAGAGGCTGGCTGCAAAGTTTTTGCAACAAAAGGATCATGGGGAGAAGGACACTCCAGAAATTCATACAAGGCTATGTGCTCTCTGCGCCTTTCTTTTGGGCTTGTCTTGGCATTGCTGCAGAGGTAAAAATTGTCACCTATGACCGCCAACAGCTGCTAACCTCATGTGGACTGAGATTGGGCCATCTACAGCAGGTCTATTCTTCCTTCACAACATCAAAACATGAGCCAACCCACACAAAACACAATCCGCTGTACTTGGTAAAGGCATTTTTCTGCCCCTACCTGCTCAAATGTCTTCTCCACATCTTGAATGAGCTGGTCACGGCTGTATTTATACTCTTCTGGGTAATCTGCTTCATAATTTGCCCTCCAGTAATCTCCATAGTCAGCATAACCTGTAAAGCAGGGAGGTGTTACCCCATGACAAAGCACATGGTGTGGCTCAGCCAGCAGGAGCAGCACAGCTCCCTGCTGACCCTGTGCAGGGCCACAGACTTTCCCCAAAACCAAAGCAACACCTGGACTGAAATTCAGCTTCCAGTGGCACTACATCTTCCAGTCCACTGAGCTCCATCAAGCCTGGAGACAAAATGGTTCATAGCTGAGGTCTTTTCCCTAGTGATTTAGAGGAAGGTCATAGTGATGCCTATGCTTGATTAAAATTTTCAATCTTTTTTTTTTTTTTTTTTTCCCTGTCCAACTCTTTGGAGTATAATGTCTCATAGCTGATCTCTAGCTCTAGACTGGTAGTTTTCAGGAAACAAGGTTTATAGGAAAGTAGGTGATCCAGCAGCAGTTTTGCCAAGAGGCAGATAATGTAACTGCTTCAGCAGCTATTTTAGAAGTCCTCCAAAGAAAAATAATAGCAGCCTGCCATTGCTCCTTGAAAAGACAATACCCTGTGATTTGTGGAGAGATCTCTGACTGAAAGCATATTTCCCTTAGTGCAAAATCTTTTTAAAACACCTGGCTGTGTCTGCTGCCCCAGACCTGTAAAACCTGATCATTCCAATTGGGGCAGAAGTAACACTGCTTGTGGCTGGTGCAGGAAGGCCGAGAGGAAAGAAGAAACCTCACCAGGGACATAAAGCAGCACTCAAAAGCTTTTTAAACTGAGCATGTTTGCCCTCAAGTCACAAACAGTGCAGTTCTGGGAAAGGCAGTGTGTGTCTAGTGAAGAGCACTGATACATTATGGCATTTGGGAAAGCGCCACTAAAGATACCCCCTATTTGTTCCAGGCTAGTGACATAATTCTGATCTGGTCCTTGGCACCTGTCTGCACTACCTTTTATTTGGCGTCATGCACACTCAGAGCAAAATACATACAAAATGTTGATCATCAACGTGCAAAACAGGCTGGGCTGTGAATTCTGGGAAAAGTGTGCAAGACTGAAGTATACTTCTTAATTTCTGGAAGCCAGAAAAAAAAATTAAAAAAAAATAGGCAACTTACCATTAAGCTTTGCAGCCTCATTTTTAAGGTCAACATACTCTTCATATAATGGTCTCATCATTCTGCCAACATCAGCTCTCCAGCCTTCCCATGCCCACAGTCTTTCATGGTAATCTATGCTGTTAGCCATAATAGAATCCAGACCTGTCAGAACAACAAATATATACATAAGTACTAGGCCTTGAAAAAGCAGAATCTCTTTATTTTCTTTTACAGCAGGCAAATGAGCCAAAGCCAAAGAAATTTCATGAGCTAAGAAGATAACACTTTGTGTTTGATATACTAAAAAATCCCATTATTTTATTGCACCCTTTTTTGATTTAAGATTTTCCCCTTCTTATCTTTAAGAGACACAGAGCAGATCATGAGTCACTCAAATTAACCACGCTCTCTCCCTGCATCAGCTTCCCTTGCCTTGACAGTGTTCTTGAGACTGGCCTCAGTGCGATGTCGAACCCAGCAAGACTTGGATGCCAGGGGAGAAAATTATAGACTTTCCACGGTGTGGGCAAGCCCCAGGTGACAGGCAGGCTGCCACATAAACTGAGCAGCCCTCTCCTGCTGCAGGCCTGCTGCAGGTCCCTGGACTCCAAGGTACAATGAAATTATGACTAAGCTTTAGGTAGCAGGATATATCTATGGGAACTACAGCCTGTTTTCTCACAGTCATGGGTTTCCTTCCTCTTTTTGAACCCGTGATATGAAGGGCACCATATGGGCAGCTGTTAATACCATACCTGGCTCCAGCACCATGCAGTCGAATGGTGCGGTGGTTTTGCAGACAGTCCCAGTGCTGTAGATGGTACTCATTGTATTTAGCACGGTGTTCAGCTACAAATTAGATGTGAGATAGCCCATTAGAAACACGCTATGTGCAAAATAATGGCCAGTTATGGTAATTCCTTAAGAGCTTGATTTGATGCCTCACCCACCAGCTTAACATTTAAGCTTATGTCTAAACTCAGCAGAGATTAATGAAAGAATTTGCCCGAATGCATTACTGAACCAAGACCTAGCTGGAAAAGACAGATAATCTCTCGAATATATGATGTAATCTACAGGTCCTTAATATCCAGTCAGCAGATCTCTGCATTCGATGAACACGAACTGTCAATATACAGCAGCAATAAAGCAATAAAGTTTATCAACACGCTCCCATGAATGTGGACCCACCTAAAGCCTCCCAGTAGCTCGTGTTTTAGAGCAAGAGCAAGAAGGGCCCCATCTGCAGAGGCTGTCAGGCTGCCTGCTGCTTGCCAGCATGACATTATATCGCACCAATGCTTAACCTCCACCGCAGAGAAGCTACTGCTCGTGTCTTGGGTCAGCGGAAGGCCAAGTGCATCTGAAATCACCCAGCTCAGAAGCTATGCTACACAGCTGTATCTTTGTATCTTTTTTTTTTATGTTTTCAAGTTTTCATACCTCAAGAAAAGCACGCAGCACTTTTAGCTTTTCCTTTAGGACTAGGCTTTTCCGCATTTAAAGCTTTAAACCAGAACCACTTAGAGCTGTCAGTGGGAGGGGTCGTTGATGACTAGCTCTAACTTTATCTCTGTCAGCTTTAAAATGAGTGGGGACCCTGGGAAATTTTTGTGTCAGTGAAAAATATTTAAATATTTCTGTGGAATCCCATCAGACTGGAAAAAGTCACTTTTCAAGTGAAAATCAATCATTTCAGCCCCAAAGGCCATTTATCTAGGAACCTGCAAGTGTCTAAATGTGGACAATACTGAAGAAAATACCTCCTCAACAGCGACAGCGTTACCATCAGTGCACTGCTGTGCTCAAAAATAAATACATATTTGTATGATCCTCCAGCATTCCCAGCAAGGCAATCTGTCTTTCCAGAGAGACATCTCATTTAGACCAAACAGGATGTCCAGCCAGCACGCTGCATTTTGTGTGAGGTGGTTAACACCGCTGATCCTAGCTGAAAAATCGCAGGATCCTTCCATAATCAGGACTGCAGGATCCCCTATCTGGGCAGTATGTTTCAATTTGAACTCCAGCAATAAGAAACTAATTTAACGCTCAAGTGCTGGGCTATAGATCCCTTTTGAGTCTTCAGAGATGCTCAGTCCAACTCCTCATATGCTCATTATCCATACACGAGTTTCATGTGAACTTTACAGTGGAAATGTCAAACCTCATTCTGAATCTTGCTTAATGCTGGCCTTCAGCAGCTTGCTGTGGAAAGGGGCCATTGACCTTCACCACTTTCAAGCATCCCAGGGCACCTGCTGCATAGAAGCATCCCCTCTCCTTCACAGCCTGACAATGCAGCGTGTGCAGGGAAAGAAAGGTTGCCTCTGCCTCCGCCTGTCTGGCTCGCTGAACATCCTTTCACCAATCTCCTGCTTATTGCCCTCGCTCTGGACTTGGCCATGCACTTGACACAGGTCCTCCTTTCCCTGTATGACTAACCTGGTCATTTGTGCAAGGGCAACCCTGAGGCGGGTGCGAGTTTGCAATTTATGGCACGGATTACACAGCAAGGTGATGACCTGAGAGGGAAGCAGTTTCCTGAGCCAGACGCCCCTCATATTGCTGAGGTCACCTAGCACAGGTACGTGCTCCTGTAAAAAGCATGATCCTCAGCCAAGCAGGGTGGTGACAGCACCATGACCTTGCTCACCTGGCACAAATAAGCTGTGCTCAGCAACTTACCCTGCTGTATTTTTCTGGTGACAGCACAGAGGATCCCTTGTCCTGGAGAGACTGGATCTGGAGCCTGAGGAGAGGATCCTGGATGTCGGATAGCGGGAAGTTGCTGGCATTCCTGGAGGCCTCCTCATAAAATGCAGACCACTTGGCACCCGCCTCGTTCTGCAAGAGGGTCACACAAGCGCTGGGTTATTTCCCTGAAAGAGGGCAGCAGCCTGATGTACTCAACAAGCAAAAGTATTTCTTCTGGGGAAGAGCTTCGTTTGCAGAGTCCACATGTGGACTGTAGGTTTAGCACTTGCACTGTGCAGCTGGAGAACTTTCTGACTTCACTTTCCAAATAAACATTTTTCTTTGGTGATAGCAAAAAGCAGGACTGTCTCCTCACAACATATTTGTTATAATTGATCCAGCATCATCTAGCTGTGTTCCCTGCTAGTTTAAATCACCATAAATTCTTCTTTTAGTGCTTCCTTTGGCTCACCTGGGCCTAACAAAGTACAGGTACAAGCCAGGGCCCAGGAGGGCTGTGACCCTGATGTCATTCCTCATTTCTGCTTCAGTAGCAGTAATAAGCAGCAGCCAAGATATTGATATCGAGTCTTCTCATGCAAATATCACTTTCTCCTGAAGTTTTAATTAATAAAAGATTATACATGGGCATGGAAGACTCTAAACAGGTGCCTAGATCAAGCATGCAAAACTCGAGAACATGAAAGCTACATGAAATTGCTTTTTTCACTGTTGCAATTACATACATGTGAAACTCCCAAATTTCAGTGCATGAAGCAACACCATAAGAACATCGTTTGAACTTGAGACCATCTTTAAAAGGTCCATCTTATTCTTTTCATCTTTCTTTGTATATGTTTGTACATAGATTAGCACATCATCACCTGTCCAAAATGGCAAAAAGAGTAGTGCTAATTCACCTGGGCCCTTGGGATAATGTTATTAATTGTGCACATGACAATTTTTTGGGCTGTGAAGAGGGCACCTGCAATGCCTGCCCCACCCTGCTAAGACATCAGGATGCAACAAATGCACGGTGAGGCCAACCCTTTTTCCAGGGCTGTGCCCAAGTTGTCCAGCACTGTGCAGGATGACCAAGCTTCAGGATCTGCTGGACAGAGACAGCAACAGATATAACATGCCCATTCAGACCCCAGAATGCTTTCCAAACACTCATCCTTTTCAGGAGCAAAGCAAACAGATCCGCCCATTGCTCAGCAGCTTGCAAAACTCACTGGGCAAGAGCTTAATAAGCACCCAGAGGAAGAGCAGCACTGTGCAAATCTGCATTTGAATTGCTTGTCCTGACCAGGGAAGAAGAGGAGCTCTAGGAGCAGTGGGGCAGGAGAGGGGGCTCTTTAGTTACAAAAGCTGGGGGAAAACAGTTTGCTGTCTCTTTTTTCCCTAATTAGAGAGACTGGTTGATAAGTCAGAGGAATAGTTATGAGGTTTGTGGCCCAATTTACAAGGAAAATGGATGGGAAGGAGCCAAAAGGGACAGTAGTCATTAACTCTGCTCCTCCAGCAGAAAGGGAGGAGGGGAAGCAGTGGGTTTATTACCAGCACTACAAAAGAGATCAAGCAAGAGAAAACGTCCTCTCTGAGCACTGGACTAATTGGTTCTTATTGCTGGTATCTCCTCACGTATTATATTATCATCTCATTAATGCTGAAAGTGCTGTATGGGGCTTTCATTTTACATGTTTGGAAACATTATAGTTTAAGTACCTGGTGCATTGGAAAACATTCCAGATTGACAATGATTAGTCATTAGGATTTCTTCCAGCAACCAGTCTCCTTGCTTTAATTAAGAAATACTATAATTAAACCATGTTTTAATTAAGCTATAAGACAAAGTGGAAGACTTGTACTGTTACACAAAAGTAGATGTAGGATGTTCAGCTTCATTTTTATGCTCTGAATTGTTTTTCTCTAAAACTTGACTTAACTTTAAAATGCAAGTAGCTACAAAACTCAAGGTGGTTTTTGTTTTTGTTTTTTTTCTTCTTCATTTTAAAGGTTCCAAGGTTATGAGATGCCAGGCTACAGCACGGCTGTATTAGCAGGCAGGCAGATCATGGCTGAGTGCTCTGAACAAACACAGTACTTGCCAAGAGACCCAGTTGACTGGGACAGCAAGACGTTGGTGTTGGAAAGCAGGGCAAACTGTGCTGCAAGGTGCTTCAAGTAAAAATGTTCTATACCTTACTTCAGATAGATATTTACTTCCAAAGCAATGTTCTAGACCGCCATGGTGCAAACTCCAGTGGTGGCTTTTCGAAATCTGTAATCTCACTTCATTTTTTTCCAGTTTAATACCCCCAGTCAGTCTACTAACAGCCAGGGCTATGAGATGAATGTGGTCAGTAGGTCTTCCCCTCTATAAAGAATGGGATCCCCTATACAAGACAGGGATAAGCTCAGGACCTCAGTGAATACAGAGGCAGGTGCTCCTCTCCATCCAGCTGATTTTGGGTCCAAATGTTCCTCCTTCACCTTTTCCTCCAACTTACTGGGGTGACTCAGGGTCATGGTTGAGGGCAAGTCCAGCCTCTGGCCATGTCAATGCAGTGTGAGGGCAGCCCTGTCACCAGCCCTAGGCTTCAGATGTTGCTAATGGCCCAGGCACCTCCAGTGAGTTAAAGCAAACTCCCAAAACAGCACCCAAATTTCTGTCAACCATGGTGGAACCAAAACAAACTGGAAAGTAACTATCAGATTCCTAAAACACTATTAAAACCCACAGAATAGAGCACTTACCATCTTTGTGGCCGTCTCCTCAGTAATGTTGGTGTTGTAGTCCCATGAGGCAAGGGAGTTTTCATAGCTGATGTCTTCTGCCCTCACATTGAACTCTGCCAGAAACATTCTGGCTTGATTTGTGACATCCTGTGGGATCACAACAGCGCTCAGACCACAGAGAAGCAAGACGTGAGCCAACATGTTCGTGTCCAGGCTGAGAACCTCCCAATGAAGTAGTTTTCCTCAGATGAGCTTCTCTACCTCCTTCTCATCAGCATTTATGCATGGCTAATGTGAACTAAAGAGGCTGAATCCAATTTTCCAGGCCTTTTATAGGTTTTATCCATTGAGGAGAGAAAGGAAAAAGTTTTTTATAAAAAGTCAAATAAACAGAAGTCAATGATTAACTTTGGAAAACATAATTACTCCTACCATTTTATGGCCTTCTTATAAAAGGCTTTTACTTTTGGTTAATGTTTCCCAAATGCGCTGTCAATGATACAGCTGGTCACTTTATCTATAGCCTGCCAGTGTCTTTGGTAGCTCAGAATCTGTGAATCCTTTAACAGGTTGGTGATAAGCTGTAAAAATATTTAGAAACTTCACTGAAACACCAAGCCATGACCTTATTTCCCAGGCAGAAAGAAAATCCACTTAGCCCAACATAGGGTATGTGGTTAGATGTTCAGGACCATGTTTTAAAAGTCTTTGCAAAGCCTGAGTAATTTGGAGACTCTTCCTTATTTTCAAAATGACTGGGGCATATAAAACTAGATTTTAAAGGTGTTTATGAACTATCAAAAAGAAGCAAGAGAAACAGTGGAATCACAGCAGCTTGTGCAGTGACCTAACTTTAACTATAAATCAATTTGATTTAAGTACTAAGATAACTAAGACTACTAAGATGATTTCAGTTAAATATCTAAATACCTTTGCTAATCCAGTTAGGGACTGAGTTCTTACTGCAAATCAATGAGAAAATCAATGCGTGAATTAGCTCTGGAAATGCAGCTTGGGTTGAGTGTTATTGATCAGACAATACCTTACTACTTTTTAAATTAGCCTATTTCTGCTTCAGGATCACTTGGACTGGGAGATGTGACTGTGCAGAAACATCCATGGGGTTGATTTCCAGTTCCTAGAGGAGCTGCACAGAAATCTTTACGAGCCTGCCTACACAGGGGCAGCAGCAATCAGCCCCTCCATTGCTAAATCATGAGAGAGAAGCTGTGGCCCTCTTGTTTGTGAAGGGCAGAGCACGGCATGGCTTCAGCAGGGCCACCACCACCAAGCAGCAGCTTGAAGGCCTCGAGAAGGCCTCGAGAAGACACCTCACCCAGGTGTTTGCTGGGAAGCAGCACTCATTACTCCTGTGCTCTCCTTCCAGGGTGTTAGCTTAACCTGCTCTCACAGGCCTACGCAAAGAGGAACTCATGGCCTCTCTTGGGCGGTGATCCTACATTCATGCAACCCTTCCTCAGAGGTCACATTCTCTAAATTGCATGTTATTCTCGCTGGTGCCATCCAGACTCTCCACAATTTGTGCTTCTTCAGAGATGGTGTCCAAAACTGATCATAACTGAAACCTTATCAATTATCAGTAACACAGTCACTGTATCTGACACTCTGAGGTCCCTTCTGGTAGCACTGCTGCTTGTCCAGCCCTTCCCTTTTTGCCTCTGTACATCTGGCTCAAGGGTGGCACTAATTAGAGCATTTTGAATTTGTCTGGGCTGAAGTCCATCACACTGATTTCAGGCAATTTTTCCATTTTTTTTATGATGATTTGGAATTGTAATCCTTCTGTGTCTCACAGCTTGGCAATGACCATAAACCTATTACCAGGTTTACTATTCCTATATTCAGATCATTCAGGATACAGCAGGGCCCAGGAGAACTATTACTTTAAACAGCCTCTTTTCTTGATTGAGAACTATGGAGCCTGGTTTTTAAATAATTATGTGCATTTTGCAATTCTCCTCTGGTTCATCTTTCTTTCATTTGCCTATGAGATTGGTCATTTGGTGAAATGTTGACAGATTATTTTTTTTTGTTGTTGTTGCCATTTTGGCTGCAGCTTCTCCCTTATCCACGAACCCTGTTGTCTGTCAAAGCAGAGAATTATATCTATTACCTTGATATGATTTCTTCTTTTCCAGCAGAGAACAGGGACTATGATGATTATTTGCTTTAACCCTTTAATTTTCTCTTCTGTTCTGGTAAGGTAACCTTGCAATCACTGAGCCTGGTACCTTCTGGCATACTAAAAGCAGGCTGACTGATTGAAAATTCCTGTTTTACATACAGGTACTATATATATATATTATTTTTCCCTGTTACAGTGCTCTAGCATCATCCTTGGGGCATCCTTGCTAGGCCTTATTTCCCTGTCATGGTGCCCGAATAACCCATGCTCCTCACTCTGTCCTATGCCTGCTACCTGCCCATGTACTGCCCCAAAATCCTAACGGGTTCCTGCATGACCGAGGGATTCCCTGGTAGTGGGATGCTTGGTAGGTACCTCATGGGTGCTGAAGGGCATAATCTCATTTTCTATAGGGAGTGCACCTGTGCCTGTATTTAAGTGTCTGCACATGTTGCAGTGAGCCACCACTGAAATATGGAGAGTCACATTAAAATGCAGTATGTAATTTCTGTCTTACTTCTAGATATGTTTTAATGTATGCTGGGTCCTGAGCTAGGATTGATTTGTGTATCCTGCCCATGTTGGGATGAGCTGGGAGCATGCCTTGGGGTGGGCCTTCAGGCTGCTCTGGAAAGCTGGCAAGAGCACCCAAACCATTTGTACCACGGTGAAAAGGAAACAGCAAAGTGAGAAAATGAAGCACCTGGAACCTTTTCAGGACATCCAAACCTCTATCAGAGGCTGTGAGGCAGCAGCCATTGGGCTTCAGTGATACAAGGAAACCAACTGGGAGTTAAGTTCTGGTCTCAACCAAAGATGTTATACATGATTGTGGCTCGTTTGCTGGGCTCGCTCTGAGACTATGACAGTTCGCTACCATTATGGTGCAAAGGGTGAGGATAACCTGACATGATAGCAAAGGCTCATTCGCCAGTTTGCCAGTTCTCCCCTCTGCCACTGGGGTCTGCAGCATGAGCCATGTCTCCCAGCTCCTCCAAGTCCCCTTGGTCTTTGCTGTCTGACATCTGCTTAAATAGCTGCCTGCTGCTATGTTCAGCTGCACCCTGACTGTTAGAGCTGTTTCTGCCTCACCACTCATGCCGCTGGCTGTGCTGTGCTGTGAAACTAGGGCTGGAAGAACAGAAATGCATTTAGGGCATGCCTCAATAAGAAAGCACTGAGTTGCATATTGGGCACCACACCCTTAAAATAACATCAAATACCATTATCGGGCCATTTTTTTCCAGGCAGGAATGCAGCTTAAGCTCTCTTCTATACTTCGTCTTCTGCCTTTCTGCCCAGTGCGTAAGAGATGGACACAAGCATTACTCAGAGACTGATTTTCAGAGAGTGGCTCAGAGGGGCTGTGGCTGCATGGCACCGGGTGCCTGGCCTGGAGCATCCCCTGGGAGGATGAGCAGCCATGGGAAAAGCTGTCCCACTGCCCACGCAGGGCTGCAGCTGCCCTGCTTCTCTGCTGTTTGCCGAAGAGCAGTTCACGTCAGTTAAATACCTGGCAAATCCTTGCTCTGAGGAGTAAGGTAGCTTTGTAGAGGCAGAGATGGTCCGGATGCAGCAGCGGTGCTCGAAGAGGGGCTGCACTGCCTCAGTGACTCCTGAGCATCGCTCGGGGGCAATCCCACAGCCTATCCCTCATCTTCATGTTCCAACTTGGGGGCTGGGCTAATAGCCCTTTTAATCCCCAGAGCAGCCTGTTTCCCACATGAGTAACCCTTCTGCATGCATGGCATCAGACAGCTCTCAGACAAAAGCCCCTGTGGCCCAGCCAGGGGCAGGGCACTGCATGGCCACATCCTGGTGACTGCCTGAGGCTACGCCTTGATAACTGACTGTACCCCCGCAGCCTCCTGTCCCAGGACAGGCTGTTTCACTACCTGGAGTGCAGACCTAAAGAAAAATTGTTGCTTCTGGCCCTCTCCTTCCTGCTCCATGGGAGGCATGGGCTGACGGCTGTTCAAAGCGTGCTCAGCATCGCCAAGGAGGCAAGCACCTGGTGGGCAGGTGCACAGCCTGCATCTGCAAACATCAGGAGCTGTGGAAAGATGCTGGCAGCTGCCTGAAGCATCAAGAAACTGAAGTGTTTTTGCAAGGTTTAGGACAAAGCATTGAAGCTGAGTGGCTTTCAAGAAGGCAGAGAAGATCTTACAACTATGCAGGTTGAATCAGGATGTTATGAAGTGTCCTGCTTCGTGCTGGGGAAGGCCAGTCAGATTGAGACCACAGGTTAAGGAGACAGAGGGGAAGAAACCATGAAGGATCCCAGTATGCTGTAATCTTTACACCTTGCCCATTACAGAAAGCCACCTTGCTGTAACAGTGAAGGGGAAGTGTTGATCCTGTGATATGCAGCCTTCCCTCTAGGCAACCAGTGTTTCTCATTCCCTGCTCACTAAGGAGGAGGTGAGTGGTCCCACTTCATTTTAAAATGCCCATGTGTCCACATATCAGCATCTGCATTGTTGTTTAGATACATTGGTCCAAAGTCTAAAAATCCCATTGGTCCACAACTGATAAAGGCTACATATGGTAACCAGTAGTAATTAAAATCTAAGTGATAGGAGAGCAGCAGAAGCTGATGGAGGGATAATACTAGAACAGAAAGGAGCTTGTGCCATTTCTCTGAAATTAAATGTTTTCTTTTTAACCATTGCTGAAGCTATTAAGATGCATTGACAGCTTCACATTATCATCTCTACAGGAAAGGGAAACAGCAGAAAGAAAGAGGACTGGCTAACAAAATCAAAGTTTTCTGTATTATCTCAAGGCAAATCTGTTTACTACTAAAGCTGCTGACTTCGCTAAGAACAAGGTTGAACCCATATTGTAAAGACATAAGTCCTCCACACCATTTTATCTTGGTCAGAACAAACATCAATCCAGCCACAGAATATCAAGCTATAAATGCAAATGCATCATGGTAAGTGCATCCACGGTGCTTAATGTAATCACAAAACTGAACATACCGACAAATTTCTGCTGGCAAGTGCGTGCCACTGATCACTGTCAATGTACTTTAGCTTTATATAATTTGAAATCTGCCAAGTTTAGTCATTCAAACTGGACATATCTAACAGTGCAAGTTTTCATTAGCAACTGTCCGATAGCTTAGGAGGCTGCAGTGTCATTCTATTGCATACATCTCTTCTTGCATGCCACATTAAAAGGAAACAAAAACCATGAGAGGCCAAAAGAAACTGCTCATAGAAAACCAAGCACAAATTGATCATTGCTAATGGATTGCAGAAAGCTGGTCAATTTTCTATAAAAATCTGGCACATTTAAAACAGCTAATTTCATAAGTCACAGGTTACTGCATTGGTGAAATGACCAAATGTCTGAGGG
This sequence comes from Anas acuta, assembly GCF_963932015.1. NCBI lineage: Eukaryota > Metazoa > Chordata > Aves > Anseriformes > Anatidae > Anas > Anas acuta. The sequence continues at coordinate 78,399,152 of NC_088979.1, forward strand.
CATCTGAAATGTGTTTTTAATAGTATCTAGAAAAATAGGCACCCACTTTTTACTGGGAGCTATTTTAGATCTTTGTTTCATTTCTGCCCTAAGCTTTAAAGTAAGTCTTTTCTTTCCTTTTCACTTTTTCCTTTTTTTCCTTTTTTTCCTTTTTTTTTCCTTTTTTCCTTTCTCTCCTTTTTTTCTTTCTTTTCTTTCTTCTTTCTTTCTTTTCTCTTTTCTTTTCTTTTCTTTTCTTTTCTTTTCTTTTCTTTTCTTTTCTTTTCTTTTCTTTTCTTTTCTTTTCTTTTCTTTTCTTTTCTTTTCTTTTCTTTTCTTTTCTTTTCTTTTCTTTCCTTTCCTTTCCTTTCCTTTCCTTTCCTTTCCTTTCCTTTCCTTTCCTTTCCTTTCCTTTCCTTTCCTTTCCTTTCCTTTCCTTTCCTTTCCTTTCCTTTCCTTTCCTTTCCTTTCCTTTCCTTTCCTTTCCTTTCCTTTCCTTTCCTTTCCTTTCCTTTCCTTTCCTTTCCTTTCCTTTCCTTTCCTTTCCTTTCCTTTCCTTTCCTTTCCTTTCCTTTCCTTTCCTTTTTTTTCCTCTCCTTTTTTTTCCTCTCCTTTTTTTTTCCTCTCCTTTTTTTCCTCTCCTCTCCTCTCCTCTCCTCTCCTCTCCTCTCCTCTCCTCTCCTCTCCTCTCCTCTCCTCTCCTCTCCTCTCCTCTCCTCTCCTCTCCTCTCCTCTCCTCTCCTCTCCTCTCCTCTCCTCTCCTCTCCTCTCCTCTCCTCTCCTCTCCTCTCCTCTCCTCTCCTCTCCTCTCCTCTCCTCTCCTCTCCTCTCCTCTCCTCTCCTCTCCTCTCCTCTCCTCTCCTCTCCTCTCCTCTCCTCTCCTCTCCTCTCCTCTCCTCTCCTCTCCTTCTTTTAGCCTTGCCTTGCCTCGCCTTGCCTTTCTTCGCTTTTCCTTGTCTTCACTTTCCTTTTCCCAAATGTGGGAGGTTAAACATGAAAAACTCTTCCTGTCAAGATGTGATAATCTTGCTTGGTCAAAACGGACACACAGGTTGTCAAACCAGAAGCTCTTGTGCTAATGCAGTGATTTGCATTCATTTTGGAAATATTTTATTCCAACAGCGATGAAGGAACATAATCCGAGTCTTACCCTGAGGCTCATTGTGCCCACATCACCCTTCTCTTTCATGAACTGTGTCAGAAACAGTGAACTAGCTTCAGTTGTCTTCCCTCAAAATACAGAACAAATGAGGCCCTTTGTGAAGGCATAGTCAAGAAGGTGTTCTTCACGGAGGCCCGTGTGACAGAAGCAAATGTCTGTACCTGGAAGAGTAACAAGGAGCATACAGTCTGCAAGAGGAACATGAGGGAACCCCTCCAGGATCTTCAACACAGCAGAGCCTCGGGGGGAATCCATGTCTGAGTACCAGATTGCAAGGTGGGATAATAGGGAAACATTTAGAGGAGAGTGCAACAGACAAGCCACACCTCCAAGGACTTTGTGGAGGATGAGAAGAAAATGCTGAGGTGGCAGGACAGGCTTCAACCTGTTTTTGTCCAATGCAGAGTGAGTGTGAGCTTGTGGACAGAGTTGGATTTCCTTAAAGCAAGTGGCAGAATGGGTCTGTTAAGGTATTTAGCATCTGCCCATGGTTTGTCATCTTCCCTGAATAACTGAGTAGATGAAAAAGGACTACTAATTCCATTCACACAACCAGTCTGTGGTTGATGCAATGCTCAAGGTTCTGCACAGGAAACAGATGTGTCTAAATCAACCCAGTCCTTAGTCTATGAGCAGCATTTTTGAGTTCCTGATGTCTCCAGTGCTCCAAGCATGTAGCTAATGAATGGCAGTGCAAACAACTTACACGTGCATGGGTTGTGTTTATTCTAACCCACACATCAATACTGTCTCATAAGTAAACTGAACAGAGCTGCAACGTCCTTCCTAAAATGTCGACTCACTGGGGATATGGAGCTAGTGATAAACACTGCAGATCTTCTTCAAACAGAACTTCTCTGCCCTTACTGCTTTATATAACTGAATTTTCTTTTTCCTCTCCCTCTCTTCTCAAATGCAGCTCTTGAAAATAAAACAATCCTGTCTGGGGCACACCATGTCCCTTTGAGGAAATTCATTGGCTCAGCACAAACGTAACTGAAAGCAGACTGACTCACTGCTTTTAGGAAGTATTTTACCATGTATTCTATGTTGCTTGTTTCTCACTTTTCTGTTTATTATCACGTCTTTCGATGGCAGGTGGTTTAGGAAAAAAAGCAAAACTTAAAAACAGTGAAAGTTACATAAAACCTCTGGGCCAGATCCTCAATGGATATAAATTGTCTTTGTACCATTTGCAGGCTCAGGAGAACAGGCTTTACCAAATCAAAGTGCTCTTTGTTTTCTAATAGGTTTCTGCTGCACAGGGAGACCAGAAAAGAGATTTGTTTCTTCTGTAGCACTGTGCCCTTGATTAACCTCATTTGCAGGAGCTATTTCAGTTAAAAAGTTAATACCAACACTGACTTCTAAGTGTTGCTGTGTGATACCTGTCTGTTCATGTATCATTTACTTCTCTCAAGCCATTTTCTGTCAGCACAGAGGCAAGCAAGATGTATGCTGTGGCTGAATTTCATATCATCATTAGCAGAAAATTACACCAAACTGCTATAAAGTAATTACAGTGCTAAGAGGTGAGCCAGCAGGAAGTCAGTGATTAAATGTGTACCACCAGAGTCAGCCTACACCACTTGGTGTTTTGTTCAGAGGCTTTCAATCTATTTTCCAATTGCTGGCTAGTGCCACAGGCTTTATCAAACCTTCAGTCGGGCCCTTCTTCATAGCAAGTGAATTTTGTTCCAGTCCCATATAGCACAGCTCAGGATAACAGTAATTTTTAAACGGTAGCTTGGGGTTCCTCTTGCACCACTAAGCTCTTCTTACTGAAATCTTTCAGAGGCTCTTGCAGAGGTGCTGCAGTTACAGCCATCCATTGTGGTCAGGCTGCAGCGTAGCTATTTGTCATACAAAGAATGTGAAAAGCGCGAAGGTTTAGAAATGATGTGATCTGAATTACCTACATAAAACTCTGCCTGAGTGAAAGACCTTGAAGCAATGACTGAGGAAGCAATAATAATTCCGTACTCTGTATCTTCCCTCCAAATGATCTCAAACAGCGGTAAGCTTAACCTTTGGCATTCCTGTGAGAAATGCATCTCCATGTTGTTGACAGTAATTTGAAGCACCGAGATGTTACCATTAATAACTGAGGAGTGAGTGGCACACCCTCTGGGGCACAGAGAAGGTACGGTTCTCATCCAGAGGGGCCCTCCATCAGGACACAGAAGACAACAATCAGATAAAAGACCAGGTGAGACACTTGATCTGTGGGCTCCATAGTTTTATTTCACATTTTGCCCTCCTCTCCCCCTCCCTCTCCCAGCTTTGAGTTCCACCCTCTCAGCCTCCTCCCTTCTGCTCAGTTTCCCTGATCTCCTCCCCATTCCTCCCATTCTGCTCACCCCATTGCCAAGAGCCAGAGCAAGGTTAAAGGGACAATCAAAGATGATACAGCCAAAATGCCAAAGAATTTGAACCGTGGGAGATGAAAAACCTTCTCACCCTTCAGGACACTGGAGGGTCCTTTACGAGGAGCTTTTACCCAGTTTTACCCTGTTCCTATGGGTGAAGGATTTCCAGATGCACAGAATAACCTGATTAAATAAGTGGGCTTTCTAATATTCCCTTCAAACTTTACACTAAAAATTAGATGGTCAGATCCTACCTATAGTAGCGTGAGTAGCTGTTTGGTGACTGCAGATACTGTATTTTACTTAACACATTTCCATTCTATGTGCAGTTATCCACACAGACAACTCTCCTTCACTCAGGCCTAATACTTCTGAAATCAGTAAGAATTTTATTACTGGTTTCAATGGGAACAAGCTTAGGGCACGGATAGCCTATTCTGAGTGCATGACTGATGTCAAAGTAATCCATCAATGCAATTTAATGGCTGGTATTTGGTGCCCTCAGCTTCCAGACCCATAGGAAACCCAGGTCCGAATGCTCTCTGCTGACACAGCCTACATGTTCTTATCTGGGTAGGATGCAAGAAGACCAGTAGCCAGTGCTATAAGTACTGGACCTTTTCAAAAGCTGCCCAGATACCACATTAAGTGTTCAGCTGACCCTGGGTTCACTATGTCCCTGGGAAATTTGCTCTTCTTTTATTATTAAAAAGCATATAGAATTTTCAAAGAACTGCAACATGCCCTCATAAATTTAATGAGAGACGGGCCACTAACCACAGGCTACAACTTTGGAAAATCTCCCCTTTCTTCCAACTTTTAAGTTCAACAGATTTTAAACTCTTGCAACTTTTAATTTCCAGGTCATGTAATCTGTTACTTTGTAAAGTGAAAAACCTGTTTAGTACCACCAGATCTTTGTTAGTCCTAATCCTATAGCTGACCCCATCACTTCCTAACCTGCTCTTATGGAGGCTGTGAAAGCTTACTTTTTTCTCCCCAATAAACTAAAACCTTCATGCACTGATCACTATTCAATCCAAAAGCATACTGTGGATGAGCAAACAGAAGTCAGCTTACAGAGAAACTTTTGCGTATGGCTTTAAAGAAAGCCCAGCAAGGATTGACAATGATAGATGATCTCCCCTGTGACATCCAAGAATAATGTAGTTTCACATTTACATTAGGGAAAAACAACCAACAGACACACTTAAATAATCATTAAAAATTAAACACTTGACATAACGCAGATTTCAACCCTGTTCTGCCACACATCTTTTAGAAATCATTAATGGATATCATTTGAGGTCTTCTCATTTGCTTCGCTCATGAACAAAAGCTTTGTAATGGAGGTTCCTGTGTATCTGTTATCAGCAAAAGGTTCTCTCGAGGGAAATTAAGTGAAAGGACATTTTTCTTGTCTTCATATTTGACATTCAGGAGTAGTGACGAGATAAGGTAGGCACGGGAGTCTTTCAAAAGAGCGCCAGATAGCGATGGCAGCATTTCATAAGGACGTGAACCGTTCATCATCTGCTGAAAAGACTCCGTTAATGTGGCCTGCTTTTAAATCCAATGTTTCACAAGGAGTCCCATTTTCTATTGTTATTGTTACTTCGCCTTTCTCTTCTAAGTTTTCTCTCTCTGTTGACTCTTTATTCTTTCTAAAAACAAGGAAGAGAAAATTGTCTTATTCTATTGACCTGCAGCACTCCGCCAAGCTCTCACAGACAGAAAACAGCACATTTAGTTAGAAGGTTGTTGTAGGTTACGTACTGAAAGGCATCGTCTGGCGCAGAGGCTCCCCAGCATCATTTGCTCTTACATCAACTTTAGCTCTATTAGCTCACAACCACCTTTACATGCAAAAGCAGGCAGCTACCCACACAGCCTCTTTGCTGCTGTAAATACACCACTGAATGGGGGGAGGCCTTCCCTTCCTGGGACTGGAAACTTTGGTTTAGTGGTTCAAGGTCAGGACTGGGAATCAGAAAACCTAGGGTAAACGTGTTGTAAATATGTTATATGTATCACTTGGGCTACTGGTTCTGTGAAATGACTGGAGGTTGCAGAAGTAAAACCTGGTACAAGAGAAAAATGGAAATAAAAACCAACTCTGAATCTGTTTTTTTGCCTGAAGTCAGGAAGGACTGCACTACACACCTAGTCTGGCCCTGTTGTACGTCATAGATTTCAACCAATGATGTGGACAAATTAAAATATACTGTAAGAAACAAATTGACTTCTGACTAAAGCCTCCACTGGTGGAGACTTGAGTGTCTTCAGAATCCTTGACAATCTTCTCCAGAAGTTAGGCACTCTTCCAACCTAGTATCTTTTTATACTTTTGTTTTCTAGACTAAGCAATTTAATGGGTTTCACTTTCCTGGCTACAGTTCTCATGACAACCATATTAAAATAGTTAAATAAAATTAACTTAAAAAAAAAAAAAAAAAAGATGTAATAGAGAAGTATCAGTCAACATGTCATAGTGTTCCTTCAATTCCAGATTTATTCTGACCTTGAGATCCACCAGTTCATAGTTGAAAAACCTGCTGTACTTTACAGCCTGCAGCATCAGCGGTTTCAGAGGATAAGAAACTCAAAGGTCAGCTCCACTGCTTCTTCCTATCCCACAATACACACTGTAACAATCTGACTCAGGACAATCATAGCAGCCTGACTCAGTATAATATCAAATAATAGTGATATTAAGAATAATAAAATGTTATTGGCCTTTGGGAGATTGTTGGCATTACAGGCTTGCTAAAAATAAATGTGGGGATAGTACTGGAAGCCTCTGACCTCTGACTGCCTTATCAGCTCTTACAGGGATGAGAGTTCTTTGATTCAAAAAGTGTGGGCACAAACATAAAGAAAGATGGTTACTAAGGTGTGCATTCAAAAGAAAAGAGAGGAATAGAAGAGGTGTGTAACTTGTTGCCATAGGAATTCAGAGCAGCTAAGAATTTCTTAGTCCAAGGAGGGACTCAGCAAGTCAAGGGAAGATAAAACATTGTGGGTTACTCAGAACATGAAGACCAAATCCGTCTCAGGAAGGCAACCAGCTGCAAAATATGTGCTGGGTGAGTAACAGAGGGAAGCATTTGTGTGCTCACTCTGTCCTTCCTCTTCCCAAGGCAAATGTTTTTGGTCTTTGCTGAAGATGGGATTTTGGAAGTAGGGCTATCCATCAGATCAGTCTAACACATCATACACAGTAAAGAATAGAATAGAATAGAATAGAATAGAATAGAATAGAATAGAATAGAATAGAATAGAATAGAATAGAATAGAATAGAACAGAACAAAATGGGAGCAGAATAGTTCTGCTCGAAGGGACCCACAAAGACCATCAAATTCAACTGCCTGACCACATTGGGGCTGACCTAAAGTAGGGTCCTGCCCTGGGTAGGCACCAAATCTGTTAGTAGAGGGGGAGGTGTCATACTGCTGTGATGACAGGAGAACAAACATAAAGTTGGGAGATAATGTGTCTGATCCAGTTCTCTGTAAAGTCAATGGCTACAGCCACATGCAGCTGTGCTAATGATTGCAAACTACAGGCAGCTGTGGCCTGGATTTTTGCATGTTGGCAGTGATGCACAGTGAAAACCTAATTAAGAAAATCTTCCAGTTCAAGAAATGACACGTGAGTCTAACTCATTAAGGAAGCTCCATTAGAGGCCAATCATGTACTTCCTTGATACCCTGTGTGTGAGCAAGCTGAAGCACTCCCTTTTGTGCTTATTTGAATTAAGGTATTTAACTGGTACTTTAAAGGCCAGTAAAGACAAAATGCCAGGTTTATGAGAAGTCAACACTGTCCTTGGGGCCAGATTTCCAACACAGCTTACTAGGCAACATAGCTGTCACTGTGTCAGCTCTGGTCAGGTTTCCAGGAAAACTCATTACTGGCTGTTCTGAAGTCTTTTCACGACTTATCACATACTTCAGTGCCTGAAGAAGAGATGAGCACTTTTGAAATTCACTTCTCTAATGTCTGGCTCTTCTATCAAGAAGCCAAATAGCTCAGACCATCCATTTTACCTCTCCAGTCTTTCCAACAGTAGACAGAAAAAATATACACTTGTTTTACCCTCTCACTCCTTTCTCTCTGCCTGCAGATGCCATTGAGCTGAAAGGAGAGTTATAACTCAACCATGGATAACTCTGCTCTCAGGAAAGTCTATGCATAAAGACAAGGTAGGGGAACAGAGGAGGGAGTGAAAAGGTGCCTAATAGAACTGTTCATGCTCAGCTGAGCTTTTCTGTAAACAGGATGGGAAAATGTTGTCTTTCAGTCTGATATAAAGTAAAAAAGGACTTTTTTAGCTAGAAAAATCATGGCTATTTAGCATAATTTATTTATATTATGCTCATCTGAAATGTTCAGTGACCCCCTTTGAGCAAGGTGTTATATAGACTCACAGAGCCATGATACACAAAGATACACTGAGGGTAAATATGGGCTTCAGGAACCAACAGTGCTCCAGTTTTACAGATGAGGTTGCCTAGGTTCAGGGGATAAAATAACCTGAAGGTTATGGAAGGTTGTGACAAGGTTTAAACTATACATGATCTCAAGTGCCTGCCCTAACTCTTTCCCCAGCAGCATATCTCATCTACTGTTTGTTGAATTTTGCTTTTTGATAACAGAAAGGGGGGGCACAAATTCATGCAACTTTTCTGAATGCAAAATATAACTGAAGGGATTCAGACCACCCATCTCTCTATTAAAACCAGTTATCCCTCACAAAAAATGCTGTTCTTCTGAGGTCTTTTAACATTGCTTTTCGAAGTGATAAGGAGGCAGAAAGGAAAAATCTCTGCAACATACTGCTTTCCACATGTGAATCCATTGTCCTGATATATCTGAGGATATATGATTCTTTTGCTGATGTCAGACTTTGCATTACCCTAACCTTCAAGGCAGCCTAAATCATGGTAGAAGTTCAACTATTTCTTACTTCCATGGCAGGATCTCAGCTCAGATGAGAAATTTCCATTCCTCATGCCCAGCTCTGCACCAACAGTGACGGTGGGATCAAAACCTCCACAGATCTCTGACCCGCTTCTACCTGCTCACACTAGGACAGCATGAATAACCTTCTCTGTTTCACCACTGCTACCGCAGGGCAGAAAATGAGTGACAAAGGGAGCACCTCTCTCTCTTACCCTACCAACAAACAGCAGACACCTAGGCTGGTGAGATCTGGTCATGAACCTGTGAAGGGCTAGGTTGCTCAGACTCATCAGGATGTGAACAGAAGGTGATGAGGAACCATCTCATTGGGCAGGCCTTCTTCAGACATACGTTAACCATTACTGTGTCCTCTACTTAGGCTTCTCAAACTGCAGCAGCACTTTTTCTAGCCTTGTCAGTTTGTGACACTCTGGCCTTGGAGGGGGCACGGTCACTGGCAGGCTTCTGTCCCTTGGTAGCTATTTGGCTACTCTGTGAGAAGAGATTCACCTACAGCACGCTAAATCTTGAGAAAAATGACAACAAAAGTCTGTGTAAAGCTATTGTCTCTACTTAGATGACCTCCAGGATCAGGTTGTTATCCTCCCTGTTTCCAGTACCCCAGCATTACTAAGGCATTTAGTTCACAGTTAAAAAAATTTAAACCCTACCCTCAGAAAAGGACACAAAGGCTACCTTTACCTATGGATGGAGCAAGGACACAGCTACAATTTCTCTGAGGCAGATTTGAAAAGCACAACCAACCCAGCTAACTTAATTTGCCAGTACGTAGTTAGAAGAAAAGCTAAGCTGCTTACTTCTTGCGCTGCTGAATCCCTGCAACAACGAGGAAAACAATTCCGGCCACAATGAGACAAAGAACAACACCAAATACGATAAGCCAGGCAGGTGTGGAGGGCTCAACAGGAGGTGCCAATGTGGAGGGTATCTTCAGGAACTGCAGCGTTTTGTCACTCAGTAGGAAGGCATTGTTGATTCTGTTCCGGTTCATCCTTCACAAAAAAACAAAAAGCATCACAGCTCTTTAAAAAAGTATTTTATAAATAATAAAAAAAAGGATAGGAGAAAAAAAAATATTTTCACATGTGTGCTGCAAGTCTGTTGGGGTTGAATTTGATCCAGCATGATGTTGGTAGGATTACACAGACCTTCACTTTAGCATAGATCCTGTCAGTAATCCATAGATACCCACACATTTATGGGATTTTGAATACCAGACTTCTTTATTCATTTATCTGAAATATTGGAAAATACAGATGAGACTTGAAGTACAGTATTATTAGTTGTTTCTGGTTTGGACCACATGCTGAAGACATAGCAATCTAAAATGGTGGCTCTGTTGTCTTGTTTAGGAGACATTCAAGGATAGCGTGGGACTGGTGGAGCCACTCTGCAATGCTCAGAGGATTTTCTTATCAGTGCCCCTTGGTTCCACAAACTGAACTGTCCTGCCTGTTATAGGCATGTACATCTGCTCTTGCTGCTGTAGATTTTCTTAGATCCACGAGGCACTGGTTATTATTTGGTCCAGAAGAACCCATCCCCATTGCCAATATACCTTTCTTCCCTGTAGGATGTAGCTAAATGGATTTGCACTTTGCAGATGTTTTCTTTTATGAGAAACAGTAAGTCTGAGAAATACACTTTTTCAACTGAGTAGTACAACTGCTACCCTTGAATGGATATCTTCACTCACATTCATTACTTTTGAGCATTTGCAGTAATTTCTGGATCTGAATCTAAGTGGTCTCAAAAGGATTTAGCTGTATCTTTCATTAGCTTTTGCAAGACATTTGAAAATTTTGACAAAATTTATTACATACATTGGTGTTTGGAGATTTTGATTGCAGCTGTATGATTCACATCATCTCTTTCTTGTATACAATTAAATTAATTTACCATAAAGGAAGTATTTCCTAAGAAATATTTCCCATAAGATATATGGTAAACAAAGGTAAAAATTTTAAAATTACTCTTCTTGGAAATCATCACGTTGACTATCTCTTAAGCAGGAAATTCTTACCCTTAACGGAAAGCTAGCATTCCTGGAGAGAGATGAAAGCCATGGCATATTGTAAGACTCATTATATGGTAAGCCGCCTGTGATTTAAAGAGATTTTCACCCTTATTGATATAAATGGTTCTTTGTGAGCAGCTGAAGTAAGCGTTGTTCACCCTTCTCTAATGGCTGGAGTTACAGACTTCTGTGCTGAAAGATGTGCAGGTAACTACAGGTGCTTATTGCGTTTGTATATGCAGAAATATATCCATGTATATTTATGCAAGATCTTGGGAACCATACAGAGCTTTGAGAAGGTTTGCCTTCCTCTTTGTTCTTAGTTTCTGGAGAACCTCATACTGTAAAATCCTGGTCCTCGTTAGCATTCTTACATGATGCTGTACTATACAAAGAATTTGAATAATAGTTTAGTATGGAAGCCTGCAGTCAGAAGCAATTGAATTTTAAAATATGTAGCTTTATAGAACACTTTAATTCTTGTTTCTGTGTTAGGTAGGAATTACAACTTTTTAAAAATAGCATATTCTTTTTTTGGGTGAGAGACAATAGTTAAAAAAACAAACATGCTATAGTAGTATCCAATTTCTCCTTCCAAGGGGGCATATAAAAGACTTAAGTAAATCAGCTTATGCTACTGAATGATTCAAAGAATAACAGAAATGGAAAAGGAAAAAAAATAAATCTGCATTCCAGCACTCTTAGAGAGCTTCAGTGAATAAATAATCTGCTTCCTCTACTAATGCTATGAAACTATTGTTTGGTGCCTCTGCAGGAAACAGTTTAATCTACTCATAAGCTTAAAAGTTAATCTTTCCAAAAGAACGCATGCTCATTCATCAGGAATTAGGCATTACACCTCCACAGAGATAACGTGAATTTTTAAGACAAAGTACAGAATGTCTAAAAACAAAGAGGTCTGTTTTCCACTCAGTGCTTGAGAAAGATATGTGAGTTATGCTGCCTGTGGGAGTCATCCCCATAAACCCCTTTTGTAGCTTTGATAGACCATTGAAGTCAGGTTTTTCGCTCTTCAACTCCACACTCTTGCTTTTATTGGCTACGGAATGTGATATTGAGTAGAAAATGAACTGATTTGTACCACACGGTACTTTGTACAAGTAATGCTCAACTACTGTAGCAACTAGCATTCCAAAAAGACTGGAATGAGAATAATATGAGTACAAGGTTATTTAAACCAAGCTGGGACACAGCCAACTGTTCTCATGAATAGCTCACATGAGCTCTTCTCATGTAAACATTGGCTTCTACAGGAAGCCTGAAAAATTGTACTTGATGAGAACCTAAAGGGAGTCCATGGTTACTAGTCCTGGTGCATGCAGATGGGCATATAACATGCAATGAGCATGAAATGATATAACCTCCCCCCAAAAAAAGGCTGTAATCCTGTCACCTGAGGAAGAAGGCTCTCTCACAAGGAAATGTAGCAGCCAGATGCCAGCAGTGCTTCTGCCATGCACAGGATACCAAATTACAGCTTGGGCTCTGGGAAGGGGTCTAGCTTTCATCCAAAGCCCCAGCATTAAGAGAGATTCCTTCCACAGTTATAATCCCAAGGTTCACATGCTTTGAATTCTGTGGGCCTGTTAAAAATCCTGCTAATCTTACATGCCTGAAAGAGTACTGACCCTTTGGTGTTTTAACTACTTCAATTAGTTCATCCTTAAAGAGGCAGAGTGCTTATTGATGGCCCCAATGGAGAAAGCATCCTCAGTCAGCAAGAAAGAAGAGGCTGGAGAAGCAGTGACTGTACCTGATGGCTGCCTCTACCTCGCTTCCTGGAACAGTTGTTGTATTTTTGGTAGAATCCGTGACCACAAACCAAAATGACACCCGATCCGTCACATTGCAGAGCAGCACATTGGAAATTCTACAGATGGTTAAAAAATATATAATAATAATAAATTAAAGAAGCACGGGAGTAATTAATGAAATATTTCAGATTTTCCTAAAATACTGCTTTCATATAAGGGGAAATAATCTGCTAAAAAATGCAATGGTTAATGCCCAAGGAAGAAACACCACCCATGGCATTTCCCATTTCCCAATCTGATTGAAAATATGTAAGCTTATTGAGACCAAAGTTGAGCCTACAAATGAATTTCTGAATCTACTACAAACTTGTCTGAACTTGGACATACATTTAGCATAACAACCCAGAAAAATAAATATTTGTATCTTAATCATCTGGGCTTTGAAAAAAAAAAAAAAAAAAGCTATATAATAAGATAAACATATTGATGAAATAAGAATTTTATTTTTGACAACCAGTGCTACAGGAGCCAGATGTGGTGATTCCCCATACAATCTTCAAGTGTGTGCAGTCCTACAGGGTACACTTTCAGGAGGGAGGAGAGGAGGTCAACATGGAAGGAAGAGCAAAAAAAATTGGTGTTATTCTCTTTAACATCTTTCTGCACTGTCAAGCACAGAGCGGAGGCAAAAGACTGAAAATAAACATCATACTGGCACTGATCTATGCCCTTTAGGATGTGCTATGGCATATTTACTTCATCTGTTTCAAAAGAAGATTGCTTGGTTTTATGTGAAGTTAGCAGTGGAAGGCCACAGGCATGCAGCTTCTTATTGCATACTATGTAAAAAGTGGGTGACATGTCTTTAAAATGCTTTTTTTTTCAGAATCTTATAAACTTGTAATCTATCACTGATACTAATAAGTGTACTAAATGAACTATAATTAGAAATAACTTGCAGAATGATATCACCATGAGTGTTAAAAATAAAGAATTAAAGGCTAATACATGTATAACAAAGTGACTGAGAATAGATGGTGCCTTCGTGTTCTTCTGTCTGTTCCTATTTTTTATTCATATAGCTGAGAAACCAGCCAAACACACGTGTGATATACAGAAATTGCTATAAATGTAGCACTTATTACAGCATGGCAAGGAATATGGTATGTATCATAGAAGGACATCCAAAAACTTGAAAGACAGAGACCTAGAGAGAGAAAAATAGAAAACAACAACAACAAAACATTCTGTATCATTAATAAATAACCCTTTGGCTCAGGATTCAGATTTCCTGGTCATGCCCAAGCAGTGAGCAGATATTCCAAAAGCCCACAAGCAAGAGTTAGGACTATTTCTATTGCCAGGGAGTAGCCCAGCCTTGTTTCACCTTTGCATAAGGTCTGCCTGGCCACAAGCATAACAAAGCTGCCCTGTCCCTGTTTTGTTGGACCCCATTTGGGACAATTGGACTTCAACTACTATCTGCTGTTACAGAGGAGACCCTGCTGTGAGCCAGCAAAGAATACAGCTCCTCTCTTAATTAACTACGTTGATGCCCATTATTATCACTGGATTCAAGGTTTGGACTGTCCATCATCAAAATGCAAATTTTAACATTTCCTTTCCAGTTTCTGCAATTCCCAGGGTGACAAATCCCCCACTGGAAGCAATGACCTGCCACAGAGCTCTGTTTTGTAGTGCCATCTTCTGGCTAATTACAAACTTAATTAAATGACTGCTAAGAAGACTTCAGCAATGGTCTGAGGAGCAGAAAGCACAAAGTAGGAAAGAACGTAAGGTAACAAATGCTGCCCTTAGGTGCGTAGTCTCCAGCCAGAAGAAGGAAAAAAAGGGGGGAAAAAAAAAAGAAAAAAAGAAAAAAAATGAGATAGCTGTTAAGGCAGGACAGGCATTGGCTTGTTCACAACAGTTCACTTTGGATATTTTGTAGAAATACTTCTTGCTACAAGCTTTTTTGGGTGGTGGGTGCTTTTTTGGTTCAGGTGCCCGAGTGTTTGGGTAGGGCAGCCTTTAATTTTACAGAGAAGGTATATATTCCACAGAGACATGCAATAAAATGGAAAGCAATGATTTTGCAGAACTGAAATACCTACTTTTACCTCTCAGGAACAATGTCAATTTTGCAAATACAGAGAATTTTCTTGGATAAAAGAGGAAAGCCATCCTCTGGGATTTTAAAAGATGTTCACATCAGTTTGCTGGCAACAGTCAGAAGATGAAAGTAGATTTATTCCACTCAAAATAAAAGCAAAGCACAAAATTTACAGGAGGGGAAGAAAAAGTGTCTACTTTTGGCTGGTGGATGACAAACTCTTGCTGACTTCACAGAATATCTAAAAATGTTTCTGTGGAGGAAGTTTTCCATCAGGAGAATTTATAACAGTAGGACCTAAATCTTCACGCTGCTGCAGTTCGTAAAGAAGGAATTTCAGTGGTGCACTCAGAAACTGGTCTGGGTAGAAAATCTGAGTTCATAGTGCTCTACAAATATTCTCAAAATGTGGTGAGTGAGCAAAGCTCATTCCTCCAACAGAAAGACACATTTGGTGGGTAAAGACTGGCAGAACACCCTGGTGCTCTCTACATCCTCAGAGACTCAAAGGGACTCTTCATCCCAGGGCCTTCCCTACATTGCCAAGGCTTTCAGCACAAGTTAGGGCAGTCAGACATCGTTGGGGGCAGTGTCTCCATCTCTGGATGGAACAGCACTGAATCAGTTGGGCAGAAAGATTCATGCTAAGTTACGGAAATTTTGCCTCCTTAATGCCCCCTGTTGTGTCTAAAATCCTCTCCTGATTATCAGCATCTAAAATCCAGCTTCACTGCTGCTTTTCATCAGCGGAATCTGCATGATGCAAATCCTTTCGGGCTCCAAAAAGAATAACACTGTTCTCGAGAAGGTCAAAGAGGATTGCATAAACACCAAAATGGACTAGTTCAACAAGCACCAGTGTGACCAATGTGACTTGCAGCAGGTATGCCCCCCCCCCCCCTTTTTTTTTTCTTCCGGTGCTGTTTGCACATAGGTTTGATTTGCAGCATGCTGAAGTGTTCGAATCTCCTTATGGAGATTTAGAGGATTATTTAGGGATAAGAAGATCCATCAGGGACTCTGTGGGTGTTGGGTGCCCATGGTGGCTGTAAACTAGTGGGAGAAGCATGGGCCCTGAGTCCCAAGTGTCTATCTCTGGCTATCTCTACAAATTTATTTTGTTGTTCTAAGTGGTCAGAATATTATTTTATTTTATTTTTTTTTAGTATCAAAAATGCCTGTCCTAGGAGGATAGATAATGTTGATGAACTTTTTCTGGTTATTCCAATAGGAAAACTGCACCTTCCTTACATGGAAGATGTAAACTGGGGGAAGATGTACCAAAAGTAGATCCTTTCATTTGAACATAGGTAAATGTAATCACGTTCTTTCTACTCTAGAGATTAATCAGCGTCAGGCCCAAAAGAAATGCATATTATTTCAAATGAGTGACAGATTAGGGAAACCAGGATTGCTAACACAGGCTGCGGACAATTATCTTTTAATACTGGCATATCAAAGGTTTGCTTATGTAATTCATGAATGTATACATTGAGAATTAATCAAAAAGCTATACAGAGAGCAAGACATAAACTACATGTATTTCTCCACTGAACATTAAACCTCTGTTTTTTCCGTATTAATAATTACCGAGTAATTTGATGGATTATGTTTTTTTCCTGTTTCACACAACCTCGACAATTTGTCAAGCCTTTCAAACATTAAACACAGCTCCATGACTTATTAAATTTCAGTTTAGAAATTAACTTTAGAGAAACTGAGATACAATGTGCCATCCTGTCCACTCTGAGTGGGATCACTTGGTGGTTACACAAGGGCAGCACCAGCACCAGCTGCTTTTTCCAGCAGCACACTCAAATGCTTGCCATCACAGGCTGGCTTTAATCCAGCTTCAGAGCCTAACAAAAGATTACTTTGAATCTCAGAAATGATGGGCAGGCTGCAACAATGGTTATGCTGATCCACCAGAAAATTATATGGGGCCTGATCCAGCTTGCTGAAGTTAATGACGTTCAGTCTCATGTGGGAGTCAGTTGTGGCTGCTGCTGCAGTGTCGTGGCTTAGAAATTAATGGGATGTTAAAGGGGAAGTTTGTCACATTCTGGTTACGTCCCCATGCATAAATTATACTCTGTCAGAAACAGTGTTTGTTTGTAAAACAGCAGTGGATTTTTCATAAATTTTTCTTTTGTCAAAAATGTTTAACTGACTAGATGCAAAATTTGGGTAAATTTAGATGCTACCAGAATGCAGTCATTTGCAACTTGTTCCTTCTTTTATCACAGAATAATTTATAATCTTTCACATCTCATGATGAAAATCTGCTGGCATTTACCTGTAAATGTGCCCACAGTGTAATGCAATTTATTTGCCACAAGTTTTCTCAGAAGATTAAAAATTCTACCTCATCTGCAAAGTAGCAGAAAAAACTGCTTTGTGACAAAAGGTATAAGATTTCACTCAGTCTGAAGCTCAGTGAGTCCCTTTGGGATCGAGGTTGGGTACAGCCTGGCACTTACCTAACTTGTAACTATGTGGGGTCCTTGCCTCTGCCCCAGCAAGTTATACTCACGAGGAAGTCCTATACTGTCTTAGAAACAGGAAAAGATGTCCACACCTAGCTATTTGCAAATATTGTACTGACTTCTCCTCTGACAAACTTAGTAGCAGGAAATTGTTGACATGTGCAAGCCCACCTCCAAAATGGAGTAACTGCCATTATCATATTTGCCCATAGGAGAAACTGTCTTGGTAGGAAATTGAGCTAAGTGAGCACAAATGCTGTGGTTTTCCAGAGTACATAAGCACAGCTTCCATTAAATTTTTATCTCCTTTCATACTGGCTTGAATTTTTCCCATTCCTATACCAAACTTTCTAACATTAGTTGAGTCTGCAGACAGCCATGGTACTTGAAGAGAATAAAGCTCACTGGTGTCTGACACAGGCTTTTTGCCATGTGAAAGCACCATGGATTTGAAGGAAGAGAATAATAATTTAAAAAGGGGACCTGGGACTAAAATAAATATATGGAAGCAAATCCTTATGGGTCAGAGACTGAATTAAAATTCTCCTTATTTGAAAACCTGAGAAAAAGCCCTGCATAATCACCTTTAATTAGCTTGAATCTTAAATTCATTTTTTGTAAGTGTCATTTTCATTGTGTGCAGTGGGAACATACTTGACTGTTTTTGTTAAGCTCGGTGTAATGGCTCCTTTGATGAAATAAGGCACCTTCTGAGGAACACGAATAAAACAATAAGGAACCAAGCAATCCTGTGACGTAGAGGGGGAGCGCATCTTCTATTTACGAGAAAGTGCATCAGCCACAATAGTCATCATATGACTAAAGATAACTAATGTCTTTGCAAATGTGCACTATGCTTCATCTGATGCAATGATGGCCTAAAGCAGGTTTTTTTTTGGAAAGTAAATTGAAAACCCTATCCTCATTAGCGTACTAGAGCAATAAATCTTTCCTTTAAGACTGAAAAACAATGAAAAAAAAAAAAAAAGGCCTATAGAAATACACTCACAAGGTTTCTCGTTTAAGGAAGGGAAGAACATACTGAAGTTACAGCCTGCTAAATGGTCTGTCTGATCTGGCATCTAATTTCATAAGTAGCAATGATCAGAAGCCTGAGAAGAATATTCAATGCCTTAGGGTAGATTTAATCCCAAAACCAATTAATGGCTGATTTATGTCTGAACAGCAACATCTGAAACTTCTTGATGCTAGGTAATTCAGCAGCTGTAATATTAGGGAGAGAGCACCAGCACAGCAATCCACCTTCCAGTTCTCTGGCTCAGCTCATCTTTAGCTGAAGCTACACGCTGAGTAAATGTGCACCAAAGCTGCTTATTCAAGGATCCACACTGCATTTCTTGACCTTGCCGACGGGCCCCTTCACCTCTTCCCAGTACGGCCTCCAGAAGGCATCATGTCTTACTGCCAGATTCTGCTAGAGAAAATTGGCACAGCCCCACTGAGAGCGACGGCTGTGCCACTTCACATCAGTGGGGACACTGCTCCAAAGGCTGCGTGCTGCTTAAGACAGAGAGAGTGACATTTAACATTTATCTGGGTGTCAAAAGAATACACTGGAACAGTCTGCTTTTGGAGGCTGTATATAATGATTTCTACACCTTGTACAGCAGGGAATGGCCCACGAGGTGCAGCACTGTTAATAGGTATAAGGCAAATCAGAGTAGATGCTTACTGAGTTGTAGTCTTGCTGGAATATCTTCTCATAGTAAAAGCCACCATTGCTTTGAAGAGGTACTCTTCATTTGTATCCCAGGCATACTGTAAAGGAAGATGGAAAATCATCGGTTTCAGCTTCAGTGCTTGCAGTACAGCAGGGAAAAAGAGTCACTGAACTTGGAATGCTATGCTGATCAAGAAAATTAATAAATTCACTGGTTGTGCTATGAAAATAAATTCCTGTCTCTTATTTAGTGTGCAAAGATGACTTCTAATGGCTACTGTGAAATGCAATACAGAGTGAAATGAACTTTTCCAAAAACTGACTGAATGGAATGTTTCTGGAAACTGGCCAAACTGGAAATGTAAAGCACCTCATATAAAAGACCAGGCATGTTACCCGAATTCTCCCAACACAGCTGCACCAATTGCCTTGACTCTTTTGTTGTTGGATCAGCCATGTTAAGGAGGTTTACATTCTCTCTTAAAGACCAGATGGTTCTGCCAGAAAATAAAAAAGCTGATGTTGAAGGTAGTCTGTGGGAGCTGGATGCCAGGACACCAGGAAAAAAAAAAAAAAGAGATTGTGGCCTTATTGCTGCACGCTGTTCTTACAACATGAAGATAGACTCAGCTACAACCCTTAGACTCAGCTACAAGGAAAAATACTACCTCACATTTGAGATAAAAGAAAGAAAACAGTATCCTTACTATTTCAATAAAAAGTAAAAATGGGCTCCGAAAACTTTTCTCTGTTGTCTTGATGAAAAATCATACTTCCATTATTTCAGGTTTCTGAGAAAGCTTCTCTAGGTTCCCCTGGGCTTTCATTCCCACATGCAATTCTAATGACCAGCAAGAACTGTACCTATTACATTTTTATAACAAAAGACATGACTGAGGCATACTGATTGAATTTCCCCTTTCAGCAGATTATAAAGATTAATAGTTTCTTGGAATTATATTAGTGGAGGTTAGAGGCAGCTTTCGTCAGTCAGTCAGAACACAAATCTAATCTTTAACTTTCAGCATTAAAAAAAAAATCCTCACTGTAATCATCCAAAACAGAAAACCAGTGGAGTGGATACTTAACCCTGCTGACAACCTGGACCTACTTTTTCATGGGCCCTTATAACACACTCAAAACCCATCAATACACATCAAAAAACAGTAGACAAAATACCACTGAAAATGCCAAATCTTAATCCTGTTTTTTAAATTCTGATTTTGGATGCATGCAGCTGCAACCTCTCTGTAAAAAGGAGGAATCCACTTTCCAGACACCATCGCTCATTTTGCTCTGACATACTGTGGACTGGGAGCCTGAATAGGGAAGGAGGCAGACAGATAAAGGGCAGAAAGTCATACCGATCATATTTATCACCCCTAAATGAATGACGAGTGGTGAAATGGGCTGAGATACGGTTGGCCAGGGACAACAAAGCTGAGCAAAAGACAGCTTGAGCAGCATTAAAAGCCAGATGCAGCGCTGAGAATCAGGTTTCTGACTCACCACTCCTGCTTTGTGAATGAAGGGAGGTGCAAACACACTGTGATAATGCATGCCAATCGGGGAACTTAAAGTGAAAACAAAACAGGAACTGTTTGCATAAAAATATTTAAAAGCCCGTATTTTGAGCCCACTGCACTGATGGAAATGTAACAGTAATGTCAGCAATAGTATTAAAGGAAAAAGAGACAATGTAGTAGAGGAAGGAATACAGATGAGAGCCATAAAACTATTTACCATAATTTTAAAGACATCTGTATTTAAACCACAGAGCACAATTTGCAGCAGTAAAAAGGCAGATCATCCTCTTTTTCGTGTGTGGCACTATTGACTGAATCCCTACGTGCCATCTGTAGTCCTTGAGAGCAGGTCCAAAAGGACAGAATAAGATCATTTGTTATCCAGTGGATTAAACCAGCTGTAGAGATAATTCCCTCAGATGGATAATGGATAATGATGAAACTCAATTTCATGCTTACATGGACACAAATGCAATACCTGTACTACATACTATATGTATTTGACATGTTTATGTTTAGTGCACTACATGTATATATGCAAAATGCATCGTTATGAATGAAGTACTTGGTTTTCATGATGAAAAAATAATAATAACGATGAAGCATAGAGCTTCTTTAAGACAAAGTAACAAAAAGGGTACCAGCTCAAAGAGTAAGCACTATAAAACAGACAGAATAAACTGCAAGAAATGAGAGAGGAGACTGGCAGAGAAAACCTAGTGGCACTCAGGGGTCTGCTCTAGTGAGGAGAGGGAGCTGCAGGATGCCTTCTAGGCAGAAAGCTGAGAATCCCCAGGAAAACAGGGACGAGACAGGAGGAAGAGGAGATGGAGATGGCTGTGGGCTCCATGTTAACAAGACCCTCTGAACATGAGTGCTTGCAGGAATATGTGTGGTGAGAAGGCAACATAATTAGGAGGAAGATGGTGGCAAGAATGCCTTTAAGGTAATAAACAGTACAGACGCACCTGACTGTCAAAGCCAGTCTGCCAGTCTATTGCTTGCTGTGAAAGAAGAGGTTGTTGAGTCAATGGGGAAAAAAAAGAAATGATGAGTGGTGTAGATTGTAAAATGCTATAGTAGTTCTCTCAGGAAAATAAAATGTATGTTAGTAGAACAAAATTATAATCTTATAAACTTGCCCCTGGGCAACCTGATCCATATGCAATGGTGATTTGGCCTTGAGCAGCAGAGGACTAGGGACAGCTGAAGGTCTCTTCCTGTGGACATCACACCTGCTCACTCTGGTTGACTCTGGCCCTTTTGAGCTAACTCTCTATAGCTTTTCTAACTCCGTGACTAGGAAGCAACCAGTGACTCCAGAAGGCACTCATAAAGTTAACACCAAAATCAGAGAGACTCTGTCCGTAAATCACCTTCCTTCTGTTTAGGTTTCCTCCCACTAGCTAGCTAGCAGTGTCTCTGTCTCTGACATTATTTTCAAGTAACATGAAAACAGCTAGATACTTGCTATATCTTATCTGCTATTTCTACGCCACCATGATAAGAACAACATTAGTACACTAAAACAGTATTCTCTGCCTAAAAGTGCAGCCTACCTTGTGAACAGATGAAAAAATGCTGTCTGTCCTTATTAGTATCATTCAAAGTATGCACTAAATCACGTGAAAAACTATACTAACCTATTTCCTATACTCCTGAATGTATGTAGGAGTTATCCTTCCAATCCTACAGCAACATGCCCATGGATGGTATCAAAGTCTTCTGCAACCATCTAGCTTGAAGTGACTTGAAAGTGAATGAAACAGAATTAAATAGCAAAGCATCATACCAAGATATTCTAAACTGATTGTGTACTATTGTGATGCTATGACAGTGTTAACCTTTTCTTTGCTAAAATTAAAAATAAAAATCAATTAAAAAGCAAAGTTTAACAAATTATTAAGCCAAAATGAATTTCAGTTTGACAGCAGTTTCAGTTTTCAGTTTCAGTCATTTGCAGAGAAGACTACCATGGCTATGAAAAGGAAATATTAGTTGTGCAGTTAATAGATTGTTCATTATCTGTGGATAATTTTGTATGGCATATTGTTCTAAAATGCTGGTTTAGATTGTACCATTCTTTGGTCTTAAATCCACTTTACTGTACGAAATAAACTACTATCTATTTACCAAAAAAAAAAAAAAAAAAAAAAAAGGCTCCTCACTTTTTTTTCTTTCTTGTAATATAAAAATATAAAATGTAATATAAAAACTTTAAGATGGCTTGTATTATACCTTTCTGGGGATGAAAAATAGAAAAATTGCAAATGATCAGACAAATCACCCTTATTTTACTATAATTTCAGAACAAAAAAAAAAAAAACTGAAAAAGAGCACTGCTGGGAGCTGCAGTTTTTATTCTTTGTTTTGAGCCTAATGTTTTGAACCAAGATTAAATCAAAATATTTGTAGTTATTATCACGAGGTATTTCAATAAGGATTTTGACATATTTTCAGCGGTAGGATTGCAGTATTTCACTAATTTTTAAAACAATCTAGGTTTGCACAACTGTTTAATTAGTCTCTCACCCAAGAGGATTGACTTCAATACCAATTTCCACAGACAAATACTTTAGCATTTATCTTGAACATTTCTTCTAAATGTATCCGGCTTATGAAACTCCCAGTGGAACTGGTCCCTGCTACTGTTAAAGATACCTAATAGTCCAGGGTAGTTTCAGAATGGCTTCTAAGGTCACAGGGAGATTCTCATACCTCCAGTCTCTTCTAGCACGTAATTTATGGTGCTCTGTTTCCCAGGGCTCCTAACAATCAGACATCTTCCAGTGGAGATGACTGTCTAAGACATTTGATACCTAATTTTATTGAGAGTCCTGTAGCACTGCAGATTTGCTGTAAGCATTCAAAACTGAAAATGAATATTGCCTTCGGCCATATCTCATAGCTTTTTAGATCAGGAAGGACCATTTGGTCATCTAATTTCCCAAACTCTTGCATATTACAGACCATTATTGCTCACACCAGCACTCGTACATTAAGTCCAAGGACTTGAATTAAGCCAAAGCATTTCAGTCCTCATGAGACTAACATGTGCACCACAGACAGGGAAGAAAGGGCACTATCCAAAGCCTACATTAGTAGAGAACTGATGAGATATGCATGAATGAGCTCTACAGATCATGCTTGTCTGAAAGCCTGACATAAAATCCCATTTCATAAAGATCTCACAATCGTTTCCTGCTTATCATCCCTGACATGCTTGACTTTACAATTAGCACTCTCAAGAAGATATGTATTTCCCAAAATACAGACTTAGATTTATGCGGCATCTCTCATGCATGAAGTGCAACATCTCTACTGTTTGGTTTTTTTTTTCAAGAAAAAGAGAAAGAAGAGAAAGGAAAATAGAAAACAAAACAACAACAACAACAAAAGAATAGAAACACAGAAAAAGAAAAAAAGGAATAGAAAAAGGAAAAAAAACACATTGACAGAAAATTATCTTTATGAAAAGTGAAGCTTTACACTTCACTTACAGGATGTCATTTTAAGGAGTGGGCTAGTGCCATGATGTGAACAAGCTATTACAACTAACACTTCAGAACAAATTGCTTGAGCTGCCTTCAGAAATTTTACAGTGTGTATTAGTTTTTTTTTGGCAGATGTTTAGTTAGGAAGAATATGTGAAGATACTTTACTTACTGCATTATCTCCCAAAGCTGTTTTGATACTAAGGCGTACTTTGAAAGCATTCTGTGCATCTGACATAAAGAAAAGAAAGGCAAACATATATTGATAGTCACCAAGATAGGATTTTAAATCATCTACTTCTCTAATTATTTTACAGATCACAGATTCTAAATTTGCCCTAACGGATTACCTGGTTAGGAGAACCAGAAGCTACTAGCATGAATAAATGCATCAGCCCTATAGATTTTCAGTCAGGTTTACCATGACCTCCTTAAAATATGTAAGATCAACTTCCGTACTTAATTTGAAAAGTCAGCAAGGAAGTGAATGCTCAGAGTTACCATATTCAAACTGGATGCAACCAGCTAAAATAAAAAACATAAGAAGCTGACAGCTCTGTAGGCATAAGCTCATAGCTAAATTTCCCCGAGGAAGAGTGGGAAGCAGCAGCTCCAAAACTTACCTGGCTTGCAGAGCTCAGCATGAGCAATGGTAACTACAGAGAAAGTAAGCAGCAAAACCTGTAACATCCTTTCAGTGTGGAAAAGTTGAGGCAAAAAGAAGTAAGTCTCTGGTGTAAAGCACTCTTAAACTTTCTGTGACCCAGGATTAAAGCATCAGCAGCACAAAGTGAGCAACCAAGAAAAAAGGTTTAATAATTAACCCCCGTTATTTTAGCTAAAACGGACACTAGAAACAACTGTCTTCTGTTAGTTATTTACTACCTTTATCTGTAGTAAAAGGGAAAAAAATAAAGCTGTTATAAGGTTTTCATTTTCCTTCTCCCTTTTTAGAATAATGCAAAGCATTGCACGATGTGTTTTTTCGTTTTTTTGTTTTTGTTTTGTTTTGTTTGTTTGTTTTTTAATTTATTTTTTTTCCCTGCATGTGATTTTAGACACATATACACAGGATGTCTGGGATAATTAATGCCAGGCCAGACTGCAACTCCGGTGGCCGGATGCTGTGCTGTTACCCACAGGGTGTTCACCTGCACCGATGCTGTGCCGACAAAATCAGCTTCTGAGACATTACTCTGAGCTAAGAAAAGTTATAAAGGTAGAGAAGTACTTTCTTGCTGTTGGAGTGTCACTACAGTAGAAACTGGAATGAGAGAACCTGCAATAGAAGGACTTGATGGGGAAGCATGTACACATATTGAATAAAGATGCATTCTAGTTTTGTTTGCACAAGGCGCTGTGTATACACACACGCACACATGAATTGAAATATGTTAATGATGTACTCTATGCCCTTAGCCAAACATTTTCAAAGACAAAGAAATAAATGCAGAGGAGAAAGATTTCAGCAACTGAAATGTCTCACCAAGAGGTGAACAGTCTTTGCAATTGAGGCAGCAAGACAGGATTATTTTATAGCAGTCCGCTGCTGTATTCCCCCTGCAGCCATTCTGATTAATGGTTAGTTCCTAAATTGAAGATTTCTTCAAAATTACTTTCAGTCGGCCCTTTAGCACTAGAAGTGTGTCTTGAGACTGCAGACCCAAAGACCTTCACAAGAATGGCTACCACTGAGAATATTTTATGTAACAGTGGGATTGAATTTATGGAGGACAGTAATCAGTATTTACTACATAAGGATGCTTGGAGTTTCAGGTAATTGAGAATTTACTGATTCACTAATTTAATCTTGTTTTTAGAAGCCACTGTTAAAGGAATTGATACCCCATCTTTAAAAGTCATTAAATCAAGCTGATTCCTGGCCGTCTGTTTACTCTCTCTAGACAACCAGTTCCGAGTACAAACCTATTGGATTTGTTATCTGCTTAGATGTTCAATCTATGCCTACGAAAACGAAAAAATGACCTATTCATTCCTAATGATGGCTCAAATTAACACACTGTGGCTACATGCATCAAAAAGAGACCACTAAAAATGTACAGATGCATGAAAAACTACCATTTTTTCTGTAGAATATGTAATTTAAAAAAATCTAAAAAGACTCTGAGCCTTGTTAGCCTCATGCTAATTTCATGTGCGTTGCTTCAAATAACGAGAGCTTGAACTCTGCTCCCTATGTGGAGGACATACTGCAGTACCGGGGAAGACGGTGGAAAAACAAAGCATTGATTTCCCACACGCAAATGGAGCTGATTGCCACTGTGATGTGTTGTCATCTCTCCCTGCTGTTGGCCACTGGAAATCAGTTCTTGCCTTAGAAACACACGGAGCCAGTGTCAAAGTACATTGCAGGCACACAGTGCCCAGCGGGAACAGCCTCGGAGGGTAAGGCTGGATTCCCTGATCACAGCTGCTGACTTCCAGCCAGGATGGCTGATTTTACTGATTTGTCACACTGGCAAGCAGCAATACGGGTGATTTTCCTGGTGGTGAGGGGAGGAGGCCAGGAGAAGGAGTGGTGTGATAAATGCCCCAGCTCACAGCTCATGGAGAGTGACCTGGATGCGTGCCAGATGCACCCAGCTGATGCCCCACGCGCTTATTCAGCTGTGCATACACAGACCACTGCACATAAACAACTGATTGCTGCACATCTATAAATCTTTTTCCAAAGCTGGCATGATTTTCATTTATTTTTTTATTTATCTACTTGTTCTATTTTTATTAAACCAGGCAGGTGGACACGGCTAAACTGGGTATTAGCAGAAAACTAACTCCTCTTCAAACCCACCACATTTTTTAACACTGTCATAAAAAAGCACTGTAACTTCTCAGGTTACAAATGCCAGCATAATGTAGGAAGACACACATTTTGCCACTTTGCATCCCTCTAATAAAAATACTTGTATGGGTTACTTTCTGCCCAGCCTCTTTTCTCCCATTTTGGCCAGATAATTTAGCACTGTAAAAGCACATCTGCATTTGTTTGCTACTGATTAATCAGCCAGACATCAGTTTGCTTGAACAAACAACAATCTACATGCAAACAGAGCATGCTATTAATCCAGCATTTTGATGTACTTGATCATTTAATAGTTCCTCTTTTGTATTAACTTTGTTTTTCCTAACTACGGCTGAGCTACAAGTGAGAGCCACGCAGAATCCCAGGTGTAATCTGCAGCTTGAAAATAAAATTGAACTAGTGCAAAGAACTAGTTCCCTTCTTGCACTAAGTGAATTTGTCTGTCTGGTTGAAAATCAGTATAATTTTTTTCTGCCCTTGTGACTTCCAGAAGTTCATGCATTATCTGTATGTGTATACCTAACAGTATACCATAATTCAGACTTCTAAACAAATGAAGAAAGGACTGAAATTTCTAGGAGGCATATGACTTGGTAAAACAAATAAAACCCTTCCGTCCTCTCAATGTGATTAGCAAGGTACTTTTCTGCTTCTTTCAATGCCTTTGAAATGGAAAAATCCCAGGAAAGTAAAATATTGATAGCCATCATATAAGTTAATTAACAGCTATGGCCAAACTTAACCTCAGTTTTCAAATTTGACAAATTAACAGTTTTAAACTCTGTGGAAGTTAATCTTTACTCTTAAATAGTTGTGTTCAACTCTTATGAGGAAAGAGTCAATGTGCTACTGTCAGCATTAGTCACTCATGGAAATGTACCTAGAGCACTGCAGGCTGGCTGTGCACGGTGCTGTGCCGTTCCCTGAGCACAACGCTGCACATCCCCTGCAGTCTTTGGTAGCTGGTGAGATGAGGATCTACCTGAATGTCAGCAGCATCAAATAGACCAGCGCCAGCTTTTATAGGTTCAGCCTAAGTCTCATTAAATGGGAGTTTTTCTATTAAGTTTTTGGGAAGTGGGTGTGGAATGGGGACCATAATCACAGTCATCATTATAATATTGGAGAAATAGCTTACATTGTCACGGAGTTTTTATCAGGGCTCACAGAAGTAGACAGTGTCTGAGAAATCATTTACCCCTTGAGACAGCAGTACAGCCATTAGGCAGCAGGTGTGGGAAAGATGTGCTCTCTAGATTTTGCATGTATCACCTTGAAGCATGCACTTTGCAGTGAAAAGCACAGATGGTCACCCACAGTGGGGCTAGCATTGGGAATGAGCAACAGCAACTTTCAGCGTGATAGGGAAGGACGGTGCAGCTGCTGTCACTTCACCAACCACCGTACAGTACAAGCCATGGCCCTAAAGCTTCCTGAGTGTCTCTTTATAAAAACGCATTTTCTCAATCAACTAAATTCACGCCGGTGATTTACTGCCATTTCCTACATATTCTCCTAGTTACATTTTCTTCAGACAGGAAAATAAAAGCTGTACAATTATTAATTTTTCTTTTCTTATTTCCCCATGGGGCTTGGGCATACAACAAAAAACAATGAAAACTTTGTATCTGCCTGCACTGGTGGGAAATACAAGGAAAATGGAAGCCAGAGGGATCATGTGGCCACTACGTGAAAATATGTGCTAAACGGGGTACCTGTACTGTGGTTCAGATGTATGTATGTATTTAACTCTGTGCATATATCTTACAAGGCATGTAGATTTATAATGGAATAGTATGTAGTCTCAGGTTGTATAATCAACGTTTTGTATTCTGTAATGTACAATCAGAGCAGCTCATATATACCTTCTCATGATGGGACATGTATATAACCAGTATAGGTATATTTTTCTTTGGGAAACATGCAAGAGTGAGTTATGCAATCTTCTTGAAGGTTTCCACAAAAATAAACCATGTCTGAAGAGACCTCTGTTCTTCAAACCCAGTGTCAGGGCTAAGAATTACCTACTAGAAAGCTACATTATCTTGGATACGTGAATTGATCTTGCCAAGCAGGAATGGTCATATTTGTTTCTTTCTGACATGAATACTTTCATAGCACTGTGACAATTAAATTACATGGAACTCTGCACCTGTGCTTGAATAGCAGGAGGTTGCTACATGCACAAATCCGTTAGAATAAACAAAATGGAGAAAAATGCAATTATTTTATTCTTGTTGCAGAAGCATTTCCAGAATTATGAACATCTGTTATAGCTGATTTTGTGTGTGTGTGTGTGTTGTCTTATAAAGAGATCCTCCTTTTCACTATTCAAATGTATAATCTTAAGACAGTTATTTCCACAAATATATTTGGAAAATGCCATAATGAAATGTATGATACTAATGAAAGAAATGAGTGAATTTCTCAATATTGACTTACAGACAATTTAAAGGAGAGTTGTTATGGTACTTACTCTGTTAAAAGGAGGATAAAAAGTTGTAGCTGTAACTCCTTAACAAAATCAGATTTATGAAATATTTGTGCTTTTTCACAACTTTCATGAATGTGTATGGTTCATCAGTCCTAAAATGCACAATACTGCCATCTTCTGTATCTAATGCAGCAATTTGTGTGTTGTTTTACATGTTTGTTCTGCACAAGCAAACAGTAAAAGTAATAGTGATGTCAACTCCATTTTAAAAGACAATCTATAATCTGAAACATGGTGAAGTACTAGTAGAAAGGTCATCATCTGAATATTCATTGATCAACTGGCAAACATAGCTGCTGACTATAGTAGTCACAATTGCTTTAAATAACTTCACTGAGGTCCAGAATAAATACGACACTCATTATGCTATCGATGAACAGCACAGTCAATTAGTCTGGTTTTCACAAAGCCTGCTCTGGTACGCTTCACTGCCAGCGGCTTGGACAATTTATGCAGTTTACCACCTCTAGGATATACAAAGTAAGCTCCTGCGTTGGGATTTATGCTAATAATTTAGGTACTAATCAACAATGTACATTATTAATGACTATGCAAAACATGGCCAGATGAAGCCTACATATCCTTTACCTCCAAATGCTGCCATGTATAATGCTAGTCACCAAACAACTGATTACTGACAATTTGCAAATTTTGGCCCATCTAATCTGTGCCAGTCTGCACATTATAACTTTTAACTTGCTGTGAAACGTGTACATAATCAAGAGAGATGGGATGCCTCAGACAGGACGAGGACGTATAGGTCCCTGCCTGGGGTGCCCAGCTACACAGCTCTGACTTCCCTTGGCTCTTTGAGAGGCCATTAGGCCACAGCAGCCAAGAGATTTAAAAAAAAAGCTCTAAAAAAGAGCACACCTAGTGGTGGGCACTGCCCACCTGACATTTCCAGGCACATTTCCCCGAGTATGTGGTGCAGCACAGGCAGCCAGCTGGCGAGTTGTGACAGCTGGGGACTGCCTGCACAGCACAACCCACCGCGCATGCTGGGCACCTTTACTCAGTCGGGTTGGGAAACTTTATTCAATTGGTGTATTTGGGCCATGTATCAGTGAGGTGCATCTTTTTACTTTTTAAACACTTGATTCAACTGGGGATTCCCAACGCTCCCTCAGGCGTTCCCTGAGTAACAAACGGTTCTGAGAGGGAGGAGCAACGGCTGCGCTCCCCATCCCGCTCTTTTAGGGCGAGCAGGAATAGTCTGAGCCTTGTTTTTTAAACCTTACAGATGTTACAGTTTTAACACTGCGCCAGTACCGCTGGAAGGAGCCGCACGAGGGGCACCAACCCCCTCAGGCTGCCTTCCCCCCCCCCACTCCCCCCCCCGGCCGGCGCCATGCCCGGCGGCGCCGGAAGGGATTTGTCGCCCTTCCGCCGCGGGGTCACGTGACGTCCCGTCGGCCCCGCAAGATGGCGGCGCCCATGTTGCTGCCCGAGTCCCCCCTGGGGAAGCTGAGGTGAGGCCGGGCCGCGCCCCCCCCCCGCCCCCGCCGCCGAGGGAGGGAGCCCCGGGGGGGGCTCGGGAGGGGTCCGCGGCTCGCTCCTCGTCCCGGCCGAGGGCCCGGCGGTGCCTCCGTGCGGCGGGCCCGGCGCTGGGGCCGCCTCGCGGCCGGGCCCGGGAGTGGCGCAGCTCCCTGCCGCCATGGCCGCCCCGCCAAGGGGGCCCTGAGGGCCGGGGGGGGTCGGGGAGGTGCGGGGGAGGCCCTGAGGGGGCTGCGGGGCCGCTGCTCTGCGCAGGGGTTGGGAGCCGGGCTGAGGGGAGCTGGGCGCGGGGCAGGGGGGGGCTGCGGCCGGCGCCCGGCGCACGCTGAGGGGGCGAGGGGGGTCCCAGGGCGTTGGTGGTGCGGGGGGGGAAGCCAAAAAATGGTCCTACGGCGAGGTTTGGGTCTGTGAGGGAAGGAGCTCGGCTTGCTGCGGCTCGTCGCGGTGCTATGAGTGGCACGCAGCACTCGCACATAGCCACGAGCTTAGCTGGAGATGCAGGTGAGTTTTGGGGCTCTCTGAGTTAACGCCTCTGGAATGCTGTGAAATGGCAGGCGCTGAGATGGCAGGGTCTGGATCTGCTGTCGCTACTCGGAGTGGCAGGATGGGGAGCGTTGGGGATTCTCCCTCCGGTTCTTCTGTTATGAATTGGCCAGAAACAGTGGAGCCAGAAGGAACAATGAAAAAGTCGGGCTTGGTGTGGAAGGATCATTAGATACTTGGAGGATTTCAACCGTAATGAAAACAAGATGCTGTTTCCAAACAGACTTGTAGAGCTATCAGACGAGCTCTTATGCAAAACACGAGTGTGGCCAAGATTCAGTGGTGGAAAAATGGACCTGAGAATTATTTGTCACAACTGTTACATGTCCTTTTCATATCCATGCATTAAAACCGCTGTCTGTGGAGGGTATCTCGGTAGAAGGGTAGAAACTTAAAATTTCATACCGTGTCAAAAGAGAGAAAGATTAAAATATTCTGAAAGGGGTATCACAACTTCAGGGCAGGATACACCCAATTTCTTCTCCCAGATCTTACCTAGCAACCGAAGTTGAGGCTCATGGGGAGATTTCATGAAGTTGGTGATAACACTAAGCCCTGCAGAGCTCAAGAAGGATGAGACTCTCTGTGTTGGTTCCCAGCGAGGTCGTTACTGCTGGCAATGTGCAGTTCTAATGGCATAGTTGCAGATTTTATTACCGTGCCAGATATTCCTGTGGAGTTACTGTTTCATATGAATATTAGTTAATTTTGCAGTTGTGAGATTTTATGCTGCTGATGTAATTGAATGTATGTATGACAGTAAAACTTAATCGTTTGGGTATAGTAATATAAAAAAAATTCTCATCTTCAGCCATCAAAAATACAGAGCTATTCTGAAAAAAGAAAAGCGGAAAAAAAAGCGGCAGGCACTGGCCAAACTGAGAGACTCTGGTAAGTGTGAAGAGTTTCATATTTTGTGTATTTTCATTGACTGTGACATCTGATTATTTAGATGCGTTGTTTTGCGTCTTTTCTCAGAAGCTACAGAAAAAGATGAATCGGTGTCTGAGGAGGAAGAGGAGGAACTGGAAGAAGAGGAAGAAGAAGAAGAGGAGAAAAAGCTTGAGGCAGAAAGGTGAAACAGCTAGAAACTAGCATATGCTTAGTAGAAAGGTTTTTAGCCAATTACATTTTGAAAATTTGAAAAGTCTCAATATATTTTATGAAATAGAATCCTTAATCTGTGCTTTATGCTACATGGGATTTTTCTAATGCATGAATGACTTTCGAGGCATTTTCTATTTCAAAGATTATTAGATAAACCGTAGTTAATGCTGAACTAATAAATTCGAATTACATGCATGACAATTGCAGGAAGTCAGTAAAATTTGTCTAAGTGATATCTGGTTTCATTGGTAGACAAAAACTACATGAGCAGTGGTTGCTGAGAGAAGAAAAGGCCCAAGAAGAGTTCAAGCTTAAGAAAGAAAAAGAAGAGGCTGCAAGAAAACGTCAAGAAGAAGAAGAGGTGATGCATAAACTGAGTGTTATAGTCATGCCTGGTAATAAGGAAAACTTCTAAAAGTCTTTAATATCTTCTACTGTTCCATAGTGTACGCAGTTTTGTTGATGTTGCTAAGTCTGAAAGTGTAAGCTCTTATAGTTTCTTTCATTCTAGATAGCAAAATTAAAAAGACACAAAAATACTCTTTAAATTGGTTTTTGTTCAGAGATGTAGTGGTTTATGACTGAATGAGAACTTTATGGTCAAGGAGCTACAATACAATGTGATAGTTTCGAATTTGACTGTAGTGATTATATAATATTTACTTGTTTCCTTAAATAACTTTTTAAAATCTCTTTTATCGTAAAGAGAAAGATCAAAGAAGAATGGGAAGAGCAGCAAAGAAAAGAGAGAGAAGTCGCACAGCAGAAGCAGCAGGAGAAGAGAGAAAGAGAGGTGATTCCTGGCAGTGGGAGGATAAACGTGTTACATATCCTCTCGCATTATCTGATGCACGAGTCTATGCATGTTGAAGGCGGATTTTATTCTAATTGCAAGTGTATAAATGTGTTAGTTACTTCTCTCAGTCCTAAGTTGCTGAAATTATTCTTCATTGTTAAAGAGGAGCTAGCAACTCTGTTTACCTGGGGGGAATAACTAATTCTAAATCATCGGGTCATGTTTGTAATATGTACTTTTGTACATCAGTTAAACGTGAAGGTGCACTGTGAATGCAGTTTCTGGTATGTGCCCTTCTTTACATCTTTACGTAAAAAGTGATCCTTATTTAATGTCCCAGTTGAACACAATCAGTATGGAAGAAAATTCCCAATGAGGACATGGAATTACATTGCTGCTGTTCCTTAACAGAGTTCTTACTCAAAAGATACATTACAGCTCTTCTTTACCTGACTCATCCAACAGGACGTATCTTTTTTTCCAGAGTTCCCTGAGTGGAGGAAAAAAGTTATAAATGGCTATTTCCAGTATAACACTTAATTTATAACACTAAGTGTACATTCTTCTTAAGTTTTAGGAGTCGAATAAACTGGATGTAAGATGCCTGTATGGAAATCCAAAGGGAGGACTGGCCTATCACTAGTAAAGGGTGATTGCAGCTTCCCAGGACCCGTCACAAATCAGCTTCTCCGCATTAGCAAAAGGTTCTTCTAGTTTAGTACAACTCCTGGGAGGTGCCTTGATACCATGTCTGGTAGCCGCACTAGGAGAGGAGACATGAGCATGTGGTATTTTCTCCTGCACTTAATTGTTGCACTTAATGTCACGAGTTACATAACACTTCCACGATGAATGAAAAAGAACAGCAGTTGTGTTTCCTGCCAGTCTTCCTCTTGTGCTATGTATCTGTGCCTTTCCAGAGTAGGGAGAGAAAACGTTGGTCTCACCCCTGTTGAAGGCTGAGGTAGAGTTCCCAGAACTATGCCATGGTTAACAGCAGAATTTTGTTCCTTCCCGTTCTTGGGAAGGGGTTTGTGCGGTGTCTGGGTTTGCCCAAGCTTCCAGCGGACTAATTTTGTCCCCTGCACTAAATGGAAGCTGCTTTCTGTTTTTTGTTCTGTTTGTTTTTCTGGATTACTAATTTACTGGTCTAGTGAGCTAAATTGGCTCATAGAGGGCATTGACATGCGCTCAGAGGGATGCTGTGAGTGCTCAGCTGGGAGTGGAGCCACCCATTTCAGCAACAGAAAGTTAGTAAATTGATTTGGCCTGTCTCTTCGAACTGCAGTTTATTCAAATTCTGTCTCACTGAATGAAAAAAAAAGGTTTATTTTTTTACCCCCTTAAGATGGGGAAATAGTTATTTTGGGTTTTTGTCTTTTTTTCCTCACATTGATTTTTTTTTTTTTTTTTTAACTTGCTCCTCCTCTTTTTAGATCTAATTAATTCACTTCCAAATCAGAACAACGATAATGCGTTTTCTTGTATTGGCTATCTTTAAATGTCTTTATTCTTGAAATTTCCTAGAATAATTTGAGAGAGCTAATTTCCAGCTAGTCTTGGAGTGTGTCTATTGTTTTGCTCATCCAACTTAGAGGAGGGAAGGGAAAGAATGTCCTCATTGTTTTTGCTTTGTTTGAAAGAGTAGATGCAGCAAAGCTTACCAGGTTTCTGATACTAAGATTTTTTAGCAGTTATAAACTTGGGTGTAACAGAGGCTTACTAAGCTACGTGCTTTTCTGTGGTACACAGGATGTTCCAAGTCAAAAAGTTCAGCACAACTAAATGATTACAAGTATAACTGTGACAAGATTGAGTTCTAGACCAAGAGATGCATTTAACTATTGAGTAGTTCAATGACAGTTTCAAAAAAGAAATTTTTGAAGTTGTCTAGCATTTAGGTTAGAAAATTGTCCACATGCAAGTGTAGTCTGATGTATCCTTTAACAGCTTTGTACCATGTGAAATGCTACAAAGCAAAGCAAAACGTCTGCTTTTAAAGCAAACCCCACGAAACTTTCATCATGCATAATCATTGAGTATTGTAAATTAGGTTCTTAACTAAAGAAACCAGATGTTTTGTGTGTCCTTGGGATTTTCACTAGTCCTGTGTTTGCACCATTTATAGGCAGCTGTGCAGAAGATGCTGGATCAAGCCGAAAGCCAGGTACGCTCAGAGTCTTTTTGAAAAAAGAACTGAAAAATAATTTAATTGCCATCCGGTGTTTGCCTCGTAGTGTGCTGTCCATCTGCTCTCAAGATCCTAATGGCCTGAATAAATTGAATATCTAGTGGTTTGCGTGAGCAGTAAACAATTATTTACTGGGTGGAACATAATTAAGTGTATTTCTGGCCGGTTGATGGCAGTGCATTTGTGCATGCTCATTGCTGTTTAGAAGGTCTGAGTCAAAAATGAATCTGAAAATACTGCTGTGTGCTGTGTTTAAAACAAAACAACAAAACGCCCAACCCACAAACCTAGGAACAGTGGATTTTTGAAACTTAGAGAAAATGAATTCGTTTTTTCCAGTTTCCTTAGAGAACATCCTGATACAGTTAAATTTGTGAATACTCGTACTCTGCATAGGTCTGAAAATTAAATTTTAATCCAGTTACCTGTTGAGGGTTGTTTGCTATTAGCTACATTCAATTCTGAATTGCATTTAAAGAGTTTTCTTAGGCAAGGAATCTAAACCTTTATTTTGCAATATGGGTAGAAAAATGCTCGGAGCTATTACCCGACTGGTGCTGAAGATGCATTAGCAGCCACTTCTGCGAGGGCAGAGGCAGAAATATTGCATGTTGGTCTTTATGTGGTATCAGTGCAGGGTTCAGTTACTTCAGCAGCATGAACAGTGATAGTGCTGTTTTGTTGAGGGGAAATTATGGCTGAGAGTCATGAGCAGAGCTGGTGGCAGAGTCAAATGCTGCTCATAAATAAACAGTTTTCAATTAATTTAAATGGAGAACTTAGGCTAGTTAGCTTTACAGATCTTTTGGCTAAGGAAAATTACCTTCTTAAAAACTGTTTTGTTCACGGTCAAGCTTGCAACTTGATAATCCCAATTTGAATTTTAGAAATCTTAATGTGATGGCCTGAGTTGAGCAGTATGAATGTTTTTCATTCCAGTGCTAACTGTGAATTTAATTGCTTTTTAATTATGGCCTTTGGCAGGTTACTTTTATTTAGCCTTTCCTAACAGCATAAAAAGTGATAATATTACTGAGCCTTAAGGTTTTGCAAGGACAGATAAGTTAATAGTCCTAGACTTTTACCTGCCAGGTGTAAAAAGTGCTGCTCAGTGTGTGCTGGCGTGAAGTACCTAACTGGTTTAGCTGAATGAAAATAAACTGTCCCAATATTTGTAATTCTTGTGGATGACAAATGAAATTGGTGTTTCAGGAGCAAATATCACAGCTCATTTATTTATTTATTTTTACTTCAGCAAAAGAAAACACACATTTTTGGTTATATTTTATTGTTAATATGTAATTATGAATATGGACTTGTTCGTAAAACTGCACAATTATCAAGAAAAGGGGCTTCCATCACCAAAGACCCAAGGCACTGGGTAGCTTTTGGTTTGTTTTTTGTTTAAAAAAATAAAAGCTTAAATAGGTTCAAGCTTGGCTCATAATGCAGTGCTCATAATTGCCTGTGAATTTAATTGGTAGCTTCATTTTGATACTAAATCTTTCTTCTTTTTTATTTTTTTTTAACTTAAATGTATTTTAATGTTTGTTTTCTTTTTCCACAGCTGGAGAATGGTGTGTCCTGGCATAACCCAGAGCCCCCAGAGAACATAGGAACAGAGAAGGACAGAGCAAATTGCCCATTCTATATCAAAACAGGTTCCTGCCGATTCGGAGACAGGTAATCAATTGAATATTTACCAGCAGGAATGTTTTGGAGGGGTGAGAGGCAAGCAACTTCATTAGTTTATGTGCAAACTGAAGAAATATTGCTTTATGAATTACTTTTATTTATTTGGATGGGATACTGTTATTCATGATGGATTTAGACATTTAGAGCAAAACTGACTATCTGGAACTGAAGCATTTATTGTTAAGGCGTATTATTGATGGTACATTCTGGTTCCACTGGCCAGGCTGCCTTTACCTTAGAACTGGCAGATGCACAGGTTCGTTCAGACAGAGTACGTTTGATTTCTGCTATTAGCACAGGCCTCACATGTCAGCTGTTGATTTTTATGTTGATTAGTTTGCATACGCTGCATCTTTTTAAAAAATGTATAACTAGGAGGCTGTCAACTAAAGCAAAACTGTGGTACATCTGCACAGTTGGGAAAAATGTTGTAGTAGCTTCTGGAATTCTATTTGTTTACTCTTAAACGTGTGATACACTCGTTCTTGGTTCTTGTATACTGCTGTGGGTACCCTGTCTGGGAAAGGAAATACAGTAAAAGGTGAGAACAGAGGAAGGACAACAAGATAATGAGAGATGAGGAGCAGATTCTGTAGGAGGACTGGCTAATTGGTCTAGGCTCTTCACTTTCAATGAGTTGATGGAAGAGGGCTTTGGTAGATGAAGTCATGAGCAGGATGGGAAGGATTATTTGCTTTTAGCATGAAACAGCTTAATTAGGTGTCCCCAAGCATTTACCACCTTAAAACAACAAAAAAACACCTTCCCCATAGGAAACAAATTGTCCTCTGGCAACAAATTTCACATTGAGGAAGTCAAGAGCATAAATGGGTCCAGGATTACAGGTTCATTAGTGACCATTGAAATTGGTGTCCCAAATTAAGAGTCTGGGTAGAAAATCCCTTAATTTCTGTGCATGTTAAGGAGGAAATATAGATCAGCAGGGAAAAACTGATACTTTTTATTTATTTTTTTTTCTATTACACGAATCTTGAGCATAAGCGAGTAAGGCTGTTTAATTAACTGTTGTGGTTTCCCCCGGCTGGCAGCTAGACACCACACAGCTGTTTCCTCAACCTCCCCCCTCCCTGTCTGGGATGGGGGAGAGAAATGGGAAAGTGAAGCCCGTGAGTTGAGATAAAGACTTTATTAAGACAGGAAAATAATAATAACAATAATAATAACAACAACAATGATGATAATAGTACTACTACTAATAATGTGTACAAACAAGTGATGCACAATGCAATTGCTCACCACCCGCTGACCAATGCCCAGCCTAACCCCAAGCAGTCTGGCCCTCCTCCCCCCGGCTAGCCACCCCTATATATTGTTTAGCATGACACCAGATGGGATGGAATACCCCTTTGGCTAGTTTGGGTCAGCTGTCCTGGGTCTGTCCCTTCCCAGCTCTTACTGCACCCCCAGCCTGCCTGTTGGCAGGACAGAGTGAGAAGCTGAGAGGTCCTTGGTTTGGTGTAAGCACTGCTCTGCAACAATTAAAGCATCAGGGTGTTATCAGCACTCTTCTCATCCTAAGCCAAAACATAGCACCCTACCAGCTCCTAGGAAGAAAATTAACTCTGTCCTAACTGAAACCAGGACACTAAATTGTATCACTGAAATGTGTGTGATCCATGTACTGTAGTTTCCTTCCTCCTAAAAGTAATTTGTTTTAGAGTGATGCATAGTGCGTACAATTATGTGATTACCAAACTCTATGGAAGTTTCAAGCCCATAAGCCCTTATATCTTTTTCTATTCTGAAATATGTGATGAATGCCTAAATAAAACCTTGGGCAGTTATTTCACCACAAACAGCATTATTGCTATGGAAATTTTCATGCTTAGTTCTTTGTGATCTTTGCAGTATTTTTGTTTTGGAGGTACTAAATGGAGGTAACCTCCTTGGGTTAATCATGAATTGGCCATAAATCAGCTTTGCTGCAAACTATGCATAAACTTTGTAACTACATACCGGGAAACATGGTATGCTGCCCTTCTCTCACCTGTAGTTGTTGATTTCAGCTTCCTCTCCTTCATCTTCCGTCTTCATCTTCACATAACACACTTCTGTTGTATTCTGTTCATTTCGTCCTCTGCTGCTAGCCATAAGCAGGACTGAGGTACAGGCAGGATAAGGAATGAACGAATAGGGTAGAAGCTGAAATGAGCCACAGTGGTGAAAAATTGGGAGCTCATATTATCAATACAATAATGACTGACTTGTCAAAGCTCACTATGCCTTGAAGAAGGCAAAACTTTTTCAGTCGATCTTTATTGATCATAAAATCATCAAGGTTGGAAAAGATCTCCAAAATCATCTGGTCCAACCATTACCTTACTACCAAATAATCACAATAATTTAAATACTAATTAATTTCTAGCAATACTAAATTCTGGGTCATTTGTTTTCCTTGGGGTAGCTTTTGTTCTGTCACGTGCTATCTATGTACAGGCAATGCTGGTTGGGTATAATATTTTGTGTTCCATAATACAAACAGCTGTGAAATGAGGTCGCTTTTCAAATCAAAAAAGATCAAATTCATTGTCTCATTTGTTTGTGTTTTTTTTTGTTTGTTTGTTTGTTTTTCTTTTCTTTGGTTGGTTTCTAAGTTGTAAATCAGAACGTGTGAGTCAATTTATAGCTGGCAAGATGCAGGAAGAAACTTTCTGTCTTGAGTCTAGGTTGTAATTGCTGGTTTTAGACCTGACCTCCCCCAGTTTGTCTGTGCTTTGCCATTGCTAGATAAGAGAGCAGACTAGTCTGACTGTTGCTCTGATCATGTCATGAAAAGCAGAAATGTGTTGGAGAGCGTATGACCCAGTTACTCTGTGAAGTGTTTGAAACAGATCATAAAGCACAGTGAAATAAACACGGGGGCTAGCATCCGTGCTCTTACCAAATCTAAAGGTCTGTGGGGGAGAGCTGTGTTGCACAAGGGAAGTAGCCTGAAGATGATAGACAGTGTGGGAGATCTTAATACTTTTATGGCTGCCCAGAAGATGCAGATTAAGCTATGACTTGTTTATAATGAGCATTTTTTTAGATGGAAAAAAAAACAATAGGGTATTCATCCAACTACAGGGCTAGACATGCTCTCTTTTCCTCAGCCCTGTCCAATCTCACAAACCCCCCTCTTCCCTGTGTGCAGAGAACGCTACCAGTAAAAATTATTTCAGTTCTTTCAGCAAAAAGAAGAACAGGGACTTTTTTTTAGAAAAAAAATAAAATTGTGAAAGACTATTAGTATTTCTGTAAAGCCATTGAGAAATGGGGAATGCATTTAAGCCTTGCAACTTCGGCTTTTAATATGTTAAGGGTATCTATGTCTTCTGCAGATGTTTTTCTTAATGTAAGAATATATTTATGATTGACAAAAAGCATTAAGGTTATTTGCAAACTCACTTCCAAACTTTACCATTTTAATTATTAAGTAACTTGATTTTCCACTAGTGGGTTTTCTTTTGTAGTAACTCTCTCAAAATGGCAGCTGTTCGAAGCTTCAACAGGTCCGTCTTCACCAAAAGTGCAAATCTTCTTCTTCTTTGTAACTATCCAGGTGTTCTCGCAAGCATAACTATCCAACGTCTAGTAAGACACTACTTGTCCGAGGGATGTTCATCACTTTCGGCATGGAGCAGTGCCGGCGGGACGACTACGACACCGATGCGAGTCTCGAGTACAGTGATGAGGAAACCTACCAGCAGTTCCTCGAGTTCTATGAGGACGTGCTCCCGGAGTTTCAGAACGTGGGGAAGGTTGTTCAATTCAAGGTATGTGTAGGAGCCTAATAGCTTGTCTCTTTTTTTTTTCAATTCTTAACTTATACTGCATCAGCTGTGTTTTACTAGCCTTTAGAGAATTCTGTGCAGTATGCTCTAGCTAAATCCCATATCCTTGAGAGAGCTGTCTGGTGTCTGCTGCAAACTATGCATCTCTCTTGGCACCTGTAAACTTCCAACTGCTTCTACAGAGCATTCTGGGTGAATCTTCTCTGCTAGTCTCCTGAACTGTCATAAAAGCGGGTGCTTTTATATTGCCAGGTGTTGATACAGAACAACAGTCCACTTAACTTCACAGTCCCTTCTCTGCTTAGCCTGTGATAAGCCCCAGAGGGCCCATGGATTAAAACTGCTAGGCAATATTAAAGGTATCTGGGCTAGTGCATTTGTGCCACTTAAAGCTGCACCAAAGGAATGATACTGTGGAGATACAAAAAGTATTTGGACTACACACCCAAATACTGTCATTTTAGAACTGGTTAGATAAAATAAACTCAAGTGGCAATGAACCGAAAAGGTATGAGATATTTCACTAGCAGGAATTAATTTGAAATGGCTGTATTACAAAGAAGTATGTCATGTGAATGGTGTTGAGATTTGTCATTCAGCCTTAGTTTCTGCATCTGGCTTCCTGAATTTTTTTTCCTATTTATATTATTTCTCAGGGGGAAAAATGAGGGTCTTGTAAATGGAGACCTTGGAGATGAATGATGCATTTTGACAGTCCCTTGTTGTCATAAAACGTGCAGCTTGGATGGTGAAATCTCCTTGTAACAAAACCTATTGCAGCATCCCTTTCTGCTTGCCATTCCTAAGTGTTTTTCTGTAGTCACCAGGAGGCATGCTGTGCCTTTTCTCTTTTTCTCTGTAGTGACAGCTGCCTTAGAACAGAGATTGTATTAGCATTTCAAGCAGGAGGAAAGTTTTAAAAAAAATAAATATGAATTTTCAATAGCGTATAATGAGGTTGTAAGAAAGAAACCTTTACTTGTTTGGATGAGTATCCCACCTTATTTTGACTCAAGGGATATTAGCCAGCAATGCTCCATTGTAGAAGATGGGACATAGATTCCCACTGGAGCATGTGTTGAAACGCTGTCTTACCTTCAAACTCGGATCCTTAAGGTAGTATCTTTGTTGTGTTTTGTGCAACTATCTTCTAAAGTTGCACGTACTTGGATCCCTGTGGCTAATAATGGGGTAAGAGCTTCTAGTGTGGGGTTTCATAGCTTCTGAAGTAATTGTGCAACTGTATTTTGATTTTCAAAGGCATTTTCATTTTATTAGAGATGCTTTGAAATGATGTGTTGGCAGCTGGAATCTCAACCATGGCTGAGTCTCTCCTACCATTTATAATCATATTACACACATCCCTGTTTCAACTGACTTCCATTTCCAATGTGGTACAGGGTTTTATTCTTACTGTTCTTTCTGGGGAGCTACTCCTCAATCTGGCAGGTTCTGACAAAATGCCCTTCTTTTCTTTTCCCACCCAAACATGTTGAAGGTGAGGTTGTTCTTACATTGATGTTGCTATTTATCTGAAATACTGTGACTATTTACTCTAATATTTAATTACATAACTGTTCCTTGTTGCCTCTGAAGCCCTTGCCTAATCTAGAGGCGTATTCTCTGAGGGTCCAGTGATGAAAGAAGCTGCTTGCCTCACTTGGTGTGGGTATTGGAAGAGGCCTGCAGGCAGGAGGGGCTGGGCTCACAGTTCTGCTCTGGAGAACCAAGACTTAACTGGGTTGGGCCTGTCCATCTCAGCATCCGTAGCAACTAGTAACGAGGTTTTTGGAAGTTAAATTGTGTATTTTTGTGAGTTCTGGATAGACTTTGAATGCTAGATTGTAGTGAAAAATAGCGTATCAGAACTGTTCGGTGAAAGCTAGTGACTTCAGCTTTCCTAACTCATCTCACAGGGATGCTCTGAAAGTAAATTGTTCTAAACATTCTTTTTCCATAACGAATCCCACGTTTCCTCATGGGGATACTACTGAATGTTTTCAGAGCAGGACTTGGCAGTCATGTAGTAGGGTTTGCCCAGACTTAAGTGCAAGACAATGGAGTACAAGCTGCCTCATGGACTAACTGAAGCAGAGGACCTAGTGTTAATCAAAGCAAAATGCTGGAAACATACAGACATAAACCAGATGGCCTTTGTTGTCTAAACATTGTATTTGACTAAGAGTATGTTTTGAAGAA
Organism: Anas acuta; assembly: GCF_963932015.1. NCBI lineage: Eukaryota > Metazoa > Chordata > Aves > Anseriformes > Anatidae > Anas > Anas acuta. The sequence goes on from NC_088979.1 coordinate 78,441,881, forward strand.
AATAATACACAAGTTCATATTGATGTGCTGTCATAAATCAGAATGGCTGCCACCTTCACGTGTGTAACTTGCTGTACATCAGCCTTCAGTTGTCCTAACTTAATGTTTTGATCTCCTTAGGTCAGTTGCAACTATGAGCCTCACCTGCGAGGAAATGTGTATGTCCAGTACCAGTCGTAAGTATTCACAATCTTACCAAGTTTTAGAACTAAACTCCAAAGCCCAGTAATGAAAACTGTATAATCCAAATGATTTGTTCTCATACTGCAATGGGAGCCTGAAATTGGTAAGTGACATCCTAAATGCTTGTACAGTGATAATGTTACACGTTTGTTTGTTTCTTTCTTTTTAAAGGGAGAAGGACTGCCAGGCAGCTCTTGCTCTATTCAGTGGTCGATGGTACGCAGGCCGGCAGCTTCATTGTGAATTCTGTCCTGTGACAAGATGGAAGACCGCCATTTGTGGTGAGTTACGTAAATGCTCATAAAAGAGAATGTGCGTTAATGAAAGAGTTAATGTAGAAGTGAAAAAGAGGGAGTTAATCTGTCACTTTGATTCAGCCAGTGCTTCAGATTGAGTTCACTTCTATTTGGAAGACAAATATGCTTGCTTGCTTGTGTAGCTCTAGGAAGGAAAGGGAATATTTGTCCTGTGTCACTTAAGCATTTGAATCATCCTAGTGGATTTGCTTGGACTGCAAGAGAAAAGGTAGATTCCAGCTTTAGAAATAATAACAATACTAAGACAGAAGTGCAGAAAATGCAAATTTATCTCTTTCAAAAGCAACAATAGTTTCTCAACCATCAACAGTTCTTAGCAGTAACTTACATCTGACTTCTCTGTATTTACATTCTTAGAAAACTTAGACTGCTAAAATTATTTATGAAAATAGTTTTAAGCTAAAGCTGTAATAGCCATCTTAAATACATGTTAGAAGGTTAATTCCAAGAAAAGTACATATTGTAAAAATAATCTTGGGTGAATTAAATTGGTAGGTGTTCAGATAGATGTTTTTCTGTTGGAGGAGACAAAATTAAGTTCAGAAAGCTTCATTTCCAGTAGGTGCATAATGAAGGTTTAACAGGTCTGGTTCATTTAAAAAAAAAAAAAAAAAAAAGCAAACCCTCATCTGTTGCAGGCTTATTTGAAAGGCAGAAGTGTCCAAGAGGGAAACACTGCAACTTTCTTCATGTATTCAAAAATCCAAACAATGAGTTCTGGGAGGCCAATAGAGACATACGTATTTCTCCGGAACGGACTAATCAGTTGTCTAAAAACTCTGAGAGGAGAAACAGATCAAGCCATCGTGATGACTATTACAGCCGGTCAAGGAGAAGGGGCAGCCCAAGCCCAGATCATTCTTACCGCAGAAACGGAGAATCTGAGAGAAAAAAGAATCGCCGCAAAAACAAGAGGAGGCGCCGGTCTGGCAGGTCAAGGAGTCGAGAAAGGAGGAGGTCTCGAAGCAGAGGGAGGAAGAGGAGAGGACGCAGCCGCAGCAGAAGTTACAGTCGAACACGTAGTCGGAGCAGAAGTCGGAGCTCTTCTCGATCCAGGAGTAGGGGTAAAAAGAGATCAAGCAGCAGAGGAAAAAGTAGTGAAACTCCCAAAACAAAGTGAGAATTAATCTTAGAAGTTGCTAATTGATCAAATGTTGATCAAATGTAGAGCTGAAAAATATCTTTCCAATAGGGCACCAGATACGTTTGAGTTTCAAATAAAGTGTTCTTGCACATTAAAATGTTTCTTCCTAATAAAGGAACCTAGTTTACTGTGTGCTAAGCTTCAGAAAATTAAAAGTTTAAGTCCTATATGAGGTGTAAATGTCAAGTACTCTAGCTACTCTGTCCCTCTGAACTACTGCAACATCTGGATGCATCCTGAATACAAAATAGAAAGAGAAGTAAAGCTTTTTTGGTATATGCTTATTTCTGTGTAATGTGTGTGTTAAGTGTTTCCTGTCCCTGTAAGGAGTTAGTACAGAACAGCTAGTGTGCTGTGAACTCACACAGCAGCACGCTGCCAGTTGAAGTCTGTGTAAAAGACAGCCATTTATGTTTACCGTATGTTTATGGGCTATCCTGTTCTAGACAAAGTAATATAATCATGTTATGCATTGGAGAAAAGGGATCTAAAAGGCTTCACTGTTTGCTTGTACAATACTTGCCCAGTAGGAGCTTTGTGGTCATAAGTGTTGGATTTTTCTCTCTCCTGTGACTGAGCTGCTGAGCTAATTGCCTGTAGGGATTGCAGTAGACAAAAACCAAGTAGGAATTACACAGGAAAACAATCAATTTATTCAGTACCTTAATCCCCAAGTAAGTGTGGAGACCAATCACTTGTAATCCCTGGAGTGAAGACAGAAAATACTTTGCATACTTCTTGGTTGCATACCATTTGTAGTTGAAAACAACCTGCCTAACCTCTTATGGAGTGGGAAGAAAAGTGTAAATCTGGTAACGAAAGATGGGAATGTCATTGTAAAGGCTCAAGATGTTGCAGAGTGGCTAAAGAAACTCAGTATTATTTTATACCTGAAGTAATATTTTAGTTTTTTTTGTGAGAGGATTTGATATCAAGCCTTTTTTTGGGGCTTATATTACAGTTTAAGGCACTCTACTGCCTAGCTTCCCTACAGCCAAGGTGGAGAGGGGTGCTTAAAAATGAGGTTATCGGGACGAAGCTTTTTATAACTGACAGCTGTGTTAGTGGAGTACCTGCAATTAGCGAAGTTCTTATAGCTGTTTCTTCAGTTTTAAATGAAAGATTTGTGTTGTTAAATTGACTGTACTTCACCCTGTTTACCTTTAGGTTTTTAACTTGGGCACTTCGATGTCTGTTTATGCTTGGAGAGAGCAGTTTGTGACCCTGAAGGTGTGGGTGCCCCAGGTGTCTGCAGAGATAGCTCTCTCTCTTCAGCCTCTCCAAAGAACTTAGGACTCCTGCCTCTAGAGTACAGTTCAGACCACTTGTTAAGTTAGAAGCCTCTGAAGTAGGCATGAAATGCTCCCAAATAGGTGTTTGTTATGACTCAACAACATAGCATCAATTTCTTTAGCAAATCTGGACATCCAAACTCCAGTGTAGCTTTCCTCATAGCAAGAGCATTTTTTTTCCCCCAGGATAGAGTGAATGACCATTGTTCTGGATATAATATATATATATTTTTGCTTTTCTAAATGCATACTGCACCTAGCATGCTGATTATACATTTTCCTTCTTTCATGTGTAACTGTTGTCCAATTTGGAGTAATACAACAGAAGTGCTATATATTGTTGTTCAGTTCAAACCCGACTTTCAATATATATTGTCATAACTGTAGGCAGAACTGTAGCTTAGTTAATTTGATTAAATGTTTTAGTTATTAACAGATGTAGGGACTGTAATAGCATAACTTTTGAAATAATAACTCCATTTGAAAGGCAGATTTTGATGGATAGACAGCACCGTTTTAAATTGTATTTGAGAAATTTGTGACAAGCGCTTTCTCATAATGTATTTTTCCTGACTAGATCTCACAGGCAGATTTTCCCCAGGGTTTCTATTTTTTCATAGACGGGCACTTGTGCAGAACGCAGTAAACCGGTACAGTTGAACTGGTCTTCCCCACTTGCTGGGCAGCATCATCAGCAGGCCAGTAAGATCATTTCACTGGTGCTGCCTCACGTCTCACAGCCCACATTCTGGTGAGCTAGCCTGCTGGTGAAGGCTCTTGGGTGGAAAAGTTGATTTGTGCCACCTGCAGCGTGTTGTACATCCCCTGCCATGCAGTGTGCTGCTTGTGCTGTTGCTGAGCGTTATCTGAGGGAAGTAAATCACTGAGCACGACCAGAAGTGAAATGGGCAGTAGGATGCTGATTTTGTGATGATCTGTGGTGAGCAGGGTGAAATAAATGAAACAGACCTCTCTGGGACTGAGAATTCCACAGGTAATTAGGCTCCTTGTCCCCACGGTTTTGTAAAGGGAGCAGGGAAGCTGAGCTGCTGTATTTTATCTTTTTTCTAAAAAAAAAAAAAGTTCTTAATAATAATTTAAAAAAAACATTGCTCAGAGATGCATGTAAAACTTAAATATACTTTATTTCTGCTATCCTAATGGCTGAGGCTTCAGCTTTTTTTCTTGAGGTCTGGATCCAATGTGGTGGCTGCACCCGTGCGCTGTAGAACTGGTAGCTATAATTATCATTGTTTCACATGCAGTCTGCTTATTACACAGAAATTGAGTGCTGTAGATCTGACATTTAGTTTGCATTTGTTAGCATGAAACCTGGCATTCAACCAGTTTTCAAAATTAAGAGTTCATGTATTTCAGTAGTTTCCCTACTTCATAATCTTAAGTAGTGTCATATGCATGGTTTTGTGTTTCCTTATTAGCTGAGTGAGCTATTTATTCTGGAGACAAAGAGCCTAGAAGTTCTTAAATGTTAAGCTCCTTTTTTTTTTCCAAAGGGGAAAAGCCCCAGAAAACACAGAAGGGATTTAAATTTGCAAGGAATAGCTTGTTCTCACCATGTACTATTCTGCATAATCCACATAAAAGGACCTTATAAAGTGAATTCCTAGTGGCTAGTGAATTACTACTTTTTATTAATGACTGCTTAAGGCAGTTGCTTTTATAATTTTTTTTCTAATTTAATTGTGCAAGGATCACCAAGAGGCTTTGGATTGATTATGAAAGCAGGTATTGACACAGAGCTGCAAGAAGGTGGTTAGGGCAGCAGCGGGGCCTGCCAGCCAGCTGATGGAGTCAGGGCAGGGAGCAAATGCTGCTCCGACCCTTCTCTTGTGGAAGGAATAAATGTATAGGAGCAGGAAGCTGAATTTGGAAGTCTCAACTACTTCATGGAAACCATCCTGCTCCAGATGATTACCTGATGTGCTTTGTGGCAGAAGGGGAATACTGTCAGAGGGGTAGGAGTTACTCCTGTCAGCAGCAGTAGGATCCCTGCCTGGTGGCGGTTAGGCACCTGGGAAATAGGCTTGCCTTCTACCAGCAGCACAGCCTCATCTTCTCAGTGGTGCCTGCCTTGAGGTGATTTCCCTTTCCTTGGTGCTTGCTGTGCTTGTTGCGTAGCCAGCTCCCATCACGCAGCTCACATGTTCATGTGCTGAATGCAAGACTTGCATTTTCACAATGAGGGAACAAGTGTAGAGGACGGCCTTTCCTCTCTGGCCCTTTCCATTGGTGATGGAATGAGTGGTCAGAGGACATTCTAAGTAACTTTTCAGCTTAAAACACTTCAGGAGGACAATCCTTGATTCAGTTGCATATTAACACACGCAGTGCATCAGTAATTATCCTGATGTTTACTGGTTATATACCTGTACCAGTAGCAGCATCTTTGGGATGTGCAAAGTGACAGTTTTCAGAAGAAATGCAGGAGTCCGCTCTGAGATGCTGTTGCTTCCTGTCCTGTAACAGCACTTTAAAAATGTGAAAGTTAAAAACTTAAAAGCTCAGTTTAGTTTCTTACATCACTTGAAGAATGCAGCTGATTTTGCTTTCACTATAAGCTTGTTGTAATTAAAAAACACACACAAAACACTTATTCCACCCATCCTTGTATTCAGCTCTGATGTATCGGCTGAATACAGCATCTATCACATATTTAAAAAAAAAAAAAAAAAAGCTATCTGACACACAGTTCAGAAAGCCACTAGACTGAGTAGAAAGCAAGCTGTACAAGCATAACCCATAAACACGGTAATTCAGCAGAGGCAGCCACAGCATGACCATCATCTCAGTGTTAACCCAAAAGGAACAGCAGATGTTTAAGGCCTCTTCAGCTTGAAGACTCAGTGATCACAGTGAGGGCACACAGCAAACAATCCCTTGCCTAAACAATTCAGAAAGTCTACAGAACTTCTTAGCTTTTTTTTTTTTTTCCCCTTCTCTAGCTAAGATAGAAAATTTAAGAAACAAAATATTTCTTCCATATTAAAGAATGCCCTAAAGATGGTAAGTTTTCCCCATGCTTTTGCTGGTGACATCAGGCAGTTCAGTTGCTTCAGAAAGCTGGAAAGCAGATGCGTCAAGAGAAACTTGGTTGAGACTAGGATTTAGGACTGTGAATGCTGCATTGACATGTTTGTAATCCCATGTGAGGAACTGAACAGCGAGCTTGTATTACCTAGACCCCTCTCTCAAGCAACATGTGATTTGTTTTAATTTCAAGTGAAGTGACACTACCGCAACAATTTACCATCCCCTTTAATAAATTCCATGTTTAATGTGATAAGGCTTCCAAAAACTTGCTAATTTATTGCTTTCTGTAGAATTTAAATGGATGTAAATAACTAATCTTGGACACAGTATTCTCACACATTTTTTTAATAAAGTGCTCAAGAGCAGGTTAAGCACTGTAATAAAATTTCCCTTTTTTTTAAGCTGGCACTGAGTAGCCTTTTTTTTTCCTCTGAAAAAGAAAAAAAACAAAAAACAGTACTAATTACATATAAACACAAAGCAATGGTGTAAAAATGGACATTTATTACAACTAAACCAATGTGACAGTACGACGGAGGTCAAACAATTTATTCATCACAATCACAACAAAGCTTAACCCAGCCAAGCACATACAAGTGACAGTGTAAACTTTAAAAACGCTGAATACGTAGGAAATTGCTTCAGGTTTGACTAAAGGTAATTTCACCGCTTCGATCTCACACTGAGGGGTATTCTAACACCATATTAACCTCATCTATCCCTGCACATTGTGCACAGAGAAAACGCAAACCACTGCTTTTGTGTGCCTGACGTTAACCGCGGGCTCTAGCAATGCGGTACGTTCAAATCCCAGGAATGGCTTAAGCAGACAACATTGAACACCGCGAGTTCACAGGCTCTGCTCCAGCACTGCCACTGAGGCATGCAGACCCACCCCTGCCTTCTGCTGCCACCAGCACTTAGGTCAGGGAACTCACGCCTGTCACCACTGCCCCTCTTCTGGTGGGTTACATTTAGTGCCCATGAGAGCAGACCCACAGCCTGTGCAGCTGGGTAACTGCACGTGCTAGCGCTGCACAACTGCCTCCACCAGCCCTGCCAAAGCTCTGTTTGGGGAGAACATACATGGCACTACGTACTTAACTGACCCAGCCAAAACATGGACTTCTACAGTGAAATTGCTGGGAAGGGAAAAGAGGGAAACAAAGCCTGGCATTCTCAGGGACCATGCACACACACAGAACTTGGCTACTCCCAGGTGTGCCGATACCTTCTCAGAACTTGCAAAGCATACATGAACCGCATCTCCTCAAGTGAAACAGTTTGAATGTACAATTAAAGAGCCTGCGAGAAGTGTCAAACTATCACCTGATATCACTTTGCCCCATTTGCAGTGCCTCATATACAAGTCTGGCTTTAAATGTTCTCACTGCAAATTAGTTGGTTATACCATTGTACACCAGGTAGGAGTTTTATAAGGGATGTGTCCCACGTGAAACATGTAAGTCAAAAGTATTCAAACATGAAGCTGACACTGTTTTTCCTAAAGGTGCTTATACACCCATTAAAGCATAACTATAAAACACCAATAAATACAAATTAAGTTGTAGAGTTCAAAAGAAAATCATAAAAACTCCCTTCTGTAAAGCTCCCTCTTTCCATGTTCAAAAGTATCCCATTTTCATTACATACCTCTATAGTGTCAAAAAGGCTACTTTTTTGTGTGTTTATATTCAGAGCAAGCTAATACTGATTTAAAAATAGTTTCCCTGTTTGGATTTTTAAATACATGCATTCCCTTTTTAATATAGTAACTTGCACAGATTTGCTCAGATAACTACATGTAAATGCATTTTCACTGCTAGTAAATGATCAGTTTGCAGCTTTCTTGCAAAAAGCATTACCACCTTAACAGTTTTTAACCAGTTTGATATGCAGATCCTAAGAGGATTCTTTGGTATAATGGCAAATTCAGTAGTAAACAGTTATTTCCAATCTTAATGCATCAACTGAAAGAAAGCAGAATTATCACAGCTGTTGACTAAAAACGTAGATGAACGAAAGTCTTTGGTTGCATAAACACAATTTCTACAATATAACATTTCATACTTGAAGTTGTCCATGTAGTTTCCGTTCATTTAGATATGCTATGGCAATGATACATTTATTTCCTGAAGTCAAGTTTGCTTATAAAAACAGTACACTTACTGAAATCAAATGCAAATTTTCTGTAAATGCAGAGGAGACATTGAGTCAATTTAAATCTAATTCCCTTTCGTTTATCGTGTTTGGACTTCGGTTTCTTGTTCCCTTTTCAAAAGGAGAATTTATCTTGTAGGCCTGAATGAAGCAGCTTAGCAAAACAGTAATACTGACAAACAGCATCTTACACCATTAGCTAAACATTACAATGAAGGCAGTGAACATTTACAGTATGAAACACTGAGATGTCATCAGCGGAACAGAAGATTTATGTCAATCCAATTTCTTCAAGTACACTACGTGGGGTCTCTGCTTCCTATGGAGGGAAAATTTGAGACAGTGGTAAATGGATCCTGTGCTTCTACTGAACAGTACCATACATGAGAGTTAGTATGAACGATGCTTAATTAAAGAAAAGCTGGAAGACATGAAAATATAAAAGCACTGCAGTTTGCAAACATGGCATTAGCTGCACTTTTCAAAGAGCTGTTAATTAGATTGTCATGGTTCACAGGAAGAGCTGGTAGATTTTATTGCCCTTAAGCATAATAAAAAAAGCAATTCAAGTGTACCAGCAGGGAACAAATCACAACCCAGTAATAGAGATATGAACTGGGGAGGGACAGGGAAGCATCTTGCAATGGAGTCTGCCAGTTATTTTTGTGGTGAGTTGTTTCATGGGTCTCTGCTAGGCTAGAAAGAATACACAGATGAAAAGACTGAAGCTACTTAGATACGGTATCCCTCATGCTCTTCATGAAGAGCCTAGACTTTTTACACAGGTAACATGCTTAGCTTAAAAAAAATAAATCCATGTTCCTTGGTACACCTGGTGTCAATGAATTTACTGTTTTGACAGGGGAGGAGTTGCCAGGATTGGAACTGAATTATTCTACAGGAGGTAGAATGCAAAGTTTTACGTTAATTCGGTTCTTACAAAATGTTGTTTATAGTCAGAACAAGTTGTTTTATACAAAACTCCAAAGGGTTATAATCATCAGTTCCATATTCATTATTGCTATAGCATCTGAAAAAAATATTACTTTGATTAGAAACATTAAGCAGTACTTCACCATAATGATTAACAATATGATAGTAAATAAAAAGGGATACCGTATCTTTACGGAAACATAAGCATTTTTAATACCCAGAGTATGAATAAACTTACTTTAGCATCCTAAAGCAAGACATGTCATGAAGCAGGAAAAAGGCAGATAACAGTTAAAGCAGCAAACAAATGTTTTCTAAAACTGTTTTCTAAACATTTTTTTTTTCAAAATATATATTTTTTGTAAAGTACAGAATTAAAAGCCTTAAATCTTGCAAGCAACACCAGAACTTTGTTTCTATCGACTTTGACTATGGAGCACAAAATGATCACATTTAGAATCAATTCAATTCACATGTAAGACTATTTAACACAAAAATGTATAATAAATATAAAAATATATATGAAGTTATAATATTTTATAGGCAAATTCACTTGAAAGTCAGCATTTGGAGAAGTCCACTGCTGAGCACTTTCAGATGGCTTTCAAAATCCAGAAAAAAAGCAAGTTAAAACTGGAAGCGAGATACTCAGTGAATTAAGGATGAAGTGTTTTCTCACTGATGTGATATTTAAATATTCTTAGAACTGCAGTGACCTTGATAAAGCAAGGCAGTACAGCTTAAAGACTTGTGTTTTAACATGCCCCCCAAAAAAAGAAACACTGCTTGAAAAGGAAGCTATACCCTCTCTCTCTACATATATATATATATATTAGGATATATATAAGGATATAAGTTTTTAATATAACCTGTAGCATTAAATTCCCAGATGACTTTGTTGCATTCATTTTAGAAGATATGCCTCTCCCCTATCCAATAACTTGAAGCATTTCACTCCAAAAAAAAATCCTACACTTTTAACCAACTACAGCAACAGAATTCAAGTGGAAAAAAAATATTGAGGAAAACATGAAATCGTGAAACTTCTCACAGATTTTTGGGTCTTGAAAATATTTGTAGTAGAACAATCATTCAAAGTTTTAAATTGACTCAACAGCAGTAGATGCTTACAGTTACAGTGGTGAAGCAGTGTATTTAGTAAACAACCCAAAAAAAGGTTGCTCTAACTCTGAAGACAGTGCACTGCTGCTGTCTTTAGAGCAGTTTACAATTACCATCTCCACTGCCTATTCAAAGTTGCAGATAATTTAAGTATATGCCTGCTGAAAATTAAGATTAAATTTCTTCAAAAAGAAAATCAAGGTCATTGGCTGATAATGAATTTAAAGCAAATTATTTCAAGGACATTGGCTACTTGCCCACAGGTAGACCTCACCAGTTAAACTCAGTAAGATGTTAACATTTTAATACTACAGCAGCAGCCTTGAGGCAAACATGCCTTCTTACATGCATATCAACAATATAATCTCAACAGGAACACCTAAAAGCTAATGTGTTTTGCTAGAATAATTTAATCAATTATGACTTTTAAGAAACAAATGGAATGGATTATGTTTTGTTCATGTTATTTGTTTTAGGAAGTGTCAAACATTTTATGCAATTATGGACTACATTCCTCTTTATTATACACTACCTGCAGCTCAGAATCACCCAAGGCAAACAATGCAAATTTGAAATATATCAGAACACAGATGAGGAAAAAAGCCATTCACATGAGACAAAAGTGCATGCAATACTTTTATTTCAAACATGCCAGGGAAGCTAATTCATTACCTAGTCATTTAGAAGCAAGCAGCTGTATACAGATAACAAGAAAAACAGCATCTCATTACAGCTCAATGCACAGCATTTTAAGCCAACAGGCATGAAATAATGCAGGCTAAAGCAGCATTAACCAGACATTCAGAAATACATTGTTAATGTCTTACAGAAAAAGGCAAACTTGGAAATGGAAAACCACTCCTATGATCTTGTCTTCTGTGACTTCAGAATGATGCAAGTCTAACCCAAATCTTTTGTCCCATCTCCTAAATCTCTCTTCTTTATGTCAGTTTAACACTTGAAATGTAGTGCATTACCACATATAGAATGTGGAATTAGCTACCTGTAAGTAGCTAGTTAACCTCTGTAACCACCTCTTTGCTAATTATATTTCAACAATTTTCAAAGACAGCATTGGTTTGAGGTTACAAAATACACTCTTCTGCTAGGCTAACAGAGGATGCAATGAGTGCCCTCTCATTCTGCTCGCTCTAACTGAAAGTTATTCATCATATTTATATATGTGGCAGTTTGCTGATGCACACTGCAGTCTGCACTTAAAACTGGAAATATCAATTGAAGGAGAGACATTTCAAGTATGCTATTAATGAACTTAAAGTCTTTCCCATCCTAATCATGTGGGAAACAATGAACTTGTTCTGTCCTTCAGTAGCAGCAATTGTTTAACTCACAAGTGTTTTAACATTGAAATACAAATGTTATAACTTCCAGATTTACATAAGTCATTCTCATTGCCCTGATCAATCCTGTCTTTCTTCTCTTTGTAAGGTAAGGCACAATATTGTACCAGATTCAGCAAAGGATACTGATATGAGCATCTTTAATTAAGATGCACGATCTACATAGAATTATGTGCAATATTTAATACTTCTGTATATATATGTAGTAGTTCCACACACTACTACTATTACACTAATTTCTCAGTAAATATTAATATAATCTACTGATTTTAACTCTATGTTTAAATACCACCAAAACTCAGTTAAAAGATAACACAGGTCAAGTAATGTTACAGTACAGGTGCTGCAGCAAATAGATGTTTAGCTCAGAAAATTCTGCAGAACTTTTAAGCACAAGGCTTCAAGCTTACACACAATAAAAAAGTTAAACCATAGGCCAAGAAGCACAAGTTCTGTTGAAATGAGACATGTGAAGAGACAACACTGTAAAACATAAGGGGAAGAGGAAAGTACAACAGCAGAGAATGGTTGTGGCATTCTATTAGATTCAAGATGACTGGATTCACCAAGCTGATGATAATGTTGTCATGAGTAAGTCACAGGTTTATCTCCTCTGAAATTCTGCATGCATGATGAATGAAGCCATTTAGTACACTGGGACATTAAAGTATTCATGACGTGGCTACAAAAGAAATGTACATATTCTTACACATAATAAAAAGGTGGACATATATGCAAGGAAAAAAAAAAAAGATTCTCACTTTTGTATCCCTGACATGGAAGAACATTTTGTACATCAAATAAATACTGTATTTTTGACTGCTCTAGGTTTCCTAGGGAAAAAGTTATGGTTTTACCCCCCTTGTACTTGCATGCTGGCAGCACCAACATATAGGAGAGTTTCACATCATAATTACTCTAGTAATTACTCTAGAAAGTTCAGAGTTTCTTCTCAGCCAAAAATTGTTTGAAGGTAGCTGTTCCAGAGATGGCTCATCCTGTGTATCTGCTACGTGCTAGCCTCTTTGGCAGGAATCAACTTTTGGCTGCTGTGAGAGACATGGCAGTGTGCTAGGTGAACTCCTGACATCTCCTACCATATCCGCTCTCATGAACACGCACTGATAACAGCTCCCAGAATACAACTGCAAGGAGCACAACGTGCCAGGGTAATGCAGCAGGGGGATCACCTGATAGAGACATTACCGTTCGTTTAAAGAGCGCCTGTCTAAAAACTGGGAGCAATCTGAGACACCTCTCACAGCAGGCCAAGTTCTTTGCTTTTGAATTATACCACTGAATTTAATAACCCAGCTCTTTATTTTTACCAGCATAAAAGTTAGTACACGATTTGTTGCAAGATGAGTTAGAAATCAAGCAGCATTCAACTTTTTTTTTTTTTTAACCCTCCCAAAAAAACTATGTCTTGAAGACAGATAAAGTTTTTAAACACAGCAGTAGTGGTTTAGGAGCATACGCCCCAGATATGCCAATTAAGCACTGTCTGGGGGAAAAACCTCCCTGCATGCAAGCTAGCATCTTTCATTTTATACCCATTAAAATCTTCAAAGTATTTTAGCACCCTATCCCCCGAATCATTGAAGTCTTGGAACAGAACCGAGAAAGTTCTCATGCCTTTTAACCTAACATTTCCTCCATCCTGTATTATTTCACAGCAGTATTGCCATCTCATTCACAAAATGTTCAAGGTTGAATATTTTTTAAATTCTTACCTCCACTTAGTAGGAGTCCCTACAAAAATATCCTAGAAGCTTTACAGGATTTACATTGCTTTTTAAGAATTAGTAACCTGACCATTAGTTCATACCAGTTACTTAAATTATCAGGAACAAAACCAGTAGTTCTCAAACAACAGCTCAGTGGCAGTTGCAAAGTGAAGTCTGCTGTGATTTTTGGTAGAACTAAGAATTGGTGGATAGCAGTGAATTACAAGTGGAATTTTAACTCTTCAAATTTTTACTGAAGTCAAGTGTCAGCGTATGTTTAAAAATGAGAATGTAGGAGAGTGGAGGTATATTTTTAACTGGAAAAGGAAACATCAAACTGACAGTATACAGTACTAGCCCCAAGGAGTAGGAGCCTCAACTAAAAAGAATTCTAGAAGCCTCCACAGACAAAACATTTCCAGAGATAATTATGGAGAACTTCTGCTTTACTTACACTGCTGGCATGACATTCATTCATGAAGACAACTAAAAAACAGGTACATTGCAATAATCTAAACCACCTAATTTTTACATTTTTGTATTTTCAGTTTTTACGTGTTATCTTTTAGGTTTTTATTACCTGATATCAACAAGTAAGGACATGGAAGTGTTATTTTTATTTACTTGTTACCTTTCTGTAATTTCTAAACTATCCAAATTTACAATTGAATATTCTATTCCCCCCAACTCACCCTTCAGGTATACCCCACCTCATTCTTTGAGCTACAAACCATTGAAAATAGGAATTAAATATCTCTGGTGTGAAAATACTGGTACACAAAATTAGGTGACTGACTCAAATCAATCTCATGGGATTAGGGTCTCATCTTGACAGAAATGTATTACCTACTGATAAGGCAAGATAGAGTGTCAGATAACAACAGGAAGAACGTGGTAATTTCACTCCTGGCAGCATTTTAGCCTATGGAACATGTAAACACCACCTGCAACTAGCCTAGCAATAAACTGACATTGTAGAGGTGAATCTAAAAGATGAAAGGGAAGATACCAGTAACTGAGAGATGAAGCAATAGCAGAATTGTGAGATGGAAACTGCTGCAGCTTCAGCGAGCCCTCTGTACCGAGGACATCCTAGAATATCACACACAGAGGGTCCGGCACTGTGGTAGCCTCACAACCAACAGAAAGGAAAAAAACTGACAAATTGTATCTGGTCAGAGAACTACAGTACCTCACATGCTTCAGCTATGAACTGATCAATTTCTTGCTGCATTCCCTACCACACTACCTCCAGATAAGTGAGCCTGCAGGTCTGAATACCAGAAAACAGACTTGGGACAGGAAAGGACAGATGTCAACTTTTACAACCAGTGTCTACCCTACCTTGCCTTCCTTCTATGGGACTCTGCAGACCTCAGACATCTGAGCCTGTGAAGCATGTGCTTAAGATAGCCAGCTAGCTGTGAGTTTATAAATAAATTAATCTAGCAGCTAGAGAAGAGGTAATGGTGTTCTCACAGAACAATACAATGTCAAACCATCATGGAACACTGCCCCTGAAAAATCACCACTTATTTTAAAGATGTGTATGTCAACTGTTTATCTGACTTTAACATGTAGATCCTAGTTAGTAGAATCTTTTTTTCCAAGCTGACATTTGTTTGCAGCTCATTTTTAGAAACCGATTAACACTGGGATTTTCAGTCCAAGTCATTAAAGTTAAAAAATGGTAGAATTTGGGTCACAGGACTATTTAGCCAGTCCAAGCAACATTTTTCTCCATCAGCTTTGTAATGACTCAGCCCAATTAAATATCATAGTCATACAAAAATTAGAAGGGATTTCATTTAATCCAGCCCTCCAAAATGTGTACCTGTAACATTACTGGTATATATTTAATCTGTTAAAGGCATCCAGTGATGGAAACTTTTTAACATCCCCCAGGCAATCCGCCCAAATGCTTCATTATTATTGCTACTAAATTTTTTCCAAACATCTACTTGGAATTTATTTTCTTGCTGCAATTTTTGCCTGCAGTGGACAAGAAAACAGTCTACTTCTTTCAGGCATTAAAGAGACAAATAATTTATGCCTAAACCAAGCTGACTCAAGCTCAGTGCTTTGCCCTGCTGACAATTCAACAGTGAAAAACAGACTTCAAGAACACCTGGCATGTCTCCTTTGTCAGGTACAATTTGCTCTAGGTTTGTTTCAATTTTCTGTCAAAACCAGCACAAACCCCCATGAATATAAGCCATGCTAAACTGCAGACAAAAATACAGTGGCTACCTTATGATAAAGGCTTGGTGTTTTGTTGCTTATTTGTTCTTTCCCAGCATCTAAACAAACCCCAAGTGAGAACAGACAAAATACAGGACCATGAAGTGCACAGCAGTTTGGGAATGATCCTACAGAAAAAAACTTATGTGGAAAAGAGAGGGGAAGGATGAGGGTTTCTGTTTGAAAACACAAAGCTCTTACAGTAGAGATTAACATTTAACAAGCACTTCTTCAGTAATTCTTCAGAAGCAATTACTTTTACACTCTACTTCTGAATCTTTATTAGGAAATATTTCTAATGAGAGCCTGCTTTAGGAAACTGCTACTGTTCACTTGAAGTTTCAAGGGCCTTAAAATAGTAGGGTAACTGTTTCCCAATCTTTGCTTAGCTAAGTACTCAGAAACTGCAATTACAGGGTTATTGGGAAAAGTCTACTTTACTTACAAGGCAGAGCAATGTGTTTTGTTTCCTCAGAGAGCCTAGAAACACCCAAGAGGTCTTTACTGTGTTCAAATACAACTATTAACTATGATATTGTTTAAAAAACAAATATATATATATATATATATAGCGATGCCAACTCCAAGTCAAGATCTTGTCTGCAGTTTCATATGTACAGAGCACAAAAAAAGCCTTCAAGATTGGTGCAAATCAGTCAACACAATACTCTAAAACAGCAAAAGCTGTCACGGATGTTTCTCAGCAAAATGTTCTAGCATGTGTGTACAATTAAGGTCTAAAACACTACCATTACCTCAACAGAACAGAGCAGAAGGACGTGACATACAATCAGCAGTGACCTGCCTACCTCCCTCTCAAAAGCAGGAGTAAAAATACCAGTGGAAACTTTACGTACTGTAACCGGATAACAGTGGGTGGTCCTGCTTCATGCTATTTCTGACCTGCTGGATCAGCGGTGATAATCACCCCAGGAGGCAGTGCTTTCTACCTGCCTGTCAGTTGCTACAAAGTGAGCTAGGAAGAATTAACGTGGTCCAAGCTTTCATGGTGAGGGTGGTTCTGAACATCCACTGGAGGCTTTGCTTTCCCACCACAAGAACACAAAAGCTTTAG
Organism: Anas acuta; assembly: GCF_963932015.1. Classification (NCBI taxonomy): domain Eukaryota; kingdom Metazoa; phylum Chordata; class Aves; order Anseriformes; family Anatidae; genus Anas; species Anas acuta. The sequence continues at coordinate 78,458,487 of NC_088979.1, forward strand.
GGAAATACTACTGCAGAATGCTCTGCATTACGAAGCCAGAGCCGAAGTTATAAAACAAGTCACTGAGTTCTCCTCTCCTAGACAATACCACGGTGTCTGTATGGTTGGCACGTTGCCAAACAATGCACAAAAGGATTCATTTGTGTTTTCTTCCATTCTCTTCCAGTCCCGCACTGCGGCTAGAGGTTTACCTTACTTATTCCCCTTTGCTTAAGGAGCCATTACTTAAACTGCTGGGCTGTGTCTCTGAAGAGATGACCAGCATATACTGTTGTAACAGCCATGTCACGTCCAGTATCATTCAGCTTCCATGGTAATGGCATTTAAGCAGTCCCACTCCTTCCTGTTCTGCAGCACTTTTGCCTTCCTATAGTTGTTTGGACAAATGTTTACAGGGCCAGTTTGTTAACCAGAAAGTGAAAAGTTGCTGACTATGGGTTTTTATAAATGAACATTTAAATACAAACATTTATCATTTTAAACATGATACATGAGGAACACTGGCTTTTTAAAAACACACATACACTGGCAATTGCTGAAAATAAAATGTAATTTAAGTTACATTATTAGCTTTAGAATATGAATCCAACTCCCCGTTTGCCCACAGCCAACCTTCTTTACCACTGGTAACCTTAATTTCTATGTACAAGAAGCAGTTACTTCCAGCAGGCAAACTATCCCTCTCACTTTGTGCAGCCATCTGTCTGTCCCTCTCCACTCACCCCAGCAGACACCATGCCCAGTTCTGCTAATTCTGTGGAGTCACAACGAGCAGAAGTTATGCTCCGTACACAGCGACTATTTCACTCCTTTCAGGGAAAAGCACAAGCCCAGGAAGAAGCATCCCATAGGCAACTGATAACACCACAGTTAAAATCAGTGGGGACAAAGCACATCTGTTCAGCTAAAACCATGCCCCCAAAGAATTAAGGACATATTGTAGATAAAGTCATGTCACCCAGAATTCTCTATGCTTGAGCTTGCATGTTCCTGAATTGGTCTTTCTAACAGTCTAAGACAACAAAAGATTAACACTCCTAAATAAAAACTCTATGCCTAACATAGGTCTGAACTGTCACAAATACCCTTTTTAAAGTTCTAACCACCAGAAAATGTTTACAGTCACAGCATTAACACTAACCTCACCGTGAAAACCACACTTCGTAAATAAGCTTACCATTATGAAGAGAAAAGCAATAAACGCGAAGAAAGAAGTGTGGAAAAAATCCAGTTGGAACCTTTAGGTTTTCTTTTAGTTGTTTTAGTATATGTCTAAATTCACATAAGTAATTCAATTTTGAACAAACGACTCTTGTTGGCTGCTCAAATTCTACAGATCTAATATGCAAGCGTATTAGTTACTCCCCACTCTTCGACACCAATCAACTGCCGTATCATGTACGAGGTAACTTCTAAGTGGTAAAACTATCCATATAACCCTATATTGGATTTTGAACATGTTACAAAACATTTTTTTCTATTATAACAACTTCCTTGGGTCTGGAAACTAAATCCTGATCTTTATAAAGCTGCATATGAAATTATATTTATTACTGCAGTTCCACATTACAAAAGCCAATTTGTCTACTGAAATATGTGTATATCCTGATATCAAATAAGCAGCAGGCTAATTAAGTTTTCTCTAGCAAATCATTTTCATGTGCGTTTTAAACTTGCCTTATTTAAGATAAAATCTTACCTTTATTAGTAGGACTGCCACAATGTACTCCTTACGCTTTGGACAAAAATATGTTGCAATGCACTATATATGCAAATAAGCTTTGTTCTGTCATGCAGCATCCGGCACTTGATATACAGTCAATTGCAGCAGCACCCAGTCTTTTTAGGGCCCATTTTCCTTGCACAGCAGATGTAAACAGCCCATTTTCCAGTAAATACACATTTACATGGGTTGATTGTAAGTAAACAAAGCCAAACATCTGTTTAGTTATTAGTTCTGGTATCCATTTCTCTAACTTGCATTATCCCACTTAATTATCGACACCAAAAGAAAGCTAGTAGAAGTCAGACACTTTGAGTTGATGCGGTTAGTACAACAAAGGAAAATAAAAGGGAACACTCAAAGCACTCTTCAAAGACCATCATGCAAGTGTTGCAGAAGGTTAAGCCCATCACCCATTTTTGTTTACCCTTGCAAGGATTTAATTACACGTGCAACAGTCTTTGCATAGCACCCATTTAATCCATGCCACCAAAATGGTAAACTTGGTAGTTACCAATCACTTAGATGGGGGTCAAAAGGGCTAATGTCATAGATTGCTCTTAATCATAAGATATCCTCAGACAAACCTCCCCAGTCTTCATTCTGGCTCTATAAACACAAAATCAAGCAGCAGTGAACATGTAATATCAACTATGTAAAAAACAAATTAAAACACTATTTACAGCTTATTTCTATTTAAGATAAGTTAGAAAATATTCTCAGTTTTATATAAAAGTAAATTCAGTTATTTCACTTAAAAATATTTCAGCTATTGTTATTCATTAACACAATTTTATGAGGTCCTACTAAAAGTCCACCATTAAGAAAGCAAACAAATGCATCAGTAAAGAACATCTGTTCAAAGACTCCATACAGATGCATTAAAGAATACATTAATTTTTCACTTCTTAACAAGCTAAGGATATTATTTCCTTAAAAGAATAAGCTCTAGAGTTAATCAGAAAGCTTCACCTATGCTTGAAGAGAACTTAAAATCAGTTGTTTGTTATTGTAACCTTAACAGACTGAGAGCATAGTAGCACAGGATGGTATCAAGTTTACATATATTTAATCCAGTGACCATTTCACATAGTGCTTTTACTAACATTGATATTTAAATAAGTTTTGTTCCATGAAGGGAGATGAGTAACATTCAACTTATCCCTTAAGTAATCTAAACAATTTAATTCAAGAGCTATGTAATGATATTTACTCCTCTAATAAGTTATCATTGTTACTTGCTGAGCTGTATGTGATAAACCAGTTGTTTTCATGTAGTAATGCCTGGTACAAGAAGTTGAACAGCTTTGCTTTAATCCATACATTAATCATCCATACTTAAGATTTCTCAAAATCTCAAAAAAAATCTCAAAAAAAAAGTGGATAGGCCTTCTCACACATTTCTTGCCTTTTCAAATCAAACTTTCAGCATAAGATTAAAATACACACACTTCCAATGTACAGCCAGCATGAGAACTATTACTCCTGTTAGACAGACCTTTAATAAAAAATAGAGCTTCTTCCTTTAAAATAGTATCTAAAAGCTACCAAACATACCAGCAACATGCCTGACATTTGTACAGATATGAGCACAAAAGAGATCAGAATTCAAAACCTGAACACAATGGGATCCCTCCTGGGGGCATTCGTATTTTTTTTCATCTGCTGTTCTGTGGAGCTCTAAACACATCTTCACCAGTAATGAGAGTTTTAAGGAAGGACAGTACTACTGCAACATGACACATCATCTCACACAATTCTCAGACACCAGAGGGAAATGGAATTTTCTCCTCACTATCTCAAGGTTCAAACATCTAACACTACTCTTTTCAGCATTCTGCCAGATTTAGGGAACACATTCTATTAAAATGTAGATTTATGTGCTCATTCAGAAAGAGCATCTAATTCTGAAGATAAGATACTCCTTACTGTCAAGCAGTCTTCTGCAATTGTTCATTGAATTTTTTATGTTTATTGACCAAAAGCATGCAACTAAGCTCCTGGAAACAACCATGGATTATGCAGCAGAGCTAAAATTTTCGTCGTATCACCCCAATGCAGTACTTCTACAGACAGCAACAGAAAAGCATCTCCGGAGAAAATCTATCAGGAGTTCAGTATTGTTAATATACCCTTCACAGTTCTATAAGGATCACTTGTATAAAAGAATAATCAATTCCATAGTTAGTTTTGTGATGTAAACATTGATTGTTAGTATTGCAATTTGTATCAGAGAGGGTACTGAATAATTGCCAGGAACACCAAGGACTTGTACTAATATGCCTTACTTATAATTGCTTATAGTGTTTCAATTTGCAAACCAAATTGAACATTTAATGCAAGACTTATATTGTAGATGCCTTCCTCATAACTTCAGGATTCTTAGGACATTCTAATCAGTTTCTGATTTAAGAGAATAAAATTACTTGCATCTTACATGTGCACCCTGAACAAAACTATCAAGAAAAAACATTATGGAGACAAACTTATTAAAATGAGATTCTAAAGGTCTTCACAGAAGTTGCACATGTGAAGAACAGAATGATTTTTATCATTTTCAATTCAAAGTGAAGGATAGGGTAATATCTGACCATGTGTTTCTGGAAAGACAACTGGATTTCTAAAATATTTGGAAACTAGTGTGCAAACCTATGGTAATGAGGTCCTAAGAATCATGAAATCTAGAAAAGCAAGAAATTTCAAAGAGTATTAGCATAACTACTAACTACATGTCTCCAAATAAAGAATAAAGAATATAAGACTCACATATAGACCAATCATTAAGTTATCAGGGAAAAGAGTCTTAAAATGGGAAGTGGGTGAAGTATGATATGACAACATCTTGGATACTCAATGACACTTTTTTTTTTTAGGATAGCTATTAGGTCTGGAAAGGTTAACTTCCCCTCCTCTCTCATTGCTACCTAGGAGAAAAAAAATGAGATTAAGGTTCTACTACTCATTTTCTGCACACACTGATTGCTTGAAACAAGAGTACGATCTGGTATTTGCAGGAAAGCCTATTCCATAGCACATAGAGGACAGTTGAAAAATATGTATTAAAAATACAGAAGTACTTCTGTATTTGATTGAGGATTACAGACCTGTCTGCTACTACTAAAGTGACAGTTGTAGTTAGAGGTTTGTTCCAAAGAAGTGATATTCCTATCATTTCTGATGATGTATATTCTTAGAGTTCATTCCATCTGAAGTTCAGCTGAATTTGTATTACATATGTCAGAAACTACGAACACATCTTCAAAAACAGTTGGCAGGTTTTATCAGTACTTTTAAATTTAGAGACCTGATGACAAGCAAGATAGCCATAAAGAGATCTAGATACGAAGTCAGTAATGCAGTTCTGCAGAGATTTTAAGTCACTTTACTTGAGCAGAATGCTACAAAGAGTGAAATAGTTAACAAACATACACACCAAAAAAGATACTGTAGCCAGAAGTTAACTGACATATTTGGAAACACCAAACTTCAGCAGTTCTACACAATTAAGAACTTTGTAACTCTTTTCTCCTTGCTTTGCATCCCTTGAAGGCTGAATTTAAGAGGCAGGCTAGTTTTCAGCACCAGAAGAATAATTTGTATCATATTAGAACAACACTTTGACAAGCGTACTTCCCTAAGACAAGGTGCAAATGAGTTCCTCCGAAGTGAAGGGTATTACATATACAGTAATATCACTCTAGTCAAGTTATGTATACAAGGTTTGCTTCATTCAAAAAAATAACCATCTGTTCAGCTCATGTGGGAAAACGAACAAAAAAGCAACTGACCACTAACATATGCTTTATCTTGGTTTTACATAATGTTTTCTGATCAACTATGCTAGTCTTTCAGAACAAGCAATGCAGCTTTTTATTCCCAAAACTGGAAAGAAAAATCTACCCATCAAATCCAAAGTATCCGAAAAAAAACAAACAAACAACTGTTTCCACATGCATGCATTTCTTCACCTAATACTGTATTAGCACCTACGTTTTAAGCAGCACAATTAAGAAAGCACACAATACTTCAAACAGGAAGTCAATATGTTGAATGCACATTCCAAATATATATATTCTATATATAATATATATAAAAATATATATTATATATTCTATTTACATATAGGCTCTTCTATGACACTTGCCAAACTACTTTGCATGTCTCATGAATAAGTATGGTTATACTTTCTCACATTTATCACATGAAGACAGAAGTAGTTTCATTCCAGGTTCTTAAGATCTCCAATCAGCACCATAGGAGAACTCACTTTTTCTTTCTTGATCTATTTATCAGTCAACAAATTCCATATAACCAGACAAGACATATGCTTCATATGTAAACCAAACAATCGAAATCTAACTGCAATACAATCTCTGCCACATATCTAACACCCTTCTGGCACTGATGCCTGAACAGCATTAAAAAAAAAAAAAAAGTCAGCTACCAAAACAATACCACAACTTATTGAATCTTGTAAGAGTTGAGAGAGATTCCCAAGCAACGTAGGCCTTCAGTATTTCCTAATCCTTGTATCATTAACTAAGAGCATGTGTTACCTCCATCACGGTAACTCTCACAAAGGTCCCCACAAATATCTTTTAAAATATAATTAGAGACCATTGTCTGTGTATATAATCAAGCATATACATGTCTTTAAGAACTGCAGCCTTAAGCTGACCAAGCTATCTACTTCAAAGTGAGTCAGAAGTTACACATCACAGTCAAGGCAGCCAGATCTCCCTTAAAGAGAGATTACAACAAAGATTTCATTGTTGATTCCTGTTGCACCCTGAGAGGCATACAGCCAGGTACAGCTGAAGCACAGAACATCACAGCCAACTTCAGAAGGCAGTCTACTGCATTAGTCTGTATTTAAGAGCTAATGTAAAGCAAAGCTAAGTGAAGACTGAATTCATGGCATTATGGTAAGTTTCTCAGAAGACTAGTAAGAAACAGGTGCTTACAGAGGCTCCTTCCTAATCCAGACATAGAAGCCTTATGCTCTCACCCACTGTAGGTTTTCAAAGATGTTCTTTTGTCACCACTAATGCTAACATTGCTCTAATTTCTCATATTCCAAGAACAACCTAATGCCATCTCCCCGCTATTACACATACCTTCAAATGTACTGTTTACAAAGCGCACATCTCCAAGAGAAGTTTCACAGCCAAATCTTCATTTGCAAAGATACTCATTCTAAAACTAGATCTACACAGCAACCTTAACCATCTTGCACAGGTCAGCTGATATTAACAACTTAACCACACTTCTGTATATAGGATGAGGTAAGGACTTGAAATAGCAAAGTAAATGAGGGTGATTCATAGCATAACTATTATTTTTCATGTGGATGAACTAGCAGATAGTATCAGAAGCCAAACTGCAAGAGCCTATGAAAAACATTACACAGCTTCTACATATTTGATCATTAGTAGAACAGTGATAGAAAAAGTGATTTGTGAATAGATCCACTTTTTTGAGATCTTCCAAAAAAATGTAACTTAAAGTATCTTAGACGTTCTGTGATCAACTACTGAAAGCATACATAACCTGTAAGAATAATGGTGAACAAAATGGGGACAATTTCTGAAATAATTTTATAAAAATGACAGATAAAAATACCAAGAAGAATTTTAACTTGAAACTAGTGTTTAGGAATTTGCTCCAACCTCAAATGAGGAACAGCAATTCTGTATAAATTTGGTTTCAAATATTTACGTAACCGCCTGTTTTGGATATTAGAATTAACTCCTTAAATTTACATTTTCATCACAGTGAATAACCATGAACTTCCAAGGAGCATACTAGCTTTCTTGTACCATCAAATAAAAACACAGGAAATTCAAAAGGAAAAATGGATCCTCTCCTTTCCATAAAACACATTATGTTGAGAGTTTCATGCATTAAGAAAAACAAAATCACGCATGTTTTAGATCTTTCACAGACCACACATATGCAGCCATGCACAAACACAGTCTGCAAATTTGCCTCCTTGAGTGGATCTCATAAAACAGAAACACGTGCCTCCGTAGTCACTACTCAAGTATCTAAAATTCCTACAGCAAACGAGCCATAGAACTATCAAACAAGACACACAACAGCATTTTCAACAGACACTTCTAGCAATAGACTCACAGTGAAGCATGGAAGCATTAGAATAGTTTTTGCTATCTGGGTAATGGATAATACTGCCAGTTTTGATAACTGACTATTAATAAGTTATCAGATGGTAATAAATGGGAAGTAAGGAACAAATATTTGAACTGAGTGCAATTGTAAGAGCTAAAAGAAATGGATGAAAAAGGCATTAAAACTTTTCATATTTCAGTCCCATGAACTCTACCAGTAAGTGAACTGCACACCACAAAGACCTTAAGGACACAACAAGTGGGTGCTCAGAAACAGAAGCACATCCTGGAAAACTGCCACAAGAATATAAGTAGGCAAAACTATTAAGAACCCATTTGCTATTCAGCAATTTATGCCTCTGCATTTTCTTTTAACATTACCCAAACAGCCACTTAATGTATTTGTGATTATTTTCCATTGTGCAAGCATTCTGTACAGCTTTTAAGGTGCTTCATACATTAATGTATGTATTATTAATAATGTATATTCAAGACTGATTAATAACTTTTAAATTAGGCAATGCAAGTTTTCAGGTCGAAATAAAAGTCCCTTTGTTGCACATTGTTTTTGACTGTGTCACACTGTAATAAACAAACCATAACCCTGCAAGAAATGGCTTGCATTTGGAATCAAAACATTGCACTCCAGTAGCTTTCAGGTATTCTGGAAAGCAAAAATAAACTAGAGGTACAAAAAGTTTCCATTTGCGACAAACGATTATTTTAACAATATTTTAATGAGCTGCTTCTTCAAGCTCAGAATGCACACGGTAGTAGTTAATACAAAATACCATCCAGAGAAAAAAGTCAAACTTTTTGGAAGCTCAATTTAAATATAAAAATCAGACCTTTACAGGTCTTTGTATTTAATGTATATTAAAAAGCATATATATGGAGTAGTTTTATACTTGACTGACAGTTGATATAATTCTACTAAGAGTGAAACAGTGAAAAAAATAGCTTATAAAAACAAACACATAACTACAGCAGAGCCATGAGCCAATGGTTAAATTCGAATTTAATCAGAAAAGCATTACTAGATCTTGACAGAACAAAGAAAATCTCAGGTGGCAAAGGGAAGGGTATAGAGTAAAATGCACCAGGGTAAAGCTATCACAGCAAGAGGAAGGTCTCCAACTGAAAGTCATACTTTATACATTCACATTTTTAACTAGAATTTACATGATGTAAGTGTAAAGAGTATGCTGTTTAGAAAGACTGTCATTAATCCCTAGTTTTTGCTTTAGCAGGAGAGCCTTAAGAAATGGTGAAAATTAAACTTAAAACAAATGATCAGAATACAGTAACTTCATCTAATATATAAATTAACCCTGCATTTTCAGGAGATGGACTGGAATAGGTAACTGTTATATCTGTTTTTATATAAAGAACAGCATAAGGTTTTAAGAGAAACTGGATGGATTTTTCCCCTCTTTGTACCTGGAAGTCCTCTTGCAGTTTAAGGTAATTATTTCCAAGTGTAAAGGAGGGACTGACAAAATTCTTCAGACTACAAGCAGAAAATACACGCAAGTATTTCCTTCCTTAAAAATAGCATCAAATCCATGTGTAACACTGACCCTAATCATAACACTAACTAGCTGCTGACAGACAAGAACTTCAATGTGTTGTGGATTTGTCTGTGCTCTGAAAGAGCTACAAACACAATCACAAGGAAAAGAATAGAAAGTGATGTGCACCTGCATCTTATTAATACCACAATCAACAAAGAAATACCACATGGAACACAGCACACTCATATCAGAACTAAGTAGTTAACTGACTGGACAAATTAACAAACTGAAGGGTCACACAAGTATAAAAACAGAGCAGCTAACACATATATAATGAGTGAAACTTTAAAAAAAAAAAGTTCATCCCTGCTCAACCATGCATTTCACTGACTCACACACAAGACTGATGATATCCTCAGCCCACCAGAATTTTGTGAATTTCACTCAAACATTTGAGAACCTTAATGCTGACCTCAAGACTACAGCAATTAATTACAAAGAAAGACACAGAACTGAGTAACAAGAGGGAAATGTTATAAAGTTTTTTCTATGCCACTGAACACCCCCCCAAACACTTTCCAAAGAAAAAGGCTAAGATGCAATCTGGATTTTTCGTTAGAGTTAGTAATGAACAAATGCATTCAAAGTGAAAAAACAGATGTTTGTACATTTCATTCTGTGTGGTTCTGTGGCAGTACTATTACTGCTTTTCCAACTTAAAAAGACAGAAACCAGAGTAAGCAACCTATAGCAGAAAAGCATGTCTTTAGAATCTAAAGAACTATACCTGAAGGAGTCTCAAAGGAGAGAGTCTAGCTTCTGGATTTCAGCAATGAAACAGTAAAGAAGTGAACATGCATCAGGTATGACAAAAAACTAAGTGCTGATTAATAAAAAGAATGAAAGACACATGAACAAAACTAAAGCTGCACGATCTATAATTACCTAGGTATACACAGAACAAACACACAAAATCACAGTAGGTTACAATATACTCATGCCAAACACGATGAGAAGAGCAGATAATGTTGTAGTATTGCACAATTAGAACAACTAAGCAGAAACTACATGCTAGGCATGCTAGAAAGCACCTTCTACAAGCTCAAAGAAACAGGAACTTTTTCTAATCACAGTCTAGCATGCCCATACTTTGACCAGAGAAGTTTAATTTGCTTACCTCCTGTAAAAGATCTGCCTGCTCAATGGCTTTGAGAACATTTTTCTTGGAAGTCTCCTGAACTTCCCCTCCCAAAAGGAACTCATCCAGAATAAAATAGGCTTTTTCAAAATTGAAGATGATATCAAGTTCACATACCTACAAAGAACATCAAGCATTACTGCGAAGTGGAAGTACACCCTGTTGAGGTGTCCTCTCACAAAACTTAACTTGCTCACAGCTTCACCAAATGAGGATGTTAGCTTCACGCTGTAACTTTTTAAATTGGGCAACAACAAAGAACAGTTTGAAACCAAAAGGAATAATTTTTTTTTTCTCAAGTTAAAAAAAAAAAATAGAGCAGTCTCTTTTAAAAGCCTTTTCATTGTTAAAAAGTTCAATTCACAACTGTCAGTCAGTCTGACATGTCTTTCATGAGGCAGAAGATCACCACTATAGTTATCTTCTTCCCCGCGCTATCCAGAGGCAGATCATGCAATTGTACAGAAAAATTTTTGAACAGTCACAATTTCTTATTCATCCTGTGCATGCCCTAGTCAGAAGGACTAGAAAGACAGAAGGATGAGCAGCAGTGTTCCTAAGTGCAAACACACACTACCTCTGTTCCGTTTGGTTTTGGTATCTGGGAAAGCAGATGCCTTGTCTTTTCTTCTCTTCCCCCTCCTGCTAGCTCACAACCAACTGCCTTATTTGAAAGCAGATGTAAGAAGTGTTGGAGCATGGGGAAAAGTATATACGCAAGAGCAACACCAGGAGAAGAGAAGCTGGAAGCCTGGGCAGATAGCTAAGAATTCGTAAGATTTTATCTGACCACAAATGAAACTATGAAATAAAATAAATATAGGCAATTAACACCAGACTATCAACTGTTCTTCTCCAAAATCATATTTTTATATTTTAACAGGTATGTAGGCACTGATCAGTTTAGTTTGGCCAAGCAACAGAAAATCTGATAGATAAACCATTTTAACAGACAGTTGATTGTATTTTAAATAAAAACACTGTGGAAATAAAACAAAGCGATGTAATATAAAGAGACTGTGAATCCATAAAAAAAAACTGAAAAGAAGTTAACTCACACTTCCAAAATACTTGTCAAGAAGTTCTACGTAACGATGAATTATTTCCAGAGTTATTAGTTCATTGTCCTGATCTTCAATAGCACAGCAGAAATAGAGGCTTGCATATCTGTAAAAACAAAATAATCGTTAGCAAAAGATGAGTAAAATGAATACACTTGAGAGTTATTAAATTCTCAGTAGTCCTTAAACTTAACTTTACAGTGTTGTTAGTTTGTACGAATAGCCACGCAAGCTCTACCAAAAAATGGCTTGGAGACCAACAGACACGCACATGGACCCAAAGGGATCTGCCTTCCACAGTTAAAGAGGACTTCATTTTTTATCATCTTTTAGCTGATGGAATTAAATTAGCCTCATTAGCATTTGGAAAAGGAAATATATTTGATTCTCTAGCCTCCTGGCAGAGTTTCGAGGCAAGATGTTTTCTCCACTAACTGTAACATCCAAACACTGGTATACTAATCAACAGATTAAACGTTAAAGTTATAGCACACAAGCTACACATATAACAGCTAATTAAAATGCCCTGGGATAAATAAATGGAACTAGCAATTTAGGATTTGGTCTTTAGAGAATTTAACTAATGCCAAAAAATTCCAGGACTAACACTAATGTCATATACCCCAAGCACTATTAAGTCAACAACTCCATCACTACCAACTGTTCTGGTGTCAGGAGAGGCCATCAGCTCATTTCCAGCAATCCACTTCCACCCTGGAATACAGGCAATTATTTCCTCAAATGTGATCTTAAGTTCCACTTTAACAAAAAGACTACCCAATTCTATCGTATAACACCACACAGTTATTGAATTCATGTTTAAAAAAGCAGCTGAGGCAAAACAAAAACAGGAGTGAAAGCTGAAAAACCCGTTTGCTCTTTTGTAAAGTGCCAAAACCATATGGCACACAGATACACATGGCAGAAATGAGATTTCAAGTAACACCTGTTGTAGCCACTGATTTATATGAACCAGGAGCTGCTTTTGTTTGCCCATTTAGAGAGAACTGGCAGTGTTAAGCACTGAGTAGCCAACCCTGTTTAAAAAAAGTCATTAGGATATAAACACCAAGTTTAAGATGCATATTCTTTTCCCACACACTGAAATGAATATGCCTTTTTAACATTACAGAAGTTTTTATCACTTTATCATATTATCTGGAACTCTGTAAGGCCTAAGAGAAAATGACTTTTTTTTGCTAGAAATCAAAAAAAATATTTTGTAGTGTGTTGAAATATCTCCCAAGCACTTAGCTAGTATCATTCATGATGATGCTGAAAGTCTCACCCCCCACTCTGCTCTAGCCGATTCAAGTCACAACTGATCAGAAACACTTTTATTCAGAAGTTCTAAGCTGTTATACGAAAAAAAAAAAAAAAAATCTATCCCCCACTTCTTTCCAACCCATCACAAAAACAGACTTGGGGGATAGGGAAGGGCTGGTGAAGAGGGAGGGCAGGTACCTCCAATGAAGCGCGCAACACTAATTCCCTTGCTCTTTCATCTCTTTACCATGGTGACTTGTCAGCTCATCAGAAGCTCTGAGAACAGTTCTTTTGATTTTACACTGCTGTGCTTGTCCCTCACTTTAATACTTCAAGGACATTTACAGCCATTGTAGTAGCTTGCAAAATGCTATCTGTATATGGCATCTTTAAACAAAGATGCTTAAAAAAGGAAAGAAGAAAGTATGAAGAAAAACTGTTCTCAAACCTCCTGATTTTTTATTTTAAGTTAGCATATTTGCTTGTAGAAAAGAGAACTTCGTACATTAGTTGACATTTATGGTGGTTACCAGCACCTAAGTCAAATACACCTAAACAAAATGTCCTTCATATACAGATAAGCAGAATTGATTATGAAGTATAGGTAAACCATTCCCATAGTGCTTAAACAAGTTGAATCACACACCAGTAAAACTTATCAAATCACATTTGACTTAAATATTTGAAACATACCCACACAGGACAGTCCTTTTGCGTTTCTCTATTACTTAAGAGCCTCTTTTGACACTCGGAATTATTTTATGGAAGTACAAAAAGAAAAGGGAGGGAGAGGGATTTTACCTAACATAGAACACTTTCCAGGAAAGCTGTCTGCTCTCAGTGTTCTCATTTAAAAGAAAACGTAGCATACTTCTGAAAGACTTTATTTGGCAGCTATTAAGCAAAGTATACTTTCAAGCTCTGCCAACTGCAGTCTTGGAAAAGGAATACCAAAAAATGAAAACTACTCGTCATAAGACGAAATGGAGGCCTAGGTATCTATCCCTAGAGAACATTACTTTTTTTTTCTTTCCCTTTTTTTTCCCCTCCAAGTAGTAACCAAACGCAGATTCAATATGCCTACTTTGCAAACAGTGTAAGATTGTATATGTCAGCCATCATTGCAAAGGGCATGTCGATACTGGAAACAAAGGTATGCATTTCTTAAGACCCAAATTCTCAACAGCAATAGTTTGCTGTCATTTCTTCCCTCTACAGCTGATGGCTTCAGAAAAGTGTCCACAAATACTCTTGAACAGATGGAGATTGTCTATACAAAGATGAGTAAATTTCTGTAGTTAGGCTGAAAAAATTATTTAACCTTCAGAAATGTTGTTTCTTCCTAATGAACCTGAGAGAGAACTCTTAAAACGCTTAATGAAGAGGAAAATCTTGAAATAAAATAAGCCACAGCACACTGAAAAGCAAACACCGCCCAGCCTGTAAGAAACATTCTGCCATTTTCATTCCTACTGCAGTTTGAGTTCTCCAGACCACCCCCCACCCTGTAGGATCCTTAGCCCTAAATCAGCTGTTTACACTCAGTTAGGGAAATATTTTATGATAAAACACTGTCTGCTTGTCAGAAAGGGGGACCAGTTCCAGAGACCAAGAACAGTTTGGAAAAATCACCTAAGAATGCAATAAGAAATGGAAGAGCAAAACGGAACTACAGGCAACACAAACACTAAAATTTGTGCCTTCAGGTAGGTGACCTTACAAAGGTGTTTGTTTTGCTTTTGTGGAGGGAAACAAATTTATGAACCTTCCTCCAGCAGCTGCACTAGTCCAATAGCGAGAAGCCTCATAACTGGCAAGGTAATCCTTCAGCCACATTCTCCCCTAACTGCTCACTGCCAGGCTCACCAGTTCTGCTGAGGGATCAGGTCACTGTGGGCAGAGCACAGCTTGCAAGCCCTATCCATTCAGTAGTCTACACGATGAGAGAACACCTGCTTAAAGTCATCACTGACAGTTTGTCACCAGGTAAAGCTGAAGCCTGAAGACCTTCAGCATCTAAGCTCCTTTGCATGTATATTCTGTGTGCAGAAACCTGAAACCTATTGAGCTCAGAAAGAGCAGAGCTCAACTCAAAGCCACCACCACCATGCTACACTGCCTTTCAAAGGCACAGGTACTTCAGGCAGCCCAAGAGTTTGGGACTTGGTGATAGGTTACCACAGTTGACCCATTGAAAACTGCAGCCATTAAAGTTGCCCTTGGCACAAGATTTGTTCCTCCTTCAAAGGAGCTGCATGTTTCATTAATAAGAAGTTCTAAGACTCTAGGACAGGCAGAGCAGTCACTATTTAATTAGGATACAGAAATAAGCAACAGTAATAAAGCTATCTAAAATAGGCATTAGTTCCACAGTTTCTTATTTCAGCAAGGCTATAACCCCTATGTTTAGAGATGAACAAAATCTTGGTACTGGTAATCCTCTGTAAGATAAAGCTGTTGCTTCTGCCTGGATACATGCAGAGGTCCTCCTAGTACACCACAAGAACCAGGATAGTGTACAGAGAACCTAAGCTAGTTAAAACAACCAAACTTAAGTACCTAATTAACTATTATCATTACATTCAGTCAGTTTTACAGAGATACCTACGCAACACTGGGGTTACATTTTTAACAGACACAATTCAGTTAGATACACATAAGGAACAATACTGATCAGGTCAACTACTGGCCCCTAGCACTTGCCACATGACTACCAATGGGGATCAAAATATTGAGTGGAGGTGCACACTGCTTGCAGAATGGGCTCTTTTCTTTGGAGGTGGAAGGTAGGAGAGTTTTAACCCCCCTCCCCAAGTCTTTACAGTAACCTATGATTAAGGTTATTTGACATTAAATGGAAGGCTGTCACAACACCAAAGGCAGCACAAGCTGTGACAATTTAAAATGATGTACGGCAATACAGTTCCAAATTGACATATAAAAGCAAAATCACAATCCTTAATCAAGTTACCAATCAACAATAACCAAGTCCAACAACCTCAGTATACCAAATGATAACAAGTAAAATTTACATCAAAATCAGTAATTCTGCAATTTCTGATTTCAAGTGCCATATACTACACAATGAAAATAACTAATACTGCCAGAAGCTAAAGCAGTAAATAGCTGAGATCTTAAAAGAAAAAAAAAAAAACAAAACACACAACCTATCTTAAGTTCTCTTTCTAGTAAAATATTAGAATTTTTAACATTTAACAATGATTTCTCTGTCAAAAAGGGAAAGCTGCATAAACTACTATCCAATATTGTATGCTCCAATACTACTAGTTAAAGAACAACAAAAGGAAGAGCAACATGAATTGTATTTGCTAAGTTTCTAATCAGCTGTCTGCAGACAGCTCCCTCTCAATTGTTAATGGATTCCCATTCTTTATTTTATTCTTTTTTTCCCCTGGGAAGTCACTTCAAAACTGTGTCTTTTGGAGTCAGAAGTTCATATCCTTTTTCAGTCTTTGGATGCCTACCAACCTGAAAAACTCTTCCAAATGAGCTACAGAACACATCCAGCCCAGTTCATGAGCTATGTCAAAAACAGGGCACCTTACTATCTGCATTTTGAGATCTCTAAAGAATTTGTATCTCTAATGAAAAAATAAGGCAACAATGACTGACCCAGTTTTGCAAGCATATGAACGCTACATATATGAAACTAAGGAGAACAGAAGTAATTGCATATTCAGATGGATTTTAAGGACATACAGCTCTGTCTCCTTGAAGTTTCATCCAGAAAGCATTTTATATGAATGATAAGGATGAAATCCCAAAGAACTAAGGAGGCTAATCAAAGTAGTCCAGCTTTCTTGCCAAATGTGAAATATCAGAAGGCAGCAAAAGCTACAAGCTTGTCAATTTTGCATTTGAGTTGGTTTTATTTTTGCAAAAACGTACAATGAGAGCCTAGAGTATACTTCTAATAATGCCAACCATTCTTTGAGTTGATATATCTAGGTCAATTCTCTCACACCTGAATTGTTGACAGTTAATATGCTCTAAAAACATTTATAGCACAAATCAGCCATTTCAGACTCATAATAGCAATATGTACATAAAGCATACACAACAGCAATACATACAAACATTTGTAGCTTTTATTTAAAAAAGTATTTTAAACATTTGCGCCAAGAGGTTGAGATCCTTCCCAATAAGAGACCAGACAAGAACAGACAGTAGTGATGTGCAGGAGTCTTGTCTGCAAGCAAATGCGAGCGCCTTCTGCAATTTCATAAACCACACAGCTTCTGTTAGGTGTCTTGCTCTTTTAGCTACCCACTGTTCAGGAAGTACTGGACCTTGACTATTTTAGTTGTCTTCTCGGTATAATCTGCTGCTGAGCTAACAGATCTGCCTTTTCAAAGAGATCATGGTAGCTGACACACTAATTACGGTACATTGATTGGGAAAAAAGTCTTTCCCCTGAAAACCTAAAAGTAGTTGCTGTACAGGATTTTAAACTATCACCTCTTACACTCGGTCCTTTTGGTGATGTTTTAGCCTAGTGCAACTGCCAAAAAAAACAAAGTAGAACAGGAATTGAGATGTTAATTAGCTTGATACAAGCTAATCTTAAGCAATTTCATAGGCTAACTGTGCCAGATTGGTTTGCAGGCAGTGAAAAAAGCTACTGCAGTCAGCTGTGCACACCAGCAGTCTAGCAGATGGACTGCAGTCTACATACACATCGCAGCCAACTTCTGTATTCTCCTTGACCACAGATCCCATTGCATGTTACTGAGATGCACGAACACCACAACTCAAAAAGCCATACACAGATTTCCACTTGCTATCTGAACAGAAAAGGACATGACAAGCAGTTGACAACCGTTGTAAAGAGACCGGGAGAGAGAATAGCACCAAATGAACTCACTACTACAACAGCTACCACCGTTCGAGACTGGGCAAGGAGTAGAACAGGCTGGCCTACTCATGCCCCATTCTTCTGATCTAGCCCCATAAAAGCCCAGCTGAAAGCACACTTGCATGCATCATCGCTTACAGGAGCACAGAAAGCATTTGAACAAGCTTGTCTACATGTATGTTGAAGAAGTTTTGTAAGAAATCAGAAATCAACAGGAAGAAAAAAAACCATTGTTTTCTTTAAGCACAGCCTTATTGTTTTTCCTCCTGATTTTGGAGATCTACACAGATCAGATACACTGGTAGCTTTCATGTGCACGATGCTACATGCACTGATGTACATATGAAAGCAGGACTTAGAACATCTATTCCTTTTTTATTCTACTCAGTACAGTGGAGGAGAGTCAGAAACTCAGTTTCAGCGCCAGTTCTCTCTGTCATTCCTACTGACAGAACACAACAATATTGTAAGGCACTGAAATTATTTACCACCTCAAAGAAAATAAGAATGCATAAACCTTTTGAAGTTTATAAATAACTAGAGCAGGGAGTTAACTCTAGGTTTCATAGCACCAGCTTTAGCTGAAATAGAAGCAGCCTCCCAAATCACAATGATAATTACGGTAATTTGTGAGGAAAATTATTTCTACACCTCTACATTGTAATACTTTCTAAAGATCAGAATAAAACTAAAAAATTTCTTGCCATACACTTTAGCAAGTTAGTGAACAATTGGGACAGGAAACTATTGCTAAAGAAAATTCTACAGTAGTTGCCCCAAGAAGAAGCTAGTCATGATTTCGTAAGTTAGGAGAAATGCCTTTGCGTGTTCATAGCAAAACAAAAAACAAAACCCTACATACTCTGAAACACGAGAATGCTTTCCATATTTCTATGAGCTTTTAGAAGCAAGTAACATTTACAACTGCTTTATGAAGCCACTGCCTGAGGTAAATGTTTATGAAATTTAGTATTTATTACCTATTACATCTTACATGCTTCCTATTTCCATGCATTTATTTATCGTAGGCATCTAAGCAGAGAACTAAAACCCACCACTCCTTATGAAAGTAGAAGGGAACCTCATCTCTTCAGCACATTTCGAAACGCATGAATGACTTTCTACACATGAATGATTCTTACTTGGCTATCAAATTAGATCCAAAGGAAAAGTCTGTCTCCTCCATAGCCAGTAGAGGGAAGAAAAAGAGAAATTAAAAAAGTCAACCATCATTATTTTCTTGCTTATTACACTATTTGTGACGTATGGTAATTACAAGGTTAGTGAGAAAGAAAGAATAACCTTTTGTAGACAATCTTCAGGTCTCTCCATTCCAGGAAGCTGCACATTTTCGGTTTGCGGGCTAATACTGTTTGAACAAGTTCCCTTGTGATTTTCTTCTTCTCTTTGTCAGATAACGGGACATACCACTTCTGGAGTCTCAGCTTCCCCTGGCGACTAAAAAGCAACATAAACTGCATCTGTTGAATTAGAAGGGAAAAAAAGAATAAAGGATTAATCTCAGTCTCTTAGTTTAAGATTAGATAGCTACGAGGAAAACCAAGCAGGAAGCAAGATAGGCTTTTGGATGGCTATCTACATTATGCATTTCTACAGCGGTGGCAGATGTTACACAAGATTTGAGAGTACCAATAACACAAAGGATTCAGCTGAGCAAGGTCAGGCAAAGCAGAGATAGTAGAAAGCACGCACAAGTTTCAGAAACGCAAGTCAGGCAGCGAATACACCCCAAATCCTGACAAACCGCGTCCAGCCAGCCCCGGTACGGCTGCATATGCATTCACGCCAGGAAAATAACAAAAAAACGGCACAGCCACCTCGTCCAACACCCAACCTCCTTTTCAATTCACCGGCTTAGAGCCTTGCAGCAAGGAGCAATTTGCACTTAAGATCTCTCCGAAAAGCCTCCGAATACTTTAAGAGGCATTAAACCTCCCAGCGGAGCGTCCTGTGGCACGGCAGAGCCCTGCCTCGCCTCGCCTTACACAAAAGGAGCCGAGATGAAGTGTTTTCCCTGCGGTCCTATGTTCCAGGGCTCGCTTCCTCTCGAGGAGTGATGTTGCAATTATATTTTTAAGAGCAACTTGCCGGCTGGGCTTCCCAGCAGCCGCAACACTGAAGGAAACGGATGGGTTTGTGTTGTTTTTTTTTTTTTTTCCCCACCTCCCCCCTTTCCTCTTTTCTGCTCCAAGTTGCGAACCGGGCTGAGGAAGTTTCCCGGGCAGCCGCGAAACCCGACGGGAAAAAAAATAATATAATAATAATAAAATGGGATAAATAAAAATAATAAGAGGCTAGTCCCAAGTGCCGAGCCCTCGCAGCCCCCCTCCCTGCCCCGGCTCCCCCCCTCCCCTCACAGCCGCCGCGTCCCAACGGAGGGGGGGCAGCCGTTAACGGTCGCTGCCCGGGGGAGAGATGAGGTGAGGGGGGGGCGGCGGGTCCCGGGGCTCAGCGAGCCGTGCCTGGGGGACGCGGCGGTGCTCACCGTGCCCCGGGGACAGGACGGGAAGCAGGAGGAGGAGGAGGAGGAGGAGGAGGAGAACGCGGCGCTGGTGCTGCCGCCGCGGCTGCCGAGCGGCTCTGAGGGGAGGGGGCCCCAGCGCGCGCGCACCCCAACGGCCGCCCCGCCCCGCCCCTCCCTGCCCGGGCGGGGGCGGGGCCACAGGGAGGGGGCGGGGGGAGGCCAGAGGGAAACTTTACCTGCTCGGCGCATGCGCGCTGAGGGTGGAGGGGGGGTAAAGGGGAGCCCGCCGCTATCCAATCGGAGCGGTTCGTCGCGGCCAATCAGAGGGGGGAGGGCGGGGCTAGAGGAGGAGGCGTGAGGGGGCGGGGCTAAGGATCCGCGATCCGTGCGGCCCGCTTTAGGATAGGGCAGCGGCCGGCGCGGCAGCAGCCAATCAGAGGGCGCGGTGCGGATAGCGGCTCGCCAGCAGCCAATGGGGCGGCGAGGCGCGGCGCCGGGGCAGTGACAGCGGGCAGTCGGCCGCCCGGAGACATGGGGCTCCGCCCCGGCCCACGGGGAGGGGAGGGGGAGACGGATGGAGCGCGCATGCGCAGTGCCGTGTTTCTCCTAGCACGTGCGTGCCCCGCGTGGGAGGGGGGAGCTGAGGCGCGCGGGGCGGAGCGGGGCGGGGCGGGGCGCGCGGCAGGGCGACCGTTACGCGGCGGCACCGCGACCGTTACCCGCCCCGTATTGTTTTTTTTTCCTTAATAACGCTTTTTTTCCCCCCCCAAAGTGACCTTGATTAAATTGGCTAATTAGATATCCCGGATTAGTTGCAGTCTATTTATTTATTTATCTATTTATTGGGGTGGGAAGTTTGGCAGTGGGTAATTTTTACGAATCATGTGCCAAAACAGCCAGACCTGCATTTTTTTTTTAATTATTTGTAGGGATTTATTTATTTATTTATTTATTTGTTTATTGTCAGTTCTGATGCAGGTTGGCTAAAATTCCCTGGTGTAAACACAATCTGAAAGAAATGCAGAGCAGCATCTCTTTAAGCCAAAGTTGGAACGCCTCAAAAAAAAGAACCTTCTAGGTTTAGGTTGGCAATTAGCAGACATTTCTCCTCAGAAGGAGCAGTCAGGCGCTGGGACGGGTTGCCCAGGGAGGTGGTGGAGTCACCGTCCCTGGGGGTGTTCAAGTAGAGGCTGGATGTGGTGCTTGGGGACATGGCTCAGTGGGTGACATTGGTGGCAGGGGGGTGGTTGGACCAGGTGGTCTTGGAGGGTTTTTCCATCCCTGATGATTCTGTGAGTCCACCATTCCTCTTCTACTCCACCACCACCATTAAAGATGGAAATAATCAGGAAAGGTTATTTCTGCCAGGTGGCTGTTTAGTGGCATAACACGCTGATTGACAGCACGGGGAAAAGCGAGCTCCCCTCTGCACCTTCCTGGTAGGAGCCGCTCCAATTGCTTTGGGATGTGTTGTGCTTTTATTACTTTTTATTATTGACGCTTAAAAAAAAAAAATCTATTCTTCTGGCTACAAAACAGCTGCGGCAGCAGAAAACAGTGCTGGAAGTGCTTTTGTGTAGAAACGTGGGCAGTCAGGAAAGCCAGTTTTCTGGCATTTCAGGGAATGCTATAATCAATTGTACTTGAGGAAAACTGCAGATACATTACTTTACCTTTTTACAGTATAAGTTAGAGCTGTGAGAGAAAAGTGATACCAGGGAGAAGGAGGCATGCATGAAACCAAACTGGGTGGACAAGGCAGTTGCGACGTCTCTTAAGAAGTGGGAACTGCAACTGGAGGTGCTCCTTCTTATCCTGTTTAACATTGACTTAGCAAGTGTCCTGTTCTCATTTGAACTGGCCTTCCATCAGCTGCAAGGACAGATGCATGCGGATTTGGTAGCTCAGAGAACCTACTCTTTTGCTGCTGTGGTATTATTCTGCTCCGTGTATTATTTTGTCCTCAGTAATTTTGCAGCTCTGCTTGTTCCTTTTGAGGCAATTCCATGGTCTCGAGCACCCTTTTGTTCAGTAAGCATTCTTAAGTGTCTCTTTCCTAACCTGTACTTTGCTGTCTGTCCTTGAATTGAGCATCCTATATCCCATGAACCCTCCATTAGGAGTACATACACGCTGCAAGTGTTTCTAGATCACCAAAATCATTATTTAAGCCAGCAACCACCTTGTGTTTCTGTTCATCTTGGCTACTTCCAGTGTATTAAGGTCATCATCGTAATGAGAGCTCAGAAATGAATTTCTGAAGTAGTCACTCCAGACCTGTATTTTGATTTGTTGCTTCCTAGCTCAGTGAAATATTTCTGTGTAAAGATGAAAGCACACATTCTGTAAATGCTTTGTTAGTGAAATTTAGCTGGACTACATAGATGGTTCAAGAAACATGTATTTTGGTGCTTTAAAGGCAAAGTCTTAAAAACTCTGATTCTTTCTGGATCCTGTATCGCCTTTTTCAGTTTTTGTTAGATTTCCCGTTCATTTACGGTTTCATCCAATGATACAAGTGCATTTTTCTCCTGTATTCCTCCCTCCTATCTATTATGTGACTGGATTTCTACAGGCTTTAACCTGGATTCTCTTACTTAAATCCCCTCCTGGTCAGAATCTCTCTGCTACGTGCAGTTTCAGGTGATGTGCATGCGTGACCAACCAGTGATACATCAAGCATGGTGGGAGCGGCATCCAGTTCAGTCAATCTCAGATGAAGTTTGTCCTCCTCAGCCAGTTTCTGCCTCCTCATCACTGTTTCAGCCGGAGGATGCGATGTTCTCAAGCCTGCATGGTATTGCCACTGGTGTGATCATCCTTCAACTCATTTCTCTCAAAATGAGCCTGCTTATTTTAAGCAATTTAAGGTGTGATTCCATGGCAGTTTCAGATGGTCTAAATCCCAGCTTCCCCCACCCCCTCCTCCCATTCCCACCCCCATGCTCCCATCTCTTTTCCTGTGCTGCCGTAAGTGCTTGTGCTACCTCTCTCTGTTGTAGCAGGGAATTGCCAACGAGGCTTATTTTGGCTGTACAGGTGAGGAGAAAACAACTGAGTGAGCCAGTCTTGGGATCCAGTACCTCTGTCAGGAGGGCAGTGACAAGAAGAGGTAATGCTCTCCTTTCTGTTTGTGCTGTTTCTTTCGGGAACTTCAGATGATGTTCTCTTTGCATTTTTTTTCCCCAGTGTTGTGGTTTGTACTAATTACCCCTCTTTATACCTACTCCATTGTTTGTTCCTGTAAGAAATTATCCTGTCACTTACCTATTGAACTAGCAATATACTAAACTAGCTGTAATTAGCAAATTGATAAAGATGCATATGATGCTTAAAACAATAATACAATAGCCTCTGCGTATTCCGCAAACCCATGACAATGCAAATGTCATGCAGTCTAATTTTAGACATGACACTGAGTCTTCTGTTCATTAGCCTTTGTTTATTGCCTTACAGCCAGCTTTAACAAGACAGATTTTAAAGAATGAACTCAGAATTTTGATCTCTAAGCCATGAATGATAACCTCCTGTTTTATTAATGGATGTTTGTTGTGGTTTTTTTTGTTTGTTTTGTTTTTAACTGCTATAGTTATAAAATCCTTTGTACTCCATTTCAGATGTAAGGCAAGTCTTCAGGGGATATATCCATTGACCATAAGACATTTGGGGTCCCCAGCCAAGAGCTTCTCCGTAGATTATTTCCAGCATGACTACAGACACAGAAGAGAACTGCCTGGAGCTGGGAAGAGAAGCAGGGAGGGAGGAAGGAAGGAAGCTTACACAAAATAAGATTAAATTTGCTTGGCTTTCCCTGGTATGGTTTATGTCAGATCTTGGGTTTTGATTTTTTTTTTTTATTAATTAGAATGTAGTAGTTTTGTCTGGAATATGGGTCTTGTACAAATGTTATTGAGGCTGACATCTTGGCATTTGGCACTTCATGCACTGTTTTAGTGCCAAGACTAAAGCCCCTAATAACATTTTATTGTGTTTTCTTTGTTACACAAAATGCTGCGTAAACCAGGAGGCTTTTGAAAAACACACTGTTTATTAATTCTAATGGAAAACTTGTTTACTTGTTTATTAAGTTTTAATGTGTTTTTTCTTTTTTTTTTTTTTCCAGAAATGCCACCTAATATTTGGTAAAGAAGGACTTTACTTCAGCCTACCCTTCCACTGTCTTCACCTTCCTAAAGAGGAGGCAGCGTACTTTAGAAGCGCATCCTGTATCTTTGCAGGTCTTCACTAAAGTAGTCAGTGGATGTATCAGTGAGACTCATTTTATTGTTAATTTATCTTCTTGATGCACAATATCAGACTCCATTTTCATTGACTGAATAACCGTGGAGTCATTATGAAGGCAATAAGAACTGAGTTACTAGCCTTGGAAGTGATTACTGCTAGATTTTTGCCTCTTAAGCCTCCAAACAGGATGTTGCATTATTATATGCAATTCTCTTCCCTGATGTACTGTCTGAGCATTGGCTAGAGTATCATGTTCCACTCTGATTCATGCAGAACACTTAATCTCAGTGGAGCCAAAGTAAGTATACATGAGATCGTAAATGACAGTTTTCATTGTCATGCTCCTTTTTTTTTTTTTTATTTTTTTCAATGTGGAGCTCTCTGTCTTGATGAAATACTATTTATTGCAAACCAGGGGCCTGATTGCTAGATGCTACTAAGCCATCAGATCCTACCTAGAACCCCTACCTACCTGTTTTTTTCAGGATAGGTGTTACAGGTCACTGAAATCCTGTTAAATATGACTGGTTTCTAACAGTTGTGTATGCCTCTCCCTCAGGCCACGTGTGATAGGCACAGCCACAAATTGAGCATCAGGGGTGTTCATCCCCGAAGTCGACTTTTCACAGCTGGTTTGAAGCTGAGATATCGGTCTTCTGGCCCAGTTCTGTGAATTACAGAATCATGGCTTACACGTGTAATTTCCCTTGGAAAATAAATATCTGTTTTTGAAAATACCTCATTTCTGTACATTCAGGTAAGAGCGTGTGGTAGCTGCCAGTCAGCCAGGGTTTCCCCTTGCTTACCACGTTTGTCAGTCTGAGCCTTGCATGAGGCACAGCACATATTTGAATGCAGCAGCACAAGCCAGCTGGCAGCATTTTGTGCATTGGGCTAGTGAGCAGCAGGATTCTCTTTACTTGTGTGATGCTCTTATCTTTCTTGTTTCAATGTTTATATTGGAGCAGTGTGCAGAGGAATGAAGAAGAAATGAGCTGCTCCACAGAGATTTATGAAGAAATTTTCACAACTCTTAATGCCCTTTCCTGCTCCACTGGTACAAACTGTGCCACGGTGCAGCAGAGAACTGAATGTTTTCAAAAGCACAAGGAAACCTGGCTTTTCAGCCTCACAGAGTGCTTGCTTGGGAGGGAGGGAGAGAGAGAAAAGGAAAGCAAGGAGGATTTCTAAGGCTGTGTCAGTACTGTACTTTAAGGAATCATTGAATAAAGCACCTCACATACATCTTGCTCATCCTCTGGCACTCCTAAGAAAGCAGCAGCTGCGACTGCAGTTTGTGAAGTGGCTGATGCTGCAGGTTAAGCAGTAAGTACTTACTGGATCCATCCCCTCAGATGAAGAAGTACTTGGGCAGCCTTGTGTGGAGCTGCTCAGTTTTGCCCGTGATGAGGAATTTCTTTTATATATCAGAGCAGTGCTCTGGTGTATTAAATGCAGCATGTGGGTTTTCTGAGCACGCTTTGATCACCCTAAATCCTCTCAAGCCCTCATTTAGGCATGTATGTCCTCCTCTGTCCTCCCTGTGAGGCACACCCAGCTGGCAATCCCACAAGGCCTCTTGATCCTATTCTGCAGAGAACCTGGTCTGATATAGCTCAAAAGATGCTGTGTTTTGCATGGAAGAGACGGTCCAGTTGCCAGCTTCTGATGTTCCCAGATTGTCATGTTGCTTTGTATAACCAGGACGGAGGATACACGCTTGCACAGCCTGTGCCCTAATTATGCAGCAGATAGAAACTTTTCAGGGGAACTTGGAAACTGGTATGAATCTGAAATGGTAACCCAAACCTAAAATGTTCCTTTTTATAATCAGTCTCCTAAGTCTTCCAAGCTACCACACTGATCCTATGGTATTACACTAAGCTTTCATTTCAAATCCTTTTGGGTAACTCAGTCCAACTTCCTCCATCTTTCTGAAGAAAATACGTTGCGTGATCTGCCTAGTTCTTGCCAGTAACACAAGGGGACAGCATACACCGTAAGGCCTTCGTTTATTGCCATTTTATTTTTGGATGAACTGTGTAAAGAGTATGGAACCAGGGCAGCTGAAGGCCTGTAAACCATTTACTTCCATATTTTGAAGGCTCAAGAAGGATTTAAATGGTGCGTAGATGTTGTGCTGGCTGTGTCCACATGTGAGGAAATTTTATCCACATGGATTATGGTTCATCAAGCTGTCTAGACTCCCTCTGTTACTAAAGCCTATCCTTGCAATGCCACATTTGTCCTACCTTAGAGCTGCTGAACAGCCGTTGCAGTAAACATCTTTGCCAGGGGGTGTGCACCCAGGGTCCCTAGGTTTCAAAGGATTTTGAAGAACTAAAGGGCATAGGGAACAAGTGTAATAAAGCTCACTGTGTAAAAAAGTCTCTGTAAACAGTTGACTGTGCCTATTTACATTCTCGAACCCCCATTCCCAGAAGCACCAAAATAAATCTGTCCAAATGGTCTAACCAGGGTCCCATGTGTGATCACACACAGGACAAGGAAGCTGTCTGTTAGGTCCTCATTGTTCCTCTGAGTTTCTTCTTGATTGGAAACTTGATTTTGGACTTGTTTTTGTTTTTTAACAAAAGATGATGCTTGGGGTCTTTTGACTTCACAAATTTGATATGGCTTGTATTTATCTGTGTATTTTATGTCTCTGTACTTGATTTTCTCGCCTGATGCTTTATGTCTGTTTGTTCCTTCTCTTCATTTGCATACCTGTGTTTTTACTGCATGTTCTGCTTCTGGTGCTTCCACACACGTATATGCACACATTTCCACCCACACTCCATCAATACCAATCTTACTATTTGTTACAAATTACTGCAAGGTAATTGAGTAGCTCCTCATTTTTCTTTGAACACTTTGTTCCTCAAGTGCAAGCTTCCCTTTTTATTTCCATCTATGCAGTACCATATCAAATACAGCTGGAAGCATGTCCTGCTAAGAAGACCCCACTTACTCTCTGACTTTAGGATTCTGCCCTGTTCCGGTGGGTCATTAGTGGAACAAAGCCAGAAGGAGATTCAGTTGTTTGCTCAAGTCTGAAAGGCCAGTGTTTCAGAACTGCAGAGTGTGCTATTAACAAGGATGAATCCTTTGGCAATGCATCCTTTCTGCTGCAAAATAGTTGCTGTGTGGAACCTAAGACCCTTATTACAAATTCATGAATGATTTTAATCCATTCTGGCAGCTTTCATAAGCATCGCAGTCATCTGGAAGCAAAAAAGATCATTAGTTTGTGCAAAATAATACAGCTATGCTCATATTTGATCTAGCTCTCTAGTGGGAAAGGAATACTTAAAGTTTTTTTTTTTTTTTTAAATAATCAAGATAGGTTTCTACTATATTAGATCTAACAAATCTATTTAGAAGTCATGTTCAATAAGACATAATAACACAATGCAGGGCATTAAAAAAAAAAAAAAGACATCTAAAATGTGCACAGCCACCCTCAATGTGCTAGAGATATGCTAGAGGAGTTGTAAAATCATGTTGTAAAACTTAAATATCAGTTGTCAGAAAGTGACAATCTAATAGGAAAATCTAGCTATCACAAATTCCTTCCTTTCATCTTCATCATTTTTAAACATCTGCCCCAAAAATGTGAGTTTCTCTCTGAGCACTCTTAATTTTTGGGGCACTGCTTGTTGCAGACGCAAAATCAGAAAGGAAATCAGATCTGAGAGTCAGCAGCTTTTGCTTCCCTGGGGCACTATGGTGCAAAATGATAGCAACAGTCAAGAAGTAACATTTATTGTGGTAGATGCCTGAAGAAGTACCCAACAGCTGATTTCTAGTACAATTTTCATAATATTATTTTTGCCGGTAGGCAACTGTCAAGATACTTTATGATTGCAAGTCAGAGGAAGCGTGTGTGGGAGAGGATGCATTGAATGGAGTATTCCAGAGCTGCTGTGAAGTTTTCTGTAATACAATCAACCCCGATGCAAGACCAAAAGTAAAGATCCGACTTTCAGAATTCCAGCTCTTATTTCTATAGAGCACCAAGCACAGCTGAGCTTTATTTGAGGCTCCTAAATGCTAAGAAATCTCTAACTTCTGTCAGTAGAACAGGTTCGTCCCACTTGCTCAGATTTGCAAAAGGAATTCATGTAAAAAATGTTTATAATTCATCTCTCTTCCCAGTCTGCCATGAAGAATTTGTGGTTTTACAGCTTGCTTTGCCACTGAATAATCAGAATCAGGCATCCTTCCTCTCTGCTCTGTTATGAATAATTTGCATGAAGGGGTACCAAAGAAGAGTGTAGTGAAATCACCCCCAGGCAGCTGAAGAGTCTGAAGAAATTAAGCCTGCGCATAAACTACACATAGACTTAAAAAAGAACAAGAGACCCATGCCTGAAACAGAGCAACGAGATGGCGAATATTTAGGTTGGTTTATATTTATTTACAAATGTTGGTAGCAGATGGTTACCAACATTTCATCAGTATGTCTGCTTAAGCAAACTTAAAAGCTGTAACAAACAGCACAATTTATGTAGCAGCTCGCCTTCTTTAGCCCACTCTCAACTTGCATTACCCAGAACAACTCCCATTACAATTCATCACACAGCTAAGTAGCTAAAAAAGGGAAGAGATGCAAGGGGAAAACCAGGAAAGCAGGATGGTTGTCCAGCACTAGGGATCAGTGGTTTCTCCACCATGGATTGCTATGACTGATAGTTCTGTGCACAAAGAATCGTTTTCAGAAGATTTCTTCCTCTCCCACATACACTCCATTGTACCTTGGTTGTTAAAGCTTACAGAGGCTACAGAAGCAGACACTACCTGAGCAACCAGATAGGCATAATCTATCTCACTGCTCTCTTTGCAAGGGAGCATATTTAGCAGACGAACTGAGCCAGTCTGCTTTTTTTTTCCTCCACATTACCCTTTTATTTTCATGCAACACACAAGCTGTCGGAGATGAGGTGATGACTGACAGATGAGGGTGGCTGGTCCAATGGATGCCTCTGGTAGATATTTGTTAAAAAAATGCTGGGTAAATGGAATAAATTAATAGAAAGGGGGGCTCTCAACTAATTTCCCCAACAGAATGCTTCACACCTAAGGGTACCTCCCACTGAAACAGTTTAATTCAGCTGGCCTCCCCTCTCTCTTGAATACCCAATTCACTCACGAGTTCAAGAAGAAAGATTATGTTTTTCCAGGCAACTGGAAGGAAATACTTGTGATGCCAAAGTGGAGATGGAAGAAAACATCAATTATATCACCACAAATGGGATGGGCAATATAATGAACAAACAGTGATTTAAAAATGGAAACGTGAATGCTTGCTCTGTAAATATTTGGACTGCCGCTGACTTTCCTGTTCTAGCTAGTGGCAAGGAACAGGGTCATGCCCTGTCAAAGGATGTCACTGTAGATGGTGCAGAGATGAGGGTAACACCATCATTTCCCTGTCTGACTTGGCCTTGCAGCCTGCCTGGGGTCAGAAACCTGCATTCAGCAGGAGCCCAAAGTGTGCGTGTCCGTGTGTGTGTGGGCTTGTGTCTGAGAAATAATTACTGACTGTACACTTATAAATCAAGACAATTACCAACTATAGTCTTTTGTTCCTTTCTGGGAAAATCCTGTATACAGGAGCTTTGTAGCCTCATAAAAAGCGGGTGGAGTCTTAACTGGTTTAGAATATGCTGATTTAATTGATTACATTAAAAATATTAAGAGACTGAGGAAAAAAATATTCCTTTCCTGTCTCATTTATACGTAGCAAATGCTCAAAACAACTTTTTTATGAGAGTGAGCATCGACTTAATTAGAAGTGGCGTGCTTTCAAAAGATTCCTTCTGCGTGATTCGACACATCACAGAGCAAGTTTCACTTAAGACGAGGACATGCATATTTAGATCCAAGGCTTGCAGGGCGTGCCTGCTCTGTATGGTTCACCGAGGTCCACCCTCAGAGTTAAGCAGGTCTCAGCTTACACATTAGCCCAACTAGTGAGCATTTCCATGCCAAGATTTGAGCGATGCTCTTGTTCCCTCATTGTTTCTGTACCTCATTGTTTTGGTATGTTCCTGGGCAGTGGAGCACAGAGCTGGCTCTGTGTGCTGGGACCCGTCCTTGTGCCACCCGAGGCAGCCCTGGCACAGCCAGGGGTGGCAGGGAGGGGACAGGGATGCAGGGCCACCAGTGCTCTGCTTTGCTTCTGCCCTTGCTGCCCAGTCCTAGAAGCAGACTAAGTCCTTTGGGGGCTTTAAAGCAGCGCCAGCCTGAAAGCACCAGCCTGAAGAGTGGATGATGGATGGGGGCAGGCTAGGAACTGGCTGGGAGCCCTGAATCACTCCGCAGTTCAGGCATCACCACGCTGAAGGAGACTTTGGCAGCGTCCACGCTTACCTTCCAGCTGAATCATCCCGCACCTGGCCAGGGTCGGGACGCCAGGGAGGGAGGCTGCCCTGCCAAGGGACTGTGCCTGGCTGGGGCTGGGGTGAGCTCTGGGGCTGGGGCTGCCCCCCAAGCACAGGCACAGCCACCCTCCTGCCTGCTGAAGGCAGATGCATCTGGTCCATCTCTGAGAAAAAGGCAGACTAACCAAACACAGGGGCAGCAAGTTTATGGGGTCGCTCTTTTCCCCTCCGTGTCAGGGAGTGGAGCCGGTGCCCTGCCGTCCCTTGGGAAGCAGCAGCTCGGGGCCTGGCCATCAGTGGGTGCAACTGCTGCCACTGGGCTCGTCTTAGAAGTCGCGGGTAAAGACATATGTAGGCTACAGCAGATCACATTTTCATTAGTGGTGCTGCTTCTGGAGAGGAGCGCCGAGTAGTAATCATTATTATTGCTTTAGCAGATTGTATCTGTGTGCTGCTGCCACCTGCCACTTTCCATGCCATGCTGCAGAGACAGCCCTGGCTTTAGAGCCTAGTGGGTGACCTTATTATCAGCTGCATGTTTTCGAAGCCCACAGAAGGCTGCCTGTGAATTATACAATTTAGAAATAAATACACTGGAGACTTCCTTTTCCTTGCTGCATGGCTTCTGGGTCTTTAGCATCCATACAGGTCATTTTTCATTTTTCTCTCTGCGGCAGGCTAAGATATTAGGTGAGGGAAGGAAGGGGGAGAGAAGGAAGGGAAGGGCGGGAGGGAAAGGAGAGAGGGAAGGGAAGAGGAAGAGGGAGGGAAGGGAAAGGAAAAATGAGAAGAACAACAAGCAAGAAGAAGAGAAAAATAATTTCTACAAAATCACATATAAGCAGAGATAATGGCATTGCCAAGACCTGGTTCACCGAACAAAAGCAAAAAGCAAAGTAAATATGTTTTATCTAGCAACAGCTTACCAGCTGAAAATTATCCATGCCAGCACAGAAGTTACCAGGGTTGGCAAGCCACCCCATTCCCTTCCCTTCCCATAATTTGTCCAGCTGGTTTTAGTGAACTTAAGATTTCTTGTCCCTTCAGTTCTCACGATTCCTGGGCTCTAACCCACAGCAGTCCAGGTGATGGACTGCCTGGGTGCTGAATTTGGTTTTATTTTTTGCTTGTTTATTTCTGAAGTAAGAGAGCTGGGATTTCAGACTTTTCACTCAAGTGCTATCTTTACTTTCTGGGCGATTGAATATGCAGGTGCAGAAGGCCAGAGTGATTCGGGACCTCTGGCTTCCCCACCTGGCTGAGTGTCACAGAGATGATACATCAGAAGGGGAAGTAAGACAGGGGGGGATCCAGCAATAATTGTTTGGGTGGTGCTACAAAAGCACAAAATGATGGTGGTGGAAACAGTGCTCCCAGCTCTGTCCGGATGGCCAGCCTCTCTACAACCTGTCCAGGCACTCACCTGGGTCAACACGAAATATGGCACAGATTGTTTGGAAGGCAATACTTCTTTGGATCCTTATGCTGTATAAATCCCTGTATTCACTGATTCAACAGAGGTGCACAAGTTTACACCACTGGGAAGTCTGGCCATATCTTTAATATATAACTCAAACTCTTTGTCCCAAATCTGGAGAAAATTATTCCAAAATGTGATTCTCTACGCTGGGAACAGTGTCATTTAAATGCAAACTGTGGCTTGGCCATGGTCAAAGGTTTGTGGAATGCATTGTTTCCATTTTAAATGTGTAGAAAGAACGAAATTTGTAGCTGAAAGCCTGATAATGTGGTTATCCTTGTTCAATTTTTTAGCACCATCTGTTCTTCCCAAGTAAGAATTCCTGACAAATCATATGAGCGAAAACTTACTTTATTTCTCCATGCAGCAGACAAACCATTAGAGTTACAGAAATCTGGTTGGGCAAAGAAATATGTTTATAAAATGATTGGTTTAAGTCTTTGTTGTCTGAGAAAATGACTTTTTAATGTACTGACAGCTGTCTCCCTCTGGCATGTTTTCAGTTTAACAGTTTATGTTGGAGCCAGATCATTTGTTTCATAACTGGCTGCAGCATAACAAACAGCACTTTTAAATCCCCAATCAGCCCACGTATCACATAAATGTTATTTGTCCCAATTGGAATACCTTCCCAATAACTACTTTTTCTTAATCGTGCCTGAAAAATGCATAAGTAATATGGCCACACAAAAATCCTCTTTTAATTCCTGTCGATAAAAATGTTACATATCTGAAAAGTTTGGGTATTTTAATAGGTTGCCTTAATTTAGAGTTGAGGCAGCTACCCAGCACATTAATGCATACTTATTTATTTGGTGAAATACTTCTATAGTGCTTATTTAAATCCTATCTAGAAAACAAATGTTATTATTTTCTGCTCCCTAAAGCCTGTTTCCAAAACCCAGCGTGCTGGACATGGTGCAGACACAGTCTGCATGCTTGCAGGCTGAGCCAGGGGGCTGTTTAAGCATCTTCACCGGGATTCATCTCTCCATCTGTATCCAGTGGTGTCCAGCTGGATCCAGGCTGGTTTTGCATGGCTGAGTACAGAAGTCTGGCCAGAGTTTGGTGTCCACCCTCCCATCCTTTGTGCACCACACCGGACATTTCACCTCCTCTTTGGAGCAGCACCTGTACCTTTGGTTGGAAACTGCAGTCTGAATACAGAAATCAATTAGGGGCAGCTGGAAGTGGCAGAGAGGGAACTTTTCTTCATTTCCATCTAAAGTGGTCTTCCAACATCACTGTAGCTGCTTAAAAGGTCCTATGAACAGAAAGGACAACATCAGACTATTATGTCCAGTTTTGGCAGTGTGATGCTACTTTTCCCTGTTCCGTGGGGAGAAGAGAAGCTCGCAGGTCAATCTGATCTTTTTTGGCATAGTACATTCTGTACACAGCAGTGCCACCCATACTCATTTGGTAAGGCTTCCTTAACATCGTTTTGAGATGTTACTGATTTTATTAATGATTAGATCAACTCATCATGCAATGAGAGCAGTGTTCAGGCATCTCTTCAAGGGTGGAATATGTTCTTTGACCCTGAACCATAGCATTTATGCCCTCTTCTAAATCTTGTCTTTCAAATAAATCTTGCAACCAAGGTGGGAAGGATCTACTGCAGGTAGAAAATTGTCTTGCTAACCGAACAGTGAATGACACCATTCCTGGATGTATTTCTGTGTTGCGTTCCGTGTCTGTGATCTATCCCAAGGCTATGTGCACTCTGAACTGAAACATTTATTTCATGTCAAAATAGCGTGCTTATAGACCGTATGAAAACAGAGCAAATGTTAAAACCTTTGTGAGCTTTATGCCACCAATGAATAGCATAGGGAAGGAAAAATGTAAGCTCTCTGTAGAAATAAGCATCTAGATAAAACAACTGCAAAGGAAAATGCATCTGGAGAATGGCTTTTTAGGGGAAAGAAAGAAGCCCCATTAAATAAGCAAGCATTTGTCAGCTGGCTGCCAGAGATTGCAGCTGTAGGTAGGAAAGCAACTTCTGACCCTTGGCTTTTAGATTCTCTCCCTAACCCGCAACAGTAGCGGTGTGACACAAAGGTGAAACCTGGAGCTGCACAGGCAGCAGTAGTGTGGTTGTATTGACTGTGCATTGTATGGCATTGGCTGTCCCCTTTCCCTACTGTGACTGGGGAACCTGCATTAACTCTGCTTCATGCTAGAGTTGCTTTTAAGTAGAGGATTTGCCATGTCAGGTAGGCTGACTGTCAATGGCAAACGAAGCTTAATGGTCAGAAGGGGAGTGATGGGGGTTATGTGGCTATCTTGGATGACATGACATGGATTCCTAATGTTGAAACTCTGGGAGAACCTGCATTTATGCTATTTAACCTGAAGCTGCCCCTGTATTGACCTGCAGCTCTCATCTGATCATTCTGCCTGTGAGAACCTGACTGGAGAAGAGGAAAAGAGTGCAGTTCATATTTGATTCTAGCTCTAGTTCAGGTCCCAGAACTCCAGAGTGCTCCCAGACTTATGAAGAGTTCTATTCTGAAAGTTTTATCTCTCACATGCAAGCAGAGGACCTGGTCCCAAAACTGTGTGGAAAGATTTCGAATCTGGGTCAGTCTTGCTCCCTCTCTGACTCAGGAAGCTCTTAGTCATGGTAGGTAGGCAAAATAGTCACATCTCCGTGAGTAATATTCCATTTTGGGGAGCCAAAGATTCCCTAAGTTTTGGGGCTGCTAACACATGGCATTCAAGGTGGGTTTTACTCCAGATGCAGCAGAGGATGGAGCACAAAACAGTATGGAGTAGAAAAGATGAAACTGCTGCAATAGCACAAAGAAAATATTGATAATTCTGAATATTGATTTATTAGCAGAGTTTATAAAAAATCTCAATTCTATGTTTAAAATTATGAATGCTCTTGCAAGATACTCTCAGCTCTGAAGTGTGCCCTACAGTATATTTTTTTCAGCTATTCAGATGACAATGGAGTGTCAGGAATGTCACATTGGGTGTGTGTGGATATGTAATAGCATTCATGAGCTTCTGTGATGACACAAGCTTTGTAGAAGCTCTCCGACTATAGCAGATCTCAAATAAGTGATTGTTCTGAATAAATTGTCTACGCTATTGTTTTCCCACTGCAAACAGAACAGAGCCATTTTTAAACAGGCTGGATAAAAAATGATATAGAATTCACTGTGTGAAAGGAAAGGACAATTTCAATTATATTTTCCCCGATATTTTCTGAACACTTCTCAGAATGTTTTTTTATTATTGCACAATTCTTTTGGTTCAAACCCAGACAAGGCTTTGGAAAGTGTTGCCTCCCACTAACAAACATGAGATTTGCACACAGTTATTCACTTAATGTTTTGGAACAAGGAGTCGCTTATGCAGCTAGACAAGGGGCAGAGCTTGGGAAAACTTTTCTATGGCACTTCTCCAAGCCACAGCTGAA
Organism: Anas acuta; assembly: GCF_963932015.1. Taxonomy (NCBI): domain Eukaryota; kingdom Metazoa; phylum Chordata; class Aves; order Anseriformes; family Anatidae; genus Anas; species Anas acuta. The sequence continues at coordinate 78,494,282 of NC_088979.1, forward strand.
GAGGGCTGTGCTTTTGTTTCTTAGATTTCAGATGCTAATTGCAGCAGGATACTTGTACAGCACATTAGTGAAAGCCTTCAGTAAGACAAAGGTGCCATGGCAGTCAATATTCATGGTTCAGCAAACAAGCTGAAGCCCCAGTATCTTGCTGGGGAATGTGGGGCTGTTTTCCTGATGAGTCCTTGCAGTGGGTTCATGACCCTTCATGGTCATTACAGACCTCATGCCAAATTTTGTGAGAGGGTTGCTGTCGAGCCAATACAGATAATAGCAGCCCATCTTCTGAAACTCTCACTGCAGTTCCAGCTGGATGCAGCATTTATGCTGTCTCAAGTTGTGATTTACAGAACATTTACAAGATACTTCACTTTGGAGTGAGCAGAGCAGCGAACCAGCAGAGAGCCAGGCAGTGTGCCCAAGCACAGGCTGATGTGCACATGTGTCCTGAGAGGGACAGCCTTTGGAAAGACCGTGATTTACAACCACTCACCCGTCCCAGCGCATTAATGTTTTGGGCAGATGTCACAGGCCATTCCACCCTCCTTGCAGCACATTTTTCAGCCTCCTCACCACACTGCCCTGTGCTCGGGGCTGCCTGTAACCCCAGCTGGAGTGGGGAGGCACAACTGAGGCCAAGAGGGAGATTTTGAGCATCTTCCAGCTAGCAGGCAAAAGTGTTCTTCCCTACCACATCCCTCACGCTGAATTTAAACCCTTGCTGAGAAGCCAGGGCACTGCCAGAGACCCCAGGGCACTCAGGGAATGGGCACCTCTGAGGCTAGAGAAGGTCCTTCATTAATGCAGAAGTATGGTAGCAATAGAGGATAACTGAGACTGGAAAGGTGCTACCTAGTAGGGCACACAAGAAATAAGGGAACTTTCATGTCTAAAGCCTGCTGTTTTAAACAGCAGTGTCAGCTAAAATGGGAGTATTTTTTAATTTAGCTTTCATACTATATCAGTTCCAGAGGTGGTCACATTTTCTCTGCAGTGATATTACTGAAGTAATTCTCAGCTGAGTCCGTAGCCTTATTTTGTGTCACATCACTCTTAGATATCTGGAAACATACCATAAGTATTAGGCATCTCCTGGAAATGAAGAATTATAGAAAACACTTGCCTCATCCTTGAAAATGACAAAATATTTTACTGTCAAGAAAATCAGCCACAGACTGTCTTTTAGTGTAAATTGCAACCAGGAGGTTCTCAAATAGGTTGTAATGATCAGCCTCCCCGTTAAAAGCCTCAAAGTGCCTGCATTATACTCTCAGTGGATCATGATTTTGCTGTTGTTGCTGTTGTTTAATTAGGGCAATTAAAAACATTAGCACAAGATTTTCAGCAGGAGGAACTGCAGCTTGGGTGGGGTGAGAGGAAGCTCCTTGCTCTGCAGTTTGCTGTGGCTGTCCCACACCCCTCTGGGAAGTGCTATGAGCATCGCTCTGCCTGAAATGGTTTGGATTTATTGAAATGCCCACCACTACTTCGTTTTCAGAAATATTTCTGCCCATTGCTAAAGGTTACTGTGAGAACAAGATGCCATCTCGTGGTCAGATTTTCATCTCACAGGTCTGAGTTTGCTTTCCTGAGAAGCTATTTAAATGGTCCCTCCAGCTTAAAACTAACAAAATAACTAAACAAGCATTTTCAGATTTCATTATAAACCCAGGTCCCCCACTAATACCTGAAGGCTTTTAAAGCAGAATGTTCTGCTATTAATCATAACCCAGAAGTACATTTAGAGATAACAATCATTTACAAAGTTATGAAAGCAAAATGCTGATACGTGCATTTTATTTTTCGAAAGTCAAGCAAACATATTAATTTTCCAAAGTGTAATGATTTTGTGCAACTGCTTGGAAAAAGGTAGCGCAAGCATTATTCAAGGGAAAGCCTATGATTCCCATAATATAGGTTGATGTAAATAGCTGGTAGGACTACCTCATCTGTTTTCTACATTTCCTTATTTCTGAACCTCATGTACAAAGCTGAGTGATAAGAACACCAACACGCAAAACATGCCTGAAATACAAAGCTTATAGACTTAGGGAGCACTTCCTAAATGTCAATTTTTGTCCAATCAGTTATTCAGGAGTAACTTGTGAAATTAAGAATCAAAGAGTTGCATTTTATAAGCCATTCCCAATGCTCAGGGCTGGGGATCAGGCATGGTGGTTTGACCACGCTAAGCAGCTAAACACCACAACTGCTCTCTCACTTGCACTCCTTAGATGAGGAAGGGAAAAAGTACAGGAAAGAACAACTCATGGGTTGAGAAAAGGATAATTTAAATAAAGGAAAAAATAAATAGTTCTTAAGGAAAGATTATTATAAACTAAACAACTGAACAAAAGAGGAAAAGAAAAGGGGAAAAGGCAGGAGGAAGGGAAAAAAAAAAACAAACAACAAAACAAAGGCTATGTGGAAGTGCAGAGATGTAGTCAGCTGTTTAAGTACAATTCTTACATATACATTAACGTTTTCCTCTCCAGTTTTCAACTTGGAATGCAATATTTTTCATCATACTCTTTGATCAGGATTCTGATTCTAACAACAGTTCCTAGTGCAGAGAACTTTTCCAGAGAACAGAGAAGCAAACCAGTCCTGACCAGTATCTACCCAAATCTGTTTCTTCTTACCACAAAGCAAGGTCTGAATGCAAGTAAGGCACCTTTTTCATACAGCCTGTTGCTCAATCTTCACAAATACTTAAAAACATTCTTCAAAGTCAGCCTTACCTGCATGCACTTGAGCTTCTGAGGTTGGTTTTATTTATTTATTTTTGTAATTATTATGTTTTAGGGCTGGGAAGGAAGCTTAGAATCCATGTAAGTTACTTCACTAAAAACAGTGAAGGTGAAGGAAGTACTCAAACTCCCCAACACGAAACAACCGTAGAACCCAGGAACATTTACCTGCCCACCTCTGAACTTGAGTCACTGCCAAACTACTTCCCAGTGAAGTAGTACCAAGTAGTACCACCTGGGTTTTACTGTACTGAGAAGGCACCACCAATGTAACTAGCTCATAGAGTCTCTAGAATTATTTCACAGAGACCATAGAAAACATGAAAAAGCAGCCTACTGGGGAACACTGAGTCCATTTCACCAGGACAGTAGAAAAGCACCCCAGATAACCCAAGCCTCAAACTCCCCTGGGAAGGCAATTCCTCCCATAAGTCCTCATGCTTCCTATATAGCAGAGATCAAATGATCCCCACCTGGCAGATTTCACTTCACAAGGGTGGAGCCAAGAGACCTTGTGGAATAGGCTCATCTACCTGGCTTCTTTATGCAGGACTTTTCAAAATCTATCCCCATGACCTCTGACTGCAGTATTTACTTTGGCTGCATATAAACTCTCAGGTATAAATGCCTGGATCCGGATCCTCACTCCCTATTCAGGTCAAGGACTAGGCTGGAAGTTTTGGCTTTGATTTGGTTACATGACTACATTGCTGCTGTTGTGGTTTTCCCTGGCCGGCAGCTAAGCACCACACAGCCATTTGCTCATGCTCCCTCCTCCCTCTCTGGGATGGGGGAGAGAAATAGGAAAATGAAGCCTGGGTGTCGAGACAGAGACAGTTTATTAAGACAGAAAAAATAATAATAATAATAACGATAATAGTACTGCTACTACTAATGTGTACGGAATAAGTGATGCACAATGCAATTGCTCACCACCCGCTGACCGATGCCCAGCCTATCCCTGAGCAGACGCCCCCCCCATCCCAGCTAGCCACCCATATCTATTGTTTAGCATGACACCAGATGGGATGGAATACCCCTTTGGCCAGTTTGGGTCACCTGTCCTGGGTCTGTCCCCTCCCAGCTCCTGCTGCACCCCCAACCTGCCCGTTGGCAGGACAGAGGGAGAAGCTGAGAGGTCCTTGGCTTGGTGTAAGCACTGCTCTGCAACAATTAAAACATCGGGGTGTTATCAGCACTCTTCTCATCCTAAGCCAAAACATAGCATTCTACCAGCTACTAGGAGGAAAATTAACTCTATCCTAGCTGAAACCAGGACAGCTGTTTTCTGGCAGGTCACGGGAAGAAGACTGTCTGGCTTGGGGGAGCTTCTGTACACATGGCGTTTAGGCTGCAGCCAAAGTGTTCCTCTAGATCTGGAAGTTTGAAGTTGGTTGAATGGTTGGAGAGCTGCCTGGCAGAGAAGGATCTGGGAGTATCAGTTGATGGTCAGCTGAATATGAGCCAGCAGTGCGCTCAGAAGGCCAACAGCATCCTGGATTGCATAAGAAACAGTGTGGCCAGCAGGGCTAGGGAAGTGATCGTCCCCCTGTACTCAGCTCTGGTGAGGCCTCACCTTGAGTACTGTGTTCAGTTTTGGGCACCTCACTGCAAGAAGGACATGGAGGTGCTTGAGCGAGGCCAGAGGAGGGCAATGAAGCTGATGAGGGGTCTGGAGAACAAGTCTTGTGAGGAGTGGCTGAGGGAGCTGGGATTGTTCAGCCTGGAGAAGAGGAGGCTCAGGGGTGACCTTCTTACACTCTATAGGTACCTTAAAGGAGGCTGTAGCGAGGTGGGGGTTGGTCTATTCTTCCATGTGCCTGGTGACAGGGCGAGGGGAAAGGGGCTAAAGTTGTGCCGGGGGAGGTTTACATATTTGGAAGAACTTCTTTACTGAAAGGGATGTTAGGCATTGGAATGGGCTGCCCAGGGAAGTGGTTGAGTCACCATCCCTGGATGTCTTTAAAAGATGTTTAGATGTAGATCTTAGGGATATGGTTTAGTGGAGGACTTGATAATGTTAGGTAAGAGGTTGGACTCGGTGATCTTGGAGGTCTCTTCCAACATAGATGATTTGGTGAATGAGATGGAGATAGCAAACAAATGTAAATGAAGAAAATAAAGCTTTTGGACAATGACAATTATTTGAAGACATTCCCACAGGTTTAAATTGGTTGAATACTTGAAAGTTAATTAATGTAAATTCAGGTTGCATCACTGAACTTGAAGTAGTTAGATAGACTTGCACCATTGTAGAGTCTCAGTTACAGTTTAAATTGTCACTGCCTCAAACTTCATAAGAATGAAAGAGAAAACCACATCTTTCTACTTTGTCAGCTAGTGGCAGACCTAGAGGAAAAAAATGTTAAATTGTTAATTGTTAATAAGTTGTTAAATTTTAAAAATAATGCTGTTTTTAGGACATTTCACCAACTATATAGTATTTAGTTGTAGTCAGACTACAAATGAAAGAAAAGATGAAAGAGTAGAAGGTACTTGAATGGCCTTAATTTACATGGTAATTAACAACAACAATCTGCAATGATTTATAAGTGCCTTACACCATTCATCCTTAAGACAAAAAAATGGGACTCCCATCTAATTTAAGAGGAGTGCAATCCCTCTCAAAAAATGAGAGTCTGGGGTACACAACTGAGTACTGAAAATCTTAAGACTAGGCAGCACCGAAGTCAACTGAGAAGGGAGTATGAGTCTCTTTGGATCTAGATGTAACTGAAAGGAAACTCAGATTTTAGCCCTGAGCAACTATTTTTAGGGACAGGCTGGGAACTGGTACTTTTTAACCCAGGGTCCATTTCAGCATCTTCAAAGCTAAAGAAATGGTTGACTGCTGTGTTGAATTGTGTTCCTAGCAGAAAAATGACTGTGCATTGCCTGCATGCAGGCCATGGCTCTGGTCTTTGCTATATGGCCCCACACGCATGCTGGCAGTGGCTGTACGTCTATGCTCATAAACTGTGCACGCCCAGAAACACTCCTGGGCATTAGGACTGATGCTGTGGGGTGGCTGATGTCCATTCCAGGTCACCATCTGGCCTTCAGATGGAAACAGCTGTGTGCACATGGCCACATGCTGCTGTTGGTGCCTGGAAATAGCTCTGGGGGAGCACCCAGTGTGGCACAAGGAGCAGTTTAAGGTAGGTGCTTGTGGTCCTGTGCCCAGAAACCTGCTTGGCTTGACCAGCACAGTTGGGCACAGAGCAGCGCAGGGGCTGTGCATGCAGCCAAGGATGAGGGAGGGGAGGAAAGTGCAGGTGCAGTGATGGGAAATGCTTGGCTTGAGTCAGCCCTGACAGCACTGTGGGCTCTGTCCTGATGCCCCAGCAGGAGGAGGGGAGGTGCAGCCAGCTCCGAGCCCGTCTCCATGCCTGCACTGCAAGGAAGGTGACCGCAGCCAGGCGTGAGACAAGAGGAGCAGGGAGCTCTGCTGGGCCAGCCCTGTGGCAGCTCCATTTGGCAGGTGCTGCTGCGTCTTAACTGGTGTCAATTTGTGGGAAAGCATAACAGAGCAAAGGTGTGAGTGAAAGCAAAGGATACAGGGAAAAGAGAGCTACTGTACTGCTGCCAATTGATTTTTTTTTTCTTTTTTGGCAGCAAAGTGGCTTTTATTCTCACTGCATCACGATGAGAGCTTCAAAGCCCATTTAAGTGCCTGTTTGCCTTTCCTTTTATTCTGCATTGCAGCTGGCATGCCCAAGTAAGCCAGCTTGCTCTGAACGCACACTAGAGATTGTCCAACATCATCAAAGCAGAAGTGGTACCTTCATGTGCTCCTTCAAGGCAAGCAGACATCAGGATTAGAGAAGAAAGCTGAGGGTGTGCTTGTCTTCCCATTCCTCCCAGATGTGTCCTCAACTGTGGCAGCTGAGGCACAGCAACCAGCACTGTGGGCTTTGCTCAGACCTGCCGAAATGGAGAGGAGCTGAGTGAAATGCAAACTGACAGAGCCGGTCACTGAGCTCCAGGGGGCCTCTTTCCTTACAGGTGCTTCTGCCTGCAGAGGCAGATTTTCTCTGCAGCTACACACTAATCTGAAAATTTAAGCAAGCTATCATGTAATTTTGTACTAGATGTTTGCTCTTTTCTTTCTGTCCCTTTTTTTTTTTTTTTTTAATCTTCTGCAACACTGATAGACATTAAAAGACAAAAGGCAAAGAAAAATTCAGTGAAAGTGATTCGTTCCCTTCCACCCTCTATCTGCCAGCTATGACAGGTAGCAAATAGAGCAGCACTGCATCCTGCCTTGGGTCAGGTCAGGACCACCTGCTGCTGCAAAGTCAGCATGATCGGGAACCAAAATATCCATAAATGTCAAGTGTATCTCCAAAGACGGCAAAGGTGAAAGGAGCACCTGTGTTCACACACACTGCTCTTCTGCACAAACAGGGCATAGAGCTGTTCTCTTATGCTGGATGACAGCCACTTTAGAAAGATACAATTTCATTTTAAGTGCCTGTGCAATTCCCCTGGTAAATCATTCCAGCTGTTAATCTTCTTACTTCAAGGAAACTGTGTCCTATGTCGAGGCTGAGTTTATCTATACAGAGTTTTGCTTCCAGCTACTAAACATTGGTCAGCTGCTGGCTGCAGGATGGACAGCCAGGACTGGAGGCAGCTCTGTAGGTTTGGGGGAAAGAAAGGAAAACGCATTGTTCCTCTTTTATTCCCTAACAAAGCTAATTCACAGCACTGGCCAGTGACAGCAGTAGTTTACAACTACTGATGTCCTCCTCCTCCCCTTTCCCTGTGAATTCATTCATGGCTGTAAAAGCAACTCTCACGCCAGCATTTTTTAACATGTCTATCTGAAATGATTGTAAGACCCATTCTTGAGCAAGCCGAATGACTCAATCCCTCTGTACAAGCTGAGTAACTTGATCCCTCTGCATCACAGGAATTCCCTCCCCATTCTGGATCATTTTCTGTGTTCCTCCTGTGAGTTCCCTCCTTCCTGCATGCTCCCTGGGGGCACGTTATTCTTGCAGCACTCTCACAATTTCCGCATACAGAGGCAAGATCACTTTCTTGCCTTAGCCCTCCTTAAGTGTTGATTTTCCCATGCTATCACAACAACCAAGGCAAGGTGAAGGACTCATGGCTTTCTGTGACGAGCAGACCATTCCCTCAGCTGACACAAACACATGGATGCGTTTCCAACAGGATGGCTGAAAAGTCTCCCCAAACCAGATTTGCCCTCAGCAGGGTGACTAACCACAGGCCTGGTGCTTGTCGTCTGCTGTGACCTCTTCCACCCTCCTTTGGCCAGTCACCCAGCAATGTCAGCGCAGGTCTTGGCTCCAAATTTTCCTAATCCAGCAGGCCAAGCCCCCCAGATGTTCCTCCTAAAGTTCAAGTTTCTGCTTATTTCTGAATCCCAATAATGCTTTGTTGACTAACAGTTCAACAGTTCATACTTATTTATATATGCAAACTTACGTGACCCATATTTCGTTACAGAGGAAGTTTTAGCAGCCTAGAATCAGAGAGAAATACTTGAATCTGGGTGCCACCAGGGCATAGCAGCCTGGAGAAACTCCAGTCTCTGGCACCCAGCCACAAACCACTATTCCAAATGTGGATTTCTGTGGCAAAATAATCTTCCTGAATAGAGTCAGTAAGCTCTTATCAGATCCAGCCCCAGTTACAGTTTATTTTGTACAAGTTTGTTATGATTATTTTGCCACTCTAACAATGTGGGTGATGCTAATGAGCCACAGTTACAGCATCTCAGTAACTCTGCCTGAAATGACACGCAGAAAGATCAAAACAGAAGACAAAGGTTAATTGAAAACTCGCAAGGTCGTCATCATCCTCCAATATGCTAGAACCTGCTTCTTGTTCCTACTAGCTGGATTTCCTGAGTATACAGCCATCAGATACTAGTTTTCAGGTTTTACGGCCAAGTAAAATGTAAAATGTTTATTTTCAAAAAAAAAGGTATCCAATAATATTTATCTGCAGTATTTCATAACTGCCAAATGTGGGAACAGTGCTAAAAACTGGGAAAAAAAAAAATCCTCTTATTTCAACTTACTTTATGTTCTGGAAAAAAAAATAAAAAAATAAAAAATCTGTCGATTTAGAATATCAAATAGACATCCATATCAAATAGACATCCACTTTCCTGCCTTCACCTCAGAGGTATCGAAAAATATTACCCTGTCAGTTCTACTCAGACCTAACGGGAAAAGATTGCCTCTCACAGTATCTGCTCACAGCCCAAGCTAATCCTTTTGTAGCACTTGTCTGTTAATATTTAACAGGCTCCAAAGTGCTCAGATTCAGTGGCCAAAAGCCTCACTTACGAAGTAATCCTGTACTAGAATTCCTATTTGGTTTCTAACACATAATCTTTGCCTTTGTGAAATACTTTTGATTACTTAGAAATTCTGACATGACCTTAATACATGTCTCATAAAGAATTATGGCAGAAGTGACAAGTTAATTTCATAGTGCAAAATATGAGGACAGCAGTAATGGATTATTGGTAGAATTTAGTCACAAATAGGAGATAATTTTTCTACTAATATCAACATAATTTTATCTCTTCAGTTAGTATTAATTTCTTTAATTTGCAGTTATTCAGATTCTTTGTGTGTATTTAATTATTGCATTCCCCTAACTCCAGAATAAATATAATATATATTTATCTATACATAAAATATTATCTATATTCAACAATTAAGGGAAAGCAACACCATTAGGATTGTAAATAATTGAACAGTAAAATTTATGTCTTACAATAAGCCATGAACTAAAACTTAGTTAAAGAATGTCTCAGGCTCCCTTTCTAATTTTAAATAGATTTTAACAGTGTATTCCTATCCAGCACATAATTCAAATGCATCATCTTCATTAATTCTTTAGTCACCCATTGTAAAAATGGTAATCTCAGTAAATTCACTTGATAATAGTATAGAATCTCCTGCATAGGAATTGCACAGTATTCCAAATATAACAATGAAAGCAGAATCGCTTAAGTCTTCAATGATTTTTTTTTTTTTTTTTTGAAAAACAAAAGACGCATTGGTTTATCTCTTTGTCATTTGTGTGTCCTATGTGGGGGAAAAAAAAAAAAAAAAAAAAGCTCATTAACTATGTGAAACATCTGTCCACAGGCTTTTTATGGAAACAAAAACTGTGAAATCTGGTCTCCAAATCTACAGCATTTTTTTTCTCCAGTTTTGGAAGTAAATGAATAGAATAGGTAATACAGATACCTAAATTACCTTAAAGGTGATAGAACAACCAAAGACTTCAGTGAAGGAATCCATTTCCCCACCTGCTGTTGTCATAGAGGGTGAGTTACCAGTCTAGCACTTAAGATGGAGGCCATACACAATACTGACACCTTCACCTTTTTTCTACCCTACTTTCTTCTACCCAAGGTGTTTATGGACCTTGCACACGACCTGGCTGGGAGAGGTTCCCATTGCAGGATAACTGGGCAAGAGAAAAAAGCCCTTTAGATTGCTTTGGTTGTGAAGCCTTCCTGACCCCATGTAGGCTGCACTGTGGGAAACCTTTGTCACTTGGAGATCTGGCCTGTGAGCTGTCAACGTGTCGACCAATTCAGTAACACAGAGCTCTATAGGGCTGGGTTTTGCTGGCAAAATTGAAGGAATGGAGATGCTTCAGGACTGCAATGCATGCATCACAGCCACAAACAGGCGTTTGGCTTGAAAGACTGGGCTGTAGCTGGGATGCATGACCCAAGCAGGATGGGCGTCATGCCCTTCACACCAACTGTTTTGCTCTACGGACCTGCTCCTATTCGCCTATGCTACTTGCTAATTAATACAAAACCTCATTGAAGAATGCCACCCTTTCAGCTTCCTGAAGGCCCACCCCAGCCCTTGCTGTCTGTGTGTTCATTTACCTCAGCTCTACCAACCAAGGTGTTTCATTGCTGGATCACTGAAATGATCTGTATCAAGGATGAAAAGAAGGTTAATATTTTGCCAGGAGTTAATGTGGTAGTCGGCACAACCAAGTGCACCGTGTGCTGCCGTGGAGCATGGGAGTCAACAGCCCAAGACTGGGGAAAGATGCTCATTGTGTTAGTGTTGGTGAGAGTTTGAGGAATCATCACTTTCCTTGCAATCTGACAAGAAGCTACAGCCTTCTTTCAATACACCTTCCCCACACCATCCTCTCTTTCCTTATTTAGAGAGGTTAGTAGGAGTTTTTGAGGTGAAGTTGGTCAATTTAGGAAAAATACAAAAACCGCTGATAACTGACACTTGAAACTCAATAGCTGTGCAAAGGTTGCTCAGTAAGAGTAGATATTATATTGCTCATTATTCTTCCATGGCCTGGCCAACTGATCTATTCACAAGGGCAAAAGTTATTTAATACATTAACTGGAACCTCTGCCAGGTTTTGGACTGATATAATTTGTGGCCGATGAACTCTTGTAGTCCATCATTAAATTCCCTAATAGGTTCTTTAACAAGCTGCTGTGGAGGAAAGCTTGCCAAGTCTGAACGATTTTTGCTCAGGGCTTTTCCACATGCTTCTAAAGCCCTGCATAAAGCCTGAGAGGTTAACAGAAAGACCTCACGAAATACTTATTATTTCTCAATAGACATCTTTCACATAGCATCTTCCTGATTTACCTGTGCTCTCTTGCTCGGTGAAACTATTGAATGTGTAAGGTCCAGATGATCTGAAATAACTCATAGAGTAGAAGATTCTATACACTAAAATCATGAACTGAGTTTAAAATAAATAAAAATATTAGTTACAGTAGTGAACCTGCCAAGTTGACTGAAGCTACTTTTTTTTCTTCTAAATTAATCTTTAATTATTAAACCTATTAAACCATCAACTTTATGAATCAGGCAAACCCGCATCTTGCTGGCATAGCTAGAGGCAAGATATGAAGGATAAGAAAAATGACAGAAGTAAACAGTTTTCTAGAAGATTTTGTAGAAATAAAGGGCTATTTACCAAGTGATGTTTGTCTGGATGTCTCACTAGAAGTGGCAGCAAGAATAATTAGAGAAAACCAAGGTTTCCCAGCACTCCAGCAATTTGTAGATACATAAGCAATCTTTCAATGCCTCTCTCTCTCTCTCTTTTTTTTTTTTTTTTCCCCTATGGAAGAGAGTGATAGTCTTTTTGTTGTTGTTCATATAACTCTCATCATATCACACAGTATTCCCGAGGCTGTGGTTTACTGGTCCCTCACTGATTAATGTATGTCAGGATGGACTTAATCTTGTCTTGATAACAGATAAACTTAATAGCAAAATAGCAAGTTTATTCTAGAAATTCAAATGATTATGTTTTTTTATTACAGAAATTGGAACTGGAAACAAAACAAAGAAAAATAAATCTCTGAAGTGCAATTCTCCATTATGCTTAACCATTAGAGCTGGTCCCACATCTCAGATATCATGAGGACCTGGCAATATAGTTCTCCCACATTGATAAGCATGCTCTGTGACTTTATTTTCTCTTTCTTTTTCCAAAATACAGTCTTCTCCCTACCTGTCTTGTCAGTCTGCAGGGTGCCCATCCCATCTTTTCTTGTTTGGCAGCACAGATTTAGCATCACAGGGCTCTTTTATCTCACTTGACTGTGATCATTTATGATTTTTCCATCCTATCTCCTCAGCAGAGAGCCCCATCCTCTGCTACTCTCCCCCAGAACTGGGTTCTCATATTCAAGCTACAAAGGTCTTAAATGGCACACATCCTGGTCCCAGAAGCTCCTGTGCACATGCACTGATGTTGCAGTCCTTACCAAGCAGAGATTTTTTTAGTTTAAAAAGCCTTTTTGCTATTCATACAATTTTCAGGATTGCCACAGAACTTTATAAACCCTGTGCTGTAAGGTTCACAGTGCCGATACCTGTTTATACCTGCTGCTTCTCGCCCAGTGGTGATGCTTTGCCAAGACTACAGGTGTAAAATTAGTGACCAATGTGACAGACTTGGAACTGAAATGGAAGTATCCTATTTTGCCGTTATGTCCCTTTTTCCTCTTCCCCTTTTATTGTTTTCTAAGTGCCTGCTTATGTTTTATAAACAGATCACACAAGCTCAGCTGCAGTGGCTGGGCAGAATGGGACAGCTGTTTATGCATTGAAACTGCTGCCTGCTGCCAAAATCTCTGCTGAGCAGAAGCTTCCTGGAGGTGTAAATTCCTGCACTGTGAGAAACGGGAGCTCTCCTGCCAGATCCTGCCATCAGTCTTGTCCCCACACAGAGAAGTTTTGCACCATGCAGAGCTCTGAGTGAGGTGCACTGGAAAAAACAAGCCCTGACAGAGGGAAGGTGCCAGGGACTCTCTAGATTGTGATACCCTGCTGCCATGAGAAACAAGAAGACTTCTTGGCCAAGTTTTACCATGGTACTTGCAAGAAGCCTGGTGGACCAGCAAAGTTCCTGGAAGCTTTCTGAAAATGTGGCTGTGGATATTGTTCATTCAGGTTACAGTTTACATCCAGCATATGCTAGCTACCTGGAATCTTTCTCAACCTCTGTCCTTGGGTGTCCTCTTCACTTGCCTTCAGCACTAGCTGGTGCTCTGGGAAGAGGTTGGCACCTGCCTCCTTTTCAAATGTTTGATTCACAAAGATTAATAAGCATGAAAAATGCTCCATCTAGCAGCCACCTATGAAAAGCTGATGACAAGTTGTGCAAATCTAGTGTCTCCTAGCAAATGCAGATCAGCCAAGAGGATAGCAGCTGGAAAATCAGTTGACTTCACATTATCAGAGTGTCCTGGCAAGAGCTACCAGGGAATATGGTGGCTACAGAGCAATAATGCAGCTTCATCCAGCGTGGAGGAGAGTGCTGTGATGGAAGAATATACAACCTCGACAGGGCTTAGAAAACCAGTTCTCAGGGGAGGCAGGAATTCTCTCTGCCCTCAGTGAATAATTCAACTAGGGAGTTTTGCTCTGGGCAACTTGTGAAAGCAGCAGAGTTTCATGTATGAAATGGTATTTCTGAAAGCCTTACCCATTAATTTAACATGCCTTAGCTCAATTTCAGCCTTCCTTATGCCATATGGTCTGTCTTCTGCTTTGCTAGTCAGGACTGATGTATTCCTCTGTGGTGTGAAGTGTACCAGCTACAGCATGTCTCAATAGCTCTCTTCCACGGCAAAGCAAAAGGGGAGCTTTAGAACAGCCAAGGAAGTCACACAGAATTTCCAGTGTACTCAGCAATTTCTTTTTCATTCTGTGCTATGCAGTATTTATGGATAAAGCTTTTATAAGAGCCATTTAAATACATGATTGTAATAAATATTCATAACTCCTTTTGCAAGGTTTTTTTTTAGAAATGTACAGAAAACCAGCAAAGGTATTTCAGGACTTCCTTTCTCCACGCAGTTCTAGAGATATTAATGTTTGTGAAAAACAAAGTTCAAAAGGGAGTCTGTAATCATGAGTGACAGGCATGTAATATAATGCTAGTTCAAATTGGACTTTATAGCCACTCTTCTAGAATGCAGAACACGTGCATGGATATATCAAGTAAACCGGGGCTTGTATTTCAATAAATACAATCATTTTTTTTAAATACTAGGTTCCAAATATCATTGGCAAATATACTTTAAATACAACAACCTAGTTCCAATGGTTAATACTGGGATGTTCAATACCAAAATAGGAGGCTCATATATGAATCTAATGGAAGGGTAATTCTAGGAAAAGGATAACGGATACTGTAAGATCCAGGGCCTATCGAAGCTTTACAACTGTCACGGATATTATCACAGAATCACAGAATTTCTAGGTTGGAAGAGACCTCAGGATTATGTTGTTACCCTGCTGCTCTGTACTTACATCTTCAGTGTACCCGCTGAATGTTTGTATGCTGGTGAGGTGCGTAGGCCTGATATACTCCAGGAATGGGGGAGTGAGACCCTGAAAGAAAGAAAGCTTCAGTAAAAGTGAAAAAGTGATCTGGACATTTTCAGGACTGAAAGTAGAAGAGAACACACTCCTCTACCAAGTCAAAAGAGTTTGACAAGCGATTTGATCTAGCAGTGTCAGCAGGTGTCTTCCTGCCTTGCAGCAGGAATAGGAACCTTTTCAGGAGAAGAGAACTCACCCCGGATTTGGAGGCATACCATTCTCTTCAATAAGCATCCCACGTTTGCTGAGTTACAGCATTGAAACTAGTATAAATATGCAAATATGCCAAACTTGTCAAAGATACCTGCAAAAGCTGGACAGCCCATGTATGGCCCAGCTGCCCAGGGCTGGAACTGGCCACAGGTCACAAGAGCAGCCCTGCTTACTCCACAGGACAAGAATTTCCCCCCAACTCCTCACCCCCAACCGCCCCCCCCCCCCTTTTTTTTTTCCTGGCAAAGTGACTTTTGGAAGCAGGACAATGTGTGGCAAGACAGGCTGGAGAACAGAAACCAATGCAATGGAAGACTGGGGTGGAAAAAGTACTGAGGGTCTTGATGACTGTGGTGTAATGAGAGGCTTACGTTTTTCAGCCTATTTATCTTATCTAAAAGTAAGTTCAGAGTGATGTCATTTCTGTCAGTATTTTCACAAGAATAAAATGCTAGGTGCTAAAGTGCTTTTTGATCCATGAGAGAAAGATTCAATGGTGTTCAATGTCTAAGGATGCTGGACTCAAAAAACAAATAAAAATACATGGTGTTGAGAAATGAAGTTAAAACACTACAACAAATTCCTAAGGGATGCCATCAGTTTATATATATTTATTTTATTTTATTTTATTTTATTTTATTTTATTTTATTTTATTTTATTTTATTTTATTTTATTTTATTTTATTTTATTTTATTTTATTTTATTTTATATATATATATATATATATTTTTTTTTTTTTGGGGGGGGGGGTAGGAGGGAACTGGTTTTGTTTCCTTTTAGGTGATGGCCTATAGGTAGTTTTATTTAGTGAATAAGTTTAGATGCAAAATTTCCTTTTAGTCCTTTTAGACCTAAACTCTTTGGACATATAACGTGGAGAAGTGGCAAGGATAAGAAGAAGACTGGAGCTGAGTAAGAGGGAAGGACCAAGAAGAAAAAAAAAAGGGATAAAGAAGGGGAGGGAGAATATGGGAAAGAGGGAGCAGGAGCTCAGCTGTGCAGATGGATTATTAGATCATAAACCAGAGGAGACCCAACTAGACCACACAGCCTGAGACTTCCCAGAATTTATCATTATTTAAGCTGGTGCTTCTTGTTTTAGGAATAGAAAGACCCCACAGATGAACTTGGTTTTGTCATTATCAGCAATTGAGTAGCACCACATTTATTGACAGATGTTACCATGACTGAGTACATTATTTGTTAAGAGAAAATGATAGTTTCTCATCAAACGTGCTTAATCATTTGTTATATGAAGTAAAAAAGAACAGAGACATTATCTGTGAAAAAGATGAGTGGAATGTTAAATTTTCAGTCTATTTGCTAAGTTATTCTATTTTCTTATTTAAAACATTCTTTTTGTGATTTAGTGAAGTGAAAAATACTTAAATAGCAAACCTTGACTTCAGTTTTACTGCCTCGAGTTTCCTATTTAAAAAAAAAAAAAAAAAAAAAAAAAAAAAAAAAAAAACAGCAATAGTTTCTTCAGTTTCCTCTCAGTGTGATTCCCTTTCTTGCGGGTCTGTTTCTGTGGAGAAGGTTTTCATATTCTTTCTCATGTATGAAGACCCCATTAAAGAAATAGCTTAAGAAATTCAGTTCCCCAGCACTTCATTTATGAACATCATCATTTCTGGACAACTAAGTACATGACATTTCATCTTACCAGTACCAATCTGCAAATCTTTCTTTCCTCTAAAATATCATTTTCACTGTCAGGGAATGGCAAATAAATGAGACAAATGGTAGACAAGTCAGCTTTGAAACATCAAATTTAGGGATGATACCAGCAGAGGGCAATAAATAGACACCATCCCTGACAGCCAGCATTACAACAGCCTGGAAGCTGGAAGCTCAAAGCCTTCTGGTTTGCCCATCATTTTTGAAAAGCAGTCTTGTATTCCTTCAATACACTCAAAAAAAAAAAAAAAAAAAAAAAAAGTAAAAGAAAAGTAGCTTTCCTTCTCAAAATTTGTTTAACTGACACATGGACCTTTGATAAAGCACTTTCTAAGTACTCATAACCAGCCTACCAGCCACAGTAAAGAATATCAATTAATAAGTGGAGTGAAAGTCATAAACCATAGCATGCCAGGTTGAAGGCATTCTCTCACAGCCTGTATGTGTGAAGCAGTCCAGTAAGTGCTGCATCGACAGCTCTAGAAAGGCTACTTGTTAATTTGATTTACAGCACCTCCTTTTCCTTTTAGTAATAGGAAACACAATTCTAGAATCAATGCAATAAACAGAAATGGAGGCTGAATAAAACTCAGTAATTTCCATCCACTGAGATGCAGAACACTTCATGGCCTTCAGTGTGTTTTCTTTAAAATATTAACATTTAGGTTGAAATACCTTTTTTATGTACATAACATATGCTGGTTTTACTCTTTGTCACTTCAGTATGATCTTGTCAAGGGACCATTAACCAGTCTTTAACTTCCAGCTTGCACATTTTATTGTTTGTTGAGATGTTTGCTAAAACAGGGAAAAAATGAAAAGAAAAAAAAAAAGAAAAAAAAAAGTACTTCTGTTGTAAGCAGACAAAAAACACTATTTGAGTTCCCTAGGAATCTTGTTAGATAATTAAGTGCCTTAGGCCTACTCAACATCCCTAAACTTTTCAATACTTAAATTATTTACAGGTAGTTAAGACCAAATGTTCCACTCTCCATCAACAGGGATGTTGTTTTGTGTGTCTCAAGGCTATTTTAAGGCAGATCCATTAATCTAAGGAGCCTTGCAAAGAGGAAAAATTTTTTATTTTTATTTTTTTTTTCATGTTCTGGGCCATGCAAACCCTGTGGCTGATTTCAACTTTGATAATGCAGATAGGACCCAAGGCTGATATTCAAGGATGTCAGATGATAGAAAAATAATTCTGCTCTAAGCATCTTCCATGAAAATATTGTCATCCTAAAACTGATGTTTTAACAATGCATTTTATTTCACTGATTTGTACTCTGACAGTAGAAATAGTTTGAGTGGGTGTGTCTGAATGGTTTTATTGGGTCTTCACTGGGGAGTTCTGTAAGGTAAAAAACTTTTATGTTGTTACACCTTCCATAATGTCAATAGTGCTCTTCTCTTACTAGATACAGTTGATACAGTTGTAGCTATTAGATGAAAATCTATCACCTTTCTTACAAAGTTCTTGTTTAATGAGCATATTACAGATACACACATGACGTTAAACAGAATATTATCCTCCCTGCACAGTAGCTACCTCTGCTACTGGACACACATCATCCCCCCTGTGACCACACAGACAAGTATAATTCCTTCAGAACTTATTTTCTCCGTTTGTCCTCATAAATAATTGCAATTTGGAGCCTATCATTGAGGTCAGAAGAAAAAGTAGTGTCTAGTTAGGAACAGAGCTCAAAAGGAACATACTATGGGACTCACCCAACATCATGGATATGAACCAGGGCACTTCTGCTCCAGATTTTCTAACTTAACACATGCACTCTACTGAGCCCTACAGACTGTCTCTGGTGATGTGAAGAAAGAAGTGTCTTTACACGAGTATAAGAGAAAACATTGCCCTACATCAGGCTATGTGATCAGATGCAAAGATGCATGGCTTGGACCCAACTGATGACCCACTAGATCATTGGGAACAACCCTCCAGAATTCAAGCAGAATGAACAAGAATATCTCCAGTTACAGGAAAGAAAATGAGTCTCGTGCTCTCTTCACCCACCACCCAAAAAAAAAAAAAAAAAAAAAAAGACAAAATGGGTAGGCAAGGTCCAGGGCTGCCACAGAGAGCTGCCTTGTCACCCTCACTTTGACTGCTCTGCATGAAGAAAGGTCTGCCAGGGGCCTGGGCCTGGGCCTGGCCACAAGCAGCTCTGGTCTCCACAGATGGGGTGGTTCTTGACAGCTGGGTGACAGACCCTCCTGAGGAGCAATTTAGCAGTGATGTACCATTCCGAATGGGAATCAAACTCTTTGGGAAGTTGAAGGTCCATGCATGTTACTTGGAAAGAAAAGATCTGCAGTGCTGTTCTGTAGTAGTCATAGGGTCATGCACAACTTGCCAAGGCCACTGCTAAAGACTGTAGCAGTGGGCTTATACTGAGTTGAACCCTCACTCTGTCTAATCCAGTAATTTGGAGCTAGAAATAGCCAACTAATGCGCTCTGTGCTCTAAAACTACAGGGGCAGGATATGGTACATATCTATAAGAAACAGAGTGGCTTATGGAACAAAGGAAAGATATTTTTTCCCTGACACCTAAATTTGTGTGCATCCCAATGGATTATAAAAAGAGGGACAGGGGAAAGATGTCCTAGCAGCTAATTGTTATTCTTCTGTCTCTTTCTTAAGCTAGAGGAAATATTAGCCCCATCTGCCTCTCTTGTGCACAGTTTTTTGTGCCCATAAAGGCACAGGGAAGGAGGTCTTGCAAGGAAGAACCATTCCACCTCCTGCTTTAAAGAGAAAAATAAAGCATATCATTTGAGAGTAGGAAAAAAAAAGAAAGAAAGAAAAAAGAAAAAATTCATTCGAGAATCAGCTGAAATTATTTGTAAATTCCAGCCAAATTGACAGGATCATTTAGAGTACTGAAAAAAATGAAATGTAGAAATATTGGGAGCATTTTTGACAATTAGACAAAATATTGATTTTTGTTGTCAAAGTGAAATTTTGTTCCAACTAAAATATGATTACATTGTCACTACACCAAAATTTATAATGTGATTTTATAATGTCTGTAGCACCCTGGCTGCTAAAATAATATTTTTTCTCTTTCTTTGTGGATCTGTAGATCAGAAGCCCTTTGATTACAGGCAGGGTAATGCATGTTTTGGCAGCTTTTCTTTATTCTCACAATCCAAAGACTTCTTATTTTTCAGTGCTTGACAGCTCTCTTCATGTTTTGTCCCAGAGAGAAACAGAGATTTGTGTTAGTGGACAGGTGATGGGAGAAGTAGAAAAGCAAGACAGTCTAGGAAGCAACTCCAGGTCTGTCTTTGAATTAAGAGTTCAGGGCTTTAATCACAGACTGTACAAATTGTCTTCTCCTCTGGCAGCAAAAATCTACAGAAGTCAATGTTGGGATAGCTCTGCCTCTGTGAGACTGATTAAGTCCAGAGCAAGTTAACGCAGAAGAAACAGGAAATATTATAAAGGTCTCATCATCTCAAAGGTTAAATGAAGCTCTCCTGTCTTCATAGGTAAATATGAAGTAGTATAAAGGAGACAGAGGTGGTGGTGGGCAGCCTGGTGCTGCCAGCTTCCCGGAGTGTCCCGAGCTGCCTGTTCTGGGCAGCACATCCATCTTTTTCTAAACCTGGGCTAGGGGCTGTCTGTCAGTCAAGGACAGGCCTAGGCTGTTTACACTGCCAGTCTTTTCATAGTGAGTCTGATCTTTAAGAAGCAATCATGCTGCTGAATGTAAGAGTGATTTATTTGTTCAGCTTCTTAGGAGCTCTTTCCATGCTAGCCTTTCCAGGTGCACAAAGGGTTAGGCCAGCTATCAATTTATACTACATTGCTGACTTCAGGTATCAGATTTGCAGAGACAAATTAATGAGAGTTTGGCATCACACACATTTCTGAAATGCTCGGGAAAGGCTGCTTCTTGCTTTTAGGTATCTACACACCTTTAACAGTCTCATTGTTGGATGTTACTACATACCTTTATACCTCCTTCTCTTTTTCCAGGCTGTCATTTATCTTTTTATTTTCAGAAGAATGTTCTTTACATCTGCTTCCAGTCCTGGTAGCTCGTTATATCCTACGGGTTTGAGAGCTGCTTAACTAAGTTTTATTCTCATTTGGGTTCTTAGAAATTTTGTTCAAACCCTTAGCTTTCTGTTGTATAAGCTGCATGAGCTTTCCAAGGAAAGTGCATTTTCCACATCTTGGGTTTTTCTTTTTGCTCATCTTTGACACCTGCTTTGAATTTTATTTATTTATTTATTTATCTATTCATTCATTTATTTATTTATTTATTTATTTATTTATTTATTTTGGTACCCTGGAAAGTCATGGGAGGCAGAACAGGTTGTGGAGTTGTATGCATGCCAAAGAGAGGGGTGGAAGTCTCTCCTTGTTGCTGGGAGTTTGTCACTCCTGGGGCCATGGTTTTGCTTTTGACATTGGTGACACTGGATATTGGATATTTAAGTCCAGCTGGATAAAAAAGCATCAGGAAGGAGTCACTGTTTCTCTGGACAGAGACCTTGATGCACTAGGAATTTCTTTGTTATTACCTGCAGAATATGATGTAGTGTTATAAAATCATACACTTTAGACCATTCAGACCTATCACTTTACATTTTTTAACACTAAACAGGTTTTTTGTCACCTGCAGACTCCATCAGCACTGTATGATTAATGGGTATTTTCATTTATTTTTCCTGCTGTGTGAGTCATCAGTCTTTATGAAAGGCATGTTGTCAGTCTACTGTATTTCAAATACATTAGTTTTAAATATTTATAGACAAGAGAAGAAGAATGTGCCACGTTGCCAGACAAAAGAGGAGGCTCACAACCCCTGAACTGTTTTTCACTCAGAAAAAAGGGGGAAAATTGTGGAGGAGAAAGGAGGGGAAAGAAAGGAAGAGTTCCAGTAGTGGCAAAAATCTCTGATCCTTAAAGAGGTTTAGGCCCCACTTCAGCTTTTGTCTACACCATTTTCCACACCAAGGCAATGTTATGTACCTCAGTTAAGGAGCTGTTTTGCACCTTAAAGAAAGTAAAAGGAGAACCAGGCTCTCACAAGGAATGAGGAAAACAATCTGGCTATTTTCTGGTGGATGTCCCTGGTCACTCACCTCTGCAGTGGAGAGAAATAGGCATGTTTAGAAAAAAAAAACTCAACCTGAAAATTTTTTAGACCAAAAGGACACTAACCTAGAGTAGGTATCAAAAAACGTGAAAGGACACAGGTGAGATGGATCCTACCTTTACTAATCAACATACAGTTAAGCATTTATTTATGGTGAGGGGTGCCTCATGTTGCAGTTGATGGAGGGGTCTGGGCTGTTTTTAGCACGCCGCTTTGCAAAATGCTGGTGCATAAAACATGAAGGTGCCCTCTTGAATCCAAAGGAAATATATTCAGCTCTTTGCTTCATTTTGCATGTGTGCTCTTGGCTGCTGCCTGCTGCCAGCAAGCTGGCAAGAAGACATAGTTCACAGTCGGCAGTCTGGGGCTGTTGCTGCGGCAGGGTTGTTTCAGGCCAGGTGCATGGCACCCTGCGGCCAGGAGAGGGCCACCAAGCCATGGCAGTTTCGCGGTGGTTTGGTCTTTTACCAAAGAAACATGCTTTGTAAAAGCCTAATTGCAAAATCATTGAAATCATTGAAATTTGTGGACGTCTAACGCCAGAGAAACAACGGCATGCCATCTCGTAGGAGAGGAATGAAAAAGACTTGCCTTCAGATCTGCTGCAAACGTTGCTTTTTGGAGAACGAATCAAAATAAGGAGATGAAAAGTGCTGTTAAAAGTGCAGGGGTCCTTGCCTTCCACTCCAGAAGCCTCCGTATGACAAATGTCCAACAATCCACAAGGCTGCTAATCTATGCAGAGCTGCAGATATCCTACAGATCAAGTGCAATCACCAGTACCTCTTCCTACCCTCTCTTAGTGCTAACAAAGCACAACAGGTTAGCAAAGGGACTTCCCACTCCAGACTACCCCCAACTGAACATGACTCAACTGAGAGAAAATTGACTTTCAGTGACTGAATAGGAGCTAAATCATAACCCGTTTCAAGGTTGATTATACAAGGCACTAGGGGAGTAGGTATCTGTCTCACACAAGTGTCAATAAAAGACTTCCATGAATGGTGGAGGCTGGTGTGCTGGGCCCTGTTCATAGCTATTCCTTGGGCAAGTACAGGCAGCCCATGCTCCTCAAATCTAATTTTAAGCCCCCACAGGATAAACACAGATTTAGTCATTCCTTCTGTGTTGGCAGGAGTTGATAGAAGTGTAGCTTGTTTAGAGTGCTCCCCAATGGAGTGTGGCTTTCCTGTTTCTCTTTATATTCACAGGTACATGTAGTCCTCTCTCCAATTCGTTCTCACACTACAGAGTTTAGGAGTTGTTATGATTTTTATCCGAGATAGTACACTATTAATAAATGTATTAGGACTCTGACAAAGTAAGTGAGATCAGAACTGGGAAGTGCCAGATTATATGAAGCAAGGTGAGAAGGGAAAGTCAGCGGGCACAGACTCCAGCTTTTGGATTAAACAAGCTATCAATCCAGAGACAGGAGAGGGTCAAATGTGCCTTGTTCCATTTTTCATATGCATCAAGGCTGTTCCACTGCTGTGCTACTGCTTCAGCTGTTGAGCAGGGGCTGATAGCAGGCAAGGGCAGCATGGTCTGGAGCCTCTTGCAGCTTAAGTGCAACATCCTCGCTTTGGTGTTTCAACACCCAGAACATGTGCCACACCAGTGATTGCAAGGCAAGACACAAAGCAGAAGGTCCTGAACTAGCAGGGTCCATAAACGTGTGGCTCAACTAGGTTGTTCCTTGGGAAAGACTGTCATGAAGAAGATCCTGATAAAAAACAAACAACTCACTGCTGAGCCTTTGCACATAGCTCTGTTTGCATGTAGTTGGTTGTGATGGGCTTCTGCAAGTCAGGCTGGGGTTTTGTAGCCAGGAAAAGGTACTCAGGGAGCCTATCCATCCAGGACCCAACCTCTACACCTTGAACCCTTACAACTCTGTGTCCATTTGAGACTATTCAGGTGGGTGACGAGACAAGGTCAGTTCTGCTCATGGGGATTGGCTGCTGATACAGCTAGGTACCACTATTTCCTTTTTTGGTGTGTTATTATACAAAGCTGTTCTCATTCTAAGAAGAGACTGGCACTCAGATGTAGATATCTCCCTTGGTCTAAGCAGTATGGAAATGAATCTGATAAACAGGAAGCATTATTTTGAAGGATTGCCTTTTTCTCCCACAGAAAGTACTTACTACTTCCTTCTCAAGATGATGAACTTTATATTTAACTTATGAGTCAGATGTAAACAATACTTTTTTCTTTTTCTTTTTCTTTTTTTTTTTTTTCCCCTCCAAAATTTACTTCATCTTCTGTGTTGTCATGTCTTGATCCTGTTGTTTAGTGAAGTTTCTGATTTATGAAGTTTGTAGTTTGTGTAAGATTTGTTCCTTTAAAAAGTCAAACAAAATCTGGAATAACTATCTTTACTGCTAAGATCCAAGACATCTTTACCAAAGCAGGCAAGCTTCTCCATAATTACAGCCTCTGTGTGGTGGAAACGAGACAAATGGTAGCCATGATGACATCACCTAGAGGAATCATTCCAAAAAGTGATTGACACATTCTTTATCTCAGCTTGTCTAATTTACATGTTTATTAATTAGCTAGAGATGATATATATCATCTTGCAATAAATTTTGTGTCCTGTGTTGTTTTCATTTAATTTCATTTGCATATACCTCATGATAGCATTATCTTACACATATATCAAATATCTTACACATATATCAAATATTTTCAAAAGAAAGCAACTTGTCTCATTAAATGTCTTACCCACTTTAAGAATTAAAGTAACTTTCTTTCCACTTAGTCAAAGCACATTCCAGCTCTAACAAATTATCATGTCACAAAGCTGACCGTCCTATACCCTTATGAATGAAAAACAAACACTGTCCACAACAAGTGTAAGTCTCTTTCCTCTATGTACCCCAGCAAGGATTTAATTCATTAGACCTCTCACCGCCAAAACTCCTTTCTTATTAATAAGATAAGTTGGTACATGGTAAGACTACTATGTACACAGGCAAAAACATCTCCTGTAGGCGACTATTGCACTAACATGCAGAAAAAAAATGTTCACCTCCTCTGTGGCATGGCTCACTGTTACTACTTTATTCTGAGGATCGATTTTTTTTCATCCATTTTCTCAGTCATTTCAAAATCTTAGTTCCAGTTTCTGACACTATTTGTCACTGCTCTGGGTGAAGTTATTTTACTGGTCTCATCATCATTCATGACTTTACCTGGCCAGTTCCCAGATCCCAGCACAAGGAGTTTGAATTCCAGACACTATTTTTGAGATACAGACTAAATTTACAAAGGAAATTACCAGATGCTGTATTAGCTTTCTGTTCAGAGCAGCTTGCAAAACCACCTTCTTTACCAAAATTATTGCCATAGGTTAATACAGCACAAAGAAAAGGAGAAAAATGCGATGATTATGTCATCATTATGCTTTCATCAAAGGAGGTCTCCATCAGTTGTCTCCAGCAAAAACCCAGGCAGTTCAAAAAAGACAAAGAAAAAGACATTAAGATGCTCTGTTCCTGTTTTGGCAGAGCCTTTTCCATTTCAATATGGAGAGATTTAGTGTTTTGGTATTGTACATGGCAGTACACTGTCACTGGGATACCATTAAGACTTTCCAGAAAGGAGCTAAAAATTCTCAGTTATGTCCTACATCAACACCAAAAGAAAATAGGGGTCAAAAGATACTATTTTCTTTAAAAATTACATACCATACTTTTGTGCAGCCAACTAGCACCATCTACAGTCAGGAGAGCCACTAAAATGCGAATGTCATAACTGAAACTAGGAAAAATAGCAAAAGGTATTTTCAGAGCTCTCCATATTTTCCTGTTATATGTTATAAAACAGCTTTCTGAGACTAAGGAAAATATACAAACAGATCAATCTAGTCTGCCAATATGATTTTAGGGGATTGTAATATAATAACAGTGATCCATAAAGTTATTATTTTGAGTATGAAGAAGTGGAGGTGGGAGAGGTAATGGGAGGATATTCAAGAATAACATACATTGCTTCGTGTATATCCTGCATGCTATTTGGTAATTCCAAGTCAAAACCAGTGAGAGACAAACTGAAGCTGGTGTGCCTCTGCCCTGGTCATTCAACAACAGGACTTCCTTCCAATTTTGAAAAAGTGGAGAGAGGAAGGAGCTTACCTCTTCCCCATCACAGTCAATAATGTATTGATGCCAGGTTTTGTCTTTAGTGTTGTGCAGGCTGACGTTGTCATCTAAGCTCTTTCTTGCCACTGCCTTTCAGATGCAGCCTGCAAAGAGGACAAAAACATCCATTCTTCTCACACACCAGACTCGCTTCCTCCCACCTTTTCCTCAGCTCCTGTTTACATACTGCTTTGACGGAAAAGGCACTGTTCCATTTCTTTCATGGAAGTCCTTTCACAGCTGGTCATCTAGGACAGACTGAGCACAGGCATTAAGATAAATACAGTGTAGTTATTATATTCTGGCCAAGTCCTGTGCTGTGCCTGTTCAGTTTTTCTGAATACAAATGTCTTGCAAAATTCATCCCCAGACCACTCTGTAAATACTGATCTGAGGTGAGGATTCCCAGAGCTTTGATGTGGTTCTGCACGAGCCTTTTCATTAAAGTAAGAAACTCTGGAAGAAAAATTGCTTAAGTGAAAACCAGGTATTGGCCTGAACAGAAACACGCACAGAATGTGTGTCATAGGAAATAACATGGTAGAGGACAATGGCTGGCTCTGGGCTGACATTTAAATGAGGAGGAAAAGAGGAACAACTGAAATGCAGGGAAAAATGTCGAGACAACACTGGACATGCTATGAAACAGCATAGACAGCACTGTAGAGAAAAAAAGTGTAGCAAGAGTTTTCTGTGCTGAGCCTGGGTAGCAGACGGTAGCTGTGAGTGAATAAATACCTTTTATTGGGTTGCCCTTGTGTGCGGGAAAGCTCTGTACTGCACACATTGCTTCCAGGACACTTGACACCACGATCTATTTTGTTGCCTGAGAGATATAACGCAGAAGACCCCATAGCTTGGTTAATCAACTGGGTCAAAAAGGAGTAATAATATGCATAATGTAACAATTAGCTTTTGGCAGTATTTAATATATTCACTCTGGAAAAGGTTTGCATAATGGCTCTGATTAATATAAATGAATGAAATTTTAAGGAGTTTGTCAGCTGTCCTCCCCCTAAAAAGCAGAATGATTAATGATAGCAAAATTATAACAAGAAGGTAATAATAGCTTGCACTTAGCTTTTTAGATTGTAAGGAACTTTACAAACATTCACTAATTGATTTAAAGCCTCTGTTTATCCTGTGGTGTGAACACCAGGAGTATAAGACAAATGTATTAACTGGAGCGACTGTGAAATTTGTCACGCTCCCTGCTGAAATCAATGTTCCACTTCTGTGTTACAAAGGAGAAGTATTAGGCTCCTAAGCTGTTTATATTAGAGTGCGGATATTTTAGCTGCCAGGGACCCCAAAGAAACCACGCTGTTTATTGCCAAAGCTGATGCTCTCCTAGTGAAGTTGCCTACTGTTTATAACAAAAGAGACTTCCATTGGCCTGTGTACTTTTAAAAGCCCACTCAGGTGTGGAAAAAATGGACTCTCATAAAATACAATAGCACTAATAAAACTGATGGGTAGCACACTTCTAGAGCCCTTGTACAGTTGTGAGGCCACCTCCGAAGTGAAATATTAGTCACTGTGTGCAGGGGTGAGAGCTTTAAACTCAACCTTCGCTTGCTAAAAGCACTCATTTTCTGCAAGATGACCCTGGCTGTCTTCAACAAAGCTTCCTCACAGCAAGGAAAAGGATATATCAGCTTGGCTTTAGGAAAAGCTCCATTTTGAGATCTGTAAGTAATTGCTACACTTGAATAGTCTAAGTGTGGGTACATCTCCTTTTGATCTACAACTGCATAAATCAGCATTAAAGTTTGTATCTCATAGAGAGGTATTAATGCTGCCGGCCTGCTTGGCAGTTCTTGCTCTGCTTCTGTTTATCTTTTGTAAAGGTCGTGTTCCAGCTTGCAGCAGAATTGGCAACAGAGGCTGCTAGCAAAAAGGCTTTTTGTATGGAAGTGTAAAGGATTTAAGAAAGGAACACAACCCTAAAATAACCAATGTGGGCATTTCACTGGGACTGCATGCTCAAAATTGTCCTTGGCTGAGAAGCAATATTTTTGGATCCTCTTTTGAACGCATGTTTTGTTTTGCGTTTTCTAATACCACACTTGACATCAGAGCATGGAAGACAGAGTAACAGCGAGTATTTCAAATACCAAATGTGGTAACCTTTGTAAGGAGGGTGCTGGCAACCACAGCACAGAGACACTTGAACTGCTGCTGCATGGAGCCAGCCAGTGATCAAAAGCAGCTGTCCTGTGCTGCACTGCTGGACTGAGCTAGAGGCACCAGCCCAGTAATTTCCAACTATGCGGCTTCAAGGTCCAGGCTGATGTGCCCTTGCAGAGCAATGCAGTGCCATGGGAAATGCCTGGCTTGGCTGAGGTTGGAAGTCACTGCACAGCATTTGTCGTGTGGTATCAGCAACACATGGGCTGAGCCTTCGTGGTACACAAAGCCAGCACTGATAGAAAAACATACCCTTTTGTTTGCCCACATACACTTAAAGACAGGTTGCTGCATGGGGTACCAATCTGAATTTATTAAGCTGAACATATTTCATGCCCAGATGGCTGTGAGCCCTTGAGTAAGCAGCTTTGCTTCTCTTTTGCCCCTTTGTGTGATCTAGCTGATTCTCCATCCCTCTGGAGGCAGTGCTGCAGTAGGGGAAGGAAAAGGAGCACTGTATGTTGTTTGTATAACTGACATGCTAACATGAAATCCATACCGAGTACCTAGACAGGTACTTGATTCAGTGCCTTCTGTACATTTCTACTTACAGTTCACATGCAGATACTGACAAAACAGTAGGAAGCTGATATGTCCTTGTGATGCTCCAAGAGAGAAAGACCAGGGGTGATGGTGCAGTTTTCCTTTGTAACTTTTTAGTTTAAAAACAAAACAAAACAAAAACCCACAACAGACTATTGTGAATTCCTTAGTGAGAAGTGCTGTCTGCTGCAATAAAAAGTCCATAAGAGCAAGAACAGAGAGGTGCTATGTTTCTAAAAGTCAAGCTTAACTGGCTGGGCACAGTCCCATACCAGTGCAGGCATGGTTCCTGGGGGACCCCAGCTAATGACAGATTTAGTAGCCTTCACACCTAGACCCCCCATATCTAGGTGACATACACTTTCAAGTTCCATTTCACTAGTTGGTTTTAGCTATGTTGTGCTTGCAACAGAAATTAATACAAGCTACAAATACCTGGCACTCTTCTTTGGTGGTGAGACTGTACAAGGGAGGCCTTTTCAACATCACAGAATAGATCTGCTCTGCTGGCACACAATAACTCAGAAACTGCCTGGGCTCCCAGAAACCCTTCTGTGAGAAGATGAAGGCAGTCAGTATCCTGTCTCTGCTGCTCAATGGTGTGTCATGGGCAAATGCCTGGTTTTCAGGAGTGCCATGGGGTTAATTTGGGAAGTAGGAAGTCATTTCCTGCTGGGACCTTATTCAGACCATCGCTAGTTTCTGCCTTTTCCAGCACTAACCCTAACAATTTCCTTCAACACCTCAAAACATTTCCTGTTGCTGCACTTCATCTTTCCTAGGTATCTTCAGCCTCCTGACAAAATCTGCTGCTTCTCCTGAACCTGAGCAAATCCTGTGAGGTTTTGCTAAGTGTTTTTTCTCCTGGCTACATGCAATGAATACAGAGCTTGACGCTTAAATCTAAAGCCCACATTCAATTCACTTGAAAATTCACTTGAAGACTTTGAATAACAAAATATAAACATTTGATATATTAAAAAAAAAAAAAAAAGAAAGAAAAAGAAAAAAGCTCCAGCAGCTGTGGAGATAGGGAACGCTAAACAAGGAAACCTAACTTTTCAGCTATTGAGGATCCATAGTGTTTTTCAGAGAAAAAGCTCCCTAACAGCTTCCGATTTATACTTGTGATTTGAAAACATCCAGTTCAAAAAGGCAAAACATAGGCTACAGTTATGACTCTCCCCATTTTAAAGAAGGGAAAAATGAGAAACAGGCAAATTAAGTTGAGGCAGTAGGACACAAGAAAAAACAGCAGCAAGACTCAAATTGAAATGCAAATGAACTATCTTAATCAGAAGACTGTTTTTTTCTTTAAAAAAAAAACAAACAGAAACAGGTTGAATGTAGAGAAAACCAATGGTAGATTTTGTGGGACTGTCATTAATAGCCTTTTTGCGTACTGATCATTTTGCTTGACATTGTTCTTTCAGATGTCAAAACCATGTAATACAAGGTTGGGGTAAATGTGCACACTCTGTCCCTGGCTCATAAGCTGCTTAATGTTTTTTGGCTTTCTTAGCTGAAAAAAATACATTGCTTTAATATCAGGAAAATAGTCTTGCAAGAAAATAATTTCTCATTTATCCAAATGTTCATTTCAACTGATGAGAGTCAGAGGACCATAAAATGACATTCTAGTCCTGAGTAAACTGCATTTGAAATTCAGTTAAAAAAAAAAAAAAAAAGATATCAGATTGAAATCCACAGCATTTGTGCCCTTTGAGGTCTGTGCGTTGGTGTGAATCTGCCCTGCTCTAGTGTCATCATCAATTTAACAGCATCAAGGGGATGGAGAATAATGTCTGAGACTTTTTCAGGGGGTGGGGAGTTCCTGTAAAGAAAAGCTTAGTATTTGGATTAAATTAGGAGAAGGCCTGTGAGTTAGCCACCGCAGAAATGGGGCTGTGGCTGAGGACTTTCCTCTGTGTCTGAGAGGACCTCCCAGAGGAGGAAGCATTGGATGAGGCCACCCCTTTGCAAGTGCCTCAGCTAAAGGTGTTAGGTATCTTGTCTGATTTTACCTGGTGGGAAAAACAAATGTGCACACACACCCCCACACACATACACATACACATACACACACACACACACACAGACACACACACAAAAGAGCCATTTTTATGTTAATAGCTTACCCTGGTTGTCAACCAGCTCTACCAAGCACAGTTCGCTGTTAGACAACCTTGATTCTGGGGTACTTAAGGCAACATACACACTGTTCAAGGTTAAACACCATGCAGAGAGCTTTAAAATAAGGGATTTACACAAACATAAATAAATAAATAAATAGATAGATAAATAAATAAATAAAATGAAATAAACAACCAAAACACCACAATACTGAAAACTAACCCCCAAGTGCTCGTGATGTGTCAGAAAGCTTATTTACAAAGCACTCAGAAAAAATGCACCTTATAAAAACATGTAGATATCTTATGTGTCCTTAATCAAAGCTTTCTGAGGATGTTTTTGGACCTGTGAGTCAACAAGCATTAGTCTTCCTCTTTATAATGTCTTGCTTCTCTCTTCCAGCCAGCCTCCTTCTTCATGCACTTGTGTAGGTGTTTTTCTCAATGACCTCCACTCCCTTAAGTCTTCCTGCATTTTAATTACTTTAAGATGGAGTCCTGAATGTTAATGATAGTTCAGTATATTAAATCTCTGAATAATTAAGGCTGTTTTTTTTTGTTTTTTTTTTTTTTTCCCCCCACTCCTTTGGTGATAGTGATTTGTATTCTGTGCACTAAGTTACAAAGCTTGACAGCTAAAGCTTAATATATTTTTTTCAGTTTCAGAGACTGAGAAGTACTAATTCTGACAGTCATTGAAAAAATTCTCAAAACAATAGTATTAAGAACTGATGATCATATTCAGTAAGTACATCCACAAGGAAAATCACATTTGTCTGTGTATTTATGAATAAATTTACCTTTAATTTTATTTTAAATTACCTGTTTTTTTTCTGTGTTTCTTATCAAAATTGTGCCTTGGTGCTATTTTAGGAAATGTCTTTGATAGTATAGTCACCTTTCTGTTGGTATAGGGAATTTAAAATAAAGCTGCTTTCCTAGCAGCCTGGTTGCAGTGCAAAATGTTCATTTCCCTTGCCCTCACTTTTAATGCTCTATCCAGCTTTATGCAAGGTGGGTGGTAGTTTTTGCAAATGGTTGCAGCATGCCAAACTCTTTCTTGACTGACTAGAAATCCAAGATCATGCCCTCTATCTGAGACTTTCTCTTGAATTTAAATAATATTTCCATGAGCATATTGACAACATTTATGTTCAGTCTTATACCTGATGCTTTTAAAACCTTTCTACATTTACTAGAAATGAGTTAAAGCACTACAACTTAGAGATGAAAATTCAAGGTAACTCAGAAAAGTAACAATTGGAAAGTTTTGACCCCATGTTATACATAATATTTTAAGTATGCTTTCTTCCTCTTCTGTGTCTATCATTTATTATTAATGAACAAAAGCTCTGCAACTTTGAAAAGAAAATTTAAGTCAGTATCTAAAATACTCAGCTGGAAAATGAAGAGATGTCTCAGAGGTACTAATTACTGAGATTGGGAAACTCAGTGTGGAAGGGGCTGGAAATATGGATTAACATGGTATAAGTCAAGGAAAACTTTACTAACTGGAAGAACTGTAAAGCAATAAATTAAGGATTGTTACAAACAGACTGTTTTATTTGAGTATGGGTATGTTATGAGAAAAAGAATTACATACCAATTACATTACCAAGACCTCTTGTGTACCTTAGTTACATCAAAACAACCTTATAAAATTTTATAAAGTGTCTGTAAGAAGATAGTTATGTAATTAAAGCCTATTTCTTTACTGGGATGTTTGCATCATAGGACCAGCACTCTCCTCTGAGTTCAGTACAATCATTTTTTGTCTGAAATATCTTACATTGATTGTAAACTCGTTTAGGACAGGGAAAGTTGTTTTTTTGTGTGTCTGTGTGTGTGTTTGTACTTGCACTAAATAAATATATGGGGCTGATGCCTCTTTAGATTTCAACAACATATAAAGCTCTTGACACTTTGCTTTCAACAATATGGTTTAACTGAGAAACAACAGATGGGTTTCAAGCGCTTCTGCTTGTATTTTTTAAGCAAAAGACAGAGTTTGAAAGGTGTGCTCTTTAGCAGCATGTGGGGAAGGGTAAATTAAGATAGCCAACTAGTGCTATCCAGTGGACTTGCAGCTCTGCAGCATTTATCCAAAACCACTTGAATATGTATACCAAAAGGGGAAATCCGCTTTTATGTTAGTTTTGCAAATATACACAACTTTGGCATGAACTAGGCAGGAAGAACTTTCCTTGGAGAGATGTATTGAGCAAGAAAAGGTGAAGAAATTCTGCTGATTTCTGATGCCTGAGTCCTGAGAGACATTGTGAACATGGAGGTAGTTACCTAGTCTCCCATGAAATTATTTATGTGTTACAACGATGCTCACAGGATGAGGCCTTAATGGGCCAGGTCTATATCTATTATTAATCTGTATGAACAACTGAAGGTGAAGATTTTGGCATGAATCTATACTGATTGATGCAATTTTTTTCTGTTTATTTTGAGACAATTAGTAACAAAAACAGTTCTGCACCACATAACAGGCACAGAACACTTTTATGATGTCAACAAAGATTGAAGTGAGTCTTATAACCTTATACTTCTATGGGCAGCAGTCAGATTACTGACTACATTTGCCAGGTGTTTGCATGAGTACTCTGGCAACGTACCATTTCTGCAGGAGTGACAATGTTACATATAAAAATAATAATTTGAAAACAGGTAAGGAGAAAGTTGCATAGAAATAAATGACATGAAGGAGGGAAAAAGGTGGAAAAAAGACTTGTTGGGAGTTATGATACAAATACTTGATATAAAGGCAGATGAATTGTCATTGCCTTGATCATACAGTATGATTATCAGCAGCAGCAGAGTGACAGAATATGCCACTCTTAGACCTGCTTGAAGAGCTGTTGTCCCTGTGCTCCTGGAACGTCACCTTCTGAGAGAGGCTGAAATACCATATTTGTCTAGGAAAGGGAAAGTAATGAGAAAAGAACAAGCAACATGTTTAGACCTCAGGAAATAAGTAAAATAAAATCTTTTGTATTACCTTTCAGTGAAAGCTTGGAAACTGGCAGTTTATCTTCTGCATTTTATTGTCTTCATTTGTTCTTATGTATTTTCAAGCAATTGAGCAGTTCTGTAGTTTCTTATTAATATTTTGCAAGAAGGAACAAAAAATACATTAAGACACCTTTAAATTAGATTTTAAATACCCACAGACCTATTAAAAACTTGCAGTGAACATTTTTTTATAACATCAAGTGATTTGCCTCCACAGTCAGGCTTTTTAAGGATAAACATTATTAGCTTACATTTCTCAGTGTTTCAAGTTTGTTTATAATTTTAAAAATAGTTTTTAAAAAATACATTAAGTTCTACTCATAATCATGGACTACACAGCCTCAAAAAAGGTTTAATGGGCCAGAGCTTCAGCTAAAGGCTGATTTAACCTTTTCTGTTTATGGGCTGCAATATTGTTTGGCCATCTTTCCTGAAGTAAGCATCTAATTAGAGCCCACAAAAGAGAACAGTGATTCCATATTTGCATTTATTTGTTGCAAATTCTCATTTATAATTTTCTTTCTATTCTATTTTGTGGAGCTATTATGGTATTTGTGAACACTGAATACTTTCAGTGTAGTATTATTAATTCCCATACCATATTAAAATCACAATCTAAATAAGGATTTGTCTGGTACTGCTGAGGACTACTAATTGAGATGTTGTCTCTGAAATATCTTATCCAACCTGTGATACATGTGCATGAGTACATGATTTTTTGCTGCATTTGTGCTACTTTAAAAATTGACCAATCTTTCCAACCCATAGTTAATAAAATTTAAATATTACAAAGCATTTTGGGTCAGAGACCCCAAAGTATTTGGCACGTGCTCTTATTTGGGATTTAGCCCATCCAGAGAATTCCATGTAGGGAGTTTCAAACAAGATAGCTTTAGACTACAAGACAGATTTAAAGAAGGAGTATGAGTGCAGACAGTTGTGCTTCTTGGCCGATCTTACACCTGAGAACAGAACTAAGGTTAGAAAGGAAAATGTTTGGGGTTTGAGTGGATTTACTGAGTATTACTTATATAAGCCTTACCATGTTTCAGGTATCCAGGTATCTTACAAACCTACCCTCCCTTGCAAGTCCCATTTTTGTGCAGTTATTTCTTCCCCTGCCTTCTGGGGTATATAGGTGTTTGTGTTTTTCAAAGCTTTAACAAGAAATCTTGTCCTCGGAGACAGTGACCATCTCCTGGAACAGGCTTTCACAGAAACTAAACCCAACTGGGGCAGTTCCTGGTTGGTTTAAGTGCTGAGGACCTGGTCCATAGCCTTCTGGAAAGATTTACCTTGGCTCTGGGGTTGCTCCACACTCCATCACCACAAGTGTAGTCACCTTGCAGGAAAGGAAAAGGGGAAGGTGACCCCTTAGTCCAGTATTGGCTGCATTACAGGGGGATGATAGATACTTGACAGATAGAGATACCCACAGAGCTCCCCAGTAGAAGAAATAGATTAACAAGTGTCATTGACCTCCCTTTAAGCTACAGGGGATATTTAAGCCACTGCAGATGGACAGAAACAATTAATATAAAAATCCACTTGTGATATTTTTTTATTGCCTAATTGCACATCTACTGGTCTAGTGCCTAATTTACACTTAGAATACTGTAATTTGCCTTGTCAGGTGTTTCTTTTTTATTGTTCATTTCACTGTGCTAAAATAATTGCCATCATATACTTCTAAGAGAGATTACTTTTGTTGGACTTACCATTTCTATGAGATCTTTGTAGTCCATTGCCACAGCCTCTCCCATTTCTCCCTGCTCTGAAGTATGCCTTACATATGTACAATAATTTCCTTCCACCTTAAATATTTCCACTCCTGGCAATATGTCAGCATTTAATCTCTTTGAAATATTTTTTTTTTTTTTTTTCTCAGATGATTTCCAGGGCAATCACTCTTACAGGCAGACTTCAGATAATTTCATAAAGAAGGATTCTATCCAATGTTTTTTACTGTCCTTTTGGGTTTCTAGCTAAACGGAATAATGCCACAGCCATTAACCTCAAATGTGAATCACAGCTGAGAGTTCATACTCAGCCCATCCAGTTCCTCCATGGTGTCCTTCACCTCAGTGTGCAGCCTGTGCACCCACGAAACCCAGAAAATCTCCAGTAAATCTACAGAGGCTTTTCTTTGATCATTTTGCAGGCTGTGGAGATCTTTCTGAAGATCTGATGTCTGCACCAGAGGCTCACCTTTCTGCAGCCAGTTTGGATATTTCAGATATGTCAACACACTGGCTGACTTGCTCCTTGGAAGGATTTGTTCTATATTCAGTTGTTTACCAACATTATCTGCAAAAAATATCTCTACAAATACAATTCGTAAGAGAGAAGGTAAGTTTTCCACAACTGTTAGCAGGGAAACAGTAGGAATGAGCTGCTGGCAATAGCTAGCCCATGATCTGAAGTCTTAACGTTGGTGCGTCTTTTACCACATATTAACTGTGCCACCCAATTATGTCAAACCAGTAGTCCTTCCACCCAGTTATGTTAAACCAGTGGTCCTTCTAATCTGTTAGCTTCGCTGGTATAATGGACTGCAATGGACATACAGAGATAAGCTTTAAGAAAGTGGCAATAGATCCCAATGCAGTCTCCAAGCTTCACAGCAGTTCACGATTCCCCTGAAACACAGTTTCTATCTGCATCCTCATGTTTCTACTGATGACAGATATGTTTTTTTCTTTTATCATCTGATTCTTTTTGACGTCACTCAAATTTTTGGATTTCAAAATTGCTTCTAAATTAAGTTATCCAGTTTAATGATTTGTGACTTGGGGAAAAATACTTCCGTTTGGTTGTCTCTTGTTTGTTTGGTTGGCTCTTGTCCATTAATTTTACTGAGTGTTCCCAATTCTTGAATTATGTCATTTTTCTGTTCTTCTTTTCTGTGATTTTACAGAGTTCATAATATCATTGATGAGATCTTTCTTTTCTGGGATTGAAAGGTACATTTTTATTTGCATCACATTTCTTGGTGTTTTATTTGCAAAGGCTTTCATAAGGTACTAAACCTGAAATTAACCTTTTGATTTTAAAATGGCATATTTTATACCCTGTGCTTATACCAGAAGAGATGGCTTACTATTAGGTGGTACTATTATTTTAAAACAAAGTATCCTTTAACAGCAGTATCTAAAATA
The DNA here is from genome assembly GCF_963932015.1 of Anas acuta. Lineage (NCBI taxonomy): Eukaryota > Metazoa > Chordata > Aves > Anseriformes > Anatidae > Anas > Anas acuta. The sequence goes on from NC_088979.1 coordinate 78,531,137, forward strand.
TCCTTTAACAGCAGAATAAAACTACTGCAAAATTCTGTCATTGAACTCCAATATTCATATAATAATGCAGAAGAATGAACACCTCTGCTTTATACTGGACCAGAGGTTTTTTTCAAACCTATCTGGGAAAAGATTTTCTAGATTAATTTTCAGATTATTGACATTTAAATATTAAATACTAAAACAAACTAATATTTTAAGTGTATCAGTAGGTGGAATTTTTAATTACATGTTTTTCATTGTTTTTCGGAACGCTGTATGGGTAAGTGCTAAATAACCCTTTGAAAACACTGTCAGTGAGATGTGGAACATCTAAGACTACAACCTATTATTATTTACACAGACCTGAATCAATTTGTGTTATTGTTTAACATCATGGAACAACATTTGTTGTATTAGAAAAGCTCATATACATCAGCAAACCGAAAAGCCTGCTGTTTTCCCCTGGGTGCCTTACTATCTGTTGTTAATTTTCAGATAAAGCTGTTGATGGACTTACCATCTGTGATTATATCATTGTGTATGATATACTCATAAGCCTTTGTAATTAAATTCCACTGTTTGGAAGAAATGGGATCAGATTTACTAGATGACGCAGCAGAATCTTGTAGTCAGGGTTCAGGATTTTAAATAACGCAGGTCCCTTTTCTGCCAGATGTGTCTTGAAGAATAATCTAGTTTTCAGTTCTCTGTAGACCTTCCCTTAATGCACACCATTTAGAGCTAGTTTAATAAAATAAATAAATAATTAAAAAATAGTAATTAGTTCTCATCAAACACACTATAATTAGCAATTAACATTATGCATACCACCCACTTCTAAAACCAGTTTGTGGCTTGTTGCATATTCCTTTAGCTGTGTAGCATATAAGAATATGTTAGAATCCATTGTCTATGACAGAAACTTAAAATAGGGACTAAAAACCAGAATTTTCTGAATTCTAGTCCCAACATTTTCACAAGAAGTCCACTTGTTTTCTGAAAAGGATCATGAATTTTGTATGCACTGTTTGCTATAAAACATATATGAAATTATTTGAGATCCAGTTAAATACTTGCTGAAAACTTAGCTGGCTTCAGTGAAATTTTGTCCAGATTTTTGTTAAATGTCAAAAGGTGGATGAAATCCTAATGTCAGGCTTTCTTCCTGTATTTCAATGCTGCCTATAAAATGATTCAAATATATGTAAGTATTCCCACAGGAGTTTGGGAGGATTCCTCAGTATATGCTTGTAAAGCAAAAAAGCACCAGTCCTATAAACATCTTAATCAGAAGTGTTTATCTTGGCTGTTATTTAGCTGCAAGGAAATGAAATATTGATTGTGTTCCTAAGATTGCCTTAACCCTCTCTGCCTTCCCTGCAGTAAGTGAAGTTGATAGAGCAGAAAACACTCAATCAAATTTTCACTGGACAGGGTCACATCACTGTCTGATGTTTTGTTGCTGTGGTGTTTTCTAACAAAGTCTTAATGGTTACTGTTACTGTTAATTTCACACACACACAAAAAAATAATAATCCAAAACTCTGAAAATAGACCTATTCAGTCTAGTAGGAACCCTATTCCTGTGTGCAAGTGGCATGCCGTGATCCCAGGAAGAAAACTGTTACAGAAAGTTAACTTGATTATCAGCATGTAGGAAGACTGTATATTAACACCAGCGACAGGACCCGCGGGAATGGAGTTAAGCTGAGGCAGGGGAAGTTTAGGCTGGACATCAGGAAGGGGTTCTTCACAGAGAGGGTGGTTGCACACTGGAACAGGCTCCCCAGGGAAGTGGTCACTGCACCGAGCCTGACTGAATTTAAGAAGAGATTGGACTGTGCACTTAGTCACATGGTCTGAACTTGGGTAGACCTGTGCGGTGTCAAGAGTTGGACTTGATGATCCTTAAGGGTCCCTTCCAACTCAGGATATTCTATGATTCTATGATTCTATGATTTAGGTATTCTATAAATTCAAAGCTGGAAAACAGCTAGATCAGTTTGTTCATTCTCCCGCTAGTTTGAGATGTCTCTTGTGTGCTGTACATGCAGTGATTTATTCATAAAGTGATTTATTAATGGAATGCTTGAGATCAACACAGCTTCAGGCTAGTGAGCACCTTCTGTGCACTGCGGAGCAAACCTGTGCCCCCTTGAATATGATAACGTTTAGGAGCACAGGCTGGATTCGGTTCCTTTAAAGCTTCAAAAACATCTATTTCAAGCTGCTGAAAATGTCACTGAGATCTCTGCCTACTTGCTGAAGGGCAACTTCTTGAGTTCTTGCTTTGTATTTTACTTTCACCTGCTGCAATTATAATGATCTGAACTTTACATGGTATTTCTTTATGATTTTAAGAGTAAATTCCATAGAAAGCTTACAATTAAACAAAATAATTAGGTCTTGAAAGAACAATTTTTTGCTTTGCATCTGACGAGGCCTATTAATCTTTCCCAGTGAGGGCTGCAGACACGGTGGACATCAGCAGTTACGTTGGATTGCCAAGGCTGTAAAAATCAAGATAAATGACTGCTTTGTTTAAACCCATCTGTTATTGATGGGGCTAAGAGAGGCTTAGCTTGTAAGTGGTTTCGTGGACCTTATATGTCCACAACACTCATTGGGAGTCATTTTAGCACAGTTTGGAGTAGTTTTGTTAGCACACTTTGTTTTGTGAATATTGTATTACAAAATGATTTGTGAAGGCATTTCATCATTCATGTTAATGGTGTTGGTGCCCTTTCTGGTGCGTAAAGACAACTCAGTCGTACCAGAAACATGTCATGTCTTAGTTTTCTTCTGAGAATTTTGGAGGTCACTGGAGGCTTGGCAATGGGGCATTACAGGCACTTAAACCTAAACTGTGGTTCTTTCACAGTCTAGTTGAGACAATAAGGGTGTTTTTAGTGTGTGGCTGGAAAAAGAGACCTAAGCTGGGATGGAAATACAGGGACCCAGTAAGAAGAGGTAGAGAGTCATGTGCTGTAGAGATGCTCCTGGATGTCTGACACAAAGCTCACCTACCAGATTCATAGCATGAAAGGGGTTTTGTATTTCTCCTGGTTGCTCTGTCTGGTCAGCCTTGGAGGCTCAAGGGCAAGATGACACAGCCCCATCACACTTTTCCTTGGCAGAGTTGCCACGATAGCTGCCCGGGTTTCCGTTCTGAGCCAGTGACTGAACACTGATATGGCCATTTAGCTGGGAGAAATAAAATGGATGAGCCTCTTCCCCTCAGGAGCCTTTCTGGCAGTCACAGGCAATGAGAAGTTCATCTTCAAACTCTTCAAAATAGGGTTTCCTCATATCCCCAAGCTTGATTGCTATAATTTGCAGGTGATCACTTCCAGTGCTTCCTCTTTAGCACACCACAATGGTCTTTGCCCCTCAGCTATCACATTTTTTCCTGAGAACAGCATTACCTGATCCAGTCACCCTGTGAATAGGCTCTGAGGGTGTAGTTTCCTGGGATAAAACATGGTTATCAGTATGAATCTGATTTAGGCTTCCATTTGGTAATTTCATTCTCTCTGGCTGCAAGAGAAGTCGTAACTGGTGACTGAAGATCTTCCTTAGAGCAAAACATATTTTAGGAGACAAGCATCAGAGTAAAAATGCTTTTCCATGTGGAGGCTCTGGAAGGACCCACCATCACTTCGCTTCCCTCACCACCTGTCTCTGTCAGAGCTTCCTGCCCTGCCCTGGAGGCCCAGGGACCCCTCTCAGCTGCCCAGCAACTACTGCGGGGCAAAATCCTGCCCAGCTTAAGCAGCCCTTACACAGCACCCTTACCTTCAAGCTGCCTGCTTGCTCCACTGGGTTTCATGTCCCTCCCCTGCCTGCTGCTGTTGGCAGAGAAGTGATGGCAGAGGGATGCAAACACTGCCAGCCCTGGGCAGCATCCCTCTAGAGTCTGGAAAATGAAGCTGCACAACCAGGTTTTCCTCCTGCTCCTTTACTGCTCCACACAGACACATTTTCTAAGTGACAGCTGTGCTGTTATGCACAAAAAAAATAAAAAATAAAAAAGTATGTATTTAGAAGTTTTCATATTTTAAGCTTCTCCACCTTACTTCTTTTAGTTTCAATTGAATGTATATAAACATAGCATATATACAAGATAGGATATGCTTAAATTATAGCCACAATGACTGTTGTGGTTTTGGTTTGGTTTGGACTGGTTTAGTTTGGTTTGGTTTGGATTGTTTTGGCTTGGATTGTTTTGGTTTGGTTTGGTTTGGTTTGGAAGATGTGAAGTAATGGTAGGACCACTTTAGAGCATTTCAGCAAAGTTTAAATATATAAATTAAAAATGTTTAGCTTGGAAAGAGCAAGCAGATAGTGAAAAAGAAGCAGTGCCGACAAGATCCAACTTTTAACTGTGCATCAATTAACATGAATGGCAATCCCTCTGTGTATTTCAGCTGAAGAGTATTTTAAAGTAGACTATGGCTATGCAGGACCTAGTATCTGATGACAGACACAGGAAGGGTTGAAATGCTCTCAAAATTTCTCTCTAGCCTAGTAAACCATTCAGTATTAGGTGTATGTTAATAAGTTTCTAGGCCATAGTTACCTTGGTATTGACTTAATGCTCTTATTTGCTATTTGAAATACATAAAATAGAATGTAACTACATAATAATTAAGAAAGGAAAACATGGTTTCCTGGAAATTAATCACATTCATTCCTTGACTGGCTCTCTTATCTAAGCAACACAGGATATTGGGAATACCAGCCTGCTGAAATGTAATCTATGAAAATACACGTACAATATCATCTTAAACCCATCATTGCTGATAGTAATCGTGTATAATAATACTCTTTGTGCCTCTAGTATTCACCAAGTGTAATTTATTTTTTTTATAGGCAGCAACTTTTCAAAAAGATTAAGTGCCCAACAATACAAGAGGAAACCTTTAAATGTCTGGCTTTTTTTCCCCCATCTATGAAAATATAGAAGCAGAGGTGTGAGTGGGTGCCACATGGTGCCCATCTGCCTTTTGCAGGTAGGTGCTCCTCACACCATCAAATTTTTAAGAACAGCACCCAGCTCACAGCACATCTGGTCAAGAGGGTTGCTCACAGCCGTGACTTACAGGCAACCTTGAGTTCACCGTGACAGACTGAAAAAGTGTCACTATTGTTAAATGATTTGGGAGGACAGTGAGGAGGAGAGACCAAGATAGATGTGTTGAGCATTAAAAAAAAAAAAAAAAAAAAGTTTGGGGGTTCCTTATGGAACCTGGGTAGATAAAAAACATGATGCAAATGTATGTGTGGGGAGTGCATGCTTTAGGATATGCAAATGGAGGGGAATATCAAGCTAATGTATAAATTAAGGTTGTTATAGGGAATGAATTTATACTCTTAATTTTCAAAATAATTTACTGTTTAATGACATAAAAATGGGTGATAATCATATTGTAATTATTGATTATAACAATGATAAGGGCAAATCAGAAATTATATTTGAAAGAAAAAAAAAAAAAGAAATTTAATTGAGGATGATTATTTTCTGTTCTTTTAAAAAGACAAAGAAACATATATTTACAAGGAACAGGAACCTTTTGTGGGGAAGTCTACACTTCATTTCACCTATAATTTTTATTGTCCCTACGCCCACATACAATATTTTAACAACATGGGTCAGAGTATATTCCATAGGTTACCTTCAACCTATACACACAAAGACTATATGCAACTGCAGTACATTCTCTAACATGCACAAAAAGAAAATTAGATTCCCTGACAATTTTATTCTCATACAGACCCCAAATGGTATTTAGTAAACAGAGTCTAGCCTGACATTTATTCTGTGTGGTTAAAAAGCAGCTAATGATCAGGGAAAATAGATGATGCCTTGTCTATTTCACATAGTGTGCCCCATAAACTTTTCAAGAGCAATCCTCCCATGGACTAGGTGACCTAGACTCAGAATATGCTGTCTAGTTTCCATGTCATCATTCTCCCTTCCCTTCCCTTCCCTTCCCTTCCCTTCCCTTCCCTTCCCTTCCCTTCCCTTCCCTTCCCTTCCCTTCCCTTCCCTTCCCTTCCCTTCCCTTCCCTTCCCTTCCCTTCCCTTCCCTTCCCTTCCCTTCCCTTCCCTTCCCTTCCCTTCCCTTCCCTTCCCTTCCCTTCCCTTCCCTTCCCTTCCCTTCCCTTCCCTTCCCTTCCCTTCCCTTCCCTTCCCTTCATCTCACTCCTCCCTCTTCCTTTCTGTATTAGCAAGCCATACAGAGTTTTGGGGTATATTTGAATACTAGATTTTGCATGTGAAGGGGATGCAGCAGACTGAGAACAGTTCTATCAGTAGAATTAGATATTGGTATAGGATAAACAAAGTATGCATTGACTAAATTTCACAGTATAATCCCAAAGTTGTTTCCCTGCAGTTCAGTCTGAATAATTTCATGCAGATATAGTTCTGAGAAGTTTACTTTAAATAAGGAGGATGAACTTTGGATGTTATGGACACGTAAAAGCAGTTTCATTACCCAGAAGGTGAATAATGATCTTATTTGTTTATGAGAAAGGAAAACAAAGAAATGTTGAGTTACATTATTTGTGTTGTTTGCTCAAATTGTTTTTGATTAATTAGAGTACAAGGTTAAATTGTAATAATAATAGTATAACCGTTAGTAACATGATAATAAGTATTGATGTAAGTTTGATATAACAGAGTGATTTGTGTTGCCAATAATAATTAGATACCCTAATGTTTTAATCAATAAGATTAAGAAATGCTTGGAAAACAATATGTAATATAAATAAAATGAGGTATAAAAGGCAGACTTAAACTGTTTTTCTTTGGTGCTGTCCCTGAGGTGATTTTTCTGGAGACGGCCGTGTCGTTCTGGTCTTTGAGACGGTAAGGAAGATAAACAAGGTGAACAAGTGTACAGGTTGAAGTTTTGGTGGCAAAGAGAGTTGTTTAGCTTCAGTAATAGAATAGTATTTCCTTTTCTCATTGTCTCATGCTTTTCTAAAACTCCATTTTTTAAGTGGATGTCAGTGTGATTAAGCAGAGATGATTTTCCCACAGGCCACAGGTACTGTCTGTGCTCAACATTGTGAGGAGCAAGGCTTGAACCTAGGTCTTACCTTTTTCCTCTTAAAATCTGACCACATGTCCTGAACATTGTCCTGGCTTGTATCAGAAACAGCATGACCAGCAGGGCTAGGGAGGTGATCGTCCCCCTGTACTTGGCTCTGGTGAGGCCGCACCTCGAGTACTGTGTTCAGTTTTGGGCCCCTCGCTACAAGAAGGACATCGAGGTGCTTGAGCGAGTCCAAAGAAGGGCGACGAAGCTGGTGAGGGGCCTGGAGAACAAGTCCTACGAGGAGCGGCTGAGGGAGCTGGGCTTGTTCAGCCTGGAGAAGAGGAGGCGCAGGGGCGACCTTATCACTCTCTACAGATACCTTAAAGGAGGCTGTAGAGAGGTGGGGGTTGGCCTGTTCTCCCACGTGCCTGGTGACAGGACGAGGGGGAACGGGCTAAAGTTGCGCCAGGGGAGTTTTAGGTTGGATGTTAGGAAGAACTTCTTTACCGAAAGGGTTGTTAGGCACTGGAACAGGCTGCCCAGGGAGGTGGTAGAGTCACCATCCCTGGAAGTCTTCAAAAGACGTTTAGATGTAGAGCTTAGGGATATGGTTTAGTGGGGACTGTTAGCGTTAGGTCAGAGGTTGGACTCGATGATCTTGAGGTCTCTTCCAACCTAGAAATTCTGTGATTCTGTGATTCTGTGAACCATCCATTGATTATCACACTCAAGCTTTCCTTATGACCTGGGCAAAACACTGCTTATTTCTGCAATAACAAATGCTGAACTAGAATGGATCTGAACTATTCTGCATGTTTCTGTATGATTACAACTTAAAAGAATAATACAATGAACAAAACCAGGTGGAGGTACCAGGGATTTTAAACTTATTTAAATATATTTCAGTGTGAAGTTCTACATATAGGTCTCCTTAGAAAAAGAACCTTTTAATGTGGTCAGCTGAACAAAATTTACTCAGGGTTTTGAAACTTATTGCTCTCATGAATGCTTCTAAAATATAAGTGGTACTGTGTGCTTGGAGAACAGATGATAAGAGGCATGCCTTACTTTTTTAAAAAATCATGAACAATATCACATTTTCTATCATGTATTCCACAGATTTTGAACAATGCTCTTGTGAGAAGTTTTCTCCTTGCATCTTCCTCCACAGCTCTGTGGTTCATCCAATCTTCTTCAGGAGGAGATGGACATTCAGCCAGCTTCATTTAAAGACCTTCCTTTCCAGGGCAAAAACACTCTTTGAATTCCCAAAACATAGCATGAATGTTAGAGAAAATGTCTTCTCTCTCACCTCTAGCCTCACCTTTAATTTCCTCTTTCAATAAATAGTGCTCAATATCCCACCTGTGCTGGATCTACAACTTGAGGTTTCTACCCCTTTCACCCCTTTCCTAATAGCCACTCTGTCTTTCCCCTGTGATATCTCTTCCTTCTTATCTGTACAAAGGACACCTACATATTCTGCATATGTCTTGAGTCCAGGGTTGCAGTGCCTGGCCTCAGCAGGATCCTGCAATGGACTTTAGATGTCTAGGCCTTTCCACCGGTCCTTGGTGAGCATTGTGCTCCTTCAAGGGTCTCACCTTCTTAGCAGAGAGCTACTGAGGAAACTGCAAAATATGGGGTGATACTTGATCGCTCTCCTCCTGGAGTCACCTTACCCAAGCATTTAACCTTGGAGTTGTAAATGCTTGGGTCCTGCTCACAGAGACCTTCCTGAAGTGTGGAAGGTCTGACTGATTTTGTGTAGTTTCCTGCAGGTTAGAGTAGAAAACAAGTAGTACAAAACCCCATGCTCCATTTCCTCCTCAGCCAGAGAGGGTTAAAGCAAAGATCAGTAAGTTATAACTGGTATTCAGGTTCCTAATAAATGTTAATTAGTTTTAAATCTGCAAAAACAGTTATTGAGAAAAGGTCAATGGGAATAACACCTTGTACCTGGCAGGAATAGGAGAAGAATAGAGTTTGCCACAGAGTCTTGATGAATCTTGTACCTCTGCCTGTGCTCCAGTTTCACCAAGAGGCATGACAAGAGTTTCCCATCCAACATACACACTCTGGCTTTTTGAGGCTCTCCCTTGGGCATGAGGCTTTGGGGCTGAGAAAGGAATTAACCTGAGGCTCCACACATGCATAGCGTATCCCGTAACCACCAGGCTACTATGGAGAGTGGGGCCTACCTCCAAGGACACATCTGAATGAAGGATGCTGTGGCAGCTGTGGCTTGAGCCACTTAAAGTGCCTTCAGGCATTTTAAAAGGCATTTACTGGACACAGATCTCCTGGGAATGAGTTGGAGTTTGGTGACTGTCCAATTCTTCTCCCCATCACAGGAGACCTTCAGCAGGATCTAGCACCAGCCTGAGCAGACTGCTTATTTCTATATGTTCCCAAGGGCCCCAAGAGTTTTGTCTTGCTGATGCTTCACTGATTTTTTATATTATTTTTTTTTTCATTCTCCCTTTCCCTATAAATTTCACTGGTGTTGGGTGAGGATTTAGCTATAGCTTAGTGTCTTTTACACCTAGCTGTTCAGTACATTCACCTATTAAGACCCACAATTGAAAAAGGCTAGGCACTGCATTTACAGACTACAATTAGGCTGAATTCAACCATTTCTTCCTGCTCCCAGGAGTGCACAGAGCATTTTTGTTGCAGAGGATGAAGTTAACACTAGAATAGAGCTTGCCAATACAGGGCTTGGTGATTAAAATTCTCTAAGGATTGTTGCACTCTAATAAGGAAAATGTCCTTGTGTAGCAATTTCTGGCTAAATGTTTTAGAAAAAGGGAAGACATTTTCCCAAGTGACAGAGAACTTAATACTGAAAAAAAGATCATGAGGTATTTTCTGCAGCTGACAAAATCTGATTTTCTGTCGAATTTAGAGTTTCCCTGTGCCTTGCCAGTGAAAAGTCCAGAAGAACAGGGGAGGAAAATAGAATTAATTTTCTGCTGTAAATAAAGTCATCATTCAACTGCTCACCCAAGGAATTCTTGGCCAAGAAGCTAACAGGCCTGCTTGTTATGGAATATATTTACATTTTAACTACAATAATAAAATTCCCATATTAGGACTTCATTGGAAGCACAGCTCTGCTTCAGTTCCTGTGTGGTATCAGACTCCATGGGAAGATTTGAAGCATGGTTCACGTAGCACATACTCAAACACACTCCAGAGCACAGAAATTATTGTAGAGAAGCAAATCTACATGGTCTGCACTCTACTGATATTTTCTGCTTTGAGAGAAAAAATGCTAAAAGAAAAACAAACAAACAAACAAGCAAAACTGTTCTTATGGTAACACGTGAATGAAGCAGTAAGAAATAATTTGTGCTCTGTTTAAATTTATTTCTTGCCTGCCTCTACTTTGTATACTATGCATTTGTTTGCCACCTCCTACTAAAGCAGATTTAATTATGCTGCCATTAGTGGCTATGCAGTTGACTTTCACCACATTCTAAAGCTTATCATCTGAGGGAGGAAAGAGATGACTTACCTTTTTTAACTAAGGATAAGTAAACTCATTTCCAGAAAATAAAAGTTGGTCCAGACTATTTCCCATCTCTTGAACCAAACCTCATGCATTTTCAAGTGGAGAAAATTTGCTGAAAATTTGCCAGAGTCTAAAGCATTTTCTCCTTGAGTAACCCAGATGATTTCAGCAGTACAGAACTGGCCTGAGTCAGGGAGCTGTGATTCGATATGAAAATGTATCTCAGCTAAGAGAAAGGACATAGGGACAATTTTAGTTATGTATGTGGGATGACAGCCTTGAGAAGGCACAAAAGGCATGCATATTAGAGAGTCACAACTGTCTCCTTATAGATCTTGTGATTCTACTTCTCTTTTAATTTCTTACGGACTAAGAGTAATAACTGCACTTGTTTCACAGTGTATCAGATCCCTGTCCTTTCCTTGCCTTTCCTTGCCTTGCATTGCTTTGCTTTTTACCTTTCCTCACCACAGTTCGCTTTTATAGTTAGTATAAATTGTCATCCAAAAAGCTTTAATACGGGAGTGATTATATTGTAAAAATAATACCCAGAGGTTATGTTTACTCTGTCTCAAAAGCTCCTCTAAGAAATTAACTCAAATATCAAGTGGAGTACTTGTGTTTTGTTATCAGTCTTTCCTCTAAGTGCTTTTCTTACTTGCAAAAATTGTGATGCATATTCTCTGGTTTGCCCACTTTCATTAGTGTTTAATGAAGTCTCCACAGACTATGTGCAGCTGCTGTTTGTATTGTGTAGTTCTGGCATCTTGAGTAATTTTGCATCTACCTAAATCAAGCCAGAAATTAAAAATGTTCGAAACTTTCTGGGTGATGTTGACCCTTCAAAATAAATTAATGTTCCTACCCATACATTTTCTTCCAGAGCAGTATGAATGTTGCATGTCATAATGTGAGCAAAATATCATCAGAAAAGCAGGAATGTGAACACTATTTGTAAATGAATGTAGAAAAAGATAGGAAAGACTTGCTGGGTCACAAAATACCATGGCTATACTTTGTGAAGCAGATGTTTTTCTGCTGGTGTTGGGGTGAGTCCTGGCTGGCAAGAGCAGGTCTGAGCCTGGGACTTTCCCTCTTGCTGGGTACTGCTGGAAAGAGGTGGGATGTGTGCCAGGGCCCTGCTGACAGTAGTCAGCTGCCCCCACATGGGGCCATGCACAGCCTCAAGCAACAGCCACCAGCAACCGCCCCAGGTTTTCCAAGGAGGAAATTCTTCACTCAGAGGGTGGTGAGGCACTGGGAGAGGTTGCCCAGAGAAGCTGTGGATGTCCCATCCCTGGAGGTGTTCAAGGACAGGCTGGATGGGGCTTTGGGCAACCTGGTCTGGTGGGAGATATCCCTGCCCATGGCAGGGGGGTTGAAACTGAGTGATCATTAAGGTCCCTTCTAACCCAAGCCATTCTGTGATTCTATGAAAGGCATCATAGACCTCATGCACAGAGCAGGTGGGATGCCCTGGAGTGCTCCTCAGCCCCTCCACGGTGTTTTTTTCCTGACCTGGCTGTGCTCAGGCTGCAGGTGTTGCACTCGGGCAATACACGTGAAGGAACATGGGTAGAGGGTAGAGGGTGGCTCCTGAACATTGGTGATTTGGTCCTGGATACAGAATAGGTTAAGGAAAATGCTCTTTAAAAGCCGTTATGTTCTCTCACCTTCTGTGGGACACGGCTCCAAACCCAGACTTGCTTAGAAGGGAGAAAATGGACTTTTGTCAAGGTGAATGCCAAGAGAGGCTGTAATGCAAAGCACTTTGCTGGCAATGCACAATGCAGTCGCATGAAGTATACAGCTGTCATTACAAGCTGCAGCCCGCAGTGGGTAAATAATGGGCTGCAACATGTTATAAACACCGGTATGAACTGACTGGCCAAGACCAGCCCACCAACCCATGTGCAGATGCTTCTCTCTTTGTTTTCTGGTGACTGCTTTTATCCTGCTGCTCAAAGTGAATTTAGTCTCTGCTCATCTGACTCCTGCCCATTTTGTTCTGATGCCTGTGCCCAGGAGCTGCGGCCATCCACGTCTCAGCTTCTTGAGAAGCTAGCGGATTTAATTTTCAGCTGAAACATTATGTATTTAAAATGCACAGTTCTGAGCTTTTTTTAGAGTGGTACCATTGAGTTCAGCTATGTCACTATAGTATACTTACTCTTTTCTATTTATAATTTAGAAATTTTGAGCATATCACATTTCCCTACAAGTCAACTTATCCTGTTATTTATGGTTACTGAAAACACTCTTGGCTACAACTAAGATGGCAACAGTCCATTTTTTGTTAATGAAACAGAGTGATTCATATCTAGAAAGTGAGAATTCATAGCTTTGAAGGAAGAAAAAGATTTTTCATCCCATTGTAGTAAACAAAATTAAATTTAGCTTCAGCTGTTTACATGGGAAAGCTTAGAGGTTTAATAGCAATGTTTTACTGCTGTGGGGGTTTTTGTCCTTTTTTTTTTTTTTTTTTACTTCTACTCACTTTCTGTCTTTGTCCTGTTTTATACTGTCTTTCTGATTAATATCTTTTAATAGGCTGAATTCTTTGTTCACCTAGGAAGGGACCCATCAAATGAAATTTCCACTAATCAGATCTGAATTTATTATTTCCTTCTTCTCACATTGCCTCAGATACTTTGAGATAAGATGAAAATAAATGGCCTGACTCATTTCTAACAGGACAGAGAAGCCTGGCCATGGCTGTCAAGGGAAGCAACAGCCACAGACAAGATAGACATCACTTTGTTCTTCCCTTCAAAGAAAGCCTTTTTGTTCATCTCTAGCATTTCAGTCCTGATTACACACCAGATAACTGCCTCACATGGGTTTGTTGTACAATAAGGTCTCTCAATAGAATGAGCTTTTCTTTCTGTGTGAGAATCATGTTGTCTGTACACAAAAGCACTGGACTGGCACTCAGTTTTCAGGCTTGTTCCTATTCAGTCCTGGGCTTTCTGTATGCTCTTGGATATTAAGTCACTCAGAGAGGGAATCGTCTCTTTTATACTTAAATGTCTGAAATGCAGCACTCGCAGCTGGGTTGCCCTCCCATGCATGGAGAGAGAAGGGGATCCCCAGAGGCATCTGTCCTGGGAGAATTAACTCCAAATGCCCTTGCCTTTCCTTATCACTAGAGAGCTGAGCTGTGACCACACAACCAGTGTGATATTCAGACACCTGGTTACCTGCAGTGGATGTTGTCTGCCATCTCCCCCTTTCCAGTCTATAAAATCACATTATAATGGTCCTTTTTCTCAGTGAAGAGACACCAGGCTGTAGGTTGGTGAGGGATCCAGAGATCCACTGTGCTGCTGGGCCATATGTGGCTTTTTCTAACTTTAGCCTGGAGCCATGGAAGAGGAAGATTCCTCTGAATTCAATATTTTCAGCTGTGTGATACACTTGAAGTATAATCTGGATTTTTGTGGGCACAAACTCTTAACAAATCTTGCAGTTGTTAATGCAGCTTACCAGTGTGTGACATACATTTTAGCAGTAGCCACCAACTCAGCTGTCTTTTTTTTTTTTTCCTTCTGGTCTATCAGTATTGTTGTGGTTTCTTTGGCTATGACCGCTGGCAGCATCTGAACTACCATTTTTTGAGGACTATGCTAGAGCATAACCAGAAGAAGACATCTCACATCTGACACCCTTGACTTCAGAAAAGTCTCTTGAGCAGTCTTGCTTTCATAATGATACCACATATATTTATCTCTGTTGATATTCCTAGAAGACAACTATTTCCTACTTGTATTAATTTTGCCCAGATATCTTAATTATAATTGTGTTTTGCTAATGATGTTAATGAAAAAGGAATTAAAAAAAAATCAAACTTCAATTTGTTTGGCTTGCAAGAACACAGACATTCTGCCCAAATCCTATTCCTTTCAGTGATGCTTAGTTTCTTGTTTCCAGGCTGGTAAGACTCTCAAGTAGGTATTTAAGGTGAATTCCAGTCTTTCCCTAAAACATCATTCTTCATCTCAAGGGAAAGCCTTAAGGTCTGGAATAACCTACCCAGAGATCACTGGACCTCTGTTAGTGCAACAAATTATTTTTCTAACAGTATCAATGTACAGGATTGTTTAGTCATGGTTTAAACAGGTAAGAAACGGCAAATAAAAGTTACAAAAATCACCCAAGGTGGTGTTTGACTGGCATTCAAGCAGCTGATTGAAATGCCTTCATTTTCTAGTTCTGAATTCATTGCTTTCTTCTTCCCATGTGTCAATTTTGTTCCTCAGTGGCATTTTCAGAAATAAGTGTGTTTGGTTTGGGTACTAAGATGGTTTAATTTAGAAAACACCGGGACAGAGTAATGGAAAGCTATTTCATTAGGAAAGCTGGTAGCTGAATGAAAACAAGTCTTGAAAGGAGAGAAGGTGTTTAATATTCATGGGCATATTTTAGTTGTCCTTTATATTCTGCCAAAAAGAAGCCGATTCTTCTTGCCTTAACGGCATTTAGATTTCAAAGAAGATTGCCCACTTAATTTACAGGTACCATTTATTAGGATAGGAAAACACATTAACAAAAGATATTTGTAAAATCCTGCTAACCATGATTACTCTGAAATTAATTCTGAATGAGATTTTCTCATCTAATTTTACTTGACTGCTCTAAGAAGTGTTTTATTTTGAAAGCAAAGCTCACTTATTACAAGAAAAATGGGCAAAAGTAACACATTTTGAAACATTTTAAAGTACCACAGTTTTGCACCTTGAAGTCGTAGAGCAACACAGATACAGGGGATGTAACTATGGTAGTTCTGCAGTGAAAATTACTAGTGAAGGTTTTTGTTCAGCTGCCAAATAGTAGCTTGAATTTTGCAATGCATTGCCTTAAATATCCCTTACCTGTATTTTACCTATTAAGTGGAATAGATTATTACTGTTATATGATTAACACCTTTTTTTTTTTTTTTTTAAAGACAACTTCAGTCTAAAAGTCTAATGTACAAGTTTGAACAAGTAGTTCAAACTCAAAATAAAAGCATGACCTCCCTTCCCTAACCTGGGATGATGGAGATGGGAACGAAAACTTACTGCAATAGGACTGGCAGGTTCTTGTGAAGTTGGAGCCCCAAACACATCTATGGTTCTGTGCAGAACCAGATCCTTTGCAGAAGGATCTGGGAAGTTTGTCCCCACTGGTGTAGCAGCATCTCCTGGAGGAAACAGCTTCTGGGGTGCAACTCCAGTATTACTAGGAAACTCCTGTTGCACATGGGATGTGGAAGGAAAGAATTAATCTCTCCTTGCCTTTCCTATTGTTTGTCTGAAAATCTCCTGAATCGTTTCTTCCATGACCATCTCTTGGCTCATTCACCACCTTACTGGGAGACACCAGTAGGCATTTGAGCCTAGTGCTCTCCCCTTGTTTGCAGGAGTGGCAGAGTTGTGGTTCAAACACACTTGCTGTATGGGCTTGGGGTAGAAAAATCTGCACCTGGTGTCTGCACTGAAATCCAGGTTATTCTACTGTGGCCACACTTGGGAGTCCTAACTCATTGCTGCTTAACTAGTAGTGCTCATTGCTTTTCCTACCTCATATGAAGCTATGTCAGAGCTGTTCAGGTACAAAGTTCAGTACTCACTTCTGATAGATAATGAAGCTTATACTGGTTTCTGATTTTAAATATTAGCTATTATTTAATGACAGATGGGGCAAGATGTGCCAATTTTCTCCTTAATTTAGTGTGGGGGGAGGGGGTAGTAAAAAACCTGCAAGCCCAAGGTCAAAATAAGCTGAACATTTTCAAGATAGAGTAAATGCTTAAGCACTGGAACAGTTCTCTTGGAATCACAATGGATTTTTTGTCACTTAATGATGAGGATGAGACTTGTCTGACCAAATTTTGACAGCACCGACAAGTGACTGAGCCAGTCACCTTCTTTGCCTTGGACAAGCAATATGGGGACAGAAATATGTTCTGGAAACAGTTTGTGTTATTCCAATTTGGACAGCAAAAATACCAACATGAATTGTATGATGAAAGTCCCCATTTTGCCCAGCTGCAAGGCAGTTTTGGCTGACTGGTTCAGCTGTGAACACTTGTTCTGTATATATCGCAAGTCTTCCTTCTTAATTCCTTCTTACCATCCTCCCATAGCTCAAACATGCCTGAGGCATGGACTTAGAATGCAAAGGATAGTATAAAAGCTCTGATCCCAGTTTCATGTAGGAGCTCAGGGTGGATGAACTGATACAATAGCAAATATAAATTATTTAGGAAATACTCCAACTGAAAATAAATAAATAAATAAATAAATCTCAGACCAAAATTTTTCCTCTGCTAAATAGAAAAATAAATGGTAAATAAATATCCATATCCAAACAAAGCATTTTCCCTACAGCTGTAGCATGTCTTCATGTATGAACTCCAGTAGACTACGTGTATTTGTAATGTTGTTACCTATGCCAGGAACAGTTGTGGCTGGGCTCACCTTTGTGCATGTTCTCTGTTTTCAGAAAAATATTTACTGAACAGGAGAAAAAAAAAAAAAAAGAAAGAAAGAAACAGGCAAACAAACAAACAAACAAAAATAAATTAAAAAATAAAAAATGAGGCAAGGCAATTCCAGCAATTAACCTGCAGTTTCTCATTTAAGGAACATCTGTTGAACACTATTGCAGGCACATACTTTATTCAAAATATTTATATAACATCAGAGGATAACACATTTAATTAGGATGCTTGTGAAGAGCATAACAGATCACGTAGCCATTCAGTTTGCTGGTTGAAAACTACTGTGCTGACAGAAATACAAATAAGAATTTTCTGTGTTTTTACATAGGTATTTCCAAAGCTTTCTCTTTTATTATTTTTTATTATTATTTTGTTGTAAGATTCTTGACTGTTAAATGTTATTTCTCCATACTGCATAGAAAGAACCTCCCAGGGACTTTTATAGTAATTTGGCAGCTGAGCTCTGCAACATAACTAGATCTCTCAAAAGACTGAACTTTTTTCCCCTGCTAATGATTCTTAATTTTCTTCCCAGAGGAAATAAAATTCATAGCGAAAATCATTCTGTATTAAATGACATTTGTAATAAATTGGGGCACAGAAAATGAGATTGAACCCAAACTTCTTTATTTTGTTGTTGCAAACTGCTTGTATTCAGGCCTCTGCAAGTAGTGGGGGTCTTCTCCATGGTCTCTGCTCTTCTTCACTTCTCACCAGTCTACCCAAGGTTGAGGCAAAAAAACAACTCTTACTCACTTCTCCCTTTTGTTCCCTTTGGTTGAGAGGGTTATAGGATGTCCTCCAAGAGGAAATGGAATTGCAGGACTGTGAAATTTAAAGGAGAAAGAAAAAAAAAAAAAAAAGAAAGGAAAAGATTCACTGAGCACGAAAACCTTGCTCCCTAGGAAAGTCTCAAGAAACATCATAAGCACAGAAACCTTAAATTGCTATGTGGGAAACCATATCTAGGCCTTTGAGCAGGCTTCTGGAGTTTTTTCTGAGCTGTGTCTATTACAGTTAGGGCAATGAACAGGAAAAGGTGTTAGCAGGTTGGGCCAGGGCCCCTCCACCTCTGCTGCCTTCCTTGCAGCATGTGAGCCAGGCCCATCTTCTTTGAGGTATTCCCTCACACTCCTAGCACTGGCGGGGGTTGGATTAGGGATTCTGGAAGATACATATTTACCCTCTACTGACTGTTCAAAAAGACTTCAAAACCCTTTTGGAACCTGCTGATGCTGTGTGTTTCCATCCTATGGTAGCACATTCCAGAAAGCCAGTATCCACTTCTTTAAAAAATGCTTACTTTTGTCCCTAGAACTCTAGGATCTAGTTCTAGGACTGCAGGTTTGATGAATAATGGCCCTGCATTCACTTTATTCTTCACCTTGATGTTTTTTTGAACACTGAGCACATCCTCCTCAAACTTTTCCTCGGCAGATGTCGTGCACGTATTTCTGCAGGCATCAGTGCAGTCTGCACCCTGTTCAGTCCACCTGGTATGGCTAGAGCTGTGCCTGATCACTAGCAGTTTGGATTTCTCTTGTGTGAGCTTGGCATCTGTGTTGCAACTCTAGTTCCCTTGTTAAATATAGGAGTCTTTGCCATACTTCTGTCCCCCAAGCATATCTACAGGCTTCTGCACTGTTACCTTCCTTGGTGCGGCTCCCTTACCTTCCAAGCACCAGTTTAAGCTAGGATCCTAAATTTCAACGGGACTGACTTTAACGCAACATGTGACATATCAGGAGCAAATCAGTGAGCAGTTAGTGCTCAGAAATCCTCATGTAGAACGAAAGCTCCACAGGAGAAGACCACTGGTTTCTGATGAGCAACAGTGTCATACAATCATAGAAGATTCATAACCATTTAGGTTGGAAAAGCCATTCAGGATCAGCAAGTCCAACTACCACCTAACACTACCAAGTCCCATCACAAAACCATATCCCTTAGTACCACATCCACACACCTCTTAAATACCTCCAGAGCTGGAGACTCCACCACTGCCCTGGGCAGCATGTTCCAATGCTTGACCATGCCCTTCATGAAGCAGGGACCTCCTACTTTCTTTCCTCTTGCAGTGAGGGTTCCCGTTGTCCTCCCTGCCCATTCCCCTTTGGATGCTCACACCGAGGAGGAGGCAGCAGTGCTGGGACTGATCCAGGAGCAGCTGGGTGCCAGGCAGCTTGTGAGCTGCTGCCAGGCAGAGTGGTTTCAGGCCATGTGCTGTCAATGGGAAGCTAATCTGATTTTCCTGCTATTGGCTGCTGTTTTTTGAGAAGCATTTTGTGTCCTTGAGACTTCCACTCTTTTAAATTTCATTCTCGTTGGGTAGATTCAATATGTACTGGAAGGATAGCGGGGAGAGAAAATGATGGCTAAACCAGCAAAATATGCAGCTGCAAAATTGAATTTCCATAGGAAATCAAGGTATTAACAGAAAACAGTGAGCAATCTAGACTAGTAGAACATTATTCATTGTCCACAAAAGACAGAGGCAAGAATGGTCTTCCCTCTGCTGCTTTTCAGACTGTACCAGAGTGTCTTCCCTCAGGTCAGAGACATCCCTTTAGAGGTTACTTTGTTTTTTGTTGAACATCCTCTTGTTGAAGGAGAACAGCATACAGCATGCTTTTCAGGGATCAATCACTCCATCTAATGAAATATCATGGAAGGCCCATGCACAGGAAATCGTAGCATACTGTGTTGAAAAAGATGTTAAAACTCTGTGTATGCCTTTCCTTTGAGGGTGTCATTTCATAACAAGTAGAAGCTATGCTGTCTAGAGTCACTGTCTTTAATCTTTGGCTATGGGTAAGCAGTGTGACTTCTGGTGGAAATACACAGTCCTAAATTTCTTGGAGCAGAGCAGGGTCACTGGAATATCTTGCAGGGAAGAATCTAGACCTGGAAGCTCACACCTAAGCATTTGTTAGAAGTCAGGGTCTGACAGAATTTGCAATACACAAGGGATGTAAGCCGTGAGTATATTGGAAAACCTTAGGGGCAGTCAACTTATCTGCTGTGTCACCTGGTGACCTGCTTAGTATATGGGTAGTATTGATGTTTCCTTACTAAAGTAAATCTGAATCTGAAAGTGGAGAAAAGCAATAGCTGTTAAGTAAAAAATTTGAAAAATTTCTACATACTTACTGCTTTGTAAAGAACTTTCTCCTATGAGACTTGGGAGAAAATAGTTTGCCCCAGGACAATAGGACTTTATATTGATAACTTGTTTAACTTCATGTATTAAGACATAAAATATGTAAAATGGCTTTTATGGATAGTATGTGAATGGGGCAGCGTGGGATTTAATGTTCTGGATCTAGAAAAAAATTCAAGGAGTTATGGCTGCTGCACTGCTTGCTCTCTGTAAAGGGACAGAGCAAACTGTGTGGTGCAGTGCTCTAGTGCCCACTTAACCAACAAAAATAGGCTATATATAAAACAATTTTCCAGCATAGGTTGTCACAGCCTCCACTACATGATGTGTCTCAAAAGTTGTTTGAGCCTCTAAACTATCCAGTAGCATTGGCAAGAAATCTTGTTTTTCTCCTTGTAGAGGGAGTTTAATTCCCTCCCTTAGCCCTTCTGCTTCCTCTCTCCTCCATGAAATAGCTCACATATAGAAACACTCATAAGACACATAGAGATCTTCAAGATGTTTGCACTACTGGGTCATAGAATCACAGAATGGTTTGGATTCATAGGGACCTTAAAGACCTTCTTGTGCTGGGGACCCCAGAGCTGAATGCAGTGCACCAGGTACGGTCTCACGAGAGCAGAGCAGAGGAGGAGAATTACCTCCCTCGCCCTGCTGGCCACAGTTCTTTTGATGCAGCCCAGGATACAGTTGGCTTTCTGGGCTGCAAGTGCACTTTTTTGGCTCATGTTGAGCTCCTTGTCAACCAACAACCCAGGTCCTCCTCATTAGGGACTGCTCTCAATCCATTCTTTGCTCACCATGTATTTGTGCTTGGGATTGCCCTGACCCATGTGCAGGACCTTGCACTTGGCCTTGTTGAACCTCATGAGGTTTGTACAGTCCCAACTCTCAAGCCTGTCCAGGTCCCTCTGGATGGCATCCCTTCCCTCCAGTGTGTCAACCACACCTCACATCTTGGTGTCATCCACAAACTCTGCTTATATATCTGAAACATAGAGTGGTAAGATCATTGCTTAATACAGGAGGAAAATAGAAACATGGAGCATATTTTGGAAGGAAATAGTTCATGATCTTGAATACCATTAGTCAAAACTGATAATGCTAGAAGATATCTGGCCCCCATTTGTGACAATAATAGGTATTTTCTACAATCATAACAATATTTCTCTTCCTGAAGGTAAAATATGACCTTTTTTTCTCTATGTTCACATTAACAAGTAGCTCAGAGCAATACAAGTAAATCTGAATTCAGACTTCAGTGCTGAGTC
Source organism: Anas acuta (assembly GCF_963932015.1). Taxonomy (NCBI): domain Eukaryota; kingdom Metazoa; phylum Chordata; class Aves; order Anseriformes; family Anatidae; genus Anas; species Anas acuta. Next base: position 78,552,597 of record NC_088979.1, read on the forward strand.
CATGACATCTGCTCCATCATCAGTCTGATGGCCTATTCCCAAAGGCTCTGATCCCAATCCCCCACCCCACATGTGGACCAGAGCTGGGATTAGTCATTGATTTAGGCTCTCAAGCTCCCATCTGGGACCAGAGCTCTGCTGATACCCACTTGGAGCAGAGATAACGTTCTCGTTCATTTGGACCAAACCACTTTGAGGACTGAACTGTAGCAGAGTGCCATCAGGAAATCCGCCCCAGCATGGCTCCACTTTTCTAAACCAAAAATTCAGTGTAGGCTAGTCCCTTCTTTCCCTGTGGGTGTCTTCTCTATACCTGTGTGGTGCCTCTAACCAGCTGCTCCTTGCTTGTAACTTGTCCAGTCCACATTCCCATGTTTCCCAAGACACATCTCCGGTATGGTTCCTATGGGAGTGTTGAGACTGGGGATATCATTTCTGTGACCAGATCAGATCATACTCATCAGCATTCCTTTGCATGAGTTTTTTTGAATATATATAATATATATATATGTATATACATATATATAACAAAGTATAACAAAGTATAACTAAGTATAACAAAATACAACAAAATAGAGAATGGAGGAATGATTCATTCAACACTCAACAATGAAAGTAATGACTAAGCCGAGAGGGGAACAATGAGTTTGTTCATTCTTCTCTAATATTGGAATGAACTGATATATGTTCTCTTGTCTATGGTGTACTGCTGTTTTTCAACCCCATATCCAATTGTTGTTTTCAACTAAATTCCCAGCTGGGACATTTTTTTTCCCCACTTCTTCCTTTCAGTAGCCTCCTGTTAGCTAATAAAAGAGAGCCACCTACACTGACCTATTTATTGTCACCCACTCTCTGTACAGGCAAGATGATGGCGAGCAGGGGACAGGTGATTCAGTGTTAATTAGACCTTTCCCACACAGCAGGTTTCCCAACTGCTGCAGTTATGAGTGACACTTTCAAATAAAAGCCCAGACTGGAGATGCAGCTACAAAATAGCAATCTTTTAACACTGGCTTTTTGCTTTTCTCTTCCAGAAACATCACCATGCTGGGTCTCTCCCTATAGCAGGACTGCTTTTATAGAGCTCCCCCATGTAAATGGCCCCTTGCTCCAAGCTGTCAATGCTTCCTTCTTCTTTCATGCCCCAACCACAAAGATGCCTTGTTTCTGCTTTTTCTTCCTTTTTTACTAGCAGTTATTTCTTCAAAAAGGATGAGTAAGACACACTATTTCTGCCTCTGTCTTCATATGCTAGTCTAAAACGGATTGTTGTTAGCTCACTTGAATTGAACATTGTAACCACATTACAAGACCAAAGACCTCCTCACATTGATTCATCATAAGGAAAAATATTATCAATCCTTTTTCAAGGCCTGAGATATACCCTCTGAGCATGCCTTTGCACAGGGAAGGTACACAAAAAAAAAGGTTGCAGCAGCAGTGATGACTACTGCAACAGCTGAGCAGCTCACATAGCAAAGAATTTTAAAATGTGCTTGATTTCAACATTTCATCATGTTCAGTTTGCTTTGACCTTCTCTGTCAATTATCAGAGTCCTCCACGAGACGAGCAGGAGAGGGGAGGAGAGATGGCAAAGTAGCCAACTTGCCTCTGTCTCTCTGCCAGTCATGGAGAGAGTGGCTCAGTTAAGCCCAAAGTCCTGTCAGCTGCTCCCACCTGCCCACCACAGCAGAGATGCTGATGAGCCTAGGAACCAGCTTCACCCAGGGTGTCTCCAAATCCACAGGATCCAGACCTTTAGGGCCATTGAGCTCCAAAATGCTTGGGGTGCTCCATGCTGCTTTGTGCCCTGGGCTCCAGAAGGGAAGGTGAGCTCTGGTTTCTGAAGCCATCCCTGACTTGACACAAGGCTGGTTGCTTCTATATTTGCTATATGGCTGGTGAGGTAGGCTGGTGCTCATGGTGCCACAGGGCAGGACAGCAAGCAAGAAATGTGAATGGTAGAAATGTCTCCTTACACTCTCCTGTTTTGCAGGTGCCAGACCAAATTTGTCTTCCATCTAGCAAATCCTCCTCCAGATCTTTAAAATGAACACAGCTGAGTCTTGATTGAAACTACTGAATCAATTTCTTTCATAAGGCATTCCTTCCTAGTCATCATGGGAAAATTACTGTGAATGATATTGTTTCCACAAGTTTTAATATATATATTTTAAAAAGGCACAAACAAGAAGTCTATTACAGTTTCCAGATTGCTTCATGATTTCACTTTATTACTATTTAACTTTCAAATAAGTCTGTCTGGGAGAGAGAATAGTCTCGGTGTTGCAGAAACAGATCCCTGCTGAATGCATCGCAATTACAAATGCTTTTTCATGTGGGCAGATTATACATAATCTCAATAGACCTCTGGTTTAAACTCAAAATGAAAAAAATAGACACTCTGATCCAGAGCTTTATTCAGAGAAAAATGTGTGAGCAAGCTGTAGTGATGACAATAGAGAACCAGTATCATTCTGAGCTTTGTCAGCTCATCTTTCACTTATTCACAGTGTCATTTATCACCCAGGTTTCATAAGAAGCTGCTATGTATTAATCTGTCCTAAAACAATCTTTCATGTTTTCTGTCACATAGTTAACACTGAAAACAAGAACTGATTTATGAAAAACAAATACTTTAAGATCTTTTCAGAAGAAAAAAAAAAAAAAGTCAAATAAATGCAATCTAGAAATTAAGCACAGATGGCAACGGACAAAAATATTCAGCTTCTATTTTAATGAATATAAAATAACAACATAATAGGAATTCAAAATAATTGTGAAACCACACAGAGTCAAGGTCACTCCATAGTACAGAACTGAGATTCCAGTGATCACCATGAACACCTGTATGTGCAGTGAGCATGTTGGAAGTGTTTAGGATGTGTGGGTTGTGGACAAGGCTCCTGAGAACAGGTCACTGAAACATGCTGTCTTCTGGTTAGCAGAGAAGGAATAATCTTGACTCTGCTATCCTATTCCTGGTTAATTCTGTCTCTCCTTAGATGTCTCATTCTCTTCATGTCTTGTTTTTCTCCCCTTGTCAATGACCTCTCTTTCTTCTTTTTGGATTAAAAAAAAGAAAAAAAAAAAGAAAAAAAAAAAAAAAGAGCTGTTCTTTTCTTTTCTTTGCCCTCACTCCGTTTCTACTGGCTTTCTGCTTAGTCACTATTTTCTCTGTTTTGTCTCACACAAAAATAGGATGGTTCACAAAGAATAGTAAATGTTAAGGGCATCAAGTCATGAGCTTGTTTGTTCTGTAGTTAAGTATTTTTAATCCCAGGGGAGCTGAGAATAAAACCAGAGGATAATACAAAAAGCCATAAGGCAGGGATGTGTAACTAGCTGTCACAACAGTGATGAGCAAGGTTTGCATCTGCACATAAATATGGACCCGTCAGTTATTAAGGGCTTTTTGCAGTGACATGATCTGAATGTTGTGTAACATAGCCAAAGAAGTCCCAGATGAATTGTCCCAGTAATAATAGCATCAGTGATGGTCAGTTAAAACTCAGTTTGGTTAAAGTTTATTCTCATAGAGAAGTTAAAAAACAGTCAGGACATGATAGAAATAGATGTTTTCACAGGAAAGTCCCTGGGCAACCCACTCCAATGCTGGACTACTACTTCTGAGAAGAAATGTCTCCTATTTCCAATCTGAACACAACTTGAGGCCACTCCCTCTATCCTACCACTAGTTCACAGAATCACAGAATCACAGAACTGTAGGGGTTGGAAGGGACCCCAAGAGATCATCAGGTCCAACCCCCTTCCAAAGCAGGTTCCCTAGAGCAGGTTGCCCAGGTAGGCATCCAGACAAGCCTTGAGCATCTCCAGAGAAGGAAACTCCACAACCTCCCTGGGCAGCCTGTTCCAGTGCTCCGTCACAATCACCATGAAGTTCTTTCACATGTTGGTGCGGAACTTCCTGTGCTCCATCTTGTGGCCATTGCCCTTTGTCCTGTCCCCAAAAACTACTGAAAGGAGATCGGCCAAATCCCATTGTCTCCCACACTTAAGATATTTGTAAACATTGATAAGATCCCTCTCAGTCTTCTCCAGGCTGAACAGACCCAGGTCTCTCAGCCTTTCCTCATAGGGGAGATGTTCCAGGCCCCGCATCATTTTTGTTGCCCTCTGCTGGACTCTTTCCAGGAGATCCCTGACTTTTTTTGTACTGGGGAACCCAGAACTGGAAAAATTACTGTGGATGATATTGTTTCTACAAGTTTTAATATATATTTTTTAAAAAGGCACAAACAAGATCTCTATTACAGTTTCCAGATTGTTTCATGATTTCACTTTATTACTATTTAACTTTCAAATAAATGTCCACCAGGACTATTTAACTTTTCAAATAAAAATAAAACAAGGTTGTCACCCAGGAAGTATATCTAATATGCTTCAAGCACTAGTGACTATTCGAGAACTATAGCAGATCTACTCATAAGTAAAACCTTCAAACATTGTGTAGTATGGATGTCAGGTCCTCACTAGCAGCAGACATTTCACCCCATGGAGCTGGAGATCAGATTGCTCTGCATTGCTTGGTAACCTGGACATAGCCTCAGTCACCCACAGAAGTATTGCAGGGGAAGTAAAATCTGCTATTTTATACTTTACATGGAAGTCCAGCTCCAGAAGTCTCTCATTAAGGAAAAACAAAACAAAACACCAAGACAAGACCAACTTATGATGAATGAAACATGACAACTCAACTACTTCTAGGTCAGAAGTATTATATAGGAACTACTCTTCTGCCATTTGAAACCTAAACTGTCTCTACAGTAATAAGTAAAATATTCCTAAGTAAAATATTCCTTCAGCAATAGCGACTGACAAATACAAAACTACAAAAATATTTCTTCCCTTTCACACAAAGTGGTCACATCACAGCTTTTGGGGAATGGCTTATCCTGACTCCAAAAACCATGCCTGAAAATTGTTTGGGGGATGTTGGGTGGTTCAGGGCAAGAGTACAACAGAAACCACTCTAAAAATTTATACATAATCTAGTTTCTGTTCCTGGGGAACTTTTCTGAAAATACTTACTTTACAGATAAACAGAGCTTGAGAGCTCCAGAGATCTAGGTAGATTTAAATGTGTAGAGAACAAGAAGTGAAGGATCTGACCATGCAATATTTTCAGTTTATGATTTATCATATGTCAATTGTGTGATAAAGGGTGTTCCTCTTTGATCCCCAACTCTGGGCCACTGGATCACGTGTAAGAAGCTCAGCTTCCATTACCAAAAGAAATTATTTCAAGATTCACCCTTCTCTGTTGGAGGAAGCCTGAAAGCTTGAGAGAGCCTGAAGTGTACTGGAGATCAGGAAAGAAAGAACTAATTTTATTTTTGGAAGTCTTCTGACCTGGGGAAAATTAATTCTCCACTTAGAAGTATTTGGCATTAACAATACTCTTAATCTGAAATCAAATGAAACTGAGTGAGTGGAAAAAATAATTACTCTTAATATTGATCGTTGGATATTGAGAAGTTATATATTTCAAACTAGAATTACAAATATTCCTGAAATTCCTCTGATGTTAAAGGAAGGAGTCAGCTCTGGAGTACTTGGTGTACTGGGTCTGGTTGGGATGTTAACTGTTCCTGCATGAGTCCACACAGTGCTGGGCTCTGCACTTGGAGCTAGAACAGCTCCGGTATCACACCGGTGCTGTGCCTGCTGCTGAGCAGTGCTGGCACCGCATCAGGATTCCCTACAAACCCCCAGAGCCAGCAGGCTGGGAGTGGGCAAGAGGCGGGGAGGAGACATCACCAGGGCAGCTGACCTAACCCAATGTAGTGGGTTTATGTGGCAAGGTTTTGGTAGCAGGGGGCCATAGGGGTGGTTTCTGTGAGAAAGATCTAGAAGCCGCCCCATGTTTGGGAAGGGCCCCGTTGTTTTCCAGATCTGAGCCAATAAGCGATGTTGTTTTGCGCCTCTGTGAGAGCATATTTAAGACAGGGAAAAAAACGCTGCGCCACACAGCAGCCGGGAGAGTCAAGGGAGTGAGAAACAGCCTTGCAGGTGCCAAGGTCAGTAAAGAAGGAGGGGGAGAGGTGCTCCAGGCGCCGGAGCAGAAGTCCCCTGCGGCCTGTGGTGAGGACCATGGTGAAGCAGGATGTCCTCCTGCAGCCCATGGAGTACCACGGTGGAGCAGGGTTCCACGCTGCAGCCCGTGGAGGAGACCACGGTGGAGCAGGTGGCCCTGCACCGACGGAGGCTGCCGCCTGTGGAAGACCCCTGCCGGAGCAGATTCCGGGCCGGACCTGTAGCCCGTGGAGAGGAGCCCACGCAGGAGCAGGTGACCTGGCAGGAGCTGCTGCCCGTAGGGGAGCCAGGTTGGAGCAGTTTTCTCCTGAGAGATGGACCCCGTGGTACGGACCCATATCTGGAGCAGTTCTGGAAGAGCTGCTGCCTGTGGGAAGCCCACGCTGGATCAGTTCGTCAAGGACTGCATCCCGTGGGTGGGACCCCACAGCACAGGGGACGAGAGTGACCGAGAAGGAGCGGCAGAGAAGTGCTGTAGACTGACCATAACCCCCATTCCCCCGTTCCCCCGCGCCGCTCAGGGGGAGGAGGTGGAAGAGGGTGGATGGGGGGGGAAGGTGCTTGTGGTTCTTTCCTTTGTTTCTCACTTCTCTAGCTTGTTAGTAATGAGCAATAAATCTTACTATCTGTCTTCTTATGCTGAGTCTGGTTTGCCTGTTACACTAATTATTGCGTGATTTTCTCGTCCTTATCTCAATCCTTGAGCCCCTTTCACATATTTTCTCTCCATTCCTCTTTGAGGAGGGGGAGTGAGAGAGCGGCTGTGGTGGAGCTCGGCTGCCCACTCGAGCGGAACCACGACACCCAACCAAAGGGATATCCCATACCATGTGGTGTCACACTCAGCAATAAAAGGTGGAAAAAGGAAGGGAGGGGTGGGCTCTTGTTGTGAAAATGTCTGTCCTCCCAAACAACAGCTACATGTGTTGAGGCCTTGCTTCAAGGATGTGGTCAAGCATTGCTTGTTGGTGGGATGTAGAGAGTAATTTCTTTCTTCTGCACTTCCACACAGCTAAATTTGTTTTCCCTTTTCCCCTTTCCCTTTTCCCCCTGTATTTAAATTGTGTAATTAATAATAAATTCTCCTTCATAACTATTTTTTCCTTTAATTAAATTATCCTTATCTCAACCCATGAGTTGTTTCTTTCCTTTTCTTCTTCCCTTCCCCTCCTCTTCTGAGGAGGGGGACTGAGAAAGTGGTTGTGGTGTAGTTCAGCTGCCTAGCAAGGTAAAACCACCCCACTGGGGAATGGGGCTGCGGCTTTCCCCTTGCAGGTTCAAGCAGTAGCAAAGCTGAGCACGTGTCCCCGAGATGCACAGGACACACTCAGGCAGAGACAGGCCCCTAAGGTGACCGGCTTGTTGGGTTTGTGCTTTACGCATTGCGGTGGCCAGGGCTGGGGTTTGGGGTGCACGGGGCAGCTGTGTGATGCTGAGCCGAGACTGGGGACATGGGCTGGGGCCTCCCAGGGCTGCGGTGGTCACCATGGTGCTCTGGTGCCCACAATGGAACTGGGATGAGTCGGCATGGGGACTGTCAGCGGGGCTCTGTGATGCAGTGCGCTGCAGGCCATCGGTGAGTGCGGCAGGCGGGGGAAAGGCTGGCCGAGGGCAGGGTCAGGGGCACAAACGGCAGCCCCCAGGGTGGTTTCTAAGGCTGGGATGAGGGCGCAGCCCCTCTGGGGAGGGCCTTGTGCTGGGCACGGAGGTGCCCCAGCCAGGGCAAGTGCCCAGAGGCTTTGGGGATGTGCCAGGCACCCGTGGCTCCAGGAGACGCTGCTGCCCCACAGGGGCTGGGGCCTGGGAGAGCACAAACACCTGCCTGGGGGGGCCTGCAGCCCTGGATGTGCAGCGCTCCCAAACCCTGCCCTTGCTGCCTCCAAGCTCCACTGCCCCCTCTCCTACCTACCCTCACGTCTCTCTGGCTCCTGTCCCTTCTCCCCCAGCCACCAACTCCCTCGCACCCAGCCCTGCTGAGCCCCTTCTCTCCCATCTCTTCCAGACCATGGCTATTCTTCTTGTCCGCCTCCTGTCAGTGCTGGGCCTCCTGCAGCTCACACTCAAGGTTGGGGACCAGCCTGACCAGGCCACCCAAGACCTCATTGAGGAACGAGAAGTGATGCTGCAGCAGGAGATGCAGGTGCTGCTGCAGGAGATTGAGAAGGGAACCGAACCCCAGAGCAGAAACAGCACGGTGTTCCTGTTCCTCGCCATGTGCCACCACTGGCAGTTCTGGGCACTCTCAGAAGCTTTTCTGGCTCTTTTTGGCATGTACTGGCTGCCCAAGAACATCAAAGATGACACCGATGGTGATTCTGAGCCATGGAGCTCAAGCAGTGAGGATGGCGATGGAGGAGAAGAGGAACAAGAAGTTGAGGAGAAGTTGAGGGAGGAAGAGGAGGAACAGGAAGAAATGAACTTGAATGGCCAACATGATCCAGAACTGCTCGTGAGCCTGCTCAGGAAGTCTCTGCTGCCAAAGCTGTTTATGATGCAGAGCATTATGGAAGAGGTGGCAGGGGAGAACTCTGCATCAGCGAACTCCATTCAGAGAACCATTTTCATGAGAGAGCTGCAGGCAGAGGTGGGGTTGTTCGTGACAATGTTTGAGAACAACCTGCCTGTTTCATCCCTCACTTGCTCCAATGCCAAAGTTCATGGTTCTCCTCGTATCTTCAAGCTTCCACCGAAGAATACATTCGAAGATTAGATGCATAGATTAATAGGAATAGTCAAAATAGTTAAGGAAAAATAGTTAAGGTTGTTAGTTAGGAGATGTTTTCCACATAGAATAGTCACGTCAATAGAAATAGATTTGTAGTTAATGCTCTAGGACCATTAGTTTAAGCAAAATGCCAATAAATCAGATTGTTTGAACAAACACTGTCCCCGAGTAACTTCTCCTGAGTGTCTAGGAAAAACTTTGCTGGGGGACGCTAGCCTTTGGTTCCATCTCTTCTGTCTAATAAAGAGATGATTTTTGGGCTTGGTTGTATGTTAGCAGCAGTTACATTTCTGAGAAGTCATTTAAGAACAGCAGGATTTCTGCAGCCTGCTGTTAGGAGAGATAAGTGCAAAGAGCACCACTGCCTCTTGCAGCCGCTGCTGCTCAGGAGTGCTGCTGCCCAGCTGCAGGGGCTCAGCACAATGCCTGGGGATCCGGGGTCTCTGCCCAGGCTGGGTGTGCTGGGTCTGGCTGGGATATTAACTTTCCCTGCAGCAGCCCACACAGTGCTGTGCTCTGCACTTGGAGCTAGAACAGCTCCGGTATCACACTGCTGCTGTGCCTGCTGCTGAGCAGTGCTGGCACCGCATCAGGACTCCCTCCAACCCCATCAGAGCCAGCAGGCTGGGGGTGGGCAAGAGGTGAGGAGGAGACATCACCAGGGCAGCTGACCAAAGGGATATTTCATACTGTGTGGTGTCACACTCAGCAACAAATGGTGGGAAAGGGGAAGGAGAAGGGAGGGCTCTTGTGAAGACATCCATCCTACCAGACAACTGCTACACATATTGAGACCTTCCTTCCCAGGATGTGGCCAAACATCACTTCTTGATGGGAAAAAGAGAATAAATGTTTTGTTTGTTTGTTGTCCTCTTTGTATCCACATGGCCTTTGCTTCTTTTCTCTCTTTCATTTCCATTTAATTAGATTATCCATATCTCAACCCTTGAGCCCTTTTTGTAGTGTATTCTCCCCCTTTTTCTTTGAGAAGGGGGAGTGAGAGAGCAGTTCTGTTTGAGCTCAGCTGCCCAGCAGGGTGAAACCACCACAGTTGGCACACTGATGGACTCAGATGGGTCCATCCTCAGGAATGAGAAAGGCCAAGAGACATCACTAGTGTCAGTTCTTACATCACTGCTTTGCTCCCCTTACAAATTATCCATCCAGCTGCAGTCAGAAAAGAGAGGACATTTATTGAACCCTCTGACTCGGAATGTTTTTTTTTTGTTGTATTTTTTTTATATATATTTTGTCTTGCTATTTTGAGGCTGAGTAGTTCAGCATTGAATTAATTGTATCATTATGAGAAGCATAAAACACTATTGTAATTTATCCCTTGACAAAGACCTTCCTTGCCTAAGAAGAGCATAATTTCAGCAACACCAATATATATCTGACACAGCCCTCCACTACACTTGAGGGACTGCTGATGCAGCACCTCTCCAGTACAGTGGAACATGCTCCAGAGCAAGATGACATGGTTTGCTGCCCAAGGAAATCTCCCCACTGTTAAGAGGCTGAGGGCTGGGTTCATCTCTCCTGGTGCAGCCAGTCAAGATGAAATCAGAGATCTCTTACTAACCCAAGGCTGCAGTCTGATGGTGATTTAGCTCCCTGAGGCTCAACTCGTGCATGGACAGCACCCAGGGCAGCACTCATCCCATCCTCTCTAGCCCCCTCACACCCTCCACCTTTCTGCCTCCCTCTCCTGCTCAAAGCCATGTGGCTTCAGGTGGCAACCTCTGATGCAAATTAAAATGTAACATGCAGGTGAGGACATCAGCCTGAAAATGGATCCCTTTGGCAACTGGCCCTTCTGTGGGTATAAAATAGGTGGCCTCTGCTTCGACAAATGTTTACAACTTTAAATATGAAATATTAAGTTGACAACTGCAAATTCGGTAATGCTTAATGTTTATGTGTTGCATATACAGATGTGAATTTGTTGCATGTTGTATTCAATGAATTAGCCACTAATTAAGGTCACCAAATTACAAAAGGCTTCACTTTCCCTGTCTGATAGCCCTATTCAAGTCTGTTCAAAGGCTTTGGAGAGACAATGCAGGGTAAAAAGAGGAACTGCAAACAGACTGAGATTTATAAAATGTGACATTTTATTATAAGTAATAAAGTCAACTTACAAAGCATAGATAAATGTTAAATGATACAGTTATGCATTTTGTTATCTAGGCAAATATTTTCATTGTGTCAGCTTCGGTTGGGCCTACGTAAGTTCTGGCTGACCACCTTTGTGAAACAGAGATATTTCTTCTGCTCATAGCACTAACTTCATGTGAGTTATCATGTTCAGCCATTTCCTTTAATGTATGTCGTTACATCTCTCACAATGTATCAGATGTCTTTTGCTTATTGATGCATTATACTGCTATTAAACTATAAACGTTGCTGTGACATTATTTTTCTTTCAAATATTCACTTTAATCAGTATTCCAAGCATGTAATTTCAGTCCTTCAGCTCATAAAACAAACAGACAAACAAACAAAACATAAAATCCCCAAATACATTTGCTTTTCAGAGTCTGTCAGTCTTAGCCCCCAAATTTCTATTTGAACCTCACCAATATTCAAGTAGTATATGACTTTGTGGGTTGTTATATATATATATCACAGAATCACAGAATCACAGAATTGTCTAGGTTAGAAGAGACCTCAAGATCATCGAGTCCAACCTCTGACCTAACGCTAACACTCCCCATTAAACCATATCCCTAAGCTCTACATCTAAACGTCTTTTAAAGACTTCCAGGGATGGTGACTCCACCACCTCCCTGGGCAGCCTGTTCCAGTGTCTAACAACCCTTTCAGTAAAGAGTTCTTCCTAACATCCAGCCTAAAACTCCCCTGGCGCAACTTAAGCCCATTCCCCCTCGTCCTGTCACCAGGCACGTGGGAGAACAGGCCAACCCCCACCTCACTACAGCCTCCTTTAAGGTATCTGTAGAGAGCAATAAGGTCGCCCCTGAGCCTCCTCTTCTCCAGGCTGAACAAGCCCAGCTCCCTCAGCCGCTCCTCGTAGGACTTGTTTTCCAGGCCCCTCACCAGCTTCGTCGCCCTTCTCTGGACTCGCTGTATATATGTATATATATGTATTATGTATTAGGTTGGATGTTAGGAATAACTTCTTTACAGAAAGGGTTGTTAGGCATTGGAATGGGCTGCCCAGGGAAGTGTTTGAGTGGTTGAGTCACCATCCCTGGAGGTCTTTAAAAGATGTTTAGATGTAGAGCTTAGGGATATGGTTTAGTGGAGGACTTGTTAGTGTTAGGTCAGAGGTTGGACTCGATGATCTTGAGGTCTCTTCCAACCTAGACAATTCTGTGATTCTATGATATCTTTCAAGAATGACATCGCTTTTAAAATGTAATTTTTAAGGATTAACAGATGAGTACAAATAGTATACATTCACTTCCTAATTTTCTCTGTTAGAGCACCTATTTAGTTTGCATAATGACATCCCAGATATGAGTTCTTCAAACTAAGTAACAATGATTTTTTGACTGAAAATCATACTAATGAAATGCTGGATGATGCTGACCTTGTCATACAATCAATTATAAAATGTGACACATTATCTTTAGGCACAGTAATGTAAATGTAAGTACAGTTGAAGCCAAAAGTCTCTAGCAACCCCAATTAGTCTATAACCCCATTTCTCACAAACCTTGCATAGAGACCATACATAACTCTTTGTTTGTATTTGCTGAGCCTGGCTCAGCTTAAAATAATGTACCTGCTCACCAAATTGTGGGGAGTCTTTTCTTCTTCTAGTTTCGCCATCTGTGCTTGATGGGTGCAGAAAGGAATACATCCACAAAATAAGTCAGACATTTTGTCCTTTCTCTCTATTGCCTAGAGTCAGTCTATCTTTTCATCCATTCAACTGGAGCAATTCATCCACCCTTTGTGACCCAGGAATGGGGAAGGTTGTTCACACCTCCAGTCCCTGGAGCCCTGGGCATGTCTCCGTGGTAAATATGCCACTGTGGCTGAAAAAGAACATCTAGTACAGTGTCCATCTCTAAAATTATTCATTTTAGAAAATGTAAACCTGACTGCTTTCACCAAGTTAATGTAGCTGGGGGTTTCTTGGCATTTTTGCAGTTCTGGCACTATGCCTATTTTGTCTCCCTCACATCTACAAGTGTATTCTGAAATGTGATCAGTTGCAGTTCATTTTACGATTGAGATTTCGTTACCTCTCTCAGCTGAATGAATTTGTGGTGCTCTTCAATATTATGCTAGCAAAGGGACTATTTATAAAACTAAGACATTTCTGAAATGTACATGTATTTATAGATCATAGCTTCCTGGTTTGCTTTTTATGAGAAATATTCCCTCTTCCTGACAAGAACACCAAAGTCAAAGGTTTCAAAAAAATTATTTTTGACTCCATATTTTTAATGGAGATGAACTGGAAGAACTTGCTTAGATTAACACGCCTCTTCCACCCACTGCTTCAAATTTCTCAATGCCAAAGAAGTATTCAGCTATTTGCCTTGGTCTTTAGTCAGAAGAAAAAGTGGATGTACAGATCTGTGTCTATCTGGGCAAAGTTTTTGAATGCTTCAGTAGCTTCTGTATAGAGAGACTGCTAACAAGAGAATAAGAGGGACCAGAGAATAAAGCAGCTGAGCAAGCATCTGTGCAGCAGTAAACTAATCTGGGCTATAAACACACAAAGTTGCTCCTCACTTCTGCGATTCTCTTTCAAAAGGTAGGTCAGAAACTGGAGTCATTCAGGAATGGGGCATGAAATTCACCATGGTGAAATTTTCAGGTGAGGACAAACTGCAGCATCTGAGCCTCTTCATTTTGGAGACGCAACAGGGGAACACCATGCTGGAGCTGTACAAAGCTACTTACAGAAAGATAAAATAAAAAACAGCAACTTTGAGGGTGCAGTGCCACATGCTCAGTTTAGCAAGTGCAAGCTGCATCCAGCTCCTTGAATGTTTTCAGTTTTCAGTCTGCCCTAGATCTGTCCACACTGCTGCTGGTGCAGATGCTGCTGTGCATCAGTCGCTGTGAGCCCCTGTGGCAGGCCAGTCCCTGCAGCTGGGATCTCAGAGCACCCATCCAATATTTCTTCAGCTGCTCGGTGAAGCTTTGCAGCCCTCCCTGAAGTTTCTGGTACTGTGACTAGACTGCTTTGGGCAGCTGAGTTAACTATCATAAACTGTTCTCAGGAATGCATTTGTTTGACTGTATTTACAGTAATAATCCCAGCATAGGCACACCTACCGTTGGTAATTACATGATATTGATTTTTGCTGGGAACCTTAGCGTGTTCAGCACAGATTTAGCAGCTTTTTGTTACCGTGTTTTGTTCTGCTTTCTCGCTGTTTTGGCTCCATGTTTTACCTCCTGCAGACTGCTGAAACCACACACTGGAGGCAGAATTACTCATTTCTTCTCATGATGCTTAATGTTTCTGGATCTGTTAATGATTTGCATTTCTGTTACACTGCCACGTAATGAGCAGGGCTCCGTTTTCCAAACAGGGAGCTGAGACACAGCTATTAGAGTAAAACATATTTTCCTAAAATTTGAATACCCAATTAAAGAGACTTTAAACCATATTTTTTTTTTTTCAGAGCATTATATGACACATTTTAATTCAAGCAGCAGCCCTGAGTATTCAGTGTTTTGATAGGTCAGACCCCAGGGTCTCAACTCAGATATCACAGAAAACAAGGGATGTACCACTTTTTGACCACGTATGAAAGTCTCATCAGATTTCTCACCTGGTCTTGCAGAGGAGCACAGTGGCAGAGGCAGGGATTGAAGCTGTTCCCCTTTAGGGGCACTCAACCACACCGACATCTTTTTTTTTTTTCTCTGACAGGCTCCTGCAACTCCAGACACCTTTTTTAGTAAACAGTGAGAGGTCCTACAAGCTGCTGTCTCCTCTACTGCATATCCCAGGTGTACCCCTAAAGAAGTTTAATTCCAGTTTCTCCCTGACCCGACTTTCTCCTCCTTTCTCCCACTCCCAGCCTTGGTGTTCCCCCTCTGATATCTCCCATCCCTGTCTCTGCCCGGGCTGTGCTGGAGCTGCAAGGGAGTGGATGCCTCAGTTGCTCTACAAGGAAGGAGACCTGGAGACCTGGACATCTGATGGCACAGAGCAACCATCAGGGGTGAATATTTAAAAGAGAGGGACCAGTTAAGCCCATAGGCTTTTACTTAAGTTGGAAAGAGTAGAAATTCCTCAGATGGAAGATGTTGCCAGATATGCACAGATTTCCCACAGTGACAATAGGTACATTTCCAATAGAAAGCCCACAGGTCCTAAGACCCTGAGCCAGAGGGTGCAGGCTTTGTCTCCCTCTGAAAATGAGATTATGGGGCATTTCTTAACACTGAAAACTAGCTGCTACTTTTTCTTCTTCTTTTTCTTCTTTTTTTTCCCTCTTTTTTTTTTTCTTTTTTCTTTTTCCCTCCAGTTGTTTTCTTCATTCTCAGAAATGGCTGATCTGCTTTACCTGTAACATTCCCAAATAAATAAATAAATAAATAAATAATCGGCTCACAGCAGGCATGTAGCACTGGGATTTTCAGCCTGAAGCACTCATGTCAGACAAAGTTAGAAGCAACTGAGTCTCATAACAGCAAAATCTGAGCAAACTTAATAATAGGACTCTGTACCATTTCTGCGTATTATAATGAATGATCCAAGGAAGGTAACTCAAAGGACTCTCATTTGCCCTTTCTCAGAAGACAGGAACAAGACAGCATTAAATAAAATGAAAAGGCTGAAGGGAAATATTCCTCATACAGCACAACAGCACGCAATACATAAAACGCACTGTCACAGGATAATGCTAAGACCAAGAATTTAGTAATTCACAGAAGAGTCAGATACATATAATGAGAACATCCACAACCACATTTGATAGGACACGTTTATAGAGGGTATTTTTCTTCATGCTTGAGGACATATGCCAAGTGCTAACTGCCTGAAGAAGGACCTTTCCTTACAGGCTTGTTGGCCACTGTCCGTATCAGATCTGCTCTTCCAAAGCATCCAACATTATTACTGAATATAAGTTGACTACATTCAGACCTACCAGTCCATTTTTATGCCTACTTAAGTAGTCCATTTGTCAGATCTAAAAAGGTGATTCCAAGGACCATGATGAGAACTCCTGTTCTTTCAGCTCTGTCTTTCTCCCCTATTTTTGTTAATCTTCTTGTTTTTGTCAGACACTGTTGTTCTTGTTGTTTTTTGTTTGTTTGTTTGTTTGTTTTAATTTTCACACAATTTAAATGGAGTTGACTTCCTCTGTTTAAAGGACAAGACATTTAAATATTTGCAACTTTAGGTCCCTTCATGAATGAAATAATTACAGCTTTAATATCAACATTCAGTGTTCCCAAAATAAATTGAAACTACAGTTATTTTTTTAAAATATAACCTATTTTCTTGGTCAGTATCTCAGCAATGGTTTTAAACTGTAACATATGTCCTCTCCTGCAGGCAGGGTATGGTATAGCACATTTCAAAGGAAGAAAGTCACAATCACCTCTCACAGAGAACATCTAAATGCAGCACACTCTTTAATTGACATCTTACCACCAGATATTTTCTGCTACTTATTTAAAATACTGCTGAATGCTGTCATCAGTGGCACAGATGCTTAGTAATAAAACAAACACAGTTATCTCCCCTGGAAGCTGTTTACCCTGACTACCCTGATATGATAAAAATGTATGGGCATTGTATTTTGAATTTATTCTTTAGCTACGTGGTTCATTGTATCTGTGTAATAACGTTCCTTGTATAAGCAGAATACGTTGCCTTTGAACCATAATAGCCTAACACACACTAGCTGTGAGTTTGAGATTAGATCACTTACCTTTATCAAGTTGTGCCATTTACATTTGTGCATATACTTTTCTTTATCTGGTAAACCTCTAGCTCCAGCTAACAGTGGCTGCTGTTAGTCTTGTTCTTTAGAAAACAAACAAACAAAAAGCAGTTGGCATGTGTGTTAGCTTAAATTAGTCTTGATTCAGCAATTCCAGCTGGGCTAGAAGTATTCTGAATAATGAATTTCTCTCATTTGAATATCTCAGTGTCCTGGTGGGCTTTTAAAATGAATACTTGTTTACAGCCCACATTAGATATAAATCATATCACAGAATCATAGAGCCATGGAATCATCAAATCACGGAACATCCAGAGTTGGAAGGGACCCACAATGATCATCGAGTCCAACTCCTGGGTCACTAAAGGACCACCCCAAAATCAATCCCAATGTCTGAAAGTGTTGTCCAAATGCTTCTTGAACTCCAGAAAGCTCAGTGCTATGACCACTGCCTTGGGAAACCTGAAAGTCCCAGTTGTGTCCACTGAACTAGTCCCCAGTTGTGTCCACTGAGCTATGCCACCTTTGTGCTTACACATCCAATTTCCCACAGGACCACTCAGGCCTGGTCATACAAGCCTTCCATGCAGGAGGCACAGACTCCACAAGCTTCTGAAATGCAGCTGTCTCAGGCAGGAACACAGCACTTTCTCCACAGTACATGGCAAGCCTTACTACACTCACAGTCAGAAAGCGAAGACCACCAGATTCCACCAAAACTGCAGGGGCACTAGTCATAACAAGCACAGAAAAAAATAGGATCAAGACACAGAGCCAACGTACACACTTTTGTTAAAAGATCAGTACTTGCCTCTAGCACTCAGTGCTTAGAAACCCAGAATGACACCATGTCCCCCAAATAAACTTTAATGCAAAGCTTGTTCTAAACAGGAGACACAAAACAAACAAATAGGAGACAATAGGAGACAATGAGGAGAGCAGAGGGACAAAGGCTGAATACTGAAGAGCTTTAAAACTACCTATATTTCAACTGTACTACCAGATAACCCTAAATGACAATGGCTATGGCTGCAAAATAAGCACCAGTGTGTGTGGGTTGGGGGAAATTTTTGTGAGGGAAACAAATTGCTTTTAAAAAAGCTCTTCTACATAACATAACTGCAGAATTCCTTAATGGCTCTTAAAATACTTACGTGTAGCTGTGTTCCCAATCTGATGTCTGTGAAACTTTATATAAAGAAGCAGCATGGGAATATCTCACACTTGTGCTGTGTATCACATTCATTACTCAGACTCCATGGGAAGCACTTCGTTAAGGAACCAAAAATGCCCAACTTCTAGCTGTCTTTTGTGAACATGTTGACGTAACAAGGTAAAGCTGAACAATTTTTTCAGGTAAAATTAAGAATTCATGGGATGCACTGGAAAAAAATGTTTCTACAGCAAACTTTTGGCAATCAAAAGCATAAAAAAGCTATTGTACTTTTTTTGGTAGTGGTGTTTTATGTTTGCTTTTTGTTGTTGTTGTTGTTGTATTTGTTTTTGTTTTCTCCCATTTGTTTTAAAAGGAAGTTTGAACCTTTATACACTCTGTATGTAATGGAGTTTTCCCCTAGTGTTTCTTGCCCACAAGTCCCAGAAGCAGACAAAATCACCTATGGGTTACCTCTTGCAAGAGTGCAATTCTCTGTTGTCTTCAAGTTTGCTAGGGCTACTATTCATTCATTTCTTAGTGAAGTACTGGATTTTCTTTATTCTACTTTTTCAGGACATGTTCCCTCCTTACTGCAAAGAACAAGCTGTTAGCTAAACTGTTGGGAAGAAAAAAAATCAGGGCTGGAAAAACCCATTCAAAGAATGGGAAACATTGATTGATTTATCAAATCAGAACAAGATTAGAATTGCTCCATTTGAAGTCCTGGAAAATATAGTTGAGCTCCAGGGGCACCGTGGTGGTTCCACTCGAGTGGGCAGCCAAGCTCCACCACAGCCGCTCTCTCACTCCCTCTCCTTAAAGACAAACGGGGAGAGAATATGATGAAAAGGGCTCAAAGGTTGAGATAAGGACAAGGAGATCACGCAGTAATTAGTGTAACAGGCAAAACAGACTTGGCATAGGGAGACAGTACGATTTATTGCTTATTACTAACAAGCTAGAGAAGTGAGAAACAAAGGAAAGAAACCACAAGCACCTTCCCCCCCCATCCACCCTCTTCCACCTCCACCCCCTGAGCGGCGCAGCGGAACGGGGGAATGGGGGTTATGGTCAGTCTACAGCGCTTCTTCTCTGCCGCTCCTCGGTCACTCTCGTCCCCTGTGCTGTGGGGTCCCACCCACGGGATGCAGTCCTTGATGAACTGATCCGGCGTGGGCTTCCCACAGGCAGCAGCTCTTCCAGAACTGCTCCAGATATGGGTCTGTACCACAGGGTCCATCCCTCAGGAGAAAATTGCTCCAACCTGGGTCCCCCATGGTCAGCAGCTCCTGCCAGATCACCTGCTCCTGCATGGGCTCCTCTCCACGGGCTACAGGTCCGGCCCGGAATCTGCTCCAGCAGGGGTCTTCCACAGGCGGCAGCCTCCATTGGTGCAGGGCCACCTGCTCCACCGTGGTCTCCTCCATGCGCTGCAGCGTGGAACCCTGCTCCACCGTGGTACTCCATGGGCTGCAGGGGGACATCCTGCTTCACCATGGTCCTCACCACAGGCCACAGGGGACTTCTGCTCCGGCGCCTGGAGCACCTCTCCCCCTCCTTCTTTACTGACCTTGGCACCTGCAAGGCTGTTTCTCACTCCCTTGACTCTCCCGGCTGCTGTGTGGCGCAGCAGTTTTTTTCCCTGTCTTAAATATGCTCTCAGAGAGGCACAAACATCACTTATTGGCTCGGCTCTGGTCAGCAGCAAGGCCCTTACCAAACATGGGGCAGCTTCTAAATCCTTCTCACAGAAGCCACCCCTATGGCCCCCTGCTACCAAAACTTTGCCATGTAAACCCACTACAGGCACCCAAGTGAGTATCAATAAAAGCACTATGATATGATTTCACACTTCATGTCAATGCATTACTATTCTTGCTGCAACTAAGCTTGAGAGAGAAAAGTATTACCAGCACATACTAACAAATATCTAACTGATAAGTTGTGCACTGAATGCACTAGTCTTAGAAAAATAAAGCAACTAGAACCTGGGAAACCAACATGGTCCCTGAAAGACATCCACCCAAGGTCCACACACCATCTGGGCGAGTGGAAAGGCCTGTTTTCCTAATTAGAGCTGCATGTTGCCACAGTCCTTCCTCTGGTAGAGCATGGGCTCTGATTTTGCTGGTGGGACAGGAGCTCTTGCACCATTTCAGGAAGAAGCTGGCATGTTCATTAGTTGCTCTTTTGCTGCAAGTGGCATCCCTCCAGTTTTCAAGTACATGGTTTTGAAGTACTAACATGAAAATTCTTGAGACAAAACTTACGTACAGTGTAAGCCTAATGTCAGTAGCTCAGCTTGGGCTGACTTCAGCATATCTCCTTCCAGGAAGAGACACAAGTGACTATAGGGCACAACTATGTGGAGGTACAAAACCGGGTCTCTATAATTTTGGGATGAAAGTAAAGATACAGATGTAGACAAACAGAAATATATATATATATATATATATATATTAGATCTAGTTTTAGATACATCTGACTTTTATGCAGGATATTGATTAGCAATTGATAGAATTATAGCAGTTCATCTCTTTGTCATAACCTCTGCTTTCCCAATGTCTAGTGGCGAAGTTGTCCTCTTCTGGACCAGAAGTTGCATGCCACTCATGACTTTGACAGGACATCCAAACAGGCTGTAACAAGCAGAAACAGTGAGTGCAGTGTCTGTGCACATGCGGTAGTCCCCAGTGCAGTCCCCTGAGCACCTGGAAATGAAGAATCAGTTAGTGACAGCACTGAAGCTCTAGGGCAATATTTAAAACCTCACACACTAATAATTTAAAGGGAAAGTATTGAGGTACTCAAGGAAAAAAAAAAATCTTGTTAAGATTATAGGGTCATTCAAGGTCATCAGATTCCTTTCTTCTCTCTCTCTCTCTCTCTCTCTTTTTTTTTTTCTGCACTGAATAATCGGTGTAGTAATTCAATTCACTGAAGCAAAGCTAAATACATGCAACAAGGATGCTGGGACTACTCAGAGCTTCTGCAGGTCTATGTGAGCACCAGAAGTATGTGTACTGCTTAATAGGTAAGAGAAAAGTGTCAGATGGAAGCAGCTAGAAATGCAGATAAACTGTGGGAGGGCTGGGCATTCTGACCATTTGCTACTTCATATTACCAGATCTCACCATCATGTCTAAATTGTTTGATATTTTCTTTAATTTGTGGTAAAGTGGATGATATTAAAAAAATGTTAATTTTAGTGACATTTAATTTCTGATTCTAAGTAGATGATCTATAATATCTGAAAGGAAAAAGATATGGAATGAACATAAACTGCTAATAACTGCCCAATAGAAGAACAAGATCTTTTCAATATATTTGGTATGAAAAAAAAAAATCAAGAATATTTAGCAGACAATGGGACTGAACAGGTTATTCCACATATATGAGAAGTACCTCTGGCTGCTGCCAGTTTTATATCTGTACATTGGTGTATGAACATGTGTACTTATATATTGCATACTTGTATGTTTGAACATATATTTATTTATATCTATGTATTTATGAGTATGTTTGTATCTAGATACATAAGGTGTATGAAATCACTGGAGAAGCCAGATGTTTAATTTTATAAGTGGGAAACATTCTGTGTGTGAAAACCTCAATTTTCTTTCTAATCTGTCAAGAACACCAGTCAAGGATAATTATCTGATGTCAAAGTGATACCGGTGGAAAGCAGAAGTGAGAATTTTCCTCTTCAATTGCAAAACCATGCAGAATATTGAGTATGTATCCATTTTTTCCCAAGGTGCAAAACTGGCTGAAGAGGTTCTCAGCACTGCCCATTTAGCTCCGTTAATATAGAGTAATTTGCTGTCCTTTCAATTAAGACAGCCACATGTCTGTGAGTCTGCAGTGTGAATTATACAAGTGAAATCAACTTGGCTAAAAATAACACACATCAAGTGTAATTTTTGTACAGATATTATTAACCCAAATTATTCCAGCATTATGGCCTGTACTAGAACATGGAGTTGAAGTGAGAGGCAGGTTTTTTTGGGCAGGAGGAAAGAGCAGGCACAGTGGGGACCACTGAAGCCAAATCTGCATCATGTATAGTCACACAGAGTTAAAATCCATAGAACTGAACCAGACACATTGAAATGTCTTTCGAAGCTCCAAGAGCATCTGGGAAGCAGCCTTGTCTTGGCAAAGAATCTGGCCATGCTTTGAGGGAAAATACTCCCAGTCTGTGCTGGCCTCTGAACAGCAAGCACTAAAACCTAAAGGCAAGATGATGTATGGCCATCAGTGCCCATGCCATGCAGCACTGCTGAGCTAGTGTGAGCCACCCCAGCTGCTTGCCCATAAGCATAATTTAACTTGGCTTGTTTGCTGTTCAGAAGTTACATTCAGGTCATATCCCCTGATTTTTTCTCAGTGAATTTCTGCAGAGAGAGATGCTTGCACTGGTCCAAAAGCTGAACTTGCCACTGGGGCCAGGGTAGGCAGGAGGCAGCAGATGCATGCAGCTGAGTCAGGCAGGTGGGACCACAATGTCTGGCAAAGCCACCTGGGGAGCAGGTCATGGGCACCTGGCCCCAGCTGAGGAATGGCACTCCTGCGTGCTCCATTGGGCAGCTTAGACGTCATTTCCCAATACATCTGTCCTGCTTCCATTCAAAATCCTGATAAAAAATCCTTTATGTAAGAACTAAGACCAAACACCTCCAGACATACCCGAGAACAACCAAGTCAGGTTCAGCAGAAAGGCTGGAATTCAGCTGTGTTGTCTTACGCAACAAAGTCACCATAGCTACAGCAAACTCATAAAATGCCTTTAAAAATAATCTGAATCCTTGTAAGGCCATAGGGGCTACGGTGCTCCAGCCAGCACTGAGGAGTTATGGGGTGGGTGGTGTGTCTGGGGAGACACCCTCAGTCACCCCAGCACCTGGGGTTTTCTTCAGCACTAAACCTGATCTCTCTGTGGTATCAGAAATACCAGTGCCTGATACAACCTCCTTGTAACATTTTTGCCACCTTGAGGATTGTTCAGTGCTAACCCCAGACTAACTGATCTTTGCAGCAAGGAGCTGCTGTGCATGACTCAAGGAGATGTGCATGACTGAAATCACGGGGCTTTAACTCACTGGGAAATCTATGCCATTATATCACTCCCGATGAATCTGCATACTACAGCATGTCTTGCTGCTACTTCTAATTTTACATGACTTGCAGCCACCCTTTTCCTGTTTGGTCAGTAATGCTTCAGGATCAGCATATCAGCTGAAGTTAATCAGCACAAAACCACTCGTAGAACTATGCCACTTTGCATCCACCATCTGGCCTAAGGCAGTTATGATGACTCTTATGTCAATAGTTATAATTTTGGTTCAGTTGCTTTCACTTATCTGTGACATACCAGCTGCTAGACACAACAGCTTTTTAAATTTTTGATTCTTACTCCATATGGTAAAGTGCCTGGGTATTTTCAGTACAGTTTGATAAGCTAAAAAAGTGCCAAGTTGTCCAGTCTTACGGATTGCCAACACTATTCTCCCCACCTGTCTAGAAGGAAAATCTTAGGCCATAATTTGCTGTGTTGGTTTGTTTTGTTTTTATTTACCTTATGCCATATTTAACTATTCTGCTTCAGTGTGAGATCTGTACAAGGTTGCATGGCTATATGGAGTAGGGCAGTGTGAAAATACAGGTGGATGTTTTATGGTTTATTCAAAGAGCAAGAGATCTCTGCACTCATGCAATCTAATTCTCTTTCCCAGGTTAACTCAGCTTTGGGGTGTACAAAGGTCTTTGCCACTTCAGCTCTTTGCTGTCATTTCCATAATGAGCTGTCATCTTTGAATTTGTAGGTGTAATAGCTATTTTCTGCTTATTTTTACAGTTTCATTGCAATTTAAGAGATGGGGTAAAACTGACAAGTCAATCCCAAAAGAAAGAGCCACAAATCATATGTGTACAACAGTGCTAGTGTCAGCAAATACACAGGCAGATTTGAATAATGAGATAAATGAGTGAATAATAAGAGAGAGAAGGGGAATGTTTTCATTAAGGTAATTACCCTGGAAACAGTTATTGTTTGAAACAATATAAAAAAATGTATTTTGCTTAGAGCTCAGTTTAAAGAAATTATTTAATATGATGTCTTCCACTAGCTAGGCTGCAATGGTCTACACCAGGCAGAGAGCTCTCCCTAGGAAGTCTGTATCCACCCAGACTGACTGCCCGCTCAGAAATGCGGCACTTCAGGTCTCCGGATGCAAGGAGTGCCTGAGCCTGTTGCTGACCTCTGAGGGCGGCAGAGACATCATGTGTGCTTGAGATGCAAGCAGGTGGATGACCTGGTCTGCCTGGTGGCAGAGCTCAAGGAGGAGGTGGAGAGGTTGAGGGCCATCAGGGAGTGTGAGCGGAAAATAGACTGGTGGGGCAACTCCCTGCCAGGCCTGAAGGAGAGATACCGGGGTGAGATACCCCAAACGGGGGTGGACCCTCAGGCCTGTCACAGTCGGGCAGATGGAGGGGACCTGGGAGTGGAGGGGACCTTGATTTCAGTAAGGCCTTTGACACCGTTCCCCACAACATTCTCCTCAAGAAACTGGCTGCTCATGGCTTGGACTGGCATATGTTTTGTTGGGTTAAAAACTGGCTGGGTAGCTGGGCCCAAAGAGTCGTGGTGAATGGAGTCAAATCCAGTTGGAGGCCGGTCACTAGCGGCGTTCCCCAGGGCTTGGTACTGGGGCCGGTCCTCTTTAATATCTTCATCGATGATCTGGATGAGGGCATTGAGTGCACCCTCAGTAAGTTTGCAGATGACACCAAGCTAGGTGCGTGTGTCGATCTGCTTGAGGGTAGGAAAGCTCTGCAGGAGGATCTGGATAGGCTGCACCGATGGGCTGGGGTCAACTGCATGAAGTTCACAGAATCACAGAATCACAGAATTTCTAGGTTGGAAGAGACCTCAAGATCATCGAGTCCAACCTCTGACCTAACACTAACAGTCCCCACTAAACCATATCCCTAAGCTCTACATCTAAACGTCTTTTGAAGACTTCCAGGGATGGTGACTCCACCACCTCCCTGGGCAGCCCGTTCCAGTGCCTAACAACCCTTTCAGTAAAGAAATTCTTCCTAACATCTAACCTAAAACTCCCCTGGCGTAACTTTAGCCCATTCCCCCTCGTCCTGTCACCAGGCACATGGGAGAACAGGCCAACCCCCACCTCGCTACAGCCTCCTTTAATGTACTTATACAGAGCAATAAGGTCACCCCTGAGCCTCCTCTTCTCTAGGCTGAACAAGCCCAGCTCCTTCAGCCGCTCCTCATAGGACTTGTTCTCCAGGCCCCTCACCAGCTTCGTCGCCCTTCTTTGGACCCGCTCAAGCACCTCGATGTCCTTCTTGTAGCGAGGGGCCCAAAACTGAACACAGTACTCGAGGTGCGGCCTCACCAGAGCCGAGTACAGGGGGACGATCACCTCCCTAGTCCTGCTGGTCACACTGTTTCTGATACAAGCCAGGATGCCATCGGCCTTCTTGGCCACCAGAGCACACTGCTGGCTCATATTCAGCCGACTGTCCACCATCACTCCCAGGTCCTTCTCTGCCTGGCAGCTCTCCAACCATTCCTCTCCCAGCCTGTAGTTCTGCTTGGGGTTATTGCACCCCAGGTGCAGGACCCGGCACTTGGCCTTGTTGAACTTCATACAGTTGACCTCAGCCCATCGGTGCAGCCTATCCAGATCCTCCTGCAGAGCCTTCCTACCCTCGAGCAGATCGACACACGCACCTAGCTTGGTGTCATCTGCAAACTTACTGAGGGTGCACTCAATGCCGTCATCCAGATCATTGATGAAGATGTTAAAGAGGACCGTCCCCAGCACCGAGCCCTGGGGGACGCCACTAGTGACTGGCCTCCAACTGGACTTGGCTCCATTCACCACAACTCTTTGGGCCCGGCTATCCAGCCAGTTTCTAACCCAACGAAGCGTGCGCCAGTCCAAGCCAAGAGCAGCCAGTTTCTTGAGGAGAATGCTGTGGGAGACGGTGTCAAAAGCCTTGCTGAAGTCAAGGTAGACCACATCCACAGCCTTTCCCTCGTCCACCCAGCGCGTCACTTTGTCGTAGAAGGAGATCAGGTTCGCCAAGCAGGACCTGCCTTCCATAAACCCATGCTGGCTGGGCCTGATCGCCTGCTTGCCCTTCAAGTGCCGCATGATGACTCCCAAGAGGATCTGCTCCATGAGCTTCCCTGGTACTGAGGTCAAACTGACCGGCCTGTAGTTCCCCGGGTCTGCCCTCCGGCCCTTCTTGTAGATGGGCGTCACATTTGCTAGCCGCCAGTCAGCTGGGACCTCCCCCGATAGCCAGGACTGCTGATAAATGATGGATAGGGGCTTGGCCAGCTCATCTGCCAGTTCTCTCAGTACCCTTGGGTGGATCCCATCCGGCCCCATCGATTTGTGGACATCCAAGTGCCGTAGCAGGTCACCAACCAGTTCTTCGTGGATGGTGAGGGCCACATCCTGCTCCCCGTCCCCTTCCACCAGTTCTGGGTACTGGGTATCCAGAGAGCAACCGGTTTTGCCGCTAAAGACTGAGGCAAAGAAGGCATTGAGCACCTCCGCCTTTTCCTCATCTCTTGTAACTAAGTTTCCCCCTGCATCCAGTAAAGGATGGAGATTCTCCCTAGTCCTCCTTTTTGTGTTGATGTATTTATAAAAGCGTTTTTTGTTATCTTTAACGGCAGTAGCCAGATTGAGCTCCAGACGAGCTTTGGCCTTCCTAATCTTGTCCCTGCACAGCCTCGCTACATCCTTATAGTCCTCCTTAGTGGCCTGCCCAATTTTCCAAAGATTATAAACCCTCTTTTTTCTCCTAATCTCAAGCCACAATTCTCTGTTGAGCCAGGCTGGTCTTCTTCCCCGCTGGCTCATCTTTGGGCGCATGGGAATAGACCGCTCCTGTGCCATTAGGATTTACCTCTTAAAGAGCGCCCAGCCTTTCTGGGCCCTTCTGCCCTTCAGAACCGCCTCCCATGGGACTCCACCAACTAGTGTCCTGAGCAGCCCAAAGTCAACCCTCCGAAAGTCCAATACAGTGGTTTTACTGGTTCCCTTCCTGGCCCCTCCAAGAATAGTGAACTCCACCATTTCGTGGTCACTCTGCCCAAGACTGTTCCCGACAATCACATCCTCCACCAGTCCTTCTCTGTTTGTGAAGAGAAGGTCTAGCAGGGCACCACCCCTGGTAGGTTCACTAATCAGCTGCGTCAGGAAGCTATCTTCCACTTTCTCCAGAAACCTCCTAGACTGCTTCCTCTGGGCTGTGTTGTGCTTCCAGGATATGTCAGGGAAGTTGAAGTCCCCCACGAGTACAAGCGCTGACGATTTCGCAACTTCTGTCAGCTGCCTGTAGAACTCCTCATCCGTCTCCTCATCCTGGTTCGGCGGTCTATAGCAGACCCCGACCAGGACACTAGCCTTGTTGTCCCTGCCGATCCTAACCCAAAGGGACTCGATCTTGTCATTCCTAGCCTCGAGTTCTACAACATCGAAAGACTCTCTAATATAGAGAGCCACACCGCCACCCCTTCTGTGCTGCCTGTCCCTTCTGAAGAGCCTATAGCCAGGCATCGCAGCACTCCAGTCATGAGACTGGTCCCACCACGTTTCCGTGATGGCAACCAAGTCATAGCCTGCCCGCTGCCTGCCTGCCTGCCCGCTCAGGGCAGGCAGGCAGGCCAAGTGCCGGATCCTGCACCTGGGGCGCAACAACCCCAAGCAGAGCTACAGGCTGGGAGATGAGTGGTTGGAGAGCTGCCAGGCAGAGAAGGACCTGGGAGTGATGGTGGACAGTCGGCTGAATATGAGCCAGCAGTGTGCTCAGGTGGCCAAGAAGGCCAACAGCATCCTGGATTGCATAAGAAACAGTGTGACCAGCAGGACTAGGGAGGTGATCGTCCCCCTGTACTCGGCTCTGGTGAGGCCGCACCTCGAGTACTGTGTTCAGTTTTGGGCCCCTCGCTACAAGAAGGACATCGAGGTGCTTGAGCGGGTCCAGAGAAGGGTGATGAAGCTAGTGAGGGGTCTGGAGAACAAGTCCTATGAGGAGCGGCTGAGGGAGCTGGGCTTGTTCAGCCTGGAGAAGAGAAGGCTCAGGGGTGACCTTATTGCTCTCTACAGGTACCTCAAAAGAGGCTGTAGTGAGGTGGGGGTTGGTCTGTTCTCCTACGTGCCTGGTGACAGGACGGGGGGAAATGGGCTAAAGTTGCATCAGGGATGGTTTAGGTTAGATATTAGGAAGAACTTCTTTACTGAAAGTGTTGTTTGGCATTGGAATGGGCTGCCCAGGGAAGTGGTTGAGTCACCATCCCTGGAGGTCTTTAAAAGACGTTTAGATGTTGAACTTAGTGATGTGGTTTAGTGGAGGACATGTTAATGGTTTAGTGGAGGACATGTTAGTGTTAGGTCAGAGATTGGACTTGGTGATCTTGGAGGTCTCTTCCAACCTAGACGATTCTGTGATTCTGTAAAGAAATTATTTAATATGATACCTATGAGAGTTCTGCTGCTTTAAAATAAAAACAGTACCGTCTGAGTCTGTGCCCAGGGAGTTAATGACAAAAAAAGTCCTTCAGCCTGGCTCTCTCTGACATTAAAAGCATTTTACATTGCCCTGCCAGTCTCAAAAATCCAAACCTGTGCCAGGATTAAGAATTAGAAATAAATGTGTACTTTTGCACATTTGGATGAAGTTCAAAAAGTATCTGAATACTGAGTACATTTTAAGCAGGTTAAGGCAGCTTTACATGATGAGAATGGTGGGAAAGCTCATTAGAACAAATGGCTATGAGGTACATCAGCTTCAGATATCCACACTCAAACCTCAAAGCCAGAACTACATTGTGCTATTCTTACCAACTCCCACTCTGGTATTTATCAGCTTTCTAACATCAGGGATAGGCCTGGGTACCGGTATCACTGGGACAGATTCAGATGTAGTGTTTGGGACTTCCCCAGAGAGCAAAGAAAGGTGTTTTGGTACAGAATGCTTTAGCTGCAGTAAACACAGTCTTGGAGTATGAAATATGACTATTAAGGGAATTTCTTTTTCCAGATTTGTGTAGTTTTGCCTGTAAATTAAAGCAGTACAAAGGAGCTTTCCAGACTTTGAGCACTGTACATCCATAATGGCAAATTGTTAGACAGGACCTGAGTATGTTTCTGGTCCAGGCCAGCCCATACCTGACAACCCAGACCACCATTTGGGAGCTAACATGGATCAAGGCCATCTATAAGAGTTTGTAGTTTGGGTAATCCTGTTCCATTTTGGAACATATCTTTCAAGGGAGTCCGACATTGTGGACATAGGCTGTTTCACAACAGTTTGATGCATAGGCATAGACAAAGTGAGCCTGTACAGATGGTGATTGGGTCTCCTATGCACCATATCAGCAGGTCTCCCTCTTTCTGTGCCTCTGCTTGGTGTCAGTACAGTTACATGTTGAAAACAAGACTCCTCCCTTAGAACATCAGCCAGAATTTTGAAGATGTGTAAGATGTGACAGAAATACATAGAAACACACTTTCCCACGGATTACGCACTAAGGTTACACGTAGGTCTTCAAACTGAATAAACAAATCAGCAGTGTTACTGTGGAAATACCTCCCAGACCCAGCTCTGCAAAATAGAAAATATGAAGTTTTAGCACACTGTGAAGAAATACACTTCTGCTAGTATCAGATTGTAGCACCGAAATGAATTTAGAAAATCACAAGCCTTTCAAATATCATGAAGGATTAGAATGAACCTGCAAAATCCGTATCTTTTAGCAATGATTTAAAACTGCTATATTACATGGGGAATGAGTAGAGCAAAAATTTGAACTAGATGATCTTAGAGGTCTTTTCCAACCTGAATGATTTCATGATTCTATAAAAAAAAAAAAAAAAACTCACAATCAATAGGAAAACCAAAAAGCAGCCTTATTTCAGCCTCTTTGAGACAGAAACAAAGCCAACCACCCAGATATATTTCTAGTGAGTTGTGTTCAAGTGGCAATGATTTACTTTTGAAGTAAAGTCTTACAGTTCCAAAAATAAACCCAAATTTAAAACTGAGTTTATGTGTCATGTCATCTTCTGAATTTCAGTCATTTTTTCAGTATCCCTGACTTCTCTGCTTGGATGGAAAAACAGTTGCAGGGTAACTTTTGCTTATTTAGATTGAAATACAAAGTGCACGCAAGCTCATAAATGTCAGGCTCCCTTTTAATCACTCTTCTGCAACTCTCAGGCTAAATTCATGAATATTTCACTGCACAATATGAAGAACCACTCCTCTAGAACTGCACACTAAACTGGTTTTAATTCTGTTACAACCTGCTTAGACTCTAGACCCTTCCAGAGATCTTCATCCAAAAGAAAAACAAACAAACATAAATATCAACAATATAATAAGGAGGATTCCCTGATAAGTACATGAATACATCAAAGTCTGGAAGATGTTTCCTATTTGCTTCAGCAGACCACTGCGTAAGTCTTACAATGCTTAATAGCGTTCTTATTGTATTCTAGAGACTGAATGAAAAGATTTAATGAAAAGGGTACTCTGGCAAATAATTCTTTGTTATATTGCATGTTATTTTATGCAATGTCTTCTGAATTTTAATCCTGCTTTAATGCTGGAACTCATCCTCATAAGAGAACTGATAAGCAGTAATGGTAGGATGTTGTACTGTGGAGTGCACACAGACCCCTGCTCTTAATTGCCGTTCCAGATACTTCAGCTTGCGGCAGTGCTCAGGCTAATAGATACCACTGAGAGGGAGGGAATTATAGCCAGCACGTGGAAGACCTAATGCATTTAGTCTGTTCCTGGAGGTGACTTGGTACATCCATGCAGAGTTGTACAACACTTAATTGGTCATAGAGATGTGTCTTAAATATACATAAACGTTGACACATTGCCACAGGTCTGAAGAGACAGCCTGGCAGAAGACTGAGCATGTGTATTCTTGATAAATTACTTAGGAAAATGTCTTTAAACATACATTTCAGGATATATCAGCATCACAACTGAGGGGATGGGATTTGCAAACTGAATATGTATGTGATTCAGAAACTCTCCTGGACTCACACTGAGACAATAATGAATTTCGCATCCAGTCACACATCCTGTCTGTTGATACTCCTTTAGAGTTTCATGCTAAGGTAGTACCACATAATAATATCTAGTGGGAACCCCTTTGCTAGCATTCACTAACCACCTTAATGATGGCTTCTTCAAAAAGTGGCTTCAAAGGATGATTATTCATGAGACACTGACAAATGAAACCTGGCACATGCTAAGCAAGGAGGGGGGCTGAGTGAAAAGCCAGACTTATTAATGCTCAGGGTAGAGACCTCTGCCTCCTTCATGCACAAATAAGTCATTGCACCCTTGTCTCACCCTAGCAGAGGCCAATAACAAAACAAAACAAAAACAAACAAACAAACAAAAAAATCTCATAACAGTGGTAATATGGTAATATACCCAGGAGTTAGAGTGTTTTTTGGTGCAGCTGCAATACAGCAGGTGAGGGTATCAACCCAGGTCTTGCTGCAGTGGCCACAACACCAGTGCAAATGTCCTTCTGCAAAGCCCTGAAGAAAGAATGGTGGCCCCAGGCATCTGCATGCTCCTCCTGTAGACCTAAAAGCCTCATTTTATTCCTTCCATTAAGACCTATTAGTTATTACAGTGACTATAAAGTAGCAAGAGAGAATCTATCCTTCCTTTTTATGTGATTTCTCTTAGAGTAGCAAAGCTTCACCAGAAACAAACATTGCAAGAAAGATGTTACTCTCTTGTAACCATAACATAAACTCTTGCTGAAGGAACAAGATATGTAATAATAATAATTAAAAAAGCCCATAGCAATATTTTTCTAAAGCAGTGAAGATGAGCATGAAAACATGAGCCAGATGATGCCTATTATGAGGGCATAGTGAAGATTTAGCTCTATCTTACTCTACCTACTCTACCTACTCAGAATATCCTCTCCTAATAGAGTGGCCCCAATGGGGTCATGGCACTTCAGCACTTCAATACCAGTTTAATCACTGAAAGTCTAGGCAAAGGGTGTTTCTTGGACATTTAGTAGAATTTGCTGAAATTTTTCCATAGGGAAAAAAAAAAAAAAAGACAAAAAAAAAGTAACAATATAGTTTTGATGGGAAAATGTACAGACCAAATGTCTCCCTACTTAAGTATTTTGAAGTTCTTTCTTCTTTATGCTCTCACATGTCATACACCCATCAGCCTTCTACGTATTTTCCCTGCCAGAAGTTAATATGACACAAGTTTCCACAAAGATAAGTTCAGTCAGTCCCACTCTGCACTGAAAGGATTTGCCAGAGGAGACTAATGACTCTTTGAAAGACTCAACATTTTTTTCAGACTGTCACAATATCCATCAGCTTACTGCACTCTCACCTTTTGTGCACAAGTTTCATTGGTCTCATTTACACTTGATAGAAAGGACTGGGAAAGAAACATGTCAGAAAAGAAATTGAAATATTTAGAACATCACAGAAGAGATCTCTTTCTTCTGCTCAGATTTTATTTCCATTTTTACTGTCTTCCATCAGGAAATGAGAAATAAAGGAAGAAAACAAATTTTATTTGGTTAATACATGTTTTCTTATATATAACATTAACTAAATTCAGTGATATTGAGTTGCTGGTGAGGATATCATTAATTTTACAGGGTATTGAGACAATATTATACTAAGAATTATGTGTCTTTTCTGGCTTTGATCTGCATCTCCAGCCTACAAGGTCCTACAATGTCAAGCTATTCTATTAAAACTGTCTTTGCATCAATGTCAAAATCATATTTTCAAATAACAGTAATTGTTTATCATCAAGCACCTACCTCTTATTTGATTTGAACCACTGCAAATAAAAGTAGTAGTAAATTTACTCCTGTTGAGAAGCATTTATGGAATCATTCCATTTTCCACAAACGCGTGTAATTTCTGTAAGCAGTAGAAAATGTTTTCTCTGAGAATATTTTAACAGAGTTTTTCATTTTTCTGTCTTCAAAAGTACTTGGTTGAAAATCTGAGGCAGGTGAATAATGGCTAGAACACTCCAAAAGTTTGAAATGCAATATTGGCGCCACAATGATTCATTAAATTAGATAAGAATTCATTAAGGTATTCCTAACTTTCAGGAAGCTGTCTCACTTACTATAAGTGATAAATATTGTTATGAAAATAATTGAAAACCAAATCACTGCTTTTATTCCTCAAAACATTCACAAATCACTCACAGTAATGAGTCAAGATTAAATACACATCTAATACATCTGGAGCGTCTCAACTTTAGGCATGAAATACCTGTCCTTCCTGCCTGTTGCCAGAGGCTTTGTCTAGAGTGGGATCTCCATCCTCAATAAGCTGTCCTTGTCCAGCACTATAGCACACTGTAAAAGGTTGGATTAAAGCAGTGCCATTTCCATTTGAGCAAATTCAGTGTGTATTCCCTCTTCTGTTAAAAAGTGTGCTCCTTGGGGATCTGACTTACAGTGACATTTGGATCACCACTGATGGCCAAAACCTTAGCAATAGGCGTGATTTACGAGGTAAACCTGGGATATAAAATTTACAGCTCTGCTGGTAATCAACATCCTGGTTCCAGCAGGGGTGCTGCTTCTGTGGCATGGCACAAATTCCTGCACAGCAATCATGCAAAGCAATTGAGCCCCTAAAGGCATGGATTGCCAATCTCCCTTCCCATCCTACAGTACATATCTTTACTACTCCATTTCCCCACTGCACTCCCACCCGCTCCACAGGAAAGAGATGCCCTTCTCTCTCAGATCATTCAGCAAAAAGCACGGTCAACCCTAGCTCAGCACAATGACTCTCCACCTATCCTGAGTGTTCAGTTTGGAGGGCATCCTTCAGACAAGGATGTTTTGCATACATTGTATTCTGATAAAGGATACACTAAAACTTTTATATAGGGAATGAAAGACCTGTCACAGGTTGAAGCATATAAACAAATTATTTTTACATTTTTGGTCATGATGCTTTGTTTTTGGCCATGACACGGTTTTCTCACTGAAGACAATTTCTTACTTTGTGAGCTGAAGGTCCTGAAAGGATTAAAATCCATAGATTTTCCCTTTCTTACTTTTCTTCTGAGGCTGGGAAAAACATCATGTAAAGCAAATGGTAAATGCAAAGGTAAAGCTTAGACAAGGTCAAAAACACTTTGGAACTGATCAGTGGCTGTAAATATCTCCAGTTTTACTACAAGTAGGAAAATAAATTTTATGTTTTGACTCAGAACAATAAAATATTTTAAGTGTATTTCCAGACAGTCTTTCCCTGCAGCTGCCAGAGGCTTGGGGCAAAATCCTGCCCTTCACCTCCAGCCTTGTCCATGCACAGCCCTAGGGCACCTGGCTGATTATTGCTGTTCACCTCCTGAAACAACAGTTCATATTTTGTAGGAGTCTATTCGTCTATTCACTGCTTTTACTGTATCATTGTACCTTGTTGTTTTCTGTCCTATTTAGGCATCTCATCATCACAAATACCTCCTGAGAGATTTTGTTGTTTTTTTTTTTTTTTTTCTTTTTTCTTTTCTGTCCATACAGTTACCCTCTCCTATTGCAGATGCATCCATTGGGAAGCCCAGAATAGCTGTGTTTTGGGAAGCCCAGAATAGCTGTGTTTTGTTGCTCACTGACCCTTTGATGTTGTTAGCAGCTTATCTGCCCACCTTACCTCTGAGTTTAGAAACAGGGCTTATTAGTTTAGTTTGGAGCATTTCTTGGCATTTCCTTTCTTCATCAGCAAGGATGGATAACCTTCTGGCAGGTTAAAACACTTTTGCTATACCATGTTGAACAGGCTCATAAAAAGATATCAAAGAATTGAAATAATGCAGAGGTGAGACAATCCATACAAAAACTATATGATCTTGATCCTAACTGTTTTAAATATGCCACCCATCTGCCTTACCCCATACCAGAAAAACATCCAACATCTTTCACATTTCTTTCATAGCTGTGGGAGTGCATTACTGAATGAAAATCATCCATTTCCAAGAACAAAGTCATAGGATGTCTGGTGGGTTGGTTAAGAATAAATAATTAGGTGGTAAAAGAATATTAGGAAGGGGACGCTTGCCTCAAAACCAGATAATACAGCTGTGAGTGGTCTGGTGAGGTGGAAGCAAAAAAATGGGGTTTGTTGTAGGTGTTCATTTGGTTGGGAAGCCAGCAGGGATTATAACAGCCAGTTATACTGAACTGAAACCAATGCCTTGATTTTGCAGTGGCACCAAAGCTTATCAAAAGATGTTGATTGACAGAATGGATATGCCCTCCAGCCATTGGAACATTACCTATTTAACTGGAAAAGGAAAAAGGAAAGATTAGCTGTAGCAGCAAAATTCACTGTGGTAAATTCTGTAGAGTCAGTGTGAGCAATTCATCTGAGACTGGAAACACTCAGATAACTGTGGAGTGGTGAGCTTCCTACCAAGACTATAAAGAGTATTCTAGAAAAGAGTAGCAAAGTCTGTATCAATTAAAGATGCACTGTAGATGTTGGCCAAAACAAACAAACAAACTGACACACTCCAGTAATTTAGCTTCAGAAATATTGAAGAGATTACAACATTGCAACATTGCAATCTGACTCAAAAACTATGACTACAGAATTATATGATTGTTGTTCAAAGCAAGGGCAGAAGGACAATGAAAGCTGGTAACTGCAGGGATGAAACCAACAGTGAGTTTCTGGCAGTACCTACAGGGACTTCAGCCTGAAAAATGCTGCTAACTAAAAGAGTGCTTTGTCAGAGTGACTGACTCCATGTGTCATTGTTATTAAAGCAGGACTGTAGGGAAAACAATTAAGACAATATATGATATAAAGAAGAAAACTGTCATCATGGATTTTTCTATTTGAAATAGTTACAGCAGTAAAGAAGATCTATCTGACTGTAACTGCAACTAAATTATTATTTTTTTAATGCATGAGTATGTTGGAGGTTTTTTATAACTACACTGTTGTTTAGACTTTGAGCAACTCAGCAATCATCTCAGAAGTTCAAAGCCAGACATCCCATAGCTTATATCTTAAATGTATAAAACAGACACAAATCTAGTCTTAATATTCAATAATTATTACTTTATTAGCTAGGTAAAAGAAACTAATCATAGAGAATATCCATCTCTTGCTGTTTGCTTCTGTTGTTGTTGTCTATGTATCTTAGGAAAATTTGAGATCTGTTGTATTTTTTTCAGTTCCTATGCTTTTCTCTAAAGGCCGTATTCTGGAATTTCTATTTTCATTGTTCTTATTTTATTTGTGTTCTGTTGTATCTTTAGATTCAAAACCTCATTGTAATAGGTATCTCTGATGCGATACAAGGCCAGAGCATACATACTGCAGCATCAATGCAGTAAGGAGTCAGAAGCGCTCTAGTACCCAAAGTTTTGTGTCAAGGATGTCCCTAGGAATAGAAACCTAGAGAAGCTTTTGCAAAGCAATGAATGAACAGATTTGAAAGAAGTTGGCCATCTCATGGTGGAAGAAGGTACTTTTTAAATGTGCTGTGTCAAAGTATCAAAGATGCTGAGAAAAGAAAGAAAGAAACTTGAATGAAAAGTATCACCTAATACAATGAAGCGAATGCACAAAGAGTGAAAAAGATTGAGCTGACCAGTGGAAAGGACACACACCAGAAAGAGGTCTACAGTGATAGTAGGTCAAATGTTTTGTTTGTTTGTTTGTTTGTTTGTTTTGTTTTGTTTTGTTGTTTTTTAACAAAGCACTTGTTACACATCATCACTTAATGCATAACCCATGAGAAAAGATGCCACGGATAAAAAGTTCCTTTGGAAAGGGCAATAGAAATAGCAATTTTGGGCAATCGTCAAAGGGTGTAATTGCTCTGTTTATACTGAATGAAGAACATTCTGCAAAGGAGCCAATTTACATAATGTGCAGGCATTTACTATGATTTATAGATCTGCTTTAGAGGCAGTGGAGTGAAAAAAAAGCTGTCATTTAAAAACTTGCTTTTTATCAGAGAAATAATTGCTGTTGGACCAGAAACTTCAAGGAACAGCCAGAGCTGGGAGACAGAAGCCCAAGGAGAAGCTGCAGAACTCTGGGCCATGCTTTGTTGCATGGTTAGTCAAGGCACTGCACTGACACCTTTCCCCTACCACTGTCTTGGGGATCAGGAGAAAAGAGCCTTGCAGCAGTAGTCAGAGCACACCAGGCACTGGAGACACTTTCCCCTGGTGTGCTAATGTGTGGTGCAGGAGTAGGTCATGCCCTCCACCTTTATTACGAAGGAGCAGCTGCCTGCCCTGCTGCCTCCCCTGGAAATGCCTGCCTGTGCTGTAATTCACGCCTGGTATCATCTCGCTTGGGATCTTCCACCCTCAAACTGGGGCAGTGCGATGGGGAGGATAAGGCAGTGCTGGGATGAAAGTGGAGAGTACGCTGTCACATATCTAGTTAGATGTTGGAGCTTTTCCTACAAATCAGAAAGCTGGAGCATCTTTTCCTTCCATGCCCTTCTGGCATGCTTCCTGTGCATGGATTCTGCTACATGGCCTGGGAGGCAGAGCCCAGCTTACCTGTCAGTCCTCCTCATCATATTCTAATATACTCTTCCCAGGCTCATCACAGAAGATGGTTTTTTCCTGGTTCATCATTTACCTCTCAAGGACTACCAGTTACGTCCAGCACACAGTAAGAATTGGCATAAGTTGATGAAAGATACAGATCCTGTTTTGTATCATGAGGCAAGCTCCAGGCTACTTCTCTGGGCCAGAGCCTTCACCCACCACAGCACTTGCTGGTTAAGGAGGGTCTGGCCTTCTTCCAGCAGCATGCAGCTCTGAACA
Source organism: Anas acuta (assembly GCF_963932015.1). Lineage (NCBI taxonomy): Eukaryota > Metazoa > Chordata > Aves > Anseriformes > Anatidae > Anas > Anas acuta. Next base: position 78,590,331 of record NC_088979.1, read on the forward strand.
TAATAGAGCTCTCCATGAGCTGCATTACTCACTTCTTGCAGGGATGAGTAATTGATATTGGGTGTCTTGCTTCTGGAGCAGAGATATTTATATTTCTAGGCTTTGCTCTTGCAAAGTGACTGCTTTTCCTGGAGATCTGCTACCACAGCACTGGTGACATTATTGCTCTCTGTGCTGAACCCTTGGTACTTTTCCTGTTTTTCAGTTTCAGAAGCCAGGACGTATTCGCTCTTTGCAGCTTACAAGTGGCTGTTCCCATTGGTCCTGCATTGCTTATGAGATAACATCCCTTTCAAGCAGGTCTGGTTTACAGTGATGCTCACATTCCTGCTGGGATCGAATTAGTCACGTGCTTATTTGTCTTACATCAAAATGTAGTCATCTTTTGATTTGCCCATGGACAATACTTACTACAGGCTTTTAAATGGGAACCTTCTTGCCTTATTCTGCAAGATGTTGAGCACTCCCAAATCTCACTGATCTAAATGACTAATCATAGTCCCTTGCATGACAAAGGAACCATCTTGGTGATGTTCTGATGACAGCCACTTAGAAATGGATGAAAGCTAGAGCTAGATTGTCTTCTTTTCAAACTTAAAGTACTATTTACTTACCTGAAAAATACTGGGTTTAGGTTTCTTCAGCAGAGCGCAAAGTAATTTCTGCCACACAACCACTTAGGGAAGTAAGCTGTTCATGAATTCTTTTGAGAGACATAAAAAAAACAATGAGAACATTTTGGTGAAAATTACCACAGATAATGTTTTACTGTTTATCTTTGAAAAAGTAATGTTACGCTAAATATTCTGCCTCACGGTGTCAAGAGCTTCTGCTAACTGCAAGTTAAATGTTGATGGTGCATGTAAAATCAATACCAGATAACTTAATTGTTGACTAATATCAGTTCACATGTTCCCAAGAAAAAATATACTAAAAAGCCTGCTGTGACCTTCATCATAACAGTTTGGTTAACAAAAAAAATAACAATAATAATAAAAGGAAAGGAAAGATTCCTTCCCCAAATCCCCTAGCTGCTCTACAAGCTTTATAGCTTGTCCTCTGAAAACAGTATTCTGCAAAATTGAGGGAAGAAGAATTACACATCTGATAGAAAAGACACTTGTGTAAATCATAATTTGAACTCCCTTCATAAATATCTTAGCTTTCTAAAGATAGAAAAAAGATTTACCTCCACATGTAATCTAACTCCTAATCTCTGTCTGGTATTATAATCTCCACAGTTGCCATCTGAACAAATTAAATTATTTAAATTATTTAAACTCAATAGGAACTACAAGACCATCATGTACAGGGAGCAGTGTTTTGCATCATGAGTACTCTTATGGTTCTTACCTGTGGAATAAGGTATTGGCCAGCCTCACTAAAGATGGTGCAGCCTGGTCCCAGGTGCAACGGTAGCCGGAGTAGAAAGAGCAATTGTCAATGTGTTATTATTCCAGCATGAAAGGTCTTCGTGTTCCCAATCTAACCTGCTTTCGTCCTGAACATGCTTGTGTCACACACCTACTGTGGGATACACAGGCTATTTCAGAGTATCCATGGCTCAGTTATAAATCTTCATAAACAAGAACAACTGTCAGCATGGGCACAGGTGAGTTTGCCATTTCCAAGGTGAAATAATCATCTATTAAGAAGCATATTTCTTATTTCACATGTTAACACAAATACGGTCTCATGTCATTCAGATATACACCCTTTAAAACCTGCCCAGAGAGAACATGACTGCACCTGGCATGTAAACAAGAACAGAATCTCTCGAGGAGCTGAAGTGGAGCCACTGAAACACACAGAGGAGAGATGGCATTGAGCATAAAACCCTGCAAAGAGATGGATGATGCAACATAACAACATGGAAACCTTGACAGAACAAGAATTGTGTTAATAGCTTAAAGTGTTTTGTTTGGTTTGGTTTTTAAGGGGAATAAACTTTATTTCCAGAGTGGTTAAGAGTTTTATTCATGACTTTATAATTTTCTTCACATAATAGCGCTTCACGTATTTTTTTCTTGGAATCCCTCAGACAATAAGCACTGCTGTTCTGCACAAACATTTCTGCCAAAGATAGCACGCCAAAGATTGATAGTCATCTTGCACGGGGATGAGTTAGGTTTCAACCATCCTAATCCATCGTATTGTCTGCTTCTGTCTTCAGCAAAAGAAAAGTAAGTTGCCACGTACTTCAAAGGGATTTGCTCCAATGGCCATGAAATTGCTGAATGATGACACTGATACAGACTTGCTTATCTGGTTGAGGCTGATATTTCTATGAAGTCTTAATAAATATCAACAAATCAAGAATTAAACCATTCTCCTCCCTCCTTCATCTGATAAGAACTGCATTTTTAAGGGAAGATACTTAACTTTCAGTGCAAAACCTGTTATCAATCAGACATCTACCTCTATTTATAGCCTTTGACACCTGACCTTAAAAGGAAGCATCAACCCATTTTAGGCCCCCAAAAATAAATTAGATAAGGGACATAAATCATACCCTGCACCTTTTCCCATAGTACAGGGGTGGAGCTTGTGGCCTTAATCTAAAAATCCAAACACCTTTTCACTATTTCTAATGAAAAATGAACTTGGGTGAGGTGAGGAGAGGAATGATTTTCTGAATCCCGATACCTAACACAGAAAAGGTGGTAGTACTTCATCCCTGACAGGTATCTGCAGAGAGTTTGCCAGCATGCCAATTCCTCTTGATTAGGGCCATTTGGGCCAACTCCAGTGAAAATGTCAATGGCTTTATTGAACCAACTACAGGAACGGTAAGACCAGAGAAATTATTATTGATGGGCTGGATGGAGCAATGACTGCTGCTCTAGGGAAAGGTGCTGAGCCAAAAGTGTTAACAGAGAGTGCAAGGCTCAGGAATGGGAAGAAAATGAAAAGTCAATGTAAGAAACATAAGGACATCCAAACGCCTCATTGTGTGGGTGCCTTGGTCCCTGGTCCTCAGAATAAAGTGGGAGCACATTTCCCACAAACAGGTGTTCCCTTTCCCATCTTCCCACTTGCTCAGTACATGGATGCGCCATGGATGAAACAAAAATACAGAAACATCTCTATTTTCTGTAATCACACAGTGCTTTTCAATCACAACCACTATCTTGCCTGTGCTGAAGTTAGTGTACATTTTCCTGCTGATTTCAGTAGGCCTGGGTTCTCACCAGCTATGTTTCTTCCAAACCTTGGTGATCATTGTTAATCATTTCCTGGAGGAGGCAGTGGAGAGATGCATATTTCAGAGGTGAAGAGATTAAAGATGAGTGTGAGAAAAATCTCAAATAATTTTCTTCAGACAGGATCTTCTGTGAAGCTATTTTATTTGCCATTGTAATGGTGGGCATCCTGTCAATTAGGAGTGCATTATAGTAAACAAATCCTAACCTTTTATTCCCTATTACCTGACACTTGATCACCTCCCCTGTTTCCTCATTGGCTGAGTACTACAGGTTCACAAGCTAGTCAATGCTCCTCTGTACCAAATATGTACATTTTTTTTACCCTTTAATTTCTCCTTTTTCCCTTTATTTCCCCTTTCTTATGTTTTGAGAAATTGTGATCATTGTTTTACTGTTCCAACACTGCTCATCCTGTTTTTCTCAAGCTTCCACTTTATTTTGGAACAGTGAGGCCTTCTACTGTCCACTTACCTACTTAGCATTTCTCCTTCTCATGACTACACAACTACCTTGGAATACAGAAAAGTATTTCTCTACTGTGAAAACACAACTTAGTTTCTCACATGAGAAAGTCTTCTGGAAGTACTGCACCACCATCACTGCTGAGTTTGGTGACATTTAGGGGTCCTGAAACTCCTGGTGGGACCAGCATCTCTTCTCAGAGTTCAGTTGGATTGATCTGGTCCCTTAAGAACAGGTGTGTACTGAATCACAGAGCAAATTTCCTACAACTCTAAATAAAAGTCTTTGAACTCCACAGACAAGTTGTGAGATGTGACTTCTCAGAGTGGAAGACTTCTCCTCATAGCTTTGCATTGCAGATTTGATTATCTTCATATTACACTGGATTAAACACTGTTAATATCCATGCTGAATGAAAGAACAGCTTGGGCAGTGAGTTGAGGCTCCTGCTCTGTTAGCTCAGATGTAAAAAAAAAAGTGTTTCAAATTGCATTTACACACACAAACATCATTGTCAAAACAGGTATTGTCATCTACCAGCTTCCTCACAGAGATTTCATGAGAATATTTTCTAGCTTTTCTGGTTCTTTACTATAAAATTAGAGTTACTCGGATAGGAAATGTGTGTTTCAGTGTACAAGGAACTCGCTACCTTTTAGTGTCCAGTTTAGGCAAGGTTTTCATGGTAAAGGGCTCTGATTAGACGTTGAGAGACTGCACGCATCACTCAGTCTTCTGACATTAACACAAATCCTCCATTTGTCTACTCTAAGTTTGAAAAAGTGCCACAAAGACCATGCTGACTTTTCAGATGTAACTGAAGCTTCATGGATGAGTTAGGTGGGGTGTGTTTGAAAACTGCTTTGGATACCACTGTGGACATGGTCTCACTTTACCTGCATCATGTTTAACTCACTTGAAATGATCTGTTTGCATTAGGCATTGCAGAGAGCAGCCTGAACTAGTAATGCTGTAAAATGTCTTCTCAGTACTAGGGACTTTTCATCTAAAGAATTGAATAGTTTTTAGTATTGGAAGGCAAAGTATTTTATTTTTTCTATTCTTTCTTTCCATAGCATTGCTCACATTAGTGTGATATCTATGTTTTGGCAAACCCTGAGGATCAGACTGGATCAGGTTAAAAGTTTAACCTCACAGAAGGTGAGTGAAGGATGCTTTTGTTCTCTGTTACTTCCTGAGTTCCTAGCAAGGATTTGTAGTGAAACAGCATCACTGGTGTTGTACAGATATTGACAGTTCAAGTTCCTCTGGCAACTGGCCTCCTCTAGATCCCAACATATGACCCATGTACTTTGTCATCTGTTCTCTCAGTCCACAGTGTCTGAAGGCCTTTACTGCAGCCCACCTGAGTTGTATTTTTACAGTGGAACACCAAGAATATGCACAGCATGCTTTGGGATGTGGTGGCATAAAAACACTGGAGAATACCTAAGGGTATCAGACTCACAGAAATAATGTTGGAGGACCTTTTGGGGTTAAAGAGGGGGAACATGATGAAGCCTTACTCAAACTGATTATTGAGAGTAGTCCTTGGTTTTGTTTGCAAGGAAACTAGTTGGTTCAGCCTTGGGGTTATGATTTATGCAGTGTGTACAATCAGTGGGCCAAGATCTGAGAATAAATTTGGAAGCTCGGACTTTTGGCTATATAGACATACTTCATATCTTTATTGTTCAGTGCGCTCACCTGTGACTTTTCAGAAGATGTGTATGCAGTGGTACAACATCTGCTTATGATGTAAAACCTCCTTACCCTTTCCTCCACTTTCATTGTAAGGGTCAGGAATAGTTTGGGAGGGAATTCAATTAGTAGGCAGACTGCCAATGATTATACTTTGTATGTGTTATATTTGACATTTGAGTAAAAAAATGCATATTCCTTACCACCTGGGAGGCCTACGTTGTGTTAGGATGTATTAACATTGTAGCTTCTGCCCTATTACTGCTGAAAGGTGAAGCTCTTCTAAAAGTGGCATGCAGCTACTGAGCAGATCAGTTTAATTCAGCTGGAAGCAATCTGTGAACACAAATTTACTGACAGCTATTAACAGCTCTTTTGCATTTTCTAGCACTGCATATTGTATCCAAATCAACAACACAGGCAAACTAGAAGTATACTAATATGTGGATTGTGTGGTGGATGAAAATCACTCCCAATGTAAATAAATACCCTGTTTGCACGTGTCTAAGTAAAGAGATCAAAGCACCATGTCACAGCTACTGCTCCTGTTAAACGACTGTATAGAATTGTCTCTTGGTAGCAGATCCGCAAAGCATTTGCTAGAAGCTTTTGTTCCATCTTTTATTCTAAGTTTCACTGAAATTCCAGGGTGATACATATACTTAGTAGTTGAATTCCTGTCTCTTCTGGCATTGTGGTCTGGCAGATAATAGGATTATTTCTATGAAATGAAGAAAAAGCAATAGCTATGCTTGTTGCTGTATTGTGTCAGAAGCCACTTATTTGGGATTTCTATGAATAGGATGCTTGCTGAAGACCAATTGCTATGCTGAGGAACTAACTCCAAGTCATTTATTCCCCACCCACTTGTCTGTCTGCCCAGTAAACTACTAGTTTGTTTATTCGTTTAAATAAGATGGGATACTGGCTTGTCAAAATTTAGAAAGGAGTATTGAGAGCTGTCAATACATACCTGCATGCAGATATTGTTTTAAGATGATGTTGAGCTGATTTTAGTTGAGGGTATATGCATCTTTCTCAAAGATCTATCCATTTGGTACGGACAATAAAGCATTACAGCCACTATTATAGCTGTAAACTCCAGGGATCTCCCGTCTCTCTTATTTCATGTAGATAACATCCAGTGTCGGAAGCAGTGGCCAAAGAAGAGCTACATTTTAGTGGAATGAAGTAACTGAACTGAGGCCTTTGCAAATCATATCCACTGGCACAGTGTCTACAAATCTTTTGTAATCTGATTTCCCAATGAAGTTTAGGAACGTGTTTATGAATGGATTCTCCCTAAATGGAGTAGAGGTTGCACACTGTGCCTTTTTTATTCAAAAAGTGTAGGGAGCTTTCTTCTGATTCAGGGCCAGATTTTCCAAGTGCACACATATTTCTGCATGTCAGTCTTGACTCTCTCTGCAGCTGCTATAAATGCATAATATGATTTGTTGTGCATTGTTATGTACATTTTTATGGTAAATCAGGACTGTAATCTGCAGAGTTCAGGGAAGTTATGCCATTAAAAAAACAGGATGAGATCAGAATTGGCTCTTTGTCTCATTGAAAGCAAAGCTGCGCTCCAAAGACAAAACATGACAAATTTCACACTTTCAGGTTCTCTTCTGATGCAGTATCTATTCTGGGGAACAAAAGATCACCCTTGTAATTCTATTTCAAAGTCTTCACCTTCCATCTGCTTTCTTTGTAGCTAATCTAATTGCTTGTTGCAAATGATTCATTTTCCCCTTTTCTCCTGTTATTAGTTCATCATAGTTTAGATGCTCAGAAATACCACAAGACTGCTCTGAATATCTTTCAACCCACGTATTTGCTGAAGTTTTTTATACAAAGCACTCCTCTGAATACACTTTCTTGGCCAATTAGCCCTACTGTCCTGTAACAGAATCCATCCTTCAGCAGACACCACAGAACCTGAAGCCCCATGTGGTGGGGCTGCAGCAGTGGTCCTGGGGTGAGGAGATCCCTCCCAGACCCAATTACCAGCTGCCTGCTCCCAACCCAACCCCACACCAGTGCACACTGCCTCGCTGCCAGACTTTGTTTTCCTCATCCACCTTTCTCTTCCTTCTCAACACAATGATGGAAGAAGCATACTCTGTGGGAAGATGCTGCCAGTGGAGAGGAGAGGGGAGTTATTTAAACCAGTGTTTTCCCCAAAATCCTGCCTCAAGGACATACTGAATTGTGTCCCATTTCGGGGAGAGCATGCACAGACAGGTAAGATAAGATCATTTCAGCCACCACTGGTTGGCAACTCGTTGCCATGCCATGACTACTGCACGCTATTAAATTGACAGACTGATTCAGTAAAGGTGTGGAAGGCTTTGAATAATTTTCCAAATGGTTGTAACACCCAAATATTTGTTTCTTTTCTTTTTTTTTTTTTTTTTAAAACCTCTGCTTTCTGAAGTCCTTAAATTCCAGAAAATCCCAAACCCATTATTATTATTTTCTGTTACAGTGTGATCTTTATTCATTTATGGAGCCCACTGAAACCAGAAGATCTTTAGCTGCAAATTTCTTTGACAGTTTTGCTGTCAGATGTACTCTTCTAAATTGCTATGGTTTGTGAAAGTCATCAAATGCTTCCTTCAACTGTTCATAAAATGATAAAATGGTAGATTGTTGCAGCATACATTCAAATAAGTTATTCCAAAGCAATTCAAGAGTCTGTGCTTTTTTTTTTATTAGTTGGTTTAGCTTTTTTCTCAAGGGACGATATCTTAGCTTTATTTATTTGAGTCTGGATCTTATTTTCCTTCAAGAGCATAACGATGACTGTGTAGACTACAGCAGGGACAGAGAAAGCAGAATGTGCACAGCATGCTACAAGGGCTTTGTGTTTTTCATAAGGATGACAAACTGAAAATACAAAACCAAATTTCTCATCAAGAAACTCTAAATCAAGTTTTAAATTTTGGGTTGGTTCAGACTAGAACCTTCAATTTTCCTAAACAGATCACAAATGTCTCTTTCAGAAGCAATTATAAAAAAAAAATATATTAAATTACATTCCATATTAGTCTTCTGTTACATGAAGCCATAATTTCTGTTCCTATTCTCTTTTATGGAGTTAGATGTATTTTCCAGGGTGGAAATGCATTTTTTCTTCTGCATCTATTCGCATCACGAAGGATACCATAAGATTTGGATTAAAGAAGAGAATTATGATGGTTGGCTCCCTGTATAAAGCTATAACACAGTAATGTCACAAAATGGGAAAAGCAATTATTTATTCATCTGAATTGAAAAATAAATAAATAAATCCAATTTGTTGAAAAAATTAAAATACAATGTTTTTGATAAATCCAAATAACAAATCTTCAGAATTTTGATTGCGTAGTCCTTATTTGGGTTGAAAAGAAGACTGAGCTATCCCAATTCTTTATGGGAATTTGGGATTTCATTCAGCAGAGTTGAATGTGAGACTAAAAACATGGCTGCTATCACAGAAATCCATATTTGTCTTATATTGCAACTCCTTTTCATTGCCTTTCTGTCTAGCTAATTAGAATATCTGATAACAGTGATAACAGATAATGATTTTCAATTTTTTTTTCTAGTATTCTGACTTTTTAAGCATATGGCACCTCTGGCAGTCAATGCAAACTCCACTTGATGAGCAGATCTCTGAGCTCTTTCAGGTGTCGCAAAGTGGTGATTACGTCAAGGGTCATCTCTCTCCTCTCAGCCCAAAAATGAATATTGTCAGAACATAACCTTTATCTTAGGTTAGATTCTGATGATATTGGGGTATTCTTGACAGTGATGCATTGGCTAGCACATTGGCAGAGTACAGGGCTCATATCCTGCCTGTCTTCATAGATAAAATATGAGTTTCCATCAGAGAATGTAAGCCTTGGGTATGTCAATGTTAATTATCACAAGAATGTCAAGAGCATCCAAACATCATTATTTAAAATTTAATTCAGATTTTATCAGCTTTTCAATCTATAGCTAATTAATTAGAAGACAGCTGTAGGTGATTGGCTTCACGAAGCATTTAGATACTTAACTCCCAGTGTTCACAGTGGGATTTATATTCTTAAATGTTTTTGAGGATCAGGGCCAATTCTGCTTATATGTCTTTATGATCAGCCTTCAGATGACTTCTGGAGGTTTGGACAATAATCTCCAGGGTTTTGATCACACACAACTCTGCATGGGGCAATGTAAATATTTACATTAGAAAACACTAAAAACTAAAGATTGCTAGCCAGTGCTTCATTAGCGGCCAATTTTCTGCTGTATTGCAAATAAGTATGTCCCAGAAACCTCAAACACTGTCATGTGATAACCGTTGGCAAGTGCAGATTAAGGCATTCCATGCCATGCGGAGCGGTTCCCATTCCTTAATGCAATTAGTGCTATCATTTGTAAGGGGCAGGAAACCCAGACAGGAAAATGAATGACTCATTCCCTACTTATTCCTTCATCGTTGCTTCCTTGTTGTTTGTCTGTAGGTCTGTGTGCATTGAGCTAATGTTTTGAGAGTATTAATCACAGTGATTTCAAGGTTGCTTTTCTTACTGGAAACAGGTTGGTTAGATCCCATCAAATATGGGTATAATTACTCAAAGTCATTTATTCCCATGAGTATTATATTGTCTTTCTTGTCATTTATTGTCCAGCCACACAACTCAAACACCATATTTTCTGTTAGTCTTAGCAATCAGTTTTCCTTGTTGCTGCTTTGAAGAACTCAAGACCATCAACAGACTTTGGCTCCTTGCAGATCACTCCCTTTTCTGGAATATTTCTGAATATTTTGTGCCACAAAGAGAGCAGGAAAGCTTTCCAGAGTGCTCTGGATATCTTTCTTCTTGGAGAAGAGTGACTCATTTCTACACTTGTTTTCCTATTTTGTAGGCGTTATTGAACAATAACTTCCTGAAAGCTTTCACAGAGTCCAAGCTCACATGTACCATCTGTTTACCCTTAGATACAGCTTCCTTGCCTGTTAACTTAAACATTATTAGGTTCATGAATTATGACTTCCCCTTATGAATGCTAATGTCGAGCTTTTCCCAAGGCCTTACATTTCTCCACATCGCTACTGATTATTTTTTTGTATACTGACATCTAAAATGACATCATCAAAAGCAAAGTGTCTGTCCTGTGGCACCCCACTTCTCTCTGCACATGTTCTGGATATCAGTATAACAACTGCATCATCTTTCTATATCAGGTTTACATGGCAAGGTTTTGGTAGCAGGGGGCTTCAGGGGTAGCTTCTGTGAGAAGAGCCCAGCAGCTGACCCACGTAAGAAAAGGGCCAGTTTCAGGTGGCTCCAAAGGGACCTGACACTGCCCAGACCTGAGCCAATGAGTGAAGTTTGCACCTCTGGGAGAGCAGATTTAAAAAAGGGGGAAAAAAAACTGCTGCACAACAGCAGCTGAGAGAGTAAGGAGAGAGAAGCAGCCCTGCAGCCCCCCAGGTCAGTGCAGCAGTAGGGCAGGAGGTGCTCCAGGCAGGCAGCAGCCGTTCCCCTGCAGCCTGTGGAGAGGCCCCTGGTGGAGCAGGCTGTCCCCCTGCAGCCCATGGGTCCCACATGGAGCAGATCTCCACGCTGCAGCCCCCCCGTGGGTGGAGGAGCCCCCGGTGGAGCAGGTGGATGTGGCCTGGAGGAGGCTGCGGCCCATGGAGAGCCCCTGCAGAAGCAGGCCCCAGGACGGAGCTGCAGCCCGTGGAGAGGAGCCCACGCAGGAGCAGGGGGTCTGGGGGGAGCTGCTGCCCACCCGTGGGGGACCCGTGCTGGAGCAGTTTGCTCCTGGGGGATGGATGGACCCCGTGGGACAGAGCCGTGTGGGAGCAGTGCTTGAAGAGCTGCTGCCTGTAGGCAGCCCCCACAGGCTCAGTTTGTGTAGGACGGCATCCCCATTCCCGTGGGGAGGGACCCCACAGGCAGCAGGGGCAGGAGTGGCAGAGATGAAGTGTCAGGGACTGACTGCAGCCCCCATTCCTTTTCCCCTGCACTGCTTGGAGGAGAGGAAGTAGAAGTGGATGGATGGGGGAGTGGAAGGTGTTTTTAGTTTTTCTTTGTTTTTCACTTCTCTAGATTGTTACCAATTGTTAATAAATGTCTTTAATCTCCCTAATCTGAGTCTGTTTTGCAGATTATAATTGCTGAGTGATCTTCCTGTCCTTATCTCAACCCTTGATCCCTTTTCATCATATTTTCTCCCTCTTTCCTTTGAGGAGAGGGAATGAGAGAGTGGTTGTGATGGAGCTCAGCTGCCCAGCTGAGCAAAACCACCACACTTTCTTTCTGCTACCCCTTGTCAGGTTCAACATGGCATATTCTACAGCACTAAAAATGCCATTGCATAAAAAGAGTAAAGCCATTTCTTTGCACAAAAGCATGTGCTGCCATATTTGTAGGAGGTGTTTTAAGAGACTAGACTACACTGGTAGGTGGTTTTGCTTCCCAGAAAACAAACAAACAAATAAAAAGCATTCTGCCTTTGTTCCTCAGGCACACTAACCTGTGCTTGCATGTTTTAAGTTAGCTCAAGTTGAACAGTAACAATGGAGACTGCCAAACAGATGCTTTGTTGATATTCAAAGACATTAAGATCACAGAATCACAGAATCACAGAATTTCTAGGTTGGAAGAGACCTCAAGAGCATCGAGTCCAACCTCTGACCTAACGCTAACAGCCCCCACTAAACCATATCCCTAAGCTCTACATCTAAACGTCTTTTAAAGACTTCCAGGGATGGTGACTCCACCACTTCCCTGGGCAGCCTGTTCCAATGTCTAACAACCCTTTTGGTAAAGAAGTTCTTCTTAACATCCAACCTAAACCTCCCATGGTGCAACTTAAGCCCATTCCCCCTCGTCATGTCACCAGGCACGTGGGAGAACAGACCAACCCCCACCTCACTACAGCCTCCTTTAAGGTATCTGTAAAGCGCAATAAGGTCACCCCTGAGCCTCCTCAGGGGTGATATTCAAAGACATTAAGATGAATCCTGCAAATGTGTGGTGAGGAAAGGGAGCACAGACCACCAAATTAAACCCAGAGTTTAACTGAGACAAGAGGAGAAGGTCTTCCCTGCATCTGCCTCTTTCTCTCATTGCTGTAGGATTATCCCCCAAATAAGGACACCCATCAGCACAGCTCAGTGCAGCAGAGCACTTTGCTGGCACATCATTTTTCCATTGTTCTTCATTCCCCAACAGAGTAGTGATTTCCTTTCAGTCATTTCTCTGTCCCTGAGGGTGGACTTGTTTTCAAGTGTGTTGTTTTTTTTTTCCCCCTTGGGATGCTTCCCAAAAACCTTCTAACACTGCCCAACCTTCTAACCTGGGTCTATTTGTGACCTTGTTGAAGACTTTCTGTGTCCTCTATGGCTGCTATCTGCTCCTTTCCAGATTCTGTCTCCTGCAGACACAATGATTGCAGGGAAGAGCTCTCTCTAATTACCCACTTGTGTGGTTTCTTGCTACCCAGGATGAGAAGATAGATATTAGGGTTGCTGCCTTATATCTGGAGGGAGTTAGCCCTGTGACTAACACCCAGCCCAGCTCTCCAGGTCCTTTTTGCTTTGCAGAGAATATATATACCACTGGGAGTCATGCCATGAAGTGGAGAGAGCCATGTCCACGTGCTACCACCCTCTCACAAAGGCACGTGCCGGTGTATGTGCAGAAGACTTAGAAAACCACTCTACTGGGCTCTGGAGAAACAGCAGGAGCATGCCTGCCCCTCCACTTTGCAGTACTGCTCGTCCTGCACCGTGAGGTACCCATTTGCCTCTGCCCCTCTCCATCTCTGGAGTGAGCTGATTCATCATTTAGCTTAATGCAAAGCAAATAAGCAAGCCAGAGCACTTCTCAGCAAAAAACGCATCTCACCCATGTCCTCTAGTGGCCATATTCTCAGACAAAACTCCTACCCTCAGCGTTTCTGTAAGGCCATATGGGTTTGAGGTTTTTGTTTTGTTTGTAGTGGTGGTGTTTCCCTTTTTTGTTTGTTTGTTTGTTTTTGTTTTCCTCTTCTCTATGGGAAGCTTCTGTGCCACACACCACAGAGTGGAGGTCTGACCCCAGAGGTACAAGGTGGATCCTGAGGTTCATACAGGGCTCAACCCAGAGCATCTGGGGGGTCTGCTCCCTGCTGTCACAACTGCAGCTGTCCTCTGTTTTAACTTAGGAGGCAAATTAGAGCCTTTATCTGAAATCTCCTCTCCTTCTCATGAGATAGAAGATAATAGAAAGCAAATCAGATAGTAGATGTCGAGAAAAACAATTTGTTCAGAGTTATTGTTATCGAATGCCTCTGTGTTATGTGATTTGTTTTCTGAAACATCCCTCAGGTACAGTATGAAGATGGTAAATGGTAATATTACATTGCTATGTGTCTCCAGTGCATTTCCTCATGATTTTTGCCAGCTAACTTTGAAATCCCTTTTTAAGAAAGAAAAAAAAAAAAAAATTTAAACAACCTTGTTGACAACAAATTTTACTTTTTTTTTTTTTTTTTTTCTCTTAAAATAAGTAATTGACACTGTGGTGTTTCATTTGTTCCCATCTTCCAGAGTACTACCTTTATTATTAATAATAACAATATTGCCATCTTTTTCTGTCTTTCTGTTAGCTGGGGAATTGTTCTCTCCCATGGCAACTAAGATTTATTTATTTTTTTAAAAAAGTGCATCTCCAGTACATCTTTCACTATAAAATGGAAAGAGTAGTATGCATTCAGCAATAATTTATTGCACCAGCTGCTTGTCAGTAATAGCACTGGAAGAGAAAATGGTAAAAATCCAAGAATCCACAAGGGAGCACTGGGATGGAGCAGGGGTGAAACTTGAGTGAACTCATCAGCCCAAGGTAGGAGCTACAAGGGCTTACGGTTCCTGAACACTGCTTCTGCATGCCAGGGGCCAGGAGAGACAAATGCCTGCAAGGTGTCACAGCTGGGGCAGATGTTCACAGTTCAGGTTTCACACAGATCTTAATGGCCTTTAGCATTCCTGCCCAGTCTTGCCAGTGTTAATATTTAAATAAATGCTCAAACTGACTCTACCCAGATTTCACCTTCCAAGTAAAGTCTATTAAGTCAGCACTGACATAACTTCCACCTGCCCCGGTGGAGTTCACAGCTCTCTAAAAAGAGAAGTTTTTCATCAGGTCCTGAAAAAATGTGCCTCTAAGAAGGGTTTGCAGCCTTGAAGTTCGTGCTACAGCCCTGGAGTTACCTGTTTTGCAGCATGCATGCCCTCCTGTGCTCTGCTCTACTTGGCTGTCTCTCCAGGGAGATGCCTCCACATCTCTGTTAAGTGCCAGCAGCCTCAGCTGCTGGCTCTGCTGGTGACCAAGAGCAGGAGGTGTTTGCCTTCACCTTCCAGGAACTCCTGACCAAAGTGTCTGTCATGGAAATGCCCTCCAGAAATAAGAAGGGTACAGAGGACAAACATGGGGCATGTGCCCTTTCTACAGCTGCTGTCCTCATCCTTTCTAGGACAAAAGTCTCTAACTCTTTCTTTTTTAGCCTAATGTAGCTTAAGTTGTATGCTATCCTTGGCCAATTAACTATTTAGGATAATACACTTCAACATACACTTAACCCAAAATCTTGGCCTTCCACGATTTATTCAACTAACCTCTCTTCTCCTCCCCACTTTTTCCCTTCTGAAGCATCTCTGATGGCTTCTTTTCATCTTGCTCAGATGTCTGTGGGGTTTCAGGGTACTCTTCCCTTGGTACTCTTCTTTTCCATGCTGAGCAGTCCATAACCACAAACTCATCTCTTCTCTTCCTGCAGGTGACTCTCAAATCTCTCCAACATTGTCTTGCCTCCCTCCACCTGTCGGGACAGGAATCTTCCCCTGTGATGTTTCTTTGGATCAGTTGCCAGCAGAAGCTCAGCATGCTTAGCAGAGATCTTTTTTTCTCTGCACCAAGGTCACTCTGCTGCCATCTTTCCTGATTGCTTATCACTCAAGCCAGCTTTCTATCTGTTTGTTTCTCTGCATCTATCTCTTTTGAAGGGGGGAGGAGAGAGTCTGTATATAGGATGAAGCTTTTCCTATCTCTTTTACAGCTAGGGTTTTGTATTGGGTTTACGTGCCAAGGTTTTGGTAGTGGTGGGCTTCGTGTTTGGCCTCTGTGAGTAGAGGCCAACAGCTGCCCCTTGTCAGACCAGAGTAAGCTCCAAAAGGGACTCGCTGCTGGCCAGAGCTGAGCCAGGGAGCAATGCTGGGTGGGCCTCCGGGAGAGCAGAGTTAAGAAAAGGGAGAAAAACTGCTGTGTGACAGCAGCTGGGAGAGTAAGGAGAGAGAAGCAGCCCTGCAGCCCCCCAGGTCAGAGCAGCAGGAGGGCAGGAGGTGCTCCAGGCAGGCAGCAGCAGTTCCCCTGCGGGCTGTGCAGGGAGAGGCCCCTGGTGGAGCAGGCTGTCCCCCGGCAGCCCATGGTCCCACATGGAGCAGATCTCCACGCTGCAGCTCATAGAGAGGAGCCCACGCAGGAGCAGGGGGTTTGGGGGGAGCTGCCACCCACCCGTGGGGGACCCGTACTGAAACAGTTTGCTCCTGGGGGATGAACCCCGTGGCACAGAGCCGTGTGGGAGCAGTGCTTGAAGAGCTGCTGCCTGTGGGCAGCCCCCACAGGCTCAGTTTGGGAAGGACGGCATCCATGGGAGGGACCCTACGGGGAGCAGGGGCAGGGAGGGACCTTGAAGGGGCAGCGGAGATGAAGCATTAGGGACTGACCACAGACCCCATTGCCAGTTCCCCTGCACCTCTGGAGGGGGAGGGGGGAGAGAGAATAGACAATAAATTACATTATCTCCTTATTCTGAGTCTGTTTTGCCCATGACAGTAATTGCTGAGTGATTCCCTTGTCCTTATCTCAACCATGAGCCCTTTTTTATTTTCTCCCCCTTTTCTTTTGAGAAGGGGGACTGAGAGAGTGGTTGTAATAGAGCTTAGCTAGTCATCTGTGTGAAACCACCACGGGTGTTCAATATCTCATATCTTCCCAACTACAGCATTGTTTTCACTGATCTTAAAAAATGCGGTTGTGCTCTTCCAGTATATGCAGAGGGCTGCTGCCAAGTTCATTTCCCTTTCTCTTCACTCGCATGACACTCTTCATGCACCTTTTCCTGTTGGTCCATCCTCAAGAGCATCTCATACATGTATTCTCAAGTCCCTCCTCATCCTACATTTGCAAGGCATGGTCTAGTTCCTTCCTCTTGCTGGTCCAACGCACAGCCTCTGTCTCACTTGCCGCATTAGATGCCATGACGTTTTTGCTTTATCAAGCCCAGCAGGAGATTCCTGTAAATAAGTCTCCATGCTCTCTCCTTCAAATCCTTCCTTGTCTGTGTGCACATATTCTAGGTGCTATCCAGTTCAGACATCCCCTCCAGCCGTGTCTGTTTTTGATGACTTTGTGTCATGATGAGATGCTGGGAGTGAGCACAGGATTTATGAAGTTCAATAACAAACTGAAGGAGTTCTCTAATTTAGGATGAGTAAGCTGTTTTCAAAGGCACAGTAGGAGTGCCTCACATTCTGGGATTTGCATCTTCTGCTTGATCAAGGAGCAAACCTGACAATGCTTCATTTCCATATTTACACATGCAAGAAATCAGCATGTAGTATAAACTCAAGAGACTTTTGTACCATGGGTTATATTCAGTTTCCTATGACCTCCAGTTATGCAGGTATGAGCCCAGATCTTTGTTTGAAAAATATACATTTCAATGTAATTATCTGGCTGTAAAGCTGTACTGTAAAGCAGATCTCTGGAATGGACTTAGTTAGAAAATTACCCTTTTGTAAACAGTTAATGTTAACTTCAGTGACTAAAACGGAGAGGTGAACTGAGACATGGAGCATGATGTGAATGGGTCAGGGTAACAGCAGTAAAAATGAAGACCTTACTTGAACAGGTCATAGGAAGGATATTCTCCACTACTTTGTTCCCTCTAAGAGATAGTTTGCTGAAGGGAAATATTTGGTAAATCAGTGGATGAGCTCAGCAAGGAACAATCTCTTGTCACTGTTCCTAGCCCCAGTGACCCAGTTCTCAAGGATCACGTAGAGCCCAAAGTCCAGAGACATCCTTTCTGACACTTGACTGGAAGGTAGTTTATCCTTCTCCTCCAAGGCGATGCTCAAGAGGCTGCTACAAAAGAAAGTCTTACTAGTAGCAAAGTAATGAACATGACACCCTCAGCAAAGAGCCATGCTCTCCGGGAAATGACCCTCATCACCTCCTCCTCTGTGGTTTGGAGCGTGCTGCTGGCTTGAGCCAGCCACAGGGTCTGTGGGTGGCCACAGCATCGTCTTTTGGCATCCATCACCAGAGTATCTCCTGTGGGACCTCACAGCATCTGAAGTCTGTGAGGTTTCTTAGCTGTTTGGAAGGTGTCCCACATTTTAATTTCTCCAGGGAGATTTCCACTCATCTTAATACCCCGAGAGTAGTTCAGTGTTGTGCTTGTTGCACTAGATTAAATAATAAAAAAAAAAAAAAAAGCCAATTTAGATATGAAGAATAAATGATCAGCGTCTTTCAAAAGATCTCAGTACACTGGGTATTTGAGCTCTTTGATAATCTGCCTGTGGCTGTCACTGTGGCAGCTGCAGCTTGCTGAGTTCCTTTGAAAAACTGGTCCCCGTGTACTTCTCTCAATGTGGATTGCATTTGTTTAAAAATTTGGCTCCATTTCTGGGTGGTGAGTTCATGAACAGTGTAGGGGCCTAAAATTCATTACTTTTCAAATAGGTTTAACTGCTTTTGAAAATTTTACTCAAAGACTTGCTTTACAAATTTTGTGCACAGTTAAGGAGAAAGAAGTTTGTCTCTTTGCAACTATCATTTAGAGGCTTGATAAAGGTTGAGAGCTGACAAAATCATCTATTGAAAGTATCTGTGGAATCTCTCATTGTCCAGCAGAAAAACATTACAATGCAGGACCAGGCTTGGGAGACCTGCATTATTCTATTCACAACTCTGCCAACAGCCTGTTAAGTAACATCGTGCCAGTCACTTTTTGTCTGCATGTGCCTGAAGGTTACCCCCCGTGAAATATGGGTAATGATATTTACCTTGCTTTGGAGAGAGGTCTGGGAGCTTGAAATGAACACTACAGTGTCTATGCTCATTTAAAGGTCCAAATGTTTTGTCTGCTCAGGGAAGATAAAGCTAGACAGCATTCATTTTATGATGAAAAAAAGTTTAATAATTAACAAAACTTCTCATATGCAAATTATGACAAGACAAAAATATCTCTAGGAAACATATTCAACATGTCTAAGTTACGTATGGGGAAGTAGGCTAGGCAAGAGTGAATAGAGCCTGTGTCCTGCATGTTGGTAGCAGTCATGTAATCCAAAGCAGTCTATTAAGTCTGGCATAAACACTGAATGCTTTTGTAATCTAAACTAAGTTTCAGGCTTCACAGAACTTGTTTTTTGTTTGTTTGTTGGTGGTGGTTGTTTGTTTGTTTGTTAGTATTTCTGTATGTATTTTCAATTTCTCATTCTCTATGATCAAAAGAGGCTGTCCTAAAACCTGAAGCCTGGTTTTATTAAACCCCCAAAACTAGAAATCTTTTACCTTAGACTTTAAATGTGTCCTGGAATAAAATAGCTACCCTGAAATGACAAAGGTGAAGTGGATAGTCTCAGAGAACATGAAAGCCTCTTCCATCACATGTGAAAACACCTGGGACATGCTGCTCTGCCTACACTCATCTGAAAAGAACAGAAGAGTGACCCAAATCAAAGTCTGCTGGAAGATAACAAGTGGTTCCAGCAGTGTTTTCCCTTTCCTGTCTTTGTTCACCCCACAAAGTTCACCATGTAACAGTATGAAAAATGTCAGCACATAATAATTTAAACTGTGATGAATCATGACTTAGTGGCTCTACTAGTGGGTTTTTGGCAAATGAATCATATTGTTGTCCATCTGGAAGACTAAAGGCTCATGGTGAGAGCTGGAGCTGTTATGGCTCTCAGTTGTGGGTTTACAAATCCCAGAGATACACAGAATGGTTTGGGTTGGAAGGGACATTAAAGTTCATTTAATTCCAGCTTCCCTGCCCTGGACAGGGACACCTCCCAGCAGACCAGGTTGCCCAAAGCCCCATCCAGCCTGGCCTTGAGCACCTCCAGGGATGGGGCATCCACAGCTTCTCTGGGCAGCCTGTGCCAGTGCCTCATCACCCTTTGAGTAAAGAATTTCTTCCTTATAGCTAATCTAAATCTACCTTCTTTTAGTTTAGAGCCACTATCACTTTTCCTATCCCTATGCTTCCTGACAAGGAGTCCCTTCCCAGCTTCCCCAGTCTGCTTTAGACACTGGAAGGCCACTGTAGGGTCTGCCCTGAACCTTCTCTTCTCCAGGCTGAACAAACCCAACTCCCTCAGCCTGTCTTCCTAGGAGAGGAGCTCTAGTTCTTTAGTCATCCTCACGGAAGCACACATTTTTCTGTTGTGAAGCCCCTCTGACTGGACTCCCAACAAACCTGGGGGAACTCCTGGGAGAGGTGTCCCACCGCACACTGTGGACAGGCTGCTTTAGTAGCCCCATGGTGTCTCTCCATGCCTTCAACACGTGTTCTGTTGTACCAAACACTGTGCTGCTTCCAGCTGGGCTCTGCCCAACCTGGCAGCCTTGCACAGGGCTGGCCCCAACCCACTGAAGCACTTTCTCTAGTGCACATGGATCCGGCGCAGTAGCTCTGTGTCCTCTTTTATTTATTTATTTATTTTTTTAACATTGGCAACCTAAGGACTATTTTTAAAAGCAGATGAAAGGAATACCAGAAAATCTGGCTTGTTTTCCATTCCCTTGAGCTCTCAGCACAGCACTCTCTCGGGTGCTTGGTTTGAAAACATATAAGTAGCCCTACTTAAAGTTAAGGGTACACATAAGTCCTTTGTTGACTGAGAGTGAACAGCAGCAAAGCAGCTGAAAACACTGACCTGGGTCACAAGAATGAGGCAGAAAAACAGCTCCTGGAGTTTCCCTCTTATGATCCCATTCTGGGACATGGCTCCCAAGTGCCTGGATATTTTCCAGATCATGTTTTGAAATATTTCCCTTCTCAGCAAATCAATTATCACGCTTCTGTTGTCCAATGTCTGATTTGAATCACCATCTCCTTCACTTCCAAGTACTTCTAGCAGTTGATAAAACATTCTTTTTGCCTGCAAAAATGAGCAGTTGCAAGGGGAAATGTAAATTACAGCTTCATTTAATTTTGCAGGCTGGATTCCAAATTAGCTGTATTTTTCTGCAGTCCAGAAAGTCCTTGTATATAATCATAAATAGCCTATCTGTTATAAAGCCGTAAGGCATCAGTGTTGGTTCTGTCTTAATTAAGCTCTAAGAAAGAGCATTTTCAGACTTTTTGTAATCTGAGTCAGTCTCTCTCTGCTGCATCTAAACGTGTATTACCTGTAGATGCCATTATGATGGGTACCTCATAAGTAGCAATGATTGCCTTGAACAGTAAACTTTGTCCCTTGCTATTGTTACCTCCAAATTAAAACATAAACAAAAAATGTGCAGAGTTCAGGCTTCCTTGGTTAACTGCAGGTGCATGGTGTTAATATGCATTTGCCTGCTTTAACTATGTTGCTGATTTTATCTTAATTGGCTTTATTCGGTTCATTTACCCTGGGGGATGAATTTGGCTCCATATCATTACACTCTTTCATTGGAACAATTGAATACTGGAGTGCAAACAAAGTAAGCGTGCTCTCATTTAAGAGTGCCCAAGAGCTTTTCTGGTCACATTATTTGCAGTATAAAACAAACTTTTATTTTTAGTTTTATTTTTGGCGAGGCAGTGAACCTCATCTCACGAGGTACTAACATCTAAAGAGTTAACGGAGATTTTTTTCCCTCTTTTTTTCTCCTACCCAGGCAGTGATGAGATTGTCCAGTAGGTGGCTGGCATTCCCCGGCACTAGCCGGCGGCTCCCACGGAATGACTGCGATCATTTAAAGCAATCCTGCTCTCATCATGGGAAGCCGGGGAAGAATTGACGTCCGGAAGATCCTGCCTATAGGATCCGAGCCGTCAGAGGAGCCGTGCTTTTCCCTCACTTTAAATCCAGCCGAGGAGTGCAGGTGCTGAAAGCCAGGAGATATGGGGAATGCAGCATGACGGCAACTACCAAAAGTTCTTGCTGGCTGCAATTCCCTTGTTTCAGACTCCGTTCTGCTCGGCAGACCTGGAGCTGGGAAATTAACTAGCCTTGATTTTGAAAATGCCTCCCACTGACTGGGCTTTGAATGTGATAAATGGCCTTCCAGAGCTGGGGAGCAGCTAACAGCAAGACAAGACAATGAGAAAAAGACAAGTTCCAGGATTCAAACTCTGGTAAAAGATGTACTCCATTCAACTTATAGAAGCTGTACTGGTAAGCAATGTGCAGTGGCTTTTTTGTTTTATTTATTTTAAAAATGTTTCACAAAGTGAAATGACTTTTAAACTTTTCTGACTGTTTAAAGAGATCAAGCGGCAGCAAAATCAAAGGAAGAAATTTTATTCAAGGATTTTCAAAAAGTTGTCTTCTGAGAAAAGTAGGACAATGGCATCTGGAGAGTGCCTTCTGCTGGACCTGGAAACAGAAAACTTCATCCTCTACAACATTTCTGTCAACCAGAGTGCAAACCTCTCCATCCTCAGCGATGAGTGGTTCTACCCAGCCTTCCTCTATGCCATCCCCACCATTTACGGGATCATCATTTTGATAGGCCTTATCGGCAACATCACTTTGATTAAGATCTTCTGTACTGTGAAATCCATGAGAAATGTCCCTAATTTGTTCATCTCCAGCTTGGCTTTGGGAGACCTGCTGCTCTTAGTGACTTGCGTGCCTGTGGATGCCAGTAGGTACCTTGCTGATGAGTGGCTCTTTGGCAGAATTGGATGTAAACTTATCCCCTTCATACAGCTCACTTCTGTAGGGGTGTCAGTCTTCACTCTCACTGCTCTCTCAGCTGACAGGTAAGCCTGCTGCCATAGCTTTGAAAACTGCATATTTCCAGTTCTGTAAAATGCAAAATTATGGACATCTATTTTCAGGTCACAAATACATTGCTTGTATGTGGCATTTTTAACCTAACATTGGAAAAAGAAAGAATTCTCTTAAATTTCTGGTAGTTATGAGCACAAAACTTGAGGAAGAAACAAGCTGAATGCAGGTTACTTTTTCTGGGTTAAACTGTGCAGTTTAGCAACTAGTTAAACTTAGTTAAAAGAAAACCAAGAACAGATCAAGCCCAGGGAGGAAAAATAGCAATTCATGAAAGATGCTCTACTAAAAGACAGCATGTCCAGATTTGCAAAAAGATAATTGATCCATACTTCATGAAGTGTGAAGGCAGTGGAACAGCAATTTAAAGTGCAGTTAGAATCAATTTTTTCTAGTGGCTTGCTTCCTTAGGGCTACCACCATATGAGGCAACATTTCATGAAATATGTTCAAAGTACTCAAATAAAGATGCCTGAAGTCAGGCATCTCAGTTCGCTGTAGTCAGTACATTTCCCTTGATTAAGTGGTATGCCCCATAGCCAACCAAAATTGATCTGTGCTGCTGGTTTGGAAATTTTGTCTTCCAATAAAATTTGGTGAAAATAACGTAATAGCTATGCTACTTTAGACTTTATAAAAAAAAAAAAAAAGTTTTTCTACAGATGATAAGCTTCTAATGAGCCAGCTCTGTTTTGTATTTCTGTGAGGATTTGGAAAATTATCTCAGAGCATTCAGATTTAAAATCAAAAGACCTTGAAATCGAATGTTGTTTTGAAGAATGAAGCCTTCCTTTATGAAAAGATTTTAAGTATTTATTAGACTGTTGGCCTTCATAGAAACTCTTATGCACATCATAGAGGCCAGGATATCTTGTTTCTAATTTTGATGCTTCAGAAAGAGACCAAGGAATACATTGTCATCAATACACAGGAAATTTCAAAGAAATAATAAGATTTCATATGAGAAAAATCCTTATCATTTCTTCTGCTCAAAAGTAGGACCCAGAAACCATCTTTCTTGGTCACAAGGAAGTGGAAATAGCCTTGTTTTAGGTAGTGCCTTGCATGCCATGCTGTGTGTCTCTACTTTAAAATATCAGACTGTTTATGCTCAATTTTCAGGGTTGTTCACATACACATTTCAATATACCTTGTGGGATTTCAATAAAAGCAGATCACTCCACTGTGTTTCAGAAACAGAGAATGGTCAATATGTTTTGTATCACAGCAGTTCAACTCCTCTGCGATAGTTATGTATAAAAATAGCACTGCCTGCCCCAGTAGCAGATAACAAACATGCCTATGTACAGACAAAAGTCTTCAGACAATTTACTGTAAAAGCACTGGGAAAATGGGAAAACTGCACAAACTCTTTACTAAAGGATCACCTACACTTTCACCCTTGAGTTTCTTGTGACAGCTGGAACCCTGCTCTGGAGAAAATGTTAGGAAAATAAGTATTTCTCCAGGGAACTCATCTTTCCTAAGCTCTGGTCAAAGTTGTTTTTAAAAAGTGTCAGGAAAAGAAAAATGCATCATAAAGAAGATTATCTTAGAGAGATTTCTTGCTGTCTGATCATGTCACATAAAGTAAACAAGGCAAATGTTTTTACTGAGCAGCACATCAATAGTATTTTTTTGCCTGAAGTAAGTCAACAGAGCAGAAAACAGCAGCAGTACCTAGCCTGGGTTTTAGTGACTTTAAATTCCCAACTTTGGCATTGTCTGAATCCTCTTAACCATCATGCTGCACTGGTAATCAAATTTTGCAACACTTTTCCAAGCCACTTAGCTATTAGGGAGATGGGCACGCGTGTGCAAGACTTTATGTTCCCGTCTTCAAGGGACAATTTTGCTCTCTTTGAATGCATCTCTTGTTCAGTGTAGAAGGAGATAATAATAAAACATTTATGTTTATTAGATCTATGAATCTTAAATGCTGTGCACTGGACCACAAACAGGACTTATATGTTATGCTTACTAAAATTTTCATTTTGGTTTATTAGCAGCAGTGCTAGGATAATTTTCTTATGGAATAATATGGTAATATGGTCTACAGTTTGCCAACTCACAGATCATTGGTCTATCTATATTTTCTGAGAACTGTCACCCCAAACTCTAGTACACAGTATTAATCATGTCAGAATCATTAAGAAAATAAAATGTACAGGGAAAACTTCCAAGACATGCTTTGGCTGTGAGCAGCATGGTGATGCCTGCCCAAGTCCATGGATGGACCATCAGCCCAGCACTCTGAGGTGGACAAGGAAATGCGGACCCTGTAGCTTGGAGTGGTTCCATAGCAGGCTGATTCCAAGGTCAGATGTGGCCTTGCAGGAATTGTAAGCAGCAGCTCAGCCCTGCAGGGAGATGTCTGAGGGCATTGTGGTCAGAGCAGGGTAGCAGGAGGACTCAGGAGTCTGGTGGGTGACACTGCTCAGGCACAGCTCGTCTCCCTCAGCTTTTGCTATCTGAATGAAGGAGCCCCTCATAGCAAGCAAGGGACACCTGGCCAGCAAAGTGTCCCATAGTCCATGGAGAAAGGTACCTCCAGAGGTGATAGGATAAGCCACCGTGTCAGGACTCCCTCCCTCCTTGTGTACAGACAAAGTCTTGCTGTTTAACATGAAACCCACCTGAGATGCTCACATGAAACATGCAAATTTCCCTATTCTCATGAATCAAAGCCATGGGCCTTCACAGAGAAAAACCTCCAAACCCATCTGATGTGAATAACACTTCATAGCACTGATTCCAAGGAAAGGGAGGCTTGTCAGTGCACCACAGACTTTTGTCTATAAATCATTTTCTGGGAAAAAAGAAAAAAAAATGCTCAATTATAGTCAGCTTCTATTAACAAAAGCTAGTAGGAACAACTGTAGGCATTGCTGATGGTGTTGTGGTAATGCCTAGAGACCTGGTATCTCTGGGATCAGAAATCTGCTGTGCAAAGAAAAAGCAGTGTGATACAGCAGGGTTGTTCCTATAGAGGTGCCCAATGAAACACAGTATGAAAAGCAACGGGTGGATATGATGAGCAAATACACTGTGGCAGAGAGTGGTGAGGAAAGTCTGCTAGAAGTTACCACAATGCCACAAACCATCTCTGTTGCTTTACGTCCCCTTCTGAAGACCAGGGGCCCAGTTTTAATACGTTGTGCTCAGCCCACGCCATGGATGCAGGGGTGTACCTTCCTGAGGTACACTTTTATTCTCTCCATCTCCACTTCATCATGTGTTAGGCAGGGTTAATAACCTCGACTCTGTCATCTCCTGGTGACTGCAGATGCTGAGCTAAGTGCCAGCCTTCACCACAGAGCACTCAAAGCAGCTCAGTGGTTTGACCCGCCAAGACCCAGAGGTTATACGGAGGATTGGTTGCTCACTTGCAAACCTTTCTCAGAATAAAACAGAAGGACAAACTGCCAGCTTCATCTCTTCCTGCAGCGGGAGCCTCCCAGGCTGTGAGGTGCTCTGTGTGCACATGCACACGTGCCGGCCTGCACAGGTTTGGTTACATAGGACATAGCCATGGGGTTCCTGGGTGTTCAGCCTGGCTCTGTGTTCAACCATGAGATTGCATCAGGCTAAAGTTAAATTATTTGTGAGTGTGAGGTAAGGCGAAGTAGATTTAAAAATATAAGAAATGTATTTTCTTCCAGACCACTCTGATGGCTGCATGGTGTCCTCATCTGTCTGGCCACATTTGCAGGAGCAGTGGGAGCTGCCTGTGAGACTTTTCCTTTGAGCCTGGCAGATTTACAGAGCAGCCAGGACAGGGTTAAGGCCTGTGGTGTGCTTACAGGAGTGATAAGGCACCAGGGCTGAGTATACAAGAGCAAGGAAACAATCAGTCGATGTGTATGTATGCGTGTTTGTGTGTTTTAGAAGGGCTGCAGATGAGGCTGGCAGGGAAAGGACATCTGTCTGAGCTGCTCTTCTGCTCTGTCAGAACATCAGATTTCTTCAGCTACTCTTCAGCTCATCCCTGCAAAGAGGGAGCTTGAGTTTGCTTGTCTGCCCTCCTCTTGCAAGGGACTCAAGGTACAGAGGCAGCCTGCACGAGCGATCACACCTGGCCTGAGAGCCCAGGCAGAAAAGCAAAAGCTGGCTCAGCAAGTGACAGAAAATTAAGGAAAATCTTTGCACAGTAAGAGGAAAAGCAGCCCATTTAATTGCCCTTGTCATGGGAGATGTCTTTATTTAATTGACTGTTTCTCCCATGACTGACAGGGTT
Organism: Anas acuta; assembly: GCF_963932015.1. NCBI lineage: Eukaryota > Metazoa > Chordata > Aves > Anseriformes > Anatidae > Anas > Anas acuta. The sequence goes on from NC_088979.1 coordinate 78,616,981, forward strand.
TAGACATTTGCATTTAAATTAGGCAAGCTGTCAGGCACTGATCATACTTGCCCACTGTTTTGCTGAGACTGTACAAAAATCAAAACGCCCTGGTGCTCATGCGGTGAAGCCTTCCTGAAGTAATGTTGCTTTTACAAGTACACAACAGAGCAACTGTAAAGCATAATTGGAGTTTGCAAGTGGAATCTTTACCTTAAGCACCTTGCATTATCCAGACTTTAGTGCTGGAAAACTGCAGGAATGCCTGACACCCTGAGCTGCTGCCAGCCAGTCATAGGAGGCAGTGACATTTATTGTAGAGAGACACATGGGGTGCCATTATGAATATGAGGTTAGGTGGCTTACCTTGGTGAGACCAGCTGCAGATGACAGGAATTGTAGTCACACGGGAGCTCTGAGACCTGAAATAAGGGGATTAACAATGGCAACCACTCTTGCAAATGTTGAACTCAGTGTTTGGATGCAGGCATGGATGCAGGGATACAGCAGTGCACCCAGCTGCCCTGGACCCCTTGGAGTGGGTCACAGCCACAACCTTCTGATGTTGCTCTGAACTCACACATAAGTTTGTTTATACAAGAAAGACCCATACAATCCTCTCTCTCCCCCACACCTCCTACCCCCCAATAAATAAATAAATATATAAAAATCAGTGGTGGAAGGAAAGAAACACCGAATTTCTAGAAGGATGTCTCTGAATACACTAAAAATATTTGTTTGTTGGACTTATCCCTTTTGTGCATTAGATGTCTCCTGCTCCCGCTACTAGTAATACATACAATAGCAGAGAAGCATGTCAGTTCATTTGTTTTATTTTACTATGCCAGATTATGTCTCCACAAGAGGATTAAGTGTGCCACCTTGAAGTAAAACTGATTTCCACAGAGTTGATTTACAGAATGATGCTTTTCTTTAATACATCATTTACAAAGTGTCAGGTCCACAATTATGAATTCATTCCAGGCAGTCTAGTTACAGCATTGATGAAATCCCCTCAGGTCACTAAGGCACTATCTGGGGGTAATTCACTTGTGCTGTAAGTTAGTGGGCAGCCTCAGGAAGGTTTTGAAAGGGTGGCTGAGAAAGCCGCTCTCCAAACTGCCAAGACAACCCCGAGTCTGGTCAATGAAAACTGGCAGAATGCTACCCTCACATGTTCATTCTGGATCCACCAACGTGTCTCAGTAAGAATATCGGTCTTTCCAAACCAGAGAAGAAGTCCTGAGGGGCTTCAAACGCCATCCCAAAGTCTTTCTTCCCACTGAAGCACTGGGCAGGCTGTACCAGGTCTGTGCTGCTGGCATGGTGGCCCTGCCGCTGCTCTTCCTGTGCTGATGGCAGAAGGTGCACTCAGGAGATATAGGTATCTCTTTCAGCCCCTGCTCCGAGTTTTAGATACTGTGTTGCTGCCCACTGTGTCAATACAATATAAACACTCTTAACACCCTTGGTTTTAGCTCTCATTTCCTAAGCTCCTGCGTCCGTCTGTACCAAGAGAAACAGATCAACAGCACAAACTTTCAGAGTATCTTGATTAGCTGGAGCAGATGGCTAAAACATGATAGATGCAGTAGTATAGCTGGGAGAATTAGAGCTCCCATTCATATCAGTGGGACCAGCGCACAAATCCGAGGCTAGAGTCATTGCTAATGTGTTGGAGACTGTCAATATTTAAGCAATCAAAAGGAAGAAAAGTTGGATTACCTGTTGTTTACATTTCAGTAAAACCTGAAAACCCCAATCAGTTGTCATGGTCTCGTGGTATGAGGTGCTGTGTGCACCGTTAGCAAGGAGAGCAATTGGCTGTGGAGAATTTGCCAGCCCCATCAGCTCAGGCATTCGTACGTGGCATTCAGATATGGGCAACAGCCTGGCCAAAAAGAGGAAAGTGGATTTCAGCTGAAAAAGCTGGCCTGCATGTGCAGTGAAAAACCCTATATCTGCTCTGCTGGCAGGCAGCCTCTGCAAGAACCTGTTTTCTTTTTATTTTGAGAATTGACTCAAGCGTTAGCCCTGCAGAGACCCCTCAGGTTGCCTCTCACCAATTCTGCACCCATGCACCCAGCTCACCCATGCCATGTGAGCAGCTAGGGACCATGGAGTCCTGCCCGAGCTCCAATCAGCAGGCTATTTGGTTTGCCCTCACACCATCTGATCAAGTAGAGAAGGGAATTTTAGTGTTCAGATACCAGCCTGTGTCCTGGACACAAACCAAAGTGATGCTTGAGCCCATTCCAGTGGTGAGGCACCAAAAGGCGTCCTAGCACCAGCCAATATGAGTGATGTAGAGAAAGGCAGAAAGCTGGATTCCCTTGCAGAAAACTGCCTTCCCGATCCCAGGCTATCATTTTGACCAGAGTGCAGAAAACTGCCAAGAATCAGAGGGAAAAACATTGCCAAAGCTCTGTCCACCCTGTCCTCACCTGCCCTCTGGTTACAGTCTCTGTGGCTCCTTGGGAAGGCAGGATGAAAAATACTACAATGGCACTCTAAGAGTCAAAACTATTTCTTCATACCTGCAGACAGCTCTGAAGTATGAGATTTAGTGATGGCTGGTCTAGTGGCCTGGGGGAACCAGAGCTGCAGATGCTGGGGCAGAACCAATGGCTCCGGCCATTCAGTTCAGCTGCTTTTCTTGCCCCCCCCACCACACACAGAGGCTGCTGCATATCTCATATCATTTGTATTAAAACAGATCATTTCAGTGACACTAGGCAACTTTAAAATATTCTAAGTAAAGGTGCCCTTTCCCTCTCATTGGTCTCCAATATTCTGCTACCCTTACTGCTTGGAAATTGCCGTATTTCAATCTAAATTTGTCTGACCTCTGACCATTCCATTTGTCTATGCCTTTCTCAGCAGGATGAAAATATCCCTTACCTCTGCTTATCTTTTCAATATGAAAATGCCTTCATAGAATCATAGAATCAGAATCATTAAGGTTGGAAGAGACCTTCAAGATTATCTTATCCAACCATCACCAATATCACCCACTAAACCTAAGTGCCATGTCCAACCTTTCCTTGAACACCCCAAGGAACGTGAGTTCCTTGAACACCCCCACTGACACTTCCTTAGGCAATCAAGGCTCCTTGGAAGGCATCATTCAGCTACACCGGCTTAATAACTGGTATTCTCTGATCCCATCTCCTCTTTGCAGGCTGTTCTGAACTCTTCCTGGTATTTAGTATTTTTCTTAAAAGCATATGGTACCACAGACAGATGATTCACCATGAACCTACAGTGCTGGAGGCACCACAGACACCATCACTTCCATGCTACTATTAATCGAATTAATAACAACAGTCAAGGATAGTGTTCAACTATTTTAGGCTATTTTTTAGACTATTTTTTAGACTATTAGCCCCAAAATGGAGCTAAAAGTTGATATGGAGGTAATGGCCTTTTGGGACACCTGTCTTTGATGAAGCCAAAGGACATACACATCATATAAGCATCATATAACATAGCTGACAGCTTCATACTATGGGACTAGCTCAGGTACTGATTGCACTAAAGCCATGACACCATAAGAATGGCATGGGACATGATTGCCAGGTGTATAAGAGACACTCCGAAGTCTTGGTCTCCTTTCCTTGAAAGCTCCCCCCCCCCCCCCTTTTTTTTTTTTTTTTGCCATAATCTGCTCGCTTGGGTCCTACATACACTGCACTCGTATGAGTTAAAATGGTTTCTGTTAGACTATGGGCATTTATCCCAATGACTCTGACATATTTTTTTGCAGTCTGCTCAGCCACTGTGCCATCTGCAGACTTTCCCAGCAGAAGCTTTACAGCTTGCCCAAGGCACCTGATAACCGCAGTAAATAGTACTGCAGCTAGAGCAGGTTCCCAGGACCCAGTCTAGAAATGGTTTCCACACACTGCTACAATTTTACCAGCATGCTTGGGGACCCTCTGGGGTTGCCATGGGGCTCGGGGTCCTCACCTGGCCCAGCTCCCCTTCTTGAGGCAGGGAATCTATTTTTAACCCTTGTTCCATGGGAGAGGGGCAGGGACCACTTGGGAATGGATGGAGAAGGGAGGAGCATGCGTGTCTGGGCACACTCTTGGGCATGTCTACATCTAACAAGGTCACCCATGACAGCATGCCCAAACAGGCTGCTAGCTTGTATGTCAGCAGGGCACACACCCTTCTTACATCACCTACAACCTTGTGACAACAGAGAAAAAAAAAAAAAAAAAGACTAACCTTGCCATGCATTAAACAACATGGACTAATATTAATTGTCATCTGTTGGTACTATTAGCCTCTCCATTATACCATCTACTACTGGCCTTTGGTATATATATATATAATTCTTGCACTTTTCACAGTCACAACTTCCACCTTTTTAAACTTCACAGTTTTGGAGCCAGTTCTCCAGTTCCTGGGAATTTCTCCAACGTTTCAAGATTTGTTAAAAAATAAAATAAAATAAAATAACACTAGTTATTCCCCAGCTGGTTCCTTTAATACTCTTAGGTGCAAATTATTCAGGCCTGCTGGTGTGAAAATATTTTGGGCTTGCAGATGTTGGCTCACATCCTCTTTAATACAGCTGGTGACTTTTCTGCTACATCTAGAGAACTGCACACAAGCTATGGACACCTCCTCTGCATTTGGGCTTAAATATATGGTGATTGCCTTTCACCTTGTTTCCATCATTGTTTATATCTTCACTGTTTATGTGTATGCCTGACATAATGATTTTTTTTGTTCCCGATGTATTTAAAAATGGACATTTGTCTGTCACACAGTGACCTTTGATATTTTGTTGGCTCCTCCAGCTTTCCTTATCAGACACCAACATTTTTAAACTCCAATATTTGCTGTCATTTACTTTTGCTTGTTTTCCCATCTGTTGCATATTGATTTTTTTTTAATTACTTCTTTGAGGTTCTAGCACAACTCTTCATTTTCTCTCACTCAGGTTAGCTTTTTGCCCTGCATGTTTTTTTCAGGGCAAGGTGTGGCAAAGGAGGAAGCTGGTGGTCAGCTACTAATGTGTCATTAGCATTTCTCACTTTACATTTGCATTCCCAGTCCATTGTACTGGCAGCTGCTTTTAACTTCAAGAAGCCTGCTTCTTTTAGGTTCCATATATATATATATAGTGTTTTGTCTTTTTTCCACAAATCAAAGATAAGGTGCCATGGCTGTGCACTGTAGTGTAAGTGCTACAGTGTAAGGGACTGTTAAGCTGTAGGTCAGTGATGAGCTCTTCTTTCTCTGTCAGAGCAAAGCACAATATTGATTTATTGCACATCACAGGCAGGACTTCTGGGGTTGAGAAACTGCCATTTTTAGAAACTCCAATGAATTTTTATTGCAGGCTCTGTAAGATATTCAGCAGTTACCTCATGTGTTTAGGTTAACCACTGTTGCTCCTTTTGTGCACTGAAGGTTGTGCTTTCCAGAGAAATCAGGCTGACTGTCTAGAGAGATGAAGGGTCTGCATCTGAGGCCCCAGCTTTAGTTTCCCTGTTAAAATTTTTATTCCATGCCCTCAGTCCTACACCATTGACACCATTTAACAAGGCGAAGTGCCGGGTCCTGCACCTGGGGCGCAATAACCCCAAGCAGAGCTACAGGCTGGGAGATGAGTGGTTGGAGAGCTGCCAGGCAGAGAAGGACCTGGGAGTGATGGTGGACAGTCGGCTGAATATGAGCCAGCAGTGTGCTCAGGTGGCCAAGAAGGCCAGCGGCATCCTGGCTTGTATCAGAAACAGTGTGACCAGCAGGGCTAGGGAGGTGATCGTCCCCCTGTACTCGGCTCTGGTGAGGCCGCACCTCGAGTACTGTGTTCAGTTTTGGGCCCCTCGCTACAAGAAGGACATCGAGGTGCTTGAGCGGGTCCAAAGAAGGGCAACAAAGCTGGTGAGGGGCCTGGAGAACAAGTCCTGTGAGGAGCGGCTGAAGGAGCTGGGCTTGTTCAGCCTGGAGAAGAGGAGGCTCAGGGGCGACCTTATGGCTCTGTACAGATACCTCAAAGGAGGCTGTAGAGAGGTGGGGGTTGGCCTGTTCTCCCACGTGCCTGGTGACAGGACAAGGGGGAATGGGCTAAAGTTACGCCAGGGGAGTTTTAGGTTAGATGTTAGGAAGAACTTCTTTACTGAAAGGGTTGTTAGGCACTGGAACGGGCTGCCCAGGGAGGTGGTGGAGTCACCATCCCTGGAAGTCTTTAAAAGACGTTTAGATGTAGAGCTTAGGGATATGGTTTAGTGGGGACTGTTAGTGTTAGGTCAGAGCTTGGACTCGATGATCTTGAGGTCTCTTCCAAACTAGAAATTCTGTGATTCTGTGACAACCCTGGAGACTTGTCCTGTTACAGCAAATCCTTAGATGGAAAGCATCACCAGCAGCCCTGGCATGAGCAAACCATGCTGGTAGTGCCTGATCCCCCACCATGCAGTGTGGGCACCAGCACATACCCTTTCCCATAGTGGGTGCTGAACACTCAGAGACCTGTGCAGCAGTTAGCTGGCACCAAGGAGCTTCTCCAGCTGGAGCATTGACTGCATTAGGGAGCTCACCAGATTTGAAATCAAAGGATGTATTTCAGTGCATAGGTCCCATGCCTCCCTCAGACAGGAAGCAAATGACAAGGCTGACACAACTGAAATCTTTGACTTGAGATCAGGGTTTCATTCACAGGCTTGAATGAAGGTCACCTGCAGAGAATAAACACTCCAGGTGCTAAGGGGTCTTTCTAATAAGAACAGCATTGCCCATAGGCCATCCACTATTTACTCCAGTGACCTTTACATCTGTTGCTTCCCATACGTATAGTTAATTTTCAAAATATCTTGTGTTCTGGATAGTCATGACTAGGAATAACACAGTCATTACTAAATAGTTACTGTGTAAGCCTTCTTCCCCCCACTGTGTAGCTCAGTGTCGACCCCAGTCACTCCCGGATTGAAATTCCCATTCATCCAGATTTCAGACCAATGTAGCAGTGTGCAGGTACATGGACTGAAATTAGAAAACATGCTTCAGAAATTTAGAACTACACCACTCCATTCATTGTATCCCATTTCTTTCTGTTTGAATGTTAATTAATGGAAAGAGAGAGAAAGTAGGCAGTACCTGCCAATGTATGTAAGACTAGCCCGTCAGAGATGTCTTTGAGCCCATGTGCAATTTACTAAAGATTTTAATAACAGATGTTCACCCAAGAGTCATGCATAATAACAATAATCTTATCTAAGTATGCAGAAAGCAGATAGACCCAAAATAGATTGTCGTAGGGTGCTGATGGCTTAGACAGTCTAACAATTTTGTGGATTTATTCAATTATTTATCTTAGGAGCTATAAATATTCATAACATTCATGCTGGAAACAATGAGAAAGTTTTGGACATCACATTTCTCATAAAGTTCTTCCAATATTTAGTAAGATTTTTTCATTGCTTTCAAATTCAGACTTCACACTCAACAAGGCTCCATGTGCTTCATTTATACAGTCTTTGCATAGCATCAACTTTTTCTCTGTTGCTTGAGGCTTTTTGCATAGTAATTGAGCCAGTCCTCCATATTATGTGGGCAAAAATGATAATGTGAAGGTAATTACAAATTTTTAATGAGAAGATTTTCATTCAGTCTATTCACAGGCCAAGGCCAGATCAAGGTGCACATGTTAAACTTAAAAATGGGACATTTTTTCTCCCTCTTTCAGTGACAGATTGGAGCAGAAGAAATATGTGGACATCCTGACTTAGAGGCAGCTCTTCCATCATTACAATAGGAAGTAGTTGCAATTTCAGAAGCTCATTTAATAGATCTGGGGAGAACTCAGTGTTTTCATGTCACGGCAATTTAAATGACCATTTTTGTAAGGCTTCAGTCCATTCTAACAAATCCCTGCTTTTTATTTAAGTTTTGGGTTCACATTCACTCAACATCTCAAAAAAAAGCTCAGTTTAAACAGATCAAAAAGTTTGTAAGTGGATTTCTACCTTCAGAGAAAAAACAGAAAGTGGGTCTGAAATATGGAAAACTTTTCTGCCAGCCTGATGCAGTCTAAGCAGTGTGGTTGGTAATGAAGCAAAGGCAGGCCAGGTTTTGCAAATTTCATTTGTTCTTGGCCACAGCGGTACTATTATTACAGCAGACACAAGTGATTTTGTCTGAAATTAAGATCTACCAACCTCCTCCTTTCAAAAATACTGCAGAAGGTGGTATCTCTGAGCACAAAATAGCCTGTCTCTTCATTTGCATTCCATATCTATGAAGTATAAAATGAGGACTGTATGGAACATCTATATTACTTGTAATTACTGGCATAAGAGAAGAGGGGAAAGCATTAATACAAAGCAATCACAAAAGAGGAAAGCAAGCTAAAGCTGCCTACAGTGCAAGCTTTTCCACAAAGCATGAAGTTACCTCACAGAAAAAATAAAATAAAATAAAGTAAAAAAAAAAAAAAAAAGTGAGACATATGTAGCTAAATTAATTTAAAATCCAAAGGAAACATCAGATTTTCTTCCTGTGCTTTTGTTGGTTTAATTTAATTTTTGTGGCTGATGTAACAGGCAGCAAGTAAGTAGATGAAGGTGGCAGGAAAAGAAACATGAAGGATGCACTGGATGTGCCATTTTAGGAATAAGCCCCTCTCTCCCCCATTGTGAGTGTGAAAGCAACCCTTCAGATCTCTATGCCTAGGAACATACAGGCAATATGACTCTGAGGGCAAAGTCCATTTATACTTCAGCCGATGTGCTTTTTCTTGTCTCAGCTGTGGAGCATAAAGATGGCTAGAATATCTTGCACCAGCACAGAAACTGCATCTAGGAAGCTGACATCCATTGGGGATCTTAACTGCCTTTTTCGTGATAAAGCTACTTCTGTGTTTATATTTGAAGTTGTGCCTTTGGGGCTAAGTGTACAGTATTAACCAATGTTTGCATAAAGTTTTAGAGTACATTATGTGGTGTTATCGTTAGTAACATTATTATTAACACAAGGATAATGACACAGTTTTCCAGTTTCCCTGACTTATTAACCTCAGTGGGAAAAGTATTTACCACAGAAAAACCTTGTGTGGGTGTCACGCTTTGGTGGTTTATGGTCATTTCAGTAGTTTCAGTTGTGAGAAACAATTGTTCAATGAGCTCAATAGAGATCCTAAGAGACACATGTAAGATATTTTCCAGAATTCAATGAGAAGTACACGCTTTGTCGACTCCTGACCATCTGTTCTTGCATATTTTTTTAGTTCTAACTGTTAAACTTACGTAAGTCACAAATTGAATCACTGGGATTAGGTTAAGAAGTGATTGTGCATTACTTGTTATTGAATTCTTGCATTGAAGATGCCGTACCAGGTCAGGTTTCATTTCCAAAACGTATCTGGCCCAAAACCTTGCCAGCCCCATCTCCTAAGGTGGAGGAGTCACTTTGCAGTATGCAGGGAGAGATTTTCATGAGCCTTTTTCATGGTTTGGGTCACCATGCTGAAGCAATCCTCTGACCAGGCTCCTCTTGGTGGCCTGAAGACAGACGTGGAGAAGAGGAACAGCACTGATCGCCTTGCATGTTGAGTCCTCACAGCATCTTGCAAAATGTTTTTATCTGCTAGAGCCTCACAAAGAGTTGCTCAATCTGGCCAAAACTCTGACCCACTATTTCTGAGACTATCCTATCATCGCATTAATTGCATGGAAGACAATCCCCATGTGCAGGTTCAGACCGAGACCCTGAGACACAGAGATGTGCTGGCATCCATCCTGGCCAGCAGGTCATTGGTATCTGCTGTGTGCGAGGCAGGCTGCTACCTAGCAAGCACAGTGAGAACAGAGAAGTTCAAAGACTGAGCAGTAGTAAAGGTCAGAGCCTCATTCATATTTCCTGTCAGATCAGCAACCCAGTCACTTTCATCTGGGCTGTTTGACAACTGGAGAGATTGGAGTTGACACAAATTCTTGACTGTGTCATTTTATTCAACTGAATCTTCAGAAGCATATTTTTCCTTTTAAGTTTTGGCCTTTGTTGCGAGGCATGAGTCATACCTTTGTTTTTTAATCTCTTTCAAGATTTTTTTTATTATTTTTTTTTAAAGCAGGCAGGGGAAAGACTACAACAGAAAAAGATCAGTATCATACAAAAAGTAGAAAGAATGAATGTGAGAGCAAACAGAGGTGATAAATCCATGACCATAACTGGATTTATTTCAGACAAACTGAGATTTGGATTGGATTACTCAAATGCTGGAGGTTAAATATGGGAAAGTATCTATCTATAACGAGCTATGAAACTCATGATCTCATTGCCTGAGCTCTGTCTACAGAAAGCAGAAAGAGAGGCAACTCTAGAGGACTTATCACCCCACTCCTTTCAGGCACCTATTTCTGGACTGGAGAAATTACCCCCTGATTCACCTCTTTCTCTCCATTGACACCAAGGATTATGCCCAGTCCTTGGGCAGCTGTAGTAGTAGAGATGTCTGATGCAGGCATGGAGAAGTGGATTTGATTCATTCAGCCTCAGTCAGCCCTCGGGTGGCCATTCACACCTCAGCTACTTACCTTCAGCCTGTGCTTTTCTCAGGAGATAAAAGAGAACACGATAAGGAGTTAAAAGGCATTTGTTGGAGATGTAAATGGTGTGGATTAGATATGTCCCAAAGGGGTAGCCTACCCTAGAAAACTGGATGTGTTCCAGAGCGTGTAATTTGCTGTGATGCTGATCACAACTGACCTGACTGTGCAGAGCAGGAAAACAGTGCAGAGCACTTAACAGAGAACTTGGCCACCACCATGTCCAAGCAGTGCAAAATGAAAGGTAACAGCCACCAGCACCAAAGCTGTCCTTTTTCTGTTTTTCTTGTTGTTGCTGTTGTTTGAGAAGTGGGCATGCAACTAATCTGAAGCTGGTAGGTGAAAGGGAAAAACTATCTCACTATAAAAGAAATGTCAGTGGACAAAGCTGTGGAAAGCTTTGAAGAGTATTTGATGCATGAGCTGGAATTACACAATCTGAAAAACAGGACAAGGCGCTGCTCAAATCCAGTGTACCTTGTTGTACTCCTTAAGCAAGGTCAACAATATGTTAAAATCCAAGGTTAACCCTACCATTTAAATTATGTGAAAAAGTAAAGGAGCAAAGGAGTTTCTGAACCCACCCCCAAAAACTAACCAGAAGGTGCAGCATTTTCACTCCCTGAGCACACATCACTGGAAGATCCATCATCCTTCCAACACCAGGCCAGCCTAGGAGGTCAATCTCGGATGCGTGCCCACCTTGTGCCCTTGGACACAGCAATCCTCTGCAGCCACTGTCCACAACCAAAGATCAAGAGGGAAAGCAGAGCTGTGGAAATGCAAGCTAAGGGGACACCTATCAACCCATCCATAAGGCAGCTGGAAATGAAGACTCCCACTAGATCAATACTAAGCAATTAAACATTAATACTCAGGTTAACATAACTACTGGAGATTTCTGAATAAGTTAGCCCACCATCAGAAAAGTCATGAAGATAGTCAGCAAAATAATTCTATATAATTGTTAGGTTCTTAAGAAAATATACTCCTGTGTTCCTGTATGTAAGAACCTACATCTTCAAACCCTCTTTTTTCTACATTTTTCCTCTTTTTTTTTTTTTTGTTTGTTTGTTTGTTTTGTTTTGTTTTGTTTTGTTTTGTGCTTTTGACCTCATGACATCATGTTGGTACACAGAACCCATTGTGATCAAAAAGTCTCTCAGGTCATCTTCTGTAACTGTTGTAGCAGGCTTTATAAAGTAAACTAAATGCCTAATAATCAGTGCCAGCATTCCTAGACATTTGCAATTACATTCTTTCAAAATTATATTGTCTGGAAATGCCATGTCTAATTAAAATGTACTAATAACCTTAAATGGATTAATTTTCTGACTCTCCTTAATCTATTAATATTAATAAAAATAAGTCAGACTCTATCTTTCTCTGTATACATTAATTCATTCATATTAGTGGAAATTAATACTGGAAAATGTTCTCTCAGCTGGCTATATTATATCGAAGAAAATCCCTAAAGTAATTATGCTAACATGCCATGTTGATAAGCATACAATAAACACCTGCAGAAATAGCTTTGAATTAACTAAATTTATGAATACCTTGATATGTAATTCATTTCCTTTTCCATTTATATTCTTTAGGGTTTACTGAAGATGTTCATTTAGCTAGTGTTTCAGTAAATATCTGGTGAAACTGACTATAAAATGAGCTTTTATAGATGCCTTTTTTTTTCAGCCTAGCTCTTCCATTTTTGTACTGTAGTATTTGTAACACCATATTAAGATTCATAGAATATAATATTTTAAGAGCAATAGGATATCCTGAGTTGGGAGGGACCCACAAGGATCATCAGATCCAACTCCTGGGTCCCCAAAGGACTACCGAAAAAAAAATCAGACCCTATGTGTGAGAATGTTGTTCAAATGTTCCTTGAACTCTTGGAGGTTCTGTGCTGTGACCACTGCCCTGGGGAGCCTGTCCCAGTGCCCGACCACCCTCTGTGTGCAGACCCTTTCCCTAACCCCCAGCCTGACCCTCCCCTGTCCCAGCTCCATGCCGTTCCCTCGGGTCCTGTCGCTGTCCCCAGAGAGCAGAGCTCAGCGCCTGCCCCTCCGCTCCCCTCATGAGCGGACATTGCCTGACCTATCTTCCAGTGGCCATACAATTTCTTTTTCCATCTAAACTCTAGAAGAAAATCCCTGCTCAGCCAAGCTGACCTTCTGGTCTGCTTGCTAGACTTCCAGTATCTTGGAATTGCCTGTTCCTGTGCTCTTAAGAGATGGTACTTAAAAAGTGACCTGCAGTAATGAACTCCGATATCTTCAAAAACAGACCTTACTAATTAGTTCCCTGAGCAGCCTGAAGTCTGCTCTCCCTATATCCAGGTTTGAAGTCTTGGTGGCACTTTTCCTCCTATTACCAAAGACTTTGAACTTGACTGCCCAATGGTGACTATTTCCAAGACAGCCACAGAACACCACTTCTATGAGACCCTCTCTGTTTACAAGCAACAAATCTAACAGGGCTTCTTGTCTAGTCAGCTCCCTTTGTACTTGAACAAGAAGTCATCATCAAGGTTTTTTAGGAATCTCCTGGACCTGTTTATATCAGCTCTGTGTCACTCCAATTTATGGCTGGCAATTTGAAGTCCCCATAAGGACATGTGTGGCTGATCTAGAAGTAACTTTTAGTTCCTTAAAAATAGTTATTCTGTGCTGTCATACTGTCTGGGTGAATTATCACAAGTAAGTAACTTACCACAACCAAATCTATTTAATTTGACTGTCCTTTAATCCTTACCCATAGGCTCTCAACCTTGTCATCTCCAGCTGTAAGCTCTCTACAGCCCAGCTCTGCCATTACAAACAGCACCACCACCCCACCTCACCTGCCTTGCCCATCCCTTCTGAAAAGCCTGTAACCATCTACCATAACACACCAGTCACAGGCCTCTTCCCACCAGGTTTCACTTATGTCACTGATGTTTTAGCTCTGGGACTGAGCCAAGGCTTCTAGCTCCTCTTGCTTGTTCCTCACGCTGTGTGCACTGGAGTAGAAACATTTCAAATGTGTTTCATTGTACCCAGCACCTCATGGAGCAGACTGGAGAATCTCACTAGCATACAGTCCCTCAGATTTTGGCATACCATCCCATAGTTTATAGCTGATAAGCCTACTTTTATCCCTTCCCCTTCAAATCTAGTTTAAAGATCTGTCGATCAGCCCTGCTATCTCCTCTGCAAAAATCCTTCTCCCTCTCTGAAAAAGGTACATCCCATTAGGTGCCAGCAGGCCTGGTGTTGTGTTGCCCATCCCATGATTGAGAAACCCAAAATTCTGCAGGTGACACTGTCCTCAGAGCTACATATTGATCAGCTGGGTCTGCCTGTTTCTTTCAATATTGTTCTCTGCTACTGAAAGGATAGAAAAAACATTAACCATGTGCCTGATCCTTTAACCAATTGCCCCAAAGCTGTTTGACTGTCCCTGGACATCAACTACTTGGACATCAACTACTCCTCCAGAAAGCATGTTCCAGTGTTTGACCACCCACAATTTAAATATAAGCATGTTTAATATAAGCATTTATGTGTACATGTATGTTCTTATTTGTGTTTGTAGGTACATGTACATGCATAGCGTATGTACAGAAATATGTGTGTACAATATAAAATACACATACACTGTTGTAGACATACACACATAGAGGGAAATGATAAGTATATTGAACAGGGTATTGCTTATAACTAGAAACTGAACACATTTATCCCATAAATAATGCACTTAACTAGTTAAAACAGCACAGTCTGCACAACCCCAGAGCGTTGTACTTGCTATCTCTGCTCCTGCCATGGTTCCTGATTCAGCTGGCTGAAAGAGACAGAACCCTGGAAGGAGATTATGTAAGGACTCCGGAACACCTACATAGGGATGTACTCTGGCATGCCAAAAGTAGGCTAGGGCAGCTGAGGACACAGGCTCTCATCAATCCGCAGAGAGCTGACAGTGACCAAGGGTCCAGAAGTGTCATGCGCAGTGTGAGGTGGATCCTGGAAAAAATGTTCAGCAGACTGTAATTGCTATGATAATGAGTTTAAATAATAATTTGTGAAATGCGTAGGTTTGGAAATTTTTCTCAATTAACTTTTTCTTTCTATTGTAGTCTTTAAATACATATGTAAATTTTGGCTTACCTGGTGAGTACACTCCTACCAGACCAGGGCTCTAGCATATATGAAACTCTTCTGTTCTCTTGTCCTCTCATTCCACACATTGGATTCAAATAACTTTGCTTTTTCCATTTTCTTGGATTCTAAAGTGCAGTATTCCAAAGGGCTGAAATCATGAAAGACAAAATTGCAAAACAAAAAATATTTTCTACATGCCTAGCATAGCAAGCAATAGTGGTCAGTTTTGTTTGTTGTTTTTGTTTTCTTCTGTTTATGTTTATTTTTTTATTTTGTTTTGTTTTGTTTTGTTTGTTTTGTTTTGTTTTGTTTTGTTTTGTTTTGTTGTTGCTGCTTGTTTGCTTCTTTCTTTCTTTCTTTAAGAAAGGCAGTTAGCATCTCTGGCTAATTAGCCTGGGAGCATTTAGTTCTGGACAATGGACTATTGCCATCTACAGCACCAAGCAGCAATTTAAATGGGCAACACTCTTTATAGATTGAGAAAGCATCAGATTTTGCTTCCAGAAGGTAAGCACACTCACAGCTCAAAAGGGAAATGTGCTACAAAATCTGCAAATTCAGTAATCCACTCAGGTTCTTTCAACAGTATTTTTCAATGGGGTGTAAACTGTTGTATGCCTTTGAAGAGAAGTCTGTGACTGTGCTTCCTATCTTAATGCTATTTGGACACATACATATTAATGTCAGGCAGCACTGTGCTTCTTTGGGTCAGTTACAAACTAAATTAACTCAGAATCAATACACATGAAACTGAATGGATTCATAACAGGTGTCTCTGGTTTAAAATGAGAAATCTTTTGAAAATGGTAAAATTTAAAATAGCAGGAAAAAAAATCAATCGAGTAAAATAGGATATTTTGTTTGTTTGTTTGTTTGTTTTTAAATGGAAGGGGTCTGTGAGGAATAAGCAATAATATGGTTCCTGAATTTTATAAATGACCAGTGCTATGGTCAATAAATTATTTATTTTTTCTTTCTTATTTTATTTATTCATTTTTTCTTTAGGTATAAAGCTATAGTAAGACCAATGGAGATCCAAGCGTCCCATGCGCTGATGAAGATCTGTGTGAGAGCTGCTATCATCTGGATTGTCTCCATGCTGCTTGCCATCCCTGAAGCAGTGTTTTCAGATTTACACCCTTTCCATGACAAAGGGACTAACAAAACCTTCATCAGCTGTGCTCCTTACCCACATTCTGATGGGCTGCATCCAAAAATCCACTCAATGGCATCATTTCTGATCTTTTATATCATTCCTCTATCTGTCATATCAGTATATTATTATTTCATTGCTAAGAATTTGATCCGGAGTGCTTACAACATTCCCGTGGAAGGAAACTTACACGTGAGAAAACAGGTACAGAATTGGCTTTCTTCAAAAATCCACATTCCTGATGAATCTAATAGCAAAGAGGACTCATACAGGGAAAATGATATGATGGCAGACTGCATCTGTTGTGCTAATTTTATTAGACCGTGGGCTAAAAGAATTGCAGTGGTTGACACAAGCTGTGGCACAACATTAAAGACATCTCATGTTTCTAACTCTGGAGACTCTGACAGGGTGATTACCACAACAAACACAGCAGGAAACTCAGGCCAGAGCCTGGGAAGGTATTGACTAGGATGCAGGAGATGGGGCAGAGATGAGCATGGTGTTGTGAGATCAAAGCTGAGGGGTGGCATGGCAAAAAATCAAAACTTATCAATGTTCCTTTATCAGAGAGAACCTTGGATAATGTCTTGCCTCACAAAGCAGTCCCTCCTCATGCAGAAGGAAAAAACCAACTCTAATTCAGTCCTCAGCATGGAGACATGAAAATGGGGTGTCATCTGCTGGTGCTGTGCCATGCAGAGAAACCAGTACAGGCTGGAGAGAGACTAGGGGAGTGGAGACAGGAGGAGAACAGTGCTGTTCACAGGGTCCCCAGGAAGGAGGACAGAGCAGGACAGTGAGGCCTCCTAATGGATGCACTGAAGTTATATATCTTGTGGATGGTGTAATCTTTGCAGTGGTGCCATCCAGGCTGAAGTCTTAGGAGAAAAGTAGAGACCTATCTTCTTTCCCTGAAACCCTTCATTTATTCTCCATATATCAATGACTCTTTTTCTACGGTCTGCAGAGGGGAGTGGTGTTGCACAAAACAGCCTGCCCACTTGTTATCTGCCCTCTAGTAGACCAGATTGGTCAATCTTCTTCTGGTCCAATAAGTCATACCCTCAAGTTTCACCTTAAGACTGATTTGATTTACATATGTAGGACATTTACTCTGGACCAATGCAGACTCTTAACCTCCCCTATGGATCCTCAAAAGCAGAGATATCTCTGTTACTATCACTCATGTGTATATATATATATGTATATAAAATAAAATTCCCTGAGCTGTGCTACCACAGAACTCACAGCCAGGCTGGCTCAATTGGGACATATTGCAATTGAGTCTTATGCTCTGGTTGAAAATGTGTGGCTGAAAATGTGCAGGCCATGCACCTAGCTGGGGGCTTTAATCAGGATTTGTCCAACCTAATTCCAGGCTTTCAACTGCAGACTGTTCACTCTTGGCTGCTCTTTTTGTAAGCCACCAGGGAGAAAAAGTTATCTCCAGGGGTAAGTCCAAATCCTTCATGTGCAGCTGAGTGTTTCTGGTCACTGCTTAAATTGGGATGCATCTAAGCCTTGGGCTTGTCTCAGTAAGAAAGCGACAGCAAGGTAACTTCTTCCTAAACAACTTATTTCCCTTGACAGATCCCCTTCCTTTCAACTGAGAGGTTCTTCAACCTAAGCTAAACTGACACAAGCCATTCTTCAGCTGAACAAGCGTCTGTATAATTGCACCAAGTTGACATCTCCACCTTAGGTTGACATAACACAATCATCTCTTGTAGCCTTCTGGTACTAAGTTAAAAAACTGGGATGGAAAGTTATGTTTTCCACCCATTAAGTGATGTGCTGTCCCTGAAATCTTTACCATTTTTCTCTTCTGAATATGTATAAATCTTTTTCCACTGCAAGCCATTTTTTTTGCAGATCCAGTGACTGTTTTGATTAGCGGCAATAAAGTGAGTTGTAAAAGCAGTCCTTTCCCCCTTTGGTTTTGGGGATAGTGCTCTAAAGGAAAAAAAAGTCCAGGCTACAGTCTAGCACCATCACTCTATCATTCCTGTCCTGCTGTGCATTCAGGAGCTATAGGTCTCCATCTGAGATAACTGGTATTGATTTCTTTATTGCGTTGCTTCCTTTCTTTATAGTGCAGATGTGGCCTCAATAGCCCTGTATCAAATTAAGGATACATTTAAAAAGAATATATGGTTTAGCCATGGAGAGCCCTTTCTCGAAGGATTTAATTTTCAGACCGCTCCCTGGAGACATTATCATCTGGTACATGTCAGTTCTTTCTAAGCTCAATAGCTAGTTTTCAGTTGGTGCCATTAAAGGGGCACCAAATAAAGTCCAAATGTGCACATCAGGTCTCTCCTGCATACTCCCTCCTCTCAGCTGCCCTGAGGAAAAAACAGCCCGTGTCAGCTGCTCAGTTTCTAATCTAGCTCAGAAGTTTCTGTGTAGCTCAGAAAGTGAGGATGAGGAGGTGGCTGAAAACCTGGCCATGCACTGCTGCAGCACCAGCACTGGAACAAGGGCAGTGTAGCCAGGGATGGGGAAAGTTTCAGGCTATTCAGGTCATTCTCAGATACAGAGAGCAAGCAGGTGGCAGAATATACTCTATATTGGGAAGAGGTGCAGAAATTACCAGCCAGGAAAATACTATGATCCCTGAAAAAGCAGCAATGTTATACTTGCTGTGCAGTATAACCCAGGGAGCAGAGCATTTCAGCAGGTCTTTCTGGGCAACTCCATTCCTCCTCAGTTTTGTGTGACCTCCGTCATAGATCTTGTCTTCATTAGGAAGAAACACGTGTTTTTCAGTGGTGTTATCTTAGTGTGCAGCACTGGTGGACATAAGATAAGGCATGGGTTACCTCAGTTCCCCTCAGTTGAGCAATACTTTGGGTTGACTCCAAGCCTGTACATGTAAGGAAAACAAAAGTGTGGCTTGTTTGTGTGAAGGTTATACCGCGAGCTAGTTGACATCATAGCACCTTCCCCTCGGGTAGATACAGCTGTGCTGAGAGGTGTTTGGTCATCCACCTGGTCACCCCCTATAGCCACCTGCTCCTTGTGACCCCAGCTCCTTCAGCTGAAGGGTCCACTGTGCTGCTGCCTTGGTGTTTCTGTAGGCACAAAATCTCCTCTCTGGACTTCTCCAGCTCCTTCAGTCTGAGCACTGTGTTTGGTCTCCAAGGGCTGTAAACTCTTGGCAGCACATTTGTGTACATATACCACATGGCCCCAAGGCAGAAAGTCCTGCCTCTGGGCTCTGTGAAATATCCCAGACCCTTACTCCATAATTAATATTAATATTTATTAATATTTTTTTCTATATATTACATAGCATTGTATGTTATATATGGGTAACTTGTGCAGGTGTCATGTGCACCCTAAGGTGCAGCACTGGGAAAAACAGTTAGCTGTAGGTCCAAGCTAGGGATATCTGCTAACCTGCATTTCTCTTTCTTCTTCCAGATTGAATCCCGTAAGCGCCTGGCCAGAACAGTACTGGTCTTTGTGTGCCTCTTTGCCTTCTGCTGGCTCCCCACTCACATCATCTATTTATACCGGTCCTACCACTACTCAGAGGTGGACACCTCAGTGCTGCACTTCATCGCCAGCATCTGTGCTCGGATTCTGGCATTCACTAACTCTTGCGTCAACCCATTTGCTCTCTACCTGCTCAGCAAGAGCTTTCGGAAACAGTTCAACAACCAGCTGTTCTGCTGCAGAGCTCGCCTCCTCATCCGGTCCCAGAGCATGGCCAGGAGCACCACCCGAATGACCTCCCTCAAGAGCACCAACCACTCCCTGGCCACCTTCAGCCTTATCAATGGCAACCACATCTGCCATGAAGGCTATGTCTAAAGCAAGCAGCTGAGGACCACTGCACTATGTACCTAGTGCAGCTGCTTGGTTCTGCTCTGTGGGGATGCTGAGTAGCACACATGCATGCACACGTGTGTGTGAGGAAATCTGATGCGCTCTGAGAATGAACTCAGAGGAGCTGGAAGCATCCAACATTTCATCCCAGACTGCGGCATGTCTGGATCGGCAGGTCATTTAGCACCTGCCCGCAGGAGTTCCCTGGGGTGGCCTGCATTGCTTCAAGACCCACTGCTTTTAACGAGCATGAAGTGAGCGTTTTAAGATCAAGTCTAGTTTGGCTCCGCCAGTTCTTCGTCACTTTCTGCTCAATCCCAAACTCAGACAGACTTACAGCAATGATAAAGACTACACCAAGTGCACAAAATTCATTAGAACAGTTGCATCCAGCAGTTCATGGCTAATATTTTTGACACCAAAATAAATCCATTTAAATAAGGTAAATACTTTTGCAAAGGAGTTCAGTGTAGGTCATTTACAGACTTTTCAAGTATTTATTAAAGTTCGGAGTACAGTATTAATTCATGGTATAAAAAATATCAAGAGTTTACTGGGGTATGTTGGTGGCCCCATCTGAAATAAATGAGCAGTATCTTGCACTACGTCAATGTGAAAGCAGTAATGTAAATAAATGTGAGTTGGAATATGTTTACAGTTTTCAAATGTGTGAGCTTTTGCCATGTTATGGAGGAGACAGAAGGGCATTTTCCAAATGTTACTACTTTGCTATTCCTGTCTTCAAGGTGGGAGATAGCGAATGTGTTTCATCACCTACGGAGTACCACAGAAGTTTAGTCGGGTCTGGCTAGGGGTAGATTATCTAACAGAAAATGAAGAGCAGCCACTTTCATGCAGTAGTGCTTTGTGAAACTCACCAGTTATGCAGTACAAGCCATCAGCAATGCAAGGTCCGGTCTCTGGCCTACAGTTTTTTCCTTCTATCTTCACAGAAATCTGTGGAGACTGAGTGACAAGGCTGGTTGGCAGCCTGGTGAGGCAGGCCCCCTGTAATGTTCACTCCAGAGCAGATCTTGTGCCAGGCACCAGCTGTCCTGGAAACACGAGCACCATGTCCTGCAGATAACAAGCTCTTGAAGCGTGTGGACGTATAGGACAGGCAATGAGGCTGCACACCTGATAAAGCAAGCTGCAACAAATGAGGCCATAAACCAATCCCTGCAGTGGAATATTGAGTTTTTAATGGCCCTTGTCCTCTGTGAGGATGATCCTGTTTCTTAGCATGGCAAAAGAAAAATGAAAGCTAGTAAAACTTTGTGTTAGGCTTGCTGGGTGAATGTCAAAAAGGTGTGCAGCATAATCGCACTCAGCCTGGCATCCATAGGTGCCCAGGGATGCTGGCAGGACCTACTGTCTGCAGGGGCTGCAGGCTCAGAGAGTAGTTCCCCCCAGGTGAGGATCTCCTTGCCTGAAAAATTAACACAGTGGGGTCATTTTCCAGCTGAGTCCACTCTCTTTCTTGTCCAACTGTGTAGCAGTGGTGTTAATTGCAATTCACTGGGCTGTCTGAGGCCTCAGTTGCTGCCATTTCATCAGGATGGTGCTTTCCCTGAGCTGTAACATGAAGCTCCTGTTGATCAGCCTGGTCTGTGATCACTTCAGAAAGTTTGTTTGGGTTTTGAGCTGTTCACGGTATTTCAAAATGAGAAGAATATATCTTGCTTGAGACTTTTTTACACTAAATATTTCCTTCAGCCATGTAAGTGTCTCATGGAAAGCAAGCAGGAATTGCACATTTCACCCACAGCCGCAGTGACTGTGCTGCCTTGTGTGGCCTGACTGGTAATGAACAACAGATCACTGTTGCTCTACAAGAGAATTCAATAATTTCTGAATTCATGTTTCTGAGGGAAAGGGGAAAACACAGCACTGATGTGAACAAATTGTAAACATGGGGAAAAGAGCACTGGCTGTAGCTCCCTCAGGGCTGCACTGAATATGGCTACGCTGTTTTGAGCACAGCAGAATTATGAAGATGCGGCACCATGGAATTAAACAAGTTCTGTGGGTTTCACCCTTTTCTTCTTAACAAAGTTAGTGACCCCCCTGAGGACAGGAAAGAGGGGGTTTTGGCTCTCATTTGGAAAGTGCTTTCCAACAATGCAGCTGCAGGTGTTCGCATGTGTCACAGCCACACCATTGCTTCATTTCCTCACTATTCCTTTTTTTTTTTTTTTTCTCCATTTATTTTCAGAGCTCATAGGAAAATCTTTAGAGGCAGCTCCATGTAAAATGTAAAACTTCAATTGAAACCTAAAATGCCTTCAACTTCTTTGAGTTTTCAGCAATATGGGGCAAGCCTTTTCAGTGGAAAACTAGAGTAAATATTTTCAATGAAATTCTTTATTTTATTCAAATCCCACTTCAGTCCCAATTTAATATCTTTAAGAAAATTTGGTGCTTTTGTGAAAAAAAAAAAAAAAAAAAAGTAAAAAAAGTTCATGGTTAAAAAAAAAAATAGTTTTTTTGAATGTATTTCACAAACTTGCATTTGTTTTTTTAATACCTCAAAAAGAGCAAATCTGAGCCTGGAATTATTCCTATTTCATTCCCTGTGTTAAAATAATTAAAACACTCGATGCAGCAGTTGAGGTCAGGGAAAAGAGAACCCAAGAAAGTTTTCAGAAATATCCTAGCACATCACTGCATTAGTTGTAGCTGTAATTAGTTTTCTGCCTCTTGCTTCTTGTCTCATTACCTTGGTTTCAAAAACATGATGTACTTTATTCTGGTGCAACAGTCCAACTCCTTATCTAGAGCTATTTCAACGTTTGCTGGCACACCTGCAGTGCCAATTCTTTGAACCTGGAGCGTTGTCTGCAGCATTGCTTGCGCTCAATACATTTTCAAAGAGCACAAAGATAAAGTCCCTGCCTGGCAAGCGACTGCAGAGACATGAACTCAGATGCTGCCCGCTCCTTGGATATGCTCTGGTTTAGGATAGGGAAAAGCCTGGGGACCACATCGGTTAGGAAATGCTGCATTAAAAGGCTCTGAATACCAGTTTTCCCAAAATTCTGCAGCATGTGGGTGGGGGACAAGTGGCCCCTGGGTCAGGCTGCTACATGTCACACAGTGGGGAGTGCTACTTTCTACTATGAGGATGCAGTGCTTTCATCCTGGGTCAGAAGTGCCGCGGGGTTATTAAATACATGTAGCTGCCATTAGATGAATCAGTGTGAAATATGAAACTAATGTTTAACAGGGACATCTTGAGTTCTGTCCCTGCTTTCTCAGGACAGATTAAATAGGGCAAAAGGACAAAACATTGTTCTTCATTAGGAAATTGAATTTTCTGAAATTCCTGAATTCCCTTTGCTCCCACTGAAGATAGTGGGAGATGAAAGCAGTGAATAAATCACAGCTTTCAGCTGTTCCTGCTTTAGGATTATTAAGCACCGTTTTGGTTAAAAATGTTTTCTCATCAGTTTTGAAAATCACTGCAAAGAATCAAAGAGATTAGAAACAAAGAATGAAAAAGAACAGAAATTTTCTAAGACTGACACCAAGTAAAGGTTTCAGAGTCCTCCAGCTCTGCCTACAAAAGAGTATTTGTGTTGCTGTGTTTCCACATATTGCCTTTTAGGAAATGTTTAAGTATGAAAAACCAAATGCATGTGATTCTGCTGCATGGTAACAGTAGTTGTAAGAAGAAAAATGATGGAAAAGAAGGGTTGTATTGTTGAACACAAATATTTATTTCAGGTCGAAAAAAGACACCAAATGTTGTATAAGATAATGAATATTTCTTTGTGTTAAACAAACAAAAAATAACTTGAAAATCCTCTATTTACCTAACAAGAAAACATATGTGTGATCCTGATTCCCCTAATTAATTTGATTTGTATTTAATGAACGTTTTAGTTGCAAAACAGAAAGATTGCATTTTTATGCATGATCTGGCAGAAATAATATACCTTCTTACTCATTTTTTCTGACAAAATACATTTTTTTATTCTTACAGCAGAAAACCATCTGTGTGTATTCAGTTGGGGAACAAAAACAGTCTTTCAGCCTTCTTTAAAGGCGAGAAGTTCAGTGCAGCTTATCTGAGCAGTAAGCAATCCCCTGAATGTTAACTGTGCAGCTCATTGTTAGTGCTAGGCACCACAATGATAAGAGGGCAGCTTACCCTCTCCATCCTGGGAAATCACAGCAGTTGATGGGCCTGTATCATTCCTCAATAAATCGGTAGAGATCTCATATATCACCATATCTCCATTTCCAAGAGAAAGAAGGCAGGAGGCAAAGGAATATTTAGATGACTTTATTCAAACCTGATAGCTTTCTGCATGTTTACTGAAATATTTATGCTATCTTTAGCCCTTTTTTTTTTTTTTTCTATGACAGCAGGTTTATACATGCTGCTATCTTTTAAAAGCATGCATGTAAAGAAACAACCGATTTGGGCCATCTATAAATTGATATTCATTTACGATCATAGAATAGGCAGTAGGGCAGTAAAATGCATTTTAGCTTGGGTAGCTACAGTCACAAGAGAGCTCAGCCATCCTGCAGGCAGCTCTCTGCAGCGGATGGTGAGCTGGATGAGCTGTTCTTGCAGCAGCCCTCCCTTATTCACAGCATTTCTTGCACAAGGGTGGTACAGCTCACAAGCACAGATCTGAAAAAGACTGTTGTCCCTAAGCCAGTGGCCTGCACCATCTGGGTTCCCATATATCTATTCTGGGAAGACCTCCTTGTTTCCCGGACCATCTCTCTTCCCAAACGAACTGGCAGGGTTTCACCCCTGCTCGTCCTGCCTGTAAGCAGCTACACGGGAGGAGCATGAGGCTGTGGGCACAGCATCCTGCAGAACCACAGAAAAGAGAGGCTCATCTCCAAATCAAACTTCAGGCATCCCAAGTGCTGTTGGCTTGGGTCAAAAACTCTAATAACTTATTCCTTCTCTGTAACAGTTTCCCTAGAAAACATGAATTTTATTTGTATGGGCCACCTTGAAAGGCTCAGCACCTTGAAAGCAGTGGACTTTGATATGGGTTCACACTTAACCCAAGAGTCCTCACCCAGTTATGGCATCTGTGTAGGTCATGCCACAGAGGGGGTGTAAGTGTCACCTTTGGAAAGAGCCCCCCCCTTGGGATGTCCACCTCTGCTGGTTGGCATTTATGTCCCTACCTTTCACTTCATCATAATCCATAACTGCAATAGTAAAATCTGTTAAGAATAGAGACTAAATACCACCCCGCTTTCTGCTAAGATTATCAATGAAGACTACATCTAATTTTATATTAAAATCACATCCAAAACTCATTTTAAAAGTGCCTAATTGCTTTTTTCTGGAAATAGCTACTTCAGACAATTTCTGTGATTAGTTTGATTATTTCACCATAAGTAGATATGAATTAAAGAGAACCGATCATAGAATTCTTTTGAAATAAAGGATTTAATCTGTTTTAATGTAAATTAATTACACTTCATGGTAAAATGCCTGCCTTATGCTGAACATGTTTTAGTAAGTGCTACTGCGTGTTTTCAAGAAAAGTCAGTCCCTTACATCCTTCCAATAAGATGCTTTGAAACAGATGAACCTGGGCTTTGTGCCAGCACTTCTAGCTCCAGAGTCAGACAGTGTATTATTGCTGTTCACACCACCATTCCTCTGCAGCCTCCTGTTAGTGGGAGGTGGATATGACACCAGTCCCTGCACTATGAGGCAGAGAGCAGTGATTAAAGCACCTGCCTGCTGGACAAGACTTCTCATCCAAAGGGTCCAAAACATTTTTTTTTGGGGGGGAGGAGGGGGGAAAATGGAAGAAGGAAGAAGAAGAAAATAATAAGGACATTTCTACCTTTGTTTTATGAATAGCCTAAAACCAAGCCAAAGCAGGCTCTGACCTACTGGCTCTGAAGGTTAACGACAGAGTTGAGCACAGTTACCAGTGTGGGATGCCTCTCCTCCTTGTTGCCCTGAAAAATCTGGCTCCCAGCCCCAGTGAGCAACCATCTCCTCTCCACCATTCATTCCTGAAGGTGGACAATCATCCCTCTTGTTTTGGACACAACCCTTTTCATGAGACATGGTGCCCCATCTCTCACCTTTACCACCCATACCAGCTCTAGTTGATCAAAATAGACTATCTACCTAATTTTTAAATGGCTGATGTCTGTCCCGATGAATCCTTCTGCACATCTCCTGTGGCAGTCAGCCCAGGCTGGCCTGCCCTGCCTCCATGCTGACCAGCAGAAGGGCACACGTTATTTTCATTCTTCTGTTCTCACCTTGCAGCCTTCTGTTCTTGCTTGCAGCCCTGTCACCACCACCTGATGCCACATTAAACAGGCCATTAAGATGGTTTAACAAGAAGGAGGCTTTTCCTCCTCATCATCAATCACCTGAATGAGGCACATACAAGACCCCTCCAGAAGGTGGTTCACAGCCCTTTGCTCGTTTGCTCTAGGGTTGTGCAGCTCCTTGCTGGCATGACAGAGGAAAGCTGCTGTGAATACACCCTTACTGCCACAGTCATCCTTTGTGTGACCTTAGACCCCGGCACAAATTTTGTTAGACCATAATAATAGCAGTGGCCTGTCTTCCCTCTGCCATGTAGTTACTTGTGTATTGGACTGAACAGGAAGAAAACTAAGAAGAATGCCTTTATTCCCATAGGCTCATTCAGGAGACTATAATAGCAAACTGAGAAAAAGTATCTGGCCAATCTCATGCCTACAGCACTTACACTTTTGTTATCTATGCCACAGGTTGAAGGTGAAGAGCAAGAGACATGGATAATCATGACCATCAGTCTAATACACACTAATGTGATATTTACCAAGAGGCAAACTGTAAGCAATGTAATTTATTGATGTCCAAAAGGAAATGTGGTGCTCTTTGGAAAAATCAAGTATATTTCTCCCTGTCAGTGCTGTATTGCATTTAAGGGAAGAGGTGAGCTGTGCTGTACAATTTGAGGAATAGAGTGTAGGTTGGAAAAAAGCATACAAACAAATAAACACCACCAACAACAATAAATGCCACTACTGTAAAACACTTCCCTCATTCAGTGATTAGGAGTATCAGAGGGGAACCCATTTTTCTTTCAAGAAGCAGATCCCTATGAATAGCAGGTGGACTTCATGCAAGCATTTCTCATTCATTTGGTTCCTCCTGGAGGAAAAATCAGTGTGTGCTTCTAATTATTCTGGATGTCCATTCAGGGCCAGTTGCTGGCGGTTTAGAACAAGCCAAGAATCACTTCAGGAAGCATGGTGATCCGTTACCATGTTATGCACTTTAAAAAATATCTTTAAGAAACCACACAGTATTTGCTTTTGTAAAATCTATGACACAGAGAACCAGTTGCATATTATAGACCAGCTTTATCAGCAGTTCACTTTGAAGGCAGCTGAGGACAGAGCCCACTTCACATCATTTTCCTAGTGCATGTGTGGAAAAGCTTGGTTATGAACTACAAGGCTGTACATATTTTATAAAGTGTAATTTTGATATCTCCTCTGAATATTACTTATTTCTTTGTAAAGTAATGTTTGTGTGCATTCAGCCATCTGTCTACAATACAAATGTCTTGAATTGCTGTGTACAGAGGCAATGCAGTTTATTTTACTAGAAACATGCTTTGCTTTCTCTTTTCCAGATGCTGTATAATCTGGTATGAAAAAAAAAAAAATCTTTATCGAATGAAAATTTGCATAAAGGCTAACATTTCAGCTCCCTTGAAGTAACATTTAGAAGGGGATTTATAAGAAAGAAATCAAACTGTGAAAGCATGTGTTCTAATTTGATTGTTGTTTTTTTTTGCCTTTGGATATATTTTTTTAATTTTGTACACCATGCTTTCAAAAATGTGCATGAGTGACCTCTATTGAAATATGGACTCAAACTGAACACTCTATCAAAAGGTAAATATTGAATTACACAAAACTTCTAGCTAATAAAGCATGATAGATTAAATAAGAAGGCTTTTGTTGCTTTCTAGTTAGAAATCATCTCAAGCTTCGTAAGCATGTTTATTCACTTGCTTTTTTGTCAATTTACAAACACTAGAAAGAGTTATCTTCCAGCAGCCAAACAGACAAAGACAAAGGTGGTATCACAAAAGACAACAGGGATTCTCTTTACCCACTGGACATCCTCATCCCAGGTCCAGTTTTCTCCTTCAGGCAATGTTGCACAGACAACAGATTTGCAGACACTAGGGACTTGACAGAGGTGTTCAAAATCTTCAGTGTTCCCATTTCTGCTGCCACAGCTGTGTGAGGGGCTGTGGATGGAGCAGGGCTTGCAGAAGGCCACTGCCAGTGGAACACTGAAGAAAGCACTGCCTATGAAAACAAAAGGCTCAGAGCAATTGCATTGCAATTACTGAATGTGCCTAACAGCATTGGGCCTTGAAACTCAGCTGCTCTGGGTTGATTAATTAAAGAAAATATACAGAGGCAAGTTATGGAAGCTGACTGGTGTTACATTGACATCAGTGGCCTTTGCATCTGTCTCATTAGAAAGAAAAAGTGAGTGGTCTTTGCTTTCATACCACTTTGCACATTTGTTGCACAACAGCTTTGGCCCTCCAAGAATCAATTGCAGCACTCAGCTTGAAGGAGACTGTGTTCTTGTTGGGCTTTATTGCGTTTTAGGCATCAATCTGTCCTACCAAGCCTTTAACATCCTCCCCATCTTTACTGCAAACACCGTGAGCTGGACACAGGCTTTAGGTGTATGTTTGCTGCAGGAGGAAGGAAACAGAATAGAAGAGAAAAAAAACAGAACAGAACAGAACAGAACAGAACAGAACAGAATGGTTCAGTTGGAAGAGACCTTCAAAGACCATCTCTTCCAACTGCCCGAGCACTTCAGGGCTGAGAGCAGCTAGGGCACATCACTGAGGGCATTGCCCAAATGCCTCTTGAGCACTGACGGGCACGGGGCAGCATCCAGCTCCCCAGGAAACCTGTTGCAGTGTGTGAGCACCCTCACATCAAAGAAACGTTTCCCAATGTCCAGTTTTCCCGACCCCAGCGCAGCTCTATGGTGTTCCCTTACGTCCTGTCATTATCATCATCTCTGTATCACCAAGGAGAACAGACCAGTGCCTCCCTCTCCTTCATACTTCAGTTTCTCCTCCTTGGCATTTTTTGATTCATAATTATATTGGTTCTCATGTTGCATTCCATATTTGACAGAATATTAATAATATTACATAAAGCTTGAACTGTTTTCCTGTTGCATGGTGTCCACTGCTAACATTAATTACCAGTTCATGGTATTTCTGTCAGTATGGGAGGTCTTACAGACTCTCTGCTGATAAAACTTTTTTTTTGTAGGTTAAAATGTTTTCCGCCACAGATTTCAGTATTTACTGATATATTAATTTTAAAAAAATATATAATTAAAAAAATATCTTGAAATCTCTACCTTGTAGCTCCTCAGATTATTGATTTTTATTAAGTTTTCTGCCACAGGTTTAAAGGAGTCTCTTACCAGGCAGTGGTGCTAATGAAGCCTATTTTCCCATACATTTATATTAGTAGGATTAGCTGCACTCTCATTCAGAGCTGTTCAATATGTGGCTAGGATATTTTTACTGAGAGTTATTTTAGGATCCTTCAGGCTACTTAATCAATTGAGTTTAATTAATATGATTTAGAAGTGATCCTTATGCTTTCCCCTTAATGTAAGGCACAGTCCTGCGAAGTATTATGCAACCTCAGCTGCCTTCTAATCCTGTTAGAGCAGAAATTATTGTGATTTAGATAGACTGTGATTTAGATAGATTGCTATTTTCTTTATTATCTGTTTGAATTTATTAGTAGGAACTGTTCTAAATACTTTAAAATTCCAGGAAAGTTGGGAGTGCAGCTTTTACCTAAGAAGAGAATGGATAAGAAATGACTATACAGTCACACACACAAATAAATCTTTGAAAATGCTAAAAAGTTCAAATTAAGGGGGAGTATCTACAAATACATCCTCTTGCACAGAAGAAGGAAATATAGCATATTGTGTTGGTAGAAGGAAATAAATATTTACTTTAAAAAAAAAAAAAAAGTGTTTCCACTGCTGTTTCTTGAGCCCAATGTGGCATTCCAGGTTGGCATTCTCCAAAGCCTTGCCAATACACAGAACATTTACAGAACCAAAACGAGTTTCTGCAGGAATGACTAAGTGAAGCTGAGTTGTAGTGTGTCAGCAACTAAGAAATTTCAGCTGAAACATTTCCAATGTTGGAGATAAAATATTCACTATGGGAAGGAAACATTTCCTATTTGTCCAATCTAATCTTGTTTATTATATCTTATTAACAAGCCTCTCTGAGTCCAAGGCTGTAATGACAGAATAATCTTAAAAAGACTCCTGAATCAATGATCAATGCACTTAAGACTTTTTTCAGCTCCACATAAATGAGTGTAGGGGCAACTCATTAAAAGCATAGGTCTACCTGCACAAACCTGTGCCACTTTGCTGCTCACACAGCTAACAGGGAGAGCCGAACCAACAGGGAGAGCGCTCTTGTTGTGAGACCCTATAATGTACCATTATTCATTAAATGTGGTATCTTCTGCTTGCTTTCTGGAGCAGGGCCTGCCTGCTTTATGCTTAGTGTGTGTGTATGGGCAGATATGGATCCAAGCATTACAATGGGTGAGCTACCTATGCATCAGCAATCAGGAAGGACAGGCTGTGAGCACTCTGGATGTAGCACACAAAGGTGATGGAAAGTCCCAGTACAATATCCCCTTGTCAGCTCTTTCCCAAAGCACTGACTGCTTAGCATATTTCTTCTAGACGCCATGTGAAAATAAGGCTTCAAAGAAAACTGTATAGAAGGACAGGTTGGATCATTTCAAGCAATGTGAGATGTTTTATTGAGAAAAGCAGGCCAAGTTACTGCTGTCCTTGGGGAAATGGGCAGGGAGACAACTATTTAAAAAAAAAAAAAAAAAGTGATAGAGAAATCCAGGAGGAAGGCTGAAGTTTGCAAAAGCCAGCATTATTTTTAGTGAAAAAGCCAGGGTTACCCTGGCTCTCTTTTTCAGAGTCAAAACCCTGACTCTCTTTTTCCGAGTCAAAACATCTGATATTCCTCCTCAGGATGCTTCTCAAAGCAAAGCAACCCCCGCCATTACCTCCAACAGGGGCACCATGGTGAGCTAAAGCTGTGCCTTACCTAGCCTTGGCTGAACCTTGCTCACTGAACAGAGGGAGTCACACTGATTTCATTCCCACCAGACATTTAAATCCTTCTGATTACACTGTTTGAATGTGCATAATTGCTATGCTGACTTCCTCTATGAGGACAGGACCAGATTCTCAGTAGAACACATCTGTTGGCAGTATATGGAGGATGTTAAGGTGGGTCTAAAGATCATTTCCAAAGAAAAGCAAAGACATGTGACTAAAGATAAAAATACAGTTCTTTGTTTTTAGAGTTTGCTTTTCATTGCACTGAATTTGATTATTTACAAGGTAGATAAAATACATATATCAAGAAAACAATGTTTCTGTGTTTTCAGAATAACAGTTACTATAAGATCTGTCTCCCCGGATATCAGAGAAGGCTTGGCTTTCTACCAAGATGAAAATAAAAAGCTAGTGTCAATGTTTCTAATGTTTATCTTTCTAAATTATAAGCTGTAGGAAACCTTGACAACTCCTTATAAATTAGTCTTTTTGATTAAGCATGTGCCAGTCTTGTCAGTCAGTCTAAGCTACAGTGCTAGTGTTCATCTTCTCCCTGTGTGCTACAGTGATTATAAGCTGGACACATCACAGAGCACAGCATCATCTCTAACTCACTTTTGGGATGGATTCTATGTCAGCTTCAAGGATACCATGCGAATCCATTAGATTTTTCTTACAGAAAGATACAGGGAATCAGATATTGTCTCGAATTGAATATAGCCTTCAGCACCTTCCAAAGAAACATGAGCCTCCCAAACCCTTAAATGGCGTCTTCTCCTGGATGAGTCTATATGGCCCTTGTCTACCAATAGTTGATCTCATATTTGTCTGGCACTGTTTGAAGTGCTGAGATACAGCATTCAAAATCTGCAGATCTGTCTGCATTTAGCTCCCTCAGATCCCTTTAATTCCCAGAGTTGTCCCTGCAGGATCCTGTCAGGACACTTTTCCACAAAAGGTGAAGGGCCGAAGGGACAGCTAGCCAGGGTGGGGTGGGTTTAGAGATGTTAAAAAGAAAACGTTCACAGAATCGTTCACAGATTGCAGCAAGGCTGAGGCTGCCAGGGCCCTCTGGCCTCACCTGCCCCAAGCCCTGACCAAGCAGGGACACCCAGAGAAGGCTGCACAGGGCCAGGCCCAGGCAGCTTTTGGGGATCTCCAAGGAGGAGACCCCACAGCCTCTCTGAGCAGCTTGTGCCAGGGCTCTGCCACCTGCACAGCACAGAAATGCTGCCTGGAGCCTCCTGTGCTCCAGTTTGTGCCCAGTGCCTCTTGTCCTGGCACTCACATCTAACTATGGAGACAGAGGAGGTATATGCTCTACTCTGTCAGAGCTCTGAAAACTCAGTCCAAGTTACCTTCCAGTAACTTGCTTGCATGAAAAGAAAACAGTAAATACCAGTCACGCAGAGATTTCAAGGGCACTTTTCAATGGGGATATGCTTGCATTTAAGATTTATAGTACCCTGCATAAAAACATGACTTATTGCTTATGCCATGGAAATTTCAGTTCCCATCATAATCCAATCTTCAAACCTTGTTAAGGGATGCTTTATTATACTCCTTCAAGTGGACCACAATGCTTGAAATTCCCATTAGATTAATTAAGCTACACTTTGAAGGTACACTTCTAACACACTTTGTGAGAGCCCAAGATGAGAAATAAATTTAATTATGACACCTGCACTGGTGCCACCTTCCAAAATGCCAAGCCTTTCAGGGTGACTCATCACTCAAGTGCCATGAGTGAAACATTATAATATATTCCGCATCTGTCCTTCATGTCTTTTCAGCATATTTATTGAATCTCTCTAAGCACAATTTCTGTTAATATTTCTATTTAATTTTAGAACTTCTTAACATTTTTGATTTTTCAGCAATTGTGCAAACTTCTGTGTTGTTTGAAATTTTAGTTGTGTAATAGACATATATAAAAAAATTAAGCTGTGCTTTAATAGTGAATTATTATTATCAGCAGGATATGAGGATGTCATCCAGTATAATATTCAGGAAACTAGGACATGAGAAACAGCAGTGAACAGAATCCTCATATAACTGGGAGAGAAATATTTGGCATATTATTGCTTGTTATCATGGTTATTTGCCGTGGTAGTATCTCTGAAGGTGCTGGAAATAAGTGAGAGAAAAATCTATTCTGCCATGGTTTTGTCTGCCAACTCCTGCTGTCATTCAAAGTGACCCGCCACAGATGGAAGGGTATGCTCAACTTCCCACTATTGTGATGTACTGCCAAGCCAGAAATACATATTACTTCTGTCCCCCTAGTGGACGTTTGTATTTGTGGAATCAGAGGACTTCTCAAATGGTCAAGGATGGTGAGGCAGAGCTTAATTATTTTATCTGTGTCAGATCAACAAGAACAGACACTGTAAAAAGCTCCCTAGGGCTCTCAACTTGGGAGGTGCAATTTTTTTTCCCCAAAAGCTGGAAGAATAAAAACTTTTTTTTTTTTTTTTTTTTTTAAAGCTTGGCTTTTTATATTTTAGACAGCATCCCTTTGGACAGTTTATGAATCATTTGGTATTACCACTCTGTCTTGGAAATGTTTCCAGCAAGAAAAACAGCCAGCTGGCAATATGTGACCCCAGTTTCTGTAGCTGTGCACACCCCACTCATGCCCTGCTCCAGCCTTCCCTCAGGTCAGATGTACTCATAGCCCTCTCCAAAGGGAATTGATTGTGACAGCTGCATCCGAAGGCTTTTCGAGTAGAACAGAATAGAATTGTTCAGTTGTAAGGGACCACCAAAGACCATCGAGTCCAACTGCCCACGCACTTCAGGGCTGAACAACAGTTAGGGCACATCACTGAGGGCATTGCCCAAATGACCCTTGAGCACTCATGGGCACGGGGCAGCACCCAGCTCCCCAGGAAGCCTGTTGCTGTGCTGTGGAGCCCAGAACTGCACACAGTGCTCCGGGTGAGGCCTCATCAACACTAAATACAGCAGGAGAATCACTACTTTTGATCAGCTGGCTGTGCTGTGTGTAATGCACCCCAAAAAGTGGTTTGCCCTCTGTCTACCAGGGCATAGTTCTCAGGGCTGGTGCTGAGCCTGCTGCTGACTAGCACCCCCAGGGCCCTTTCTGTTGAGCTGCTCCCCAGCCACCTGGCTTCCAGCTTGTGCCTCTGTCCAGCTTTACTTTGTCCCAGGGGCAGAACCCAGCATTTACCTTTGTTGAACTTCTTGCCTTTGCTGATTAACCAATTTACTAATGTATCTAAAGTCCCTCAGCAAAGAGAGATTTTGCAGATAATGAAAAAAAAGGGGGGGGGTGGAGAGAGATCTTGGTCACCCATGGTTATAGTTCATGCTCTGATTCCTTGCAAGGTCTAGTAATAAGTTTTGTAACTTCACACGATGATGTGCAGTGAGTAGTGTTCTCAGAGCTAAGTCAGATTTTCATTAAAATTTCATTATTCTGGTTCACCAGGTCAAAAGACTCAGGAAAAGAGACTTTTAGGCGGCAGTGACGGAAAGCTGTGAATGGGCAGGAAATGAAAAGGGCTTCTTCCCTGCAGCAGTTCCCACAGCATTGACTCACAAAGACACAGCTGAGAAGGGACTCAAATTGTTCTGATGTCTCGATTACCCGGGGGAGATATGGTTTCTCCACTGCAGCACCTCATCTAGGAAACACAGCCAGAGCCCTCAGGACTGTGTGGTCAAAGGGAATGAAATATGCCAAGAAGTCTTAACACACTGGCATGACCACTCATATAGACATGATCAACATGTGTCTGCTGCTCTTCCTTCCTGCTCTGGGTATTTTACTTCTCCAGTCCTGGTTACAAGAAAATGCTACCATCTGAAAGTATTAAGTTTTTGGTGATATTTATGCAAGCTGTACTGGAGTTGTACATACTACACTGTAAAAAAATAAATGATGTTCAGTTGTCTTGTGCACATTTTAAAGGTATATAAACCTTCTACGCTACATTTTGGTTGCCTGATTATTCTAGCAGTTTATAGATGTTTTCTGACCCAAATATATCAGAGATGGACAAAGATGGTGAGGCAGAGCTTAGCTCATTCTCTGTATCTGTGTCAGATGAACAAGAATGGACACTGTAAAAAGCTCTCTAGTGCTCTCTTGACCTAGAAGATGTAATTTCTTTTCCCAAAGAACTAGAATAAAGTATAAAAGTCTTTTTTTTTAAAAAAAAAAAAACTTTGCTTTTTATATTTTTGGCATCTCTTTGGACAGTTTATGAATCATTCGATATTACCTCCCTTCCTTGGAAATATTTCCTATCTAAAAACCAGCCAGCTGGCAATGCGTGACACCAGTTTCTGTAGCTGTGCACACTCCATTCATAAAAGTGCATGGAGAATGGAGACAGCGCTTTGCTGCAGTTGACTGCAGGTGAGAGCAAGGAAGACAGCAAACCTGCCTACACAGGGTACAGGACCTCATAGTCTTAAATAAGCTGCAAACTGTGAAGCAGAGGTGAGCAGGGGAGACGGAGCATGGGGATGTTTCAAGGGGTAAAGTCCTACGCGAGGAGTTTGCTGGCTGCAGATAGTGGTTTGGCTCAGTGATAGTGTTTAGGAGTAGTAAATGAAGCTTCCTCACTTTCATTTTGCCTGTGTAGCATTTACTCCCTTCTCTCTAAGTAGGCAAAAACACCAAATAAATTACTTTAGCTACTTTCTAATTTTCCTACTAGTCAAGAGGACCCACAGGTTTCAAGTATCACAGCATTGCTGGGGCAGTCCCACACATATGGGGCAAACATGCAGTAGATTTTGTTTGTTCTTGCAGTAACCATGTTACATGTCACATTAACTATTATTAAAGATTTTCAGCTGCTGTCACAGTCACTGGCTCAACTAAGTATAGAAAGCAGGATAAACTTCAGAGAGATGTGTTAAGGTGTCTAAGTAACTTCACCTCTACCACAGGCATGAATCAGTGCAGTGCTTCCAGACACGGCTAAATAGAGATTTTTCCAGACCTCTTCCTGAAATGCTCTTTTGTTTCTAGCAGTAAATATCACCTTGTGATTTACTTCTCGGATAGTTTTACTCAGTGAAGGGTTTCTATTCAATCCACACTTCAATCCATTCTACTTTACAGCACCATCCTACTCCTATTCTGGAAGAGAGATAGAGGCGGCTGTGTGTTCAGAAATACAGCTCCAAACACAAAGAATACCAGTCCTCTCCCTGAATCCATTTGGGACCCTCACATCATCTTTGGTTTGTCAGGGAAGAAGGCTCCATCCCATATGAGTGCCTTCAACAGATTTCTTATCCCAAGAACACACCACAAATCAGCTGAGCTCCCTTCCTCCTTTTCCCCTCCAAGCTTAACACCTTCAGTTTAATACCTTGCTTCTTGACCTGAGCCCATATCTCCTCTGTGGTAAGCAGATGGAATACACTCTATCTTCTGAGTGATGCAAGTGCTGAATATAAAGAGTTTGGTGGGTAATCAATGATGATAAATAATACAAATTCCCAAAGTGTCACAGAGGGAATTAAAAGAAGCACAGGACCGACACAGGGCAGTGCCAATGCAAGGACTCAGTCAATCGTGTGCAGACTCTAGAGGCCACATAGTGATCCTCATTTTCTCCATTGTCCTCTTTTCTCATTGTGTCCCCAGGAGGCACCAGCATCCTGCTATGTAGGGTCCTGGCTGCCCTGATGTGTGCCCAGGCACCATTGTAGCTGGAGAGCAGTAATGAGGACAGGGTACAGACCATGCTGCATCCTATAGCCAGATTCCTGGCTCTAATGAAGCTTTGTTCCCACACCATTTAATGGGATGGGGAGAATCCTGCAGGCAAGGATCTTCATAAGAATACAGTCATTCTTAATCTGTAAATACCGGAAGAATGGTAACAGAGGAGGAATGAAACCATGTATATCCTCCTCCTCCAGACCCTCCAAGGAGAATGAAAAACGAGTGCTCTTGTGGCTAGGAGTTCCCCCTGAGCGCATCCTCTTCTCTGCGTTGTGAGGGTCTCAGAGGCCTAATGAAGCATGTCACTTCTTGACGGTGCAGCTGGGGCCATGTCTGGGAAATGGCATCATGTCTGGGAAAAAATGTAATTGCTGAGGTCTGGACCCAAATGTTGGTGAAAAGAAAGGAACAGCATATGGGTAAGTCTCAAAGCAGATATTATAACTGAGATATGGTTGATAGCACACCAGATCCCTTGATTAAACATAAAGATACTGTGCACAATGTAAGAAGCTTGGGAAAGGGAAAAAACTTCTGACTACTAATTAGCTGTAAAAAAAGGCTATCAACAGGTTCTTTCTGAAAAAAAAAAAAAAAAAAAAAAAAAAAATTGTTTATTATTCAGCCCTTTTCTGTATTTAGAAGAAAGGTCTGACTTGCATCCTGGGCAGTGGTGGGGATGGCAAAATTCTCATCTGTGCTATAGCTGAGCTAATGGAGCAAACAGAAGACACGATGTGAAAGCACAACTGATTTTGCAATGCTCTTTTGAAACACACTATGGGAAGGCATGACTTAAAGACTTCTCATTCTGTGATAATTACAAGTGGAGAGTATAGGATGAATAGCAAAAATAATTGTCTAAGGATCAGATGATGAGAAGGCCTGAGGATGATATGGCATGAAAGACCAGAAGTTCCCCATTGAGTGGTAAACAAGATCTTGCTTTGATACAGAGCAGAGCAGATTATTATGCAAAAATAGCAGCTATGCAGCAGTCATTAAAGTAAAAGTCATTTAGAACATTAGAAATATTCAATGTTTCTCTGCAGATATTCTTCCATCTGAGTCTCCTGAGGACAAGTAAAAAATAATTAAAAATAAAAAAATAAAAAATTATAATCACAGGGAAAAGAACAGAGACCATCTACTGTTTTCTTATTAAGAATTTTATTTTCCTCATTGCATATTTTAAATCATTAAGTTAATAGATAGCCTTTGCACTTTGTAGCTCTTTGAAAGTATCCATGCTAGAACTCATGTTATCCCACATGTTCATAAGTCTTATGGAAAAATGAGGTAATGAAATTTGTTGATGATGCTCTATTATTTCAGGCAATAAAATAGAATTCAACTGTGAAGAGTTGCAGATGGCTCACAATACTGAGTGACTGGGCAAAAAATAGCAGATGAGATGCTGATAAATATTGCACACGGGTAAAACCATTCTTAACCATGTATAACAGTGATGGGCTCTAAATGAGCTATCAGCATGCAGAAAAAGCAATGTTTGAGTTACTGTTGACAGTTCCATTAAAATCTCAATGCCATGTTCAGGGTCCATCAAAAAGGTAAATAAAGCATTAGGAATTCTGAAGAAAGGAACAGAGAACAAGCAGAATAATAATCCTCTGCCAATCCTTTTACCAGCTCATAAAGTATGTTTGTGTTGTGAATATTATATGCTGTCCTGACTCTTTCATCCTCCAAGGGGTTAGAAGTAGAAAATATACAAAGAAAGGCAAGAGCAATTGAAGGTATGGAATTACTTTTATATAAGGAAAGGTTAAAGAGCTCAAAATGTTTTCATTGCTGAGAAAGGGCTAAGAGAAGATATGATGTGTACAGTTGTGAATGATGTGTAGAAATGAACAGGAACTCACATTCACTATTTCTTGCAACAAAATATTTGAAGGTCCACTGATGAAATTCTCAGGTAGTATCATTAAAACTTTAAAGATAGGGGTGGGGATAAGAGATGTAAAGTAAATAATTAAACATGGATTAATCACCACAGGATCTCATGGCTGCCTGAAGTTTAGATTGATTCAGAAACTGATTAGATGAGTTTGTGAGGAGAAGGCCCATGCAAGACTACTAAGTAAGCTTTATTTTATCTCTGGCTCAGGAAATATATCTTTGTATGTTCACTATTTTTATAAAATTTCCAGATACAGAATTAGATGGCACTTTTTTAGACTGAATGTGGGCTCTATGGTGTTGATTTTTAAAAAGTGTGTTTAAAAAATATATAAATTAAAAAAAAAAAAAAAAAAAAAAGCAGACAGGGCTTCTTTCTCTTTTTGAAGGCACTGTGGTCAAATCCTCCCAACATGTCTTGTTGTTTTTCTCCACTGAGCTCCCAAGATGACAGTCTCTTGTGGGACACTGGACTAGCTTCTCCAAGGCATCCAAGGGAACAGAGATGAAAAGCTGAGGCTATCCTGAGGGATGCATGATCTGGCTACCTCTCAGGGACTGTATGTCTCTTTGTGGAACAAGGTCAAATCTAGACCCAAGTACCTTTCCTGAGCAACACAAGAAGAAAAAGTCTGAGTACTACACAAGTTACCCTTAGGGAGCCAACAGAATGATTGCATCATTCAGATTAAAAACATTCTCATTCACAAGAGTGGTGGACAAGAAGCAGACCAATACATGTGCACCTCAGAAAACACCATTTCCATGTTACATTAACTATTTGAGAGCCACTTAGGACACTTGATGGGGTAGATTCTTCATCTCTCACAGGTTACCCTTGCTGAGCTTTCTGAAAGCAAACACTTAATGGGGAGTATCTGCTTTCAGAAAAACAGCCTTTCTTCACCCAGACTGTGATGCAAAAAATAAAAATAAAATAAAATAAAATAAAATAAAATAAAATAAAATAAAATAAAATAAAATAAAATCAAGGGGAGCTTTACAAAAAGCCTGGGGGATCTGGGGATCTCTCTTCTCTCATGTTAGACTCCAAATGAATTTTGAAGAGCTGTCTTTTGAATTACTGACTCAGTTTGACCAGTGAGCAAAGACAGAAGTTCTCTTTCATAAGGGGATGCCATGCATTTTGGACTGGGATGAAGGTCATAAAATCATAGTCCTTTTCTATTTTTATAAGTCAAACACTACAGAATATTTCTGTGCATTTCTTGTTAGACCAGTTCTTGGTTTAACTTAACTTGGGCTAGTTAGTACTCTCCTGGAGAACTGTAGGGCATACCTGATAAGTCAGCGCAGGCCAACAAACTCTCTGCCAACAGCCAGTTTTACAGGGTAAAGGAGTTCAGCAGTATGGACACACTCATTCTTCTTTTGACACTCTTCAGTTGGCCTCCATTTTCCTTGACCCACAGTGCCCAAAGCTGTACAAGGGTTTCTTTCTGAGGACTTACTGATACATTAGATGTTTTGCCAACTCCAACAGTACACGTTATGTTCTGCTGGCAATAAAGTGCAATCCCACAGATCCTTTTCTGAAGAGCAACCCAACTAGCTAGTACCTATACAACTGAAAAATCTTTTCTTCAGTCATTCCCTTCCAGTTGTCCTCACTGATTTTTTTTCACACCTTTTCTCTAATTTGTCAAGACAACTTTGAAACCTAAACCTGTTTCTCAACCCTGCCCTGGCTCATCTCTAAATCATAAAATTACGGAATGGTTTGGGTTGGAAGGGACCATAAAGACCACCTAGTTCCAAACCTCCTGCCATGGGCAGGGACACCTCCCACTACACCAGGTTGTTCAAAGCCCCATTCAACCTGGTCTTGAACACTTCCAGAGATGGGTCATTCACAGCTTCTCTGGGTAACCTGTCCCAGTGCCTCGCCACCTTCTTAGTAAAGAATTTCTTCTGAATATCTAATCTAAATATCCTCTTTTTAGTTAAAAGCCATTACTCCTTGTCTGTCCTATCCTTACAGTCCCAGACAAAGTGTCCCTCTCCAGCTTTCTTGTAGGCCCCCTTTAGGTACTGGAAAACTGGAAAACTGGAAAACAAGGTTTCCCTGGAGCCTTCTCTTTTCCAATCTGAAAGAAACAACTCCCTCATTCTGTCTTTGTAGGAAAGGTGTTCCAGTCCTTCAGTCATCCTCATGGCTCTCCTCTGGACTTGCTGTAATAGGTTCATGGACTTGCTGTAATAGGTCCATGTCCTTCATATATTGGGAGCCCCAGAGATGAATGCAGTACGCCAGCTGGGGCCTCACAGGAGTAGAGCTTGGGAGAATCACCTCCCTTGACTTGTTGGTCATGCTTCTGTTGATGCACATCACAAGCACACATTGCCAGTTCACGTTGAGTTTCTCAGCAACCAACACTCCCAAGTCCTTCTCCTTAGATCTGCTCTCAATCTGTTTTCCACTGAGCCTGTATTTGTACTTGGGATTTCCCTGACTCAGGTGCAGAACCTTGCACTTGGTCTTGTTGAACTTCATGAGGTTCTCACAATCCCACTGCTCAAGCCTGTCCAGGTCCCTCTGGATGACATTCCTTCCCTTCAGCATATCAGCCCCACCACACAGCTTGGTATTGTCTGCAAACTTGCTGAGGGTGCACTCCCACTGTCCATATCACCAACAAAAATGTTAAACAGCACCAGTTGCAATCCCAGCTCCTGAGAAACATAACTCATCACTGACCTCCACTTGGACATTGAGCAATTCTTTGAGTGTAGTCATCCAGACAATAAATTATGAGCAGCTTCACTGATGCAAACACTGAGCCGAGTCAGAGCAGAAGGAACTCTGTAAGATCCCTTACTACCTTTTTATATTTTGACAATGAGATAATTCTTAATATACAGATACAGACCTTGTTGTGTATACACTGTCCAGTAATTTCATCCAGACTGTATTTCTTCTGCTGGTTTATAAGAATATCATGTAAGATCAAATCAAAAGAGTTCCTAGTATGAAGTTCTATGGATTAGTTCCACATCTCCTTTTTTACCACAGAGGAAAATTATATTATTTTTATACAATTTGTTCTTTATGAAATCCTACAGTCTGCTTCTCAACTATTTCTTTATCTCACAGGTGCATTCTAAATAGTTCATTATTTGATCTGAATTATTTCTCAGAGCTCAGGTTAAGCTCACTGATGATATGTTCTCCATATCCTCTTCTTTTCACAGGGGGAGACACTACCACTGACCTACAAAAATGAGAAGGCTCTTCCTTTAAGAAGTAGAGGGAAGGAAAATGATTGTTATGGAGAGCATATGCTAGGCCAATTGGCCAGGTGTAGCGTAAGTGATGAAAACACACACTGTTCATGGTGGATGGACAAGATGCCTCATGGCAGCCTGCAGCTTCCTCACAAGGAGAGTGGAGGGGCAGGTGCTGAGCTCTGCGCCTCTCTGGGGACAGTGACAGGACCTGAGGGAACAGCATGGAGCTGGGACAGGTGAGAGTCAGGCTGGGTGTTAGGGAAAAGGTGGTTGGGCACTGGGACAGGCTCCCCAGTGCAGTGGTCACAGCATCAAGCCTGCAAGAGTTCAAGGTGTATTTGGGTAATGCTCTCAGACACATGGTCTGATTTTTGGGTGGTGCTGTGTCAAGCCAGGAGTTTTGCAACTCGGGATATTCTTTGATTGTATAGATGTCTTATCAAAAGAAGTTTTTACTTAAAGGTGGAAGAGCCAAGAGGTCCAGGAATGCCCAGAGCCCTTGCTTTGAAAAAAAGCAGGCCATCAGAGTTCTTGAACGGGTGTGAACTGTGTAACATATATATTTGACTGAAAGTAGGACCTCTTCCCAGAAATTCTGCTGTAATAGTACTTCTAAATAAATGAGTCAAAATAAATATAAATATATAGAAATAAATATTATTCATTAATTATTCCACTATGGAATTTTCTTTGCAATTTTCTAATAGAATCAATCCAGAATTTTATCAATTCCATTGCCTGTACTTCATCTGAAGAAAAAAAAAAAAAAAGATAAATTTATTCTTCCACCTATTTTGCCTACTTTTGGTGAAGTATTTTTTACATTATTGCTAATCAATATTTCAAAATTCCTAAGTCCTTATAAATGGGATTGGGACCAAAAAGGACAGCACTTGTGCAGAACAAACTGCCTAATGATGGGTGGGACCATCCATGGAACATTTTTTCATGGCCCAGACTGACATAATTTGCAGGTAAAATACCATAAAAGCCAATATAAGGATTTTATTTTAAAATAATAATAATAATTAAATTATAGAAATATAGTTCATGTTTCTCAGCACAATTTTCTGGATAACAAAAATCTTGTCAAGCAAATATGATTTCATTCTTCAATAAGATGACATTTACTGATTAAATGTAAGTGCACTGACATAATAGACTTACAGAGTGTAAAGGTATTTGATTTAGTAACTCATGACATTGATTAAAAGCATAGAATTATAGGAAGGAAAAAAGCACAGGCTGAAGAGAAAAATCATTATCTCATCGACACATTTCAAGTTTCTTCCAACAGGGAAATCACTGAAGAAGGATTTATCTTCCTTGTAGATCTTCCCCATTACTCAGTAATCTCATCAGTGATCTGCAAGTAGATACACAGTCACTTCTGGTAGATCACAGACAGAAGTTAGTGAGGCGGAGGAAGGCCACTCTGAGCTGGTATGACTCAGAAACATCCCGCCTCCATGTGAGTTCACTACAGACTAGGGAAACATAACACATTGGGTTATTCAGTAAATTCCCACATTGAGGAAAGTCCATTGAGTTGTAAGAGAGATGGGCATTCCTCTCCAAGGGAGGCCTGCACATGGAAAACCAGGGTGTCTGATAGATGTGTTGATCTTTCAGAAGAGAATCAAACCAATACAATCTGTATGGAAAATACCGTGGCAAAAAAGGATGAATAAAATTGGTCATCCTGCATAATGAACTGAGAAAGACCAA
Source organism: Anas acuta (assembly GCF_963932015.1). Lineage (NCBI taxonomy): Eukaryota > Metazoa > Chordata > Aves > Anseriformes > Anatidae > Anas > Anas acuta. The sequence goes on from NC_088979.1 coordinate 78,660,452, forward strand.
TATTCAAGTGCTCCTTAGTACCATTAAATTGGTACTTACCAACTGGTAACAGAAATTAAAATGAGAACAGTGCTGGAAGGTGGCATTGAAAGCATGTTTTCAGATGCTCTGAAGCATCTGAAAAAAAGTATGTTTCAGCTTCAGTGCAATACCAACACCAGGAGAGTGCACTTGGACTGCTGCTGATGCTGAGCCACCTAGGTACCAAACTACCTATAAAGCACATATATACTCTTTAAAGTGAAGCTCTCTTGTGAGTAAGAGTGAACGTCATATGTAAGTGTTCTACCACCTCCACACAGAAAAAGGTGTGATGGCACAGCCTTCTGCTTGAAACAAAGACTAGATGTCCACGCTTCATTTTTATATATTTTAACTAATCTAAGTTAGTCATGAAAAAATAAGTCTAACGAAAAGGTATGATGCATTGCATGGGCTGACTTCAGACAGTGTCTTAAGTTTTCTTGACATTTTTTCCTTGTAAATGCTTGCAATCTGGCAAGTGTTAGGCTACGTGTCACTACCGTTTGTCTTCTGAATTTAAATGTGATTTGCTGAAATGTTTTGTAAGATTCAGGCATAATAAAGATCTATGAAATTTCATAGACCAGCTAAAGAGAACTCATGCTGAGACCTTCTCTTACACTGGAACTTCATTTTATTTATTAGTGCTACAGATGTAATGGGCTCATGCTATACAGAGGGAAAGAAAGGCTGTAAATAAGAGTGGTAAACATTTATGCAATGGCCAGAAAAGTGTAACACTGATTTGTTATTTTATTGTTGAAAATGTGATTGTGCTTTTTAAATCTGTGTCTGATTACTAATTCATTCAGTGTCCTTGTCTTCATAACAGTTATCATGAATGATTTGTGAAGGTGGATTGGATGACAGAGGAAGTGCTCTTGGCAGTGATGATGATGTGAAGGCGCTTGTCATCCAGGCGTCATTAATGGCCTGACACTGCAAGTGGTGAGCAACTGCAATGCTTGCTGACTTCAGTGTAAGGCTTAAGCTTTCTGAAATTCAGGCTGTAAGTTACTGTGCAATGAACCGAACCTGCCAAGACAAACAATTAAGTTCATGTGTCTGAATTAATTATAGGGGCACCGGGTATTGTTAGTTGTGATTGATATAACCTGGAATTGATTGGAAATAAAGCTTTAACGTTCTTTGTTAGTGGGAAATGTACACACAGTGCAGAAGGAAACAGACGCAGCATTACCTCTTTCATCTAGGCAGCCAGAGCACCAGGAAGAGCAGTCAGTCGTTTCTTTGAAGTTAATGGCATTAATTATGCTGTCTGAAGATGCACTAATATGGAGGTATGTTTTGAAGGCAGAGACACTGTGGTCCTGATCCTCACTGCATCCACTTGTGAACTCACACGGGGGCGGGATGTTTCTGAGTCATACCAGCTCAGAGTGGCCTTCCTCCAGTTCCCAGGTGTGAACAGCTTCCACTCCAGGTTGTTTCCACAACCCTGTTGTGGACAATATCTCTTGCAGGAGAGACAAGCAGGTTCTCTTTACTTACAAGAGACAGAATATCCAAAATGGCTGTATTTATAGGTAGAAAGCGAGACCCAAATGAGGACACAATAGTAGTTGGATCAGAGACAACAGGTGAGTAAAATCATTCATTGACAGATGTAGGAAGTTGAGTTTCTTATGAAAAGCTCCCTTATATGCTTCATTTGCCTTCCCTTCCACCACTTTTTTACCTGCAAATCACAGCAACAACTCCATGTCATATATATTTCCTGCTATAGATCTTCTACTTCTGGCCTAGAGGGTAATTTTCATGTCACCGAACAGGCTGTTCTTGGTAAGTAACAAATGTGATAGACAAAGAAATATTTTCCCTTCATCTTTTAATTCTTCTTTCTTTTTTCCCCCCCATGTCTTGCCTTGGTGTGTGCTCCTAACTCTCATTTTAATTCTGTAACCAGCAACATCATAAAATTGCTAATACCAAACTCCACAGTGCACTCTGACATATGACCACTGGGGAGTGGGGAGAAACAATTTGGAGAGTTAATATCTTTGAATTAATTGGCCCAGCAGAAGCAGATGGAATTAGACGGTGGAAAAAAAGGTGTGAGCTTTTTTGTTGTTGATGTTTTTTGTGTGTGTGTTGGTTTGTTTCTTTTTGTTACTGATGATGATTTTATTAAAAAAAAAAAAAAAAAAAAGAAAAAGGGGGTTTATTGAATGTGGGAATTTCAGCACGGAGTCTGTAAGAGTAAATGACAATGTTTTGGATGAGATCTGAAGCCTCAGTGTTCACTAGACTTTTGAATGGTATCTACTGTGTCATTTTAGATTTTCCCTTCTTCAAAATGACCAAAGGATGTGTTGCTTGGAGACATAGAAATGCAAATTATCCTTACTAGAAGTTGTCACATCTTCTTAACTTCTTTTTAAATGACTTCCAAAAATTAAGTTTTCAAATGTATGTTTAGCCCCATAAAAAACTGCAACAAAACTTACAAATATGCATTTTGAGCCTAAAATTGCAAATTTACTCTTCAGTGCTTTTATGTCTCTAGAAGACTCATTTTAACTATCTGTATTTTTAAAAAATGTTATTCTTGAATAATAACATAATTTATGTTACCTTTAACTCAGTCCAAATTCAGTTATTTTTACCACCTATCTTTAGTGTTTACTTACCGGAGCATGCTTAGTCTTCCTGTGTAAAATCTCTCAATGAAGGTCAAGCCTCTTTGTATGTAAATTTTCAAAATTTAAGAGGAGAGATGTATGGATTAAGCAGCAATATATATATATATATTTTAATGGTATTTGGATAGCAAAAGATTCCTGGCCATATGAATACACCTTAAAATCTAAGCTGAGAGTGTTCTTATTCCTGATTTGAAAATTTTGCTTCTTCCTTTGCTAGCTATTAGAAGTAAAGACATTCGTTATTACAAAAGTGGGAATATAGAGCAGCCTTCTAAATTAAAGAACACAGTGAGAATACTGTGTGCACAGTAAAGAATTGTGTGCATTTGACTATATGCAACTCAACACAATCGACATAGACATCTTAATTTATTGTGCAAAATGCTATGAAGTAAGTGATGACACTTATAAGGTGGGGGGCAACCAACTCCAAAGTTACGGTGAAAATGGCAGATGAGCACCATAAACAACTTACAGGAGAAAACAAGCAAACAAAAAAAAAAAAACTTCTTTTGACAGTCACAGGCAGAAAGAAAGCAACTCACACAGCAGTTCCCTTCAGTTGCAATAGAAGTCAGACTGGGTTTCAACATTTCATGGAAGCCCTTAACAGTTCAACAAAGAAAAAGAAAGGAGAACACTGAAGGGCATACCTACAGCACCTGAGACTGTTTGAGAAAAAATGACAGACATATGGCATGAGCTTCCTTCAAGTTTGCATTCTGTATCAAGCAAAAGAGCAGCATTGACTACAAATGCATTGAGTCCCTCAGAACAGCTACTCATCCACTTTTAGGTACAGCGTATCTTAGAAATGCATGTGCAGACCATTAAGAATAATGATGATACAGACAGGCAGAGTACAAGACTATTATTCCTCTCCACTGGCCCTGCAAATTTGCTCTGTGTATTTTTTGTTGAATAAATTCCCTCAAAATCCCATTGGAGCCCTCAAGACAGAATAATTGTAATCCATCTTTTTCCCCAGTGTAATCCTCATACAATCATTTAACAACTTTGAGGGGGGAAAAAAGAGCTTGAAAATAGCAATGACAGCTTAGAAGTGGTTAGAGTTAAGTGGTATAAAATTTCACAACAACCTGTTAGATTTTCAATATAAAATGTTTACCTTTCCCTTCTTTTCCAAGGATAGTAAAAGCAGAGGGGTAGATCTTGCAGAATACTGCATTTAGCTTAATTCTTTACCAGCAACCTAAGCTTCCTCCAGGGGAGGCTAAATGGACCAAACTGGAAAGCAGCTTTTGTATTTGCTATTGACCGATTCACTCAAAATCTTACTGTCCACCAATATCATATGGAGCACACTGCAGCTAGAGTGCTTGAGTGATAATTTCTTGATAAATATTTGATGGTTTTCAGCCCAAGACTGCAGTCTTGCAAGAATACATCACTAAGAACAGAACTACAGAAACATAGTTCAACCTCAGCAATAAATTCTAATCTAACAAAATGCTCTAGTTAATGAGATATACAGGTAAAATGTAATCAATTTCTGTACATGCCTCTACTCCCCGTTTCCAAAGCACATGCTAGTGGTCTAAATATTGGAGTTTCTGTTTTTCAACCTTCCCAAAAAGACTCATGGAAAACAAGACCCTCCAAGATGCATCAGACATGAATGTGGAAAGCATTAAGCTTTTCTGAAGTCCTTAATCTTGGTTAGTTTGACTCTTTATGGAACCTGCTAGTCTTCAGCTGTGCCTGGCAAATATAACCTCTTCTAGTTTCATGAGGAAAGGAAGCCCCTTTTCACTCTCACATTTGTCAGAACTCCTGGCCAGCTCTTGCACCTTGGCTAGTCTTGAACTTCGAGATGGTGAGCCAACATGAAATGTCACACATACATACATATGTTATCTGTAGTCCTTTAAAAAATTCTGGGAACACTGACCTGCTCTCCTTACAAGCTGTCTGTGGGCTTTGCTGTGCCAGTAATTTCTTACATCCAGTGGGTTTCTGGACAGGTTCTCTGTGCCGGCAGGCCCCTGAATGAATGAGTTACTAAACAGTAGATTTCTTGTACTGAAAGAGTCACCACCACAATCATGTTAACTGGCACAATGTATTTAATTGGCTGGTTCAGGGGGCTGATGGTAGCCCAAAAGCAATGTTTTACATGCCATCAGGAGGATCATATTGCAGCGCTTTCTGAATAATATCAAAGAAATCAGTAGCAATGAAGCTCTTTCATTATTCATAAGCTATGACGGTAAAATGGAAAATGAGCAAAGATGATAATTTGGTTTGAAGTTTAATAAAGTTATGAAAAGCCAGCTAGTTCTGCTGTCTGAAATGCAGTTAGGAACAAAGAAGGAGGCAATAATATGCAGTAGAGCAAAACTGTGTTTTAACATACCATCAGTGCAAACAGAGATGGAGATTCTCAGCTTTGTCTTCCAGAAAGAGGCTACAGCTCCATAATAAAACTTTGGTGAATCCCACATCCAGAAAAAGAATACAGTGAGGCACAGACAACCCAACTGCTCTCTGTTGGTTACAGGTTTAACAACTTTTGGATGCAGAAAGCTGAGAAAAGAGTGGAAAAGAAAACACTGCAAGAAGCACTAACATTGGGACTAGAATGGGGAGGCAAAGAGCAACTGAGGATGGGGTGGCCACACAATGACAGAATTCACATTTCTTAAGAAAGGAAGAAAGGAAAAAACAAAGCAAAATCAGCTGGCTTCAGAAAGTCAGCCTTCCAGAAAATCATCTGAGATCCAAATCTGGAAGGGGGAAAGGGAGTTAAAGGGAGCTAGCATGTCCTCAAAGAAACAGATCACATGGTGTCTTTTGTGGTGCAGCTAGCTAATCAGACACTGGGCAGAATGAAAGAGAACCTAAGCAAAAAAAAAAAAAAAAAAAAAAAAAAGATAATTATTTCCTCTTCTTGGGAAGCACAGTATCAGATCTCTCTGACTAGGGGTCTGAGGAGCTGCCCCCGAACAGGGATAATCATGAGGCAGGTTTTGGTTTAGTGCTTACTTCTAGTGAAGTTCAGTGTGTCTGTCCCATAAGTTAATATCTAACCACTTGTCCCTTCAGAACAAAGTCCATCAGAAAAGAAAATATATAAATAAATGAAATGAAACCTTTCAAAACCTCTTATAGATACTTTTCTACTTCAGCCTCCATGCTGCTCTCTTCACTTCACCATGCATTTCTTCCAGGCAAACTCTTGCCCTCCTCTTTCATCTTCTACTGCCTCTTCAGGATTTCTGATGCCAGTTTCAAATCTCTATACCTCTCATTGTACTCATCCTTTTGGCACCTATTTGACACAGCAGAAGTGATAGTATTTTATGAAGAAGTCATATTTTATACATCTTTCCTTTAAGCTGCAGATCTAAAAAACTGTCTTGTTCATTCCAATACATTAAATAAGAGTTAGATAAAAATAATAGCAGCAGTTTCTTCTGGCCATTGCAATGCCTCTTCCTTACCAAGTTTTCAATCAATCAATAATAATAATTAAAAAGAAAATTAGAAGGAGTAAAGTCAACCACAAAGTTCAGGTGTGAAACAGTGGGTACAATGCTATCTATGTGGTAGTCGATGTGAGTTTTGTCATTGTTTACAGCAACCTACTTAGGGCTGTAAAGTACCCCACACATTACAGTGGACACTAACATGTACACCAGATTGATTTATCCTGCATTTCCTGTAAAATCTTATGTCTTCCATGATCTTATTATAGACATTGCAGCCATGGAGTAGAATTAAACTTCCTGGTCACTTTCACAGATAAGAAATTTTTGTGTTCTGTTCCTGGATTTGGGAGTAAAAACGTGTAAAATATTTATCAGAAGTTGTCAGCACAACTAGAAAGGAACACCTACCTTCCACACAGGGCAGAAAAGGTGAGCAGTTTTAAGGGAGCAGTTCAGTTGCCTCCAACTCTCTATATCTTTCCCCTAAGTCTTTTATTTTATAGCATTAATACAGAAAATCTCAAGATCAAAACATTGCTCTTTTCCAAACTGTAGAAACTGAGCCACAAAGCCTTTAATAAAAAAAGCTGCAGTTCAAGAATCAAAGTTAACTGAGACTGATGTATCATGCTCTTGCAGAAACAGGTAATTGAAAAAGTGGGTCTGGAGGAGAATCAGGTGATGGGGAGGAGTTCTGCGTAAGTGGAATCAGCAAACAAAAAGCAAGGGTAGATGAGGCAGCAGTGGATTAGGGTCAATCTCCAGCCTCCAAGCTAAATAGGGACTGAGCTATGATGCCATCATGGATTTCAAAGTGATTATCATCAGAAAGTGGGAGAGAGTGCCCAGAACCAGCAGAGGTTGTCTGAATGAATCCAAGCAGCTGGTTCATCTTGCTAAAGGAACTGAAGTTCCCACAGCTGAGATGGCCTAAGCAAAAATGAAGATAAGAAACCCAGGGGGGAAAAAAAAAAAAAAAAAAAAAAAAACAAAAGAGAGAGAGAAAAGGGCAGTTAGGAAAGAAGTTTTAACAAAATTAGCATGCAGTTAAGGCACATAGATTGGAAGAAACAAGTGTTTAACTACTTAAAAAAAAAAAATCAAGGAGAGGAATATGCTAAGCCTTAAAAACATTGCTGTTTTCTTCAGACATTGCCTTTCTACTCCTCTTTGCAAGTTTAGTACACTGGAGCTGTGTGCAGTTTATATGCTGGCTTCTACTACCACACAGTTACTGTTTCCTTATATTCCTTAGGGAAAGATCGGATCCTCCCAGCACCAGTTCTGATTAGAAGACGTAGAGTTCTTGTAACAAGAAAAAGTCTATTAGTATTAATTGCAGCTTCTTCACATAGGTAAATAATGTTTTGCATATGTCAAAAGCTGTATTAAACAGCCACATTAAAAACTCTCAGCAAAGAAATATTCACACAGGAAAGATTGTGCAGATGCAGACTGCAGCACTTACAAACTTTGCAACATCCTATGTGAGCCCAGAAGCATTTGTGCCAATAATATTAGTAATTACTTCCATGAATATTGGCCAATACCTTGCTTCATTTTATTTTGGGAATACCTGATAAAGCTCTCTGTTTCTGAGATGGCATTAATGTTATTTTATTACCATTGTCTCCAGTAATTTCCCCTTTTTCCAATCTTCCATCACTCCCATGAACAGTATGATGTCAATGCTACTTTTTTTTCAGCAAGAACCCGCCTCAGCATGTCATGATGAAGATTGATATCCAGATCCTCAAAAAGTTCATACGTGCTCTTCTAAGAGAGCATTATCAAAGCCTCAAAATATGACCTTGATGAGCTTCAGTTTCTATTTGTATCACCCCACAAGCACCTGAAGACTGTCACTTATTTGACCACAGTTTCAACATTGTGCTTGTGCCTGACCATACAGATCCCACCTTCCTGGAGACACTGTTAAATTCCTCCCTTGTAGCCGTCATTTGCCTTTCTTTCTGGCTGTAGCTAAAGTGCAGCATACCCTCTGTTTTATCCCCAGGTTGTTCACTTACTTATGTAATAGTGCAGTGATTAGCACCAGTACACAGGCAGTGGGAGAGCAGTGCATTATTTCCTCCTTTACCTAATACTGTATGCCTTTCTGAAAACCTTTTAGAGAGCAAATGGAGTGGTTTCTGATGGTGCACAATAAGACTATTTTGCCAAGAATTACATTCTTAATGAATAGCAAAGGATCAGGTGACAATGTTTTTACTAAAAACTTTGTACTTTTCAATTGCTCAAAATGAAACTCCAGCCAGAAGAACAATCTGGAGCTACTAATGGTCTTCCTTAACTGGTGTGAGTAGCAGCACTGACACTTTTTTGTACTGAAAGCAGCACAGATTGTGATGCAGGTGAACAAACATCTAATCCTTGCTCATCTGGTCACTAAACGTAGTTAATCAGCATCTGACTATTGTGTCTTTGAAAATATATCTGCTGAAGAGTAACAATGCTGAAAGACATTTTTCCTTTTCATGTTTAGACTATAAACCATGTTCAGCATCAGCTCAGTGGAAATGTTTGCTGCTACACTTGGCCTTAGAAAATGGTTCAACTCAACTCAGGAATAAAAGCTGGCTAATTTGTGATTAATCACAATTCATCTGTTTCTTATTTCCCATTCCCTGTTTTGGTTTGTTTTTAATGAAAATCTCCATACCTTTCATAGCCCTCTCCTTGCTGGCAAATACCTGACCCAGCAAAAATAATGAAAAGTTCAATAGATTTCTGTTTCTTGTCTTTCCTTACTATGTTCTCCTCAACTACGGTCTCAGTTCAACTCTTTGTAGGAATACCTCCCTGGTCATCTCACTAAACATGACTTAACAAGGTTACCACAGATATACAAAGAGGGAAAGTCTCATCTTGGAAATCATTGAGTATTTTTCTCTTTTAAGCCACTTTCTCCTCTTTAAGTACTGGAAACTGACAGTAACTGAGATTCATCTCACTAGAGGTGGGTATTCACATTATAGATATCTGCACTGGAATTGTCACCCTGGGTTCCTAGTGCGGTCAATGAAGAGAGTGGGATCTCTACAGCATGATTCACCTCTGATCAACGAATGAATCCAGCCTGGAAATGTTTGTTTCTTTCCGCTATCCAGTGAAGGAGTCTGGATTGAGTCATTCATATATCATTCCTGTTTTTGACAGCTGAAACTCCATCAGCAAGATGAATCTCTAAGCTTTAATACTAATTCATACTGCCCAGATAGCCAGAATGGTTTTGACTTGTGGGCAAAAAGTATCCCACCCCTTTCTCCATGCCAGTCTTGCCTACTACCTATATCTCATGCAAGGCATCCTCTGTGCTCTGGCTCTTGATACTCCAGGGTAGGGAGGGAAGTGCTAAGCACATCCATTGCTCTTAGCTGGACCCAGACTCTCACCCTTATATACTCACACAACACAGTATATCCAGAAACCAGCTTCTAAGCGGTGTGGGTGCCTCACCACATCTCAGCTGAGTTTCTGGAAGCAAAAGCATGATCAAAGCATGCAGACATGGCCCCAGGAGGCTGAGAGACTGACCCTTGAGCTTCCCCCTTTATAGCATGCTTCTTTATTAGTATTGCCCACAGCACTTTCACTGAGTTGTGTCGGTTGAAATGGCTCTTTATTCAGCACGTACCGTATTAACACAAGGAGGGTAACACCTGAAACAAACTCTTGTTTCTCTAACAAAAAAAGACAGCATATATTCACTCTGGCCCCATGCTAGTTTAATTCCTTCAGACTCAGTGGTTAGATTAAATTGACATTGGAATGATACATGGGTGAATTGGGACCAAAAAAGAAGAGTTGTTACACATGCGAACTTGACTTCTCAAGTACTCAATGCCTGATGAGCTCAGAGCTCTTCTAAATAACAGCCTGTATAACAGCTGAGCTCCTTTGGGAAGCCCTGACTCCAGTTGTAAGTGATGCACACACCGGAAAACTCACCCCTATGTGACAACAACGGGTGCGGCTTGGAGCATCTGTCATTTTCTCTTCCTTCCCCCATAAAAATCTGTCAGGCAGCTTCATCTGCAGTGCAAAGGGCATGTAAATCAACATGCTCAGCTGCTGTTGACTGGTGGAGAAGGTGCTTGTCATTACAATAGGAAGTTATGCCAACTGGCACTCATCCATCTTGCTAAAATCTCATACATAATAGAGGCTGTTTATCAAAGAGATGGGATGTAAAACAGGATAGTCTTTTTGTGGTTGAAGGGGTGCCAGAACATAATAATAAATAAATAAATAAATAAATAAATAAACCAAACCCTTAGTTACAGCTATATTTTTACAATTCAAGTGCAGGACTACCTGATCAACTGCCATGATGTCTGTCATGAGCTTGTAGAAAACAGGAGGGACTGTTTACATTTGCACATGTTCTGTGCAGATGTTAAAAAAAAAAAAAGCATTGCTAATGTGGATTTTTCTGGAAAAGCAATTTTGCTCAAGTGCTGTAATGTTTCTCAGTAGGTCTGTTAGTTGGGAAAATTTCTTCCAGGCATATGCACAGCTGGTTCCTCTGCTTGTGTATGGTCTTCTTAGTCATGTAACAGACAGGATGACTGTGAGAACTGGCAAATACTTTTTATTGAAAAGAGAGACCTAAGAGTGAAATAACCTATCAAGAGTTGCACAGTATTTCAAGAGCTGAGGGGGGAGGTCTGCTGGTTGTCTTTGCCTGCCTCTAGACAGATCCATTAATCCTCTACTTCAATAACTATCGAACACACTCTAAATTTACAGCAAAGCAAATTACTTTTGGGAGGAACATTGACTTTCAGGGAGAGAGAATGAGGGTGAAAAAGAAGGAAATGCATCCATTGTAAAAGTAGGGCTTTTGTATTCTGCAAGTACAAATAAGTAAATAGAAGCTCTGGGGTTCATTCAACGAACTGATGGGATGAGGGTTAGGAAAAATAAGTTTCTTGCAAAGAGAACTTCCTCCCTTACATACAACAATGAAAAGTATTTAATGAAGTGTCTGCCAAATCAAAAACATGTATGTATTTCACACCTGTAACAGTGAGACACCCTAAAACTCAGACAAGCTACAACTTTTCCACATATTGCTTCTGAACAACTTCTGAAAATCACCCTGGCATGGGAGAGAACGTCTCTTATTAGCTGGTAGCTAGTGCCAGAAAAGTACCTTGTTGCAGGCATCATGTACAACCCTGGTCAAAGTGTTTCAAGGTTCATGCAGTTTTCTTGCAGCCCTGGGAGAAGGGAGGAGAAGGCTGCCTGCAGGCACGGGGAGCACCCAGGAGCACAGGCTGTTAGCAGGCAGGTGGGAAGCATGGGTCTGCACAAGCTGTGGCTGCGGATGGACCCAGGTGGCTTTCTAGGGAAGAGCCAAATGTTTAGGCACTACCAGGGCTCTCAGAGAGTTTGTTAAAAAGCACTCTTGTCCAGATTCACATATGTAAATGAGATAATTGTGCCATCTTATTAATCAGAAGCTTACAAACACTGTGGCAGTGTCACATTAAACAGCACACGCCTGGCCACATCCAACTGAGTATTTCAATTTATGTTTGCATCTGACCTCTAGCTTTAACATAATTCAGGGATGGGAGAATTTGTTTTGTTTCATTTCTCAACAATTTAGTGAGAGGCATTAGCCCAACAGAGTAGTGGCCCCTCCATCAGGGAAGAGGTTTCAGAGTCTGAGAACATCTTCCTCCCTCCCTCTGCCCCAGCACATCAGGCAGAAGGCCCATCCTCATTGCATCTGACAGGTGAAAAGCTGAATATCCATGCTGATATCAAAACCAGGAAATCTAACACCCTTTTCTTCTGTGTTTTAGAAGAAGTTTTATTTTTTAAGACTTCGTTGACTTTCTGTCATTAAAGCTATCTGATTCTATAACCATGTGTTCATTTGGCAGAGGGGCAATTTATAACAGTAGACAAGAGCTGATTTTGCTGTCATCATGGGCAAAGAGGGAGGGAGAAAGGAAAGCAATTAATTGAGCATTTGGGGATACGAAGTAAACACAAATCCATTCTCTTCTCTACCTCCTCCACTACACCCACACACGACCGTACAGCTCTCTAATTTGCTCTTTTGCATGAGACAGGATTTCAGAGAAGCTGTAAGACTGGATACATTCTGTTTAGAATAAGCAAGAACTAACCTAGAAATTGGATTTTAGGCTAACAATGTGTGCCAGCCCAGTCATTTGTTCCAGAACAAACTTCAAAATACTGTGGGTGATGTAATGTCTAACCTGAAGAATAAAGGAGCATATTGCAATTTAGGCTATATTTTGACCTCATAACCTTTATGGGACTAGAAGTTCTTTCCTATTTTCTGCTAACAAAGTGCCTCATTTTTTCATTTGTTGCCTCTGCTGAGATGTCTTGACACCTCTACCAATAAGAAATAATCCCTGCCCCCAAAAGCTTGAAGTCTTTAGTGGTCAAAACTGGGAGAATAAAGGTACTGAGGGAAAGATGGGAAAAGCACATCAGTTTTCAAGCTTGACAAAGCTAACAAGACAAATTGATTTGCTACCTGTAGCAAGTTTTTCATCTCCATCCAGCTTTCTACCTTATGCTGCTTGCCTTTGCTGTGGAGCAGAGAGCTTGGATGTGCTCAGACACAGAGCACCAGTGCATGTTTGTCAGAGATTGGAACAGGAAAGACCCACTGTATTTGCAGAAATCCCCTGCTGAAGGTGCAGCCTGACAGCAGTGCAGTGCTCCCACTGGTTCCTTGCTTTGCTGCTGCAAGTACAGGTCATTTTGGTCCCAGGCATGTGACACAAAACTAACACAAGGGTGAACTAATGCACCAAAAAAGTTGGAGTCTAAAGTAACAAGAAACGTGCAAGTTATAGCAATGAACTACATTCATATATTTAAGACATGTTTAGCTCCATGTCTTTCCCCATGCAAATCTTAGGGATTTTGGAAGGGGTGGAGATTTGTCTCTCAATACAGGTGTTTTAATTGACCAAATGAATTACTCTAAATGTCACAAGATCAGTGTCAAATAGAGCTTTCACTTGGTGAAAATAGTACCATTTCAAATCAAAGTTTCCAGAAGATCAGAAAAAAATGGTTTGTTTTTGACACATGTATTGAATATGCTAAAAAGTATAGCTCAGGTCATTCCAAAACTCACCACTGTTTTTGACTGAGTTTCACTGCACACACAAAGCAGCCACAATAGGACGTGCCCATTCACTCTGCCCATCAGCAGTTACAGCACAGATCTGGGTTTAGGGCAGTTCAGTTTTTTTCTTCTGGCCACATGAGCCTGCCATGTGTCCCCTCTGCTCTCCCCCAAACCCCTTCTTCTGCCTGAAGCATCCTGATACAGGAGCAGTACTGGGGTTGTTTTTTATCTTCTGTAGGCAGTATTTTCCTTTGTTTTTATTTAAAAACCTGAGTTTTTATTTAAAATTGTTTTAAGTGCTTTTTCACAGACACTTCCTCCTGCGCATCTATCCCTCCCTGGCTACCCCAACAATTTGAAAATTTCTCCTTAGTTCCAGCCAAAATGTACTAATACCTCATTTGGGGCATTTTTGTCTTCTTATTTAGAACTGTAAAGAGTACTTTTCTTGTCCTGATATTTACTCCTACAAAGTTTTTAGAGGCAATAATCTTAGCTAAGCCTTTGTAGTGCTAGGCTGAACAAGAGAAAAGCTCTTTCATTTTCCTTCTGTAAAGGTTCATCCATGATCCTTCAGATAGGTCATGTATATATGTCTTAGCTTTAGTCTATCATTTTTTTCATATCAGAGAATGGAGCTCCACATAAGATCTCATCTTGTAGCTCATATTCCTATATCCTGTATCCCAGTATCTTATTTAACTTAACATGGAGGTCTAGTTATTCTGTTAGCTAATATGCCCATATCTTGCTCCACTTTATTTATTCCCAACTGAACAATACTTATGTGAAACATTTATCACTTATTCAGAACCCCTCCTTTTGCAATGAAAATTGATTTTAATTGAATTTTTAGAGCTAAACAAAACCATTCAGCCATGGCATTCAATCTCCATCATGCTTTCTTATTAGCATGAGGAGAAATTTTGAAAAATCAGTTGTGCCAAAAGCTTTCCTCTTTCCTTCTTCCCCCACCCCTGGCCAAGTTTAAATGGTTTTCATTTTTTATATCTGAGACAATGTAGTGAAAACAACTTTGAATCTGAAACTAAAATCAAGAATGGATGAGAGCAGCTGATGAAGCAAATAAAAAAGTATGCATCCATCAGGTAACATCAGTTGAAATTATATTATATTATTAATGTAATGGGGTTCTAGTACATAATAATAAAAATAAAAGACAAAGATCTAAAACTATAAAATTATGTTAGGATCCATCTTTTAAAGCATCATTGTATCAAGGGATAATTGACTGTATCCAAGAAGAATAAAAAGAAGTAAAAAACAAAGGGTAGCTAAAAGTGATTCTGCAGTTCTGTGGTGGAGGATCAGTAATTTGAATCCACAACAGTGGATAGATCAGGCAGCCAGGTGAGTCTCATAGCTGTCACTGTTTTTTCTTTACCACAAGCTCTTCTGCAGATCCTGCCATCCAGGTACAAAGCTTTTTAATTCTCAAGACAGAGCTTTTCATTGGTTTGTTCTGTTCCACCAAAAGATGACTCTTCAGAAAAATAAACAACATAGAATTGTAGAAACAGAATCAGAAGATGGTTTGGATTGGAAAGGACTTTAAAGACCACCTGGTTCCAAACCCCTGTGATGGGTAGGGACACCTCCCACTAGACCAGGTTGCTCAAAGCTCCATCCAATGTGAGCTACCTGAAGTCTCTAAAGTCTTTGTGTTTAAAGCTCTTTCTACAGAGTATGAATTTAAAAAATAAATAAAATCGTGGAGAAGTCTCTTTCAGGATAGGCTCCTAAAAGGTTCCAGATGTTCAGCTCATGGTAACACCAGTCACCATGTGAGATATCACTTTTCATCTTGCTAGCTCACTATAGACCCATGCAGGAGGCAAAAGCTGAGGAGAGAAACACCAAATAGCTATTTACAGATATATTTATTTTTTTAATTATATAAATTAGAAGAATTACAAGGGTTTGTTTGGGCAATACAAGAAAAGAGCATGTAAAACATTTCATAAAGAAATACTTCCTTGCAGCACCTGATTCTACAGCAAGTCTTGCCACTTCAGATTGAAAATCAGCTGAACTAACAGGTGGCTGCTGCATACAGACTACGTTAAGAAGGAGCATAGCCTTTAGTCTGCTGACACTGGAGGACTGTAGGTAACATTGTAATGACATTGAAGAGGGAAAAAACATTGACAACATGGCTTAGTTCTGCAGAAGAGATAAAAACGTGCTTACTATATGGTTTACTAGATGTTGAGAAGGTTTAGAACGTGTTATCTAGAATGAGGTTTTTGTATGCAAGCAGTAAGTTGCCGCCATTTGCTGATTAGTCACACCATGAAAGCAAAGCCAAGTGTATCTTAACTTTTCTTTATCAACTACTGGTTTTTATTCATGTGGGGAAAAGTGGAGGGTGGAGCGCTGAGCTTTTTTTCTGGTTCTTAAAACAGTAAACCAGCTGGAAAACTGCCCTAATGGATAACAGAGAAAGCTGCAAGAGAAGTATGGCTTCCACTCTCCATTGCTGCCCTCAGAAGTATGCCTGAGCACTCAGCAGCCCAAGTGGCCAAGGACAAGACAGGACAGGAGGCAGCTTTCAGAAAGGCTTTGCCATCCCTCATCTCAATTGCACTGAACATCAATCTTCCAGATGAATTATTGACAATAGCTGTGTTATCCTCTGTCTTCTGCAGTTACTACATGCCAAGTTTGTTTTTTCTTTCAGCATTTCCAAGGCAAGTTCTCTCCAAGGGCAAAAGTAACACTGCTGCTGCTGCTTGATGAGATTTGCAACACAGGCACAGGCCATGCAAGCATACAAGGCTTGAAGTGCAAATGGGAGGGCCTGTTCTGAACTGCTATTTTGGTGCTTCTTTGTTTTCAGATTAACGTCATTTTTAATGATGTCTCACTTCCCTGTGCAGAGATCTGAGCTTTGATTATTGGCAAGCAAATGCTGTGTTGAAAATCATCCATGTGTCTGGATTATGATTAGGCCATCATGAAGCAGAGAAAATATCAAAAAATGAAATGTCTTGTGGAGATTATTTACACAGGGAAAGAATTTTTAAAGTGTTCACTTAAGAATTAACCTCCCTTCATCTGCTATCTGCTAAATTCTACATAAAACTATAAAGGATAGTATTTACATTTCTAATTAGCACTTACCTGAGCCAATCCTGAGGGAACAGTTTTTACTTTTGGCTCCTCTGTCTTTGTCTTGCACAGGTATCAAGAGTGGAAATCTCAGAAATATGGAAAGCGTGAAACAAAAACAGCAAGCAGAGGCGTGATTTAAAAATGTCAAGCTCTAGTAAAAGGAACTTTTACTAGTGAATCCTAATGCTGAGCATATATTAAGTTCTGCTTTGCCAAATACAGTTTTATATATCCCCAAGTGAACCATCAGTGTAATAATGTGAATTGTACTATTGAGTAGACGTTTATGTAATTCTCCCAGAAAACACAGTTTAACTCTCAGCGCTCCTGCAAGCTGTACATCCTCATACTTGCAGAAGGACAGACACCACTCTTGCAGGGTGTCCCAGCCTGGCAAACAACGGTCAAGTCCTTTTCCCTGCATTTGTTGGGGACTATGTCCCCCTAAATGTATAGCATTAGGGCAAGTCAATAGAAAAATGAAAGTGTGGGACCTCACTGTCTGAAGGAACATATCTCTAAATTTATAATTATGAAATCAGGTCTCACTGGCCACTATTTTAGTATTTAGTATAACAAAAAAAAAAAAAAAAAGATTTCCTAGCATTCAAGCTAACCTACCATGGAGTAAGAACTCCTTCCCATGTTGCCATAATCCTCACCACGCTATCTCTCAGCAAGGTAAAGTGGTGGTTTTGTCACTAATCTAAATCTCCCTCTCTCTCTCTCTCTCTCTCTCTTTTTTTTTTTTTTTTTACCACCTGAGGAAGCACTTGCATTCCTGACAATGAGAGCTCAAGATCCACGGTGATTTTGCTGGAGATATCCAGAACATATGTGAATACTAATAACCTAGCCATGAACAAATGACCAAGTGTTGCATTTCTAGGACCAACAGCCAGGCTGCAAAAGACCATGCACTGAGTGAAGCCGTGCTTAGACCATAGATTCTGAGTTCAGATGAAGACCTATGCAATAAGACAATCAAGGCACATTATCTTTTCTTTTGTGCAATAGTTTCATGGTAGCACAAGACTTAAGCAATAGCTCATACCCCTTAGTTTTGAATTTGTTGTGGATGTGTAATGCCATGTTAATAGCTACATTATACCTTGGGATTTAGTTTGAGAACAACAAATATATGGCTTCTGATCTATAAACACATTCACAAACTAGAGTTGCACCAGAATTTTATCTTTTATTTATTTAACTGGGGAATGTATGTTGCCCCTGTTTGTTACTGAGAGCTTTTCAGTCTTACCAATGAGAATCATCACTCATCTAGGATTGCTCAATTTATTCTCATACATTGGCTGCAGAGCTTCTGTTGTAATTTATTTCCACAACAGTAATATACTGTGATGTCACCGGAGGCTTCTGTGGGACTCTTTCTCTTTGAGTCTCTTTTTATTCATGAAGGTCTGTCTTGGGCTGGTTCTTCTCTTTTCTTATGGTTTCTCTAGATAATCTCACCCCTTGTTTCACATCAGCAAATGCAAACATATTTGCAGATCTGCTCCATGTTTACCTCCCACACTCAGAACAGAGCTCCTGTGGCTGTCCTGCCATCAGGCAGAAGCAATGTGATTTTAGTCAATTTTAATTACCAGTGACTGCTGAAAATACGCTGGTATTCTGGGAACTGAAATATTTCAAGTCAAATTAAACTTGAGGAAAAACAAAATTAATTGTTGTAACTAAGGATTCTGACTTCCAAAGGACTTTTTTTTTTTTTTTTTTGAGAAATTAAAGCCCCCAAACGAGCACACAGCTAATGGGAACAAGGCTATGAAAATTACCACAACATTTCTGGGAAAAAATAAAATAAAAATCATAAGCTCAGATGAAATTGAAGAAGAAAACAAAATAACAAAAAAAAATGTAATACAAACATTTAAGAGAAAGAGATGGAGTAAAAAAGAGGAAAACAGACTAATCACTTGGGCAATGATGGAAAATATTGTAGTCTCAGTAGCCTACACAGCTTCAAGGCAGATTTTAAATTATGGAAAGCAGTTAAATACAAAGAAGCAAAAAGGAAACCAGATAAAATGTAACAGTAGCTATCAAAGGTGACTTGTGTCATACAATATCTGTGTTCAATAAGAATCTGATTTTCAAAAAAAAATTCTAAACTGCACAATGGATCATATCCATCTGGACTTACATGTAATAGATGACAATCTACCCCATATAATAATTTATTGCTGAAGTTGGAGAAGCAAATATAAATATGAGCACTGTAAAGTGATTGACTGGATGGATTTATTGTTTGTTTCTTTCTTTTTTCCTTTTTGTTTCTTTTTTGTTGTTTTCATTATTTCAGAGATAAAATTATGTCAGATGTTGAAAATGAAACCGGCATTTATTTCTTATTGAAACCGGCATTTATTTATTATTGAAAATGAAACTGGCATTTATCAGAGAATTTTTCAAAGGTAGGGATGAAACTTGGAGTTGTTTTTTTCTCTTTTCACATCATTTTCTCTTCTCTCTTCATCATCATCAGTGATCTGATACATCAGTGGGATATTTTTCAATGATGTTTACAGGCGGTTGGAGTTATCATTAATTTAGAAAAGGCTTGGGAGATCATACATGAAGAATGGGATGACTGAGATCTGCAGTTACAGACATGGGCTGAAATAGCAAGAAAGCAAAGCAAGAAAGCAAGAAAAAGGAAGGGAGGAAGGGAGGAAGGGAGGAAGGGAGGAAGGAAGATGGATGAAATCCTAAAAATAAATCAAACGATTTCTGAAAGAGATATTCTGAGGTCCAGAAACATCTCCAGTGTAGGAGAAAACTTAGCTGCTAATGAGATGTTCTAGCATGGTGACCAGTAGTAGCTGAGGACTCATCTTAACTGAAGAGAGTCCTTAATAACCCAAGAGATTCCAAATTAAAAAATGCCCCAAAATGAAAACCTTCTCTTACACTGCTTCAGCTATATCTTATGTAGTACATTGTGGGCCAACTTTAGGCAAGCTAGCTAGGCTGCATGTAGGCAAGATGAAAACTCTGTGGGATGCTGAACCCAAGAGAAATCCAATTCAACTACTCTGGTAGCTACCTTAAATCTGTATCTCAATTGCCCACTTACAGAGCAATGGCCAGCAGTCCCTGAATTCAGTAGCTGGCAGAAGGCTTGGGGATGTCTGCATGCATACAAAGCTCTGTTTTGCTTTAAAGCATAAATTAAACCTTTACAAAATAAATACTAAAAGCTCCTTGTTTTTCTGTCATTACAGAAAGGAATGTTTTGCTCAAGGAACAAATAGCAGGAATATGCTGTTTAATCGATACATGGTAAACACTTAGATTTGTTACTGTCTAAGCGACTAATGAGATACCCAATTTCCTTCATTTCCATAGAAAACATAAAAAACAAAACTTCAAACATGTATTGAAAAGTTGCCTGCCTGCCTTTGAGCCGCACTATGACTGCTTAGCTCTGTAACTGCCAGAAGCATTTTTCCACCGGGGAGAATGGCAGAATATAAAAAAATAAAATAAAATAAAATTTGAATGGTAAGTAAAATTCAAATTGGATTTGTGTCTGTGAGGAGAAAGCTAACAAACCTCCTCTTTGAAAAAGAAGGCATTTGAGATAACAGAGACTGGTAAATGCAGATAATGTAAATAGGACCAAATGGTATCAGGGCATTTACATATAAATCATATTTGTACAAGACAATAAAATATTTACAGGTAGAGTTAAACTGAAAGATCATTTCTCTGTTAAAAAAAGGGGGGGGGGGGGGGGGGGGCAAAAGGAAACAAAAACTTTTTGAGGCAAACTGTGTTATAATCAAGTTCTCAGAAATCCATAGCAATGGCCAAGCTACTTCCTTTAAATGGCACAAGTAACTTTCCATGTGCATGTTGGAAAAGTGTAAGTGGATGAGTGAGAAGAAAGCAACAACCACAGGCTGAGAAGGACTCTGTGCTAAGGAAAATCCTGTCCCAAAGAGGATCTTTACTTCTTTGTCCATGATAAGGCAGATGCCTGGTCAGACATAGGCACACTGAGGAAGGAGGAGCTATTTCCTTGCCTTGCAGCCCAGAGCAGAGAGCACAGATGTGGCATGAGCAGGAACATTTGCCCTTGTGATAGTGCAAAAGGTTTCCAGAATATTCAGGTGGAAAGGGCAGAGGATTTTGGAGGAAAAAGTCTGACCTTCTGCCACCTCCCACTGTCAGAGAAGGTAGAGGAATGAGCACGAAACAGGGGGGCCTCGAGATGGGCACCAAGACAGGTTGGTAAAAGCAGTAGTAGACAGACACATGTCTGGCAACGGGAGGGAAGACATAAAGAGTAAAAATATGGGAGAGAAAGGAGTCAGCAAAAGCCAGTTAGTGCCAAGCGATCCTGGCATGAAGTTACATTGAGCTTCCCTTTCTTCTCCCAGCACTGACTGCTCCTGCACATGGGCACTGGTTTCCTCAGCAGAAAGGAGCCCTCACTATGTTATTGACGAAGGAAATTCACGACAGAGGTGTTTATACCTATGTTGTGTGGAGCAGTGTGCTTTGTCATTTTTAAAGTTCATGACAGCTTCTGAAAATATAAGGCAGAAGTAAAGCTCAGTCTGGACCTGGACTAAACTTATGATACCATTTGTCCCCAGACACCTACACCTAACCACAAATTTTATCTGGAGTGATCTCACGTCTATGCCGTGTGTGGTGAAATTCTGTCACTTTTATATAACTGCTCTCAGAAGAAATGTTGCTCTGCGTTTTTGTCTGAAATGCCACCTGACAATATCAAAAAGACTAAGTGTTGCCCAAGGACTAAGCTGAAATGTCAGATGGTGGCTCACAGCAGTGCTCTGTAATATTCTTCCAGCACAGACCGGCTGATTGACTTATTGGCTACCTGGAAATATCCTCCAGCGGCATCAACTGCAGAGGTGCTAATAAGAAGGATCTCATTCCTGCTGCATAGTTTTAGTATGGAAAAAAAATGATAATTTGAGCAACAGAACTGATGAAGCCTAATCCCCTTTGCCATCAGTTCCTTATGGATTTGGGCGGGGGGGAGAGGGGGGGAGGGATCAACAATAGCTTGTCCTCTATAAAGGCACTGCTGCTGTCTCTTTCATTTACCCAGCTGCTTATTTTCAGCTGAGTAAAATATTCTAGTGTAGGTTGGAAGTTGTCTACAGTTCAAAAGTTAAGAGAGTAGAACAGAAACACAGACACGTACAAAGACACAGAGGCCAAGGAAGCTTTATTTCCTTTGGGGACCAAGCTTAAGAATAAGCTGTAGCAATGACTTCCCAGACAGACAGAAACAAGACCCATCAATAAAGAAAAAATTGCAACCTAAATAGATTTTAATAGTGATCTCAGTATTTGGTATGGGTTTGGCTGCTAAAACAATGTATAGCACTGCAACTTTCAGGTGTTTGCTTCACATTCAAACAGATTATTGAAGAAATAAGTCATCATGGCAACAGTCAATGGTGGAGTAAATGCTCTGAATAATTTTTTTGAAGACCAGATTTCTCTGATACAGAAAGCCATTGCACTACAGCCCACTGAGACTGGGTGGGCTGTAAGCTCACAGCTGCACCAGAAGCAGTGCTGGGGGAGCACTGCAAGGATAAAGTGCAAGGATAAATCATATATCAGACACAATTGACAATCAAGCTCTTTCAAGATAAAGAAATATATGTCATGCCCACCTCACAACACACCTTTGGTGACCAAACTCTTTCCTTTCTCCTGGGAGGAAGCAGCCTGGGCACTTTCAAAAAGTGAGCAGTGGACTCCCTGAAATGGTGGTGGGACAATGGCCAAAGACAACAGGAGTAGCTTGGTAAGCACACGGTCTAGGAGGTAAGAAAGGGATCTAGCTTTGCTTTCCTGCATTATATCAGTTTTCCCTTGTCCCTGAACACACATCTAGCTGTTAGGGTCGGCCCTGAAGAGGGCTGTGCTTGCCAGGGTAGAGCTGGCATAGATGCCCTGGGCAGAAGTCACCCTCAGCTCCTCTGCTCCTGTTTATAGCAAGCACCTTGTGTGACTCCCCACGTCAGGACACAAACGAGACTGCTCATTAATATTCTGCTAACAGCACACTTCCCTCTCCCTTGCTCAACAGAGGGAATATGAAAAGGACAAAATCCTGTCATTCTGTTTTCCCTTTCATTCATCCTACTCTAGGGATATCTAGTGCAGTTGTGATAGATGTGGTGGTCCTTTTTCAGGACTGAATCCATCTCCTCTTTCCACCCTAGTTACCCCATAGTTCCCACAGCACTCTGCAGTCAAACCCTGCAGCACTCTATTTTTAAATATTTTTAGAGACATTATAGCTCTCGCTGCTTCCCCCTCTGAAGCTGAGAGCCCAGATCATTTAATTCCTTGTGATGGAGCATCTTTGTAACAGTTCCCTGCACATTTTTGGTTCTTCCTGGCAGCTGTTTCTGCACCACTTCTCACCTGATACCACTCCTCAGGCCAGGAAATGTCCTCCAGGGTGCATACTGAGTCTCCTTTGTTTTTGTTTTCCTAATTGTATCCTGTAAATAATCCATACCTTATGTTTTTCTATCTCTCTGTAAGCACTCTCTGACACAGCATGTCTATTACTACCCTGTTGCAAGTACCTTGCCCATGCTGGTGCAGCATCCTAATTGTTCCTGACTCAGCATATTAAAGATATCTTATTTCCAGGATGAAAATGAACATAGACAACTACAACAATTTTTGAATCACTGTAGAGATATCCCCTTAGTGAAATTTATTTTCATTTCATTTAATTCTGTAACACAATGACTATCACAGCATACATTAGGAACATCTTTTTCCAGACTGGAAATGTCAATTTGCTGGCATGCTCCCTAAGCCTAGCCTGAGATGAAAAGCCAGTGCAGGCAGCAGAGGCAGAAGGCTTGATGCCAAGTTGTATGATGCATTTCCTATATGTAAAAAGATCAGTCCACTCCTGAATGCCACCTCGAGGAGATTTCCAGCTCCAACAGAAAGAAACTAGAAAGGAAGGAGAGAGAGATTCACTTAAATTAGTAAGAATAGGCAGATGTAGGACCAAGAAGTAGGAAAAGGAGTCTGCAAAGGAAGAGAAATTGGAAGAAAAGAGGAACAGAATAAAAGGAAAGCATGGCAGAAAGAAAGATGAGAAGAGATGTGGAAAAAAGAGAGAGCTGGGAAAAGAAAATGCATTGGAGTTGAAACAGTGTGGAGTATGTACCATGATGGAGAAGGGAAAAGATGTATGTAAAGCATTGAGCGATGACAGGGGAAAGGAAGTCACTCTACTTGTGTTTAATATTGCCATTCGGATCCTAAAATTTTATTTTGATTCTCAGCAGTGGAAAAGATCTTCAGTGGTATTTGGAACTAGTTAGCACAACAATCAAAACAATGATCAAAACCCAAGACTACTGTATGTTACTGAGAAATAAGATATACATGTAAACACAAATTACCACATTAAGGGGCTATTAGTTGCAAGACCCAACACGACATATAACAAAGTGTATCATCTTCTCAGCTCAAATAACCAGGACATGTGACTGAGGTTCCCTAAAGGGGAATTCAGACTGAGCTGGTTTTGCCACCAGACTCATCCATTGCCTTTCATCTTATTAAATGGTGTGTACAGGGTGGCTATTTTGATTTTTTTAATGTCCTTACAACTCTATACATCTAGTCAGCAAGTAAAAGATAATAGTCCTCATTGCAAATTGTCATTCTAAAAACTATGTACTCATCCTACACATGCCATCTTTTTCAAAGCTATTAAATAAATAAATTAAAAAAAAAAAAAAAAACAGTTTCTATCCTTATATTAAAAGGTATAAATGCACAAAAAGATTTCAGGCTGCCCAGAGATGAGGAAGGCCAAAATTTAGTCCAGCACTGTTTCTCTGCCCCATGACTCCATGCAGCTGGGGAGAAGATCTTAACACTTCATCTCCTACATTTTTTTCAGGCTAAGCTGTATATAGCATGTAAGATTAGTATTTGCATATGGGCAACATTTCCAAAAATTTCATTTAAAACCTCAAATATCCCCCTTACCTGGCAGACCAGGCTCCAGTTAAACGTGAGAAGAGAGGAAAAGTCTGAAATGTGTCTCTAGCTTCTCAGATTCTGTTGCAATATTACTGTACTGATTTCTTTCCCAAAGAGAGCTAAAAATGAGATTTAAAAGCTCAAGGGCATGAAAATCAAGAAATACTGAAAAACGTTAAGAGAGATGTGTTTTCCTCCTGTAGCTTTGTCCCAAACTAAAACCTTTAATTTCTGCCTTCCTTCTCATGTGTTATTTCTATGTTTACATCCTTTTCCTGATCTGCCTGAGTGCAGGTTGTTCAGTTCTTGATTTTGACTTTGACAAGTCTTCCCCACCCAATACAAAGTGTGTTTCACAGATAACTGTTGTGGTTTTCTGCTTTCAGCACAGCATTTACCCCTTTTTATCCTGCAGTACATCAACATAACTTGATTGGTCTTTGTTGGCAAGGTACTTCTTCACCAAGGCTTACTCTGCAGAGTATTTCTTACACAACTGATTTATAATCCTTTCCTTACACCCCAAATGATGTCCATCATGAACCCCTACTTTAGATTTATTTTTCCATTTCCATCTCCATGGTTTTTCTCTATAACCTCTACCTTAAAATTTGTTTTCCAAATGCCTTCAGAATGATTCCCTTGTCTTCCTTCATATTACTGTTTATGATGCTCCTCTTTTTTGTGGTTTCTGTAAGCTTTTACCACATAAACTACTACTATACTGCAGTCACTGTTTCACTCATTTGTTCCTTGGTTCGCAGCTTCTGGGGAAGGGTCTTACACCCAACATATTTCTCAGTATCCATCTGTGGTCTCACAGTTGTCCCTCATCTAATAAACTCTTAAATCAAGCTGTGGTAGCCAACAGGATGCTGGCTTCTGGACAATGGTTACTATATTTTCATTATAATTTGTATGGTAATGATGTGAAATGTTTTGCAGTCAGAAAGGATGTGTTCACTGGGAGTCTCTAAAACAAGTAGTTTAATAGAGCCATACTACTTTCCTAAAGCTGTACCTTTTGACCACACGTTAAACAACAAGCAGAAATAATTAATATGCACAAAATATGCATGAAAAAAAAATACACATTTGTATCAAAAATATTTGTTACATTCTTTCTTGTTACTTCCCACCAAGACAGAAATGACTCACCGGCATGCAAGTGATATGACATCTACAGTTAATAAGGACAGCAACAATATTCTTCTACCTACAATAACTCTAATTCCAATTTTCCTCTTGGTGAGCAACACTATGTAATTTTCCTTTTAGTATGCTCTGAGTGTTACTCCTCATTGAAAAGAGTACGGTAATCATAACTTCATCCCTTACAAAACAGTAATTAACACTGTCTTCGTGTATAGCTGAACAGCATTGTCACTCTTTGGATGTCAAAGTCTTGAGCTCAGGTAATGTAAAACAAAATTATTCCCACTTTTGAGACAGAAAGGTAAGCTTAGGTTACTGAGCTGTGGGACTAGCAGTGTTTTGTATTCTGGTTGATTATCAAGGTATTACCGGATTTGGTTCAGTTTTGCTGAAGAAGAAACTGATAAACTCTCTTCAACAACTTTTTCTTAAAATTCTTGTCCATCTACTCCCTGACTTTTTGTGGTATGTTTAGTGATTTTAGAATTTAAATCTATAGAGCTTTTCTAATTGAAATTAAAAAAAAATGAATGCATATGCTTTTTCTTCCTTTTTTTTTTTTTTTTTTGTGTTGTTGCTGTTGTTGTGGTTTGGTTTTTTGTTTGTTTGTTGGTTGGTTGTTTTTTTTCTCCATCAGGAAGACATCCAAATACCAAAATGATGATGTTTTCTAGTAACATAGCTGAAAGGACAGCACTGTGCACTTTAAAATATATAGCAAGAAAGGAATGGAAGGAATTTCAAAAAACCATTAGAAAGGGACAGAGTGGAGCTTGGGGAGATCAGGAGAAATATCTGTGCTAAGTTTGTATTACATGTGACTGAAAAGTCAAAAGACAGGAAAACATTGTGCTATGAAAGATGTGTGTACAGTGAACATTGCAGGCATGATTTACAATGTAGAGAAAGCACTTCAGAATGTAATTTGAAGAAAAACAAGGCTGGATAATGTCGCTACTCTTTAGGAAAAAAAAAAAAAAAGAGAGAGGACAGAGACATAACAAGATAGAAAATTAGATGAATAGGAACAGAAATCTAATCCCAGAGAGCAAGAGAAGGGAAACTTTCCCCAGCACTTGGCCAGAGAGTTCTGCATAAATCCTCTTGCACGTTTCTCGACTAGAAGAACAAAGGAGAACCAGGACAGTGGCACAAAGAGAGGATGGAGGGAGAAAAAAGGAGAGTATTATAAAGAACGAGCTGCTCTGTTTAACCTTGCACAAATTAAAAGTGAAGAGAGAACATGTGAGCTAAACCCCAGTTCCACAAATTTTTAAATGTGATATTGAATTTTCAAATTTGAGTGTTAGCAGACAGGGGGATGGGGGGCGGGAGGGAGGGGAGAGATTAAAAAAAAAAAAAAAAAAGCTTGTAGTTCTCATCTAAAGTGATAGATGTAAATAAAACAGTATTTCTGCCAAAACACTGATATTTGCAAATCAAAATAAGTTGGTTTTGGTTGTTTGGTTGTTTGGTTGTTTTGTTGTTATTGTTTAAATCTCAGAGCATTCTGCTAAGTTGCAATATCTATTTTGAGGCAGATATCCTCAAGTGCAGGATAAAAGGGAAGAATCACAGAATCACAGAATCTCTAGGTTGGAAGAGACCTCAAGATCATCGAGTCCAACCTCTAACCTAACACTAACAGTCCCCACTAAACCATATCCCTAAGCTCTACATCTAAACATCTTTTGAAGACTTCCAGGGATGGTGACTCCACCACCTCCCTGGGCAGCCCGTTCCAGTGCCTAACAACCCTTTCAGTAAAGAAATTCTTCCTAACATCTAACCTAAAACTCCCCTGGCGTAACTTTAGCCCATTCCCCCTCGTCCTGTCACCAGGCACATGGGAGAACAGGCCAACCCCCACCTCACTACAGCCTCCTTTAATGTACTTATACAGAGCGATAAGGTCACCCCTGAGCCTCCTCTTCTCTAGGCTGAACAAGCCCAGCTCCTTCAGCCGCTCTTCATAGGACTTGCTCTCCAGGCCCCTCACCAGCTTCGTCGCCCTTCTTTGGACCCGCTCAAGCACCTCGATGTCCTTCTTGTAGCGAGGGGCCCAAAACTGAACACAGTACTCGAGGTGCGGCCTCACCAGAGCCGAGGTGCAGGGGGACGATCACCTCCCTAGCCCTGCTGGTCACACTGTTTCTGATGCAAGCCAGGATGCCGTTGGCCTTCTTGGCCACCTGAGCACACTGCTGGCTCATATTCAGCCGACTGTCCACCATCACTCCCAGGTCCTTCTCTGCCTGGGCAGCTCTCCAACCATTCCTCTCCCAGCCTGTAGCTCTGCTTGGGGTTATTGCGCCCCAGCACTCTTCTGTGTATTATCTTATGCGTTTCTGAAAAGGAGCTGTCCCCCTGCAGGCCCGTGGGTTCCACATGGAGCAGATCTCCACGCTGCAGCCCCCCCATGGGTGGAGGAGCCCCCGGTGGAGCAGGTGGATGTGGCCTGGAGGAGGCTGCGGCCCATGGAGAGCCCCCGCAGGAGCAGGCCCCGGGCTGGAGCTGCAGCCCGTGGAGAGGAGCCCCACGCAGGAGCAGGGGTCTGGGGGGAGCTGCCCCCACCCGTGGGGGACCCGTGCTGGAGCAGTTTGCTCCTGGGGTATGGACCCCGTGGACAGAGCCGTGTGGGAGCAGTGCTTGGAGAGCTGCTGCCTGTGGGCAGCCCCCGCAGGCTCAGTTGGGAAGGACGGCATCCTATGGGAGGGACCCCACAGAGAGCAGGGGCAGGGAGGGACCCTGAGGGAGCGGCGGAGCCCAAGCGTTAGGGACTGAGCGCAGCCCCCATTCCCCTGCAGCACTTAGAGGGGAGCAGGTGGAAGAGGGTGGATGGGGGGAAGGTGTTTTTAGTTTCTCACTGCTCTGGCTTGTTAGTAATAGCTAATAAATTATATTAATCTCCCTGTGCTGGATCTGTTTTGGTACATTATGATAATTGTTTAGTGATCTCCTGTCTTACTCAACCCAAAAGCCCTTTCATCGTTATTTTCTCCCCCATTCTCTTTGAGGAGGGGGAGTAAGAGAGCAGTGTGGTGGAGCTCAGCTGTACAGCTGGGTAAAACTGCCACAGTGAGCCAGAAGAGAACTGTTTGATCTGTATTGCTCATGGCATCTGATAACAGAGAAATAAAAAATGAGCTAAGCTCTTAGAATAAAAGCCTTTAGATGGAGTCTGTGATCCATGCTAATTTACCAAGGAGATCAACCAAATACAGAGTTTTGCTTATTATCAGCGCACTGTGGACTCCCCACTTTCCTACTAAACCAGTGCTAAATACAATAATATGATAATAAGCCTACATTTACAGCTCTTTCTTATCTCCACTCCTGTTGAGATCTCAAGTCTCTCTTGTTCACATTGGGGCCACAGACTCTCTTGTCTCCCACCTTTGCGTTTGGATGATGATTTTTATAGACCATTTAGGCCTGTTGACTTTTGCTTCTGTTCCATGCTCCATGGGGAAGTCAGCGCTAAAAGCAACACAGTCATTAAGACATAAAACTAAAAATAAAAGCTTGTAATTGGGTGTTCAGAAGTGATTTGACAAATTGTATATTATGTTCCTCTATATTGCTATGCTTAAATGGACAATTTTAATATTTGCTTTACAATACTTCATGATCGTTGTCCTATGCCTCAATGCTCTTCAGTTCAATGACCAGAGGAAACCAGAGACTGGTGAACACATTCAAGGGGATGTGGACGAGTAGACCATGTACGAAGTTTTTCAGGACAAAAAACACAGGACAGAATAATGAGCACAAAATCTGTTTTAAGCCATTCTCTTCCCTTTCTCAGGTGCCTAATAACTAGAATTCTGCTACCCAACTAAAAGCTACCTAATGTAAACAGTGATGTCCTCATTATTTATTCTGTTTAACCCTTATATTTTAATTGTTTTGTCGTTGTAGAAAAAAAAAAAGTATTAAGTATATATCTACACAATGACTAGACCATGGACTAGTGCTAGGACCTGTTTTATTAAACGACCTTGTCAATGACCTGAACAAGGGAGTCCATACTAAAATCCCCAAGTCTGTAGATGATACTCAGCTCTTTGCAGTAGTTCAGTGCAATACCAATGGTAAGCAACTCCAGGAAGACCTCATGTGGGCAAAAAAGTTGTCTATTAAGTTCAAGGCAGGTGCAAAATGATGTAAAAAAAATAAAAATAAAAAAATCTAAAGCTTATCTCTATGATGCTGAACTCCATTTCATCAGGGAAGATATCTTGGAGTCATCATTGATAGGCCCCTAAATCGCAGAATGAACACTGGCAGATGGAAAGGAGGCCAAGAACATAGTGAACATCATTAGGAGGGGAACTAAGAATAAGGCAATGGGCATCATTTGGCTACTTTAATAAGACAATGAGCATCATTTTGCTACTGTATAAGATCAAGTCTACATCCTGAGTCCTGTGGATAGTTCTGGTCTTTATATCTCAAGAAGAATGGAGTGGAGTTAGACTAAGTGCAGAGAGGCTTAAAAGGATGGAGCTCTTTGTTTTAGGAGGAGACCTACAAGAAAATGTTTTTTGAGGTTCAAAAGACCTTTAAGGTGGAAAGTAAATTGAATGCAGAACTATTGATCATCTATTCTCACAGCATATCTCAACTGTAATGTCCCTTATACCAGAGTCTTGGATGCCAAGGTAGCATCAGGGTAATTGACCACTGAAAATGCCAAAGTTTGCATACATTTAAATAACATCAACCTTTTCTAGTGTTGGATGTGGAATATCCATCTGGATGGGACTTGATCTGACCTGTCAGGATAGTTCTTTGGTTAATTAGATCTCTGTCCCCTGGGCTGTGTAGTGCATCTCCTCAGGTTTCCCCTAGCAAGCATCAAACTGTTGAAGGAAACAAACTCTTCCCGCAGCTACCCTATACATTTTCCCCCAATTGCCACATGTTCACATAATTCCTAATATATATAATATGAAAATTAACTGATCGTAATTGTCCCCTTTTCAGTAAAAGATATGATAACTTGTTGATATAAAAGACTATATCTGCTCTGAAGAAGTGGATTACTTCATCCCTTCTATGTCCAGAACTAGAGTGCAGAGTGAAGGTTTGTATTCATTGCATATTTAGGGAGACAAAATATTTCTCTTTTTTGCCTGTTCACTAATACAGGCTTATTTTATAAGCATTCATATGAGATTAATGAGATTACTGGTAAAATCTTTCCTCTAGTGAACAAATGATGATGTTATAGTCATAGAGAGAAGCCTACTGTTATCTTTATTTTCACATTTGAAGAACCATTAACTTCTGATGTGACTACCAGAGCTCGTATTTAATGAGGAGCTGTTTACACTGACAACTACATAGAGGCTATTGAGCTGAAATATTCACACTGAGTTAAAAGAGCAACAAGTATATGCTTATATCCTTAAGAATATCCTTCTTACCCATCAAACGGTAATAGTACTTACCTGTGGTAACATACTGCTGCAAACTGATCTTACATTCATTAACATATGATTCTTGTGGCACAGTTTCCCCTATGTAAAATGGGGGTGATAACAGTAAGAACTTGGCTATAAAAGTAATATTTTCTTCCATCAAAGTCAAGTCATGCATATAACTAATGATTGCACATTATTTGGGTATTTGGGTGCTTTGCTCAAGTTGTTCAGTATCTTCCCTGTGTGTGTCCCTGTGTGTGAATATACAAAGAAATGGGTATAACTAATTCTGGAACTTATTCTTGGCATTTCTTTTAGAGAGTTTGGCTCATCAACTTCCAAAAGATCTGCAAGAGCCAAGAGCTAATTTCATCAGAAAACTATTAATGGAAAGAGATATGGTACCCCAAAGATTGCCTGTATGAAGAATTCATTAGACTATGGTTCTTATTCCTGATAAATGTAACACACAAGAGCAAAGGAAGTCTTCCTAACTCCTACTCACTTATCAGTGAAGTTCTAATTGCCCTCTCTCACTTGAACTGATGCACATACAAAGAAACCTATTAATTGAGTTCTGCTAAGATAAAATTTGTGAGGAAGAGAAATTAACCTCCATGGTCTAAGTCTAAGAAAGATGAAAGCCTCTGTGAGTTATCTTATAATTTTTTCTTTTTAGGAAAATTGTTCAGTCTTTGTGAGGATAAGATTTATTACTATTGCTATTGTTATTACTAAGACTTATTATAATGATAAAAAACAAAATAGAAAACACAATGGAGAAAAGGACTGATAAGCAAGTTTTTGGACAACTGAAAGGGATGGCTGTGAGGTGGCAGTGTCAGTCTGGCTACTACCACAGAAAAAAATTAAAGACAGAGAGATTTTCGACTAAACCAAGGTGCTAGTGCCTCTGGGTGAAACAAAATGAGTGTCAGTGGTAGAGAGTACTTGGAGCAGCTGGCTCCAAGCATGCTAGAATCTACAACAAAGGTTAAATGTTTCTTCTTATCAATTTAAAGGGAAATAGATTTGTGGTCTAATCAAATCTGAGCTTGTGGCATATTATTCTTTACCTAACACTACCTCTATTTTAAAAAATAAATAAATTCATCTTCCCAGCTAAAAGTGTACATCAATATCTCAATACAGTGAAAGCAGATATCACAGATATTTATAGATGGAAGACGTGTATATAAAGCTATAATTTTTTGAATCTGGGCCATCAAACAGAAAGGTTTACCCAATTCTGTTTGTTTGTTTGTTTGTTTTTAAGTGGTTTTAGGAGACCATTATAACACTAATTTGAGCAGCTCTGTGTTTGCTGAAATAGATATGACCATGTGTCTAAGCCATCCCAGACTGATACATGCATAACCTGTTCCCAAAACCTCAGCCAGGTACTTAGCCTGTTTGAGTGTTTTGCCAACTTTACCAGAGAGCTGTGAGAAGACAGGCAAGCCTACATACTGGTAGAAGGAGCAAGCTACTTCATAGAAAAATGTGGACCTTTAATCTCCATAGTGGGTGCAAATGCTTGTTGCAGGACATTGTAACTTCCTGCTTAAATATGAGCATGTAATGGAAAATGTGACTGATTCAATATTTGCTGCCTTCCCTGGTACAGATATAGGGAGAGGAGACTGTGTGACCTTCTTACATGGGACAGGCAAAGCCCTAATAATCTGACCAATAAATAATGTATCTGTATACTAATCCAGCAATATGCAACCAAAGCAATATCAATGACCGTAAGAACTTGGGCAAAAGCAGTTAAGATCTGGACTTTTCAATATAATGCAAATATTCTACCACAGTAGACCAATGCTCCTCCGGCATGCTCCTTTTCGTCCTTTTTGTATAAGGTAAGCTTGCTTTTTTTCATTTCCTAGTGTCTCTGTACTTGCAAAAGAAAGGCATACTGATTTAGCTACTCCAGTGGCTTGGTTTATGTTCACAAAGCAAGATAGGCTCTGTTTTTTGTTTTGTTTTGTTTTCTGGTTTCTGGCCCCTTTGAAGGCAGAAGTTTAGCACCAGAGCATATAGAAATGGACCTAAAATCTCCAGATGCTACACTCACATGGTGACTGCACTCCCAGACAAAAGGACAAAGGAAATTGTCATTTCTGTCCAGAAGATGGAAAGGAAAGGAAAGGAAAGGAAAGGAAAGGAAAGGAAAGGAAAGGAAAGGAAAGGAAAGGAAAGGAAAGGAAAGGAAAGGAAAGGAAAGGAAAGAAAGGAAAGGAAAGGAAAGGAAAGGAAAGGAAAGGAAAGGAAAGGAAAGGAAAGGAAAGGAAAGGAAGGAAAGGAAAGGAAAGGAAAGGAAGGAAAGGAAAGGAAGGAAAGGAAAGGAAAGGAAAGGAAAGGAAAGGAAAGGAAAGAAAGGAAAGGAAAGGAAAGGAAAGGAAAGGAAAGGAAAGGAAAGGAAAGGAAAGGAAAGGAAAGGTAGGTGAATTAAGCCCTGAAGAAAGGCAGATGTTATGTTGTCCTTGCGTTACTGTCTCCTGACACATACAACAAGTGTTTTGTCTCCCTTTAGGATCTGAGATTCAAGTAAACAGTATGGGGTATTGCCTCTCTGAAAAGTCAAAGAATAAAATTGGACCTTGTCCTTGGAAACACTCAATATAGACAAAGTGCATTATGGTGGCCAGGGAGGTGGGCAGCAGGCTCTCACAGAACTAACTCAGATAAAACAATTATCTGAAATTGAGGTGCATGTAGCCTTGGGGGACTTGGCCCCTGAACCTGTTGTGTGCAGAGGATTAGCAGATTTTCAAACAGTGGTTGTGATATACTGTGCAAAAGTCAAGCAAGAAACCTTAATTTTCAGGAGAGCGATAAAATTCTCATAATAATCAAAATAATACGAATAGCTGAGTTTCAAAGGGGGAATGTTAAGATTGACCTTAATACAAGATAACAATTTGGTTTGTGAAACAGTCAGTCTGAAAAGGACACAGTCCTGACTGTGAAGTTTACAGTGTAACTGAGCATAGACTTTCACATATTAGGGACTGCCCAGCATGCATGCCTCTAATTTTAGTTCCTCTTCATTTAACCCCTGTTGTATCAATTGCTTTCTATCACTGTCTCATAAAACTTCTTTTTTTGATTAGATGTGAGTGAGTGACTCACAGTAAACCATGTGTTTAGTAGGAACAGAAAATTTTTAGTTTGTATCCACAAATAATTTAATTTTTATTCGCTTTGTTGCTATGCCAAATAATTTAATGAATGTTTTCTGAAACAAAATGTCAGCCTGTGGCATAATTACAAAGAGTTCAATAGATGTATTCCTACCTGTAGTCATTATTCTTGTAAATCTGCATTCAAATAGTAGCTGGCCTCAGTGACTGATGTAAACACTCAATGTCACAAATTACCTGAGCTTCCAAATAAACCTTTCCTATAGCTAAATCCCAGGTAAGCACTCAAAATTTATTCAGCCTGTATATTTAAATGAATATGATATTACAGATTTAAAAAAAAAAATGGAAAAAACAAAAAACAAAAACACAACAGTTTATCTATCACTTTGAACCTGAGACAGATTCATCAGTAGCAACAAGTGTTTAGAAGAGCAATTCATACATGTTCTTGTCTTTTGAGTTTTAATAAATATTTTCAATGTTTTTTTGTTTTTGTTTTGTTTTGTTCTTCTTTTTGATCTGCTTCTTAAGCCCCATAGTAATGTGTGGCAGAAATGAAGCCAAGATGTGACTCTGCAGATACAAAATTAAATTCTCCACTCCTACACATCATCAAATGACATCAGTCCCATGTCATGTTTTTCTCCACAGAGGGCTTCTTCCTGTGCATCACAGCATCACGGTCACTACCAGCACCATGTCCAGGCTAAGCCAGTTTTCCAAGTTCCCTATGTACAGAGGGCAATTATACCATGACTTTTGAATACTGCAGATAGCTGAGAACCCCATCCAAAAAAAAAAAAAAATTAGAGAGAGACTCATACACAGCTCATACCACAACCAAGTTAGCCAGGTGAAGACAGGGTAAACAGAGTGTAGTAAGAGCAAAAGTAGCAGCACACAGATACATGGGCATTTATAGCTACAGCCATTGAAAATATTCAGCTATGAGTGAATCATTATGTAAGGATGCACCATGCTTTGCTTTACTTAATGCTGCCTTTACAGCTAAATTACCTCCAGCATTTTCTGTCTCTTCAGAAGCTGGTGCTATTTTCCAAAAAGTTACTTTGCCTACAAAGCCTGAAGTCTCAGCAATGCTAGGATGGGAGAGAGAAAATGCATAGTGAAATTGATTTCAAATGTTGGGTCCCAAGAAAAGAATGGCAGTAGAAGTTTGAAATAAGAATTTTGAACCAAAATGATTATTTTTTCAATCTGCCAGCAGGTTTCATGCTTGCTGGAGAAAAGGGTTGAGTCACATAAGCTAAAGATAGTGCAATACTATAAAGTCTATTCCCTTAGGAAATCAAGCAAGCAGTATACTTCAAAATGTCCACTAAACAATTTGTATGGAGGAAAAATAAAAGAAAATCTGTTGTCCCATGCATTCTATGTAAAACATGTCATCTAAGACTGCAGTGATATATGAAGGGTGGAGAGGACATGTTCAGAAAGAAGAAAAATTGAATATGCTACTGCTGCAGGCAGAAGAATGGCAAAATGGATTCTTTCCAAATATACATCATGAATTTTCAACCTGGTATGATGCCAATTAAAATTACCTGTCTCCAGTTACGTGGCACTGTACAACCACTATTGCATACTGCATTTAAAAAACATTTTTCTAAGACCAGGTGATTAAGCGTATCACAAGTGCCACATTATAGCAAATGTACCTGGAAAGGTTGTTACTTTCAATCTTCATCTTCATTTGCCTAAGCAGTGATGATGAAAGAACAGGATGCTTCAGGCAGACTCAGGTTAATGGGTATAAATTGTGCTCTGGAGTATTGACTCTCTCAAGTAAGTTATTGATTCCTATAAAACAGCCTAAACCTAATTATTTTTTATCTTACTGTAGAAAGTGTATAGGAAATAGCCACATGCATGTAAGCTAAAATTGTGAAATTAGTATTCAGTTTTCAGTTCTATATTTAATGAAGTGTGCTCCCCGTGAAGTTCAGCCAGAGATCAATTGGAAACTCTTCTCTGTCCATTGAAGCTTTCATTCCAAAGTACCCATTTCACACTGAAAGGCTGGGAAACACACATGACACACACCTAGCAGTTCATCCAGGAGTTTGGTGTCCAAGGCACTCTACATGCTGCAGAAGGTCCAGCAGATCAGATGCCTGAATTTAAATGGTCCACTTCCCAGATAAGTGCGCTGACCCCTAGGCTGCAGGTCAGTTGATGATGTGTTTATGTTAAACACATTTATTTTAACTTGGAATGTCATCCTGGATACAAGGAAGCTTCCCAAGGAAAAAATTCACAACTGGTGCATTCCTTCCAAAAGTTTCATGTCTGAGAAACTGATGTCTTGTAACAGAGGGGAAACAATATAACTCATGTTCCAAGCCACTCTGATTTGTATTAGAGAGATCAAAAACTGCTGACATGGGGATGTCACTCTACCAAGAGTGGGAGTGGGAGTGGGATTCATTGCTCAGACTGAAATAACTACAGTGTAGATATTGAATTAGCTACCCTCAAGTATTCCTATGTTCACTGGTAAAAGTCATTCCACCCTATCATGGAGAGCTAAAATAGATCAGATCACTCAAATCCCAATAGTGCTTTTTTCACTCTATTGCTTCAAGGCAACTTAGTGGTGACCAGCTGAAGTGTAGATTTCTGG
This sequence comes from Anas acuta, assembly GCF_963932015.1. Classification (NCBI taxonomy): domain Eukaryota; kingdom Metazoa; phylum Chordata; class Aves; order Anseriformes; family Anatidae; genus Anas; species Anas acuta. The sequence goes on from NC_088979.1 coordinate 78,697,308, forward strand.
GTAAGGTATATCCCAGTCCAAGGGTCCTTGCCCTGAAGGGATAAGGGGACAGAGAAGGGAAGTTATTTGCTTGTTGTCGTGCTCCAGACCAATCACCAAGAGGATCTGCATTTCTCTAGCCACTAGACAATATGGTTGCCTTTTCAGATTAAAATCCCATCCAGGACATTGAGGCAGTGTTGATGAGTATTTGGGAGTGTCAGAAAAAACATTCACTTCATACATAATTAGTTCAGTATCTATTGTTCCACTCTTTAGGCAGTCTGGTTACATAAAATGTCTTACTGCTGATAAAGACCTCAGCCTGGCACTTGGACACAGCAATCCTCATCAGGTAGTGCTTAGCAACTGATGTACCATAAAATGTAACACTTTTCCTTTTTAAGATGCAGATTTAATTAGAATTAAGTGACATTCAGCACAATGAACATTTACACCTTAAGCATCAAAAGTAATAACTACGCAATAATACAGCTGCTGTTTTCCACCTGTTCCTCTCAGACGCATATCTCAAATTTCCATGTGTTATAATGAAAATATTTCCATTTGCTATAATGAAGAACTTCCTCGGCAGATGTGTTTCTGTGGTTAGTTTGGTCTGTTTCAAGCTCCATGAATTTGCTTTACATTAGCAGGACTAGCCTCTGTCTCTTTTAGCCTGTGCTCAGGAAACCCTAGCACGCAACATCTGTCTGTCTCAAACTTCTACTGTTTTTCCCAGTTCACCTCTTCAGTCTTTCTGAGATGTTTCAAGAATAAGGAGGGTTTGTAACCAAAGAAGCCAGAAATAAACCTGTTGGAAGGGCCAGTCTTGAACTCAGTCTTCTGTGAATAATGTCACAACATCCCTTTGAACATGTATGTTGTCTGACAGGTCATCACATGTGTCTGCTTCTGAGCTTATGTCTTCTCAGCAGCAGAGCAATTCTCACTGTATCAAAACTGGTAATTCACAGATGCAAAATGAATGCCAGTTTAGATTTATTGCTCCATCTGAACTTCATTTGACTTAAATATCTACTTAAAGGGTTCCATTTTCTATTCATTTTTTGCAACATTAGCTTTGTCTTTCAGCCCCAGTGGAAATCACCTGGCCTCCCTTTGAATGAATTGAGTCCAAGTGGCCAATTCATTAGCGTGTTATAGGCAGAACTTACCACAGAAACTCTCTGCCAAGCATCCTGATAGCCAGTTGATGCAGAATAGTCAGCATCAGTGGAGTGATCATACCTCGTTATCTGTCAGAATATGTACATTAGTAAGATTATATACATGAATAAATGCTGACAACATCTGTAACCTCTTAAGAGCATAGCAGCACAAATGTGTTGACAAAGTTATAAAAAAAATAAGCACACCACATATTCTTTTGCATTTTTTAACCTTTATTTGTAATATATTTCAAGATTGATACTATAAACATTAGAGCATTTGTACAGGTCCATCTACGCCATCATCCCGTCTGTACTACAGATAGATTATCAAAAGGTTTTTGGAAACCACACAAGAAATAGGGGAGATATATTAAGCTTTTTCTCCTCACTCACATGTCCTCCCAGCAGTCTGTGGAATAGGGATGTACTGAACTCATGGTTATGTGTGTGTTTAATTAGTTTAATCACTGGATTTTTCACACCTTGGATTATGTTCTTTTAACCCATTTATAGCTTTTGCCTCCACATGTGTTAGTCATTAGTTTCACTGCTTAATTATGCATTTGGTGAAAAAATATTCATTTTCCTTTGCATTACAGTGGCTTCCTGATAATCTCACTAGGTACCTTTTAGAGATTCTGTTATGAGAAACAGTAAATGACTGTTCTTTAATCACTTCTGTACACTACCCATTATTTTATAGCTTACTGTCCTCTTCACATATTTCTCCTCCAGCCAAACCTGTTTAATTTCTTCGTATGGAAACTGAGATGAGATTTGATCGTCCTCAATTCCATTTTCTGCAGCTTTTTTTCTTTCTTCTATATGAAGAAAGATGGAGAATTCGGACCAACTTTGAATGCAATATTCAAAATGTAAACACACCGTGGATTTATACACAACATATTAAGGTTTTCTGGTTTGTTCTCTACTCTTTTCCTAATCATCCCTAACAAGCCCATTTGATGTGGGGTTTTTGTATTTTTTGTACCACTGCCAAGACTGAACTATTCTTTACAAAGAATGAACAGCAATAGTCTCTGCTCTGAATGATAATAGATAATTCTGAGCTTATAACTGTGTAAATATAGTTAAAGCTGGTTTTCCTTGTGTATGCTACTCTGAATCTATTAATACTGAATTTCATTTGCTCTTTTCTCCATAAAATAATATCCTCTAAGACTCTTTGATGAGACCTCCTTTTTCTGCTTTCTAAATTCTGATCCACAACAAATATTGCTGCATTAGTATTCAATCTTTTTTCTATATCATTTAAAATGCAAATCTCTTTTGTACTCCATCAATAACTACTCCATTTTAAAGACTGACTTTAAATTCTTAACCTTTGCATCCTACATTTTAATAAGCTTTTAATTCTGGAAATAACCTTTACTCTTACATCCATCTTAAGTGCAGGAATGTGAAAGAACTTGTCAAAACTTTTTCAGAAATCATCATAATACCATCTCCTTTTGGCTCCACGCAAGCTTCTAACAGTCATATTAAATTTTCTTCTTTGGAAAAAAAATGGAAATTTAGAAAATACTGATTCTTCCCGATGTTGTTGTACATATCCAGGAGCATAGCAGTTCTCTTCAATAACATAGTTTCTTCCAGTTTTCTAGGTAAAGAAAACATCCTAGTCTGTGATCCTCAATGACTTCTTTCACTTGATGTTTTTTAAAAAATTGATGTCACATTTCATTTGGACCCTTCTGTTCTTGTTGTAGTAGGACTGGTTTAAGACGTAGATACACATCACTAATAATAGTTTGGAATTTTCACATCTGAATTCTTTGAGAATACCATAAGGAATACCTGTTAGTCCTGTGTGTTTATTACCAATCCTTTTACATTTTTTTTCTAAGATGAATTCTTTGGGCACTCCAACTTGAGATAGCTCTTCTGATCCAAGAGACAAATTTATTTTCTACTCCTTTTGCAATAAATTTAACACCTGTTCTTTTGATGTCTCCTGTGATATTACACATTTTACATTGTATTGTTTGTTGATTAAATGTTTGAATCACAAGAGAGTCTTTCTCTAGGAAACTAACAAGTTTCACTAGCAAGACTTACTTAAGACTTACAGCATTACTTACTTCAGTGTTATCATATTTGTATTCTAACGCAGAAGCTTAAGTGACCCAAAGAGAATGCCATCTCCCCAGCTTAAACTAGTTTGCAGCAGTTTGAGATCTGTGTAACCGATGGAGTCTAAAGTATATGAAGCCGCTGCTCATATTTCTCAGGGAAGGTTTTGCAACTGGGATACATATTGCTTTTGAGCATCAGATTGATGTGAAAACAAAAGTCATGTGGTGGAATGATATGGATTATTGACTGCACTGCAGGGAGTATGAAAGCAGAAAGGAGTGCATTAGTGTGTACATATAGCTGAGCTAAACAAGGATGCCAAATGTTCCCCACTAAGAAGTATTTGAGCCATGACCTCTAATTAGCAATTTTCATTTTTTTCCGAAATACTCTTTTTCAATTTAACAGAAATCACTGCTAAGGGGAAGCCTTGTGGTTTTTTTCATGTTCATTTTGCAAATTGTTTAAGTACCTGAAAACAGTTGAGCTGCTTAAGAAGAGCATTGAGAAAAAGTAAATAAATAAAAATCTGTCAAAAAGGTGTGTGAAACAGCTACTTTCACTACTCTGAGACTAAAAAACAGAGTTTCCTCTGTGTGGGATTTTCTTCCTCCCATAAAAGCTCTATAAAGTGTTGTAAGGTTTCTCAGTGCGTTGCCAAAAGTACAACACAACTGCATAAGGACAGGCATAAATACCCATCCTTCATGAAGAGGTGTCAAGGGCACTGGCTCAAGGAGAAAGTCTGAAGTTTAGAAGCACAATCTGTGAGAAGCTGTTTACTTGCTAAATCACCCATCATATTTTCTTATTGCTGCGAAGAAAAGATATGCTTAATTTTCTTAAACTTCCAAAAGGGGGAAGCTTAAATACTGGGACAGTCACCACTCTCATCAAGTGTAAACAAGAGGAAAAAGACCAGAGGAATGTGTTCGGGATTGTTTTTTGCTGTCTTCCAGCTGGTATGGAGTAAAACAACTGGATCTCTAAGAAAATACAGTACAAGCCAGAAGGCCTGGGAAGACCCTCTTTCCAAAGAAAATGAGGAAGTGGGACTGAAAGTTCACATGGCATTAAAAACAATCAGCTACATCAAGCAGAAAGTTGGGAGGGAAAGAGAAAAGAATAATCACATCCACTAGAGGAACTTAGTGTAGTTCTTTAAACATGCTCTGAAGATACCTTGACAGATCATCTCTTCTTTCTCAGGTTGTTTACAGAATCACTTGGAAAACACTCATTAGAAATCCTACTGAGAGAGATGAAAACAGGAGGAGGAGATGGAGGAGGGTGTTTCCTCCTTTTTGTACATGTATGATGATTTTTGACTCTTTTTTTACAACCTTTGTATTTTTTTTATTTTTTTTTTATGACCTTTATTACCTTTGTTGTATATCAGTTAAGCAGAGGATGATTTGGTCACTTCAGGTAACTACTGTTTGGATTTTCTCCCAACAAGTGTAATCTCTAACTTCTTTTCTCTGTGGATTTACTGATGAGGCGCTGTCTTGGTAGCAGCTTTAGACAATTATCATATTGTGGGAAATGAGAAAAATCAGACCTGATTATAATTTTGACATGTTTTTGTCATTGTATCCATGCTCCCAGTTTGATTCAGGAAATTACCAAGGGCAAGTGGGAAAAAGATCATAAATCTTGTCAATTATTTTAACATACTTTTTTCATTATTATTTCAGCGGTATTTGTCTAATTTTCCTCTTAAATTCAGTGTTAATGTCTCCGTGGGAGATGTATTTTTAGGTATGTGAGCTAGGTCCAGGAGCATCAAATCAGCTTGTTCAGCAACTGTGTTACATGTGTCATAGAGTCACCTCATAGAGTCACCTCACCATACATGTCATTGGGAGCACCACCTTTACTTTCTGCCTCTGTTCCCTCATACAGTTTATTCGAGTATCAGAACTGCCGTTTAATGTATTGTCCTGTAGTGGAGAATGAGGGAAGAAAAAGGCAAAAATTATCTCCTTATCACCAGCACAGCAACTACTCTGTTGTTCTTACCAAATTTTGTCACACTCTAACCTCAAACTTTTTTTCTCCCAACAGCGCCTGCTTCCCAGGTAGAGAGGAAGTGCCCATACCAGGAGGTCTCTTTGCCTGGTTCCAACCCCCCTGCCACAGGCAAGGACACCTCTCACCAGACCAGGTTGCCTAAAGCCCCATCCAGCCTGACCTTGAACACCTCCAGGGATGGGGCATCCACAGCTTCTCTGGGTAGCATTTTCCAGGGTCTCACCACCTTCTGAGTAAAGGATTTACTGCTAAACCCTAATCTAAATCTCCCTCTTTTAGTTTAAAACCATTCCCCCTTTTCCTATTACTACCTGCCTATGTAAAAACTCACTCTCCATCTTTCTTATTGATGCTCTTTAAGTACGGAAGGGTCACAACGAGGGCTCCCTGCAGCCTTCTCTTCTCCAGACCAAATGTGCTCTCAAAGAGTTCTCTCAGTCTGTACTCATGTCTGGGATTGCCCCAACACAGGTGCAGCACCTTGCACTTAGACTTGTTGAACCTTATAAGGATTACAAAGGCCCCTTTCACAAGCTTGTGCAGGTCCCTTTGGATGGCACCCCTTCCTTTTTTTGTATCAACTGCACCACTCAACTTGGGGTCATCTGCAAACTTGCAGATGGATGCACTGGATCCCACTGAATATGTCACCGAGGAAGATACTAAACAGCACCAGTCCCAAGATGGATCCCTGAGGGACACCACCCGTCACCAGCCTCCACCTGGACATAGAGCCATTGACCACCACTCTCCAGGTGGTCAATGTACTCCCACCATGTTTCTGTGATAGCAACTAAGTCATAGCTTTCTAATTGCACTGTGGTTTCTAGCTCCTCCTCCTCGTTTCCCATGATGCTTGCATTGGTGTAGAGGCACCTCAGCTGGGCTATCAGCCACATCTACTTTTCAGAGAAGCCTTCTCTAAATCCTTCAGGAAAATTCACAGGTATTTCCCTGGTGCTTCCTGAAGTGTTGGTGTTTCCTGGCTCTTCTCTGTCACTCATAAGTACAACCCCCTTCCCCTGCTGAATCTAGTTTAAGGCCCAGTTAATAAGTCCAACTAGGTTGCTGCCCACAATAATCTTGCCACACCTGGTCAGGTGCACCCCATTTGGTATCAACATGCCCAGTCTCTCAAAAGTCTGTCTGATATTGTAGAATCCAAAACCATGAGCATCACATCATCCACACAGCCTGTCATACACCTGGTCCACTTGTCTCCTTCTTTTGGGTCCCAGACTCCAGCTGGGGGAATAGAGAACACTACTTGCACTCCCAGTCCCTCCAACATCTTTCCAAGGGATATAAAGTCCCTTCTGACATTGCAGTCTCCTCATTGCATCCTCATTCAGCCCTACATGAAAGAGTAGGAATGGGTTGTAGTACTCTGGCTTTACCAAGCTTGGTAGCATCTTTATGATATCACGAGTGCGGGCACCCAGGCAGCAAACCTCTCCAGAGAAATTGTCCAGACAACAAATGGATGCTTTGTTTATCATGTTAAAGGATGCTTCAGCTCAGTCTGTGGGCTGCCTCACTGATATAAAGGAATTAACATGTCAAACAATATCATTTTCCTTTGGCCTCAGATTTATTGTGTTATAAAGATCAAGACCTACTAAGTCATCTCTGGCAAATTTCACTCTTCTAACACCCTCATCTATTTTATGATGATGAATTCTGCTCATGAAAAACAGACAGTAATTTCCCAGCGTCTGATAAAAGTGTAGATTTGTTGAATGGGTGTTAGATGATATCAGAAAATAAAGTTTCTGACACTTTTTGTGGAGTCTGATATTTGTTACTCAACAGATTTATGAGGCAAAAAATCCTTCCAAAAAACTCAGACCACAGCTATAGCTATAAGAATATCCTTAATGATGATGTTTTTGCTTTTTTTTTTTTCTTTGTCTTGCGGTATAGTGTGTCCTTTTGGCAGTAAACTAATTAAGTATATTTCTAATTAAGTATATTTATAGATGTGATACTTGGACATAGCAGAACACTTTGAAAAATAAAAACATAAATATGCCCCAAGATTGGACAGGATAATTTGATTCATAGTCAATACAAATACTTTGTTCCTCTTATCTCTTCTAATTGAACATAAGAGAATATCATAGGACAAGACCTGTTTGAATTTGTGGATGTGCATTTTCCATCAAAAATGCTGCTGGGAAATCAAGCTTTTCAGCAGGAAGGTGGAATTTCCCATTTGGATAACATTACAGGATTATGAAACTACATGCTTATCCCATTTCATTATTTTCTGAATTAAGGGTTTTAATTTAGCTTGAAAGGTTTGAATTTAAAATGTGAATTATGCTATGTTAATCAAAAACAAAATTTATGATATCAAAAGATTTAAATGACAGATGTTTTAAATGATTTAAATGACAAAGATTTTCTGTTCTTGAAGACTAACATGATTTTTTTGTTTGTTTGTTTCTCTATTTTGGACAGAAATTGTCAATTCATACTTTGTCTGGGTTTTTAATAATTAATTTGACAAGCTCTGGATCAAAGTATTTTCTTCCCAATTCCAGCAAAAGCCAGCTGAGGCATTCTGAGTTGCGTGAGGTGCCTGTGAGTTACCAGGTCAATGTGCTTTTCAAGGTGTATCTCTCAGATCATAATATATTGATGGGGCAAAGACACAGTCTTTGTAATTATTCCCAAGGCAATTCCTTGGTTATATATGAAAACTTTATCTCCACTGAAATTGGTGGCTTTTGGAGAGGCTTTGAAACTACTTTGTAAATTTGGCCAGTTGTCCTGTCTCCAAGTCCCAAGTCTAAAACTGTGTGTGCAAAGCACCCATGTGAGTGCAATACTTGTAATGTTTGTACCTACAAGTTAGAAGCACTGGTACGTGGACATCAGGCTCATTGTAGTACATTTATGGAGAGAATTCACTAGGAGATGAGTTCATGGTATGGATCAGCAATAACTGAGCAAGTCACAATGAGCTCAGGCTTCACCTTCTGCTAAGTAGAGCAAAGCAAACTGAAGGCACATATTTTCTTATTTTTTTCTCTACTTATCAGAAGGTGAAATTCAAGGCCCTAAGTCTAACCTCGTATTTCTTTTCCTCCTGTTCTCTGTTACTGTTTAATACCAAATTAAAGGCTTTGCAGCAACACTAGTGCTGCACTGAGCTAACCAGCAGGTTTGCTAATGTGGGGAGAAACCCTGTATTATTGGTACCAGAGGTGGCAGCCAGTGTGGTCTCTGGGTACTGCTGGAAATTATCAGCCTAGGTGGGCACCAGCCTGTTTTCAGTGATTCTGTAAGGATGCTGCAAAGGCCTTCTTCAGTAAGAGTTTCTTGAAGAGACCAAGTGCAGTGTGAATATGAAGTTCCTAGAGAGTCATGGGAAAAGCCTCTGTTGGCATTTTTGACAAGGATGAGTGCATAATACGGACACAGAAAAGCCAAAATACATTTGAGGGAAGAGAAAGCAAAACAGGTACAGAGCAAGATCTCAGTACTTGACCAACTCACAGGCAGAAATGCTGCATCTGAAGGGTCTCCAGCTGCCACATTTCAGCACAAGACCTCCCCAAACAGATGTCTCTGTAGACATCTCCCCAAGTCGCTGCTGATCTCATTGTTACAGGGGCCTCGCCCTACCATCAACAATCTCACTCTATAAGGTTCTGCAGGGAGCAGCTTGTTTGCTTTTCAAACATCCATAGTCTCAAGTGAAAGTATTGTTTTCTTTGCTTTCTGAACTCCCCCAAAGGGCTTGAGAGACAAGGCTCCTTCGTAACGCCAACTTCTGATACACACTACAATTATTTTTTATAACTAATGCTTGGCATTAGGTCAATATCTGAACTTTTCTGCAGAAATAAGAAATTGATTATGGGCTCCACATTGCAAATCAGGGTCCTTGAGCTAAAACTGAAGAACCAGGAAGGAGGTGTCAGGCTGTGGCAGCGGGTCTGTGCAGCCGTGGGACCAGCGGTGACCCCACTGCAGCATTTCCAGGCTGGTTCCTGGCACAGCTACATACCTGGGCTGCTGTTCAGCTCTGCCTGAGGCATAATGCTGAGCTAAAGTGTGAGTGAAATTTAGCTGAATGAGCTGACACTGAAGAGCACAAAATGTCAGTTCTCAGCAAGGGTAATAATGCTACTGAGACATAAATCTTCTGCTGGACTACAGCCAGCCAGAAGCAAATTGCAAGCCTAATAACAGAAAATATACAAGATATACGCTAGGTGTGATTAAGCTTCAGGGCAAATATCTGACAAATATGTGGATTGCAGCACAGAGGTCAGCATAGAGCAGAGCCAGCACAAGTAGTGAGGGAGGAGTGTGACTGGAAGTAGCTGAGGTGCATTTCAGTCCATGAGCCAGGGCTAATCTGCACTTTCCTAAAGAAAAGATGCAGCTGAGGGTAGCTCTGGAGAGGCACAGCTTGGGGACAACCCCACCACTTGGCTTTCTGCATCACCCATCATGACTTGGAATGGCTGGAAACAGAGCAGCAGCAAGCAGGATGGTCACAAGCACAATGTCTTCTACAGAGCCTTTCACTCTGTGACATGACTCACCCCCAGGAAGCCCAGCATTGTCATAATCTGTGTCCATGGTCAGGAAAATAAATTTTTGGCTGAAATCCCCCTTTCACCCTGACAAGTTAATTATGGGTCAACAAGAATCTCAAGCCTTCTTGTCTATGAGAAAACACTTTCCTTGGCCTAGCACAGCATCCTAGTGGCAGCTAGCTGCTCTGTTCTCAGCTGGGCACTCCAGATGCCCCATGCTGACAGCCCTGCTCCCTTTCCTTCCTGCCCCAAGGGCTTCTCCTCTGGGAGCCTCTCCTAAACGTAGTCTGTTGGGAGCACCTGGTGTCCAAACCTACAAGCAGACCTTCAAGGTAAAGCCTTAACACACTAAAGAAAAATATTTCTTTTAATTACAGGAAAATGGCTTGTACCTGATGTGGGTCTGGTGGCATACCTAAATCTGAGCAGGTTTCTAGAGGCTACAAGATTCATCTCAGTCACACACTCCATCTTGGCACATGGCCATAAATTCTGAAAATGAGAGTTATACTGAATCCCAAGAGAATTTTACCTTCACAAGAACAAGTAAAAAGTGGTGAGTAACTAAGACAGAGAAGCTGATACCAATCAGCTATTTTTCATCTTTACTTATTTGAAAACGGCATTGGTATTATAGCAACATTTTTTTTGATAAGCAGAAAACAAATGTATCAGATTAATAGTTAATATACCTGTCCCTCATAAGATAACAGTCTAGATTGTTTTGGTTGGTTGATTGGTTTGTTGTTTTTTTATTTAGGCGTAATGGTACATTAAAAAAAATCTTAAATTGCAATATGAGATACAGAGTTACTTCACTGAAGTGTTGCTGTTACATAAACACAAAGAATAATCTCTTCTAGGGGACAGCACAGCTATTCTCAGTAAATAGATGCACTCTGATTTCCATCTCACAATTACATGCACTTACCACTGAGCAGGAATATTCTGTGATGTAAAGTCCATGAGTTCAGGCTTTTACCTGAGATACTCAAATTTGCATATGTTGATTGAAGAATGCCTGACTTACTCAGCTGTATAAATCTGATTTAAGCCTATTGTAAAAATAACAATAATAATATTTTCAGAATTATGCAATAGCACAACCTACAGCCACTATTTCCATGACATTTTTTAAGACATGAGACAAATATCTCACTTTCAAATGTGGAAATTGTATATTCAATTAGACATTGGACAAACATGAGCACTTCAGAGCTGCAATCTCCAGAAACAAACTGTGTTTTTCTTGTTTTACCTTGAATTCATCATCAGGGAGACTGTTGAAGCAAGACAGTAGGGCAGGGCAAAGCAAGGCAGAGAAAGGCAAAGCAAAGCAAGGCAAGGCAGGGAAAGAAAAGGAATAAAAACTGTGTACACACACACACACACACACACACACACACACACACACACACACACACACACACACACACACAAAGTTTAAATTGTGAAGGATTACTTGTTTTAGTTTTTCTGGCCATTTCTGTAACCTAGCTACAGAATATTTGTGATGTATTATTTCACTCTCTGTTGAAAATACTTGCCAACATCTGTGGCATATAAACGGAATCTTAGGACAAAAAGCTAGTAGGAATTTAGAAAACATGTCCATTGAAACATGCAGATAGCTTAATTTAATGGTAGAACTTGTACCTTTTGCTAGCTGCTTTTCCAGTGTTAACTCTTTTTCTATACAGGTAACAGTATGCAGGTAACAATCACTTGCCTCTGAGTTGCTTGGGATCAATATTTAAATTGTCACAGGATTTTGATTCAGTGATTGAAGAACTTACAGATTCCCTGAAATTACTGGCAGAGAGAATAATGAATTTACCAAAAGAATCACTGCACAGATAAATATATTTAACAAGAAAGCCTGTAAAAAAAATAGAATGGAAAATAATAAATAAATAAATAAATAATCAGCGTAAAGACAAGAAAAGTGGTATGTAGAGAAACAAACCCCTTGTCTAATGGAGAAAGCATTTATCTATCTTTGTGTGCTGTGCAGTCTGTTTATTTTGGTGGCTAGACTACAAACCATGATACATCAGCATGTTGATTATGAATTAAATGTGATGGTTTAGACTATGGCATGTATAAAAACATTTTAAGGATATTTAATGACCTTGAGCACACACAGAAATACACTGAAAAAATAATACAGGTGTAAAGTTTATTGAATTTTTCTTAAGATTACTACCTTCAGGCACACTGCAGGTACAGGAACTTCAGCAGAACCCAGGCACCCAAGCATGTAACTGCTGAAATAACTTTGATTCATAAAACACGGGAGTCACAGATTATGTGTTTCCATATTTCTCTTACTGTCCCATATTATGACAATAAGCAAACTTTTAGCTTCTCTGGGCAACCCATTCCACTGCCTCACCACCTTCTTAGTAAAGAATTTATTCTGACTATCTAATCTAAATCTACCTTTTTACAGTTTAAATACATTATTTCTTGTAACGCCTTTATGTATCCCTACACTTCATCCCTGCCCAGCTTTCCTGTAGCCCCCTTTAGGTACAGGAAGGCTGCTATCAGGTCTCCCTGGAGCCTTCTCTTCTGCAGGCTGAACAATCCCAACTCCCTCAGCCTGTCTTTGTAGGAGAGGTGCTTCAGCCCTTTGATCATCCTTGCAGCCCTAATAATGCAGAAAAGTGTGCAAAGTAAATTAAAACCTTAATCCTTAATCAGAAAAATTAGGATCTAATTATTTGTTGTATTGGTCTTTCCCCCACCTGTTCCCCCATCAAAATTAGACAAGATAATACTGTCAGTGTTTGAAAATGTCTTTCTATCCAAGAAAGGGTAAGAAACCAAAGAAAAGGCCAAACAAAGCACAGTAAGAAATGACAATGATTTCAATCTCTGGCTTTTTATACATCTTATCATGAAGAACTTCTGAGAGGGAGCAGGTTTTCGAGAGAAATTTGACCCTCAAAAGGGACTGAAGTTCTTTATTTCTTAAACCAGTACTGAACTCTACTTCAGACTGTCATAGATCCAACAGCTTATGTACAGGCTAAATTAATTTTAAACTTATAGGTTCTGCTTGGTTTATCTGCTTAAAGAAACTAATTTCTGCTCACTTCAGAAGAATCTTTCAATTTTTTCCATGTAGAGGGACTCCCTGGGGTCTCCTTCTGACGTGGCTGAAGCTGCTGTCTGCTCATTCACTCAGCATATTTCTGGGCTGATGTGAATCATCCCTCCAGTTCCTGGTTATACAACCTGCAGTATGTAAAGCTGGAAATTAACCAATAGCTCTCAGGAAATTATCTGATATTTTTAGAGCTATAGCTTTCTTCTTTTCAACTGTTTTCTGAAAAGTGAGTTTAAGCTCCAGTGTTTGAATAGAAATGCCATATCAGATTAGTCCTTGAATAGAACTGATAGAGTTTATTAGCCCATTCTCTCTCCCAGTCAATAGAATTTCTTAAAAACCTCTGGGAAGCATTTCTTGCAGCTGAGTTCAGTGAGGTATTATCTAATGTATTGCCAAGTAACAATCACATTGACTGGAGAATTCAACTGACTTCTTTGTACGTTACTCTTCATGCTATCACATTAAAAAAATTATCAGGAGGTAATTAACTAAAACATTGTTTAAAGAGCTCTAATATAAATCTCTCAGGAGAAATATATTTCAAGCATTTAATGAACCACCAAAGTTTATCTCACTGACATGAAATGTGAGTTAGATAAGGAGGCTTAGCGTTTCCTTTAGAACATATTCCACTCTCTAGAATTTGAATGCTTTGGAGAATATATACCTTGAAATACTGTTTAAAGTAAAGGCTGGGTTTCTTCATAGAAAAACATGAGAGAACTAAAAAAGGTCAGTCTTCAAAGCATAACAGATATTATTTTTATAACATCCTTAGCATTTCTTTCTGTTAAAAACTAAAACACTGATACCTATTTTTCTTTTAGTTGTTTTTTTCCTAGCCAAGAGATATTTATTTCACTGGGATAAAACTCCTTCCATTGATGTGTCAGCTCACTGTTTACATAAGAAGGGGTGTCCATTTCTGTAGGGTGGTTTTTGCCTGTTTACCCTTTGAGAAAGAGAAAGCAGTTCACAGCTGATGCTCTGCCACAGGTGTTGTATGTACATTCCTTCCAGTTACCCAGTAATGTACAATGTCCCTGGCTAGCTGGTAACTTCCAGGAGGAGGTGGAAGAGAAGTGGTAACGCTTACTGATAAAACAATTGTCCATGTGTACTGAGCACATCTATAAAAATCTGGTAATATGAAGGTAATGGGTATAAAGCAAATAAACCCCAGAACATGACTTAAAATTTTCTGTTAAAATATCCTGTGACAAGACTTATACTTCCCAAACCAAGCTCATAAAGTCATGTGTTTTCATACAATATAGAAGGTAGGAAGGCTAAAGAAACACAGCAGGTATTCTAAGTGCAAAAGTGTTAGTCCCTTTTTGCTCTTAAAAAGTGATAGAAGACTTTTTACTTGTACCACCTTTATTTGTAGGTGATAGAGAACAGAAACCTTCTGTTACTCTTTTGGTTAATCTCTCATTTAATATAAAAAGTATCTTACAAAAAAAAATCTATGTAAAGAAGTTGTAATCTGCAGACATGTAAGAAAAAAATTATTATTGGTTTTTAACGTGGAAGCAAGTTTATAATGATTCGGCTACTAAATACAATTTGTCAAGACCAAATAACATCAAACCAATCTAATTATCTCCTATGATAGGATAACATATTTTGCAGAGGGGAGGGGAAGAAGTGTTAGGTGCTGCATATGTCTGGACTTCTGAGAAAGAAAAAAAAAAAAAAAAAGAAAGAAAAGGGAAAAAAAAAAAGTGCTAGCTAGAGATTCTGTGAGTGAAGAATTGGTTAGAAAACAATATTCAGATACATATCATCAAGAATTCATTGTGATAGGAGAACCAGTGCTCTGCAGGAGTATCTTCTGAACCAAGTTTTGCCCAGTGCTTTCCATAGTAACTGAGCTAATAAGACAGTATCCACATACAAAATCTGCAAATCACATTAATTTGGGTGATGCTGAAGACATGTTTGAGGTCAGGATTGGACTTCTGAATTTTCATGACAAACTGGGGGAAAAGTCCAGGAAAAAAATATATGAAATTTAATGGGACAAGCTGACTTGCTGCACAGGCAGAAATAATCACAAAGACAGGGAGTACCTGTACCTGGCTGAGCTGTTTTTCTTCTAAATGAGATCTAGCAGTGGTTGTGAGACAAATGCCAAGCAGCCAGCAATGTCAGTCAGGGGTGGGGAGGGGAGTGTAAGAAAAAAGAAAAGAATATATATATCATACAGGATTCTTTAAAAAGAAAGATCCTGCAGAACCTGCAGAATTGTCCCTCTGCTCTAATCAAATTTGATACAGCTCCCATCATCAATTTTATCTGTCTTTGGAAATTTTTCTTGATATTAGTTCAGGCAAACACTTGTTAGGAAGGATGTAAGTGTAGCTGTTCCTCTCTTGGATAAAGGGATGGACTAGATGGTCTCTTATACTTTCTTCAAAAGCAAAACAAAAAAAGAATTTCTGCTATTTCATTATAAGAATAAAAAACAGTAATATTAAACACTCTTGCTTAGTGCCAGATTTCCTCTGCTCTACTTTTCTTCTTCACTTACTCTTCTACCATCAGTGCGGGAAACCTAAGGTAAAAGGGAGTTGCTTTCTTTTCTCTATTCTCCTCCTTTGGCAGGATGCTCTTGGCTTGATCTTATCCTGCTTTTTTACCCCTGCCACATCTTTCACAGACCACTGCCAAGTTACTCTGCTAAGGGTGTTATCTGTCTCCTAGGGATGCCTGGTATGGATAGAAAAGCAATTTGAGAACAAACCTCAGTATGCATCTTCTGCTACAGGAACCACGTTAAAGATGCTGTGTCTGTGGCTTTTCTCTTAATTTCTGTAGCATTTTACAGTCTCTAATCAGACTGTTAAATTGCTGGCTTTTACGTGGTGCACTTTGACACCTTGGCAGCCTTAGAGCAGAAACTGTGTTTACCTTTCTCTTTGAAGCTGTGACATGTCTAAGAGATAGGACTGGCAAACCTTGCTGCACTCCTCAAGAGCTGTTGAGGCTTTTTGCCCCCTTACTTTCCCATCTTTGTGCTCATGCCACCTTTTTTCATGCTCCTTGCAGGCTGTCTAAGGCAACCCTACTTTCCTAAAGGTGTTGTCTGGAGCTGGTTACCCGCATTTGTAGTAAGATGGTTAAAAATATGATACTTGAGTGCAAAAGTGGTTCAGCTGGCCTTTGGGCACCCCAGTCTGAAAGCTGGCATTCTGTGTGAGGCTAATTGAGAGTGCTAGGACTGAAATGCTTTGTTTTCTTCCTGTTCAGAAGGTCATATATCATAATTTTGTAAGAATGATCTTGATACTAGCAGAATGATTTGCAAAACATGTATGTCTACCCTCCTCTCCAGCAACCATCTTTGCATGACACCCCATTTTCGAAGGTCTCTGGCCATCTCATACAGCTGGTTTTTACTCTGCTTGAAAGTCTAAGTGTCACTTATCCCTCAATGGGAAAAGTTAGGAAAGACTGAAGCACAGTTGGTAAAAATAAATAAATAAATAAAATTGTAAGAAGAGATTTCTGTTCTCCCGAGAGATCATTTCAGCCTCTTTGCTTTAGCTAAAGCTAAATGCTCATTTTTACTTCTGCTAGTGAGTTTTGGAGATTTAGCCTGCCACTGAATCAGGGTCAAACAGGCTGTCAACAGAAACAATAAGTACTGTAGTTCAGCAGTTATGCGTTGTTTTCACAAACACCTTGGCTGTAAGTAATTACAATTTCAATTCACTGCTGTACTTTTCTAACCAGTTTGCATGCTTTTATCATAACCTTAACATATAAGATATAAAAAATTATTCTTGCATAGCACAAATTATTTTACATACATTCAGAGGCAGACTTGGAACATTATAATGTGTTTTTTTTGTTGTTGTTGTTTGTTTGTTTGTTTTTTTCCACTAGAAGTATATTGTTTCCTAGCATGTAATCCAGTCCCTGTGCATTTTCCATTTATTCAATAATATAAAAAAGTAACATTTCAAGCTTGGCAAGAAGATCAATGTGGACATTACTGTCATCTTGATAAACAGATATTTCTGCAAGAGTTGAAATATGGGTGTTTTGTCTACCAGAGAAGTTGGCATTCAGCCTAAGGGGTCTTCCTTGCTTGACATGTCCTGTAACTTCTAGGTCTCTGAGAGACTGATACTGTCACAAGAAAGTTTTTTGGATGCTGCTGAGACCAAAGTTTGGCCCCTTTACAAAAGATGATAACTCCCAGCAGGTTTTTCATTTCATATAAGAAGATGAATTGGCTCAAAAGGCTGCAGAGACATTTCCAGGTTAAATCACAGCTGCTGAGAGGACTGCCTTAGACGGATTTCTGTGTTTGAAACCTGTATTAATAAAACAAATAGAAAATGAGGAGGTGATCCAGAAAGTTACAATAGCTCAATGTTTGAAGCAGCTGTTCAAAGGGAAAAGGCAAAATGCCTCTTCTGAATATTTTGCTGTCTGCAGCCAGAAGGGAATGAGATTAATTCCAGTCATTGGTGTTTTGTTTTGTTTTGAACAAAACAATATGCGTAAGGATAAATGCAAGGAGTTGCCTCACTGGTTATTTTTATTAAGCAATTCCTGGAGCAAAGCAAATGTTTAACAAAATAACAGTAAAAGTGTGTGAACAGGATGTTACTGTTGGTGAGGGAAAGAATGTCACCCTTTTTTATATTCTGTAACATCTCACAAATTGTCATTGACATTTTACAATGACTGGGAAGTTCTCTCTGGTCTCTATCTATATCTCTAGTCTGTAAAACTGGGACCAGAGGTGTTCCTCCAAATCTCTGAAGAACGTCTAGGTCTGCAGATAAAAAAGGTTTACAAGAATCTCAAGTACAATTTTTATAGACTGTGACAAGTTGATGGTCTCTAAGGGCCTCCCACTGGTCAAACAACAGAACTACATAGGTACCATCTTAAAACAAGGATCCTTTCATTTTGGCATTAGATGTGTAAGGGCTTTGATTGTTTGTACCAAATGAGGAGGGCTTAGGCACAGCCTGAGATAAGGCATGGGGAGATTCCCAAGCTGATTTGGAATAGATTCTTATGTAATTAGGTGAGAAGAACAAATTTCCAGCTAAAAGACGCTTTCAATGACCATTTACCCTCCTAATTCACAACAGAGTCCTCCAGGGATGGGTATCCTGGTTGTGCTGTACGTTGTTTTACAAATGAGCAAAGATTTTGGTGTCTAGAAAAAGAATATTTTTAAATGGAACTACAGAAACTGGGGTGGGTAGAATGCAACAGATACGGAAAAGAAACCAGTGGGAGCATAAAGGTAGAGTAGAAGGTAGGACTCAAATTTGTCATAAACTTGTTCCTCAAGTGATAAGCTTTCCTCACCTGGATCAGAAATGGTCTCTAACTTGGCCTATAGCTGCCAAGCACATAGTCAGATTTGTAAATATGCTCCTTCTTTGCATTGACTAAGAAGCCTGAATGCCAGCCCTCCTCAACCGCATGACAGAGTCCAAATCTGGACCTAGCCACGTATCCCAGATATTCTGGACATATTTTTTTAATGATTTTTATGTTGTTACTATTCAGTTGTTTTTATGTTGTTACTATTCAGTTTCCATTTCTGCATTACTCATCTCCATCATTTCCTCTTCCTCCTGCTCATGTGGGAGACCTTTCCTGTAGCAATTAGCTTGAGTATCCTCATACCACCCCACATGGTGCAATACATCATTGCTATGCCTGTGCTGTGAGGCCACAGAAGCCCAGACAGTTCCTAGCTGCCCTGCAGCTGGCCTGAACAATTTCCAGTGACTGCCAGAGCCTAGGCATCACACAAATCCCTCCTGCCTTGAAAAAAATGACTGGGCTCTGCTCACAGAGGTTAACCTTACTGTACCTTCCCCCCCTCCCCCCATCCTGCTACCAATACCTTGCCACATAAGCCCAATACAGTGACACAGAACTGTCCACTGTTAAGTGGACAAATGACCAATTTGACCTCTAACCTTAGCTGTCCTGAAAAACAGTAGGAATCTTCTGGAGGAGACTGACTCTCCTTAGCATGCCTACCAAAGTAATCACTTAGCAGTGAAAATTACACCTAAGGCTATACTCACATTATAAGTTTGTCACACATCTATGCCCAAGACTGTTGAGCTTTAGCTGTCTGTACCCATTGCTCCCTCTCAGTCCAAAGACACAGTGCTTCCTGGCTGTCACAGAATCACAAAATCATTCAGGTTGGAAAAAACCTCCAAGATCATCTGGTCCATCCCCCTACCACCAATGTCACCCACTAAACCTTGTCCCTAAGCACCATGTCCAACCTTTCCTTGAACACCCTGAGGGACTGTGATGCCAATACCTCTCTTGGCAGCCCATTCCAATGCCTGACTGCTCTTTCTGAGATGAAATGTCCCTTCAGATCATCTTCCTGATGCATCATGAGTGGACTAGGAACTGGCAGCTTTCCATGAGGATCAGCTCTCAAAATAACCTACCCACAGTGCTGAGCCTGGGAGCAGTTCTACCCTCTTCTGGGCAAGGCAAGCAGACAAGTCTTGGTCACCCTCAAGATGTACTTCAGGTTCCATTCTTGGTGGTCTCTCCATTTTCTGAGTGATGCCCAGGGACTGACTGTACCATCATGGATATAACTGTGATGAAGTAGACACATATGTCTAAAGCAGTTATATAGGAATAGGATAGCCTAGCAGAGCCAAAGCCACAAAAAGTGAATTCTATTGCCTAGGTTTTGCTACCTCAAAACTGGCCTTTCATCTGATTAGAAATATAGACCACGTGCAAGTCCAAACTGAGATGTTCAGACACAGACATGCTATTGTAGTTCAGAGTGGTTGGATAGGAAATTGCTGAAACTTCCTTGGCAACTGAACAAAAAATGGGAAAGAAGTTAAGAGCTATAGGTCCTCTGCAAATACTGTTGAAAAAAACATGGAAATCACAGCAAACACAATCAGCAGTTGACAAGTTCCTGTGTATTTTTTCTACTGATTGAAACGTGTGATGAATTTTATTGAATCACCTATCTTTGAGAAAGAAGAATCTGTGTTATTCTTTTGCACCTGTAGTAGGCTTAACTTAACATCAACCCTCTCCCCAAAGCCAGATCTGTGATTGCCTTAAGCCAAGAAAACTAGTGCCTTCACCACTTTTTATCCATCAAAGATCTAGCCCCAAATTCAGCCTCAGCTTCTGTTTGCCTCTGCCTTCCATCAAAGGAGCAGTTCAATCTTACACTATCTATAGACAACCCAATCATATCCTGTGAAGTGGATATATATGTCTTTCAAATCATTACAGATATTAATAAAACACCTATGGTCCTTGACATTTAATCTACTGTAGTAATAGTGTTGGAAATAATCAAAATGTGGAAATTCATTTCACAGTTTTGGCCCTTGATTACTGGCTGAGGATAACAGTTTGTGGCACCTGGTAAAGGGCAGGTGAGATCATGCCTTCCATGTTACTTGAGAGAAATACTGAAGAATTCCATGTAGGAAATAGAAATAAGGCTCAAATTCTCCTTTCCTACTTCATCCCCCTTGTCTGCAGCCATTATCTATGATGTGTGTCCCTTTGGCTCGTCAGTCAGTATCACAGAGACATCAACACTAAGATCTACACAGTAACTGTAGTCTTCAATTCAGAGTGGCAGAAACATCCCTGGTCCACTATGTCACCTCCAGAAACCTTGGCATGGAGGCCTTAGAAATATTTTTAGATAGTCCAGGATCCCATAGGCAGGCACCCGGAGGCTGTTGCAGAAGGTGATACCACCTGCAGGGGACGCTGGGCAGGCACTGGGAACAGGCAGTGGTCTGGAGCCTGCCCCAGGGCTGGTGAGTATTGGCCCTTGCACACCTTTGCCCACTTAGCTTTGGACGTGAGGATGCAGCATCTCTTCCCATGAATGTTTGGTTTTACTATGTGTACAAGACACATATTCCACTAATGTTAATCATTCAGTGCTCCCACTACCAGCCTAGCTCGAAGAAACTATTACACAGTCAATAAAGTTTAAAAGAATGAGAAAAGCTCAGTTCCTCATAGAATAGATTGAAACAAAAAGCACTCAGAGCATCTTCTCTGCAACAGCCACACAAAATAAGCACCACAGCAACTAAAGTGTCAGAAATGGAACAGGACTTTAATAAAGAAACCTCTGTGCAAGAAAAGATGCCCAAAAAGCCCAGTTCTATTTTTTGCTTATGAAAAAGCAAACAGATTCTTCAACCTGGCAAATAAGTTTGCCAGAAAAAAAAAAAAAAAAAATTGTCAGAAACACAACTTATATAACTTTGTTTCATACAAGGTATTTGAACATTGAGAGTCAGGGTGGAAGCCTAACAAAACCTGCCCTTGGATTGGAGTTTAGGGTGGTTCTCAAGGTTTCTATTCCCACTGACAGCCATGATGTTCACTATAAATGCACATCTACGCATGAATAATGAAAACAGATATTGTGTGAACCATTGTGAGCTATTCTCAAAACCCAGCTCTGTGGTTGCATGTATTCTGACAGAGATATGCTCAGCTGTAACAAATGCTGAGGTTTTGTCCATAATACACAAATACGTAATCTCATGATATGTCTGGATGTCCACATCTCCTTGCCACTTCCCAGCCATGGGTAGTGTAGCAAAATACATGAATAACTAGAAAGAATTCTGGTCCTTTCTGGTCAGAGTGGGAGAAGTGGGGAGTGAGGCATGTGAGAAATTTTGGGTTGCTTAGGAAGTAACTGCAGACTGCAGCTACTTTTTTTCTCTGAAGAGGGGTGTGTGTGTATCTAACCTGCTGATCAGGATGAATGTTGGAGAAAAGCCTTCATGAAATCTGCTATATGTTTTCCAACTTAGACTTCAAATTAGAGCAGGGCTAATAATTCATTGCAGTTAATCTGCTTGATGATTTCCCTACTTCCCCTGTTCACAAATCATTCTCAAGTAGATTGTGAGTCTATTCTTTCACTAATTTCTTTAAGAACCCTTGGGCAGCCAAATAGAGATGTAAGGACCCCAGGCAAAACCAGAACTCCTGTACAGGTAAGAGCATTGACAAATCCACAGTACAGCTAACCAGCATCATGAGGCAGGAAATCCTGCAGCAGAAAATCCTAAAGCAAAATGTTGAATGGAATATTGAGCTGTCGCAGTCTCGCTAAACGCAGTCTCACCAAGTAGTTGTACAAGAAAGGAATACAAGTGCTAGGGCAATGTGTGCAGCTGGCAGAGACACAGCCTCTCAGGGGGAACAGCCATGCAATCAGAAACCCATGGGGTGAATAGGTTCACTGCAGTACACAGCACAGGCTAATCCTACTCTCAGGGATAAACCAGTTGCTGATTTATTACTGTATGGATGGTTCAGCTCAGGTTTGAAAAGTGTGGTCTTTTCGGTCAGACATTTGAAGCTCTGCAATGGGCACCTACACAGAGTGCAAGCATGGGTCATCTTTGGATGGCCATGTGGAATGTGTAGGCTTTGCCAGCACTCCCCCATCTCCCTACACTTGTGGGTGTTACCAGGGTCCTGCTGTCATTTGTGCCAGTGGCTTTCTGAAGAGGAACTATGTCCCAAGAGGAACCACAGTTACCCTCAAAGACTGGTATCTAGCCTTACTTATGCCAATGGCAGAAGTTTTTAACGACCTTACAAAGAATTCAAGGCCACAAAACATCCAAAAAGGACAGTAGA
Organism: Anas acuta; assembly: GCF_963932015.1. NCBI lineage: Eukaryota > Metazoa > Chordata > Aves > Anseriformes > Anatidae > Anas > Anas acuta. Next base: position 78,719,951 of record NC_088979.1, read on the forward strand.
AAGCCAAGTGACAGCAGTGCATTAAGACTGCAGCTTCTGAAATTAAGAGCTTCTTATCCCAGTACATAAAACCAAGCAGAACCTTAACTGGTGTCAAGACTGGCGGTCACTTGTTGTTTATTAAAACATCCAGAAGACAGGAAATATTGAATTAGGGGTTTACCAGCAAGAGGATTTTTGTCCCAGGCCTCTGTATTAATAACAGGTGTGTATCTTCACAATGATGTCAAACAGCAACAGGAAAAGCATGAACACTTATAAAATTGTGCAAACAAAGGTATCAGAAGAGGAAAAGAACAGAAGATGTGATCTGGCAGATTAAGACTCTCACTAAACCTCTTTTAATATAAACTTGTCCATTTTCAGTAGCCTCGCTGCCCTGCAGAGACTGCCACCAAAGAGCAGTGAGGAGAGCCAGGTGTCACTGCATTGGCCCTGCGATTGCCTCTATCATGGACATACTTCTGCAGTGGCTTGTTGTTATTTCTGGAAGACTGATGTAGGAACGAGAACCCAACATGCTGCTGCACCATTTTGAACCACAGTATTGTGAACAGTTTGCTGTTAATCAAACGAGATGGAGTTGAGTGTGAGGGTTTGTCTTTTAGTATCTTAAATAAAACCTATCGTGAAGTTGGCCTTTTTTGGATTAAGCAATTACTTGTTTGGCTTTTTATAGATTCTCTATTAAGTTTGTGAACTATGCCATTAATTTCAATGTCTTTTTCAAAACGAAATCCATATTGTCACTCTAGCAGACCATACTTATATGTAAATGGAGAAATACAGACAGCACTGAACAAACACATATTCTATAAAGAATAGAGAATCTGAGTTTCTTCCCCGGTACTATGAATTAATGCTTGTATGAAACCGTTTTCTGTTCATTTAGTGCTGTACCTGACAGTAGTCACTCATTTTAAAATAAACAAAGGAAAATAACTTTTTCCTCTTAAATTTGGCTTCTGATTTCAATTATTTTAACAGTTGTATGTATTGAGTCTCTGAAGTTTCTTAGTCCAGGATGAAAAGATGTTCCTGTGTGTGATTCTCTTTTAATCAGTGCTGAAATTTGTTCTTTCTAATAACACTGCTTATTTTTAAAAAGCTTGTTTCTGCTGTACTGAGTTTGGGATAAATTTCAAACTGTAAGCACCCATCTAGGAAGAACAGAATTACTCATTTAATAACAAAGCTATTTTTATTCCTAGTTGTATTTGTGGCAAAATAGGAAACAGTACTCCTGTTATCTGTTGAGTGTACTTCAAGCCATCCCTTGTAATAAAGCACAGGGTTGATTCACCACCATTGTTCTTCCAGTTGAAAAGTCAGCCTACATCATCTGTTAGCACAGGTATGTCTGCATGGATACATTTTTAACTCAAAAACAATATTATAAATATAGAACAAAATGGTTGCTAAATAAGCCTATTCCCGTGTTAATTATAGTACCACATTAAACCCACACAGAGTATTTGAAACAGATAGAGATCATGAAAATGTCAGCTTTCTCCATTGACTCATTCCACCCAAGATGTTAGTGCAGCTAATTGACTGGCCTGCAATCCCATGCAGTCTTGGTAGGGTAGGTGGAAAACTCATATTGGTGGTGCTCATAGAAGAAAAAAAATCTCTGTTCGCTTTGGGGCTAATCTATAATCCTACATATTAATTGTCCAGTAATAGGATGAAAGATCATTGCTTCCATTTAGTGACAAACCAGAAACTAGGAACCTAATGTTCTCCTGTATGAGGCAGTTTTTCTGACTTTCAAACCACAGGACATTTGGTATAAATTTATTGTAAAATACAGCTCTTGTCTTCCTTAACAATGCTGAAAATAGCTCTAGTTAAATATAATTTTCCAAATAGGGGAATGTCAGACTTTATCAGCAAGAGTCCACTATTTTTGAATACCTAGAATTTAACATTTGTTCTTCAGCTTTCTAATAATTCAAGTCTGATACAAATGCCTGCATTTCAAAGCCTGATCAGAATTAGATTCAACTGAATGATACATGCAAGATCATAAATGAACTTTCTAGCACTTCATGTAGGAACTCAACAGAATTAAAATAATAGGTGGAAATTAAGATCCATTTATAGCATACTAGGAAGCATACTGGAATTTCAGAAGATTGTTAAAATGATTTTATTTTCTAAATAGAGGATATTGGGATTAAAGCCACAGTGATCCCCACAGATCCAGTTCTTACATTTTTAAATGCTTTTGAGACCTAGAGATTCTTTTGAGAATTCCTGTTTTCATGTGTCTTTCTTACATGCCTCATCTTCAGCAGACAGGTCTTTAAAAGAGGATGCACCACAGATTTTCAATGAGAGTTTTGTTTTGTTTATAGTAATTTTGGAAATAAAAATTAAAAAAAAAAAAAATGAAGATGCTCAAACCTCTCTCTCTCTCTCTTTTTTTTTTTTTTTTTGACAAAACTTTGATAACCAAAGAGCAGCAAGACAATGTTGTGATGTGAATTATTGCAATTCATTACCCAATTATCCTTCAACTTACCACCCACTACATTTTTTACCCATTGTTTGAATTCAAGCTACATTTATATCCAACAGGATTTGTGTCCTGTTCACACCCCTTTCATCCTGCTTCCCCCCACTTTCCTCATCATGAAAAAAACTACAGCCTTTCTGATGGTTTCAGATTTGTCACAGGAGAGTCACTTTGTACTGTGAAGTTGTCGTGGTTTAACCCGGCCGGCAGCTAAACACCACGCAGCCGTTCACTCACCCTCTCCCCTCCCTCTCTGGGACGGGGGAGAGAAATGGAAAGTGAAGCCCGTGAGTTGAGACAAAGACAGTTTAATAAGACAGGAGAATAATAATAACAAAAATAATAATAACAATAATAATAATAATGATACAATGGTGATAATAGGAAAGTAATAATAATATGTACAAACAAGTGATGCACAATGCAATTGCTCACCACTCGCTGACCGATGCCCAGCCTAACCCCGAGCAGTCCGGCCCCCCTCCCCCCGGCTAGCCACCCCTATATATTGTTTAGCATGACGTCAGATGGTATGGAATACCCATTTGGCTAGTTTGGGTCACCTGTCCTGGGTCTGTCCCCTCCCAGCTCTTACTGCACCCCCAGCCTGCCTGTTGGCAGGACAGAGCAAAAGGCTGAGATGTCCTTGGCTTAGTATAAGCACTGCTCTGCAACAATTAAAGCATCGGGGTGTTACCATCACTCTTCTCATCCTAAGCCAAAACACAGCATTCCACCAGCTACTAGGAAGAAAATTAATTCTAACTGAAACCAGGACAGAAGTTCACATTAGACTTTGCAGGATCCTAAAAAATGGTTGACTATCCCCATGTTCCTACCAAGAGAAACTCCTGAAGAATAAAAAGTACCTACTTTTTGACTCCATGCATGAGTGTCTGCTTTTCCCCAATGTGGGGTTGGGTTGAAAGAGGCCAGGGCAGTGCTGGTCCTGTGGGTTGGCCATGCAGGGAGAAAGAAGGCCGTGGTGCTGTTAGGAAACTTGCAGTGTTTAGCTGTAGCCACAGATGTCTAAAGACTGAGTCCACAAAAGTGGCATACTTGTGGTCATATCTTTCATTACATTGACTGAATAATTAGACATTTTTTTGGCTGCCCAAAGCTAAACACAAGTTAAGAAAACTATTCAGATTGTAACTAGATATATATAAGTTGTTCCACTTAAAAGTTGGTAGCAGACACTTGACTACTAGAGGGATAGAAGGTAAGAGATGATCAGCTAGTTATCTCCTAGGCAAAGAGTTAGAAAAGTGTTTTATAATACATAGAGAAAGGTTATAAAACTAAACAGAGAAAAAATACCTCAGTTGTAACAATCTTTTTCTCATTATTACTATTAATTTTCATACCTAGTCTTTCAAAATTAATTAAAGGCTTCCTTTGAGGATTAAGGCTAAGAAAGCAGAGATGAAGAGGCTGCTTTGAAGTACATGTTTCCATGGGCCTGGGTCCAGCAACTAAGAGGCTTCCCCTGGGTAGTCACCATGCAGACCTGCAGAACACAGTCTCACATGCTGATGCCAAGTCCAGGGGGTGGTGGGATATCTGCTGTGATGGCAGTGGAAGTGCTGGCAAGCCCTGGTGTTACAGCCTTGCTGCACAGATCCCAGGGAGTTGCAGTTTGCTGAAAGTGAATACAGCTACTTTGCTGGTTGGTTTGACAGCTAAAATATCTGAGTCAGGGAAGATGGCCTTTACACTGAGCATTAGACAGAATGGGTACAAGCAGTTCATTGCTGTCATTAAACTCCCACTCTATCAATTGTCCCACTCTGGTGGAGTGCAGAGCACAAATAAAACACCACAAGGCACAAAATCCACAGCAGAGATGGGCAGATAAGATCAAATTTCCTTGGTTTCAGGGCCCTGCTAGCAAGAAAGTTGCATCAGGATCTCCATCACATAGCAGTGGGTGGAAATGAAGGATCTCAGGGGATCTGCCTTTGCTGTTACCAGATTCCCATAGCTCATTTGATTTCAAAGTGGAGTTTCTGGTGACTGGAGCAGCCCAAGGGAATTTAGAGGAAGCGAAATAAAACTAGGTGAATGAGCAGTAGAAGTAATGATTTTACAGCAGCAACAAATGATTTCAAGCAGGGATAAAAGCAAGAAAATTGGAAGATATGCTTTGAGGCACAGTAAGAGACTATAAATGGCGAGCATTGTTTTGGACAGCTCGCTGGAAAAAAAAAGGTGTTGGATGAAAAACTAGCCTGGCTCTCAGCCCAGGACCCGAGAGTGGCGAGAAGACTGGTAAAATGTCAAGAAAAATAGCACTAATAGATAGTTTTACAGCTTTAAATGTACAGGTGTGTCTACGGCTATAAGCCTATGCCCTCCGTGGCCTTTAAAAATGTACATCCATTATCCCACAGTTTCACACATCCACCTTTTGTACCTGTTATTATGGTCCTTTATTTGCTTTTGATTCGATTGTGAGATCTCAAGTGAAAAGCTCTGATTGAGTTGGAAGTCTGATTGGGTTTTACTCTGGCTGAGACATCAGGCACCTTTTCAAGAAGTCTTGTAGTCACTTCAGAAAGAAATGGTTGTTTTTATGTATTTGAAGGACACAGCCTGTGGTTCATATGAATTCAAAATCTCTACTACCTTTTGGGCACTTTAACTCCTCCCACCGAGTCTACATACTTTGAAAAGCACTCAGTTTGGCACTGCTCTAGAAACACAAAGTTGTGCACACCACAAGTTAAGGTAAAGAACATGATTAAATAACAAGGTCAGGTCAAACAGAGAAAAGAGAAAACATCATAAAATCTGTAAAACTAAGTGTAAAACTGCAAATTAGGCAAGACAAAAAAGTGTCTGAGGAACAACCAGCAGAAGGAATAAAATAAATAAATAAATAAATAAATAAATAAATAAATAAATAAATAAAAATAAAAGACTAACTCCTTTCTCAGGCATATCAAAAGAAAGAATTCATAGTACCAACTGATGCTCAGGGTATTAGTAAGCTCTCAGAGAGGATAAGGCGGCTGCACAGAAAAAGAATGAATTCACATGGGAAGAAAATGCAATGTTTGCCATGCCCAAAGGAACTGTTCAAGTTTGTCATAAGTGTATATACATTTATATAGCAGGTTTGTTGTTTCTTTTCTAGATTTGTCTTTCTTAACTTCATTTCCAGTTACTCACTGTTAAATAAGCCCTTTAAATTCCCTATTTCTGACATTTTAATTATGATCTCTCCTTAACAGGAATCATTAATGAGGAATGGATGTTCCCCACAAAGTTGGAACTCTACTATATTCCAGCAGTACTGGCACCAGCTTTATGATTAGTGCCCTGCCTGATGTGGGTGGATGCAGTTTGGACTTCCACAGTTTTTCAAACAAAGTGCTGTAGTGGTGGGTCATATGCACCACCTGATGACAGCATAAGAATGTCCCATTGTCTGGAGAGATGAATCCAAGTGCCGTGGTTATGACGGATTGGGGTTTGCCATTTTCTGAATCTGGAAAATCCTGTTTGGGAACTGAATCCACCTCTGTCTTTATATTTCCTCCGAGTTGCCTACCTCCAAGAGTAAAAAAAATGTACGGGAAAATGCATACATGGAAAGGAAAACCTAGAAGGACCCTGAAGGTACTCATTCTGCAGAGCAGAGGAAGGTTTCTAACAAGATCATGAAGCTTAATAGAGACCTGAATGCCAGAAAAGTGGGGAGGAAGTCAGAGTTAAATACAGAGTTAAAGAAATCAAAAACACAATTCAAGTCTCGGAGAGAATGAACTGAAGAATTTCAAAACAGGGTGAAGCCTATGTAGTGGGACTGTAGGAAATGCAATTATGTACTTGGAGGAGGCACAGAACTGACCACTGAGAGGTAGGGTGGCATGTGGGTGAGTCAGAATTACAAAGTGAGGGATAAGGGCACTGAAGGGAAAGAGAGACCAACCAATAAACCAGAATGGATAAGGAGAAATATGGGAGGATTCAGGCTTGACTACCTGTACAGATGAGAATCCAGAACTGCTGTGTACAGAAGGGCTTTGATTTAGTTTGGTTAACCCAAGGAGCTTGGATGTGTGCACTTGTGTGCCTGTGTGAGCACGTCTGTGTCCTCAAAGGATGGGGAGTGGATGAAAAGACCCCTCTTGCTGCAATTCTACCTTGTGTGTTCTGTTAGTCTGATTCCTTAGAAGTGCTAAACACTGGAGTTAAAGTCATTTTACAGAATCACAGACTGACCAAGGTTGGAAGGGACCTCTGAAGATCACCTAGACCACCACCCCTGCCGAGCAAGATCACCTAGAGCACACTGTGCAGGATGACATCCAGGTGGGTTTTGAGTATCTCCAGAGAAGGAGACCCCACAACATCTCTGGACAACCTGTTCCAGTGCTCTGTCACCCTTTTATTTTTATTCTCCTGCTCTTTTCAACACATATCTACTACCTACTTGTGTCATATCAATGCTTTCTAACCTCAGTGTTTACTAAATCATTAAGGCAACCAGTTTAGCAAGAAGAACTAGCAACTGCACTCAGCTCTGACTTCAATTAGCTGCTCTGCACATTGTTGTCTTATTCCTGGATTGCAAAGATTATTCAACAGTTATGGTACTTCATATTTGGAGGAGATATTACTGCACTGGTGCTGTCTGGTTTGGGAAGGCTCTGTAATATCAGCCACTGCTGTGAAGTGATGCACCCAGAAGTTCTGGAAAACCGAGAAGTGGCAGCTCCTTAGAGAATGGCGCAGCTAGTGTTCATGGAAGCACCACAGAAGCTGATGGTGATGAGTCAAGGCATCTTTCATCTGAGATTGCACATTGGGCAGGGCTTAGATAGCTTGCAGGCCCCTGAGAAGAATGTTGCCTGGGCAACGTTGATGGGCAGATTTCTAACTGGACCTGTCCTGCAAAGGGGAAACTGGAAGCCTGGAAGCCCCGAGCTCAAGGTTCACAACCCTCCACCAGCACAACTGCTTCCCTGGCAAAATGCAGAGAATTGTAGGCAAGAGGTTTTGGCACAAACCAAGTAGAGCTGGTGCCGGGCAGCAATGTGTAATTGAGAGCTGAGCATCTGGAACACAAGCACCAAACAAGGCAGGCCCCTGGCAGACCCTTCCCCGGGCAATTAGTGAGCAAGCAGTGGGAAGGCGCTGAGTGGGAGAATGGAGCAGCCCTCACAGCTGGGAGTGGAAATCAGGGAGCAGCTGCAGGAAGAGGAGCTGAGGCAAGTTTTTCACTCTGTACCAACGAGCCAGAAAAAGAGGAAGATAATCAAGTACATGGCAACAGAGGGCACAGAAGCAAAGAATGTGTTAATTGCCTCGGGAGGCTGGCTGCAAGTGTAGTGCAAAGGGGGAGTACCAAGCTTTGCATAACAGGGGGAATATGTGGGAAATGTCTTTAAGTGGAGGAGAAAGAGAACAAGGCTGTCTTGTTCAGAGGCTGTGGTGGCTGAATATCCTGCCCCTAACTGGAAGACCCAGAACTCATCTATGACACAGCAAAAGGGAAATTACCACACAAAGGACACCTGAGCAGTGAATTCTGTCCTGATGATGCACAGATGAAAAATGTTTTGAAATGATTTAACAGACTCACAGCAGAGGTGCATATATAGAGTTCAGAGCTCTAGCCCCCAAGGTACCATGCACACACTGAAGTAAGCATTGCAAAATAAAGTGATACCCAGCATTTGAAAGAAGATTAATGAAGGCTGTCAGACATCAGGCTGTGCACAGGATAGATGAAAACAGACACTGGGGCTGGCTCAGAGGATCTCCTCACAGGCAGAAAAGGCAAAGCTACACTGCCCCGGGGGAAACCTGCAGTCTGAAGCAAAGTCATTCAAAGTCAGTTACAAACCACAGGCCATGTGCAGAAACTTTTAACACTGAAAGTAGAGCCATGAGCACAGTGATATATGGGTTTACAAGCTGTAGTAGGAAGCCCTCACACACTAAGAAATATTGTGGAAACAAACCCATAAACAGTTTGGGCTTGGTACCCCAGTCATCCTTAACAGCATAGCATTGTGTTTGGGCCTGGAAAAGGAGCAAGAAGGTGAAGATATCTGCACTGGGGAGGAGGAGCTCTCAGAAAAGCAGAGCTCACAGACCCCACACACATGGCGTGCTTCTATGCCAGAGGGAAATGAGGACACTTTTAAGGAAGAGGGTGTGATTGGCGGGGCTCAGCACTTTGGGAAGAAGTACAGAAAGTTGTGTTTGTGGTATGGTGCTTAATTGGAAATGACACAAACCGAGCAGTCTATATGGATCCTGTTCCACATAAGTGTTACAGGACTGATTTTCAAACAAAGAAATAAGATAATAAGTCACGCCTGTTCAACTCCACCCATGAGCTGGATAGCCAACTCTAGGCACATCTCTTCTGCATCTCATCAGCTCCTGGAGGGGTAACACTGCAGTCTTCCGGAAAGCTGTACCTGCCACAGCCAGAGCTATCTCAGGCTGCAAAGCTGTCCTTGAAATCTCCAAACCCACTTATCCCACATCCTCCTTTTAAGTACATTAGTAGACACCCTCAGTACTTGCCTCTGTAGCCTAGAGTATATTGGGAGGCCCCATCAGCCCAGCCAGCTATCCGTTCCTTCCACTTAAAACAAGTCCAAGTCATTGAAAACACAGTAGTCTTTACAACCCTGTGGACAGGGCAGTTCAGGGAAGATATCACAAACTATGTTTCCTTTCTGCATTCCTTTCTTCAGCTTCCTGCACTACCAACACTCATCTACCCCATTTTTCTCCATCTATTTGGTCCTGAAAGGCTTATGTGAAAGTCCAACTGAAAGTTCCCCATTTTAAGGTGACAAGTTATATGCAAAACCTTCCCTCTAGAAATATCTGAGCATCCAAATACCATCCTGGCTGACCTGCCTCCTCCTATGAGAGCCAACTGGGATGTATTTCTACTATAAGAAAGTTAAATTCAGGTTAATAACAAATCCAGTATCTTTCATCAGCAGATGAAAATTATTAGAAATAACCACTTTTTGATTTATTTGAATTGAACTTTTTGGTGAGATATTAATGACATATGCACTTGTTATCCTGTCATGATCAAACACAGAGAACACAAAAGCCAAGGCCAAGCAAAGAGAAATGTATTTCAATATTTACTTTGGAGGTGACAGAAAATTATCAGTGAACAGTTCTCTTCCAATTAAGTTTATCACTGCTGTTGCAAACAGTGAATGACAGCAAAATTTTCACATGCCATAAAGCCTGGGTCTCTGTCAGTGATAAATTAACACTCATGATCAACTCTTAACTTCCATTCCTTCTAAATGATTAGAATGAAAGTGACAACAAAAAATCACTAGACCTTCACTAGGTAATGAAACTGTGAGTGATGAGTAGCCCATGATACTGCTTGTCATGCCATCTTGATTGCTTTTTGGATGGATTAACAAAACAAGTAGGTAGCAAAAAAAAAAAAAAAAAGTGGTGGGTGTCATACCTAAATGATGGTAAGGCATTTGATGACATGTCAAATAAATATTGTGCTGCAAATTCATTCAGACTGATTTGGATGTGAGTGCTCTCCCAGGACCTGCAAGACAACTGAGAGGACACTAATAATAAATGGAGGGGAAAAAATCAGTCAGGGGACAGTGTTTACTAAAGCACCAGAGGGTTCAAGGCTTTGTATCATGCACAGCCCCAATGCAGGATGTGGCCACTGGCACTTGTTTTCTGTTCTTGCCTTGGGAAGGGAGGAAGTGAAGAAGGTGCCTCCCTTGCTGCCTCTGTATGCCAAGATGCACAGGCACTCAGGCACTGACTCATGAGAAAGAAGAAAGGAGAAACTGCCCTTAAGTTTTAAGTTTTGCCTCACTTTGGTTTCAAACTTTCTTTTATTTTGCCATGAAGTAACAAAGTGCGGTCTTATATCAGAAAATGCTTTCCTTTCAATCCTTTCTTTTTCTCAAAGTTATATGCTTGAACAAGTAATAGTTAGAGGGAAGGAGTAAATGGGAGATTTAATTGAAGAGATGTTTTATGAAATTTGATTTGGTAGTATCCACTAGCCTCACACAGGTGACATAGCTATAGTTAATAATGTCTAAATGACACATACAATGTTTCCAAGTTATTTGATCTTAAACTGAAAATAAATCACCAAACGTTATTTAAGAAGTGTGATTAAGGGCCTTAGCGTAACCATGAAATTACAATATAGTTATACAGAATATATAGACATTAGCAAAATTATATGCAAATTACATACATTACATACATTAGATATGAGACGACTATGCTCTGCAACTTGCTCTTTATAGGGAATTATAACTATTGATGGCTTGAACTAATTATCTTAACTTGTCCACATCTTCTTCCTTTTTTCCCTGTGCTGAATAAGGTAGGTCTGCAAGCTGCTTACACCCATAACCTCTCCAAATATATTCCAGGGTGCTTACTTCCAATCGCTATCATGCATGTAAAATTAAACTGATTAAATGGCACACTTTATGAAATCTCAGATAAGCTATTTTAAAACAGAAAGTAAACTTCGTTAAAAGATTTACAGCCCAAAGACCAAATATTACCCAATGAGATCCTGAGGTCCAAAAATATGTGCCACTTAAAGTGTAAATATATTCACTTCTACTCTGGAGCACCATGACATAGATTCTCCCGAGAAAACACACTGGATAACAGATCAACAACTACCACGACAAATGAAATGGGGAATTATGCAAAAATGCATAACTGTGGAATTTTATTGCTTTAGCTGTGGTGGTTAGATATAAAAATACAACGAGCATTCATGCAACTGAAATACAGCAGCTCAAGACAGATCTTCAGTCTGAGAAATGGTAATATGTTCCTCAGGATGCAATGATCTTGTTCAAAGCATAAAGAGAAATCAGGAGCTGAAAGAAGCTTGTGAATTTGCAGGCTGTCTCACAGGGAAATGAAAACCATTATCCTGAAAGTATTCATAAACCTGCTGAACTTTACATATGAGAGTCATCCCATATTAATCATTTATATAAACTTATTTAGCAGAGTGATACATTTGTGGCCAGCAGCAGGCTGAACTATTTATTTCATATACACGGTCTGATGAATTTAATCTTCCTTTTGTGAATCATCCACAAATGGATCCTGGTTTGACAGAGAACATGTTATCCTGAAGAGTAAGCCAAAAGTTTTGAACAGTTTTCACCTAATGGCCCATTCCCAAGAGATTCACTTCAGGACCTTCCTCTTTGTGGGTTGTTACTGATTACATGCACCTTAATAGCACCAATCCCATTCCCTGAACAGTAAGCCAAAATGTTTGGAGTGAGAAAGTGAGAAGTGATGAGTGCTCCTGCTTGCTTAGATGCAGTAGTAGGAAAAGCCCCTGCTCCTATGAGTGGCTGTAGAGCAAGCAGCAACAGCCAGAGTGGTCCAGGCCAGGAGCAACCTTCAGTACCTGGGGATAGAGGAAGAGCAAAAGAAAGTACGGGATGCTTGCTGCAGCAGCCCAGGCACCCTGATTGACATAGTTAACAGATATGAGGGTAAGCAGCAAGTGGATGGCTGTGGCAGTCACCAATGCAGCCTCTCCCACTTCCCAAATGCTGTTTTTTGAGCAAGGCTCTCTCACTCCCATTTTATCAGCTGCATCAGCTTCTCTCTATTATTGGTCACCACCATCTGTGAGGGAATACAAACTACTTCTTCACTGGTTTTCTGAATCTCTATGCTGCAGATCACTGGCCTGTTAACATTTTAGTCTCAACTTCTTGAGAAAGAAAAAAACAACATCATTACCATAATAACCTGAGTAAATCCCTTGAATGTCCCAAGACTCACTTCTGTTTCCCAAGAAAGCAGTTGTCCTACTGAGAAAACCATCCTGCAAGGTCAACTTGATGCCAAGTCCAATTTATAATTATATTAAAATGACATATTTTGTGTTATTTCTACAAGGCACATGGGTTAAAATCTACTGACCAACTAAATGTTTAATGCATATTTATGGTTCACTAGCAAATGAGTCTGTTGTCTAGGAGAATCAATAGGTAATTTGAGAGTGGAAAGCTCATCACAGTCATTAAACTTGGTGTGTTTTGTAACCAGGAACAAGGCTTCCATTTATCAGAAGCCAGCTGCGAGTGAGCCAGAGCACTTCAGAAAGTTTAGTCCAAAAATCTCAGAGACTTGACAGCTTCTTAGAAAGCAAAGAAGAAAAGGTTTTTAATACAAGACTGTGTGATTCTTTCTTCTATGTGAACCTCTGTAAAGAGGCACAGAGCCTACAACACCAAGACACTTAAATTAGTTTCAAAACTAATGCTTGCATGTTAAGCCTTGAGTTTAGCATGTGTCAGAGCTCCAGTTAAGTACCAAAGCTTAATCCTGGATGCAGTAACTCTAAACCAAACTGATGCTTTCTGTTGATCGAGTGATTTCAAACAATTTTCACTGAACAAAGACAAGCTGTTCCACTGGTATACATGCTTGTTTGGAAGTAAGGATGGCTTGTCACTTATAGCTCCATCAGATTTAATCAGAATCAACATCACCTGCACAGACTGGGGCTCACTAAACCATTTGAGTTTGAACAAAAACACAATGGATCTTGGAATTATTTGAATTGATTTATATGTCCTCAAGTACTGCTTACTCAGCATCAAGATCAACTGATGACTGCAAATCCTATGACAAAATTATCTTTATTTTGCCCTAAGGAAAGTTTTTAACTCTCTCCAGAAATATTGCGCCTCCTTATTCTCTGGTTTGCTCTTTAGCAGTAGAGTGGACAATCATGAAGCAGTAACTGCTATGGCATAACTCATGGGTTCCTCTCCCACAGGACTAAAATGCTGCAAGAGCTGGAAGCAAAGAAACAAGACATCAGCCCTTTAACTCTTTATTTCTTATGACTTTGTTTCAGGTCTTGAGGTATTGGATTTTTCTGCTCCTGCATGCTTGCACAGCACTGTCTACCACTGCATTTCTGGTAGGGAATTCCTATGGTGCAGTGGTCCTCCTGTGCTTCATTTTCTGTTTTTCTTCTCTTTGTAAGGTTGGTTCTTTATGTTGAGCATGATAACACCAGGCTTAGCTCATTCAGAGGTGATCAAAGCCTTCAGTCTCACTCTAAATTGAAACAGACCCCAAGACAAAAAGTTTGTACATGAGCACACTGAGTAATGTATTATCTCTGCTTTCTCTAACTTATATTATGCACAGTCCTAAACCTCTGAGCCTGATTTACACAGCTGTGAGCAAACCATCAGCATACACAGAAACTGATTCTCTGTGTAATCCATGGTCAGAGGAGAAAAGCAGATCCAGAAGAACCTTGTAAGTTTGCTTTGCCTGTACCCAGCTGTTTCCTTTGCAGACCCAATATTATCCCACACAGTTTGTAGTGCAAATGGGAACAGAGGGATGAGTCACACTCATCCGAATAATATCCCCCTGCATTCATACAAGATGTGTTATGTCTCTTCCCAGCAGCACTCCTCTCTCCTCCAAAGAAGGCACCAGATAGAGATGCCAGAGGTCTGGATCAGCAGGGCCCCATGGACCCCCGAAAGGGAGTGAAAGGGTTGTTCTGCCTGAGGAGTCCCTGCATCCGAGGAAGCTTTCAACCATGAGAAGTCCTCAGGATGAGTTTATGAGGTCAAATGGGTCAACAACTGAGTTAGTAAGAAGGAAAGAGAACCTGATCCTGCGTGCACAGTCCACTCAAGGGGCTCAAATGCCCAGGAGACTCAAGAGTTTCAAATGAGCTTACCTATCACTCATCTGAATGCAAGATTCTCCCAGTGTGTGGAAAACAGGTTATTCTACCCTTAAAATTGCCTCATTTGATCTATACTTCACCTTCAAATACCACATTCAATGCTTACAGGATGCAAAGTGCTAGCTTAAAACAACAGGGAGAAAATTGCCTCTATAAGGCCAGAAAACTAGAACCTTCCAACACCTGAAATATTTCTCCCTGAGGCAGTTTTCCTGATTTAACTGGTATTTGTGGAGAAGAAATCACTTGCTGCTGCTGTATTTCAGCAAAGCAAAGAGGGGTGTAAGGCATACAAAGTAATCTCGGACTGTTAAAAAAAATACATGATGTTTCTAGAAATAAAAAATCCCCTAATGTCTTTGGAACACCAGCACAGTGATTTAGCAGAAACAAACAAGGCTAAAAAAAAATGCAATTATTCTTTACCAGCTAATGAGGAAAATCTTGCTTGCCAATACAAAAGGAAAAATGCAGGGTAGAGAATGAGGCTGGGTGGGCTGCAATGGTTTGAAGTGGCAGCTTTGAGTGGGAGATCAAGGTGTCAGGAATAGATCATTTCAAGATGATTGCCTGTCTTCTCATCATTTCTGTTTGAATCCCAGTGCACTTGGACACACAGCAGTGACCACCCACAGAACTGAGGCAAACAAACCTTTGCCTAGCCTAGAAGGCAAACCCAGCACTGATTCGACTGCTGAATGCAGTTCTCCCTGTTGCATTTCATGCTTTTTTTTTTTATGGTACTTCACAGCAAGTTCCCAAAGAGCTCTGGTGTCAGATACGTAGGATTTTCTGCAGTGTGTTAACATAGGTTTTGCTAGCATGCATTAGTGTTATTTTGATCAAAGCAGACCTGACGCATAACTTTACACTAAAGGAATAAATTAGTTTACTGGAGGAGTTTAGTGGAACTGAACTGTATCAAAAAGCAGCAACAGTCATATTAAGGCCTTTTGATATGGCTCATTTAGCTTTCTGGCTTTATTAGATCTGGGGCAATCTACACTGCACATCATGCAAGAGGAATTTGGTAGAATTTTTCAGTCTTTAATGAAATGCTTAAAAAAGAACAAGAAACAAGAAAATTAGAACAAGTTCTTACATAAGCAGTGGATGATTTTATCATTAAAGAGCATTCTCCTTAGAGCTCTGGCAAGCTGTAAGAAATCCAAATGGTATTTGCAGACTTATTAGGCTTAATTGTCCTTTTAACACATTGCTACTGAAAAGCTCAGTTTTGCCACCCTGAGAGAAAATTCTACCTTCTAATTTTGACTGAAGAGCTGTTGATTTTCTTACGCTCAGTAAAAATCCTAGCTTTCAGGGTGGGATGGTGCCAAAATGTTGATGGACAGCTATGGCACAGGGCAGTTCTCTCATCACGTAAACCAATGTTCATGCTTCAGCAGCCATTGCAAATGGGGGAGAGATAGTCAAGAAGTAAGGGAACAATTCTGCAAATTTCCATAGAAGAAATCAAGCTGTTGGATTGAGAGTGGGTTCAATAGTCATGGTTCGCCACTAGATTTCAAGTTCCCTAGGAAGGTTACCTGAATACAAACAAGTTTTCCATCTGCGAAATGCATAAAACATTGCAGTGGAGTAGAGGTGGGCTTCACAGTAAAATGGTTAACAGTTCTTGGAGAACCTCCAAAAGTGACTGACAAATGAAAAGATGAAGTTTTATTCTGGGTTTATAAGTAGGGCATTGCGAAAAGCACCTGGCTGACAATGAGGGTGGGCAGAGCAGAAGTAGAAACATCAGGCCTTGATTGTTTTACACATGTTACAAAGAGAAGACATGAAAGCATAACACTGTTTCAGTGCCACATTAAAGACAGCCAATGAGCAGAACAGGTATTTCTCAACAAAATCTCCAGTCAGTCCTGTCAGACCTTCTTGCCTAGCCTGCAGTTATTGGTTTAAATATGATTTTATGCAAGACATCATCATTATCTCACCACATTTATACTTATTCATCATTTGATTTTTGTTTATTTTTTGAAAATATCTCTTTTCAAACCTCAACAGGTGGAAAATTAAAGAAGGACAGCACTGGGTTTTTGCAAAGTGTCTCCATAGAAGGTTGCAGATGACAGCAGGTTCTCTGCCCTTTCTGAAGCAAACATCAAGGAAATTTGTGTTTTACCTTCCAAATTTCTTCATTCCCATCAAGAGATGGTGAGGCTAGGGGGAAGCAGGTGGGTGTGTAGGTCATGCTTTTCCTGAAGAGGTGCTACAGCCTTTTTCCACAACACTGGAAGAGTCAGCAGTAACGCCCATGGGCCAAGAAACAAGATTAAAGCCACAGCAGCAGTATGCCAGAGGGAGTGTCAAAAGTAGTGGAAATCTTGGTTGGGTGACCTGCTCTTGCCGGGTAATGCTGCTTGCTCCAAGCCCTCACAAATGCAGCAGTGCTTGAGGTTAAGGGTCTCCAGTCTCACACCCAGTGATACCCACCTGCATTTCTTCCTGCATTTCGTTCTGCCCATGCTGGTTTCAGACCCACCACACTAACTAGCACCTACACATTCATTTCAAACCAGAACCATTCCCGCCCACAACAGTGCTAGCTGAACCAACAGTAGATATCACCAGCTGGGTTATGCAGGCTCCTCACGTCCATCTTGTGCTAAACAAAATATAAACATAACATTTCCTAGTGTATGACAATCCACACAATGTGAAATGAAGTCCAACCAACCCCTGGAGAAAGTCCCACCTCTAGTAGGAGAGGGGAGCAGAGGACCTCCAGAGCTCCTGGTGAACCAACACACCTGATTTTCAAGGGTCTGTCACCTCTACAGATGTGGTGTGCCTACTTGAGAAGTCCCCGGCCAGAGACAGGGATGCTGCAGGCCATGACACAGTTACCCAAGGAGTGGTGCTCCACACCACAGCCTGGGGTGGGCAGTCACTGAGTGGCAGCTGGGAGGAACCTCTGGATGTCTCTACTCCAACCTCTTGCCCAAAACAGAGCCAGCTCTATCATGTCAGAAAAATAACATGGATAGAGAACTTACACTTTCTCTTGGTACTCCACTGAGTAATTTTCCTCATAATGAAAAGGTTTTTACCTTATACTCAGTCAGAATTTACCTCATATCTATTTATTACCACTGTGTCTTGTTCTCTAGATGTGCTCTCTTACACAAAAACTGTCTCCATCTTCTCAATAGTGTTCCTGTAGGCACTCGGAGGGAATGAGGTGTTGCTGTTAGGCCACCCTGAAATCATCCCTGCTCCAAGCTGGAAAAGCTCCAGTCTCTCAGTCTTTTCTCACAGGGCAAGCGTTCCAGCTCCTGAACATCCTGGTGGTCCTCTGCTGAGGTCTCTCCAGCTGGTAACTCAAATGGGTGAGAATAATTAAGGTAGAGGGAGGAGAGTAGAAGTGAAGAAGAAAACACAGAGAGACACTGTGTTTTTCTCCCATCCACATGACTGTACTGCTTAGAAAGGGTGCAAGCCACAGCAAAACATCAAGTAAGCTAAATCTTCATAAACCCAAGATAGTAGCAAGCATGGACAGCAGCTTTTTCACACATGGGAAAATTCAAGGAGTTCTTTGTCCATAGATGAAGCTGTGTGTCAGACAGTGACTGCAGTGTTGGGCTGGTGATTATCCCACACAAAATGGGAGAAACACAACAGAAGAGGTATAAGAGCCTGAAAAGAAGATTGAGGCTGGCTTGGCAAAATCACTAACCCAACAGGCTGTAGAGACACAATAGGCATGGAAAATAAACAAACAAACAAAAACTTTTGTAAGAAAATAAACACTTTCGAATCAGCACTCAGATTTCATGTTTTTAAAAGATGTGAGGCTTCAGAAAGAATTTGTACCTTAGGGAAATCAAGCATTTTGTCACAATATGACATAATGAGCTAAGCTGGGAATAAACCAGCTGGTTAGATGTCTGTAGGGTAGATAGCCTGGAAATAACACTCACTCAGAGACCAGACAAGAGGAATGGACTGACCAACTCTACTGACATCCAATCTTGCAGCCTTCCCACAAGGGCATCTTACTTTCTAAGCATAATGAAAGATCTGCTGCAGAGAAAATATGCCCATAAACTTACATTGATCTAAAGTTAATGTACTTGTGAAAAATTGCTGTCTAGGGTGTCAGTGTAAGTGCTATCAGCATGCTGGGAGCAAACAGAGAAAGTTATTCTGTTGGCATCTTGGAAAAGAGAAAATATATAAGAAATATGCTCTAGCGATATGCTGTATAAACAAGCAATGAGAAATATCTCAAGCAAGCTTTCTGATGGCATACCTGGTAAAATGAGAGACTAAGAGTGCACAGAGCACTTGTTATATTGAATGTTAATGTCTCTAAAATGCCTTGAAAACAGATAAACAACACGTGATAAATTGCTTGTCATTCCTTCCCCAGCGCACACTAGAAACCACCATTGCTTCAGTAAATGGTCTGAGAATTTCACTGGAACTTCTTCAAGCATGTTTGTGCTCTCTGCTGAAACACTCTTGCAAAATCCACTGCCATATCTTGAACACTTAGTTTTAAAGCTGCATCTCCAACAATCTTTTTCTGAAGTCCAAAATTTGTCCAAGGATTTGTCCAAGGATGTCCAAGGATAAAGTATAAGATCTCTTCGTCATGAAATTCTGTCAGGGAAGTGCAGAGCTTTCACACCCATTAAATTCAACTGATGTGGTATTCTGAGGTATTTATTTGTCTTTCAGCACACAAAGCCCATTTACTCTGATATCTGATCATTATCTGCTGTTATGTCTTTTTGCCTCTTTATCTGAATTTACATGCAACTTATTTGTAAAGGCTCCCTACTTCCCAAGTCATTACTTGGTTCTCTCTGCTAATGTAAGCCTGGAAGTTTTGACTAAAAAAATAGATCTGAAATGTGCCTGTGGTTAATATATATCTGTTTTCTCAAAGCAGCCAAGATCTAAGACTTTTATGTAGAATAGCTGTGTGGGTTAAATGCCTTGGTTTGGATAAATGCTTTGGACAAACTCAATTTGCCTTTAATTTCATAGGCTTGTTCATGCCTGAAAAAGAAATAACTTGATAAAACATTTGCAGTCTCTGCCAGCGTAAGCAATGTCTGAAATGCTTTGTCGATGAATGGAAGTTTTCAGATTATTTTTGGTGCCATGACGTACTGCTGTACATAACCCAGCTTGGAAAATAACTGACAGTCTCTGGCATCTTGGAGATAAGCAGTATCAGCCACCATTGATTAGTGGACTGCGTCTCATGAGGAAAGCAGATGCTGGCAGTTGCTTTGGGAGAGAAAATGTCATTTTTTTTTTCAATAATTATATTGTTAATGTGTTTTTACTTTATTTTGATGTATATGCAGTCTTTGAATAACAATTATCTTTCTTTTGCTACTGGTCTTTTCCTTTGGGCAACATCACCCATCTTATTTTGAGATGTGAATGAAAAGTAAGGTGACTAAGAACAAAAGCAAGTTCAAACACATGAAGTCATTTCCTGAGTCTTGTGGCTTTCCCCTCACTCCATCACCTCAGTGCAAGAAGCAGAGAAAGGAGGAAGCATCTCCCTCCTCAGAGGCTGACAGCCCTCAGCACCACAACAGCATGGGGCAGCCCACGGCTGCGAGAGCCATTGTAACATTCACCTTCACCCCACATCGCCAACGGGACTCAGCAAAGGGCCTGGGTCACCAGCCAGAGTGGGCAACAGAGCAAACCTCCCGAAACTGCCAGGGCTGCTCCATGCCCTGAGCTGTCTTTGATGCACAGAGATATTTTCCGAGTGTGTTTCTGGTTAACGACGTGGTCAGATGTGCCACGCTGACTGGAAGAAAAGCCAGAGCACTTTCCAGAGCAGATTACGTCCACAGTGTTGTTGATAGTAATGACACATCAGGCAGGGTGTCCAACATAGCAGGAAAATGGGAACGGACATCTGCAGTCCTCTATATTATCTTCCAATCCTATTCTCCATTAGCACACCCACATCTGGGTACTGTTACTATGTAATTCATACAGCAGTAGCCTCTGGCAATCCTAAGTCAAAAAATGTTATACATACAGTGCTCCCGGTGTCTGAAGTCTGTCAGATGGTAACAGCAACCACAGGCACCCACTGTTTTTGAAGCGTTGACTCGGGGAGAAAATCAGTTTCAATGACTCTGTTCTAGAGAGATGAGCTGTGGAGGATGATCACATCATATGTGTCTTTGAAGGAGACCATAGCACTATCTCATAAAATATTTTTTGTCTAAATCTGAAGCTAATACAAACAGAAAAGGGTGGCCAACAGAAACATTGTGTGTATAAACAATGTAAATAAGCAAAACTTCTGTCAGTACACATCCTCACCTGTTGAAACTCACTGAGTGGATGCTGTAAGTACTTGAGGAGAGAATTCATTCGGATGTCATCCAAAGCATGCAATAGTTTGAATACTAAACTCTTTTAAATGCTCTTTTTTCACCATTTTCCATGTTGTAAGCATTTCCACAGGCAGAAGTGCATGAGTCCTCTCCTAAAAACTCCGCTTGTAAAATGTTTTCAGCCCACCAAAGGCAGTGTGGCACAAAGCAGATGAACCAAGCTGGCCATCTTATCAGCCATGTAAGAACCACTTTTTTAAAAGCTGCCAGGCAGTATACAGCCTATAGGTATATTTCCTAGTGACTTACCCACCAGCCAGCATCCCTGGAGGATCCCAGGCTCATGTGCCAGAGTAAGCACCTTTCTCCTGCTCACAGAACACAGCAGCTACCCAGCACCCTGCCTGCAGGAGGCATCAGGCAGCAGTAGTTACCTGAAAAAGCCAAGAGCAACTTTCTACCAACTCCAATTGCTCTACCAATTTAGGTCTCAGTTTGGGAAAACATACCTTCCTCCCTTCCCTTATCTCAAGCATTTTCTGTATCTTAAGTACATTGTGAATCCCAGAGGTGACTGAAAATCATTCAGAAGGGCTTCAGTGAATAACAATAGACTTGAGCAGTCATTTCTGATCCTTTGGAGAACAAGAAGCCAGTTTGCCAAGGCATTCTGAGAATGACTGAGATCACTTCAGTAAAGGTACAGAGAAAGGGCTGTAAAGTCTGAGATGACTCTGGTTTTAGATAATAACATTACTCTGACACAGTACATGTAATTGTCTCGGGGGGGATGTTTTAATTAAAAGGGGAAAAAATAAGTTCATTTTCAATTTCATCTTCCATCCACTTCTCATCACATAAAATGGAGGATAATTAGTCTCATTGACCTGAGCAGTTTGTGCTCAAAGCATTTGTGATAATATCCTGCTTTACTCTTGGTCTCTTTATTTCCCATAGGATACTGTGAAATATCAGCCCAATGCTGAAATGCATTAGTG
This sequence comes from Anas acuta, assembly GCF_963932015.1. Taxonomy (NCBI): domain Eukaryota; kingdom Metazoa; phylum Chordata; class Aves; order Anseriformes; family Anatidae; genus Anas; species Anas acuta. Next base: position 78,741,587 of record NC_088979.1, read on the forward strand.
CAGGCAGCCTTGGGGTCTTATATCTTAATATATGTTTTGACATCTGGTCAATCCTTAAACTTAACATATTGATTTATGTGCTACCATTATGAAGAGCTCCCTATGGCTACTGATCTGTCTGTTGTTTGGATATGCAAGGTCAACAGCAGTTTGTGCGGATCAATTCTTTGTGGTCAGTGCCAGAAGCTGATACTAAATACTCTGTGTTCTCCTTGAAAATAAGATGCAAATTATTTATATATATATATATATTTATTTTTTTATTTTTTTTAAGTTAGCATATACACTGTGTGTCTTTAGCAAAATAGCACAAGTAGTGGGGAATGGGATAAAGAATTAAACCAAAGGCAGTGCTGCATAGTTCTGAAGCTGAACTTCAGAATAATCACATTTCATCCTCCAAGAATATCCTTCCAGATGAAAGCATGAGATGAACACCATTGAGTTACCACACTGGAAGTTCTGGAAGAAAAATAATGAGGCAGAAAATATTTGACATGCATTTGAAAGAGCTCCAGCAAATAATGCTTATGATTTCTTACTATTACCAAGTAAAAGAAACAGGTGATGAAATACACACTAAAGAAAAATGTTTCCTTTTTTCTGTCCTCCATATGTGGAGTTCCAAACCCATTTGCCAGGTTTATCATTTTATTTCTTTGTTGCACCAGGATAGTCACTGCTTGAAAAGTAAAATATATTACAAAAATTACTACCTTTTTATTTAATAATATATATAATATATATAGGATTAAAAATAAATTAATAACTGGTATCAAAGTCCATTTTTCTTCTACCTTGGCTTGTGTATTCTGATACTGCAGACTTTTATGATGAAGTTACAGATGAGGAATTACAGTAAAATTATTGAAGTATCTTGGTAATTGCTGTCTGGTTGCTTATCAGAGGTTGCGACTTGGCAACTTTTATTGGAAAGTACTTTGTCATAATCTGACAGGACAAATTAATTAGTGTAAAACTCCACCATGCATTCATTAATGCCAATGTACCTCAAACTTGTGACATAATTGCTGTTGCATAATTTATTCAGTTCACCAGGAGCACTGTGAGACCCAGGTTTATTTCTACCAGAGCACACAGTAATCACTCTTTAAACTCCCTAAGCTTTTTAACAAGGTGATCAATATTGAAATGACTTTTTAATATTGTTAAGGTGATGTATCCCTAGCTACTGAAATAATATTTTGTGAAATAGGTGTTATGCACCTTCTCTGTATGTTTGTAGTAACACGGTTTAAAGATTATTGTCCAAAGATTTTCTTTCTCGTGCTTTAAAGATCTTCCAGGTGCTTTATGGCCTCTCTCTGTTCCTATCAATGAAAGTAACAGAGCATTGCTAATTTTCATTGGCAAGCATTTGTCTCTGCTAAGTAAATACGAAAGACTACAGATTAGGGAAACAGGGTCTGTTGCTGGAGACTTTATAATGCATCTAAATTAAGAACATTTTCATTTTAGAAATATAGGGCTTGTGAGAGCTTTAGGGATTGTTATAGTGATAAACTCCAATCTGGGACTGGCTGTGTGGAGGCAGGAAGACTATGTAGGTGAAGAAACTGGACTGAAGCCACAGGAAGTAATGCCTACAATTCCTTTAATACTCCAGCCAAATCAGCTATGATATATGCTTTAGGAGAAGGAGTGCTGAGCATAGCCCTGCTTGCCACCGCTACATGGAGCAGACGGACACAGAGGTCCTGATGCCAACCTCACAGGAACCGGTACCTAAATTCTTGCCAACAGCAAGATCAAACCTGAAAGCTTCTTCTCATCCTTTTTTGCAAAGAATGTGATGCCACTGACTTGCAGAAAAATCAAATTTGGAACAAGAACATACACACTCATTTCTTCATTTGCAGTTTTTTGGATCTAAGGGTGAAGCAGAAAACCCCTCTCCACCATAATGTCAACAGTGGTTGCTATTATCTCATCATGAGTATGTTCCTATGAAAACACTGATTGCCTAAAATTCTCTTTTATTTAGATACACTGCCACTGGCAGAAAGGACAACCCACATCTGAAAGACAATTACATTTTTTTTCCTTGGTGGCAGATAGGCAGGTGAGCCAGAAGCAGCACAAAAGAGTTGCATACCATCATCATTTAGGCTGCTATTCTCCCCTGAAATGAGTGGAGAAGAAAAGTGTGGGAGGCTCTTTCCTGACTATGCCTTTCAGCCACCCCAACCCTGGGAGAAGACTTTTCCCTGCTCAGCTCCCATTGCGGCTGCACAGCCCCAGGAACAGGTGCAGGGGACACTGCAGCTTCTGCTTTGGGTTTCTCCTGTTCTTCTATTGAATGGGGTCAGGTGGTGTGGACAAATGAGCCCCTCACATGCACCAGCTGTTTCACTCTCTCTCCAAGGACTACACACTCCTGGATGGGTACAAATGCCCAAAGGATGCTCTCATTGTACTGACCTGAGCCTGGGGCTCAGCAGTTGCTTAGGGTCTGAAGCTACTGGATGAGTCCCTACAGCCCAGCCCAGGGGCTGTGGTGTTGGCACCAAGGTATCTAGAAACTTTCCATCCTTCTGGAGAGCAACAGGTACCATGCATCCATGGGTAGGAGGCAGGTGAATGACATATGAAATGTATCTCTATATTTTGCATTGTATCAAAGCAATTTGAAGAAGTGGTATCTGCCAATGCAGTATTGAATAATTTTGTTATTTTTTCAGAGTAAGCACCAGAACCCTGCCAATGCACGATAAAATCTAGAAAAAGGTGGCATCAACCATCTGTTTAAAAAAAAAAAAAAACACTGTGGCAAAAGCAGAAAGTGGTCCTTGTTTGGGGGTCTTACCAGGATCTCAGGTCCCCAAAACTGAGTAACCAGGTCTTTATCTTGATCTGCCGATTAAATTTTATGTAGCTTTCACCTTTTTCATCTTAGCAGATTATAGCTATGATCAAAAGCACAGTTGAGATACAGTCATTTGCAATGCTCTCAAAAAGTTGTGCAAAATCATTGTGCAAGCCTTCCTTTCATGCTCTTTGCTTAAAAACATGTCTCCCAACCATTTAATTTGTATGTAACACTCAAAACTCAAATTTCTAATATGAAAAAAAAGAAGGTATGCAGAAATGATACTAGGACTCACGTTGGTTCAAGACAGTGGACAGGAAAGAGAAAAAAAATCACTCTGAACTTCATTATAGTATGCCTGAAGCCCTGCAAATATCAAAACCAGAATATCTAAACCAGAAGGAGGAATGGGGAACAAAGTCAAGGGCATGCAAATAGTATAAGAAGAGGAAAAGTTTCTGTATTTATTTATTGTGTGCACAGTGTGACAAGCCCAGAGCCAGGAAAACAGTTTTGAAAAAGATGGTAGCGAGGTGGATCATAGTATGACCAGAAAGAAGGAGGAAAAGACATCCTCCCCAAGGAGTGTAGTGGTATGAAGAAGGGTGAAAATCTATCAAAGAAACTGGAAAGTAACACAGTGTGGTAAGTGTGAACAATATCAAAGAAAAGACTCTTAATAAGTTCACTCTAAGAGTAAAAAGACCTCTATTTTTAACCAAGCAAAGGACTAAGTGGAATTGAACTCAGAACAAGAAGCCTTCTTGTCAAGAGGTACATAGCACGCAATTAAAGACTCAACATTTGCTACATACATAGCAGCATAAAGGTAAAAGAAAAGCAGATGTAGTAGGAGCTGTGTTGTCTTCAGTTGTGTAATTGTTGTGGTACTGAGCAGCTGATGCACCCAGAAATCTTGTTTACAGTTTTACAATACAAAAAATTTGAAGATCAGTCCAGGGCAGGAGCAACTGCTGGAGTTTCACATGATTATATGAATCCATTCAACACTGTGACAGGAAAAGAACAGTTATCCCAGTGGACCAGAGCGAGATGCAAGCAAAAGAAACAAGCTGTAAGGTCGTGAGTCTCTGTGGGACAGAAATGGGTTATCAGCATCTGCAGAAAGCAGGTGTTCCCTGGTTAACTGAGCTTCTTTGCTGGTGAGAGAGTTGAATTTGACTGGCCACTTAGTAGCCTATTTGAAGACAAGGGGGGATTTTTAATGATATGGAAAATAATGTTTGCAAGCTAATTACACAAACCATAGCCGTTTCAGCACCAAAGTGGATTAGGCATGTTGTAAGGACAGCTGGTAAAACAATGACTTCTAGATATGTCACTTTTAAGCATCTCTAATTGAGCATTCAGAAGTGTATTTTCTTAAGAATTTAATGCTTAAAAGAATGAGAAACAGACAAATGAATTTCAGAGGTATGTAGAAATTGAGTGTCCATTGACATCAATAAGAAGTAGGAGTGGTAAGCCTTCTAAAAAGTAACCATCTGCCTACCTACATCTTCACAGGGACTAAACAGAATTCAAGGCCTTGACTGTCTATCCCAAAAGCCTTTGGACATCCGAAGACCTATCAAAACCTGCCCTTCGCCCAGTCTCTCAAGCCAGGTGCAGCACAAGAGTAAGCTCTTTGCTGAATCTGGGTCAGGATAACCAGAACTCTCTCTTCTCATCCTCAGACTCTTGCCAAGGTTCTTTCACCTATTCAGCTTCTTTCATGCTTTGATTTTGCCATGCAGGAGACTGAGAATTTTTGCTTTGGGTTTTTTACCTGTTTTAACTAGTAGGAAAACTATATTGTATTTACTATGTACCCAGGACTCTCTTTGAATTGCCAGTATATACTTGAGATGCGTCTGTCAGATGCATTGTGCTACTAAAATTTTATTCCCACATGGGAAAAAAAATTGAAAAGGTGTTATTTACAAATTTTTAAGATGTTGTTTGATTGTTTTTTTCTAGAGGGCAGGTAGAAGCTCAAGTCAAACTAAAGGACATCCTCACACCTTTCTATTCTGATTTCACATAAGCATTGTGTCTTTTCCTGTTGCGTGACTGATGATTATCAATAATATCTTGAGCTAATGTTAAAAGTAAAAAACCTTTCCATTAAAATAAAAAAAAAAAATCTAATTTTCTACAGGATATGAATAAGTGGCTCCCTATATCCAATTAATTCTAAACCATTCCATCCTCTAGCAAACTAGTTTGAGCATATTTTCCCTTTAGATGGAGTAGATATTGAAGTGATTAGCTGAACAGACTACCAGAAAAAAAAAAAAAAAAAAAAAAAACATATTAGCACGAATGCACATGGCTTTAAATGAATGTCACCAATAAATAGGTACATTTAAAACATACCTGTCTTTCCATTCTGCAAAGGTGTATTAGCTATTTAATAAATCATGTACTTAACAATGAAGCACAGTCAATTCTTTGTACAACTTGCAAGACATCTTTTTTTAAAGGTTTCTCTCAAGTTTGGGGACTACAGGGCAATGTTTCCTATGGAATCATAACATTTATTGCTGTTTCCCCACTATCAAAAGGTAGAAACATTGCAGGAAAGAATGCTTAGGTAAGATGCAATCCAACTTGTTGTACTTAGTACAGTATCTGCTATTTACTGTCAAAAGACAATGAATTGATTAATTCTATGAAACTGAATAAACATCCAACACTCGCTTTCTCTTGCATTAGAATTAGACGTTTCATGAGAATAAACACCATACATAGAAGTTAATAGAAAAATAAAGAAGTTAAAACATCAAAAAGATCTCCAAGCACTATAAACTATGGAATATTACAAGCAAGAATAGTCTGTCTGATCTGTTTGTAAATCCACTACAACTTTTATTTCCATTAAAAGAATGACAAGACAGATAATAAATTTCTTGCACAGAGAGATCTTCCCAATCATGCAACCTATATTTTAAAGAGCTCTTAAAATAGATGTTATACTGAGGTATTTCAACCTTTTGTGCATATTGAAAGCACAATAACAAGAGACTTCTCTTTATGCTATTATATTGTTCCTGCCCACTTGCCCTTCCAGTTCCCAGACATTATCACTGGAGTGCAAAGGGCAAATAATAATAATAATAATGGAAACACATTAAAATATTTTTAATGGCTACAGAACAAAAAGATTTGACAGAGATCTTTAAAATTATGAGTCTCATATTAAAATCATACACCCTTCATAGGCTTTCAGCATGTCCTTGCATTAAAGATAGAGCAGTGCTCATTCCAAATTATATCCAAATTAGATCATTGGCTTTTTAGGCTTTCTCAAAGGTGAGTTTGTCCTTAGCTGCTTCCTGGGGACCTAAACCTGCTTGCTTTGATGTCAATGAGATCAATGAAAGTTTTGCACTGGCATTTGAACAGAACAGGAAACAACATTTAGACTGCTTAATTCAATATGGCTGCAAATTTTGCATCATGGCCCTAACATTATGTGTTTAATTTTGTTACTTTTGGAGATATAGAACTTGTTTCCAGGTGTAGGTATTTCTTTTTATTTGCATTTTATATAATATCAGGAGAAGTCTTGGAAGATGTCTGCACTGATTTTGGCCATTGCAATTTTCGAGGTACAATTTGGGGAGGGGGCGGGTATTTTTTGATTGTTTTTTTAAATGTCTAGAAAACATTGAGGAACATATTGCTCAAAAGCTGTAAGCTAAATCCCCAGGCTCATCTTGTGCAGCTATTTGCAAGATTAAGTCTCCAGCAGATTTTTACTGTCACTTCAGTGACATGGATAACAGCATAGCTTCACAAACATTTTTGTTGGCACTGAGGATGGAGAGCAACTGAAATGGAGCTAAACGGTTGGAAAAGGTAACGGGAGATTAAAGGAAGTTATTTTCAGGACTGACATCAGATTCTTTTGGTGCCAGCCCCCCAGCAGGCATGAGAATCAAGTCCAAAGAATGAATCCCACATGTTACCATTTCTCCAGGATCTGATCAGCAGCAGTAAGGGCTGGTATCAAATTTAAAGGGGGAGCTGCTGAAATAATGCCTAAAGGCTCTACCTAGGAACATGGGAAAATTAGGCCAAGCTTTTTGGCATTCAGAGAACTCATTTCTCCCATTTTCCAACACAAATCAGTTGGTTTAAAAAGCAATATGGGATTGAAGGCTGCCTCACAGGACACCAGCTTGCCAGGGCAACTTTGACAGCAGTGGCTGCTATTTGAACAAACACAGAAGTAAAAATAAGCCTAGTCTTTTCACATGCAGGACAGTCTTAAAAGGTTTTCCTATATGAAAATATCAAAGAAATATGAGAAATGATACCTTTTCCTGCCCCTGCCTGCACCCCAATAATGGTCTTCTCTCAACAAGCAGCTTCACTAGGCAATTCACTAGTGCCTCATCCTGCTGCAGTTAGCTATTGCAGCTACCCACCAGTTACCCTCTTTTCTCACCACCAGGATGTCAACAGTGCTGCCATTAATTTTGAGGTCCCTCCACTCTAGAAATCTCTAGGGAAGGGGTGAGGAATGGGTTCACTCCTGATCTGGGCAGCTACCGGGCTTCTGAAATGAATGCATGCACATCTCTCTGTGTCTCATGATCAAAGAAAAAAGCAGAAAGGTAAAGAATAAGATCAAAGGTTTTAAAGGATGAGGAGTCAAGTTCAGTAAAACAGGTGTAAAGGAATCCTTCCTTCCAGCATCTTATAGATCTTTGTCACATGCACAATATATCTGTTGAACTTGCGGCAGCTCGTGCCGCTCTTCCAAAAGCATGATGCCAAGTAGTCTCTATTTCCAAGTATTTCTCTTTCATGCCCTCCAAAGAATTAGAGAAACACACACAATCATTTCAAAGAACAATAAATAAAGTGAAAATTATCTGTCAACTTCACCATGTAATTTTTATTTAAATCCATGTAATTACGTGTAAGAATAATTGAATTCCCTTTATAGCCTCATTTCAGAGTTAGAATTATACAGGATTAATGCTATTTTTTCATACTTAAAAGAATTAATTCATCTCAATGTATTTGTATTAGGGGATGACAAGCAGGAAAGCACAAATCACTCAGAAGTGAGATGATGTACTCTTTAAAAACACCATTTTCCCTTGACAGTGTGTGATTATACAGGGCTTCCAAGATCACCACACAGAATCATTTTGGTTGGAAAAGACCTTCAAGATTGTCTGGTCCAACTATCACCCTACCACCAATATCACCCACTAGGCCATGTCCCTAAGCACGACACCCAACCTTTCCTTAAAGGAGCATACTAAGATGAGCACCAGAGCACCTTTTATATTTCAAACTGGTCCCCGTGTTTTTTAGTCAAGGATTTTGTGCAGCTGCCAAAAGGCTGACTTCTCTTTTCTTGCCTATTCCCACGACAGAAACAGAGGAAAGGAGGCTTCAACCCTTATCTGGGCAGGTTCACATTCTGCCATCAGGCCTATGGTTACTGCCAGGGTATTTTCTCCCTACATATTTAATACTAAGGGGGGGACAGGACACTTCAGCTGTGTATGGATGTTCATTTCTAAGTAAGAATGCAAGTAAAATGTTGGAAAAGGTATGGGTTTTGTTCTGCACACAGGCCCAAGCTATTGCATGCTTTTGTGGACCTGGGAGACATGTTTAAGCACAAAATGCCATTTTCAGCTCAGGATTTGCTTTCTACATAGATAGGTGTAAACTTACCTAATAGGTTCCCAATTCAAAAAAAAAAAAAAAATTAAAAAAAAAAAATGAAAAGAAGTGAAACCTCAAAATATTTCTTTTTAAGCCAAGATACAGGGCACCTATATTTCATTTGTCAGGTCAATAATACACTGAAGAACTCAGTAATGCACTGTGCAGACCTGTCATATAATATTAGTAGAAAGGAAGCACAACAGTAATTTTGTTAAATCAATAGCGTAGAAATGAATTATTATAACTATTTACTTTATTCTTATGCTTCATAAGGAAAAAAAAAAAAAAAAGGAAAAAACAAGCCTACACCAAAGATAAACTAGTCCTTGCCTGCATCATAGGTGAGCATCATGAGATCTATTCTTACGTGTAACACCAAAGTACTTTTGCTTAAAGCCTACTTACAGACTGCCTACATACATGTGGACTTCCAAAAGCCTCTCTTGAAGTCTCACATCATCACTTTTTTTAACCTTATTTTACTCTTCAATGCAAGACTTCTTTTTCTCTTGAATATGCCGATTTTCACTTCCATTTTATATTTTCCAGAAACTTTTGTATGGATATTTAAAATAATAATAAACTCAACATGCTGGTCAACAAAAAAGAACAGAAGCTCACAGCAATGTCAAGGATGTTTAAATAGATGGACCCAAGGAGGCGGGGCAGGAGGGGCAGGTGGAAAAGGGGTCTTGCAGCACAAAGATGCACCTGAGGAGGTGTTTTAAGCAACTTTTTTGTGGGGGGGGTGGGGGGGGGAAGAGCTGTATCTGCAGTTTGCATTTCTAGGTCACAAGGATTAGATTAATACCAAGATTTTGGTTTGTGTTTGTTTGTTTGTTTTAAAGAAAACAAAACACAACACATTAATCATTCAATAGTATGGAAGCAATCAGGTGATGAAAGTGAGCACATAATTCAGCAACAGGTGTGTGAAATCAAATTTCCCCACATTTTATCAAACCACCACCTTTCCAAGGCTCTGTTGTCACAGAAATGACCATTTGGGCAGTTTCTTTTTTTCTTGGAAATGTTCAACTTATGTTTGGCTCCTGTGCAGCTTGGTTATTTTGAATATCTGGGTTAGAAAGACTAGGAGCTTAATGTCAGAAATGCCTTGAAGCGCTTCTGTAGGAGGATACAGGCTTAGTGGCACATCCAAAGGTTATGATATGTTATTTAGCTTTTACAGCACAGTAATTCCTACTGCAGCGACACCTGCCACCCAGTGGAAAGTGTACAGAGGCGCCATGGGACCACAGAGAGGCACAGAGGAGCATGGACATCTCCTCTTGGATCTGCTGCCAAGAAAGGGATCGTATATTAATAGGCCAAAGATTCATCTTCTATTATTTGTGTTTGAGTTGTTTTGTTTTGTTTTAAATCCACAGATTACTCTGCTCTTGTCATCTCATTTGTCCTATTCCCCTAGCCAGCCCCCACAACCTCTGTTCTCCCAGAGGTACTTTCCTCAAACCTGAGTTGTCTTTGTTCCTGCTGGGAGAGCAGACAGTAGAGGGAGGTACCCTATGGTCATGTACTCTTCTGGGTCTCTGCTATCTTTCCTCCACCTCCATCTCCTGCCTTCTTGCTCCTCTCAGAGAAGGCTGGGCAGGAATGGAGCGTTAAGGCAGTCATTACCTTAAAACCTGGCATAATTAAAATATTCATTGGCATCGCTGAGCTGAGCATACCGTTACAATGAGGAGACTGATAATAGGTAGTTTTATCACTTACAATAACAATAAAAGATAACTGGCAATGACCATGTGCCTCAAATAGTATTAACAGGATGTACAATTCATTAGTGAGAGGTAATTCAGATGTTAATGACTGTGATGTACAGGTATAATTTAGTGTTCAGATATTGGACACAATTTTACAAACCACAGCCCTTTGGCTCCCTGCACATGGAGCACCCGCTACCTCCAGTGGCAGAGCTTGGGTGCAGAGCAAATCTCCAGCTTATGGACAACATGTGGGGATGGCCCCAGAAGTGCTAGTGTTTTTAAGACTTCTAACATTTAAAGCCTTATTGAGAAGTCTGCTAGTTCCTAGACTTGTAGCTGAAGCTGTGGTTATATGACCCAAAAAGTGTTAAGACAATTTTCTGCTTCTATACCCGTCACACCTTAGGAGGGATGGAAAGAAAACCCTCTGTCAGTGTCTTGGCTCCTGCCTGCAGCAAGAAGTGTCCACACCTGGATGACACCAAGAAAGATGTTCTGCCCAGGGTGATGGCAACTGCTTCTTCGCCCTTGTGTGCATGACCTCGGCCTTCTGGAAACTGTATGGATTTTAAAGAATAACAAGGTAAGGAGCTGACACAAGTAGAGGAGACAAAGTAAATGACATAAGAGTGTGCCTGACAAATCTTTACAGACAGGTCTGATGGTTGGTTCAGTTGGTGCCATGATGCCCTTATTGTCTGCTCTTTGCCACATTTCCCACCCAAAATGGTTTTCTGTGGTCAGTGTTTGTGTAGACCCTCTGAAGAGCCATGCTGCTAAACTTGTGTCCCATAGCTGTTGTCATATTCACCTTAGTCACTGTTCTTGAAGGCCCAAGCATACCAAAAAGGACATTGAACAAATAAAAAAGGTGCAGAGAGGGACAGCAAGGGTGATCATTGCTCTACAATGTCTTCCATATAGAAAGAGACCACGATCTTTCAACTAGGAAAATAGATAGTGGAGAGGAATTAGCATAGGAATGGGAGAAGTGGATTAACAGGGAATAAATGGAGAACTGAGAGCCCTCAAATGAGAATATCACACGTCGCAGGCAGATTTGAAACAATCACAAGCCCAGACTGCCCAATATAATTAAACCATTGAACTCACTGCTGCAGAAAATTATGGATGCAAAATGCGAAAACAATTAGCCAAATTCATAGAAGGAAAGTACGTCATAACAATGAAACCCCAATTTCTGAATGAAAAAGCCTCTAAGCAGCAGACTGGGGTTGGAAGAGCTTACAGAGGAAGCATGACTGCAATCTTACTGTCTGTGCTCGCTCGATGCCAGGGGGTGAGTTGTCTCCCATCACCATGCCCTTTGTCACCTTTGTCCTGGGGATCAGTATCAGCCTGGGCGCAGCAAGACAACTACACCTGCCCCATGTCTCATCAGGGAGGAGGGATGAAAATAACCAGGGGACCATGTCTAGAGGCAACACAGCATACAGGGCACTGGTGGCTTTCCATCTGATGATGCCTTCACACTTCTTAGAGCTGAGAGAAGATTTTCTACCACCTCTGACTCAGGACTGAGCACTAACACTACTGAGCCCTATATAACTGATGAGTGCAAGTTATGTGATGTCATGACTGATGCAATGACATCTCTTGATAATCACTTTTAATGTATTCCAGACCATCCTTGTATAGTTCCAAGCAAAATACAGAGAAATGTTCAGTGGAAGGGAGACATGAAATTGAGATGTATGGAGTAAAAACACGTCCCCCTTGCAGGAGGTAAGGAAAATTCAAGTTCTTTCATTAGGCAGCAATTAAAATGCAGTTTATAGAGCAGGAAAACAGAATATTATTGAACAACTGTACGACAGGTGAGCTAATCACTAACGGATTCTATTATGCTGCCTTCGTCCAAAACGAAAGTGATTTTCCTCTAAATTAGAATGAATTAAGAGTGTATTTCCTGATTACACCTTACATAATGATGCAGGGGATGGTTCCTCTGTTCACATTTCCTTTCTCCTTTAATAAAACATGCCAGAGAGGAAAATTAGCTAGCTGTTCCCATTAGCCATTTTGAACACGATGTATCTCACACTCACAAGAGGCAACTGGTAGTTTTGCTATGAATAGCAATTAGCTTTCAGCCCATCATGAAGCAGTTTCACATAGTTGATACTCCACAGATAGGTCCACTTTACAAGCTACAGGGCACAGGTTCAGTTATGTCCAGGGCAGTTTCACTGGGTAAGGAATTTAGGACTGGTCTGATTGCAGAACGAGCCCAGTTGCTGGCTTTTTTTCTTTTGGCACCTCCAGGATTTATCCCCCTTCGGAGTATTTTCCAAAACAGAGGAGTTCCCTGCCTGCCCATTTCTGAAAAGGCACTGCAGCTGTCTGGGAAAGGCAGGCTCCAAACAGCAAAATGAAGCACACCTGCACCTGCATCCCTCTTTGCTTCCTGTGCTGTGCAGTGCACCAATGCCTTGTAGATGCTCTCCATGGCTGTCTGTGAAGCTGGTTCCACAGGGAGCAAAGCTGCCATTCATCTCGTGTTCGCAGCATGCTGTGACCCCAGTTACAGCTCCCCAGCTCCAGAAATAGCAGCTAGCCTCTGGGAGAGGTCAGCCACAGCCAACTTCTTAATGTCAGCCACATCCGCTGTGGAGGATCCCAAATCTATCCTGCTTGGTTGCTCATCGCCCTTCTTGTCTTTGGGACTGGTCTCTCAAGAGGCTCTGCATTACCTCCCCGCAGCCCTGCCTCAGGAGATGAGCAAATTCTGCATGCAGTGGTAACCCTGCATGCCTTGTAGCCTTGTAAAGTCCTGTAAATGGGTGAAGTTATTGCAAGCTGGCCCCAGGGTAGCTCCTAGGCAGCCTTTGCTCTCAGAACATGTCTCAGGGGAGCTCCTTGGGATCTGGGATACGGGCAAGTTTTAAGAGGCCTCTCAAGAATATAAACACAGCCAGACTCAGAGCAAGGCTCTTTTAGACTAACACCCTGTTTCTGAAGGGTGCTTAAGTCTAGAGTGTAAAAACCATCTTTCTGCACTGACAGAGCCTCCCAGTCTCTAGAACCAACATTTTAAGGACTTCTTGAGATAGAAGTCACATACTCGTCATTGTGTGTAAAAACCATCGATGGTCCTTTTCTCTATAAGCTTACCTAATCCCTTTCAAACTCATTTTTCCTTTTTGATAAATCCATGCATCTTTTGACAGCAAGGTCAATTTTCGATGTGTTGGGGTTTTTTGTTTGTTTGCTTTTTTCATGTTGTTCTTTTGATTCGCATTATAATAAACGGTGAAGAGGTGGGGATGGAAGGTCTCACAGCAGATTACACCCCAGGGATGGAGTTCAGCTGCTGACCCCTGGGCTGTTTCTGCCCAGACACCCATCCCCTCCCCGACCCCTGAGCCCACCACACCAGCAGATGCACTGCTCTGCCATGGCAGCCAGCCGCTCCTGGTACTGCTTCTCGTAGCTCCTTGGGGGATGACAGTAAGGTCACAGGTGAGCTGTGTGTGCTTGAGGTGGGCAGTGCTGTCAGGAGGTACTAAAGATGCCACTTGTGTGGCCCATGTGGCCTGAGCCAGAGATGTAAACACAGGGCTTCAACCCTGCCTGGGCATGAAGGCGCAGACTGAGGACAGCTCAGACCTAAGGAAGTCATGCACATGGGGTTATGCACCAGAAAGTGACAGCAGAAGTGGAACATCCCATATTGACGCCAAGAATTCCTCCTCACCACGCTCAGCAGGGTGCTCCCTCAAGCCCTGCCTGGCTGTGCTTCTTCACCAGCAGATGGGGTGGACACCCCACCTCAGGATCATGCGATAGGTGGTCCTTGCTTCCCCCTGACCCTTCCCACCCCACTGCCACCCAGCCTCATTTCCTTCAGTTCATCCAGGACACCTTTGCCCCCAGCCCAGAGGGACCTTAGCACAGGTCTGCCATCTCACACCCTTCCCCAGAGTGACTCCCTGTGGCCAACCAAGCCCCACAGACCTGGGTTCCCCTTCTCCACAGGAGCTTTATGGTCCTACCAAGCAGGCAGGATGGTCCGCAGGGCACAGGGGGGCTGGAAATACAGCAGGAGATAGCATGGGGATGTGGGGAGGCACTTGCAGAAGATGATACCATTGGGACCAGAGACTTTGCTGTTAATATCATATTATACCTGATCCTACTGTGACTTCCCATGGCAGCTCTGTGCTTTCTCTCTGGTGGCTCTTACTCCTTGAATGGTATCAAGACAGCACGCACACACCTGCTTTGGCTTCTTTCTCTCTTTGGTGGTTAATTGATGGGCCTCATTTTCTAGAAATGTCACTCCAGCACCATTCATGAGCCTAAATGTCACTTTATTTCTTTAATTACAAATGGGCATAATTAATGTAAATTACTGTAATATATATTAAATACCAAAGATTCTTCCCTCACTGCAAAACCAGTCTTCTCTGCAACTCTTAATGTGGAGCCTGAGGTTATAACACCACAAAGGTAAGCACTCATAAAAATTACGAGATAGCTGCCTTGGCAGGTGTTAAAATGATCTCTTATAGGACAGTGACAAGCAGCATTTTAATTTTTATACACTCTTAGTGTTAACCTGGGGTCACTACAACTGGCAGAGCACAGCCATAAACTGTTATTGCACCAAGACACATGGGATTTTAATGCTGTTGTTTTTATGGCTCTTAGCAGGCATTATCCAAAACATCTGGACATAGGTAACCAACAGGATGGATCTGGATGTGAATGAAAGCACACAGTAAGGGGGTTGGAGTTAGTGCTAAACTAATGAACTAAGGTAGTTACTATTATTATTCCTTTCTCTGCACCACAGTAGCGCATACAACCCCATCCATGGGTCACAATCTTGTTCTGTTAGATGAAAAGAAAATCCCAGCCCCCAAGAACATTACACAGCTGTTCACATGTGTGTGTGCTTTCAGAAAATAAATAAATATATAGATAAATAAAGTGTCTACTCTCTGTTATCTGGACCACAACTGTGGCAACTGTGACTAACTGAAGCAGTAGCGACCACCTCTATAGCACTCTGGATCCAAGAGCTACACAGACAGTAGAAACAGACACAGCAATTCCATTAAAAATAATAATAGTCAATATGTGAAGGTTACAGGTGAAAGGAACACATTGGAGTTCTAAGAAAAAGAAAAGACAAAGCATGAATAAAAGTCTGTTCTGGGAGGACATTTAGGCAATCATAGAATAAAAATAGCTAGATGGAGATAGCTCCCAAAAAAATGGAACTGGCAAAAGAAAAACATACTTTGAAATGGCAACAAAAGAGTGAATTATGCTTGGGAGTTGAGAAGCTGAATCAAAGTGCCAAGGTCAATAGGATGGTAGACAATGGTAAGAGGAGAAAGTTAAAAGGAGCCTAGTCATTTGATAACCCAGCCACAAGGAAAAAAAATTGAGTTACAAAAAAAGAAAGAAAAAAGTGAGAACAAAACACAAATGAAAAGAGATAGCATTTGGTCCCAGAGCACTGAGGAAACTGAAGAAGAAATAGAAGGCAGAAATAAACAGCAGTACAGAAATCAAGAAACAACAAGTACTGAAGACCTAAAAGTATAACAATCTAAAAATCAGAGTATCTTTTCTTTTCTCTGGAGTACAAGAATAAGTTGATGATATGATTGGCTTGCTATACATATGAACAGAAATTTTGCAGGATGAGAAATGTATCAGTTACAGCTTGAGAAAAACACCCGTATTTCTGAAAAGTGCAGAGCAAAATATCATTTCTGGTGAGGCAAGTGGGATTGAAAAGGTGAGATTTCCATTTGTGGTGATCACTGTACGTTTTAGAGACTGAAATTTGGACTTGCAGACATATGGGAAAATCAATGAGAAACAGTATAGATACAATATCAAAGAAAAATAAATCATCTGAGTTTTCCACTGGAAGAACTGATGCTTGACTGTGAACAGTATTTCTGAGCTACAGAGAATGCAGGGATAATAAACAACTTCTTTCTCCAAAACATCTTAAAAACAAGCTGTAGCTTCAAAGCAGAATTGTAGCATTCAAAGCAGCAGACGCACAGATGAAAATAAGAATTTCCTTATATTCTCAATTATTTTCACTGATCAGTTTTTATACCTAAAGCAGGTTATAGGTTTTAATTTTCATCTAATGCAAGCTAATAAGTTGTTCCGATCATCTTTAACAAGTGAGCGCATCCCCAAGGCAAGGATCACAGGGAAGGTTTGCATCACCATTTGAAGTAGAGCAGCATTAGGTAGACCATCGTGTAACCATGTTTTTTGCTGCACAAAACCCTGTAGCCCAGCTTTCAGAGTGACAGTATCTCTCTGAACCCCTGGGAAACGTGGGAATCCAAGCGTCTGCCAAGGAAAGCTGCTGCTGGCTTGCTGATGGCCACCTCCATAGCTCTGTCAGGACAGGAGTTCTTAGCCTGGATCTCCTCCTGTACTCTGGCCTGAGACAGACCCAAGAGGAGAGAGCTCCCCTCAGCATAGCTCATACATGAGAAGGAAATAAAGACTTTGAACACCTTGCATTCTGGAGCAATAGCTTTTACTTATGTGGAATTATGGAAATTTTTTAAAGGGACAGTAGACATGGGATATGGAGAGAAATGAGCTGCAAGTCAGCATTAATGGTTAGAAACCTTGTTCTTCACTGCAGGGCTCAACCCTCTGAGAGAGAGGATCTGCTGGTTTCTGTGAGGTGTGCCCCGGTGAGAAGACACGTCTCCCAGCAGCCATTTTCTGTGGTGTTCCCTGTTCAAGAGGATGTGAGTGACTCCTGTGTCCCTGTGCCCATGAGAAGCAGCATCTGAGGCTCCCAGCTCCTGCAGCCTCAGGCTGTCCCTGCTGGGCCCCATGGCAAGCACAAAAGAAAGCAGCTGGTGGCACCCAGATCCATCTTCTGACACACGGGTTAAGGTGGGGCTGCTCCAGGTTGCTGAATCATGCCAGGAGAGCTGCAGGGTGTCACAGCAAAAGCCAGAGGAGTTTCTTCTCCCCTTAGAGTCATGGGCCACCTGGGGGTGTCTGAGCTAGCCTCGTCTTCTACACTTCTAAACTTGGCTATTTCCCAAGGTCTTCAAGAGGTTATTGAAATACCGGTGAGCCATAAGCTGCTGATCCACAATGCCTGTTGCGAGTAGCCTGCTGCAAAACTAGATCAATCATTGCAATAATTACATTTATTAAGGAAATTAATTTGTTTCCTCTGTTCAACTCCTATTGTGCAGTCCACCTCTAATTGATTGGATTTATAGCCTCTTTTATTTTTGACCAAAGACAAATTCACACATGTCCCGGCTCTCAGCTTTCCACTAACCAGCAGAAAGGTGACTCATTAAATCTATTGTCTGCACTAATGTGCTAAGTACTCATGCACTCTCTGAACATGCTCCAAAATGTACTTCTGAGTGCAAGAATTTAGAGACTGCACTTATCCAAACAGCTTGCATCCCATTTGTCAGATCTTTTGTCGTTACTGTGAATTAAGTGGCAAGCCCAGAGGACACTGCATGTGAGGGATCAGTGCCAACGCCTTGCAAACCAAGAGCTCAAACCTGAGGAGTTTTGCACTGCTCAAGATAAAGGTCTTTGCCATCCTTGGGTATACTGCCATCAATTAATTCACTGAAGATGCTATCTAAACTTTCAGATAGTGCTGATATTTTCATTATTTAGCAAACTCACCTCACATTGTCCAATTTACCTCTCTTATGCAAGCTCTACAAAGCCTGAATCTTACCCTAGGTAACACTAAATTGCACCCATCTTCTCACTGTGAGATCTTTCAATCTACAGTAACAATTCAGCTGGAGGTTGACTTGTCACACACTCACTCCATCCTGATGACCAGCAGTAAGTAAACAGCAGAGCTAATCCATTTCCCCACTGTCTTTTTTTTAAAAAAAATCACCAAAAGTCCAGAAAAAGAACCACATTTCAGTAAGCAGGGGTGTCCCTTTTGAGCATTTTCTCCAGAAACAACTTTTAGAGATACATAATGAAGATATTTTCTTGCCTTTGCTGGTTTCTAGACATAAAGATTAAAAAGTCAAGATTGTCATCAACACTTGCAGATAAAGTGAGAACCCTTATCTTAAATACTGGGCAGCAATAGTAAAGGATATATATATTTTTTTAATTCCACTCTTATTTAACACTGCGCTCCTTTTCTGTATTAGATGTTCTCCTATAAAATACTAAATTGGGCCCAAATTCCAGGCATTTTGGTATACATGATTGGCAGAGGGAAATAAAATACTACCTTGGGAACAGGTATGTCCTGGTTTCAGTTAGAACAGAGTTAATTTTCCTCCTAGTAGCTGGTAGAATGCTATGTTTTGGCTTAGGATGAGAAGAGTGCTGATAACACCCCGATGTTTTAATTGTTGCAGAGCAGTGCTTATACTAAGCCAAGGACATCTCAGCCTTTTGCTCTGTCCTGCCAACGGGCAGGCTGGGGGTGCAGCAAGAGCTGGGAGGGGACAGACCCAGGACAGGTGACCCAAACTAGCCAAAGGGGTATTCCATACCATCTGACGTCATGCTAAACAATATATAGGGGTGGCTAGCCGGGGGAAGGGGGCCGGACTGCTCGGGGTTAGGCTGGGCATCGGTCAGCAAGTGGTGAGCAATTGCATTGTGCATCACTTGTTTGTACACATTATTAGTAGTACTATTATCACCATTTTATTATTATTATTATTATTATTATTAATAATAATAATAATAATAATAATAATAATAATAATTTATTATTAATAATTTAATAATAATAATAATAATAATAATAATAATAATAATAATAATAATAATAATAATAATAATAATAATAATAATAATAATAATAAATTTCCTGTCTTATTAAACTGTCTTTATCTCAACTCACGGGCTTCACTTTCCATTTCTCTCCCCTGTCCCAGACAGGGAGGGGGGAGGGTGAGCGAACGGCTGCGTGGTATTTAGCTGCCGGCCAGGTTAAACCATGACAAGGTATTATTCACAGGGATGTGAATACAAAACCTTGACATAATTCTGTGGTTATATTAAAGAAAACATGGCAAATTTGAATTCAGATGACTTAATGAATACGGTCCAACTTTATGGTGAAAGGATTTGTTGACATTTTTGTCACAGAACAATTGTTCCTGAAGAAGATTCAAAGAAATAAAAACATCCAATAGAAACACACTGTCCTGAAAGAAATTTTGTTTTGTCATTTATCTGTTTTATTTTTTCATAATAACACATGACTTTTAATATACAAAAGTTAAAATGCTTCAGTGAAATATCCCAGATTATTCCTCTTCATAATGAAAATCCACAATTCCAGTTTTCACTAGAAATAAAAAAGAACATAGTACAAACTCTCAACATTTCTCTAGGGACAGATTTTATGGGCTGTCTCTGGAATAATTCTAAGTTGTGTGAGTCACTCATGACCTGTGCAGTGACCAGAAAGAGATGCTAGAGCATTACGTGTTGTTCTTTGCATGTCTTGAGCCCAAGCAGAAGCCCGATATGCAGACAGGTAGCTCCCTCTTCCTTTTGTTCTGCTCGTACCTACAGGCTAGGTGAGGATTTTAGCTGCCTCCCATAGCTGGAGAAGGCATCACTCTTCCTATTGTAACATCAACCTGGCATTATGTCAATAAGGTTTTGAAGATGGTTTTTGTTTGTTTGTTTGTTTGCTTGCTTGCTTGTTTTTGCCAGTCTATATCTTTCATATCCTCTGAACAGATAGAGTGGGAGTTTGTCTGATATACATAATCCTTACAATCCTGTGCGAGGTATTCAGCCTCCTCTGGATTAAATTTCTTTGCTCTTCTCAGAAATCTGTGCATCTGACTGAAAGTTTGCTAACCCCAAAATGTTTTTTGTTTGTTTGTTTTTCTTCCCATTTCATTTTCAGGGGGCTGTGTGGCCTTCTAAGCAAATACAAAAGGGCATTTTTCACACTGCATCTCCCACTGGAAGGCAGACTGATTGGTAAAACACACGGGGAAGCAGAAAAAAAAAATAACAGTGTGAGAAAAGTCATTTACCCAACAGATTCAAATCACCAGGGAACATATATTCATTTGCAATGTGCCTAGTAGCATGCAGGGGAGAAGGGAACAAGAACATATTCTCTCTCCCAAGGGGAAAAGGCACTCCTTTTTTTCCACAACACCACAACAGATGTGGTAATGTCACATCCGACACATTTGTCATGACAACAAATTTCTGCTAGCTAGAAACAACTGTGTCACAGAAACTACTATGAAAGGGCTGCTGAATACCAACAAGCACCAGATTATGATGAATTTCCTGAGACAGGTGAGGAGGACCCAAAGTCTGACAGCAAATATTGGCTGAAGCATGTGGAAGATGTGGATGTAATGCACAGAAATTACAACCAAACTTCAAACCAACACATCCTATGCAACTTCTGTGGACAGTGCATCTTATATGCAAAGACAGGATATGCTATTATTATAATTAAAATCTCAAAAGTTGACTTTTGAGTCTTGGGAGTCATCATGCGGCACTTGAAGGGCAAGCAGGCGATCAGGCCCAGTCAGCATGGGTTTATGGAAGGCAGATCCTGCTTGACGAACCTGATCTCCTTCTACGACAAAGTGACGCGCTGGGTGGACGAGGGAAAGGCTGTGGATGTGGTCTACCTTGACTTCAGCAAGGCTTTTGACACTGTCTCCCACAGCATTCTCCTCAAGAAACTGGCTGCTCTTGGCTTGGACTGGCGCACGCTTCGTTGGGTTAGAAACTGGCTGGATAGCCGGGCCCAAAGAGTTGTGGTAAATGGAGTCAAGTCCAGTTGGAGGCCAGTCACTAGTGGCGTCCCCCAGGGCTCGGTGCTGGGGCCAGTCCTCTTTAACATCTTCATCAATGATCTGGACGAGGGCATTGAGTGCACCCTCAGTAAGTTCGCAGATGACACCAAGTTAGGTGCGTGTGTCGATCTGCTCGAGGGTAGGAAGGCTCTGCAGGAGGATCTGGATAGGCTGCACCGATGGGCTGAGGTCAACTGCATGAAGTTCAACAAGGCCAAGTGCCGGGTCCTGCACCTGGGGCGCAATAACCCCAAGCAGAGCTACAGGCTGGGAGAGGAATGGTTGGAGAGCTGCCAGGCAGAGAAGGACCTGGGAGTGATGGTGGACAGTCGGCTGAATATGAGCCAGCAGTGTGCTCAGGTGGCCAAGAAGGCCAACGGCATCCTGGCTTGTATCAGAAACACTGTGACCAGCAGGGCTAGGGAGGTGATCGTCCCTCTGTACTCGGCTCTGGTGAGGCCGCACCTCGAGTACTGTGTTCAGTTTTGGGCCCCTCGCTACAAGAAGGACATAGAGGTGCTTGAGCGGGTCCAAAGAAGGGCGACGAAGCTGGTGAGGGGCCTGGAGAGCAAGTCCTATGAGGAGCGGCTGAAGGAGCTGGACTTGTTCAGCCTAGAGAAGAGGAGGCTCAGGGGTGACCTTATTGCTCTGTATAAGTACATTAAAGGAGGCTGTAGCGAGGTGGGGGTTGGCCTGTTCTCCCATGTGCCTGGTGACAGGACGAGGGGGAATGGGCTAAAGTTACGCCAGGGGAGTTTTAGGTTGGATGTTAGGAAGAATTTCTTTACTGAAAGGGTTGTTAGGCACTGGAACAGGCTGCCCAGGGAGGTGGTGGAGTCACCATCCCTGGAAGTCTTCAAAAGACGTTTAGATGTAGAGCTTAGGGATATGGTTTAGTGGGGACTGTTAGTGTTAGGTCAGAGGTTGGACTCGATGATCTTGAGGTCTCTTCCAACCTAGAGATTCTGTGATTCTGTGAAGTCTAATCAGGGGGTCATTACTAGACCAGTTATAATGATACTTAAATTTATTTTCCAAATTATATAATTATTATGGGAAAGGCCTCGTTAATAATATTGTTAAATTTGTGCTAAATAAACTCCCTTGTATCCACCCTTCCCATGGTGTATTGCTCATCTTTCCCCTGCCTTGTTGGTTCCTTAGGTCAGTGGAATGGGGGTCATAACATGTCATAACATACCTTCACTGTGCCACATTCTTTGCTTGGAGGTATCAGGTGTTGATAGAGGAGGTTACTGTTACAAGTTAGCTAACACAGGTTCTTTCTTCGTTCCTCCTTGTATCTGTTTTCTCTGTGTACAGTAAGTTTCATGTATGTTGGATGCTTGTCTCAGTCTCTAAACCTGTTTTACCAAGGTCCTAAGGCTGGCTACATTCCTTTAGTCATCAGTAATCAGCCACCTCAGGCTTACTTTTACAGAGGTTCATCTGTTCTTATCATCCTGTGTCTGCATTTTCAAGGCCTCTCTCACCTCATTCCTATACTTTTGGGGGCCCCTGCTACCAACCAGGTTTTCTTCAACAGCTTTCATACTATGGTTTCCTGCTAACATAACTGATATTTAACAGCATGACCTAGTCAGACATACATACTTGTTAAAAGGTCATTACTACTAACTCACTCTAGAAAAATAGTGATCCATTAGACAGCAGCTAGATAAGCAGTTACTATAATGATTTGATAATTACTTGTTATTAATATTTCTTATAGTAGTATCACCTGAATGTTATCAAAACAGCTCTATTGCATTTGCAGTGCACACCCAGTGCCACCTGACACAGGCAGGAGGCTTGTGCAATACATAACTCTCTCATTCTTCCTGAGCTAGATCCTCAGCTGTTGCAAGGTGGTAATGGCTGCAAGGTCAGGGACTGCCAGGGGAATAGCTGGACGTGTGCTCTCTAAAGAATGGCAGAGTGACCAGGAGGGGCAGCTCCACAGGTGTAGTATATTCTATTTAGTCCTTCCTTACTATGCACCTTGCACCTTTCATCTCCCACTCTGTTATTTTTGTACCTCCTTAGTTTGCAAGTCTGGTTCTAGGTCAGTTCACAAAGCAGAGAGATTTTACTTTAAAAAAAAAAAAAAACTTTTCCATCATTTGAGGTCTTCAAGTTCTGATTGTGAGTCAAGCATCACTACACTTAATAAAGATATGGAGAGCAGCAGTTGTCCTCAATTCACACAAGTCCTTGTATTCAGATTTTCTTCTCCATTAACTGTCAGTGTTCAGGGGGGGCACTGAAAGAGAAGCTGGTGAAAATGGATTACTGATTGCTGAAAGCTGTATTCAGCCTACTTAGTAGGATGTCTTAGGCAAACCAGGGACCAGGTAGTAGGAGCAGGAATTCCCATTAGGAACTTTAAAAGCCTGAATGCATAATGAGGCCCCAGCAGGTTTTTCAGGGCTCTGCAGAGATCCTTTGGTTTCTAATTCAAGCACATAAACTAGAGGGTTAAAGCTAGATGGAAAGGCTATCCTGGAAAGGTTATAAATGGCTTTATTCAGGAAGGCAGCAAGTGATTCAGAACTCCTACTGCCCAAGGCTGACAAACCCCAGCTCTCCAAACAGACATTGGAGAGAGGCAAGTGATGCCTGCCTTTAGAAAAGGCAAGAGGAATCCAGCTGATGGCCCAGCCTTGGTTCTCAGCAGTGCTATGGACCTGTCCAGGCAAGTGAAGAAGAGCAATGTATTCGGAGAGCAGTTCCACCTCCTCAGAGAATTTGGGTGATCTTGCAAAAATTTAACTGAGTTGAAATACTGAGCAAAGAATAAGTGATGAGATGAAGACATTATGATTCTACTTAGTATGTGTTGCACATTATCATATGGATGAGATCGATTTCTGAAGGCTCTTGCTTTTAAGCTATTACAACAATTCAAAAACTATTTCCATCCAAACTATTGGGAACTGGATATTCCTATACAATTTCCAGCATGAAATACACAGTCATGTGGCACATACATGTACTGATATAGGTAATACACACATACGTACATAATGTAGATAACACTGAAATTCTCAAATTACACTGTGGTGGGTTGACCCTCGGCAACAGCCAAACACACATACAGCCATTCACTCTTGAAGGATGCAGAGGACATAAAAGAAAAATGCATGGATTGAGATAACAACAGTTTAAAATATAAAACCAAAACTGTACGTGCAAGCAAAACAAAATATATTTATTCTCTACTTCCCATCAATGGGCAATTGTAGATCCACTTTTTGGAAAGTAAGGACTCAACATACATAACTGTGTCCTGGGGGAAAAAAAAAAAAAAAAAAAAAACACCATAGTGATAAATGTCCCCCATTTCTCCTCTTTCCTTGAGCTTTTTTCACTGAGCCCAATATATTACAGTCTGGAATATCCCTTTGGTCAGTTTGGGTCAGCTGTCCTGGCTGTGTACCCCTAGCTTCTTGTGCACCCCCAGCCTTTGATTCTGGGGGTGGGGGAGGAAGTGGGAAAAGGAGAATGGATAATACTTTGATGCTGTGCAAGCACTGTTCAGCAATACCCAAAATGTTGTGTTATCAACACTGTCTTATGCACAAGTCAAAAATGCATATATAATGTCTCTACAAATAATTCTCATCTGATTCCACGATACTCAGTCATTCTGATTTCTTAAGCTGATCTTCTCTGCCAACTTTCAGTTTCATCTTTTCCTACCTTTAGTTCCTCCCTAAATTTTCCATAGCAAGTCCTGTGTGATCCCAAGCTCCCTTTTACCCTGCATCCCACGTGTCCCATCACCAGGTAGAAACCCTTCTACATCTATAATGTCATTTGGAGAGATGGTCCTGGTGACTTTTTGTGATGGGTTTCACACCTGCACTCTGGAGTTAAGGTTCTCCTGGGAGAGGCTTGGAGATGTCATTTATTCCTCTGAGTCCTTAGTTTGAGTTTCCACTTACCTTTGTGTGCCTGTGCTCCTCTGGGCTTGGGGACACAGGCCTGTGATGGACTGGTGGCTCCTGGGATGGGCCTAGGAGTAGCCAGGGTATTATTTGGGCTCCCCCTCCTCCTATTGTCTCTCTGAGCTCCTTTGTGGGTGTGTAGAAGGGCTTTTATTGTGTAACCTAATAAATGAAAAAATAACTTTTCTCAATTATTTCTAAATGGTTTTGGCCATGGCTCTAGAAAGGTACTAAACATGGATTCAACATGCAAGAGCATGCACCCTGCTGAATAGAGCTTTCACACATTCACTGTTCTCTCCCAGCCTATATGACTAACTTTTGGAAGACAAGCTGCAGTCTGTAGGAAGATGTCTTGCTGGTCTTATAGCCAAAGGCATGTACCTATTCAATAACAGCAGCTTTTTTTTCACCTCACCAGTTGCAAGCAATTTTCATTTGTCATGTTATGTGCCACTTGGAACAGTACAAAGAGGTAACTGATGTCATCTTTCTTTTGTCTTCTGCCCAGCGTTGATAGACACTCTCTAGTATTCTTCATGCTGCCTTCAGTCCATGGCTTCCTTCCCCTGGGAATACAAATGTGGAAGAGGCAAGTTAAATGACATTATTTTAAGTCAGAGATAGCTCTAGTCTGCAAGAACTCTTTGCTGGGATGTTATGTTGCAAAGCAAAAGCAAACCCTTGCAGTGTAGCCATCTTTCTACTGTAGCCTTGTCCTTTTGACTGAAGCTAATCTCGTCTGTCTTCATGAAGGTAAATTCAAATAAAAAGGAATTAACTGCATCTCAAAGACTGGGGGAGAAAAGAACTGCATTTCAAAAAAAAAAAAAAATTATTCCATCTGCTGGCTTCCTTTCAAGCACCTGTAATATTAAGATGTCCAGCACACTCTGGTCTGATCCTCTGCTCTTTAGTCTCTGATGAGAGTGTGTGTATGTGTGTATTGAATTTTTTTCCCATTCTCACGTCTGTAAGAAAATATATGAGTACAGAATGTCATTTTTCTTCTGGTAGATGTAAATATAAAAATAACCTTTTATTGAAAAATCAGACTACTTCCTGTTACATGAGGTAATTTACACAGATCAAAGCACAGACACACTTTAGCAACAATGGACAATTTAATCCAGTACTTGAGAAATAAAATTAAGCACAAATTATGTAGATAATAGCTTTCACTGAGATGCAACAGCATTTTGGAAAATAAAATAGATTTATCATTATATCTCTAGAGACATTTCTACTTTGATGTTGTCCTTATGTTAACCATGAAGTTTAAAATGAATAAGTAAATAAATAAATAAATAAAGCCTTCTTTTTAAACTTCTTAATTTGCAGTTTTTCTTCAGACTTGGGAGTTTGAGAGTTTGGAGAGAGAGGGAGGAAAGGGAGTTGGGGAGGACAGTTGGTTTTTGTTTTGTTTTGCTCTGCTTTGAATTTGGAGAACCAAGTCTGAGTAGTATCTAATAGAGAAGATAATTACTCAAGTAACCAGGTTTTGGGCCTCCATTTTCCTTTAAGACCTCTATACTTCTACACTGGCCTCTATTGCCAAGAAAAACAGAAGCTCTGAAGAGCACTTTAAACACACAGTGGGAGTTATCCTCTTATTTTGTCATTCAGTGTGACTTGCAAAATCTCCTTCTGAGTCAGGGAGGGCACCTGTAATAAAGAACCAAGTGAAGGGATGGAGTGAGAAATGGGGACATGTAGCTCATTGCATGTACCTGCCTGGTTCATAAGTACATCCATATTAGCACAGACAAAAATTTGAGTTCCCAGCTATGGGGATATGAATATCTAAGAAACTAGTGCACCGTAGTGTGATTTAATGTTGTGCATCAAGCTGTTCAACCTGTCTATAGTCCACGACAATATGTGTGCTTTTGCACAACAGGTGTGCTCTTGCACATCAGGAAGCCAAGTCAGACTGTCAAAAGTGATAACTTACCCATCCCCAAAATGGACTGATCTAATTCAAGCTTTTCACTTGGATCATTTAGAAATGTTAATTTCTTGCTTGTTTTTCCAGGCTGTTTCCTCCTACAGTTAAGAACACATCCCCCACTCTCAACTTTCATATAGGGAGTGTGGTATTTGATAGTCACCCCCAGAACACTAAACCAGTGCCAATGCTCCTGAAAGGAGTCCTGCAGGGAAACAAAGGCTTCAATTACAATAGCTAGAATTTTAAAAGTGGGTAAAAGGCTAAAGTTACCTATGTAATATTGAGGTCAATAAGTCAATCCATCCCATTAGCTTCAGGTACCTAACTGAGGTGACAGAACTATGATTTTTTCCCTTATGAGGAAGTGTCACCGTAGCTTGGACAACAGGAACTATCCACCTGAGAAATTCACTTCTTTCACAGACTCTGCAGGGACTGAGAGCAGCTGCTACGCTGACACAGGCACTCACAGGTGAGCCAGAAGCTCCTGTGGGCAAAGGCCAGCCTTTCTGAGAATGCTGCCAAAGCTGAGGTGACACAGTGTGGGTGAGGATGTATTCCCTCACCACTGTGGCTGATCCAGAGGGAGTTTCAGAAGTATGGAGGGGAGTTTTCAGTGGGTTCCAGCATGGAGGGACACATGAGGTATCAGCTTCAGACTGGCTAGAGCTCTGCAGTCACACTATGATCCAGCTTCCTCTGAGAAGATGCAACCCTAGCACCAAGCAAAGTTGTAATGGCTTAGAAGGTTATGAGTACTGTTTGGCATATTTTTCTCATGACAAAATAGTAACAAAATAAACATAGCTAGAAAAGTTATAGTCAATAAGCAAAATGAGCCTACAAAGAAAAAAAAAATTGCTATTTTTGTTATTTCAGAGTCTCTCAGTGCTTTGGTGTTTGTGATGTATCCCAAGGTTCACTAATGAATTTTTACCTTTCATAAATTTTGAACAGTATTTTCATTGGCCATTACTTTGCAGTTACTATTTCCATTAATTATTTTCACAAATAATATATTTTTTTTCTTCACTGTTCTTTTTTATTATTTATTTTCTCTAAAAATGTCAAGCAATTGCAACTCAGAAATCACATCTATGTGTCTTTCCTTTTCTTCATTTCTTCTTCAGAAAACGTTTATACTGGCTAGTGCAAAAGATTTTTGTAGGCTGAACAAAAATGCCAATGAAGTCATCTAGAAGCATCCTACTTACTTCAATGGGAATAGCTTCAGACAGATCAAACTCATGTTCCATTACATCTCCTTCATTTATAGTATGACAAAGGAGAAGAAGACTTAATTTCATATCCATTCAATATTTCATTCTCAGTGAACTGTTGGTAGTGTTTGATTCCCTCTTCATGGGTGACTAATTTTTACTGGCAGTAGGAAAATGTGATTGCTGTCATTCTGGTATAGCTCTAGGCTATACCTGGACTCACAAACATACCAAAAGCATCAAAGCTACCCACTGCAGGAATTTCAATATATATATGTTAAAATTATATATTAGATTCAGCAATTCCTTTTCCCCAGTGAAATTGCTAGTACTGTACAAAATACCTGCTGTGCATTCAAATGCACAGAATTCCTTTGCAGAATAATTGGGGGGGAGGGGGGGAATGCCCATTTGAAATCCATTTTCAGACTATGTCACCTAATAAATACCAGATCCTGGTTTATGTTCAGGTAGAGGATTATATTAGCATTCTTGGAGCTCTATCACATTATCACATCCTGTCTGTATAAGATGAACATTTTTCTTTAGACATAGATGTCAACCTATACTGATGGGATTCTCCTGGTCCTAATAATTGGTATGAAATCATTCAACAGTTCCTCTATAGAAATGTACAGAGCATTCTGTAATGAGCCATTCAGCATACACATGAAAAGTGAGCAAGAAAACCACCTTCTCCAAGAGCTAAAAAGACGTCTTAAAATTTGCAGAAGTTGGTGTTTTATCAAAGAAAATTAAAGCACTCTGCAAGACTCTGAGCAGAGAGGCACATATACAGCCCTGAGTATGCAGTCCTTTTACCTCTCCTCTGGTATGACTTAAAAGCCAATATTTAAAATTGCATATTAACATTTTGCTTACAGAAGAATAATATAAATACAAAGCATCCAAAACTGTTCAAGATTTCATGGCATCTATTCATGGCCTTCTAGTCAACAGTGTGCTCATTTTCACCTCAGAGTGTCATAGTCTTTTTTTTTTTTTCCCTCTTTTCTTATTGTCATGGATAGGGCTGTTTTTTCGGGAAACTTACTGGGAGTATTGCTGTGGAGGAAATGGCAAAGGGATCACCTGCAGAAGAAATTAAAGGATCCATTAGATCCTTGTCCCACACTGAGGGAGAGATGGCCCTGTCTGATCAGTGCCCAGACAGTTCTCAATATTTTCTGATGAAGGAGATTCCAACACCTCCTATGTCTCTGTCACTGCATATCTTTACAGTTTGCATGTTTTCCCAAAATTGGATTTATATCTTCCCTGCAATTAAACTGATGACTTCCTGCCAGTTGTGAAAAGCAATTCGACATGGAAAACAATTAATTGTTATGCTGTTCACAGCTTCCATTTACATATTATAAATCTTTTATGATGTTCCCCACCTCCATCCTCTCCTTATACAACCAAAGGCAATTCTTTCAACCTGCCCCTCAGAGGCAATGTCTCAAGTCATCTGTCTTATTAATGTTGCCCTCCAGCTTTTGGCATGTTCTAGTTCACAGTTGGGTGGGTTCAGCCCTTCTCATGCTCACATAGCTGAAACGCAGGGAAATTAACCAAAGGAAAATCATCTTCACCTTTTACCCTGGGTGATGCTGAAGACCTACAGGTGAAAGGAAAAGGAAAAAAGAGCACCACAGTGATTACATTTTTGAAACATTATTTTGCATAGATCAGAGGGTGCATTTAAGAAAAGTTATATCCACTTCACATGGGCCACAGTGACTGAAGGAAGCAGTAAGGATTCATCCCTGACATGTGGTGGGGAGGACCTTGAGATAAAGCCAGTGCTTCCATTACTGGTAGGTCTGCAGAAGTCCTGGCCACCACTTTTTTCTTCTGTTTTATTCTGAAAGAGAGTGAAACTCTTGGGAAAAATATGGTGTTTTGTTGTCAGTGTGTCCACTAGTGACTACAGTGACAAACATGGGGAATCTCCTGACTCTGAGTGAAATAAAAGTCCATGTGAGACAAGGCCAAAAAAGAGCACATTTCTATTGTCTGGTTGCTAATTTCTTTTGAAATATATATATATTTTTTTTTTTCCAAACAGTGGCCACAGTTCAGCCACCAACACAGGAGCATCTCTTCTCACGTGAGATGTCCTACAGATCTCCCCAGCTGAGAGATGCTGCTCCACAAGGGTATAGCCCTCCCACAGCTGTATATTCCCCTGTCCCACACAGATGTCCCAGCTATCAAGGGCAGAAAAACTGACACTGCTCAGACAACTCAATCAGACTTTATGTCTGCTTGCAGAGCTGGGCCAAAATAAAATCCCAAAAGATAAGAATTAACATCAGTTTAACTTTCTTCTGTTGAACATCCTTAAGTTTTCACAGACCATTTCTAGTGCCTCATGTCATGCACATTTACAATTCTTGAGGATCTGTGGGTGCAAGAAGTATGATTTCCTGTCCTTGTGCAATAATAAAGGAATTCATTATTAATTTTACCTATATATTCACAACTGAGTCGCCCTCCAGCCTAAGTAGCATTTTGTTGATAAACCATTCTATAAATTCCAGATATAGTTCATTACATTGGAGGGTGTCATCCAAACCCAAAATTGAGTTCCATGTTACTGGAGGAGTTGGATGGAAAACTGAGACTTTGATCTTCATTTGAGTCAGCATATGTTTGTCGTCTGTTCTTCCAAGTATGTTTCTGCCAGCTTCCCTGACATTTATATAACTACATAAGGATTCATATACAATCTTTCCTAAGTTCCTTTGGTAGTGGACAAAAAAGATAGACCCTCCAGACTTCATGAATGTCAACAATGATAAATACAAAGGGCCAGGAAGAATATTTACGCACTGAGCCTTTGAGTATATATCTCTCCTTATTCCTTGATATATTTCAGATCACATCAACTAATTCTCTCGAAGATGTCATTGAGAAAATGTCCAGCCCAGAAGACAGCAGAATAGTTCCCTCTAGACTGTATCCAAGCATGGGCTTCTCCTTCCCTGTGGGGTCATTCAGCGATACTCCAGCAAGCTTAGCATCCTCAAACAGATGTAATCTTACATCCTACTCTATGGAAACACCACCCAAAAAGTTTAAAACACAGCCCTCCTGTTGTTTTCGGCACAGAGACTGAAATAGCACACAGAAAAGTGAATCCAGCTTTGAGTCAGAGGAGCATCCGCATGGACCCAGCAGAAACCAGGGCCAAGTGCCATGTAGTTTAGGCATCACCAATCTGCATTAACAGTGTGAACAATACAGATTTGAGCCAGTCTGCACCAGCTGGACACACTGCCAGATTAATTTCTTACCTGGCCTTGCAATAGAAAGGTTATCTCCACAAAGGGAGACAGCTAAGGGCAACAAAGTCTTAAGTTTAGGTGCCACTGGAAAAAAAAATAATTAAATAAAATAATAAAAATAAAAATAAAAATAAAAACCATATGTTGTTGGTAATAGACAGTGTAGCCCAGATTTGTGGATCCCATCCAAAGGGCTTAGAGAAATGTTATAGACCACATGGGCTTTCCCTTCCTGCTCTCTCCTCACAAAAATGACTCAGATGGAATTCCTACGGGCAAGCTAAGTAGGAGAAAATCCTCATTATAAACATAATGAGAAGTCCTACTGACTGGATTGGTATAAATTTGGTAAGGGCAAGAGGGAGGGAATATTTATGTTTCTTAGCTGTTATGTGGTTTT
Organism: Anas acuta; assembly: GCF_963932015.1. Lineage (NCBI taxonomy): Eukaryota > Metazoa > Chordata > Aves > Anseriformes > Anatidae > Anas > Anas acuta. The sequence goes on from NC_088979.1 coordinate 78,773,493, forward strand.
TTCATATTGAAAGAAAACCATACAATTTCTCTCAGCAGATAACCCAAAATGTTTCTGATAATCTGTGTGGTGAAAAAAAAAAATGCTTATTAACATGCAGAAATTGCAATGTATAAAATTACAGCTTTTAATTGAAAACTGGCATTTATACAAATATTTTGCTGGAAAGGGAAATATGGTTTGCAATACTAGCAGCATTGAGCCCCATATTGGGCTGTTATTTATTGTTGTTTTTATACATACAAAGCATACACCCATTAGCAAGCCACTTCAGTAGATAAGTAGGGTACAACTGTAGTTAACAATTATTGCAACCAAGCCAGTACTGAATACAGACTCTTCTGATCTACAGTCAGATTTACAGGCTTTCCCCTGTAAGCTCACTGCTTATGCTAATGTGGAAAAATTAGCTCTTCTTTTTCTATAATTTGCCCTTCTATGTTGTCTGCAAAATACAATAGCATCAGGGCTGAAACCCTCCAGCAAGAGTCAGAGAACTAAGAAAAGTCACCAGCCACACTGCTAATGTGATGAGAACCTGCATGCAGAGCTGATAACTGCTTCTCTGCAAAAGCTTCCCCCGTGTTAACACCTCTCTGTTCACTGTCTTCGTGTCATTGTTTCCACATATATATTTATATATATACACATGGCAGGGGTGAGCATGGTGCAAAAAAAAAGTAGCAATAGAGTCAGTCATAATAATCCTGGTGAGTTAACCAGAGATAAGAGTTCACCTCCGGTCCTGAAGTCAATATGACTCTGAAAGACTACATCTAAACTGAGGACTTGAGCACAGTGTGGAGCATTTGTATTTTGGCTTATCACGGAGGGAACCCCAACAAAGTCAGTGTGTCCAAAGCTTGAAATAGTCTCCATCACTAGCCCTCTAACTGAGGCATGAAGGACACGCTGCAGCTGCTCTGCTGGGAGCCATGGCCAGCCCATGCTCCTCAGGTACTACAGCCCAGCCAGCCTTCAACCAGACTTTCTCTTCCAGTAAACACAGGATCCCCCATTGTCACCTCACCTTGCAAATGTGTTTGTTGCTAGACCCATTTCAAGGGAAAAGCAAATAAATATATATATATATATATATATATATATATATATATATATAAATTTTTTTCACAGAGGACAGGAGTAATGTAATTTATTTATGCAACTGGGAATGAGGTTACAAAAAGAAAAAAAAAAAAAATGAAAACCTACAAGCAGTAGGAGGTACCCAAAGAATTCATCTGTTCTCATCTGCTCTGTCAGAACTCTCTTGCAGATGTTGCTGAGGATATGCTATGGATCCATGCATTCTCATAAGCAAAAAAGCATCAGAGTGTTATTCTGGAGAGCCAGCCTCTTCCTCTGCCCACAGTCACCTGGTTACAAGCTTCCTTAATAAGAAGTCTCTAAATAGCAATGAACCTTCAAAATGTAACCCATTTCTCCAGTATTGCCTTTTCTTCTTTTTCCTTTCGAGTTTACTCTGTATTTCAGCTTCATTTTTTTTTCCCCTTCTGATCATCTGAGAGGTACCTCCAGGCCAGTTTCCCATGTCACTGACACTGTGCCTGCTACCTGCAGCAGCCACATCTCAGATGATGTTTAACTGCCAAGGTAAATGCAGGTACAATGAGGTATCTCATTTTACTGAATTTTCACATTTCTAGTCTCACATTTTATCACAAAACTTCAAAGATTATGTATTTACTGTTCCTCAAGATATTGTAGCACTTTGCTAGCACCCAGTTTGGCAGGTTTCTCCCCACAGATTTCAGGCACCCTGCATGATAGCCTGGTCTCCAGGGACCCTTTGCATATGTTTGTGCATCCTGGCCATGCAACGGTACCCAACACCCTTCCCTCTGCACTGGTTTTCTGTTCAGAGCATAAAAACAAAAAACGGTGACAACCAGAAAAACGCAGCAGACCAAAAGCTAACTCATATTGCGGGAAGTATGCACTTCTCTAATTAGGGCACCTTCCTGCCATCTCTGTTTTTAACTGCTATGGCAACAGGCAACGTGAACATTAATAAATTGAACTGAATGGGAGGGAATTCTATGAAATCAACAGAAAGACCACATTACGTGAATGGACTGTGCAAAAAGATGCAAAAGCCAATGAGTCTGGAATTGATTTAATAAATGATTTGCTAAGAGAACAGATTTCTTGAGCCTAGAAAATATGATAAGAGGTATAAAGACTTAACAGCTGTATCCTGATAAGCTGTATCCTGTATAATTATCTTGACACCTTGATGTGTCGATGTGTTGGCTAAAGTAACCAGCTTTTGTTTTCTACAACAAACCCAAGCAATTATTCTTCAATGTAAGAACGTCATTAAAGGAAATTCAGGGGAGTGCAACAGTACTGAAGTGGTTTCTTTTTCTCATGGCTCCTGAAGGAGCTGTAATATCTGACTGCACTTATCTGCTAGGACCAACACCTCATGTCCTCCAAAGACTAGAGGACAGAAAAGAACACTCTGAAAGCCTTTCTAAGGCACGACTGACAAACAGGATAAACTGAAATAGAACTTTTAACCCACAGTTACAGACAAATGTAGATGAAATAATAATAATAATAATAATAATAATAATAATAATAATAATAATAATAATAATAATAATAATAATAATAATAATGCAAAGCATGTGTATTTCAAGACAAAGGCACTGTAACAAAAAACAAAATACTGGAACAATATATTTAAGACATGACCTGTGATTCTTATTCTCCTTCCTTCTCCCCATCTCTAGATGGTAAACCAGCTCTTTTTTATCCTTCATTACAGGCAAACCCCTGTTTTTGCTCTAGGCTGACACTACCACAAAATACGTGGAAATAAGCTTGGAGGGGAGAAGAGCAGTAATTCCTTTCCTCACCACTTTGATGGCAGAGCAATTTTTATTACTTTACCTTCTTAAGTTCTTTTTAACATATATGTACAATAAATTCATATGCATAGCTTAGGGATATGGTTTAGTGGGGACTGGTAGCATTAGGTCAGAGGTTGGACTCAATGATCTTGAGGTCTCTTCCAACCTAGAAATTCTGTGATTCTGTGATACAGAGCATGATGTAACCAAATAGAGAAAAGGCAAAATTGTTTTCTCCTAGAAAATCATCAATGCAATGAACACAGAGTAATTATTTTTAAGTATTCTTAAATGCTGGAGTGCTACTCACTGAATATTACTGGTTATATACCTATATAAATGTTACACAAGCATAACCAATTACACTAGTTGCTAGGAGCCATGAAAGCAGTCGTCATGTCAACGGGTATCAAACACCACCAGACCGCCTGACCATCAAGAAGTCTTCCAGGAAAACCATCAGGAGTCATTATGCACTTGTCCTTCAGTGGGTGATGTTCTCTCCTATCAAATCTCAAAAACAAAATACAAACTAGCAAGGTCTTCTGACGTAGTCCTGTGTGCTCCCGTGTTCACCAAGGACCTCCCAGGCATCCAGCTAGGGGTTAGTAGTTAGGGGTTAGTAATCTGCGGCACTGCTCACTGCTTCTCACCCTGCTCACCAGGGCTCCATGGTCTCCCTGTAACCCATCAGAGCAGAGCCAGCCTTAATCTGGGGACACTAGTTTGCTCTCTGAGCAAATTTCTATAACTTTGTCTTGAGCTGGAAATGAGTGAGCAATGTTTTTGCTAGAACTTATCTCTGAGCTAGGTAGCAACACAGTAACAACGTAAATGTACGTGAAAAAGTGGAGATGTCTGTAACCTAACTCATTGGTTCCTACATTGAGATTGAGTACTAAAAGCATTGAGTACTAAAAGCATTAATATTTAGTTTACAATTTAGAAAATGAGAAGTTTGCTGTTTAAAGCTTTAAATTCATGTTTACAAAAGACAGGACTTGAATACTTAGATTCAAATGCACTCAGTTTCCATTTCCAAATGTATGCTCAAGCAGTTCTTTTCTGCATACAGTTTTTTAAATCCTTTTTTAAATCCTTTTTAACAGATATAAATAACTTTATTTTTAGTTCACAGCATTCTGGGTTTTATCAGCAAAATACTGTCTCTCATAGACTCTTCCCAAATCCAAACACAAATAAATGCTGAAAATAGAATCATAGCATCACAGAATGGTTTTGGCTGGAAGGGGCATCAAATATCATCCAGTTCTGACCCCCCTGTCATGATCAGGGACACCTCCCACCAGACCAGGTTGCCCAAAGCCCCATCCAGCCTGGCATTGAGCATCTCCAGGGATGGGGCATCCACAGTTTCTCTGGGCAGCCTGTGCCAGTGCCCCACCACTCTAAGAATTTCTTCCTTGTATTCAATCTAAACCTACCCTCTTTCAGTTTAAAGCCATTCCTCCTTGTCCCATCCCTACACTCCCTGACAAAGAGTCCCTCCCCAGCTTCCCTGTAGGCCCCCTTTAGGCACCGTAAGGCCACTGTAAGGTCTCCCTGCAGCTTTCTCTTCTCCAGACAGAACAACCCCAACTCCCTCCCTCAGCCTCGCCCAACTCTCTCCCTCCTTCATAGGAGAGGTGCTCCAGCGCTCTGATCATCCTCATGGCCCTCCTCTGGACTCACTCCAACAGGTCCATGCCCTTCTTGTGCTGGGGGCAACAGAGCTGAGGGCTGGGCTTCAGGTGGGGTCTCACAAGAACAGAGCAGAGGGGGAGAATTACCTCCCTTGCCCTGCTGGCCATGCTGCTTTTGATGCAGCCCAGGACACAGCTAGCTTTCTGGGATGCAAGTGCACATTGCTGGTTCATGTTGAACTTCTCTTCAACCAAAACCCCCAGGTCCTTCTCCTCGGAGCTGCTCTCGGTCCATTCTCTGCCCAGCCATGTGCTTATGCTTGGGATTGCCCTGGCCCTGATGTGGGATCTTGGCTAAGCACTCCCCTAAGGATCTTGAACTGCACCATTTCGTGATCACTGCAGCCGAGGCTGCCCTTGAGCTTTACATTCCCCTCCATCTCTTCCTCATTGGTGAGATCCAGCACAGCACCTCTCCCAGCTGGCTCCTCTATCACTTGGAGAAGGAAGCTATCACCAACACATTCCAGGAGCCTCCTGGATAGCTTATGCCATGCTGTGTAGTCCCTCTAACAGCTAGTCTTCTGCTAACTGTGTTAGATCTATTTGCTTTAAGATTCTTGCCTGGTTTTAACTTTATTTACTGTTGTGTATGTACAAATTTAAGTGTACACAGCAGGAAAAGGAGGGCAGGTGGGTTTTCTGAAAGCCTACTGTAAAGACACCTCCCGAACAAAACTTGAGGTTTGCCCGTGTGCCTGCACTAACACAGCCGCCCCAGGAGCCCTGCAGCTGGATCCAGTGCCCAGGTGGGGGCTGCAAGGGAGCCCCCTGCTCACCTTTGTTCCCAGCACACCCTTCCCAGGAGAAGATTAATTTATGTATTAATTTATAAACAGACAAAATGAATGGATTTAGATAATACCTCAATATGTAATTGAAGAGCTCAGTGTTACAAATACCATTGAGTCAAATAGCTGGACCAAGATACTCCAGCCTGAAGAATTTAGTGACATGTCACTAAACCATATGATGAATTATCACCCATCAACACTGTGTATAGGTTGGTCAGCTGAACTAACAAGCATTGCCTGCAGCTGCTGTAAGTCCTCCATACTTCCAGTTTTTAACGTGTTGCATTTTCTACAGACACTGATTTTTGTTAGCTTGAAGTGAATTACATTGTTCTAGCCATGAAGTTTACAAAATCGTAAAGATTAACTTCTTTTTCCAATACTAAGAGAGGGGTGTTTGCCCAGCCTCATGCCTAAGGTTTTTCCAAACTTCCTTTTCAAGAAAGTCCTAGATGCCCTGGCATTGTCTTGTTCTCTATGAAATATGAAGTCTCCCATAGAGAAAAAAGAAAGGAAAAATAGAGAAAGGGAAAAAAAAAAATCTCTTCCTGCTCCTTTCTCCCATTCTCCCAACTTTTCATGATATCCCCTATAGTTTGAAAACCAGATGTAGCTGCAGCAGTGATGGAAATAAGTAGGGGCAGAGATGGTATCTGAGGAGGCTTTGATATCTCCTGAGTCTTTATTCCACTTAAACGAGCAAGGTAGAAGTGCACACCCTTCCTCTGGCCTCTCTGGTGCAGCTGAGGAGTTGCCCAGCATTTGCAGGTCCAGCTCACTGTTCCTGCTCTCTGTGTCACTGGCCACAGTGCAGCAGCACAGGACAGAGGAGTTCTGAGTTGCCAGCATACCGGGCTTCAGCTGGGCAGGGGATTTTGAGGGCTTGCCCAGTCAAGGTGGTCCTCACCAGGCAAAATTTTCCCACCCTCCCCATCTCTGTGATTAGGAAGAGAGAACTGGCCCGTCTGAGACACTTCTAAGATCTGTAGGCAAGGCTATGATGGGAAGGATTTTTCCACTAGCAAATCCTGACTGCCTTTGTTATTATGTAGCATGTCACAGAATAAAAGGTGCACTCCTGGATGGCCTAGAAGGGAAAATAAACTAAAATATATTTCTGTACTGAAAAACATTTCTTGTGGAAATGAAGGCCATGACTGTGGATTCAAGTTGCACTGGAAAGGCCTTTTCTTTGTACATCAGAAACATCTTCCTGGCATCACTGACCCCATTTTCATTTCCTTTGCCAGTTTCTGTCTTATGGAGCCCAAAATTTGGCTACTGCAGAGCAACACAGAGACTCACCACTGCAAACTGATTGATTGATTGATTTCTGCTTAAGCCCTACTGTCAGTAGTCATACAGAGAAAAAGGAATATCTTTCTTGTACAGGTCAAAGGCAGACTGCTGGGTGTGACACAAGCCAGCTACAGTCATTTCAGAGAAAAACTGACTCAAGCTGGATCAAATGAGCCAAAGGAAAATCACATAAGATGCTCTACACCTCTTAAGAGGTGGTCACTTGTCTCAGGTGGGGTGAAGGGAACACTAAGAAATCCCTGCCTTACCCTGTTGTCCCAGTTTGGCCTGACACTTAAAGCAATTTCTCTATATAAGCCAAGAAAAGTCCGTTGGGACAGTGGGAACTTGTGATTTCATGGTGTCATGGATCAGATCTGTATTCATTAAGCTTCAGTGGTCTCCTCTTCCTCTGTACTCTCCAAGCAGTGCCTGCTCTCACCCTGCTCTGACCCTTCACAGGCAGAAGCCCCTGCTACCCATCTTCAAGATTATGTTACATTTGTCTCACTTCCACTAGCAAAATAAAACACCAGGGAGTTTTATTGCTCTAATACCAATGTGGAGAACATACATAAATTTTGTCAACAACGTTCAAATGAACTCAGACAACAATATGGCTTTGATTTAGGGAGGCAATCATTTTATCATTGAAAGTAGGTAGACATTTTGCTTTCCACCTGTAGCAAGATTTATTCTGAAGAGTTAAAATATATTCCAACACAATCACACACGCACACACTCATACACACAACCCTGCCCACAAAAGTTAGTCTGCTTGATTTAAAGCCTATTAGAATATTCTGCTGTTGTCTCTACAAACGATTCATCCCTGAGGGAATCAATTTGCATTATGTAATGTTGAGAAATAAATGTAAGAATCCCTGTACTGACATTAACATGAGAACAGGTACCGACACTGTATTCAGATGAGCAAGAAGCTGACTTCCCTTGCAGGTGTAGACAGAGATGTGATTTTTCTCTCACTGCCATATCTGCCTCTTTTAAGTATCCTATACATTCAATTCAGTTGGAGACATTTCATTCCAGAAGTGGGTGTCTCACAACTTGCCACACAGCTGTTGTCAATTAATAACAACGGGATATTATAATAAAACCAACAGTCTTTTAGTTCACATCCTGCTTTATTTTTATGCCTCACTCTCGAGAAAACCAATAGGCAGCTGCTCTGTGACTTTAAACTGGTCCCTATTCATTTCCTACAGGGTGTGCCTGGACACTGAAATGTATTATTCATGCACACCAACACAAAGGAAGCTCGTTGTTGCTTCTAGCATGTGAAAATAATACATTGGATGCAATGGTTATATAAATAGTAGTAATTATGCAGAAAACAGCCCATGTTCCCTTGGTAATGGCACCTCATTAATTTTGCTGAAACCTCCCTAAATTATAGCAATGAATTCTACTGTCAGGTTTTGGTTTGGGTTTTTTTGTTTGTTTGTTTTTTGCCTTTCATGAGCAAATTGTACTATAGCAGAGTAGGACAGGAACATTTCTGCTGGGTTGGAATCAACAGATTGCTCATCATATAAAACTGTGGTGGGAGAGAGGAAGAGACGTAGCTGATAGCACACACTAAAAATTGTGTTTGCTAGCAGCAGTAGAGAAATTCTTACTTCAAGAAAAAGTCTGAAGAAGCAGTTACAGAACTAGTGGAGCCCAGTTTCCAATGGATTCATGTCTTGTGGGTAGCTGAATTGCATGAAGGTTGCAGCATGAACCTGCTGAGGAGAAAGAAACAATGCTAATTAGGAGAAAACTGCCATTATCCAGGGTTTTCTTAATTAGTAGTAAATGCCAAAGAATTCCATTAGGAGCCAGTTGTTGATGGAGGAGAGCTCTTTTCACGTGTTACTGTCCCTGTGTGCCATGCAGCTGACAGTCAGCCATGGCAAACAAACTACTGGAGGCCTTGAAGGTGGCCGGAGTATCCCTTCCATCTCTGTGTGGATCCTCTGGCCACTAGTATGACTTGAGCTGAGGCTGCAATGCCTTTCCCTCAGCAAGGACGTGAGCAGAAATGCAGTGTCCGTGAGGCCTTCTACAGACTGTCAAATTTGGCTGAAACCGAACCAGAAGTTTGCAAGTTATTGTGAGGGGAGCTGAAGGTGGATATATCCATGCAGCATCAGAGAATTAGCTTAGTTTCTTAGGAAACCAGAGTAATACACTCTAATTATCACCTTTCTAGATCACAGGGCTAGCAAATAGCAGTGTCACCAAACTGATGGGCTCCATGTAAAATTTCATATTCCTCTCAACCTCTCTGTTTTTGAATGTCCAAGCTTTTAATACATGCATTTATTTTCATTGAATAAGCACTAAAGAAGTAGTCTTCTACTCTCCAAAATTTAGTATCACTTAATTTTTCATACAGAAAAGTGCTCCAGTTCACCCAGGAAAATGAGTGACTGACATCAGAAGAAGACACTCTCGGTAGGTATATTGTTACAGACTGATTTACTTGTGAGCTGAAAAAGTAAATGAAAACATAGCTCTCTGCCATCATTCTCTACTCCCATTTGCAAAAGACCACTGAGAGGCTTCACTGAAAAGATACTCTAAGCTATTATGATTACATTTGCAGAATATTGGCCAGATAACCCACTGCTAATAAATACTTCACAAATTCTAGTGGCTTATGAAGTTTTGTCCTTCATTGCTGCTTGTGAAGACCTAAAAAGGGATTGGGCTTCTTTTAGTTTGCATTTGGAAGGAGGGGAGTTATTGCAGTAAAACCTCCTATACAAACTAACATTAATTGATAAGTAAAGTGCTCTTAGTGCTTTTCATCTTACTCTTTATACTGCCAGAAACAGTTATAGGAAACTCTTATCAGGTTAACTCACTACTGTTGCCCTTCTGCACATACAGAAGCATACTGATTCAATTGCCATGTATCAGGTTTGTGACTTTAGTTAGTTACAGAGTGTTTCTGATTTCTTTTCCAATCCTTTGTTAATTTTAACTCATTTAACTTTACATCTCCTAGTTAGGAAAGTTCCCCAACAATCCAAACAGTTACTTCATGAGTTTCCCTCATTTCCAGCTCTATCCCAGCTCTCAGCCTGTCTGGGTGTCATAATTAAAAGTGCTGATAAATGCTTTTGTACTGATGTATGCCATGCCTTTCTGTCTCTTGTGTTCTAAGAGATGCAGCTATAAAACATCACCATTTTACTTCATTCTGCCTTATTCATTTCTTTTATAAATTACATGTGACCTTTTCCCCCTTATTTCTCACCTTATAAGACTGTGTTAAACAACTTTGATAGAGCAAATAGTTAATAGAATTGCAAAAACAACTATTAAAATACAATCTCCGAAAAATGAAAATGAAATCTGTCTCAACATTAGGCAATGAACAGATGAATTAACTGGCATGAGTACTGTGCATTTCTAAAAATGCAACTGAGGAGACTGGGGGAACACTAGGGAAATTTCTGGAAAAATTCTCCTTCCTGCTGCAGTACTAGAATTGTACTGTTAATTATAGCCAATGCATCTGTAGAGCAAGGTTGTGCTTTCAGACAGTTGGTCTGACATTTAGAAATATTCAGTATATGCAGACTGTAGCCTAGAGGTAGGAAATTTTAGAGACTGTAAAAATTGCTTTTTCTAAATCAAATATCCAAGTGGGAAAAATATCAGTGTATGTCTTTCTTAATGATCAAATTATTCTTCTATTCCTCCTGTATAATGTTTACTTTTTTTAAAAGTCCTTCTGTGTCTATTTAATCAGTCTCCCTATCTAACACAATTTATTACTCTTCTGTTGGGTTGTTTCTTATCTAAATATATAATCACATGTTTTTACTAAGCTTTAAGTACTAAAAATGTTCCATTTTTAATCACAAATTGTGCCATTAAATAATTTTATATCATTTTGCTTGACCTTTTAAAGTCCATACTCATTCTCTACAGGTGTAACACGTTATTCATTCAATTCTTGAGGCACACATAGTGCTTTGGACAAATGCAACAATACTCTGTCCTCTAACAAGCTTACAGCTGACATAAAAGATGACAGAAGAAGCCTGAGCTGAGGGTAATCAGGGTGTGATGATATTTGCACAGTATACACTCAAAAATGAATTGAACACAGGATATGTATAGACCATCACATCCTTGATGGCATGTAACCATGTAATCAGGATTTGTTAAAGGCTTCAAGACATCAAAGGAACAAGGTTTTAGAGCAACCTTTCTGTTAAGAGATGTGGGGATAAAGGAATAAGTCATACTTAAGATGGAGCTTGACATGTTTCTGAAAAGGACTGCATGATGCTCTTGCCTGCAACAGCAGGAAGATGGATTTTTCTATTTTTTTTTTACTTTTCTTCACAGTGTTTTTGTATTTGCTTGATGTGGACATGAGGGGGAAAGGGGCTTGTTAGGGTATAGGTCTGTAGAAGGTGAATGTAAAAGCTGCATGAATCATAGAATCATAGAATCATAGAATCATAGAATATCCTGAGTTGGAAGGGACCCTTAAGGATCATCAAGTCCAACTCTTGACACCGCACAGGTCTACCCAAGTTCAGACCATGTGACTAAGTGCACAGTCCAATCTCTTCTTAAATTCAGTCAGGCTCGGTGCAGTGACCACTTCCCTGGGGAGCCTGTTCCAGTGTGCAACCACTCTCTCTGTGAAGAACCCCCTCCTGATGTCAAGCCTAAACTTCCCCTGCCTCAGCTTAACCCCGTTCCCGCGGGTCCTGTCGCTGATGTTAAGGGAGAAAAGGTCTCCTGCCTCTCGACACCCCCTTACGAGGAAGTTGTAGACTGCGATGAGGTCTCCCCTCAGCCTCCTCTTCTCCAGGCTGAACAGGCCCAGTGCCCTCAGCCGTTCCTCGTACGTCTTCCCTTCCAGGCCTTTCACCATCTTTGTAGTCCTCCTCTGGACACTCTCCAACAGTTTCATGTCCTTTTTATACTGTGGTGCCCAGAACTGCACACAGTACTCGAGGTGAGGCCGCACCAGCGCAGAGTAGAGCGGGACAATCACCTCCCTCGACCTACTAGCGATGCCGTGCTTGATGCACCCCAGGACACGGTTGGCCCTCCTGGCTGCCAGGGCACACTGCTGGCTCATATTCAACTTGCTGTCTACCACGACCCCCAGATCCCTCTCTTCTAGGCTGCTCTCCAGCGTCTCATCGCCCAGTCTGTACGTGCAGCCAGGGTTTCCCCGTCCCAGGTGCAGGACCCGGCACTTGCTCTTATTGAACTTCATGCGGTTAGCGATCGCCCAGCTCTCCAACCTATCCAGATCCCTCTGCAAGGCCTTTCCACCCTCATTCGAGTCCACAACTCCTCCAAGTTTGGTGTCATCGGCAAACTTGCTCAAAATACCTTCTATTCCTACATCCAGATCGTTTATAAAAATATTGAAAAGTACCGGCCCTAAAATGGAGCCTTGAGGGACCCCACTGGTGACCGCCCGCCAGCCTGACGCAGCCCCATTCACCATAACCCTTTGGGCCCTGCCCGTTAGCCAATTGCTCACCCATCGTATGATGTTTTTATTTAGCTGTATGGTGGACATTTTGTCCAGTAGGATCCTATGGGAAACTGTGTCAAAAGCCTTGCTGAAGTCCAAAAAAATCACATCAGCTGGTTTCCCTTGGTCCACCATACGGGTGATCTTATCATAAAAGGAAATCAGGTTAGTTAGGCAGGACCTGCCCTTCACAAACCCATGCTGGCTGGGACCAATGACTGCTTTGTCATGAATGATGGACAGTAGTCAAAGAACAGAACATCATGAATGGAAAAAGAGTAGCTAGCACAAGACCTAATGAGAAAGCAGGCTCTTATTCAATTCCAGTGGCTGGAAAAATCCTGTCTATTCCTGTGGAAGCTCTTGCCCATGTTCAAGAGACGAAATTGCTGGATTTATTGTACCAGAGATGTGCATGAGGCAGAATATTGCTGCAGCGTATCACTGATGAACCCAATGATGGCTGCCAATGTGCAGTGCAGAACTGTCCTCTCACATTGTGCCAACCCTGCAAACTTGCTGAGCCACATTAAAATAAGCCACATATTACTTTCCAAACAAGCACTTTGTCCTAGGTTTCAGAGAGCTGTTAAACGCAGGAGAGAGAAGTTAAGGTGGCCTGCCGAGTTGGGAAGGGAAGGGGTGTATGGCCAGACAATGATCTAACAGTTGGCAGTGATGGGTTTTTCAAAAATAGTTTGTATTCCATCTGAAAATAGTGCATTTCATAATAAACAGCACTGTTGGCAGAGTGGATAGACTTTTTAAGAAAAAATAAATAAATTAAATGGTTTATTTGATTAAATAATGGGAATAAATCATTTGCATATGCAAAGCGTTATTGAATATCAAGTTCTTTATAGTTTTCAGAACATTGCTGCAGAGTAAAGGTAGTTTCTTTTTCTTTTTCCTTTGTCCATTTATTGTTTTCTGACTATACATACACACACACACATCTTCTCCCAGTCTATTGGAAATCCTGTTGGATTTGCGTTTATTTTCTCATTTGAAATAGTCTTTTCCTGCTGGAGAAAAAACTTTTATACCACTACTGGCAGGTTCCCGAATACTGGCATTCAGGAAGCAATGATGGGGAATGGCTCATTCTGCCTCTGTGTTTCTGTCACCAAACATACCTAGAGACTGAATCCTGGCTGAAATACAATTTTATTTCCTAAGTGACTGAATTAAAAAGTCTAGCATAGGGGGGAGACGGGATGTGAATGCAGTGTTAATTTTTTATTGGATTTCAAATACAAATAATTTTTGTTATGGTGTTAAGTGACAGGGAAATGTGGGAGCGATCACGTCCTGGACAGGGACCAGGAGTGCACGGTTCCTGCACTGCACCTCATGGTTGCTTCACAACTGCTGAATTTCTCCATGGTTTCTGTTGTGCTCTGATAGAAACAGGGCAGTCTCCTCTGAATGTCTCCATTTTCTGTCACGCCACAGAAGCCAGAAAACACTAGATTTTTGAGTTTTTCAAGCACCTCTAGGTGCTCTGGTTCTTCAGCTCCTTCATACTCTGCCTGTTTCATCGTCCTCCTCAAGTCCCCTTTGCTCTGTGGCTGCTGAAACCTCGACACCACAAAGACACCTACTGTTTCTGCAGTTGCTGTCTACCACCCTGCCCATCCACCCGTGTCTACCCACAGAAGCTCATCAGCTAATTATATTGTCCAGTTGGAGGCAAGGATGGTCTTTGGCCAGCACCCAACATGATGGGATACTGCCCTGTGAAAACAGTCCTGAACAAAACAGCAGCACAAACATATCAGCAAAACAGTCCTTGAAATAGAAAAGGGACTCTGCCACAAAACTATTAAGAGCTCCTTCCCACTCTCTGTTACTGTGGGAAAAGGAGTCTGAGCTCTCCCCTGCACCGCCCTCACCAGATGTCTTTTGCAGAACATTCAGCCTGCGCTACTTCAAACCAAAGCAGCTGCCTCTAAGAGCATTCCTCTCTTTGTGTGCATCTCAAATGCGGACACAAAAGTCACACCCCCTCTTGTTTTGTTGAAAGAGTCTTGTTATTGCACTTAATCTGGTTTTGACTTGCTCTCTGTTACTTGTTCTTAGGTGTCTTTCTGGCCACAGCAATGTATTTCCCACCATGAATGAGTGGGGAGTGTTTGTTCCTCAGCTCTCTCTGTAGATCTGCTCCACTTTACTTTGGCTCTTTCAGGATAATCCACCGATAGCAGGGCTGGGGAATTGTAATAGACTGAACTTTCTAAAGCAAGGCAGGAGCAAAAAATCTTGGTTGTTATAGCTCAAGGCTGGGATTTCACATCAGTTTTGACATGGTCTTGGTGAGGGAAATGAGAACTGAGCTGTCCTCAGCTCTGAGGCCTACAGAGACATTTCACATTCATATCAAGGTATGCCACCCACACGTTGTTCTCCAGAAGACCACTGATAGTTACAGGCACAGTAAGCTATGGCATATAGTTCCTAGTTCATGATAAAAAGTACTCCAAAGAGCCCCTGTGTATAGATATAACACTCTGAACTCCCTGAACACAGGGAGAAGTCATGTAAAATGTGGAAAAGGAGGGGAAGTGAGAGGACCAGCAAGAAGTATGATCAGTGAAAGGGTCTCCAAAACATGAAGCTCCACAAAGTCCCTGGGCATCACACTTCACCTTGCCATTGACCATTATTTTGGCAGTCAATTCTGTGGGGAGGTTTTGCCGTAGAGACTCTTTCCTCATTGAACCGTTTGTGAAATAAAAACAAACCTCAGAGAAGTCTCAGCCTATCTTCAAAGAGCTTCCCAGAGAATATGATTATGGGTGCCAGAAAAACTTCTTCCTAGGTCTTTGACTGGAGATACAGCTTCTCTCTTGCTGCTCCAGTCATATTTATGTCAGTCACCTAAAATAGGTTATGCATCATTCCTTCATGTTCGTTTAAAGATATTGGCCCAGGACGTGAAGGCTCTGTAACATTTTAGATTTCTTTCAAGTACAGCTTTACTTCAAAAATAATCACAGGTTCAGAATAAGCCAAGCATTGTTTTCGTTTTAAATATGTACTTAAGACCTATTAAATTTACACATAAGCTACTCATCAGGTCAGTTTCAAACTTTCCTATAAGAAAAAAGTTGTGTTTGGATACACTGTCTATCTTGATATAAACTGAAATGATCGTCAATATCATGACTATAAAATAATATTTTATGTTTCTACAATTTAAAAAGAAATTAACAAAGATAGATTGTTGATAACTATTATTAAGCAAAAGGACAGCAAAAAGTGCTAAAACCCAGTTTCTTTAACCTTCTCCCAGAGTTTTTCACTGGAGTTCTAACATCTGTAGTTTCCTTGGGAATACTTTACTTATCAGAAATTAAAATTCATTATCACTAATGAAATATTCTGATTTTAGATTGTCATTTCCGATTCTAAATATAAAAGTAATTACCAGCACACACGATCCCTCTAATGAAACAATTTTATCTTCATTCCCGGAAGTAACATCAACGCTTTTGTTGTTTTTTGTAAACGAAAAGCCTTTACCATAATGACCTCCTGAAAGTCAAGTAGAAGCTATTACATAGATACAAAAGAATGAAATAATTGCAGCCGTGATTTAGCAACATTTTCTACTTAAAAGAAAAAGAAATAAATACAAAAGGACAGTTAAGTTATTATGCACAGTTATATAATGCAGCTTTTGTTTTTGTTTCCAAACTCATGGAAAAAAATGACCCAAAATATGCTGTTGAGTTCTGAAAACAGCAGCAACACCAGGCAGCAAAGAGAAGTTGGTGTTTTCTGTAAATCTCAATAAATAAAAAGTCCCATCCTATCACTTCACCATGCCACTCACACTGTAAACAGCTGCTCACAAGAGACCACTTAAAGTACAAGCAGCAAACTCAGAAAATATCTGAATTTCAGGGACAATTTTGTCAAGTGCAAAACTGACATCTGTGTCCTGCAAGACCTCTCCTTTTTCAGCATCCCTTTTTTAGTAGGCAAACATTTATGTTAGCATCACCATCCCTCTCGTGATTTGGTCCTATTAGCCCTATGTACTCTACACTATATTTTCTGTGTTTCATACAGAGTGTCACAAGGTGTCTAAAATGGTCACACAAGTAAACAGACTTTTATAGACTCTCCCTTAACTTAACATTCACAGTTAAGATTATTTAAATGTGTTGCTTTCTTGTACAACCTGTTCCTATTCTATAATTGTATTGAATACCCCTGTACATATCTATATATTATAACACACATTTGTATAGTTACCTCCACGTTTTATGTTAGATTTTTAGATGAGAAATATTGAGTGTAAGAAGACCAGCAATTGATTATCTATATATTTATGAAGAACATTTCTTCATTACATATTCCTTATTACTGAAAAATTGTATTCTACACACACTGTTTATTTTAATTTGATTTTTTTTCATATAAACCACCATACTGAATATCTGATGAGATCAATACTTAGACAGTAATTATGTCCCCTTTTCACATTGCCGTTGCATGCCTATTTGAAAGACATGAGAACTCAGTGGATTTTTACCAAAATTCTTCTCTACTTCTTGAGAAAATGACAATGAGAGTACATTCATTGAGCAAAGAAGATTGAAGCATCTTCTCAGATCATCAGAACCAGACCTACAGACTTCTGTCATCTCTATCAGCCATGTCGTACACATTTTTTCATGAAGAGACAAGTACATAACATTATTGTTTGTTGTTTGTTTGTTTTTTTTTGTTGTTGGTTTTTTGTTTGTTTGTTTTTGTTTTTACTAGAAACCAACTACCAGTTGGAACATTTCCACTTTGAAATTATTCTTGTCCATATTTTTCCAGTCATTCTTGTATCAACATTTAGGTCAGCTAAATGCAGTAAAGCCCCTTGGTTAACTGTAAGAAAACAGGCTCTCCTCTCTTCTGGGCATCCTCTCTACCTTTTATCCAACTTCATATTCCTCTTCAAAAAGGATGGATCCTCTCAGCAATGTACAATGTTCTGGGTGAGAAATACCAGTGCTTCAGGTAGGGTAAATGAGATTTTTCCAGTCAATTCAGGATGTATTTTGCGTGATCCCTCTTCAAAGACCCCTCTTCAGCCCTCCCACAGTTGCATCTCAACCTGTTCATCCTGCAGCTGTTCAGTATTACAAGGTCATTTTCCTTCCTCATTTGTTTCCAGCTGACGAATTCCAGCTTACAGCAGGAATTTTTGCTACTTAGCAACATTGTAATTCTGACTTTTACAATTTCGTTACTCCTCTATTATGTCAAGATTTAAGACCATCCTGTTGTTCCTGTACTGCTCCTACCTCCCAGCTGTTATGATGAAAAGGGTTCACCAGTGTGTTCCTGCTTTTTCTGACAAACTCTAAGATGTTTCTGAGTTCCACATCCAAACCCTGAGGAATCCGAGTCTTCTCTTTCTTCCTATTGATTAGTTCCCCTCCACTGCATGCTTCTTGCCGTCTGATTATTTGCCATTTCCTTAACTATCATACCAACCAATACACAAAACTCCAGACAGATTAATCATTTCCAATGAGGAAATGGTTTACTGAAGTCCAGACAGACTGGAGCTATTTCATTTCCCCTGTATCAAAAATTAATTAACTCATAAGAGGTAAGTATTCAGTAAAATTGGCACAATCTATTGTCAGGAGACTATAAATCATGTTGTGTTTTATCCCATTACCCATCCAGTTGCTTGCTTTTAATTACTCTTTCAATAATTCTGAATATTGCCTTACTACATAGTTTATCAGCGTTCAGCTCTTTGAATTCAAATGTGAATCAACATATTTTATCACCAAGTTCAGAATTACTTGGTTCAATTAAAAATGAGATAAAGTAGAATTATTTGTAAGGATATCTTTAGATTACCATAATGTGTCTATTTGGGCACCTATATTAATGAAGAAACATATCTTACTCGTTTGAATGTGCATTACAAACTCTAAATGAGTGCCTTTCTGGAAGTGTTGACTTCAGTCATAATCTTCTTGATTTCTGAATTGTAATTTTTTGGTTGATCAATCCCTTCTGTTTTGCTGATCAGTCTTACAAGTGCCTGTTTCTCTGCTTGGATTCTGAAGAGATTCTAAATAGCTCAAATGCAACAAGTCTTCATGAACATTATAGGTACCTGAAGCCAGGAAAAATGAGATCCAGCCTGGGAGTCTTTCAAAAGACACTGTAATTAATTCCGTAACCACAGACTTGACACATAAAATAAGGCTCAGAGGCCACTATCGTGAAAATCACATATATGGTGTTAATGGTCCCTTTGGATTTTTCTATGGACAATTAATGAGGAAGCCTGTCACTAACAAAAAATCCAAAAAAAAGAACAAAAAACAAACAGTGCCCTGCTGTTATTGCCATTTCTCTTCATTCTACACCTGGGAAGTTAGTTTCCTCAGTCATATTGGAATTCTTAGCATGTTTTTAACTTGGAGAAGTACTCAAATATTAATGTTCTCAAACACATTTACATGAGCAAGCAGAGGGATAACTTCATAAAAAAAAAGTCAAAGGTGTGTGAAACAATTATGCAGCACACAATACAGTCTGTACATTTTCTCTAGTAAAATTAGTAATAAAATGTCACTCTCAGTGCCATTCTTGCTAATGTCTTCATAATCACTTGAAGTGTTTATCTTCATGTGTATTTGTAGTGTTGTAAGAAAACTAGTAAATTTAACCTCATTGTTAGTTTTAAGAGAAACAAGGCAGACAAAGAAAGAAGCTAGACATTTTCAAGTCAGGATGTTGCCAGGGTTACGGAAATTTGCGCTTAGAGTACTCTCCACCACACTTTAACCATCCCAGCGCTGTTTTCTGGGCCCACACACTGAAATAAGTGCATGTGCATAAATCTGGAGAATGTCATTTATAGATTATGGAAAATACAAGATGTTTTGTTTCACATTGCTTTCAGCTCATTTTGTTCCTTGTTTCTTATCAAACCAAATACTCTGTTTTAATAAAAACAATGAGGTGATCTTGGTTTGAAGAAGTTAATTTCATTGTCAAGATGTTTCAGTGTTATTCCTGAAATGGCATCATTTGACTCGAATCTTAATATTTCATAAAGGACTTCATAATAGTGATGAAGTACAGAAAAGCATAAGTTATGAGGCCTGTATTAATGCATTGTTCACCATATCAGCAGCTTAACAAAACAAGACATTTGTTACAAAACAGTATGCTGCAAAACCCCTGCAGAGAAAGCCAAGTGTTAAGATTTGAAATGTGTAAACCAGGAGCTGCCCTGCCCCATCCTTGTTTGGGCTGCACTGCAGATTGGCTGAGCCCAGCCCTGTGCCCTTTGGGCCTCCCTCACCAACTGGGCATCCCAGTCATTGTTGTGTCTCCAGTCCTGGCCAGCAGTATGAACCTCAAACCCATGTCATGGCATGCCTCTGTTGGTGTTGAACCAGGCTCCAGTCTGACTTGTTACCTTGCCTCAGCTGGGACTGCTGGTGGATCCCACCTCTGTCACCACCTGGCCCTGCTCAGACCCTGTGGGACGGTGCTCTGTCAGAGGGTATGAACTATACCAGCCTCCAAAGGCAATGGGGCTGAAAACTCGGAGCAAAGAAAGCCCAAGCTCTATGGCAGGCAGTGATGAGAAAGTCTTCCCCACTCCTTGGTTCTTTGAAACTGCTCAGGCCTCCAGTCCAACAACACACAGCTGGGCTGAAGCCTATCCACACTGCTGCTGTACGTCTTCTTTTGGAGTCTGTGCAAGAAAGGATATGGCAGCCTATGCAGCAGCCAGCTTTGCATGTCAGTGGAGTTTTCTCCTGCCTGGGGAGGTCCTTCTCTTTCCAGATTACACTCACCATACCATGGAAGCTACCAAGCATATTCTCTGATGTCCTCTAGGATCCACGGGAGAAGCCAGCAGCATTTGATGCTGGGTGTCATCTCAGACATATCCGAGCCGTTCTCTGAACGCTGATTGCTAAAGATTCTCACCGCACCACAGGGTGTTAAAAACTAATTTTGGTTTCTGTGAGGACTGAAAAGTACCGCTTTCCTCCTCAGATTGTGCCACTTGTTCTAGTCTTTGCTTAGCTTTCTGTGGCTAGTCACTAATCATCCTATTGATTGATGTAGAAGGCTATGAGGACAGGTTGCTTTTGACATCAAACCACTTTTAAAAAAATAAACCCTTCAAAAAGAGAAGGTGGAGATGTGGTTTGTCTGAAGCCCATGTGGGTAGAGCCAAAAGACCTGATAAACCCATGAGGAAAGTCGAGACCAGAGTGATAGGCTATGTTTTCATTAATAAAATGGGACCCAGCAAAGGGTTAGCATTACTTAAGCATGTCTCACCTGGGTTTTTGTGAGAACATTTAATGCCCTTTTCAGAGCATCTCAGGCTTTGAAGTGCTCTGCTGTCATACCAAATGGGGGCAGGAACGAGTTCAGCCTGCTGATGGGCGATCCGCCACTCTGAGTGTATTGCAGTGTTACACAAAAGTACAACCAGCAATCCTCGAGTTGTTCAGGCACATGTTTAAAAATAAAACACACAGCATTCAGAGCACAGACATCACACCCTGCCTGGCGTCACCAAACAGAGCACGGCCCAGCCCAGCCGCTCTGCACAACCCAGCTCCAGTGCCTCTTACCTCCTGACTCCACCACCTGCTCCAAAAGCAACTCCTGGTGCTCAGCAGCAGAGACAAAGGGTGGGAGGAGAGCTGGGCTTTCCCCACCTGCCCCTAAAGGCAGCCCTCCTGGCTCCCTGCCCTGCCGTATGGATGAGTAGCATTCCTGTGGGGCGTAGATGAGGCTCCCTGGAGGAGGAGGAGGAGATGAAGAAAAAGATTACGCTGGAATGAAGAGCCGGGGCAGAAAAACTCATGGTATGGCCCTGAACAGCAATGTTCACTGTGGAAACATGTCCTGGGCTTGTCACCTCTCCTTTGTTCCCGTTCCAGCTGAGCACTCTTTGTACCAATTTTCTCCTAATCAGCACCACCCTTTGTGAACAACACAGGAAGTTTCCTATTTTCTAGATACAGCAAAATAACAGCTTGATTGAATTTCCTCTCTGGAGAGAGGCAGAGGGAGAAAAGCCTTATTCCACATCTGCCCCTACACTAACAGCCCCTGAGTGCAACATCATCTACAATACTCAGAAACAGATTTAGCTGGCTGCCTCTTAAACTGAAAAACAAGGTGACAAAGAATAGCACAAAACCTGTGCTTAGCTGCTTTAAAATGCCCTTTGACTGACAACTCTGAAAACCTGGTGTCAGGACAGAGACATGTTCAGGCAGCAAATGGCTTAAGATGCAGTCTGGCAAGGTTACCAAACCTAGACTCCTTGTCTCATTCACTCTGAAGCTTATCTCCACAGCCTGTGACTCACCGAGCAAACATAAACAGCCACTGCAGCTATCTTCTTTTTAAAGGGAGGTCCTCGCACTGTGTGACCCTCTGCACTAGTAGCACCATGACTAAAATACCCTAATTGGATAGGGGCAGTTCCCATTGGGAGTCTTGGAAATCATACAGTGTGGTTAGTTAAACATTTGGCTTAGCTTCAGCAAAGAGATAGAATTCAGATATAAAAAGACAGTGTCGGTTTGTGGGAACTTTATTCCGTGGTTTAATGGTTCTTGTGGCAGCATACGAGAAGTTATGCGTGGAAAAAGAAAACAGGCAAGTAGGCAGTGGTCCTGGCAAATGACATAGCCATTTGTTCTAATTAACTGAATTAAATTACAGGAGTCAGACAAACTATCTCTCCACTACCAGCCAACAAAATCAATACCAAGGCTTAGTCATAGCAAATTTAGTAGTGTTGCCTGCTACGAAGGTGGCTGAGCATTTCCTATTCAAAGGCCCACTTCTGAGCTAATTATTTCTTGCAAAACTTCATCTGTCTGGACTGAAATTTTCCATATGTGATATCTAATTTTGACTGATCCTTCCGGTAAAGTTTAGCAAGAAGAGGCCAACCATTTCCAAGAACAAAAATAGCCAAAAAATTGTCTTGTTCCTTGCTTTTCTTTCTGCCTTTTTGCCCCTTGCTTTGGAGGAGTGGTTTGAAGTGCCATAGAAAGTGAAAGCTGGTGTCAGGAATGTGACTTTTACCTTTGCACAGAGTCTCATAGGGGAACCCCCCTAAACTCAGCTAAGCTTCACGGTTCCCCATAGATGCTCTGTAGAGTATCTGACATCTTCAATGCCCAGAGGTCCAGCCCTTCCTGAGCACACTGTACCCAGCTCCCTCACTGACACAACCCAGGGGACCTTCAGTATACCAAAGTACAGGGAAAGTCCCCTGAACACCTTTCTCAGCTATTCCAGACCTATCTGGGACAAGCAGAGTATTTATGCTCAATTATGCCTTTGGTGGTACCTATGCAACCCAAGGGAGGGAGCAGACCCACTTTGAATGAGCAAGAGGTGCAAATCACAATAACAGGACAGGAGAAGACTGGCCAGGCACACAGGGTTCAAGGGAACTAGAAGGAAAAAAAAAGCTGTGGGAAGAGGACCAAGAGGACCATGTTGAGCCAGGTGATGGCCTGATTCCATACTCTGTGGAAGACCTGGCTTGTCCCAGCATCCTCACCAAGGTGATTTCTATGGGGAGAAAGCTCACTGGATGCAAGCCAGAGAGAAACTTCACTGCAGTCCAAGAGGTGCTGACTCGGCCGATGTGGAAAGCCAGGACAAGGAGAGGAAGAAAGCCTGGAAGGAAGCAGTGGATATGGCACATCACTAAGCAGGAGAGAACACTCCCCCTGCTTGTGAGAGAATAGTGATGGATATTTCCTCTAAAACCAAAGAAATTTAAATCAATAAATATACAACGAATACATCAATAAATAAAAGCAATCAATAAATATTAAAAAAGCAATAAGGCAAATTTAATGCATTAATTGCTGAGTCCTGTCACTCTTCCAGCAGGTGTGTGGATCATTCCTGGTCCATAACACAGGAGGTAACCAAGCTTTATCCAACCATGCAACAGAGCCATCAATAACTCCTTCACCAGAATGCCTAGGGGGATTCTCTCCTAACCTCTTTAAGTCTCAGTGAGTTTGGGAGTAGCTGTCAGAGCACACTTTGATGATCAGTTATAATCATCCTTTCAAGCCACTGGGGAAGAAATAAAACTGAACATTTTATTATCTGACCTGCTATGGGCTTGAGCCTGGGTGGTTTGTTTGTATGTTTGTTCCATTTCTTATCTGAGAAATTCAACCTTCTAAGGACTGGCTCCAAAAACTTGTTACTCAATTGCTTGGGCTGGGGCCTCAGAGGCTAATTTAACCATGGTCAGATGTGCTGTGCAGAAATGACTGTCAATCCGTGTGCTATTGCTTCCCTGCTGGAGGTGAGCACTACTCTGTGCAAATCAGGAGAACTGATTGCTTGAGCTCTCCTTAATCAGTCCTGTGCCAGCTGCTGGATTTATTTAATATTCACTAGAAGCCAGTTTAACCTACCCTGTCTTACTTGCCTTGAAGTGGAAGAAGAGACCTCATTTTTCCTCCACCTGGGGGAGCAATCACCTCTGAAATCATCAGAGGTATTCCAGGAGGAATCATCTGTCTCTATCCTAAATTTATGCTGTGAAAATACTTAGCACAAAGTTTATGTCCCAGAGCATCTGTTTGCTGCCACAATTTAGCCCACATAATGCTAAAAAAAAAGGAAAGTGAGGAATATCCAGATGCTGCTGGATATACTTTCAGCAGTTGATAAACATTTGCATTGGAGATGTTGGGGGGATGGCTTACCTGGAAAAGAGCAAAGTAATGTGCACTCTTTGTTTATAACAGGATCCTCAGTGGTACCCATCAGCTATGGGAGAAGGCTGACCTATTCCCTGTGTCTCCTCTTTTGTGAGTAGGAATTCTGAAAATGTATGAAGAGAAAGGTAATTCAAATATGCATAAGATCATGATTTATTAAATAAAACAAAACAAAGCAAAAAAAAAAAAAAGTCATAAATTTGCATGGTTTTGAAAAAAAAAAAAAAAACAGGCCAGACACAGTGAAACCGTCTAAATATGGCTCATCAATGAGCAAATATCTCTCTGATTTTTATCCCAAAATAATTTGGCTTCAGTAATCTTAACAAGCAGGTGTCATTAAACAAAACTACATTAAATGTGCAGAGCCTGTGAGTGATGAGACCAGGCACTACATTTCTGCTGTTTTGCCTCATCATAGAGAGCCACCAATCCAACTGTTTGTTACCTGTCTGCAGCAGTCATGGAGACAGGCAAGTCGCCCAGGTAAGCACTCTGTCATCTCCCTTCAGCTTCCTTATCCACACTGGTGGGAAAGAAGACAACACTTAACTCTTACGATATCAATTAATTCTTCACAGCATAGGTTGAAGACCTGAAATCTTGTTTCAGTCTGTGCTAGCTATCAGCTATCCTGATTTTTTAAGGTATGAACTGACTTGTACTTCATAGGAAAACCATGGGGCAAGGTCTATTGCCCAGCCACCTTTAGGAAGCTGTCTCTGTAGCTTCAGTCACAGCAAAGAACTAATCCAATTTCAGGCAAGTATGAAAGGAGAAGGAAGGAAGAACGGAAACCCACTTTCACCTCTTCATCTCAAGTCACAGCATATCCTGCTGTCAGCAGTGGTGCAGTCAAGTCTGTTTGGTAATCCCCACTGAAGTTGTTCCTTGGAGAGGGAGGAACCCAGGTAAAACCTGGGCAGGCATCACCTCTGTGATCCTCTTCCTTTGGTACACGCATCTGGTTATATGGAGTACATGGGCCTTCTCAAGGAGACTACTGCAAGAAGTATTAATCTCTTTTCCCTGCATTAATTCATTAAAGAGTTGTTGCCAATTATTTATTTTTAATATATTATTATTATTTACTATTTGGGACATTGTTATAATACCTTTATAGGAAAAAACAAACACTGGTTATAGATGGCAATTGCCTACCACAGAGATAACAAGGCAAAAAGAAAGAAATGATAAAATGTTGGCCATGGTGCAACTCATTGCCTTGGTACCTTGTGGTGTTCCAATTCTCCTCAGCCTCCTTTTTTTTTTTTTTTAATTATTATTATGATTACAATTTTACTTACTGCAGCATTTCTCTCTATGGGTTTCTATGGTTCCTGTGCACTTGAATCCAAAAGGCATATATTAAACCTTAATCTGTGTGAGCCTTTTTTCTTCAGGAACAATTGCAAAGAAAAAAAAAAAAAAAAGAAAAGAGAGAGAAATAGAACAAAATTTTTTTTTTTTTTTTACATCAGTGCATAACTTTACTCTCTGGCCTCTCATACTTCCAGCCCCAAAGTTCTCCTGTTCATGTAAGGATCAAATAGATAATATTCTTGTATTCATACAGTGTGTCTTCCTGTTTTTTTTTTCCAACATGGACCTTGTACTTGTTGTTTTCATTGTATAAATAAAACATGCAGCTGTTCGTGACAATAAGAATATGACTTTTTAGTTGAAAAATACCTCAGGGGACTCATATTCTCCCCTCCAGTCCTAGCCTTCTTCCATCCTCAGGATGAGAATACGGGCGATTTGACTATTTACAACCTTCTTTATTTGAGCCTAAGGTTGTTAAACTGCTTCCCAGCCGAAGCCTTAAGTCCTTCCTTGCAGCTATCTTGATGTTGAATCTCTTCTCCATGGGACCAGACCAGCAAGGAATAAGACTGCCCTATGCTCCTCGCCACCTCCTGGAAGCCAGTGAATGAAACCAGTGTGAGTATTCAGGTATTTAAGTCGCACACGCTCTTTAACCTAGAACCCTGTGAATGACAAGGAAGTTTAAATGCCAAAGCTTTCCCAGCCTCACACCTATGGCATCATGAACTACTCCTCGTTGATAAGCTGAATCAGTGCTTCTGTTTTTCTTGGCCAAAACCAGCCTTGATCTAAAGACCCAGTAACTCCTTTGGTGGCAACTGTGCCCAGATTTTCACAATGTGTTAAACTGTTTGAAATATCTCCTTCCCTTCACATCAAAGAGATCTGGCCTCTTAATGGGTGTATCATAGCGAGACTAGAGAAAGCTTAATGAAATCCATGCTGGGATATTTCATTATCTTGCAGGCAATAAAGCCATCAAAACAAAGCCATTCATTATCTTTCCTATTAAGGAAGAAAACTAGCGATCTAGATCATTTAGATTATATTATTGTCCTGCCTGGTCAAAAATAATAGTGGCATAAAGAACATGAAAGAAAGCAATGTATATTATTCAGTTGTTTGTTTCCACAGTAAGAAACCAGTGCTTTAAAAGTAGGAATAAGCTTGAGGGCTCAGCTGCATAAAAACTGTCTATTTTACAGCTCATTGCATTGTTAAGTAACATTACAGTGCAATTTGGGCTTTGGGATATAGTATTACATAGGGTAGGCAGAGCACTTGAAAATTTCTTTTAATGTCCCGTTCCCCCAAATACATTACACACAACCAAATTCAATATTTGGATTTTTAAATCTGCAGTAAATGGAAATGACTCCAAGCACACACGGCAGCAGGCAGCTTCTGGACTCCAATTCTGAAAACATAATTGTTTCTGAAGTGATGTATTAAACACTTTGAAATTGTTTGTCTCTGTTGTCTATCTTGTTAAAACATACATGTATTACAAGCTCCTTATGGTAAGAGCTGTGTCCCATCGACATGCCATAAGGCTGTGAGCCTTGGAAGAGATTTGGGGTGTTGAAAATGCAGTAATAATAACCATTTTTTCCTGTTTCCTAAGAAAAGGAGACTTCTGTGTCTCTTCTTCTGTCAGTGAGCTCTTAACATTTGGAAATTTTCAATCAAGTGCAACAAGGAAGCAGGGGTGTCAGAGATGTCAATTTCCTCCAAACTTTGTAGAAACAGGCTAGAAATAACTGGGTAAAAGGCAGTTATCACTGCCGAAGAGCCCCAGGGAGCCAGGTAAGTGCGTCAGCTAGCTGAGCAGCTTGCAGGCACTGTCTGAGGCACATCCTCAGCAAGGAGATGCCATCAGCCTCAGCCACCACCGCGGTCACCTTCACCTCCTCACGCCTCCCCAGCCCACGCAGGCTGGGCAGACCTGTGCTGCTGGCAAGGCAAGCCTCAGCTGGAGCTCTCCTGGCCTGGAGTCACAGGCAGCTTCTCCAGGGCTTACCTCCTTATCACTGGTGGTAACAGGAGTGCTCTCCCACGAGCTCAAGCACGGGACACCTGGCTCCAAATCACAGATCTTCCACAGCAGTCTGCAACGCGTGGGGCACACAAAACCAACAGCTCAGCTGCAGCTGTTGCAATGTTTACTAGAAGCACTCTGCTCAAGCAGCAGCAGAAAACATACTACTGAGATGGGCAATATCATGACACATTCTTCTAAATTACCCCTTGATTTCAGATGGTGCCTCTAAAACGTTTATTTTGATTTCAGATTACTTCCTATAGCCAAGGGACCTAGGCTCTCATTCTGACTTAATTGAAATAAAAATGCCATGGAAACTGTGAAAAAGAGTTTCCGAGATGTAAAATCCTAGCCTTGCTGAATCCAATTTCTGTATAAACCTACTCCAGACCAAAACACAGTTGCTTTGGTCTACTTCTGGTGTAATCATTTTTAAATACAGTGTCTATGCTGGGTACCTTCCACACGCAACCAGTGGCGATTCTGCTGTGTTGAAGTTCCCCGTCCCCTCCATTTTAAGCTTAGAAATCTGTGAGCCATCCTTCTCAGACCAGGCACGTTTTCCTTCTTAGGATCTGATGTCTGGCTACAGCTCTCCCTTGGATGTGGTTAGGCCTTCTTAGAGGATGACCTGAAAAACAAGTCCGTATAAGCCAGTAAGGCTTATTAGCACAATACTTTGTTGCCTAATCAAATATTTATAGGGAAGAATAAAGCAAGAATAAAAGTTGTATATTTTATTTGCCTTGCAGTAAGTGCCAGAGAAAGCAAAGGAGAAACATGAATTTATAATCTGGGATAGTAGTCAGAATGTGTGAAAGCAATAATACACCAGGTTACCCCTTCCAATGATTTTCCCTGCAAACAATATGAACAGCATACATAATTTTTTAAAAGCTCACTTGTAAGAAATCTTTTTATTTAGTAGAATAAATTCAAAATATTAAGAAAATAGTGACGTTTCATTTTATGAGAGAAGGGGGAATTCTGGATTGTGTTTGGAAATGGATTTATAATAAATTCACCATTGAAGGCTTACATGTTCAGGCAACAATGCTGATGATCCAGTGGTAGTATTTCAGTTCCATATTACTAGATAGATGGGTTACTCTCCAAAGATAGACCTTCATTTTCAAATTCACCATAATGCACAAATCTTTAACTGTAGATCATTGGTAGAACAGCCTTTGTAGCAATTTAGCTTTAAAGCAATTAAGTTCTTAATGCCACTGTTACATAAATTTTCCATACCATTTACAGCTTAGCTGAAAGCAGAGGGCCAAATATTGCCTTTGGGTACATTAATATGTAACATAGACAGATGAATGAACTTCATTTGGTATTTGGAGTTATAAATTCTCATTCAAATCCATAAGAGCTATATCTAACTCTAAAGCTGGTACCTGAAATATATCTCAGTTTAGGTCATAATGCATGGAACCATAATCCCTCAAATGATTTTTTCATCTCACCAAACACTTATACAGTACTTTTCATCCACAATGCTTTCCAAAGGACATCCATTTGGGTGAATTGAGGCATGCACTAACAAATTCACTTACCTAAGATCATGCTGTGAGGAACAAGATCCTGGCTCTCAAGCCTTGGTTCTGGACTCTAATAAGAGGGCAGCTTCTCCAGAGCCTAAACCAGCTATGATCACCTATGATCATACATCTATCCTAAAAATTACAATACAGGTCAGAGATACTAAAGCTACCTTTAATATAGATAGATAGATAGATAGATAGATAGATACATATATATATATATATATATATATGTATGTATGTATATATATATCAAAAACTGCATAGCCATGGCAATAAGCAGCAGGACATATGGGGAATGACTAATGGATTCACAGATAATATGTACAAAAAGGTATGGTAGTCTTCACTTTTTTGTAGTTTTCAAAGTAATACAACTAAGAAAACATGAGGTCCATTAAAGAAACATAGAAGAAGGCATAATAGACATCCAGTTGCTGATTCATCAAACTTATTTCAGAGGAAATTATAGCTAAAAGCCCCTGGGTAAGATAAATTAAAATTAAATATAAATACGTAAACCTCCAGACTGAGCTGGTCAAAAATCTGGAATGAGAAAGAAAACACAGTAAGAATATTTTGCCAGAAGCAATGTTTATTTTTCCAAACGCAAAGGCTTCTTTCTTTAAAATTCTCTTCAGGACTTTCACTTATTAAGTATGGTGCAAGCTGAGAAAAGCAAAGTGTAAGACATGAGATAAAAGAAGAAAAAGATGGCATAATAAGCAATTTTACAACACAGTCTTCTTGGAAGTAAAGACTCTCTGAATCAACTATTTGAAAACTTTATGGAAAAGAACATAAAGTAAAAGAATGTTTTCTCTAATACTTGGATATTTTTTAATAAATGGTAGCCTGGGAGAATATATAGGGTGTCCTCCTTTGCTGAGTTGTTAGTCAAAAGAGAAAGAGCCTGGCAGGTCTGAGGATGAAAGAAGTTCCTAGGACAAATAAAAGTACACATAAGGGTTGGACTTAACATCACTGATACAGTTTTGCTGAGAAAAAAAAAAAAAAAAGTACATTTTAATTACCAGGGAAATTTTCTCAATTTCAGACATGAAGAATGTCTTTGTCATTCAGCTTAATCACTTCACCTTAGTGTCCCAAACCCAGAACATCCATACTGTTGAAGATAATTGTGAACAAAATGTACCGGCAGATATTTAACAATCTATGAATTAAGGATTCATCTTCAGTAATTATTTTGTGACAATAGTAAGTCAAATCATTTTCTGACTCAAAAAAAAAAATGTAATTTTCAACCGTCAGAGGGATGGTAAGTGCAAATATTTAGCTTATTAAAGGATTGTTGACCTGTCACAAAAACACAAATGAGAAACTGGTGATGGATCTATTATTTCTTTCTATCCTGAAATACCTAAAAGCCTTGTAAAGTCTGATTAATTCCTTACAGAATAAAAATAATGTAACAGAGCATCATGAACTACCCTAGAGAAGGGACAGAGAAATACAGTAGAAAAATACTGCTAAATTGATTTGGTATTTTTGTCACAGCAATGATGGGGCAACAGTAAAGTGAGGCATGGTTTGTGGGGAGAAGTAGTATTTTTATTAGACCAAGTTATAGTGTTGAGAAAAACAAAATTTCATGTACACAAGTTCTCCTTCAGATGATCTAAAGGCTTGTCAAAATTGTCTAGATAAATCTTTTAGTTTAGTGAAGATTCTTACATCTGCCTTCAAGTGTGTCTTCTCTCTTTAACTTTACAAAATGTCAACAAATGTGTCCAAGAGTGAGCAAAACATCTGGTATTAGTTTAGACGGCAGCAGGCACCTGCTCTTTTATCAAGTCCATGCTGCCAAACACTGCATTAAATATTGCCAGAATTTTGATAAGGCTACAGAGTAGAAACAAAAGAGACATAAATTAACACCCTTGCAAATTAAAGCTCATTACTGTTAGAAAATCAAAGCAAGCAAACGAGCAGACTGCATAACAGTTTTTTCTCTCTTTCACATTCACATATTCTTCCACCTGACAAGACGAGGTGACCAACAGATGCTGAAGGTATCACCTTAGAAAAAAACAGTTCCAGAGAAGAGTCATGTATTCATTTTATTTTGTACCTATATTTTTAATTTACACAGCTATATTTTAAGCTGTGCTGAGGTTCTTGGTCAAACTTGTATATCTGCACCAAAGCACATAAGCTCCATCTGCCTGTTTTGTGTGATTACTCCAGCCTGCCCCAGTAAGAGTCCTATCAAAAGTCTCCACTAAAACAACCCCAGGACTTCATCTACACACTTCTCAGTTCAGTGAGCAATCACATCTTTACTTGCTAGTGAACACAGAGCTACACTGCTGTACCTAGTAAAAGTGGATCATGTATAACGTCATCCTTAATTCACTTCCTAGGCCATTAGCAAATCTCCTACTTCATGCTCCTCAGGAGGTCTGACCCTCTCCTGCTCACAATACTGTGCTGCTATCAAAATTCATGTAGCCAGGAGATCTTTGTGTCTTCAACTGGTCAGAGAGAAATGCTTGTTGGTCAAACCTTTCTTAAAGTTTGTGTAAAACTGAAGGAATATGCTCCCAAGGCTGCTATCCTTGTGAGGCTGTACACACAAGTCTGGTAATAACATCAACAGTATGAGGGGGGAAACCTTCCAACGCGGCATACACAGAAATAACTCTGAATTGTGAACCTGCTTTATGCTCAGCAATTACTTAGCACTGACCAAACTCTGTAAAAGCTGTCACATTATGCTCCCAAGACTGAGCACAGGCAAAGTACATTAGCCAGCCGCAAGCCTTAGAAGTTAATGTTTGATGGTTCAAACTTGGATGCTTATTCAAATTCCTCAAACCCTGAGACTCAATCAAGGCATATTATTAGGCAGGTATGTTAACAGAAGTTCAAGCTCTTCCAAGTAGTGATTGTGGTGGAACCACTCTGAGAACAGTTTTCTTTTATGTTTACAAGCTTCTTTATATCCCTCTTGGAATAAACTAAATTAAAATCCTGGGTAGGACAGATGAATGAGTGAGTAGCACATCCAGCAGAGGAAAAGCTAATAAGCATTCCCCAGCCTGAGGCTGGCACTAGCAGAAACAGAAGTTGGCACAGGCTGTTATGAACCAGCAGGGATAATAACTGGATGGACAAAGCGGTGATGCAGCAAGTTCCAAGCATTAGAGAGAAAAAAAAATAAAAGGAAAAAAAATAAAAATTAAAAAGTGCCATCACTTCTTCCTGTTGAATCTGTGCCACCTTGGAGAAAAGGTTCAAGACACATTTGGCCAAAAAAAAGAAAAAAATAGGGTTAATTAGCCTATTTATTATGACACTAGCATAATAAAGGGAGGGCCTACGCTCCGGGGCTCTTTGTGAAGGACTGTTTCTGGATTTTATTCAATAGCTACTTAAAACACAGACATAGTCTACACACCTGGCTCAGGTTCCCTCCCTCCCAAGGGCCTACCTCTTACTTAATCTGCAGAATCCTATACTTACTGTTTCTCCAACAAAAGAATGGTGTCTTTTTTGCAGATTGCCCCAACACCAATGAACATTGGGTCTTAGAATGGATTTTAACCCTGTTGAGGGATTGGCCCCCAAAGGAAATGGGGTCTGGCTGCCACTTAAACTCGGGATAAAATTAACCAGGAGTCCCTATGTTCCTGGGGAAGTGCTGTGGGAAACAGATTATTGTTTCCAGCCTCACTTCTGTGCCTGGTGAGATCACGGAGCAGATCCTCCTGGAAACTATGCTAAGGCACATGGAAAATAAGGAGGTGATTGGTGACAGCCAACATGGCGTCACTGGGAGAAAATCGTGCCTGACAAACTTGGTGGCCTTCCATTTGTGGATAAGTGAAAAACAACAGATATCACCTACCTGGACTTGTGGAAAGCGTTTGACACAGTCCCACATGACATCCTTGTCTCTAAATTGGACAAACATGGATTTGACAGTTGGAGCACTTGATGGATAAGGAATTAGCTGGATGGTTGCTCTCAAAGAGCTGCAATCAACATTGTCCAGGTGGAGGCCAGTGATAAGTGGTGTTCCTCAGGGGTTGGTATTGGAACTGAGAAGAGCCTTCAGACTGAAGAGAAGGCTCTGAGAGACCTTACAACAGCCTTCCTGTACCCAAAGGGGGCCTGCAGGAATGCTTAGGAGGGACTCTTTGGCAGGGAGTGTAGGGATAGGACAAGGGGGAATGGCTTTAAATTAAAAGAGGGGAGATTTAAATTAAATGTAAGGATGAAATTCTTTGCTATGAGAGTGGTGAGGCACTGGAATGGGTTTCCCAAAGACGTGGTTGTCCCATCCCTGACAGTATTCAAAGTCACATTGGAGGTGTCTGTGCGCAACCTGATCTAGTGAGTGGCACCTCTGCCCATAGAAGGGTTGCTGGGATCAGGTGATCTTTAAGTTCCCTTCCAGCCCAAATCATTCTGAGACTGTGGCAAGGGAGGGAGGCCACTAAATGGCAGTGGAAATGCAGATGCTGCTGCCGTCTTGCAAGGAGCTCTGCCCAGCAAGGGTATTCAGAGTGCTGTTCTGAGCAAACACACTGGGGAGATTCTGACACAGGATCCTGGCCAGGCTTAGGCAAGAAATAGTTGCTAAATTTGAGTCCTCAAATATCATGAGGATGAGTTAAGACCTACAGGAATGATGAATATCGTACTCTAGGGAAGCTTCAACCAGGGGTGAATATGCTTATCTGAACTCCCCAAAACAAGGGCACAAGTTATATCTAGCAACTTAGAAATGATAGGATGGTGATAGTAACTAATTCCCATTTCAGCATCTACGCTTAGGAACTGGATTCATCCAACCACAGACATGTGAGCCACGGGGGCCAGGCTCTTCTTTACGGTTCATGACAAGAAAGAAGCAATATCCGTGAGTGATTCATCTGATTTGTTAAGGATGACTGAAAAGTGCCTGTTGTTCTCTGCTGATTATAAAAGGAGCCTGCAGTGAGTACCTCATACATAGACATTGACATTTAGCTAAATTGATGCTGTGCAGGTGCTTAGATGAGCATGGTTCACCTGCTTTAAAACAATGACAGTGGTGCTGCATTTTGCACAACGTCCCACCTCTCAAGTGGGACACTTACTGGGCTCAGAGAGGACCCAGATCAGGCCATCCAGAGTGGCTTGAACAAAGTGCTATCTGCTTCCTGGTCTCAAATGGAGATACATACGGTCCCAGCAACTCAGAGCAGGACATGTGTGCCAAAATTTGTGGGAGCTTTCAGCAAAAAACGAAGACACAGTGAATTTACAGGCCTGCTTGATTGTGTGGCAGTTGCAGTGAGAAAACTCTGTGTGATGGCCATCAATACAGGTACTCAGCTCATATCCTAGTCCTCTTTTAAGGTATTTAGGCTGAAAGCTCTTCTCTGGGTCTTGCTCTTTCCAGGTCTGGACTTCAGCTGGGTTCCCAGTAACCTGGCATAACAGGAGTGGAGTCATAGTTTGAAGTGGTCAGTGCTGCCCAATTGTGCTCCTTTAATATTTGGTTTGGTATTTACTTCAGAATAAATACAGCCTGACCCAGAGCCGGATGTTTAAACATACATGTGGGTTGACACTTTTCGGTGTGACCGTGCCATATTCATCCTTGCTTCCTCAGCCACAGTCCCTTTGGGCCGCCCTGTCAATACATGTGCTTCTGACAGCTGGCATTAGTGTGTTGGCAACCCCATCACCACCGTCTGTAGAATATTTCATATGTAGAAATCTTGTTTCTGTTCCACCTCATGCCCTTCCTGAGTGGTACTGCTGCCTCCCTGCTGTGAGTTGGACTAAGGACTCGTTATCATGTGGCTCTTCATGTTTTGCTGCACTGGGAAGGGGGTAAGAAAGGAAGTGTGATGAAGTTTGTCCTGAAGCCTCAGTAACACCACCTTGAAGTACCTGGCACACAGCCTCTTACATCTCCTTTTCCTTGAGGGAAGACAGAATATCCGAGCAGATAAATTAAGACCAAGTAAAACATGGGTTTTCTGTTGAACAGAGCAGGTGACCTAATGACAAAAGACATGGAAAAGATTGGCACACTCAGTGGTGTCTTTGCCTTGGTCTCCATCAGCACACTCTGCTCTCAGGCCCAGGCCTCCAAGATCCTTGTGTATAATGGCAGAGTTTGCTGGAGTGAGCAATAACCATGGCAGCTGGAACGCATCATGTTGACAGCACATTGCTAAGGTAAGCTGTAAGGAAAGGGCTGATGGGACTTCTCTGGATGTGCCTTCACAAGTGTCCTATGCTAAGTCAGCTACAGGAATGCCACAGGGAATCCTCCTTATTCTCCTGCATGGAGAATCAAAGGCCCAGAAGTCCAGACTGGCTCAGCAGTATGCTCCCACTTGAAGACTTCTGGAAGTTCTCCATAACAGGAAACCACCTGCCAGACAGCCCTGATGCCAGTTGTTCAAGAACATTCCCTTCACATTTTGAAATGTAATGCAACCTTGCTTGCCAGTCCTTACATCAGTAGTCAGGAGATCAGCAACCTCCCAAGACACTCACTTTGATAACCTGCTGCCCAAGAAACCTCTGGAATGTATCTATGAGCGGTGTAGTTTTCTTGAGGCCCCAGACTGGACCGCTTTGAATTTTCTAAGAGGTGGAAAAAGAAGGTGTTAAACATTGCAGAGGAGAGTAGGAATGGAAAATGAATTGAAGAGAGTTGAGGTGTGACAGACAAATGGCAGACAGGATGGTGAACACATCACCCACGTAGTGTAGGAAGCATTTCTGAGTGTCACCAGAGCACTCGATGGTTTGAGTGCTTTCCATTGGTGCATACACATTAGATGCATGTTGGAGGCCCCCATATGGGTTCTGAACTGATTCACCCCAAGATTTGGAATGGATCTTCAGTGCTAGTTCCTCCAAAAGGAACTGAAATTTGGTGCACAAAAACTGCTGTAAGAAACCAATGATACACAGTGAATGGAGAGGGTTTGTGTCAAAACTGCACTATTTCTCCAACTTGCTAATTCAGACTTGGACAAGAAAGAGCATGTTCCAAAGACAGGAAAAGTGATACTCATACTAAATGGTACCTGAGGTCACATTTTTAATTCTCAAATGAACTCTGTGAAATCAGGAGTTTATTGAAGCTGTTACTGGGTGAGATTATGGTATGCAGAAACTGAGATTAGACTATCCCAACTATTCCTTTAAGTAGATTAATTTTGGATTGTGCTTTAATCCAAGACTTGAGTCAGTTCTTAGGTTATCTAAACTACATTATTGTTAACTTCAGTAGTAGTTTCCAATTGTTAAGTTTCTTAAATTTTTAATCAGACAGTCCACAGAGGTAGAAAAGACAGACTTACCTTTCCCACAGCACTCCTGAAACACGGGATGCTGCCTACATTTCAGGAAAAGCTGGTTTTCTAGTAAGAGCATGTTAGCAGGAGGTCCAATAATGCAACCAATTTCCTCAGCTGAGGATGTTACAAGGAGAGAAAATATTTCACATACAAACAAACCATCAAAGCATAAAGATTAAAGTACACAGGTTTTACAAAATGAAAGACAGTTTAATAGTCATTATTGTAGCAACAAGTCAGCTAGGTCAGAGCAGGATGCTAGATTCTGCAATCCAGAAAGAATTTTAAGGAGCAAGGAACCAGACAGTACTGAAGATGAGTCACAGGTATAAGAATAAAGAACAGGATTAGTCCACCTCTGTACTCCATGAAAGCTGCATACAGGTAAGAATCAACCAATGATTGGAAAATCAACATTCTTGGAATTATTTCTAACTTTCAACTGAAGCAACACAGTTTTTCTTCGGATAGCTAACAGATGTTTACGTAAATATTCTGAGTCATTATATGATTACACAAATATAAGACTCTTTCATGGTAGAAAACATGTAGATTCTTTTTATATCCTTGTTTTCACAGAATCATAGAATCATCTAGGTTGGAAAAGATCTTCAAGATCATCAGGTTCAACCATCAACCTGACCTGCTAAGTCCCATCACTAAACCATGCCCCTTACTGCCACATCCACGTTTCTTAAATACCTCCAGGGATGGGGACTCCACCACTTGGCAGGGCAGCCCATTCAATGCTCAGCCACCCTCTCCTCACCTAATCTAACCCTCCCCTGGTGCAGTTTGATGCTATCTCCTTACATCCTATCACTTGCCACCTGCAAAAAGAGACTGACCCTCCTCACTGCAACCTCCCTTCAGGTAGTTGTAGAGAGCAATAAGGTCTCCCCTCAGCCTTGTCCTCTCCAGACTAAACAACCCCATGCCCTCAGTTGCTCCTCAGAAGTCTCATCAGTGCTGTGTGCAAGGGGACAGTCACTTCCCTGGCCCTGCTGGCCACCTTATTTCTGATGCAGGCCAGGATGCCATCGGCCTTCCTGACGAGCTGGGCACAATGCTGGCTCATGTTCAGCAGGCTGTCGACCAGCACCCCCATGTCCTTTTCTGCTGGACAAATTACCAGCCACTCTTCCCCAAGCCTATACTGCTGTTTTACTAAAATTTAGGTAAACAACATCCACAGCCTTTCCCTCTTCTACTAAGCAGGTCATCTTGTCATAGAAGATCAGGTTTGTCAGGAAGGACTTGCCTTTCATAAACCCATACTGGTTGCATCTGATCACTCAACTACCCCATAGACAAGTCCTTAATACGTTTCATTTTAGCCCTTAATTAATTTTATTTTAAACAAGTCCTTAATTTATTTAATCCTGTCAGTTTATGGTGGTCACCAATTCAGGTATAGAAGAATGCTTGAAAAATCTAGACAGTACTGACACCCTGATCTGGTGAGAAATATCTGAGATACTAAATTAATTGCTACAAAAAAATATAAAGGCTGCTAATTGGGAAGATGTGTGAAATCCTTTAACATAGCAGTGACCGTGTCAACACTGTGTACAAGGTGAACTGGCAAGAGAAAGACCTCGCGTGGAAGTTATCAGAGCTTACCACTACTGATTTGCTATGGTACCAGAGAGAAACTAAGCACCATGTGGGATGAAAGGCTGAGACACAAAAGTATAACAGGACTTTTACATAGATGATCAAGTTAAGGAGCCTCCTCCAGTTTACGTGCAAAGATCAGGTGTTAGTCAGTCCTACATATTATAAGGATCGTATTGTTTGTTTTCTCCTCTGTCACACTGCAGTGAGCTTCCCCACGATACTGGAGGAGGCCACGTGCTCTCACAGAGCATAATGTTATTCTGATTCCTTCCTTGATCTCCCCTCTACTCCCTTTGTCAGAAAATTTCAGCCACCTCACGTGTAACACACACGGTTATACACACTGTTTCAAACAGTGAAGTTGAGGGAAATGAGCCTGAGCCAGTCCCACATCGGTTTCTACAGCCCCCGTTCATTTCCATGGTGACCTGGCTTCACTGTCAGCCATAGCCCAGTTGACTCAGAAGTCCTGTGTGCTGTAATTACACTCCCTACTGTCATCAAGACGCACACAGTTTGGGGAGAACATTTGCTTTGCTTTGCTATGGTAACTAACATTGCTCCCATGAAGAGCAACTGTTAACTTGTCTGGTGCTTTGACACTAAATTCTCCCTTAACCCCCTCCACATCCTTTTGGGCAGCAAGGCCGTGCCCTTGCGGTCATTGCCAATCTGCCTCTTCTCTGCCAAAAACTTCCTTTGGCTTGGGGCTGCAATTCCTGTTTGCAGAAGCTCTTGCGGAGAATGTGTCCTCTAGTTTCAAGCTGTTCAAAACCCCCAGTATCTTCCTGACAAGGCAGGGCTCAGATGCCTGCAGAGAAATTTTAGGAGAACCATGCCTGAGTTATATCCTACATTTGAGTAGAATTTCCTCTGTTTCAGTTCCTGCTCATTGCCTCATCTTCTGTCACTGGGCACTACTGAGAAGAGTCTTCCTCCACCTTCATTCCCTTCACATCAGGGAAGGGAACATCACATTATACTTTGATAAGATCCCCCTTTAAGCCTTCACTTCTCCACACTAATGACGCCAGCTCTCTTAGCCTCTCATATCACAGACGCTCCATCTCAATTGTCCTTCACTGGATTAATTCCAGCATGTCCATAAAGGTTTAGCTGTATGGATACAATTGTCGCCACTGCAGTTGGACTCAAACCAGACTATTGTCCCTGCTCTAATTCGTTTACTGTTACAAATACAGACCTTGGGCCTGGGCAACAGTCAATGAGTCAACAGAGGATGGAAAATCAAGATTTCAGAGCTTGATGTTCTCCAAGCATGTATTAAAGAAGAGTTTACACCAATGGTACCTGGTCTAGACAGTTTAGTACATTAAGTCACCGGCTCAACAGTCTGTCAGGACAAGATCACAGAGAGCATGGAAGGAGACCAGGCTCCCACAGTCAATGTATCTCTCTTCTATATCTCTTCCATTATATACTCCATTTTGGAATGATAAATCCAGAGCAAACTGCTTTATTTCATTGTTACCCCTTACAAGAATCCAAATTCCATTATTCACATGCAAATAAAAACCATTCAAGCAACCTCACTTCGATAAAACTTGGTGTGCACTTCCATACTAGCAGGCTTTCTTGTCCTGTCAGTGCTAATAAAATACTGCTCTCTGCTATATATGTAACACCAGGAAATGAATGTATTTCCACTGGAGATCCTTATTGGAACAGGATGAGAGGTCTGAAAATACATAAAAAGCATACTTCATGAACATTTGGTTTCAAATGGATAAATATTCAACCTTCTAATTTTGCCCTCTGCCCATGCTTAACAATTATTTCGTCACACTTACGATTGTGTGTAAAACTTTTGGCTTTTCACATTCTCTTCTCTCTTAAGTTAGTGAAGCTTAGCAATAGGCTGCTCATGACAACAATACTCGTTTTCCTAGAATGCTTGAGGTTGAAATGGACCTCTAGAAGTTGTCTGGTCCAACTCCCCTTCCAGAGCAGGGAAACCCAGAGCAGGCTGCCCAGGCTCATCTCCAGGTTGTTTTTGAAGATCTCCAAGGAGGAGACTCCACAAGCTCTCTGGGCATCCCGTGCCAGTGCTCCATCAGCCACACAGCACAGAAGTGCTGCCTGGTGTTGACAGAGAGGCCCCTGTGTTCCAGTTCCTGCCCACTGCCCTTTGTCCTGGCACAGGGCACCACCCAAAAGAGCCTGGTTCCATCTTCTTTGTACCTTCCCTTCAGGTATTTTTGTATATTTTGCCAAGTTCCCCCGAGTCTTCTCTTCCCTAGGCTGAACAGTCCCAGCTTTCTCAGCCTTTCCTCACATGAGAGACGGTCCAGCCCCTTATTCATCTTCATGGTCTTTCACTGGACTCTCTCCAGTATGCTCATGTTTCCTCTTGTACTGGGAAGCCCATTACTGGACATACTATTCCAAGTGTGGCTTTAACAGCACTGAGTAGAGAAGAGAGAAAATCTTCAATCTGAAGTCAACACTCTTCCTAATGTAGCCCAGAATTGGCTGGAAAAGGCCTGTTTGCCTTCTTCAGTTTTGGAAATGGCATGTGCAACCTCTATCAGCTCAAGTGGGAGATAGACACATCACTGCCACAGGGAATCTATCTCCAGGACAGAGTCTTTTGTGTAGCATAGTTAGCAGGAAGAGGTTTGGGAAGGGCACTGGAAGATTAAGGTGCTGTTTCCAGCTCCATTCCATGTTGTGTTTCTTTTTCTCCCTCATTTTTTGGGCAGATAAATCACAACTTCTCTGTAACACAGCTACACAAAACCAACTTTAGCAGTTTCCTAGGACATTTAACTCCTACTGTTTCATCTTGATGAACCAGGAACATACACATCAGACACATGTGGCCACATCACAGACAATACAACTGGAAACGACAGACTGAAAAATTCCCTCTCTGACACCACAGCTCACAACTGGCACCAAGATTCTTTAAGACAGCATCTAAACACTTCTGAATAATACCATTAAATATATTTGAAAATACATTTGAACATTACAGATGGAGTTAGGAAATGATTTGCTTTTCACAAACCAGTAGCCAGTCTCTCTCATTGGAAAAGACATACAGTGATACCAGTTCTGACAATACCTGCTATTTGTAAGGCACGTATTTGCAAAACACTTTAAAACAACCACTTCCATAGGAACATTTTTTATTTCATTACCATTAAAGCTTCTTTAGTGAAGAGAGATATTGTTTGAGTAACCTGAGATTTCATAAAGCAATACAAAGCTCTCAAACTTACTGTTTTACAAAATTGTAAAAGAGACATGGTGCTTTTTGGTTTTGTACAGATATTTACCTTTTGATCTACTAAAAAAAGCCACTTTGCCCAAAATCATAGCGAAACAAAACTAACAATTAAAATGCTTTATAGGAAGGGGTGCCTCAAGCATTTGGGACCTATCAGTTACACAGCTTAGGTCTTTCTCCTCTGATGCCACTGTGCTAATGGGATCCAGCCTTACAGACAGTACAGCACCTCTCACCTTCCCTTTCTGTCTCAGTGATGCAGGCTATTGTCCTGGCTTTGCAAGAGCAGCCTGCACGTGTCACACAATGAAGTAACTTGTGATTTCTAAATTTAAATACACTGTTTTGTCCTACTGCAAGTGAGTCCCACCACCACGGTGTGGTCACTGGATGAGGGAAAATAAGGGTGAACTTTAATTCAGTGTTATACTCAATTGTTGAAATTAAATGAGTGTTATACAACTGGACCCAGATTATGCTCCACGTTTATGACTGGTTCTTCTACAACTTTTGTGCAAGCATACAGCTTGCATTTTAAAATATGAGTGCATTTACTTTCTCTCTTACAAAATATGAATACAAAAACGCCTTCTAATATCACTTCTGTACCTTGGTAGGTTCAATATTATCAGACTTTCAAGGGAAACAGAGCAAACAAACTTGAATTTTTGTCAAATGGAATCACATATAAAAGCCAAGAGAAAAGACATGCATACCCAACATCAATTATTATAATCACAAACAGCTGAAATACAAAAACAATTTCTCATTTGTACATATTGAACAGCAAAAAAAAAAAAAAAAGGAAAGAAAAATATATATACACATACATACAACAAGCTTAACAGGGAAACAAACCCAAAACCTTTCTCTACTGCTCATGGACAACTGCCCCTTAAATTTTTCATGTATTCCCTCCTCATTGACAAAGACAAATGTATTTCATCTTACTGTTCTAAGGTGAAATGAAAACAATCAAGCCTTCCTTCAAAGCAAGAATAACTGTGAACTGGTGAAATAATGCATATTCACCTGAGATCATTCTGAAATATAGGACAAGATCAATAATGATTAACAGTCAAGGTGCACAACCATTTATGTCATCTTTAAAGAGAAACAGCATTTATACAAACAGATTTTGCTAAAGGACAGAAGAACAGTTTTCTGTAAGGAGAATAATTGCAAATGGTATGTGAGGAGATACTGTATTCTTGTAGTAAGAAGCACAAGCAGCTTACTCTTCCACTTTCTTCTATTCAGTATTGCCCCATTTCCAACTTTCTGTAATATAAAAAGAGGGAGGGGAAGGAAGAACAAAAGGAAAAAAAATAATTATTAAAAACATTTCTTCTGTAAATCTGTTTACCTTATCCTTATGCCAGTTTCTTTCAACTCCAAAGTAGTTGCATGGTAAACGCTACAAGTATTCTATCATTTGTTTAGATCTGGAATTCCTTCTAGAGTAATTCTGTTGAATACAGTTGGTATTCACCAGTGACATGTCTGTGACTACTGGCTACTGCGCTTGAAAGCATCACATAAGAACATTCATCGAAGCACTGAAAAAGTCACAACTGCTATGGTAAACAGACAATTGTCATTCGTAAGTCCTATTGAGAAAAGCAAGATCAGAGCTTACGGGCCTGTCCTGCACTATACGACAGTCTGAAGAAACAGAGCCATAGCAATGTTTGGAGGTAGGAAGGATCTGGGCAAGAGTGAAAAGAAACATTATGTCTACTTGTTTTTTGGTCATTCTTGGACATGCATCAGTACTGTACCTGCATGCACCAGATCATGCAATCATTCAACATTCTATTCTCCTTTCTCATGATTTAGGGATGTAGTATCATCTTTAATATATGATGCATGAGAGGGAAGAATAAATAAATGTCACAGAAGAAACCCATGTTGTGGCTAAGGACAAAACTCCAATTTCTAGCATCTCACCAGTATTTTAATCATCAGGTGGAAATGCATCATTCATATACAGCCTCAATCACTAGCTTAGTGATTAAGCACAGCTGCTTAGTAACTACACGATGTGACTGGAATAAAATCAGAGCAGGGAAAAGTTGTATCCTGCTTACAGAAGTGCTCAGAAATACTAAGAAGCGTGAATGTACGTATGGATAAGAGTTCCTTGCCAGATAAAACTCTGATGAATGTGTGTTGAGAAAAGTGAGACTGAGATTCAGACCTAGATTCTGCAGTGGTCCCAGATTCTGCAGAGGTCAGGTGGCTCACAGGAAATATGATCTCCAGACTGAAAATGAATCTCATCTACCAGCAACGTTAGGCTACCATCTTTACAGGCAAAAAAAAAACAACCAGCCCTATAAGAAACATCACTGTGGCAAACAAAGACACAATTTTATAAAACTTGTTTGTGTATCAATCACTATGCAGATTGACTCCAAGTATTTATCTTGGAATGTATTTGATATAACAATGCATAAAATAAAATTATAAGTGAATATTAAGGCAAAATAAAAAGTTGTATCAACATGGTGTACTCAAAGTGATCCAAACTTGCAAACTGAAGTAACAGAAAAGAAAACACGATATTTGAAAGTGCTTTCATTGTATCTTGTAACACTAACACAACTTGATTTTGTACAGCATCCTACATATAAGCTGTACCCAAAACACTTAGCAGACTTTAATAATGTAATTGCTGAGTTAAGCAGCAGCAAAGGAGAATAATTAACTGCTGCAGGCAAGGAAGAAAACATAAGCTCTCAGACGGGATTTGAAACAAAGGGGGAGAATCAAGATAACTTTGTCTCCTGTTTTAAGTCAAGAAAAAATAAATGTCATAAAGCAGTATCAAAACAATTCAGTTTACCTCAATAGCACTGTCCATTTCTGTGTTCTCATACAACCATTTCATCTTGTTTCTGAATTAGGAAACTCTTTCTCTGGAGAGCTGTCATCACTGAGGTCACTGTAGCTGTCACTGTTAAAAGCAATACACAGTTAGAAAATATGAACAGCAATACATGTTTTACTTCAAGCCCTCCA
Organism: Anas acuta; assembly: GCF_963932015.1. Taxonomy (NCBI): domain Eukaryota; kingdom Metazoa; phylum Chordata; class Aves; order Anseriformes; family Anatidae; genus Anas; species Anas acuta. Next base: position 78,817,635 of record NC_088979.1, read on the forward strand.
ACCCAGATGATGAGTATGAAAAACACTTTCCTCAAATGCAACCCATTTCCAGAAAACTATATTAACCTACTGCTCAGTTTTTGTATTTTAGAATATATTCCTCTATAGAAACGGGCTTCTGCAAGAAAGTTTGGAGTCTAAGAACTGATGAGAAACAATGTTCCACCATCAAAAAAATATGTTCTATTTGTGGTTTGTTTGTTTGTTTATTTCTGTTTGGATACTGTATATTCATTCTATAGTTTGCTAGTGCCATATACATGCAATCATAATCAACAGCATGGAGCATAACAGGTATTCAGCATAAGACTAGAAGTAATTTCTTTTTTATGGTAAAGAAAATGACCAAAGAAGACGACTTTATTTACTCAGAAAGCTTATATTTATATTTAAATTATGATTCTTGCTTTTCCAGTAAGAACATCAATCATTTCCATTCCACCACGCATTATCCTGACACTTTTTCCTGAGATTTTACCCCCTTCTGTTATTTCCTGAGAGAAATAGACTGTTTTTCACAAAACAAGCTGCCATGCAAATGATCATTTTATAAGTGGCTAGAACAAGGAAACAGTGAAGGACGGAAATCACCACAGTGACTGAAAGAAAGAAGTACCCACAAACCACAAATTCTTAGTTAGCTGGACAGGGCCTTGTGGTATCTACCCAGTGATGTCTATCAGGTCTCCAGGTTTATCTTAACTGTGAGTGCACACACTGCACCTCTTCAGAAAAACCTCCAGACTCAACCTCCTCCTCACCAAGCTCCACCTCTACAGTCTGTTTTCCAGATATCTGAGTTTCCCAAGATTAGAAGCCAGCAAAGGGAGTCTGGGGAACTGACAAGTATATGTGAACAGCAATAACGCTGGTCAGTTCTGCAACACTTCGGAGAGCACTGTATGGTTAACAGAATACAGGTGGGGATGTCAGATCTCATTTGTGTGGGTGCCAGACTTGGGTATCACCTCTACTCCAGCCATCACATACCTATCTTGTTACATCTTACTCTTAATCACCAAGCCAACAGGACCTCAGTCACGTAACACTCCCTGCCTCTGGGCATGAGCTCCCACTGGGCCATCAAGCACAAAACCAACCCATGACCCACCTAGACACAGCCTTATCAGTTGACCTGCAGTGACTGTAGTGTTTCAAGGGGAACTATGTAACCCCACAGCTGGAGATCTTTGATCCAGACTATAATGTGGAAGAGTGAACAAACTGCACTCAGTCATACTCACGCTCATTACTAAGCACTGTTTTCTAGGCCGAATTTTACCTCCTCCACTTTGCAAAAACACGAGTAAAGATTAAATAAAAACATAGCCATTTTAATAGAGTGAGAGAGGAGGAGAAGAACCAACAGCCATCTCTTTAATTTCTACCTCTGACTGTTCAGGGAGCCTCCCACAACTACATAGAAATGCTCAATTCAAACATTTTTCCAGCTGCCGAACAATTACACAATTCAAGTGAGGAAAGTGTTGTTAACAGTATGATCAAGCATGCCAGATGCACACACACACAAACACAACATCACTGACACTGTACTTACTTCTTTCTGAAAGTACCCGTGGAAACATGGAATAAAAATTCAGTATTATTAAAACAGTTTTACATTTTCACATCACAGCAAAATAGCAAAAATTGTCCATAAAACACAAAGCAAAATTACTGATTGCAGAGAGCTCTGCAGTCCCACGATAACTCTGGTTTAAGCCCAAAACCTTCAGAGAACTGAGTGCTCTATGCATTACATTTTTTTATTGTCTTTGCTGCCTAGTGGCAGCACAAAAATATAACCCAGATCTTCCTATACCCTTATAAGGCCCTCAGGCATCTAAGTAAAAATACTCAGGGACCAATGAAGTGAATGGAGAGCTGCTTATCTTCATCTCTTGAAGAGAGTTAGGCATTTATCTCCACCAAACATTCTCATCATCAGCCCTCCCCCCCTCAGTGATGCAGGTTTTGGAGCCAGTTACCCATAGGAGCTGTCACACATTGCTGGATGCTTCAGTCATTTACTTGACTTATCAACCCCAACTTTTCAATCCATTTTCTGTTTGTAGAAGCTGATGGTGGCTAGCAGCTTGACTAGTGACTAGCCCAGAGGCTAAACCACTGACTTGGCAGATTACAACAGTGTTCCCGTTCCCACGCTGCCCAGTCAGTACAAGACAAGGTTTGAATCTACTTCCCAGAAAAGGGCTCGTCACTACTTTTTTTGACTGTTTTCCAGTAGCACTCCACTGTCTCTCCTAATTTAGAATGGTTGTGCTGGATGTAAGTCAGTTTTATTTCTAACAGGCAGGCCGCAGTGGCAAGAAAGAGAGGGGAAATACTGAGGTAATGGTCAACCCTTGGGCTTCATACACAGGTAACTGTCAGTCTCACAGTTTCATCTGTTTGAATTGTTTCTCTAAGCATCCCCAGAAGCTGTGGCATCATGTTAACAAGATGAAATTAGGCTCCCAGAAGACCTGAATTCCTTCAAGAACTAAGCTATAAACAGGCACACATGAATCTTGGTATATCTGGGCCTGGGTGCTATCGCCTCAAACCAACAGTGATGTGAAGTTCATAACATTTCCTGTGATATGAATTATATTCAACTGACAAATAATGTGAAGAAAAACTCCAGGTGGTATTAACCACAAAATAGCCATTACCTCTCAGGTAAATAAATGTCTTCTTCCTTCCCAACAACACTGAGTTGCTACACAGATATTAAACAAAAATGAAATGGATATTTTGTGCTCACATCTACTACTATTCCATATGCTGTATAAATCTTAATTAAATGTGCTGGCTATGAAAGTGTGTATGCGTGGTGGTGGGAAATAAATCATATAAGCCTGGCTTTTCCTTTATGAAATTCTTTTTCACAGTGAATCCTCAAATGAAAAAATATGCTTATAACTTCCTTCAGCAACTTTTCTCTCAGTTTTTGTAAAAATTAATAAACATCTTGGCCAAGATATACATCTTGTTTGTAACCACTCTTGCAACACTAGATTCATATAACAAAAAGGAGATAGTGAGCAACTCCGTGGCCACCACAGCAGTTCTAGTCCTTTTTCCCCCCCCCCATGAGGTCTGCAGTATAAAGATAAGGCCAAGAAGAAGGAGGGGAAAAAAAAAAAAAAAAGAACAAAACACGGAGCACATAGTGTCACTACCTCTGGTCAATCTTCAAGACAGTCTACTGAGGTTACAGAGATGAAGAATTTTGGTCACTTTGATCCTTACCTAATCTAACCATAGCTAACAGAAATACAGTACCCAGCTGGTATTTCACTTTGCAGTGAACTGCAACAGTAGTTGCAGTGACTGCCACTGGAGCCTCTCCTCTTGCCTCCTCTGGGGATTGTGGCACTGCTTCCTGCTGGTGAGAATACAACCCCAACCAGTACAGCTGCCACCCCCGGCTTCTGAATTGTCTTTTTTTTTTTTTTTAGTGGAACAGTCCCTCTCCTGCTACTCTCTGACAGTCTTCAAGCCACACGATTTCCTTCACTTTCCTCTGCAGTGCCAGGCTTTTGCTAATAGCAGAAATATAACACTGTGCCAGATGGCCAGATGTGTTATCGTTTGGGACAAGTAGGACAGTTCCTTTCATCCTATTTGTCCTGCTAACTTACGCTAAGGATATCACACATTCTAGTTTATGAAGGATTAAGTGACACATTCTTAGTTATACTACTGTAAAGTGTTAACTCACAAAATCTTTCTTGATGAAGCTCACTTTTCATCTTCAAAAAAATGAATTCCGTTACAGCTACTTGTAATTCTTCAACAGTGCTTCTTTGATAACATCCTTTAGCCTTTAAAACTATCAATATGACACATCATATACCACTGTCAGTTCTAAAGAGGTCCAACCCTTTCAATGCTATATGCCATACTCTAATTTTGGAGCAACTCTGAGAGGTCCTTTTGCAATTCCATGAGTCATTCCCTCTTCCCACCTACAGAGTAGGTGGACCCAAGTACTTAACAGGGGACATCAGGGATAGCCTTACCAATATCTTTGTTGTCACTCACACACCAGAAAAAGTCACACAGGCTTTTTCCTGTTCTGTTTACATGTGCTTGCCCAAACCTCCCCACAGAACTAGTGTCAGTGCAGCGAGCACCACATGGACAAACCTATCTTCTAAGGTTTTTGGTTTGTTTGTTTATTTTTTTTTCTTTATGGATTACTTTCTATCCTTTGACCACTTTTGGTCTTTGTCCCTGAATATGACTTATGGGACACCTTTTATTAATAACCTGCCCAGAACTTAACAGATTACTCTTACTAAATGGTGCTGCATTGGTTTCTTCCCTTAGCATGTTCACAAATGACTTGGAGAAATTTATGTTGGCAGCAGTCTTATTTGCCAATATTTTCTCACTTAGGAACATCTCATTTACTACATACCCTCCCCTTTTACTAGACATTTGTGTTTAAATTATTTACCTTTACCCAGTTGCCCTCCTCCTTCACAGAATCATAGCATTTAATTATTTACAGCTTAAGTTTCTAAATTCTCTGGATCTATTTATACTATTTCTTTGTTCAGAATAGTGCTTTCAGCTCTCCCTTATTTGAAACTATTTGCAATGATCATTAATGTGCTATAGCCTAATTTTGCTGGCCATTAATAAAGATGTTGGCTTCAGGGAAAGAAGAAAAAATGCCCACTGCAGCATGGCTTTGTTGTCCATTAGTGGTTTTGCATTCCATAGGATAGTGCCCAAAGATAAAACAGCTCTCGTTACTTTTTCCAAGTGAAATTCCGTAAGACTCTTTAAAAAACAACATTATATCTGAAGTTTCCCTCTTCCTCCATTAGTTGTGTATTAAAATATTTTGGTTTATTTTAAAGGAGAGCTCTGTATTTGAGGGATTTGTATACTTTTTGAGAGTTTCTTGTGGTTCTGGTCTTCTCTGTCCTTTGAAATGAATCGCCTAAACAGCCATACATCTACCTTTGCTCTGTGTGAAATGGTGACTTCAGTACTTCCATGTAAAGATTTGGAAAAGGTCATGATATAAAAGCATTCATCAGGAACTGAAGCGAATGATCATTAGGCACTTACATCTTTAAGCTATGGAAGTCACAAAGACAACTTAGATGCTCAAGTACCACTTCACCAATTTGGGTAACTAAGTAATATCTCACCACTGAGATACTTTGATCCATAGTTCTTGACTACCTCCAAGCATCAAAGTTCCTAGGAACTAAATTTATCCCAGACGAGGCATTCCTTTCTCAAATATGTAGGCTTATACCTGTGTGTAAGCATTTTCAGGGCATTTACCAGAGCAAGCCTCACAAAAAGAATTCTAAGTGAAGCTTTATTTGCTTTAATTTATTTAGGACACTCTCCTAAGAAGTGTGATGCATCTTTAAATCAACTGTTTGTTTAGCTTAGAAGCTAGGGCTTCTGTCCATGTGTCAGATGTTCTAAAATTGTGTCCTAATTATGGGGCTGTTAAACATTCTAACGTAATGATTTCCTGTTAAGAATCTCATGCTGAAATATGCATTTCCCTTTGTCTCAGGGCTGCAACATTAACTTTCCTTTTATTTATTTTTTTGGTTGGTTGGTTGATCTTTTTAATATAGTTTAGGTAATATTTTTCTCAACTTGCTGGCCTTCACAAATTCTTTTTCAGGTTACATCTTTGCTGCAGTCAACAGCATGACTACAACTCACGTAGGCAGTACAGGGTGAGGTGTACAGAAAATCCTCTTCTCAAATTTGTTTCAAACAGTCTTGTTACTGCATGTCTTAGCTTCATTGTTCAATGACATCATTACCATTCTGGGGTTTAAAGGTTTAAACTGGAAATCCTTTCCACTCAGCAGGTGGATAGGTTAATATGAGTAGTTGTGGTGTAATATAAATGCTCCTATTTTAGCCTCAGAATCTTTTGCTTTTCCAATGCTATTTCTCTCTAGGTGGGGACAGAGGGGCCTGTTTCCTGTGTAACAAAGTAAATGCTAAGATCTATTTTCTTGTATGTTTGATTGTTTTATTTTCTTTTTTATATAAAGTTTTGGGGTTTGATCTTGTCTTTGCTAAATATTAAAGTGTTGGCTGGAGTTTTTAGTATGAACAGGAAGGAAAAAGTTGTGTATAAACTTACTTGAATTAATATATGTTCAATAGAAGTTAAGTGCAGCACATTCAGTAATTGCTGCAACCTCAGGGCAAGGTTAGAAAACATTCACTACATTGCCAAGGGATTTCAGTCGAAATTAGTAGGACACATGCAGACTACTTATTCAAAGCAAGTAATTCTTCTTTCTCTCAGAGAGATGAATAGGAATATTCATGGGAGGAAGTGGGAAGAGAAGGATATCTGGAGCTGGGAAACACAACCAGCTGTGAGGCAGAGAGCACTCACAAGAGGAAATGCCAGAAGAACATTGTTCTGAAAACTACCATATTACCAATTTCCCCTTTAGGGAAAGGTAACAGGTTAAAGTAAATGAATTTTTTGGTTAAGGTAACAGGAATACTTTGATCACACTGTACTTCGCAGATCAGAAAACTTATCTCTGTATGTACGCAATTGCAGAATGGCCAGAATAAGCGAAGACAAACTGCATTTATGAAAGACAGGTGATATCCATAAGGAGAGAAGTAACAAAATGGATTGTTCTGGTCTGGCTTGGCTCCATTCATACTAAAACCTCAGTAAAATTTCTAAAATTTCTGTTTTTCTCATAAGAAAAGGAGCTCTATTTAAGAATAAAAAGCAATGCTCAAAGAAAACAAAACTACTAAATTCAATGCCTTGTTTACAGGAAAAGCCAGCAAGCCAGGGCTGGATCTGTTCCGTGTTACTGTTTAATGATTCTGAAAGTTTTTTATTCCTTTTTGTTATTGTACCCTAGGATTTCCTCTGACACCTTTATTAACGTGAAATTTATTAACAAAATTGTAACTTTTATTAATATAATTCAAATAAACAAAAATGAGCTAACACTGATTGAAAAGTATTGCTACACTCCACAAACACACTAAAAACTCTATGACCAAGGCAACTGAGATCCAAACTTTTCCACAAGTTTAAAGATATTACAGCTGTTTTGTTTCAGGTCTCTTTCTACTAGACAGTTCTAGTAGAAAGAGACCTGAAACCTTGGTTCTACAAAATAGAACCAGGGTTTTCAGTTTTGTTATTGTGGCCATTAAAATACTGTTGGATAAGAATGATCACTTGATCCTCTAGCAAATCTCTTTCCCTGTAAGCCTGTGATCCTCTAGCAAATCTCTTTCCCTTTATGGACACGAATTTATGGACACGAATTGGAATTGTTAAAACATTCCTCACACTATCATTCATAGAAGTTAACACAGTAGGCTAGAAACTTAGGTTTATTAATGGTTTTTGTTTGTTTGTTTTACTTCCTTCTGGTTAAAATGTAGAAATTTGACCATAGCCCTAATAGTCTCTGAAAATGGGGAAATCAAGGAATATGCTTACAGATACTTTTATACCAGGCTTGCACAGAACATATTAATATATGAACAACTCCTTTTCTGGACTTCTGAAAAGCTGGACAGGATAATCCCTCCAACAAAGTGACTGTGAAACTCCAAGCAGGTAAGAAGGAAAGATTACCTTGGAGACAGTTTACAACCACGTTGCAGGTATGCATTGAGTGTTCCAGTTGCTGCAAGTAACAGTCCAAGGTATGGAGGTGAAGGTTTCATAGGTCTTGAGGAAAACTCTGGGTGGAACTGAACTCCCACAAAATATGGGTGGTCTACAAGACAGATGTCAAAGAAAATTAAAAGACATAGGAAGATAATAATAGAACTGTTAGAACAAAAGTTTATTCAAGATTTCACACAGCAGTCTAGTCTAGAAACCAGATTAGCATGTGTGAATTTAAGGGTGGGACAGTGGTAACCTCAACTTTATTCCATGAAAAGCAACTGACAACAGTGGCAGGAGGTTAGTAAAGCAAATTCATGAAAAATCATCCTGTGATTCAACTTTACTGTGCACAATGATGTAACTAAAAGCTGAATAATAAATCTGTACAGACATGTAAGGGAAAAAAATGCTGCATAGACAACCCTAACTTTGCCTATTTCATGCTATTTTTCATAGTGTTTTGGTATCCAACATTCACATTTAAACATGCATACATATTCAGAACATGCACTTACACGTACCTGAAGGGAAAATAAAACAGTTCCTGAAAGACCAGGCGTTACCTTACAGCAACTATTTACACACACTGAGATGAATATGAAAGCAATATACACAGAAAATAGGGAAAAACAAGCTTCAGATAACTGGGCCTGCAAGAGATCTGCCGGGCCGTTAAGTCTAGTCTCCTGTTATTGAATGCAGTGATATCACATAGTCTCACGTACAAATGGTCAAAGCTCTCCCATAATGTCCACTGGGATTTTTTTGCTCCCACTGGAAAGTTCTTCTGATAGTCCCTCATTTTGCTTAGAAAATATTTTCTAATTAACAGGCCACGCTTTTTACAGCCAAATTATGTCCATTTCTTATGGTACTCTTCTTTCATGCAGTTTATCCTGGGTGATGAAGGATGACAGTAACATCATCATTCAACACCATTTATTGCACTAATCAAGATGTGCTGGTTTGTCTTCTCTTAAATCTTTAGCTTTCTGTTTCTCCAGTCATAGCACCTTGTTACAGCTGCTTCTGTATCCCTTCTGTCTTCTTTGGAAAAATAAGGATAGAACATTATTTTCATGCTCTTCCATGCTGTGCACCTGTTCCTTCTTTGAATATGAGTTTAAAGAAGCTAACATTAACCAATTCTTATATCAGGACACTGGATGAAATTAACCACAGACCCCTTCTGGTTTGACAATTTCCAAAACAATCCCAAACATTCAAGGAATTTCTCTGCAGTACAGAATAAGGGATAACAAGAAAGCAGGGGTTTTCTTCTTTGAAGATAAACAATATAAACAAGTATACTGGCTCTTCCCTCTGCTGCTATGTCTTAAAAAAAAAAAACTGGGATCCTAAAATTATCCCATAACTTCTTTCTCTCTACTATGCAATTTAGTTCTTAAAAGCGGTAAAACAAGACAATGACAAAGTATCGTATATTTCCTGTGGGGATATTTTGCTAACAGATTTGCCTGAGCTATCTGGTATAACGTTATATCTGTGCTTCCTCCCTATGATGATTGTTTTTCTTCTTTAGTAATCAGAGTCTCCTAGCAGCCCATTGTGAAATAATTCCAGGTTATACTGCTGCTTTTATTCTTTTCACAGTAACATGCAATTTAAAAATCCTGCCTGATTTATTTCATGATGCTCTCTATAGAAGTTGTTTCATGCAGGACAGACGAAATAGCCTCCCAACCAGTCACCAACATGCACAACAGGAACAAACATGCATCTACCAGGAACAAACTAAATAAAGAATACCATGACAATTAGTAGTTTATGTATTTTTTGCTCTCATTTTACTCTCTATGATGCAGCTGCTTGAAACTATAAGTAGATGTCTACATTCAAACCCTTGTTCAAAATCACAAGACCGTTCTTCAATATACCTTGGAGTACGAAATGAATTCTCACATCATGTCAGAAATAGCACTCTATATAGAATGATAACGTGTTCTCATGATATGTTTCTGTGCATGGAGTTTATCTAAACCAATACTAATTTTTGGCCATTTAAGAAAAGGAAAAAAAAATCTTGTAAGGTAGCCAACATATTCAGGTGCCTGGTACTCATCCTGCCAACAGTGACTTAAAAGCAAGGAGTTCAAGGGTTCAAGCAAAACCAAACCGACTATTTCTAACAGCTGCTCTGTATAAATTTTCAATAAAAATATGCACTGTAGCTCCTTTTTGTCTTGGAATGCTTTAGAAAATACATCAAGCTTTACTTGCTAAAGTAGTCCAATGCTACCAGATTTCTACAGAATCAAACTCTCATTTATCTGAGTAGCTTCTGTGAAAGAAAGGAATTTGCTTTCTATATGATATTCATACTTGTGTTTTTTTTTCCCTATGATTATAAACAAGGGGTAATCGGACACAAACTGACTGAGTTTGGAAGATACCCTGGGAGGTCTCTAGTCCCAACTCCTGCTTAAAGCAGGTTCAACTTCAGAATTAAATCAGGTTGCTGACAACTTTGCCTAGTCAAGTTTTAAAGGTCTCTATCTGCAAGGATGCAGATGTCACAGTTTTACAGTGGTTATATAGCATGTATTCATATATCATAAATTCAAGCAAACTAAATATATATGAGTTATTGAAACCTGACTGAGAAGATCCAAAGGTGCTTACGGCCAACATCATTGCAAAGCTGGCTTATACCTTTAAAAGGTCAAGGTGACCATGAGAAGTACCTGATAACTAGAAAAAGAGAGTCACCATGCCCATCTTCAACAAAGACAAGAAGGATCTAGGGATCTAGAGGCCAGTCAGCCTAAATTTGGTTTATGGCAAGAATGCAAAATAAAGCCATTTTCAGATCCACAAAGGACAGTAAAGGAACTATGAATAATCAGTCTTCGGATCAGGGGAGAGCAGTAGCTTTCCTTAATTCTAACTTTAGCAAGGCTTTTGATACAGTTTCCTAGCACCCAAGTTGGGAGCTATGGATTAAATGGGTAGACTACAAAATGTGTTAAAAGTGGCTAGACTGGGTTCAAACAATAGTGGTGAGTGGTTTGAAGTCCAACCAATAACCAACTTGGAGATAGTCAAAACTTGACTGGACATGGCTCTTGGAAACCTGATCTGTATTTGAGGGTAGCCCTGTATTGAACAGAGGGTTGAACTAGATAGAATCCCAAATCATGTTATAATTCCACATAGCCACTGAGCTAGAACTATGACCTTTTGGAAAACGAGTGTCTCCCTGATAATCTGATACATGCACAGTCCTTGAGAAGTATAAGACACTGGCTGATAAAATCCTCTGAATCTTCACCTATTGTAATACACAACTGGAGTCAACAGTACTCCCTAATATGATCCTGGCTGTTTTGACAGCTATGTGTTGTTCTACATGCCATTTAGCTACCTATAGTTTACATAGTTTGAATAGATGCAGAAAGTACTACAGACAAGTGAGACACTTACTCTCCAATTCAATAATTTCCATTCTGTTCCCTTCTGTATCATGGCCAACAAATTTCAAACCTTTCTCTTCAAAGCTGTGAGTCAGTTCGGGGTTCACCTGAAATATTGAAAATAATAAATAATAAAATTGTGGTTCTATTTTTTTTTATTATTTAACAATATGTACTAGTTAATTGTAACGCTTTTAGTATGTATAAAGGAGTGAAAATAATTGGGAAAAGAATTAGGAATTTTTGCTTTCTTGTTTTGACAATTCTCTGGTAGAAGTATTCAGAAATGGGCACACTTATTTTATATTAGATGAATCAGTAATTTAAAACCTTAACAATAAATACATACAGAAGATTAAAGCCAGGGTCCCTCTTGCTTGCTGTCCTCCTGATGAAGAGCTTGCATTCCTCATTTTTGAAATGGTCTATCATAGCAGGGGGGGAAGATTGACTACCTCTGCATACCACAATTGAGCAGTCTCTGACATCAGCTGTGGTTCAAAATCCCTCAAACAGGAGCTCTGGAGTAAGCTGTTTCATTTCCTTGCTGATGATCTAACCACTCCATTAACATTCAGACTTTGAGCACTACCATCACATTCTCCTCCCAGCTTTTTAAGGAAACTTAATGCTGACTCAATCAATTTGTAACATGCATACACTTGATACTTCAGGCTACTCTAGAGATGTTTATGGATTCAGGTGCCTTCTGAAACATCCCAGAGTTGGTGTCCAGCTAGTGCCTGTCTACTTGGATGATAGAATTTTGAACATACAGAGACACCTTTGCTCAGATATTCTCAAACAGAAGTGTGCTCTTATAGCAGAGGTGTGGACCTATATCAGAGGCCCGTAGAATCATAGAATCATTAAGGTTGGAAAAGACCTCCAGGATCATGTAACCCAACCATTCCCCTGGATGACTGCTAAGAAGCAAGTGATCTGAATTAGCCTCTGAGTTGTAGATGCCTGAAGTCTGCTTACATTTAGACTGTGGAAGAAAATGGGCTTCCTAAGCATAATCTAAGCCTAGGCAGACCAAGAACAATCTCCTTAAGGATTATAAACCTGTACCTTTCAAATACTTCACAGGAAGTCAAGTCAGTGGCTAACACCACTCCCAAAAAGTTTTACTAAGGCAGTAGACTGCTCTGCTCCCCTCTATTGAATGCTTGAAAGAACACCTCTACAATACTGTGTCCAGTTTCAGGGCCTTCAGTACAAGACAGCCATTGACAAAATATTGCAAATCCAGAAGAGGTCCACCAGGATGCTCAGAGGGCTGGAGCACATACAACACAGGAGAACAGACTGAAGGAGCTTGCTTTGTTCAGCCTGGAGAAGTGAAGGTGAAGCATGGATCTGGTTGTTGAATTATCTAATGGGATAGTATAAGGAAGATGGAGAGAGACTCTGCTCAGCGGTTCACAGCAGAAGAGTAGGAGAGAGATGACAAAGTGCCCAAGGGAATCTCCTATGAAACATACTGGAAGAATGGTTTAAACTAAGTGTTTAATAGAACAGATTGTCCAAAGATATTGTGGAATATCCCTCTCCAGAGAAATTCAAGAGAAAATGGGACAAAACCTTGAGAATCCTGATCTAATTTTAAACCTGGCTCAGCTCCAGGCATGTATGTGAACAAAATAAAGGGGTTCCTTCCCACCTAAATGTCTCTACCTTACTGTTAGCAAACCTTGTTTTTAATTTACTTAAATCTCTCATTGGCTTTAAAGCAAATCATGCCTACAAGGAAAAACATGATTTGCTTAAGCTTTAAGTTTTGAGCACAAAATGTATGAGCAGAGCTTACCTCATATCGATGCCTGTGTCGCTCCTCTACAAACATTTCATCACCGTAAAGTTTTCCTGAATACACAAAAAAAGAAGCAATTAACACTGATGTGTTACTTTAATAGCTGTTACAAATATGGCTTGTAATTTAAACCTTACTTTTTTCACATGGAAAACACATAACACTATTCATCTCGCTCCAGCTTTCTGTTTTTCTGAGTGATGACTAGTTTCTTTGAATTTACCGTTACCTGAGTTTATTCAGGTTTCATACTCAACTCTCCTCAAACACAAGTAGCTTAGATAGACTTTAGAATGTGAAGACCACGAGTAAAGTAATTTACACTGTAATACACAAATTAACAATAATGAAGAAAAAAAAAAGGAACGAAAAAGCAACATAAAATCCCTGCAGGTTTTACTACACTTCTATGCAAAATGTGCATGCAGTGAAAGAAGCTCCACAGCCTTTTATTAACATCTGTTCCATTTTAATAGATTGTGCCTGGCGGCTGCCATACCTCCAGTGACAAACTGAATGTTGTTTTTCTCTCTGTTTTCCTGATTTCTTTACCCAAATGATTCTTGCAGCCCTCTGAGCCTAATCTGGAATGCTCTACATTGAAAACTAACAAGGAGTAAGTTTAAGATACGTAGTAAACCGGCATTTAATCATCTCTATCACAGCCATGGCCTGAACTCCACTTTAATTTATTCTAGCATCATTTGGAGTACCATCTCACTTAGGAGGTTTGGACAAGAACTGGACTGCCAAAAAGATCTCCAAAAATTTGTAGAGCAATAATACTGGAATTTTGCAAAAAGCAGCATATGACTTAATTCTAAGGAGACACTTTTTCAAAAACAGTAGTGCCACTCAAGGTGCAAAGCTCAAGGTGTATGAGCTCAAGGAAGCTGCCACCCAACTGCTTGCTTGAGGTTGTAGTCCTTTAACAAAATGTACTTTGGTATTTTTGCTTTGCCATGTTACAGAGTTCCTATCCAAAAGGCAAGTGATAAGAGCAAAAATTTAACTTACTTAAAATAGAATTTTGTGTTTTGAAAACAGTCCTCCTCTTCCCCAGTCTCATGGTTCCACCCATATCTCCAGGATTGTGTTCTGGCATGTCAATGACCTTTAGAGAAAAATTGTCTAAACATTGTTTTGTCCAACAAAGAAAAAAAAATGCAACAATCACATAAAAGACTGCATAGATTTATAAATTGTAACATCATTGAGTTTTCTTCCAAGAATTTCCAATTAGAATTTCTCTTTGGTTTTCCTAATGCTTTATTCTCAGTATTACTGTACACTAGGCCCTTTCTTATATTTTTCCTTATACTGTTAATTATATACAATATTCTTTCTTACACTAAGAGGCAGAAACAGCTATCTTGGTAAGACAGTGGAAGTTCTCTTTTTTTTTTCGAGAAGGGGAGGACACAGGGAAGCAGAATGAACAGAAGACAAAACTTGTAACAAGTCTTTAACATTGTTAAAGCAGGGTACTAAAAGAGATGACTTCTACATGTGTGCTATTTCAGATTATATGCATAATTAATTTATCACAGGGAGAAAACTGATGAAACTTCCCCCCTAAATCACTTTTACAAAAATGTTACTTTTTCAGTGGTGCCAGGACAAGAGCACTGGGCACAAACTGGAGCCCAGGAGGCTCCCTCTGAGCATCAGGCAGCACTTCTGTGCTGTGCAGGTGAGGAGCCCTGGCAGAGGCTGCCCAGAAAGGTTGTGGAGTCTCCTCCTTGGGGAACTCCAAAAGCCACCTGGACATGGGCCTGGGCAGCCTGCGCTGGGTGGCCCTGCTTGGGCAGGGCTTGGAGCAGGTGAGCCCAGAGGGCCCCAACAGCCTCAGCCATGCTGTGACTCTGTTTCTCAGATGGCCTAAGCATCCACAGAATACTGGGTTGCCTCACATGGAGAGCATGCTACTTAACATTTAAAAAAGAGGATATACAGTGGTTTTGTGGACTGAAGCAGATGGGTCAAATGGCTGCTTCATGGGTTAAACGAAATCCAAGACAATGGAATTCAGTGGATGTGAGGAAGGACAGCTTAAGGGAAGGACGGTGTTTAATTTTACTCAATCTGAATAATCCTGATGGGTCTCACAGTTGTGTTTACAGAAAGTCTGTCTCACAGAGGTAAAACCATTCAGAATAGTAGAAATGAGCTGAAACTATGACCTACATGCCTATATTTGCGTATACATACTCAGTAAGAAATATGATTGACAAGGAAAGGTTCTAAAAATACAAATATTCACACATCTGGGTAATCTGGAAGTGGATTTTTATTAACCTTAATTTGCCCTCTGGGAGTAATGAAAACAATTTCTGATGATACACTTCATAAAGTGAAGTTATTCAATTTACAAGGGATGGTGGAAAGTGCTTAGCCTTTGGCCTTGTGCCAATGCATTTCAGCTGTGCAATTATCTCTGTATAACCTTATACCTTCGAAATGTTATTTATAAACTATATACTCATTATAAAATGTCATGAGCAGAAGTTGTGATCAAACCAGTAGGATATTACAAATCCTCTAATTACCTCCCAAAAACCCAAAGGTGGACTGTGCAGCTAAAAAAAACACACCTCAAAGAATAAACTCAAAAAATACTCGAAATAAAATCATTCATTAAATCCATGCTACTTTAAAAATGACAAGACTGTCTTATTTCCTTCCATTTACTTTCACTTCTTTTCTGTAATAGTAGATACAAAAAAAAAAAAATAAAATAAAATAAAAAAACACACAGCACAAGACAACAGAAGCAGTTAGAGTGCTTACAATAAACTGTGTGTATATGTCAAATACTCTGGCCCTCTGAAACCACACACAAGTTTTCCAGGAGATTTTATTAACTTGCTTATACCCACACTACAGATAATTTTAAAGTTGTACTCCTGATTCCCATCAAATGGAGATGAAATGGTCCCAAGCAGCTACCAAATATTTTCAATCACGTGCTTCTCTTCCAGTCACAAAAACATAAAAATTCCACTTTAGTGGCTGTTTCATGAGCATTTGCAGTTGACAAGAAAAACGATAAGGTTTAAAAAAAAAAAAAAAAAAAAGAGGCTAAAGTGAAGACTTGACATTCCTTCATTCTCAAAAGTATATCAAGCACCTAACCACTGCCCCCTAACCTCACCTTCAGATTCTTCATCCTAAACATTTGAGTTTGAATGTCTTGATCTAAATTTGTTAACTGAATCATGGTAATATTGAGGTCATCCCATGCCCCCCAGAGAAATTTATATTTCACTGTTTTCTCGCCTTTCGTTATTTGCTGAACTAAGATCTTCTATCAAA
This sequence comes from Anas acuta, assembly GCF_963932015.1. Taxonomy (NCBI): domain Eukaryota; kingdom Metazoa; phylum Chordata; class Aves; order Anseriformes; family Anatidae; genus Anas; species Anas acuta. Next base: position 78,833,869 of record NC_088979.1, read on the forward strand.
ATATTCTGAGAACAATACCATGAACAGAACTATGGGGATACGATATGGGAGATGGTAACTTCTTGAAAGACACTGCTCAACTCAAACTGCTTAATTAAAACACTGGTTCCAAATTAAGTGGACCTGCCTATGCAGGTTGTAGAAAATTTCACTAATTTACTATGTTTAAATGTGTTCTTCAAGAAGACTCAAACCCATCAGTTGTCAAATGTATGCTTCATGTATCTGTGGTCAGGGTCACATAATCAGAAGAGGATACAACCTTAAAATGTGCATTAATGTCTGCTAAGTCTTAACTGAGATGTATTTTAAGAAATATTGCGTTATACAACTGTTCAATCTTGTTTCTATCAGTGGCAGATTTTGTACCAATGTAAAAGCCCTATCGAGTTTCAACATCAAACAACTTACTGCGTGTGTTCATGTTTTGTTACTGATATGTTGCATTATAAACCAGCTCTCTATCTTCTCCAAGACTTCTAGGTTTATCATAATAAGAAAAAAGGCTTCTGATATTAGTTTTTGTAGTCGGGTGAGGAAAGAAGTTACTTTTGAATTAGTAACGCAGGGCTACTCTGACTCTGGATCTTACTTTTAGGTATGTTCTGTGGTTCTGCTCGATGTCAGCAGCCATCACAGCACAACCCTCAATGTTTATATGTTATGTGAGTTTGCAGCAAGGTCTGTGAAAGCAACTTTCAAAGAAGAAGCAACACGGCTGCCCTACAGCCCAAGGATAGTAATAAGCATCAGAAAATCAACTCACATCATGGAAAACTTTGCTATATTTTATGGAATAAATTTGATCAGATAAAAGACAAATCTTGAAGTGGTGGTTACTCTGAATAACTGAATAGATTCTTCAAAGAGCTTATGCTTCCCTCCACAGCATACATCAGCTGTCACCGTGCATTAGTTCTTTGAAGAGCAAAAACAGCAAAGAACAAGATGCACCACAAGCAACAAAAAAGCATCAGTAAGGAGTGTGTAGGAAGAGATAAGGCATTAATTAGGTCTTTTTTACTCAAATCTCTGAAAACTGCTAACACTACAGGGATTTTACAGAGATCACATATTACACACCAGACAGACGACATGAAACAGATAGCAAATCACTGACATACCACAAAGCACATTCGAGATATAAAACAGTCTGATGGATATTAAATCACAGTACTGATGAAAAGCAACTTTAACTACCCATGAAATACAATTTTCCTTCAGAAATCTGCTGCTTGAATTGTTTCATTGTCATTAGAAAACATATTAAAGCTAATGAGAAAAGTTCAGACACTCAACGTACAGCAACCAAGGCTCTGAAAATCCAACACGTATCACTTTACTAATCACCACAGCACCACCACAGGACCATTAAGTTCTGTCTTTGTTTTGCTTCACATCCAGCAATGCCATTTTGAAGAATGCATCTACCTTGCTTACCCTTTGGGGGAGGGGGCAGGAGAGTTTAGGGCTGGGGGTGGAAAGAAGGGGAAAGAATTGTTTGATTTGAACAACTGTTTGGTAAGTTATCTTTGGAAGTGGGTTTTTTTTAGAGTTCTTGCATTATTTTTTTTTTTTTTTTTGCTCTGTTCTTGTCTGGTAACCAAATGTCATTGCTGAAAATCACTGTTCATGTAAGTGCTGATCAGAGCACCAGGAGAAGCCCTGAGCCTAAAGATAAACTGAACACTGAAAAGAGGCCCTAAGAATGAGCACATAAGAGATGTGCAGAGGCAAAGGTGTCAGGAATAGGGAATACAAAGGCAAGCACTCTTGTGTACAAGTCCCTGCTGAGCAAGGATTTGAAGAAGAAAAAAAAAAAAAACAGCAACACAAAACCAAAGATATAATGTAAACTAGAGGACCTGTTCCTTTATCAACTCTTGCATTGTTTCTCTGCAGAATTAGTCAATACTTGCTAGATTCAGTCTAATCTGTTTTGGTCACAGTAACTTCACCAGCAAGCAGGTCTGATCACTACAAATGGGACATCTACAGTGACATTTTAGAAATAATAGTATATACACTTTTAAGAAAGAAAAAAAAGAATGATGCAATGCTGAGTGGTGCTGAGAGCTTCCAACTTGGCAAGCAAAGCCGCTCTTCCTTCATTCATACAAAGCCAGGGATTTAACATTTTCAATTACCAAAAGAAGGTGCAGGGTGAGCACACCTGCCCAAATCCTTTAGCCCCTTAAAACTCTCCAGGTTCCAAGCAAACCCCACCACTGCCCACCTATCCAAAGCATTTGGCCCTCTAGGGTACAATTAATTGCCATAAAGGTACTTGAAGGTTTCAGAACACTCAGTGCTCTGTTACTCTGGTTTACTTTTGAAGTAATGTTTGTTTTCCAAAAAAATGACAACCATCATGTATAAGATCAAAGCAGAAACCATCAATAGCTGATTCATGCAGCTACACAGAGATCTGAGTAACCAGCTTGAAAAATCCTGTCCTCTGCCTCTTCACAGAACCACAGCACAGTATCCAGACATCCCAACAAATATCAGCTTAAATTTCTTAAATTTTGGAAACTAATTTACATGGCTTCTTTACTCAAGTTATTGTTCTGCTTGCAAGGTTTCCTTTTATCCTGAATGTCTGTGACCATCCTGCAGCATGTTATTGCCAACCATTTTCCAGTTTGGACAATCCTCTTTTCCAGAAATTTGTTGTTTCCTATTTTAGGATTAAATAGTCGTCCTAAGGTATTTATTTAATTAGATCCAAAAAAATTCTCTAAGAAGGATTCTGCCTGAATAAGCAGAAATTCTGGTACAGAATGTTTTGTAGTATTTTCTTCAGGAAAAATGTCACAAAAGGTGTACTGTTTTTAAAACATTGCTCACTCACTCATTCATTACTGTAATGCAGTGAACTAAGAAAGCTAACGGAGATGCTGATATGCAAAGAAATACAGATACTGCCTAATGGCATTTCAGAACTCACTCTAATTTTGCCAACCACGCATCCCAGAGCTTAAATACTTAACCAATGCAAGCTTTCAGGTTGTTAATGTTAATGAAATAAACAAGATTAGACAATGCTGGCTACAGAAAGATACCAGGGTGCCAGTCATGCCATGCCAGGAAGTGCAGGATTTGCTACAGACTTGAGTTACTGTAAGTGGACAAGTGTTCTCAGACTTTGGACTGGTCCAGTTCACATGGCAATTAATGACCAAATGCTCACTGATGTAATTTCAGTATGATCAGGAGGATACCTACAGCTAGGAGAAAGCCTTCCCTCCCTACCACATACAACTATTCAACAATCAAAATTGTCACTGTATTTGAGGGGGACCTTCAACTGAAATCGCTAGATGAAATTTTGCCTTTACCAGAGTCACTTAAATCTACATGGAATATGTCAGAAAAAAAAAAAAAAAAAAAAAAAGTCAATAAGCAAATCTCTCTCAGGGCATTCTGAAGCAGGAGAAGGACCCTAGAGAGGGAGACAGTCTTGTGTTCTCTTCATCAAACACCCCAGACACAAAGCTGACACGGGGGATAATCACACACGGCCTGAGGCTGGTTAAACAGCAGTATACTTTATGGTCCCTGACCAAGAGACTGCTTCTGTCTTACTGGCAACTGCCACGGAGGACTCAGCACAGACCAGTCCACTGCCTAAGCCATGCAAAGTAGTCAGAGAGGTGAGATTGTCCTTAGCAGAGACAAAGCACAACGTATGATCCACTATGTTCTGTACTTTCTCTACCCTCCCTGAGTTATCTTGCACAAGCAAGCATCCATTCTACTTCTCATTTGTTAACAAGGTAGTGTTAGTCAGAATCACTTCATTATCAGCAAGCACTAAGCCACAGGAAAAATTGATTACTTCAGGTGTTTGCTCTTCCAGACCTTCACCGAGATGAATTTCTAGTATCAACTTCCGGACCATACTCAATAGCATGACCTACACTCTCCTAGCATTTCTTGAACAAATTCTACTTATCATTACCATTAAAAAAAAAAAAAAAAAAGAGTATGTCTTTAGGTAACACAAGGAGAACTAGCAACTCTTTTCCATCCCATTTCACCAGCATAATCCGAACACTTCCAGACTTGCAAGCAAGACTGCCCGGATTCCAACCTCTAATCCTTACCACAGAACGGTGTCACAGATCACCCCAATATCCTGTCTATGTTCCAGACCTGCCCACTGGTTAATTTCGTAATTGATGATCCAGGATCCAAAATGCTCCTGATCCAGGAGCAGAGACATTTCTTTTAGAAAAAGTGTTCAGCAAGCAGAAATTTGTAGACTTCCCTACTTTAGTTTTCATTGTGCTTGGAAGGTACTTTTGCCATTGTATAAAACTTCCCTGCTAACTTTTAAGGGGAGAACAAATCCCTAGAAAAGTCCTGAATCAGTTCAAAAGTTTCATTTGAGTAATCTCACCACAGCCATTTGTTTCCTTTTTCAGGCCTGCCAAAACAGTCAGGGAGGAACATTTGCCACAGATGTGCTGAAATTATATGCACGTGCTAAAATAGAACAGTTATTGCAATAGAAAATAAATATATCTATAGATTACTTATTCTATTTATTGGTGATGTAAAAACATCCTACTGAAAGGATAGCTATTTAGATTAAACAAACAAAAAAAAAAAGCTAATAGTTCTTCAATACTAAAAAAGACTGAAAGTTTTCATGCGAGAGCTCTACTCCCAGATGAAAGTAAAACAGCAAACACCATCCAGAAGATGAAATCCGTATCAGTTATAAGAATACAAACATAAACGTATCTATACTTTTTGTGGTTTAGCTTCTATTTTCAAAGATACAGCTTTATCCCATCTGTGTTTCGGTCTGATAAATCATTTTTCTTTAACAAAATATGCTTGCCCGAGTTAAACTTCATGAAGTTTAACATGAATTCACCAATTAGCTTTAGTTACTGTACCTTTGGTTAAGATATCATTAAACTGAGGCTTTAAACTGAAGAGGAAAAAAGCACATACTATCACATTGCTTAACACTGCCTGAAGAAATGCCTCATTTAAAAATTTGGAGTAAATGAATGAAAGAGAAAAATAAAAGGATTCTAAGTCCATAAAGATTTCTGTGCCACAGATATATAGGAAATAGTCCAGTGTCATTCCTTCCAATGAAGTTATTAGGCTTCATACCATGCCCAAATATCAGAGGCAGACCATGAGCTTTATTGATTGATCACCTCTTGAAATAGACACTTTTTGAATAGACACCAGAATTTAAAATGTGACATTTCTACATCAAGAAGAGAATTCTCTATTAGCTGAATTGTATTAGTGTCTCTGGTAGGTGAGCGTTTTATGAAAATAAGCTGAATAGAATGAAAAAATATGTTCACTCAGAAAAACATCCCTAATCTTTTAATTTGCAATTTCTAAGAACAAAAACATTAAATAAATAAATAAATAAACAAACACAATCCAAGATGTCAATAAAAAGCAAAGCGGTGAGAAAATATCTTGAAATGCTTTAAAGACTTAAAGACACTTCTGAGTGAACACATCAAACTTCTTCTATAAGGTATTTTGTAGGTTGCATATTGTTGCCAAAAAAAAATAAACAAGCACACCACTGAAGTGATATAGAACTACTGCAGACAGTTGTGAAAGTAAATGTTACTCTAGTCCTAGTGCCAAAATCCTGTGACAAATCTAATTAGCTTAACAAGCACTCAGCTGAGTCCACTCTGCAAAACCACACAAAGAAACAATTCAGGCCAACCACTGTAACTTTAATTGAAGCAATTTGTTCTGATGAGCAAGCCTGTTTTCTTCTCAACTCTTCTTTTATACTTAAGCTATAACTTTCTAGAGAAGATAATGAAGGCTAGAGTAAGTCTCAAACTCATTTACAGCAATGTCACGCTTATCTTCCATCTCCTTTTCTTTGGTTTCTCTTTTTAAACTTTGAAATAGCATCTGGCAAAGTATCATAACCAGAAACAACACTATGCAAGCTACAGCAACTATTTTCGGAAGGCAAGCAGGATCACTTTTCTGTTTAAACAGCAATTCATATCTACTATGCAGATATTGGAATATTTTATATTCTTCTTTGAAAGCTTATATTTTAGTTTATTTTTAAAATAAACTGAAAGTCATCATTTAAAAGTCCTGCCTCCACCCAGTAACATTCTGCTACTCATAATAAAACCACACAAAATGAAAGAACTTATGGAACTTAAGTTGGCTGCCCCATTACCTAGTGGTCCTCCCATTTACTTCATTTACCAGTTTGAGAGATTCTAACAGTGATAATCTTATGGACTAATAGCAGAATAGACATACTATAACAGGGATTTTTTTGGCAGAAAGCCTCTGGCACGATCACTGTAATTTTATCTGCTCCTATTCCTGCCTTCCATGGGATACCTGAGACAATACACGTACCTTGGCCTATCTAGTATCCAATGTCTGTAACTTTCCCAAAGTTACAGAGAACAATCTGAATGCTGGATATATCATTAGTCATCTGGAACAGACACCTAGTCCCCTGGAAAGCTCTCGGGCAATGAGTAATGTGATTTTCTTTCCCAGCCCCCCATGAAGTGAAGAGCAGCAGTGCAGATTACCTCCAGGAGTTGTTATCCTCCTTGCCACAAATACACCATGACCCTTCTCATACCAGCTGGAGAACTGGAAGAACTAAAGCAACTGCTGCATCTCGTAGAAAGGTAATCAAGGCACTGACTTCTAATTCTAGGATTTCCTAAGAATATTGTGAACTATATTAGAACCAAAAGAAGAAGAGAGCATAAGGAGATTGTTTCAAAGACACAACTTTGTGAGTTAGATTATCTAGGAAAAGAAAAAAAGTACCTTGGCATTTTCATTACTGTGTATACAACAACTGTACACATCTCATCAGTTTCAGAAAACCTTTCAGAAAAAGGAATGATATATATATTAACCTCATAGCAAAGATAAATTACCTTAATTACACCTGCCAGCCACTTCAGGGATGCTTCAAGTCACACGCTCTACATTACATTTAATTATTTCCTGTTTCCACTCAGAGAAGTTTCATCTGTCTAAAGATCATCTTGCCTTGAAGAATCTTAACTCTGGAAGATGATTTATGACCTACAATCCAAATCCCTTTTACTTCAAGCTGAAGCCATGATGTCTTCCTTCTAAGCAGGATCCTTCCTGTCTTGCCTTGGCTCTTCTGCCTCCCCCAGAAATCTGATAAACATCGTTGTCCTGATCTAAACGTAGTTCTGCACTCCTTGTCAACCTTCCCTTTACATTAACTCTCTCGCCCTCAACACCAAATAACAAAAATTCCTTGGAATATGCTTTCTTTAGTTGCATCTACACAGGTATCTGGGGTCAAGTTCTGCATGTCCGTCACTTTCTCCCACCACAAAGAGCCTGTGAGAACCACTGTAATGCCTGGATTAGACTGTGGGCTCCAGCCTGTTGTTAACATGACAGTACAGACATATCTCTGCACTTCTAGTTTGCTAACAGACCATATAACCAAAAGAATTAAAAATGAATATGTAGATTTGTAGAGATGAACATAGAACACACTATAAAAAAATAAAATCCATCTCAGATAAGAAAAGCATGAGAAAATAAGAACAAAAAGGAAGAAAGGAGCAAAGAGGATGTGTGCACGCATGTGGAGAACTCTTAGGAAAAAGACCAGAGAGGAGAAATGGATCTTTAGATCACTTCTCGTTTAGCAACCGTATGGTGAAAGCGTACCGGAAGCATTGTACCTATATTGTTTCAAAGAAAGTAACATCTAGAGAGTAATATCACCTTTACGCTGCCACAAATCAAGCAGGTATTTAATTAGCATGACATCAGGTGAACACACCCAAAATAATTCAGACACCCTCTGTGAAAAGTGTGGGTGGCAGGCTACAGATCACTGCAGCAGATAATGCAACAGTCCCCTCAAAAGCTACGCGCAAAATGTTTACGAAGCAACCAGCAAAAGAACGCCGGTATTGCCACACAGCAGAAGCTGTAGGCTGTGTCACCAGCTGGCACAGGATGGGACACAAGATGCAGCCAGCACAGCAGGTAACAAAGGAACACGGAGCTGCTACAACCTCTCACGCCAAAGCAATCCTCCATTTAATGGTGCCCCTATGAAAATCATTTTTATCCTTCACCTGCACCTCTAACAGCTTGTATCTATGACAGCAGAATGAGAAGTCAGAGAGCACATGAAAAAATGTTAAGTTACAAAGCATAGGTCTACAATTAACCGCTATGGAAACCACTGCAAATGGAGTTCTGTTGTCCACTATCTTCTTACCACATACAAGTCAAGGATGACAGGCAAATATATACAGAATTAAGTTTTCCCTTCTGGGTAACCTTTTCTTCTCCTTCTACCTCACTTTCAGCAGATAAATTTATTGGGGAGGAGAAAAGGGTAGATATTTATTAAAAGGAAAACTTTGGCTAATAGTTTTCTGTCGTCGTCGTTATTAAAATTATATAGTTACAAACATAATGAATAGACCACTCACATCTCATTAAATCCACCCTCCAATAAAACTATGCAACTGATTTGAATTCCTCAATTTTTTTCTTCCCCTTGCACCCTTAGGCATATGTTCAATTCCAGTTCTCACTTCCAGATGTCTGCAAAGCTGTTACAAAAATGATGGAAGTTCTCAGCTGTTGCATAAAACATCTCCTCTGTAGGCATCAAGCCACTTCACAAAGACAAGGATGTTTCATTATCTCTTTTTGGTGAATGAGGAAATTAATATAGATTAAGTGACTTATTTAACCTAGTAGAAGAAGAAATGAGCACTTTTGAGATACCTAATCTTATTCCTACCTTTTAGAAACAAGGCAGCTAATGATATCTCCATACTGTAAAAACCAATCGATTCCCAGGCAAGGCTCTAACAGTTCACAAATATATTTCATCAGTTCTATCATGGCTCTAAAAGGAAAGCAAGGTGCTTCCCTTTTATTATTATTTTTTTATTCTCAAATAAGTGTCTTCTCAGTGTCACTTGCCACTCAAAGTTCAGGATTTGCTGAGTTTACAAGGACATGGTGGAATGAAAAAGAAATAAAATCAAGTTCCTAATGAAAAAAACTTTTAGAATCTGTTTCAGCTGTTTGCTTAAGTAATGGTTTTTTAACACCCCCAAAAGACAGATGATTAAATTTGTCCTGTCACTTAAGTTCCAGCTCAGACAACATAGGGAAAAAGCAGGTAAGTTAGCTGAGGAGGTGTTAATATAAATATATCCAACACGTAATGGGGCTAATGATAGTAAATTTCAAAAACAGCCATTTACTTCATCTTGCAGAATTCATACTGTTTTTGTTACTATCACTTACAGTAAAAGAACACAAGCTTTGCAAGAAGGTTTATCTAATTATCTCTATTTAAAATGGATTATAGTGAGAAAGTTTAGGATACTTCTTTGCCACAAGGGAAAAAAAAAAAAAGAAGTTTTGCACAGAGTCAAGCTGTGAAAGAAAGCAATGGTTGCTGATCTGCTATTTGCAGACACAGCATGTCTGCTGTGATTTGTCAAAACTTATTTTTCAGTTTACAGATTGAGCAATACTGAGGTTTTCGTATTTTTGCCAGGCTCTTGGGCAACTGTTGGGCTTCCTTTTCATCAGTGAAGACCAATGCTAACAGTTTCATGGCAAGTTAATCTCCAATCCCTACGCAGGCTGTCTGTAATTAGCCAGGCCAAATGATAATCCCAATAGAAGCCACAGCTAATTAAATTTATATTATACTTTAGCCACAACAAATAATCACCAAGTGTTTTTATACATAAATCTTCATTATTTTCAAATGTATAATTCCACATTCTTCACGGCTAGATTTTGGGGCTTTTTAATTGTAGGATGCAATGGACAAGAGAAGACAAATGTGCAGAGATGGGGGGAAAAAATCATCTTTAGCAATGTCTCAGAGGAAAACCAATGTTTCTCCTTTTTGTCGATGCTATGCCAGTTCTGAAATACACAGCATGCACAGGTATCTTTGGTTTACATAGGTCTGTTCCAAATTGATCATAACCTTAAGGCCTAGCTCCACTTTACACTTGGTGAGCAACCTTATAAGCTAAAGGCACTTAAAACCTTCTTATAGAATTGTCTCCATTCTTGGTTCCAAATCCAAGGAGTTACCTTTAAGAAGTTAAGAAAATTAAGTTCAAGAAGCTAAGAAAATATTTAAAGCTGTACTTTGTTTCACAAAAGCTGTGAAATTCCTCATGTTATTGGTGAGAAGGAAAAGCCTTTCTGTGTTGAAGGCAAGACTAGTCACCAACCAAAAATAAATGAAATTGGCTGTGATGTTGAATCTTAAATTCGACTTAACTGATAGGCAGGTTCTTCACTGGCACGACTTACAAATGAGTTATGACTGACATGAATAACTTGTTAAATTCAGTTTATAGTAAAATGCAAATCTACTTCTTTGAAATTCTGTTTTACAATTTATAAAAACTGCTCATTTGATGCATTTGCATAAACTGAGAACTTCCAGACTACTACTGCTGTTACTTACTGCAGTTATGATTGAATAATTATTTTAAATTAGAAAAACTAAATTTAAGCTAGATGCATAAGCATTATCCATTCTTGACTATAGCTTTTGTACAGATATATGTCTGTCAATAGGCCATAATCACAAAGACACCTGCTTGGTATTCTTAGACAATAGCTACTCTTACCATAATCCTGGGTTTATGATTTAAGCTTTGGTTTTCCTCATGTCATGGAGTCATGGAGTCATGGAGTCATGGAATCATTAGGGTTGGAAAAGACCTCCAAGATCATCTGGTCCAACCATCCCCCTACCACCAATGTCACCCACTAAACCATGTCGTAAGTTATCTGATTTTATACCAATCTGAATACTTAGACAAGGTTTTGTTTTCACCATTTAATGCACAACTAATAGTGAGAGACTTGGCTTAGGAGCCCTCTTTATCAGCCTTTACCAAATTTCAGAAAGGAAACTGTCCCAAGTTATTCATGTCCTAGGGTAACACTTGACTTCGTCAAAATGGAGAGGGGAAAAAAAAAAGGGAAAAAATAAAAAGAAAAAAAAAGAAGCATCTTTTGCTTCCATTGTCCCAAATTTACCTAACAGAGATGACAAGCAGAGTTATTCGTGGCAATTTATTTAGAGAGCTTTTTGACAACCTTCCCTTGGAAAGAAATCAGTGAATATCTATTATATCTACAAATCACTACACTGTAGTGCTAAGAAATGAGAAATTTGTATGCCAAAGGTAAAGCCATTACTTTATAATATCGTTTTTATTATGGTTCACACTGGTAATAAAAATATCAAACATATCCCAGAATACAACCAATAATCTTACTAATGCTAGGCATTTCACACTTGCAGACTTCTGAGAATTAGCAACTACTGGAGCTCAGACAGAGCACATAAGCACCCCTTTCTCTGAATCAAAGGGAGAGTAGTTTACGGTTGTTACCACTGCCTAGTCACCTATGCTATTTATTTCTTTGCCTCTGCATTTTGTTTATTTTTATTTTTATTATTTATTTTCTTTGCCTCTGCATTTTGTGCTGCTGAGTGGCCAGGACAGCGAGGCTGACCTGGTTGTTCTAACAAGGGTGCTGAAGGCACAGGAACTGAACAGAGATTTAGAGGTGGCTACCAGAGAATTACAGAATTACCTTCATTTCTGTCTCCCTTAAGAGCACCTCACACAGTTGCTGACGTTTTCCCCAAATGCACTCAATCCTGCAGAAAGTAAGTGCTTGTTTCCTAGGGCAAGCACCTTTACTGAAGCACCATGGTAATGTCTCAGAAATTCCCTTCTACTTCAGCAGCAATGCCAGAATAGCTGCAACAGGGTCACAGTGCCCCAAAGGCTCCTTGTAGCAAAATTGTGTTAAAAAGACTTCAGAGTTTTACTTCCAGGGCCTTGAACATTTTAACTGTGCTGAGGGCCCATTGTCCCTGCTCAGTGTATAAGGACATCCAGGCACCCTGTTCAACAGTACACACTGCCACATGTGGTCAAAACTTCAGAGTTCTCACTCTCCCAGCTCCTGATCTTTATTATAAAAGGCAAAATAGTTTTAGAAAGAGAAGCCAGAACCCAGGATTCCCCATCCTCAACACATGCACACAAACAAAATCAAGAGTAACCTACCACGTTAATATACAAAACGACATCTTGAGCTGTTGGCTTGTTTTGAAAACAAGCATCATTAACTCATATCAGGCCCCTTTTCAAAGCATATCAGATAAGATGCAAGAATACATATTGGATAAGGCCCTTCCAGGATCGAGACAATCAGACATAGCTTCTGACTCACTATTGGGATTGTGCTGGTTTATTTTGTTCACTGACAGCAGTCCTGAACTTGCACAAAAGCAAGTAGGTATCTCTAGAAAAAATTAGGCTGGACAAAGGAGTTACTTACTAGCATCTTTCATGCTTTGGGATTTAGACATCTCAACTCCAAGTGATTCCAACATTACATGACCATGTTGTTTATTAAAGTGCATCTCTAGGCCTCTTTTGAACTGTCCGTCCTTCAGGTTTTGCACTAATGAGAGCCGTAACACTTTGAAAAAAATACTGAACCTGATCCTACCTTAACTCATCAGCTTCATGTTCACAATGAGGCAGGGTTCTGAGATACTACTGAAACATCTAGAGAGCTCAGGAACCTGCAAGGCCAGACAACAGCTGAGAGCAGACAATCTCACCAGGAAAATAAAGAACTTTCTAATGCCACTTTTACTGCATTTGCTTACTTATACTTATCTAACTTTGCCCTATGAGAAACTCAACAAAACGTTACTCCTTGGTAAACCCACATGTGCCTTGCTGAAATGCACATTTATGCATTTTTGAGCACTCTCAAATTCAAAAAAAACAAATCTGTTTAGGAAGGAACAAATAAATACATATATTTACCAATTACACTAACTGTAAATTTCAGCTGCAGCATATTTATAAACAGCAGCCTTATTGCACTGCTACACGAGCCAAGGCTCAGAAAGTGGAAGGATAAAACCCCTTCCTGAAACACATTCTCCCTCAAAACTGTCACATGTAGCATGGAATATCTGTATCACAGGGAGCTTCTGTGATACCATTTTTTGTCTGCCAGATGTGTCCATATGACAACATAAGCTGACACATATAGCTACAATGAATAACACCACCAATTTAAAGCTGACTACAAACAATGCATCATATTAAATTATTCATCCCTGTAGCAGCCCCACCCAGTCCTGTTTAGGGAGACACCTTCAACACCTCATGAGGTATAGTTACAGTATAACAAGGATAACCCATATAGTTTGAGTTTCATTTGTGAGATGAGACAGCCCTTTTACACATCACCACTTAAAGCCTGACAACAATAGAAATTTTAACATAAGGAATGCATCACTTGTGACACATAAAGGATTTTATAATTCATCTTCAACTTGCATATAACAGTGTCATACCTTAGAGCAATGGCAGGTTCACTACAATGGCTGTAGTGCAGCTCTCTGAACTTCTCACAAAAAATTATTTAATGATTTTCAGAGAATTTGTTAACTGGATGCTCCTTATCTCCCAATCTGTCCTTTCTCTTTTTTTATGATAGTAAGATCTCGTGGCACTGGCAACATCAGAAAGTTCTACCACAACTTCCCACATTTGCACTAGAATTAGCTCTCACCTCTACCAATGTACACCTTGTGAAAGGTCCTACGTGTAGACTACCAGCACCCCAGCTTTAAAACCTCTTCTTTTTGTAGATGGTGCAAGAATGGCTGGAGACGACTGACCAAACAGAGGGCTTTGATCTAATGACTGATGCCTGGAAGCTAGAGATGATGCACAAGCAGTATACAAGCAGAAATAACTGAATACTGAGCACATTAACAACCCCTGCTCTTTCTTTCCATATATACAACATTCACAAACGTATGTTCGCAGTTATAGCCAACTTCACCTTGACAGTAGACATTTCTATACCGCAGACAGGCTGCAACATAGGCCTCAGACACTCCTCAGATAGCTCTTAACTCATCAGGACTCCCATGCAAGTAACAGTGGTGATAGTAGTCAAAAATACACCTGGGAAACTGGAAAAATACTGGATGGGTAGGGTGTTAACCCATCAGCAGAGGATTAAACAGGATGACTGAGACAGTTGTTGCCCCCAGGTGACAGCAGCCCCACCTCTCTGGCATAGGCCCTGTCCCTTCCAGCAGTGTCAGTGGCATGGAAATCTACTCCAAGACTAACCCAGTTTATAGTCCAGCATGTTAAGGTAAACAAGGTGCACAGATTCACATGCCATTCAGCCATCCACAGTGGAAAAAAGGATGTGACACAGACAAAAAATGATAGCGCCCGAGTTAACACTCTACTTAATCCATAATTAAACATGCATCAAGATCTTGTGACCATGATGCCATAAGCTCCACCACTCCTACCACTAGCAGCGGTGCCCACACTTCAGCCATCCCTGCAGCTAATATTCTCTTACTCTCCAGCATGATTGGAACTGCTTGCTTCAAATATGCCAGTAAGACAGTTTATCGGGGCAATACACAGCAACAGCCAATTTTGAGTGAACTTTGAATCTGCAGACACCATCACAGAAAGTGAAACACAATTATCACAGGGACATATGTGATGTAAATCCCTAAAAAGATTGACAACACGTGATCAGCTCAGGGTTTTTGTTTTTTTGTTTTTGCTAATGGCCTTGTATGTAAGCTACAGTGAAAATGTCAATTCCAAAAGGATGCAGGGCTTGTTAACATGACTTCTCTAGCCCAGGGCAAACCCAACTGAATTATGCCATAAACTGCAGGAACAATATATATTCATATACCCAAGAAAGAGCAGCAAAACATTGTAACCAAATCTGGAATGCTTCTTCTACACTGGAAGTCAGCTTGCACAGACATCAGTCAAAGCTTGATACCAAGGACTGTTCTTCAGCATAGATAAATGCTGCTGCCTGCTAGTCACACATCACCTAATAGTGGCAACAGTAACATACTTGAACTTTTGTTCAAATTCTTAGATAATGACCACAATTCCTTACCTCTGCACAGCATTCTGCAAATGCTGGGTGGCACCGGATTAAATCTGTACCTATTTCAGAACAGCAATTATGTTGTACAAAGTGGTCTTGTAGAGAATCAACCCAGGCCTGTCAAACTGAGCTCTGTTAGGATTCTGATACAGAGCTCGGACAGACATACCACATAAATCATTGGAGGGGGCGGTCAGTCTGAGAGAGAAGAGGACAAAGAATTGGGAGATCAAACTACAGGTCCCAACTCTTCCTCTCCGTCATTCAGATTACCCCTCACAGATCATAGTATTTTGTGAATAAAACTGATCTGAGGAGAGTGGATTCATCCCAAGATTCAGCTACAACTCCTGCGTAACTCTTAAGTTGGTCACTACATTTCCAGACGTCAGTCTCTCACTGCCATGGGTAGATGCTTCAGTAAAACTGGTTATGCTATTTTGCAATCAGATCTTCTTTCTTAATGAATCCTTAACAGGTTAACAAGGCTAATGTGCTGAATTCCTTGAGTTGTTATCCCTCGAAATACAATTCTGCTTCCATACTACTAAGCAACTTACCCTACATCTTCAAGACAGGCAAAGTGCCTATGGTACAAGTAAAGACAAGCCATTTGAAATTTAAAGGAATTCTGCAAATACTGTAATGTC
This sequence comes from Anas acuta, assembly GCF_963932015.1. Classification (NCBI taxonomy): domain Eukaryota; kingdom Metazoa; phylum Chordata; class Aves; order Anseriformes; family Anatidae; genus Anas; species Anas acuta. The sequence continues at coordinate 78,849,567 of NC_088979.1, forward strand.
AACAATACTAGGAACTAGACGATCTTTACAGTCTCTTCCAACCCAAGCCGTTCTACGATTCTATGATGATAATACACATCAGGCACATCAGGTTCCTGACACTGCTTCTGAAAGGGACAAAGTGTTGCAAGGCTCCTACATGCAGGAGCTATAAGCAAACTAAATTAGCAGAAGGGAAGCAGGAGCATTAGCAGATCACCTGGCAATTCACTACTGTTAAAATTTCATCATCTACCAGAAGTTAAGAACAAGATAGCAGGAGAAAGAAAGATGTCTTTCATTTGGTTTGGGAAAAGAAATTAAAAAGAAAATGGATTCTATCTTATTGTCATGAATGAGCTTAGAGTTCATGGTTCATTTTGGTGTATGGGACTGTCCTAATCCATACATTATAGACTCATAGACTTACTTGCACTGATACCATCTTCTACAGTGGCAGCAGTAGAGGTTCTGCTAGTGAGGACAGCAGCAGCTACTGACTTTGAGTCAAGAAGCAAACAGGAGAAAGTGTGTTTCCAGCTTCATCTCTCAGTTGGACAGACGCAGACTGGGGGATGTCTGACCCCAGTTCTCTGAATCCTCAAGCTAACGCCAGACTTTTGTGTTGAATTTGAAAACAATATGTATGTCCTCTCCACAACAAGCTTGGAATAAAGCAACAAGAAACTTGACAATACCTTCTACTATGAAACACTGTAGCCTGATACCTTCCTGTAAAATTACGTACAGGCTCCCACCATCAACCAAGTGCTTCAGGCACTATTTTAAACTGCAACACCATGAGCACCCATTCAGAGTGGTAAACAATCCCTACAGCTTCCAACAGCATCTTGAGGAGGATGTAAACCAACTAGAGAAAGCCAAGAGAAGCTGAGTAGATCTAAGAAGAAGGACTCCCAAAGGAAGACTAAACTAGCAAGGATTTCTGAACAAGAAAAAAAAGGGGGGGGAAACGGTATTTCTCTATGTTAAACACCTTTTTAAGAATGTAGACAATAGTCTGTTTTCCCTATTTGTAGTAAAAAGGGTTTAAGTGCAGCAAGGCACTCAGACATTATCCTATGTCTTATTGGACACTTAGCTTTTGTCTAATAATAAAGATAAGCACCAAAGCAGATAAGGAGGCTGGGGAGTCTCCATCATTTAAGTACTTCAGAATAGCTTAAGCAGGTATCCAACATAAATAGCAGTGATCACAATCTAGGGGAAAGGGAATAATGAATTAGATGATCTCTAGAGGACTTTCCCAATTCCATTCTCTATGACACTTCAGGAAGTTGAGTATAAGCACATGCAAGTAGGCTGCTAATGCAAGGTGTACATCTATATGATTCATTTAGCAAAGTTTGCTGAAGAAAGTCTACCCAGGAAACCTCTAACTTACCTGGCATGTATCTTAAACCCATGTGCCTGCAGTTTCAAAAAAATGTCCCCCCCACCCACCCCCCAGCAAATCCATCTTCTACAGACCCACAAAGCTCTTGGTTCAGGAGACGTGCAAAATTTTCTCAGTAAGTGATGCTCAGGGTGAAAGATCTAGTCAGTGGGCACAGAGCTAAACACCAGAACCCAACAGTAGTAGACATCAGGTAGATTGGAAACCACAGCCAGAGCCACCAACTCATCACTCTATGCAAAAAAAGCATCAGTATTTCACTCCACATTGGGCTGTGAAGCATCAGCCTCTGGGGCAGTACATCACTCAAACATGCCCCACAGACCATCAGTTGAACGTGATTTCAGAACCTGCTGAACACAATACTCAGTAATGCTCCCCAAAAAGGAACAATTTTTCAGAACCTTAGATTTAACTTTCCCATTAAGAATGGCTCATTCTTTTTCCATTCACGTCATGGGGTGTTTGGATTCTTAATATTGGCAACCAAAATTTCATCCCTGAGCACATTCATTGTTCTCCTATGCTAAGAAATAGCACAAGATTTGGAGAATAGGCTTTGGCGTTGGTAATCATCAATTCATAAAAAGGGCAAATGTCTCCTTCGTGTTTTATATATGCTTAAATCTATTTAAAAACATTTATTTTTTTTTAGCATTTCCAAAAGTCTATATAATAATGCAACAAGAACAAATGCTATACGTATCCTCACAGAAGCCTTTTTCAGGCTGCTTTGGGTATGATATGTCTTGAAGTATAAAATACACAAATTGAGAAAAAAAGCTCTCCAGGATGGCCTATAAAGACCAAGGACACCTACATCAAGTGCAGTAGTAGATACTGATTGTGGCCCACTTCAGAAAATAAAAAAAATAAAAAATAAAAAATTAGTCACTTATACTGCCAAGGTACCCTATTCCTTTGACTACTGAAAATACAATAGAACTACTGCACTGACTCAATGACAAATACTAGTTTCATAATCGGGGTGGAGCATGCAAGCAACTATAAAGGTAGCCCCAGTCTGAGACTCTCACTTGTGCTGGATACTTTTGAAGGCTCTGGATTCTGAGAGAGGTAAGCAAGACCTAAACACCTTGGGTGCTTCTAATCTTTGAATCTAATTTAAATATTTTTCCCCATAAGAGTTAAGCTAGTTTTACAGAAAAAAATAATAATCTTTTTATCTAGGTTATGTATTGATGATTTTTTATGTTTAATAATCCAACAAACTGGGTGTCAGATGTATTTCAAAAAACGTTTTGATACATATGATTATTATTGTCTGTTTTGTTTTCAGATATTCTACAAGACAACAACTGAGAAACATGGAACATTTACTCAATGATAACCTTCTGAAATCCTTTACCCAATATGCTTTAATGGAGGGTAGCACCTCTGCACTGTCCATTGGTGGGTTGAAAAATCTGCTTCAGAATCAATTTTCACAGTACCTGAAGGTAAGTCTCACTCTTGGTATGTTCATCATACTTCTTATGAAATAGATAGGAAAAAGGAGATACTTTTGCAAGTATCTTTTGAAAGGCAGATTAAGTGCCCAAATGGTTTCACAACCTCCATAAATAATCCTTAAGGGTTGGTTTATGAAACTTTATTCACATTAATAAACAGCTCCAAACAGATAACTATGTAGAGAGTTTATAAAAAAAAAAAAAAAGTCCTATGTAATAACATACAAAATTCTAAAAAGTTTTTAATGTTATCCAATTTTCACCTAGAATACCGCATCTGAGTCTTATATGTTTTGCTTCAATCTAAATAATGTATTTTCAATCTAGAAAACATATAAAAAAATCTATAAGTTAAACAGTAGGGCAAATTTAAAAGTAAGAGATATGGTCCAATTTCTTTCTAGTCAAATTTCTCACCATCACAAACTAAGCAAACTTCAGAAAGATGCCAAGCGAAGAAAAGAGATGCCACCAAACCAGAGAGAAAAATATCAATTTCCTGTCACTGGAAGAAATTTCTTTTCTTGTCTTTCTTAAAAAAGAAATTTCTGATTTCAGAGATATATTCTCTGCCAGATCTTTCGTAAACCATATTAGGACTCAGTCTACATTCCCTTGCTAGACAGATAAAATACGTCTCAAATAATGTCTTTTGGATAGCAAAACAAAACAAGAGCAATTTTTGCTAGAGGTTGGAAAGAAGTTGCATCTCAATAGAAAATCCAGTATTTTAAGAACTACTGCAATCCAGTTCAGTTATTTCAGTAGCAGGAAGTGGCTTCTTCAAACAAACAACTTCATAGAATACATGAAGCTGTTTTCCCTTTTAAAAACAACTGTCAGAAGAAATTAATTACCAAAGTTTAAAGGAAATGTGATGGTAAATTCAGAAAGATCACGCTTTTTTTATTAGCTGTAGAGCATTGGGGAAGGGCCCATTTCCACAGGTACGTGGAAATGGACGCGTTCAGAAAAAAAAAAAAAAGCATTTTTTCCATCTGGATATCAGACATTTTCAACCATCTACTCTGCTTGCAGAAATATATGGCACCATAATAACATAAAAGGAGGACAGAACAGTACAAAACAGACATAAAAAAAGAATTATATATATTATATTCAAAACTAATTTTATAATGAGGACCAGAATGTCACATATGAAGAAGAGAAGCTAATAATGTAAACTGGATTTATTAGTTTAACATGAATTTTCCAACAGTGAACACAATATTCCTACTAAAGAGGAGAAAAGGGGAAGGAATGAGACTCTCAGGTCCTGGTCCAAAGACTGCTGAAAGTAGCAACAAGTTTTCAAATCGCACATGTGCGCCCTAGATTAACATCTAATAAAGCAGTAGGTGGTGTGCATGTTAATTTTCAATGGTGACTATGTGCATGCTGCAGCTGTTGCACCTGCTCTTTTTGTTATATTTTGCAATGTAACCCAAACAAAATTTACCCACAAAACTGAAGTAACCTGTCTGAGTAATACTTGTAGCTTGGTTATGACAGATACACTGGCTTTTTCACAAGGTATATGTGGATGTCTTGGCAGTATAAACTATTATTTAGGAGCACTCAGGTTATAGTCACCTACTGAAATGGCAAGTGAAAAAGCAAACAATAGTTTATACTTCTCAAATGGTTACTGTAACTTTGTTAACGTTTTTGGCAGGCAATAGCAGGCACTATAGTTCCAGTTCAACCAGTAAAACTGGTAAATACAATTAGTAACATCTTCAAGCAACACTCTTACTGACTGATTGCTTCTTGGCAATGTTCCTCATAGGAAAATCGTTGTGGCAATTCACTTAATTTTTTTTTTCTCTACCAAAACAGGACTCATTCTCACTTGACAACGTAATTAAATCATTGGACAAAAATAATGATGGAAGTGTCAGCTTTGATGAGTTTGTGATGCTGATAAAAAAGATAACCGGTACAGGACAGTGAGGCGTCTACAAGAATGGGTATCACTGCTTTGTGGGAGAAGAGCCTGGCATTCACGGACAATATATGTACAAATGTAAATCCACAGATTTCCTTGTTGCGATTTTAAAAAATACAGAATAAAGATTTATATGACATACAACGGATTAAGTCTTGCATTGTGTTCCCTGCTTGTTGGCTAGGCACACTTCCCAGCTAGGCTGCCTAAAAATTAGTTTGGAACTAACCATCTTTATTTCACACTACTAAAATGTTATTTGAGAAAATGTTGTTTAACAAACCCTGCTTTTCCTGAGTTAATTATTTTGACCTCTAGAGCAATTCAAATAAAATGCTTTCTAGAAAACATACAAAAGAAGATATGTCATTCCGTTTGGACAGTGTCCCCCTAGTGTATACTATCTAATAGTCTGTCCAGTTCAGCTTCATCATTCTTATAAGATGACATTTCCATATGGCAAGCAGTTCAAACTTTCCAAAAAATAAATAAATAAATAAAATAAAAACCAAGGTATTTATTTTCAATAACAAGGTAAAATTGCTATGTTAAATATGATGACTGCAAATTTCCATCTTAGTTTCAAGCTATATTTACATAAGCATTTATTTCCTTTTTGTTATGAAACTTATAAATGAGAATGCATAAGTATATATAGGAACTAAGTTATTGCTTTTCAAATTAAAACATCCAATACATCTATTTGGCATGGTTTTAACCTTTTCATTGCATGATTCCCTGTGACACATATATTTTCAGCATATTTCTTGGGGATTATTATTTACTTTATCAAAAGGAAATTAATGAAAAAGAGAAAGGAGGAGAAAGGGAACTTTTACTCAGCTGGGCAGCCAAGCTGCACCACAACTGCTCTCTCACTCAAGGGAAAGGGGGAGAAAACAGAATGAAAATGGCTCAGGAGTTGAGGTAAGAACAGGAAGATCACTCAACAATCATCATCACGGGCAAAACAGACTCAGAGTAGGGAGATTAATGTAATTTATTGCCTATTACAAACAAGCTAGAGCAGTGAGAAACTAAAAGTAAACTAAAAACAACTTCCCCTCCATGCACCCTCTTCTCCATCCACCCCCCCAAGCAGCACAGGCGAACTAAGAATGGGGGCTGAGGTCAGTCCCTGAGGCTTCATCACTGCTCCCTCAGGGTCCCCTCCCGGCCCCTGCTCCCCATGGGGTCCCTCCCTCGGGATGCCGTCCTTCCCCAACTGAGCCTGGGGGGGCTGCCCACAGGCAGCAGCTCTTCAAGCACTGCTCCCACACGGCTCCATACCATGGTGTCCATCCCCCAGGAGCAAACTGCTCCAGCACGGGTCCCCCACAGGCAGCAGCTCCCCCCAGACCCCCTGCTCCTGCGGGGGCTCCTCTCCACGGGCTGCAGCTCCGGCCCGGGGCCTGCTCCTGCGGGGGCTCTCCATAGGCCGCAGCCTCCTCCGGGCCACATCCACCTGCTCCACCGGGGGCTCCTCCACCCATGGGGGGGCTCCAGCGTGGAGATCTGCTCCCTGTGGGACCCATGGGCTGCAGGGGGACAGCCTGCTCCACCAGGGGCCTCTCCCTGCACAGCCCGCAGGGGAACTGCTGCTGCCTGCCTGGAGCACCTCCTGCCCTCCTGCTGCACTCACCTGGGGGGCTGCAGGGCTGCTTCTCTCTCCTTGCTCTCCCAGCTACTGTTGCACAGCAGGCTTTTTTTCCCCCTTTCTTAAATCAGCTCTCCCACCCAGCATCACTCCCTGGCTCAGCTCTGGCCAGCAGCAGGTCCCTTTTGGAGCTGGCTCTGATCTGACGTGGGGCAGCTGCTGGGCTCTGCTCACAGAGGCCACCCCTGCAGCCCCCTGCTACCAAAACCTTGCCACGAAGACCCAGTACACTTGGCAGGAAACTAACTCACTGGATCAGGCACTAATCCTACTATAGAACTAAAAATTTGGGGCTGAATTTTAACACCAACATCTGCCCATTATCCTAACAGACCAATTAGGTCCAGATCTCAATTTCACTTAGGGACTTTTAAGACTCAAGATAATGGGAAAGCATATCAAGCGCATTGAAGCCTGCATATGAGTTATTCCCATGCCTGAATTTCCCCACTAAAGAATGCAGAATAAAGCACTTCACAGCAGTGCTGCATGCATAGCAGCCTCAAAAATTATGGTATTTAAACATAATATCAATGTTCTTACAGGTTCCTGGGCCATACTTCTACACAAACCCTTTAGCTGTTGAAGTGCGTTATGTTTCTTGGGAGAAAACAAAAATCATAACACTTAGTATTTTTTTCTGGTTTATGAGAAAAATACTTTTCTATATTAACAATATACTTTAATTTTAATACAAAATGCACCACATACATATTTGCTTACTAATCAATGTTAGCTACTTCACACACAATATCACAGAACTTAAAGAAGTGCCTTTGTATGAGCAGGACACATGTTTTCTAACAGATGAAAAGGAACATTTTATATTTTAGAGTTCAATCAGGTTACTGACATCTTGAATGGGACAAGTGGGCATCCATAAATGTGTTATAAGAGCGTCACCTACTGGCAAAATCTATTTCTACATAATTTCTTGAGTTTGTAGAAACATGCACTTTATTTTATTCTATACAATACTTGAAGTTTCATGATGCTACATAAGATGAAATAGGTCATGAATAACCATGCTCACAATTAAGAGTAGCTTTAAATAGAAGGATTACTTCATGAATTATTTTTTTTCCTATAACGGTACCAGATGCACCTGAAATAAAATTTATGAGCCTTTTCATTTTTTTCCAACAAAAAAAAAAATCAAAGTATAAAAGTAGAAGAAGTGAACAGAAAAGACAAAGAAGATGGAACTAAATGCAAATCGGTTTTGCCACCCAGTGAATCAACTTCACTAGCATCTCACAGAATACACAGATTCCTTTAAAAAAGAATTATTATTATCTTAAAGGAAGTATTGTTAGTTAAAATTATCATTTGCAATGCAAAACTCATGCTAAGCACTACTCTGATGTCAGTGCATTACTTTTCTAAAGAGCTACCTTTCCGACAAAGAACAATAATAATTTATTATCATTATTATTGTCTATTGTCATTATCCAAAGGGCTGGAAAGCAGAACAGAAAGCTTAGGAAAATATAATTGGAACACGACCTATAAATAATCAACCAAGATGAGAAAAGAAATGTGCAGGACCGATCAGTGCTCTTACACTTAATTTTTCTTAATGAAATCAAACCTGTATTGAAGAAAAACTGAACCTAAAAACTTAACATGGTAATTTAATGCAAAATGCATGGTCTGGTGGAAACAGATAAAAACTCCTATATCAAAAGATCACAGAACAGGCCACCTTGTTTGCAATCACACAGCATGTGCAGGACAACAGGGGAATCGGGCCCAGTCAGCATTGGCTCATGAAAGGCAAGTTCTGCCTGACCAACCTCATCTCCTTCTACAACTGGGTGACCCACTGCAGGGTTGAGGCACAGGTTGTTGACGTGGTCTACCTAGGCTTCAGCACAGCCCATACAGTCTCCCACAGTATTCTCCTGGAGAAGCTGGCAGCCCATGGCTTGGACAGGTACACGCTTCACTGGGTTAAAAACTGGCTGGATGGCCAGGCACAGAGGGAGGTGGTGAACGGAGCTGGCAACTGGTTATCAGTGGTGATCCCCAGGGACTGGTGATGGGGCCCATCCTCTTTAATATCTTTACTGATGACTTGGACAAAGGAATTAAAATGCACCCTCAATAAGTTTGCAGATGACACCAAGTTGGGGGGAAGTATGGATCTGTTGGAGGGCAGGAAGGCCCTGCAGAGGGACCAGGACAGGATGGGTCAAGGCGCAGAGGCCAATGGGATGAGGTTCAACTTGGCTAAGTGCTGGGTCCTGCACTTTGGCCACAACAACCCCATGCAGCACTACAGGCCTGGGGCAGAGTGGCTCAAAAGCTGTGCAGTGGAAAAGGATCTGGGTGTGCTGGTCGATGCTCACCTGAACATGAGCCAGCAGTGTGCCCAGGTGGCCAAGAAGGCCAACAGCATCCTGGCTTGTATCAGGAATAGCACAGCCAGCAGGGCCAGTGAGGTGATCATCCCCTTGTACTCTGCTCTGGTGAGGCTGCACCTTGAGTGCTGTGTTCAGCTTTGGGCCCCTCTCTACAAGAAGGACATCGAGGCCCTGAAGAAAAGGGCTATGGAGCTGGTGAAGGGCCTGGAGCATAAGTCCTATGAGGAACAGCTGAGGAAATTGGGGTTGTCTGGAGAAGAGGAGGATCAGGATAGACCTCACTGCTCTCTACAGGTACCTGAAAGGAAGGTGTGGGGAGCTGGGGGTCAGCCTTTCCTCGTAGGTAACTAGCGATATGACTACAGGGAATGGCCTCAAATTGCACCAGGGGAAGTTTAGGTTGGAAATTAGCAAGCATTTCTTCTCAGAAAGAGCAGTCAGGCATTGGAATGGGTTGCCCGGGGAGGTGGTGGAGTCACTGTCCCTGGGGGCATTTCAAGAGAGGTTGGACCTGCTGCTTAGGGACATGGTTTAGTGGATGACATTGGTGGTAGGGGGATGGTTGGACCAGGTGATCTTGGAGGTCTTTTCAAACCTTAATGATTCTGTGACTCTACGATTGTTCTTTTTTCTTCAGAGTAAACATCTCAAATTTAAACTTAAAATGAAAGTATCGTGAAAAATGAAAAATATCACATTATTTCAAATCTCTCAAATACAACTTATAACCCGCAGACTATTAATATTTTCAAATTCTAGCTGGCATTTCCTCTAAGTTTTCACCACATCGAAATTCAGCTTTAGGATTTTTTTTTTTCTCACAGGTTATTTTGCAGAGCCCAGGCTGAGTAATATTGTTGTAGTGGTAGTCAATAGAATAAGAAATGGATGAATAGATGAAATGAAACAGCTATTCAGCATTGCATGCAACACTGCATTTGCATGTTCAGTTGTACATTATTGTTCAAAACATAACAAGTTACATTGTCTCACACTAAAAACATTAAAAGTAACAGTGTTCAGGACTTGTTATTCATACAATGCTCATCTATAGTACAACTCGTGCCATTTTAATTGAGAGACAGAGTTAACAATAATCATTTCTCGCCATTTCAGTCACTTGTATTTCCTTTGCAAGCCTAATTGCAAGTTACATTATAACTTGACAATCTCAGTTTTTATTTTTAATTGAAAAAAAATCCTGTTTTCAGAGATGCAGAGTAATAGGTGAATGAGAACAAAAACTTTTAGAGATCGCTTCCTTATTTGCCTTTTGACTTTCAAAGTACACCAAGACTTCATGTGTACTTTAGAAGAAAATACCTACTTTGGTAAGAACTGTTTTGAGTATTTGAATGCTTAAACTGAGAAGGGATGTAGGGAGATGCATATTTTATGGATGCCCCTCAGTTCTCCTGAGGAACTACATTTTTCCTTCTTTTTCTTCTTCTAAAAAATTAAAGAAAATAGAACTGATGACTCACTAGTGCCTTTCTTCTCCCCCTTCAGTTTCCAAAGGAGCAGGAATCAAAAGAAAAGTACACTGCTTTGGTTCTAAATTAGGACTCAGCTAAATCACAGTGGCATCACAAGATACTATTAGTGCTGATATGGTGTTCCCAGCTTTCATAGATAATGAAACAGCTACATCAGCTCAGCAGTTCACAAACTCTACTGATCTGCTTCCCTTCCAATCATTTTTATTGATTTGTTATTATATAGAATATCTTAAGTTTTTTTAGCATTAGGCAGACTCTACTAAAACAGATTATTTCAGTTATAATTATTGATAGTGCAAGATTCCTCTAGTGCAATGATATACGGATGACTCACAGCTGTTTCTCACCCAGAACTGAGATGCCAAGATGTTATATAGCACTGATAAATGCTACCATTTCTATAACAGAAAAAACTGCCAGTAGGGCTGCGGCAGACAAGCTTCCATGTTGCAGACTTCGGCTAAATGTTGAGCTCTGCATCTGAGCCACCTACCGTGAACAATCCTCAGAATACTGGAGACAAACAGGCAATTCCAATGGGTGACTCACCCCTTCCTGAAGCAGGCTTCTGAAATACATGATCTGACTGCATCCTGAAAAGGTACCTGAGGTGACCAGCTGAAATGCAGTCATCTGAAGTTACGTAAGATGTATCCCACACTCCATGACTTCAGGTCCCTGAAAATTAGGAGCCTACTTTACACCAGGCAGAAGGATCTCCCATCATGCAGTGAAGTAGGGCAGGTGGGCAAAACTGAACAACTTGTTATTTGCAAGCATTTTCTGCTGAATTTTACTGGGGAGACCTACAAGCCTAGTTTAGACCACCAGCTCTCAGCATCAAAACTTAGCCAGTACTTATCCAAAACCAACAGTTTATTAGAATGGAAGAGCAGAAACTTTCTGCAATTACAGCAGATCACAGTTAATAATGAAAAGATAATCATGAGTCCAAATAGCCAGTTTTATGATCCAGATTAGATTCAAACTTCTGTCAAAGAAGCTGATGCTGATTCAGACACAAAATCAAGGTCTATCAGTTATTTAAAGAAAAAAATCATCTCTAATAGCATTACAGCCATTGCCTACTGAAGCAAAGATGCTTGAATTACTAGAAATATAAAAGTACCTTGAAAAACTGCAAACATCACTTTTGGCAGTTGAATAAACATAAGGTGGCAATAGAAGAAGAAACTCTGACTCATTCTACCTGACAATAGCAAAGTATCCTGTACATTTAAAACTATCACTGAAATGCCCTAGAAACAAAGATGTCCCAGAATCAATCTCCTGTACTATCATTCTTGCTTCCCAAAATATTTACAGTTAACTTTCAACAATTTCCACATTTTACAACACATTGCTATTATGAAATGGAGAAAAAGTACATTCAAGAAGGTTGAAGGAAGAGACCTGTTATGATGCCAAACACAGATTTGACGCGAAATACATTGTTTATTCACCTAAGTACGTGTTCAGACACCACAAAGTCTCACACTGATTGGAACTCTGAAGGTCTCTAATCTACCTTCAAAAGTTCAGACTAGATTATCCCTACAATGTGTATGAGCAATATTGACAAACAGGTCAAATACTTAAAAAAAAAAAAGCTATTTGCGTGTTACAGACTAAGCAGATGTGAATATAAATACATTTTACTTACATATCCCAACAAAATTATTGTGAAGGAAGTTAATAAGCTACTTGTTTCTGTACAATGAGCCATCCACCTAACCCACTAAAAGGTCCTGCACTAAGGTAGTGCTTTCCTACATGTACTTCTCTGTTGTTTTTCTTACAAACCCTTTCTTACTGATCATTTGTAAGCTTTAACATTATGGTCACACGATACCATACTCTCCTGACCTAGAATATATCTGTAGGAACTCCACTCTAAAATTCTACCATTTGCATCCTATACTGAGAGCCCTGTCTTATTTACAGCACTGCAATTTTTCTAAAGCAGAGAACTGTGAGATGCATATGCATTTTGGGGGTGGGGGCAAGGGGAAGGAGTGCCTATTTAATACTATTCAAATAAAGGAAAGAAAAAAAAAATCAACAGCTTTCCATATAATCTATTTTTTTTATATATAAAATTACATTCTGGTAATAGCTTTGTGCTACACTTTCCAGCTTCCCTTTATATTTTATTACAAGTAAAGCCAATTTAAACATTGTCTACAGCCAAGGAATCCATTACACAACTTACAAAAACAATGCCACAGCAAATTTGAGAAGTTAGCAGGTGAAGACAAGGGACAAGTCAAAAATTAAATACCTTTTTAAGCAATACTGAATAAGGACAATGGACACCTTTTCATGTCCTACCACGTAAAAATATAGATAAACCTTAACTTACACAGTTAACTCTCTTTTTAACCTAAGATTTATGCTCGCAAAACACAAGTAGGAGAAAAACCAGTACTTACAACAGGATTTGTTGTGTCTGGGTCAAATTCTACAGAATTTGCATCTGAAAAAAAGTTCAAAACAAACTCAATACATTAATGTTGATCTACACACACTACAGGCTCACAAGAACAGCTCTGTGTCATTTTAGGACTTGCCTGCATCTGAGCTACAATCCCATGTGTTGAAATACATATTGCACCACTTTTGAAACAGCCATAGGGATTATAGCGCTTCAGTCACGCATACTCCATTTTCTACTTCCCAAACTTTCTTCCTCTCAGTTCTTAGTGGTAATAGTGCTGGTGAGCTAAATCTCTCCAAATTACTACTGCAAGGGCTACGGTTTGGCTATCCTAAGTATGCAAAAGAGAGAAAATCCCTTCTCACCTTTTACTCATCACCACCTGTGCTCTCTAGAGAAAGACTACAGGGGTGAACCATGAGCACACTTTCTGCTACATTCTTTAAGTTAGGAAGCAGGTTTCAGGCAATTGGCATGGATCCTACTCCTTTGTGCACAGGGTGTTTAACTCTTGCAACATGACCAGTTTGAGCTAAGAATAATCATAGGATCTATATAATATATCTAATAATAGATAAGTATTTCAGATACAGAATGATATTTCATCTAAGCAAATCATATCCACGCTAGCATTCTGAGCTTACCTTTCCAATTTAAACAGTTTCTTGCAAATTCCACAACTGCTAATTGCATTCCCAGGCAAACTCCTAAAAGAGAAACAAAACCACAGAATTTAACAGCACAAAGAGCAGGACAGCAAAAGCACTTGCTCTTTTCATCTTAAATGTGACTGCTTGTTTAGAAATCTTGGTACTCAGTGTATACACACAGACTTACCAAAAAAATAAAACAAAAACAGCAATTCAAGGTAAAACAGATTTTTCAGAACTTGGCATATTGTGAATATATATGAAACAATCCTGTGCAAAAAAAAATGTTGCTTTTTTTTTTCCCTCTCCCATCTATTTTGCTAATAATTACTGTAAAGATAAACAAAAGCTAAAGCTTTTGCTTATGTCCAGAATCAAATTTTACTTTAGCAACTAGCCAAAGTAGTCGCTGTTACTTATAAAATTGTAAGAAATCTAGGGCAGGAACCAAAACTTCAAAGGCATTTACACAAAAAGCATCTAGCTCATGTGCCAGATGGCATCTTTATACATTACTGTAATAAGATAGATCAGTGTATCGACAAAAAATATTTGATATAGCAAATGTCTCTAAAGGCAGCTATGTTTTCTGCCCATGAATTGATAAGTACAAAGATTGCGATTTAATTCAATCGAAAAGCACGGATTCTCTAAATAAAATGTGAACATAGGAAATAAAGCCTTTGGAGTGGGAATGGTCTTTCTCTTCTTTCCTCATACAGCAGCTATAGTGAGCCAGGGCATTATTTCCAAGGCAGATATTCACAACAGCACACGTACTTCCCCAAGACAGGATCCCTCCCTAGTATTATATTGATTCTATTGTTCTTTTTTACTCACCAACCACATGCTGGGGTGGAGGGGGTAGAGGAGGTAGTCTACAAAGTTTTTTGTTTGTTTTAAGATATCAAATCAATTAGCTTTCTATATACCTCCAAAACGCAGTAAATTCTGACACTAATGATCTTACCAAGGAAAGGTTTTTTCTTTGTTCTTGCCCAGGAGATAGCTTGGAGTTTGCCTTCTGTTCCTCTAATTCCAAACCCTCCTGGGACAAGAATACCACTGCAATGAAAGCCATATATATAACATTCAACACATAGAATCAAGCCAGCAAAAGAAGTCCGTACAAGTTTAGAAAGATTTTTTAGGTTACAGAAGAGCAAGCAGTTACAGTGCATGAAAGGCATGTTTTGTATTATCATTCACATCATATCATACACAGAATTTAAATTTGGACATTTGTCTCATCTACACAGCCTGTCTCATCTTACCCCATACTTCACAGTGAAATTCTCACTGCTTAAATATATATTGCTTGAATAAAGTAGATACATAGTCACAACTTCAGGATCTTAAAACTTAAACTTTATGGGTACTAAGTAATACTGAAGAAACAACTGTGTTCAGACAATAAATCACATGCCTTTACAAGTACAAATTGAAAGCCCAACAACTCTTAACAAAGGGGTTTTCAGAGTACCATAGGCATTTACTAAGCTTTTATCTAACTTCTTTACACCATGATGCATGTTGAGAAAGAAAACCATTGACAACTGACTGCACTGTAAGGAAACTATTTTGTCTACCTATCCAAAAAAAAAAAAAGAAAAAAAACAACTGTAACTTGTCCAAAGGGATTACTATAGAGTTTAAGGATATAGGCTGATACTATAATGTGCTATGTCTAAGACTTGTCACCAACCATGGAAATGCATCTGCTTCCATAAAAAATTTTGGATGCACTAAGAAATGATTCACTGAAGAATTTTTGATCACATGAAGTAAATATCACACTCTACATTTGGGACACAAAATACCCAATGCCACTTACTCTGCTTTGCATAGCTTGTGCCATGCCTGGTGATATTTCACTGAGTTCTCCACTTCTGTAGAACGTTCAAGTTCTGTTGAATCTATGTACTACAAAAGAAAAATACGTAGTAAAATAGTATTTTCTTCCACAGAAAGAGCAACACACACTATATAACCAACTTGTATATAATATGGCTACAAAGAGTTTCAACGAATTCCTGAGTAAGCCTTTAACTACTACAATGAAGACCCAAATATTTGCTTCTTTCTTTGCATGCAACTCCAGAGCTCTGGCCACCTCCAGTCCTAATTTTCCTCCCCTCCAGGTAAGTGGACTTGCTAGAGTGCTCTACAGCTGTATACCCAGCTTTTCTTCCTATAGACATCAGGGCATCACACAAAGGTTGGTGCTGACCTTATCCTGATATCCAAATGAAATGCAGTCAGCACGTTCACTTTACTAGCTTTGGGTGCCACTTTTCAACTAATCTTACCTTAAGACTGGATAAACCTGCATTGTCTAGCCCATGAGAAAGGTACTCCTGTGGACTGATTTGAAAGCATCAACTGTAGAGAGGAAGTTATGTCTGTCCTAACAGAGGTCTTGCATTAGAATCACTACTGCCAGTATTAAGCATGGCCCCTTAGGTACCACTAGAGCAAATGAGTGGGGTAGTTATATACTGCATTAGAGAAATGAAGTATCAGAGTGTAGTTCTTGGTTTTACCAAAGTCTTTCTGAGAACAGCATAGTCTCTACCCACCATAAAAGTCATATTATCAGAAATGACAGTACCCATTTGTGTATGGAGAAATTGAACTGATATAAAGATTGCCTAGAGTTTTCCTTCTCCAGACTGAACAACCTTAACTTCTCAGCCTCTCTTCATCTGCTGTGCACTTCATCCCTCTAATCTTGGTGGCCCTACCTCAGATTCACTTCACTGTGCAGTGCACATCTTGTACCAGGGAGACAAAAGCCAAATACCATGCTCCAAATGTGGTCTCAGAAGTACTGCACAGAAGCGAACAGTGACTACCCTCAACTTGCCTGCTACGCTCTTGCTTAGCATGGCCTCGGATGTTGACTTTCTTTACTTTCATGTTACTCAACGTCACATGCAGGACTTTGCATTTGCCTTTGTTGAACTTCATGAGGTTCCTGTCAGCCCGTTCCTATGGCCTAAGGTCCCTTTGAATAGCAGCCCTGCCTTCCACCATACCAAGAGCTCCTCCCTCAGTTTGGCATCACCTTCAGACTTGCTGAAGGTGCACTCCACCCCATCTTCCATATCATTAACAAAGACACTAAACATTTTCTATGTGTTTGTGCTTGTTTTTTTTCCCCTTTTCTGTAAGAAGTGCTTCCTTCCACCTCCCCAGACAACAAATTAACCCACTTCTCTCTATACAGATTACCTACAGAAAAAAGATTTCAGCTGCCCCCCTTTAATCAATATCTTGCATCACTTCGGGAATCACATTGCAGCAGCATGTTAGTGCTGATACTTTTACTACCATTTTGCTACTGCAAGATGCCAAAACATCCTCTGTACCCCTTAACTGATACTAATAGACACCCTCACACCAGTTCTCCACCCCAAGCAGCAAAACTCTGCAATGGAAATGGATAGTTCCAGGAATAGGAAGCTGGTAACAGATTTCCACGTAGTTCAACTGCGTGTTCTCATTAAAACAAGACATATGTCTTATTTGTCTCTAATAGTACTTTAGGGTAAATAGAGCAACTACTTTCTTGGAGAAACTGACCTAATTCTGACGTCACTAGAATCCTGAAGATAAATTTGATTGCACTCAAGAATTTAACTGCAATGAAGAACATCAGCTTCTGACACCAGATTTTAAAAAGAAAGTCAATTGCTTTCCAATTTACTGATTTTCTTTTGTCTTTCTTAAACTAATCTTCTTAAAACAATAAGCAGTCTCACTAGAACAAATAAAACCCACCTTTGAGAGTAAATCAAATCATCGGATCCAGTTTTGAGTAGTCAGTGTTCCTTTCAGATAATCCTAGTTCCAAATAAACTGATCTCTAAACAAGTCTTTTTTTTTAAAAATAAACTTTTAGCTAGTCTGTATTTATACACAATTCATTTTCAAATTTCCATATGAATTAAAATTACTTTATATGACAAAAACTAGTAAAGCATATTCAAAGTATTCCTGAAAGCAAAATTCAGAAAATATCCTCACCATCAAATCCAGTTTGTGATTAATTGCCAGCGCAGAGTGTTCCAGAGCCTTGAAAACAGATGCATAGCAATCACTTAGTTTTGTATACTTGCCAACGAGAGCTATGGAACACACCTTCAGCAACCTTTCATATCTGACAAAAACGAGATATCAAGTTATTACCCCAATTTTCACAATGTTCACCTTTTTTTAAACTTTACAAAACACCTTCTAAAATCCCCAAAGTGTCAATGCTTTTAAACCCAGAGCTTTCACAGGTGTTGCAGTAGCAGCATGTTCCTGACGCAAGCCCAATTTGGTCACTTCAGTGCAGTTAAGAACCTAACTTGAACACTTCTGCTTTTGAAAGAGCAGCAGGAGTTAAAATACCTGTCAGCCATTTTCCTCCATTTCATTAGCAGATCACTTGGCTGGTCATCAATGGGTAAATTTAACCTCTGTTTAAAATACTTAATGATGCCTTGCTCCTCCAACAGAATTGGTACTCGGTAAGTGGAAGAAACATCATGGATAAATATGACCTAATAAAAAAAGCACAATACAAAAGTCTTATCTAAATATTTCTCATGGTAAACATACATTTTATTTTGTATACTACATACATTTTGTATTCTACATACATTTTACTTTTTAAGTTCTTTTCTTTTGAATGAGCAGCACAGTTGTTGTAGTGTGATGTAACCCCAACAGACAGCTAAGCACCACACGGCTGCTTATTCACTCACCCCAGCAGGATGGGGTGAGAGAACTGCAACAGTAAAAGTGAGAAAACTCCTGGGCTGAAATAAAGAGAGTTTAACAGGTAAAGCAAAAGGTACAAGCAAAGCAAAATAAGAATTATTTCACTACTTCCCATCAGCAGGCAAATGTTTAGCTACTTCCAATAAAGCAAGGTTTCATCACACACTTATTTGGGAATACAGATGCCAAAATTTTGAATGTCTGTCCTTCGTTCCCCCAGCTTTCATTAAAATCACAGAATCGCAGAATGATTTGGGCTTGAAGGTTCCTCAAAGACCACTCAGCTCCAACCCCCTGCCATGGGCAGGGACACCTCCCACTAGAATAGGTTGCCCAAAGCCCCATCCAGCCTGGCCTTGAACACCTCCAGGGATGGGGCATCCACAGGTTCTCTGGGCAACCTGTTCCATACCCACAGTAAAGAATTTATTCCTTATATCTAATCTACGTCTACCCTATTTTATTTTAAAGCCATTACTCCTTGTCATGTCCCTACACTCCCTGACAATGAGTCCCTCCCCAACTTCCCTGTAGGCCCCCTTTAGGTACTAGGGGGACACTATAACGTCTGCCCTGAGCCTTCTCTTCTCCAGGCTGAACAACCCCAACTCCCTCAGCCTGTCTTCACAGAAGAGGTGCTTCAGACCTTTTATCACCTTCATGAAGCATGACATCATATGCTAAGGAATATCCCTTTGATCAGTTTGGGTCATCTGTCCTGGCTATGTCCGCTCCCAACTTCTTGCACACACCCAGCCTACTCACTGGCAGCATCAGAAGTAGGAAAGACCTTGACTCTGTGCTAGCACTGCTCAGCAATAACTAAAATAACCTTGTGTTATCAGCACAATTTTCATAACAAATCCAAAACACAGCACTATATGAGCTATTATGAAGAAAATTAACTCTATCCCAACGGAAAAACATAGTACAGCCAATATTTAAGGTTCCACTAAATCTACTAGGAAAAAGTTAACCAACATATAAAAATTAATTTCACTTCTTCATTACACCATCATATAAATACAGCTTGTCAAGGCTATTGGCAAGTCAGTTGACACATCAGTTTTAATACAAACTTCTGGCCCCACAAGCAGTCATGCTTGCTAACAAAACCTTTTTCTTCCTATCTCACAAACTTGTGGAATATTAACTGGGAAAGAAGAACATGAAACCTCACAAAACAGACCCAAGCACAATGTGATGAAGTTTCCTAAAAGAATTCTCTTAGTGAATTGGATTATGTAATTAAATGATGAGTATAGCCCATTCAAGGGCCATTTAATTAAGAATGCAGATTTATAAGCAGTGTCCAAACTGCTTGTTGTTAAGTTCACTGCACTTGGCTTATGCAAGAGAGTAGAGTTTGGAATCCTGAGTACAAGTGTACACAAGAAGTAAAAGATACTTTGCTTAGTTAGTGATCCTTGACTTACTTGCATTCACCACATATGTATGTAAACATGCATGCTACTTCACACCTCTGTGTGCCCATTCAACAGAAAAAAAGTGTAATCACTGCCCTCCTACAGTGGGAGAAAGGCTTATCCAACTGGTCTTCCAAAATTGGTAGCTATCAGCTACCAACTTAAGCATATAACATTAATAAGAACCACTAGCTGCTCTAGATTAGTCTTGTTTACTGTGACAGCCCCAAAACAGGCCAAAGACACTGCTTGTGTTTTGGTAGTATATCTTTTGAACTGAGGAGGGAAGAGTCACCTGATAAAAGCAAAATAAAAAATACACTTAGAGGAAGACTGTGGACAAAGTAGCATGTGGTTTTCGAGGACTAGTTATGGCAATCCTGGAAAACATTTCCAGGCACATGAGAACAAGAAATCAGGAGTGGTCATCATGGATTCTCCAAGAGGAAATCACACTTGATCAACTTAATAAGCTTCTACAATGAAACAGTTGCCTTGGGAGATGAGGGAAGAACCATGTATGTTGTGTACCTAAGCTTCAGTAAGGTCCTTGACACCATCTCCCTCAAGATCCTCACAGATATGTTGTTGATGTAAAGGGATGGGTGAACAGAGGGGTGGATTAGAAACTGGACGAATGGCTGAGCATAGAGGGTGGTGCCAGTGGTGCAAAGTCTACTTGGAGGCAAGTAACTAGCAGCATACTCCATAGGGTCAATACTGATCCACTCCTGTTTAACACCCGCATTAACGAACTGGATCATACGGAATAGCACAGCCTCAGCAAGTTTGGAGAGAACACAGAACTGGAAAGAATGGGTGATATGCCAGAGGATTGTGCTGCTACCTGAGGGACCTGATGCTGCCAGAGAAGTGCACACAATTTCTGTTAGATTCAATTTCCAGTTGCCTCTCTTGGACTGGAGAGAAACCACAAAGGATTTTCCGTGAAGATAGTTCAAGTGCTTTGCCTTCCACTAACAGTAAGGTGGCAGGCAGCAAGTGGGATAAAGTAATGACCATGCTATGCTGTATGCCTTTATCTGAGATTTTACAACAAAAAACTTTTTCTTACACAACTGCATAGAGGTCAACAGTAATACATATGTGAAATACAGCATCACTGTTGGCATCTATTATCCCTTTAATATTATCCATTACTTCGAGGAATAACACGATCTCACTTGGAAAAAAATTAAAGAGCATTTGATTTATCAAAATTAATATTTGAGTATCAATCACCACAATTAAGGCCAAAATACATGAATTACAAAAGGATATATATAATGACACTATAGATGTTCTAAGCATGTTAAAGTACATGAATAACCTATTACATATTATCCCAGTAAGAGCGTTCATGTGGCTGTGATGATCTATGGACACAAGTAAAATCCCTAGCTTTAAAGATGGTTTCTATCATCCATTTTTATAACAACCTGATATGATTTATGGACAATAACCAACCACAGCTTCAAACAATCTATGAAAGTGCATGGTTTTCATGCCAATGTATAGCAATTAACCATGCACTAAAAACTGATTCCTTTTATTAACTTTTTACAATCCATTCAGTAATTATACCAAATATAACACACATTTAAATTGTGTGTTACAATTTAAATTTAAAATTTAAAAAAAATTAAATTTAAATTTACAATTTAAACACATTTAAACAATTGCTCAACATATGAAACTTTTAAAATATTGGGAATTTTTATATGTTAATGTGCTATAGCGTACATGACAAACAGAAAAAAATTGGAAAATTGATTACATATTAATGGAATAGTCTAGAGAGGAAAAGAGAAATACACAGATATCTTTGTATACTGTCCCACATATTTCACGATGAGTAAAGTACTGACCTGCTCTGGCTCCACATGGCAGAACATTGAGATCTTTTCCTTCACTGCCATTTCTATAGGTTTTGCACTTCTGCAGACAATCTGTCATAATATTGGGAAAAAAAAAATCATAAATCTTCACCAGAAAAAAACAATAGAAGATTCTCAATACTGGTCATGACAAGGCTCACATCCTTTGGAAAAACAGTGCAAGCAAGTACACCTTTTTTTTTCTGCCCTCTTTTGGAGCTCTATCAATATATCATAGCTCACATGTATCTTCTAGCAAGGCAGAAGTAATCAGTCAACCTGCCCTTACTGACCCATTTGTATTAATCTTTCTTTGGCATCCTCTATAAGCTACTTCCTCATGTTCTCCTTCCTTGTAGCTACTATTGAAATATTCTTTAGTCAAGAAGCTCTGTAAGTATGAATCAAAAATATTTTGATCTTATCAGGTAAGTTCAGAGCAATAATACTTAGCTGATATGCATGTTTTCTACCATTTCAGTACTTCAGCACATTCTTTGTAATTCTTAATTTGTAAAACATTGTAAAAAGAAGGCTGAAGAAGAGAAAATCCTCTCTTTGTGGACTTTTTCTGGTGCAATTATTTTGCTGATAAACATAAAACTTGGGAATTTTAGAAAATATTGTCTTTTTTTTTTTTTTTTTACCAACAAAGAAAACAAGCGTGTGTTTTGGTGTTTGTTGGAAGGGATTTATTTATTTTTTTCAGTATCTCATTTCAGGCAACTAACTCTAAATGCAAAGCTGCTCTCTGTATGTGCCTGCTGGTAACTTAGTCTCCTACCTCAAGTTATTTTGAATCTTGAAAGCTTAAAAGAAAGTTGTACCATTAAAAGGTGAACTCACTGTTTTCCCTGTCTTTCTAGCAACATAACTACATTAAGCCCTTTTTTGTTCAGAAACTTGTAGCTGAACTTTGATCACCTTGCCAGAATGCAGTTTAGCTACACTGATATTGATGAACTCTAATCAACTTCTATCCTTGCAAAAACTTCTAGAATCAGGAAAATCGATGCCAAGAATAAGGGAAAATTAGTGCGCACTCTAATAATCAATAAAGATTTGTGTAACAATTTGTGCATTCTCTTAAACTAAGCACAATTTATACTTAAGAACTGGATCCTATTTGAAAATATTATTCATAAACATTGATAGTATGAACAAACACATGATCAAATCCACTAGGGAATCTATCATCCTTCTTGCTGAGACAAGATTCAATTTAATAGAGTCACAGAAATCAAAAACATCAGAAGCAGCACGTAAACACAAAACTACGATAACAGTGGCCAAGAAGCAGCTCAAAGCAACATAATAGAAATAAGACAATGAACAATTCAATTGAATAGGGCAGCAAAGACAAACATATAATCAGCTTTCAAAATGCAGCAACAGAGTCCATTAAATCTGCAGACACAGTGTATTCATTAAACACTTAGAACCCTCCGTGGAGAACAGAAAGGCTCCCGTATACAGACAGCTGAGACTGGCCCAGCATGCCACCTCAGGGACGCCTAGGACCAGACAGCAAGGCAGCAGCTATCGCAAATGCCAAGCTTACATCAGGCAGCCTGGTGGCACAGCTTGCCAAGGAAGCCCACCCAACTGCTGTTCTAGGAGCTTCCCTAGGTGTTGTCTTGGCCTTGCACCACGAAAAAGAGCAACCATTTACAGATTTTCTTGAAGCAGTGCCTTAGCAACTTACCGACATTGCCAAGAGGTGTTGTTCACACTGTAATTTCTCTATGCTTTGGTGCTCAACATCAGCAGTAAAAATAAATAAATAAAAAAGTACAGTGCCCCAGAACTGCCCTAGGCAAGAACTCAAAATGTGAGAGAGCATCTAGACTATTCTGCTTTCCTTTTCCACACACAAACATTTAACAAGCTTCAAAAATTACTTTGGGGAGGGGGAGCTGGACACAGGCAATTATCTTAAAGGCCTCCAAAAATCACATTCAACTTTCCATATGCAATTAATACCACAAAAGGGATTTTGAACTTTAGGCCCTGAAGCTTGGAACATAGAGCAGCACTGCACAAATAAAATCCTTTCCTTCCTCAACCTATTATAGTTAACAGGTTACAACAGTTTGAAGCTACCAAAACACATCCGTCATACACCTTATTTATAAAACCAGTGGATTTGTAGTTTAAAACATGCACATCGATAAACTTAAAACTCTAGGTCCTGTTACAAAATAAAATCTGTGTGGATAAGTAAATAAGTAAGCACATGCTCTCTCCTATCCAATTCATATACAGTTATTTGAAAACTGTGCCTACAGTACAAACATCAGTACAGTTGATAATGTACAGATTATCAATGGCCTTGTGAATTGCTGATGACTTGACAAGTATCTACATACTCTCATAATGAGAACAGGTTACCTCTTCTCATTACGTAAACATTCAACATTTATCTACTAACAGTAAAAATGCTGGCTAGTGATTGTAGAAATTTTCAAGGAAAAAAAAAGTTTTTTGTGCAACCTCATAGGAAAACATTAATGATGTTATCAATGCAAAGTTACCCTGCATCAGAATACCAGATATTGACACAGAACTGTTTTTATCTTGTAATTAGAAAATACAAAGTGTAAAAAAGGGGTTTTATTTCAAGTAGGAGTTGAGGCTGGTGTGTGGCAGATTCTTTGTTCTCATTCATGTTGTGTTAGCAGTTGAATCAGGGTTTGGGCCAGGGCTTAAGCCAGTCTGCTCTGAGCCAAGATTGCCCACACCATTTAATCATTAGTTTGCTCATTTACTCTGCTTTGGATGCTTTAGTCAGCTTCTCCCAAGACAACTTTGCTCTACAGGAGGCCAACCCTGATGAAATCTGAGTTATACTTTTAAGTGGATTTGTGAAAAAGGATGGAAAGACCTTTAATATTTTTAACACACCTCATGTTTTTTCACTTGATGTGGCAAATTGTGTCATAAAAGCATTTTTTTTTTTATTTAAATCGAATCCATTCCCACCAGATTTCTGTCACTAATTCAAGTAGCTGTACTCTCCCTTCGAAAGTAGCAACAAGATGAGGCCCTTAGGACATCTAGAAACTAAAAAAGCACATAAGCCAAAAAGTCACCTCTTGCAAAAGTTCAAGGAGAAAAAAAAAAAAACAACAGAAAGAAGTACAACACAGAATCTAGTTGTGCAACTATTCTTTTAAGAATCATTCCTCCTTTGTGAAGATACAAATATTATACAGAACCAGTGACTATTCTTTCAGTTCTGAGAAGAGTTCGGTAGGAAGCTTTTTCTACTAACAGACTTTATGGCAATGGAAAGGGCTCAGTGACTTCCAGAATTAAATATGGAAAATATTCTTTGACTTGACAAGCAACCTCACATGAAAGAGCAAAAATTATTCTCTTTCTTTCTTGAAGAACTAGAAACGCAGTTCAGCTGCATTACCTGCAGCTCAGGAAAACACAAAGTATAAGTTTGAACTGTGGTTGTATTGGAATTTGAAGCTGCACTGCCCTGGCTTTGCTGCTAGCAGCAACACTCGAGCAAGCAGATTAACATCACTCAGTGGCATACAGGTATCACAACAGGGAGCTGTAATTAACTTATGTCTCCTCTCTGCTCCCTAGGAACAGTGCCAGTGAAGCAACCAATGTATCCAGGAAATAAGCACATACGCATTTCCAGGCATCAGGGAGAGAGAAATGAAGGTGAACATTTGTCATCATCTGCCAACATGTAACATGAAACATGTTTCCTTTGAGTTCATTATACTACTTGGTGCAAGTCCAACAAAAGAAAGAAATTGAAGAACCTTACTTTGAGGATTCACCCATGTGTTTCATATTTCCTTTTTAAAGGCTATACTTCACAGGTAGGATTGCTTCTTCTTAACCACGCATAAAAAGAAACTAGAGAAAAAAATGTTAGAAGCCAGAAGCATTCTAGCTCTTCTAGGTCTTCCCACAAAGTGACTGAGACATCTGCGCTTAAGATTATTTTTAAGCAATACAGAATGATTTTTCTGCAAAGATCCTATTAGAAGAACATAAATAGAGGCTCAAGATTTTGCTAAGAGCTATTTGGATTATATTAACTTAAATAGGAGTAATTTCCTGTGTCTTTAGTCAAGTAGTACCGCATATATGTTGCATTTCTTCTAAATTTCTTGTCTCTTGCAAGAGACTAAGGCTCCTTTTTTTTCCACTGGTTATGCACAGATACTTCTAGATGACCTGTAAACAAAACTGCATTTATTGACTAATGAACTCACCAAATCTGGAGACAAGCCTAGACCCCTCAGTGCTCGAACACTGTTCTGTGTTGGTTTTGTCTTCTGTTCACCGGTGGCATTAGGCTAGAAAGACATATTTTTAGAGCTCAAATAGCAACTTCATTAAACAAAATCTATTAGCAGACAAGATGTATTATTACTTGCAATGACTTTTCACTTTTAACTTACTTGCAGGAAGTGGGCATATCGAAACAGAGCCACAATGTGCCAGAAAAATAAATGGCACTACAACTAATACAAACATTAAAAATTCTGTGAAGAAGCACATGGCCCTAATTTAGGTCAAGTTTATTTTGTTATTAGTCTTTCAAAGTAAAAGTTACAATATAATCGACTCAGATAAGAGAAGAAGAATATTTCAAAATTTGGACTTTGCTAATAAATGCAGTGTCCAACAGCACAAAGCCTTCAGTGCTCAGAAATAATTCACAGAATAAAATCCACTGAATATTAGAGGCAGTGATAAATATTCTCTTTTTATGTATACAAAGTGCGATCATCTCATCATTATCAGCATTGCGTTAACAAGATCTCTCCAGTGAATACTCACCTCATAAAATAAAACCTACTTGTGAAGTAAAATATAAAGAAAAATACTTTCAGCCCCATACAGTAAGTTGTAGTGGCCCGGACTCGAATACAGTACATCAGGGAGTTAGTGATCCACGTAACAGTTAACCTGAGTAGACCCAGACCTATGTTATGCTGAGCTATGCTGCACATCCAGCCTGGCCTTCAGACAGCGTTGTTCTGCACCAATTCCTTGGCTGTAGGATAAATAGCCATGGAATAAACTCAACCAGCTCATCGTACCAGAAGAGCATGCAAGCAGCTCACACTTGGTACCAAAACTTAGATCACCTATCTGACCTTGTCTTTATCTAAGAATGCAGCAACAAGTTTTCATGAGAACATTGTTTGTGCTTGACAGCAGAAATGACAGAGTTGTTTCCTTGAAAGAAAGTCGTATAAGTTCAAATGAACAAAAGGGAAGAATCCCTTCTATGGATGGAGTCAGCCCAGCATGCTACATGTAGTTCAATGCAACATCATCTGGGGTTCTTTCCACCTGAAGGGATGTAAGATTATCTATATTATCCATTCCTTCAGCGTTATCTCAAACAATTTTAAATAATATCTTACAGAGGCAGAGTATGTTTCCTACTGGAATCATAGTATACCAGCACCTTCCAGCGCAAAACACAAACATATTTAGCCTTCCAGATAAATTAGTGTTTATTAACCTTTTTTTTTTTTAATAACTTAGAACATTAAAACACATTCTCACATCAATAAAGTAATTAACAAGGCTTTTATTTACACAAATGAGACTGGCTTTCATCTCAATTTCTAAACACCTCCAACATCCCTTTTTAATTAGAGGAGTAAACAAATATAAAACTCAATACAGAATAAAAGTTGCCAATAATTAAAATGTTTATTTTAATAACTTACCTGTGGTACTAGACTAACGTGGATGTTACAGAAGTTCTCTCTTTTTGCTTTGAACTGAAACTGTCTAAATGCTTCAACAAATGGCATTCCTTCAATGTCTCCAATAGTTCCTCCCAGCTGAAAAAGAAAGGTTGAATCCATCAGTGGCAGAAAGTATTATTTTTTTTTTCCAAAGAGTCTGCTTTTTACAGATTCAACAAGTTATTGGATTTTTTTTTTTTTTTTATCTAGGAAACCCTAAAGTTTGCAGGCATGCTCTACAAAGAGCCCTCATCTATTCTGCATATTTCTTGTGGAAAACGAAACAATTTGCATGTTTCTTTATATTGACTTTACACCAAACACATAAGATTCCCATAGGCAGATGTATGGTGCTATGGAATAAGCACCGTACTTTTACTAACTTCTAAGCAGTTAACAAAAGTTAATGAATAGTTAGACTGATGTGACTGTTTTTGTATAGAGGTATTCAGCTATACATTTTCCTGACAGACAGATTAATAAGCAGTCAGAACCAACAAGATACAAACATCTAGCAGTATTACCATGGCTTTTGAATGTTCATAAATGCTATATAAACAATGCAAATAATATATTATAAACATTTAAATATCTGTTACCAACCCAAAGTCCAAGACTAAGTCCATGATAAACCTGACTTAAAGACATGAATTAGATGCCTTTTAAAGACATAAAGAGCCATAGTAAACTAAACAATGAATAAAACAGTCTAGCATGGAAGTCTTGGAAAGCATGTTTCAGAATGATCCTTTTGTGCCACCATGTGGCTGGCTTCTGACAGAGCTGCACATTTGTGTTCACTACCAGAAAAACTTCTGACAACCGCATTTGTTCTTGACACACATATTCAGCCTAACTCCTTCAGAGTTTTGCAATGGAAAAAGAATTCATTAGAGTTATAAGAGTAAAGGTAGGTATTTTTATGAGGCTAGAGATATAACAAAAGAAAAAAAACTTAACATGGAGGAAACAAAATTATGTTTGAAGTTAAAAGACTGACAAGCTCATCTCTTATTAATGTTCTTGAGCGACTTCTATATTTACTGCTTTTACTTTTACTTTAAATTAAGCATTTGAGTCACTGTCCACATCATAAGAGACCTATAGATATATTTATATTGTAACCAAAGTATTCTTTTCTGTGTAAGAAATCCTGACCAACTTGATGGCCTAGGTCTTGAAATTTATCACCCTATTGATTACAGCTGTGGCTTCAGGCATGAAATCTATGACACATTCTTCTCAGGTGTGATATTCTTCTGTACATTCTGCTCTAATAGTAATACCTAGCAGTTAATGACTGCCTTTCTTTCAGTTGTCTCCATGCACTACTAAGGACAGGTAAAAATCATTAGTTCAATTCTGCAGAACATCAGTGGGTTAAACGATTAACAAAGTTACTTCCAGAGATCTTAAATATATAAACAGAAAGAGGGAAACTAACTTATACAATGTTTAAGTATATCCCTGCAAATATTCTACAAGCAACAATGTGGAGCATTTGAAGTCATACAGAAAGCTAAAATGCTACAGGCTCTCCTACTGGCTGTGGATGTTTCAGGTATTATCCTTTTTGTCAATATGCAGCTTCAGTCAAATGTCTGTAACCTGGAAGAGATACTTCAAGTTACAGTAATCGACTGTCTTAATTTTATAAATTAATAAACTCTTAAGCAACTCCATTTCAGCAGTATTCTGGAAGGGATTTAATCAAGTTAACAGAAACTGTACAGGAGTAAGACCATGCCTATCATTAGCAGAACAAATTATAAAGAATACAAAACATGTTTTGTATTATTGCTCACCATAAAACTTCAGTCTTTTTTTTTTACAGTAAATATAAAAGACAAAGCAAGCTAGCTCTTTGTGCTCACTATGGACATAGATCCTAGATCCTAAAATACTCTATACTTGCCTCAATTACACAGATTTGCGGCTCTTTTCTGTCATCATCCACAGGAACTTTTGCCTGATTCATTACCCATTCTTGAACTGCATCAGTGATGTGTGGAACAACTATAAGACAAAGTAAAAGCACTAAGGCAAGCACATCTTGAATGTACATATACCATTTTTTGCATGCAAGGAGGGAAAAACAAGCAGGAAGTCAAAAGGAAATAACCTATTTTGTTTATACTCCTTATTTCCTTGAACCCAGAAGCCCAACATTACAGAAATATTCCCAGATCTCCTAGGAAGGAGAGAGGAATAAGCTGATGCAGCAAGAAACAGCCTGTTTTTCCCACTCTATTTTGATGAAGTCTGAGTGGATTAGTATACCACAGAATTTAAAATCCTACCTTGAACAGTCTTTCCCAGATAATCACCATGTCTTTCCTTATTGATAACATGCTGATATATCTTTCCAGTGGTGATATTGTTATCTTTATAGAGATTAATGTCCAAGAATCTCTCATAATTTCCTAAATCTAAGTCAACTTCTCCACCATCATTCAGTACAAAAACTTCACCTGAAAAAAAGAAAGTGAAAAAAAAAACATAGGAAAGTTTAGGATGAAAATCATTACAGAAAAGCAATAAAATAATCACAAGTTATTAAACACGTAGGTGTACCACAAACATATCTTCAAATTGAAGAAACATTTCATTTAAAAGACACATTGCAATGACATACCAATAAAGTACATGGTGCAACTGGACCTGCGTTGTCATTCTCTGTCTTAATATCCAAGTCATTACTTCTACACTGAATGTCTATTCCTCAGTCACTCATAGTTTTGAAAGTGAATGTAAGTTATATTGCCAAAAATATTTAAGTGACTTAAAAATATTTAACCCATATTTCAAGATCATGCTACAATCCCCAAGAAAGTCAGAAGACAGTAATTTCAGGAATCATAAATAAGTAATAAATAAAACATCAATTTACATGTGGCAGACAAAAGCTGTGCTTTTATAAGCATGAAATATCACCCACTTTCAAAGTGTTTCACTATAAATTCTTGTTGTATGGAACTATTTTAATGACTAAGGCTTGGATCAGGAGTGAAGTTATGATGTACATAAATGCTTATTCAAGTGTGGTAACTATTTATTGTTGAGTTGTTTAATCTCATATATTCAGTTCACTATGCCCACAGCAAGGGTTATTTCTGACTCTGGAAAATCTAATGAAAATATTCTTCAGGGTTCAGATTTATCTCAAAGCCAAGTCTCTAAATAATTCTGAAGCTCATCAACCTCTGAAGGATCTAAAGTTGCTAGATGCTAGGGTAAAGCTGGAAAGCTCTGCACAAGAGAAAAGAAACAATTCCCCTGAAGGTAGGGGAATGCTGTAGACTATGAAAATACACATCCCACCTAGATACCACAATCCAATGAGCAGTTTAACAAAAACAAAAGCAAAACACCATAATGCATGCAACAGAGAGGAAGATTTATGCCCGATCCCATGAGGCAATGAGTTCCTTTTTTTAACCACTAATTTACTATTAAAGCCAACAGAAGCAGAGTGGAACTGACATTTCTCAAAAGCAGGCCTTTGGGGAATAAAAAATGTATTATGAAAAAAAAAAACAGACAGCTTTAAGTGGAAATCTCTAAATTATAATCCTTTGATTCAATCAGATTTCCCCCAAAACGTTACTAAAAGAGGCTTGCCACTTTGGTTTGTATGATCTTCTTTACTACCCCACCACCCTGTGTGGTTTGTTTGTTTGTTTTTGGTTTGGTTTGTGTTTTTTTTGTTGTTTTTTTCAGAAGCATTATAAAAATTCTTCTGCAAACAGAGGAAAAACAAGTAATAAGGGAATTGGATACCACATTTGCCCCCTTGTCCCTTATATGCGATCCACAGAAGGAATACACCCTCACAATCTCAAGTCATTTCAGGAGTCTTACCACCAAAAGTAATATGCATGACAGATGAAGTAATGTTCAACATTATAAATGCCCATCAGAGTGTCTTGCAGCTCATCAGCAATGAAGAGAACCAAGCAACCAAAGCATCTACTTTAAAATGACACAACAGTCAGCTCTCTGAGCTCCACTGATTGTTTTGACTAGATTCTCATTGTCAAAAATGAGAGCTTAATATAACTCTCATGAAGACATTCACACTAGGGACACTGACACCTGACATCCCAGTAAGAGCATTCACAAGGAAACATCCAGGAAAACAGTTTCTAATAAGTTTTGCAGCACCATTCCGATTTTTTATCCAGTTGGGATGAAGATAGCATAGACTAAATAAGGACAACAGCTAGGATTTTTCCCAACAAAGCAGAATTTCATAGAAAGTAAGCAGCTACTCTTCAAAGTATCTTCACCAACCAGGCTTCACCTCTCTTTACTTAGCAGACAATGTCCTTAAGAATATGCAGTAGGGAACAAACTTGCATTGCCAAATAGGTGGTAAAATGACTAATAACTACCATAGTACTGTTTTTAAAAGAAAATAAACAAAAAAGCATGATTATGAATACAATATTTACGCAAAAGGTAACAGCACCATCCTTCATACCATGCTCATATGGTGAAAACGTTCCAGCATCTATGTTTATGTAAGGATCAATTTTGATTGCCGTGACACGCAGACCACATGATTTCAGTATGGTGCCAATGCTGCTTGCGATAATCCCTTTGCCAATGCCTGAGATGACACCACCAGTTACCAGGATGTACTTCATCGGAAAATCAGCACAAGAACACAGATCTCCAGGTGGAAATCTAAAATGACAAAGAGGTACGTTTACATAACGCAAATTCATGCCATGGAAGAACACAGTCTCAGTATGCAAGAATCAAAGTTGAAATGACCTTCACAAACTGACAACAAAATGACCATTTTAGAATCTGGGAGCAGGATCAATCCCTCCCAGCTTATACACCCATATTTAAACTATATGGCTAAGTCCTCTCCACAGCCAGTAGAAAAAGAAGCACCATTTTGATGCACTGCCCTGTAGAGATGCCAAAGACCTGTTCATCTGACCTATTTCTCTACTATGACAGGAATAGCCAGCCAGAAATAGACATCTTTTGTAACCACAAATTAGGCAAGAAACACAAGTTAGGCAAAAGGACAGGCTGAGAGAGCTGGGCCTGTTTAGCCTGGAAAAGAGAAGACTGAGGGAAGACTTCATCAATGTGTACAAATATCTGAGGGGAGGGTGTGGAGACGATGGAGCCGGTTTCTTTTCAGTTGTGCCCAGTGACAGGACAAGAGGCAACGTGCACAAACTGAAGCACAGGAGGCTCCATCTGAATATGAGTGGGCACTACTTTACTGTGAGGGTGACAGAGCACAGGAACAGGTTGCCCAGAGAGGTTGTGGAGTCTCCTTCTCTGGAGATATTCAAAACCCGCCTGGATGCCATCCTGCACAACATGCTCTAGGTGATCCTGCTCAGCAGGGGTGTTGGACTAGATGATCTTCAGAAGGCCCCTCCAACCTCGGCCGTTCTGTGAAGACGAATCTCACCCTGGGTTCTTTCTAAATTAAATAAATTAATAATTTAATTTGTGTTGAGAAGTTAGCTCAAAGATTGTTCCTTGCTACATCAGCCAGAACACAGTGTCACATTCTCTCTCCAGCTGATTTACCTTCCAAAAATTCTGACTGCTAATCAAACATATTAAAGCTAACCATACATATTAAAGTCAGAGTGCTATACCATCTGCTCTATTTTTCAGCAGATTTCCCCTCTCCAATTCACATTGTATCAAGTGTATCACCAAAGGTCTTACAATATCCTACGGAACAATGGAACATGAGAGCAAGAAATAAAAACTGAACCAAAACATCCATATTTACACAATAGCACATTCTTAATCGTGAGTCTAGAAGCCTTTCTTCACATGTCTACCCACTCACTCTCCTTCTCCAAGTAACTAGTGAGAGGAAAAAAAATAAAAATTTTAGAGCTGGAGAACTTTACTCCAGAAGGACTTGCACTTAGGACAAGACTAAGCCAGACCACAGAAATATATGAATACCTACATGGGAGCAAGACAAATGTGGATGGTAACAGACCCAGAACTATTACAAAAACACAAGGTCTTTTGATGAAAAATTTAGATAATTACAATCCTAATTATTGTTATTCATCCTCCTTCTTGTTGCGATAATCTGCTATTCTCATCATGTGCTGCTGACGCTGTCCCTCCTATACTCCTGCTTCTTCTGGCTTTCACACAAGCATAGATTTTACTGCCATCTCCTCACCCCACCTGAAACCAGCAGATGTTGAACATGTCTTATTTATAACTGCACTCACGTTACATTCAGGCAGGTGTAGGGGCTAATCCTTGGATTAATGCTCGAACATTTTGCCACAGAGCAACTATTTTAGGGTCAAGAATCATCATTCCTTACCTACGTACCTAATTTGTTCAACACAACATGTAACAGCACATGATCTAACAGTGCTTACAACAAACAAAAGCAGCACAGTTCTCCACACACTGGTAGTAAGCAGCAGCTTGTGAATGAGTGTCGTAGCTCCTCCCATTAGGTTATTAAGTAACGTAAATAAATATGGTCTACAGCTTCAAGAGACAGAGTTCAAGGAGGTAACAATGTTGTTATCAATGTTCTTACAACTAATAGCAAATAATAAAGCATCACTTCTGCGTCTCTGTGGACAAAAGGGAGACTGTAGCCATCAAAAGCACTTAACTCAGGAGAAAGGGACCCTTGGAATTTACTCAAGGCTGAGACACACTGCAAACACTAATGCGGAGAGAGAAAGTTTCCTTACCTTCCCCCTCACCACCTGCAAACACGCCAATAAAACAACTGCAGAGTAATACAAAGCAAACCACGAAATGAAAAACATGCACAATTTGTTTACTGAAACGAGCCAAACCAGACTGCAGTTAAGACAAATTTTAAAGACCCACGGAGGAGGAAAGCGCGCTCCGCAGGAAAACAAACCCTAATCCGCGTAATTAGGAAATAAATTTTCCCTGTGATTTAATTTTAATAGGGAACTTTTTTTTTTTCTTTAAATAGCAGAGATCTTAAGGTTTGGAAACACTTTACTTCAGACTCTTCGTAATTCAGCTAAAGGAATTGCCAGCGTTAACATGTCATAACCGTCTTAAGTCAAAGCTGTTTATAAAAAGAAAAGAAAAAAAAAGAGAGGGAAAGAAAGAGAGAGAGAGGCTCCCCCAGCAGCTCCAGCCGCCGCCGCCGTGCCCCTGAGGGCCGACGAAGCCCACCACCTCCCTGCCAGCTCGCCCCGCTCCCACACAAAGCGCAGAGCCCCGGGGCGGGACGGGGCGGGCAGGGCCCGGCTGGGGGCACCGGCAGCGGGACCCCCTCAGCAGCCCCCCCCCCACCTCCCCTCAGGCGCGGCGGGGAGCGGCCGTTGGGGGGCGGCCGTTGGGGCCCCTCCCCCCGGGCAGGCGCAGGCTCGCGCCGCGGCCGTTACCTTTCCGCGCGGCGTCCACGCGAGGCGCGCGCACGCGCACGTGAAATTTGAGGGGCGGGGCCGGGCGTGTGAGCCCCGCCCCGCCTCCAGGCCACGCCCTACGCGGAAGTGACGTACGCGGAAGGAGCGCGAGGGGGTCGGCCGTTGGGTGGTGGGGTGCTGCCGTTAACCGCCGTTGAGCGGCCGGCCGCCATGTTGCGGGGGCTGGGCAGCTGGCTGGGGCTGGAGCGGGCGGCTGAGGAGAAGCGGCTGCTGCCGGCTGAGGAGGGCGGCGGCGCCGCTGAGGAGGAGGAGGAGCAGAAGAAGAAGGAGCAGGAGGAGGAGGAAGAGGAGGAGGATGAAGCCGCGCGGAGCCAGGAGCGGGCGGACTCCGAGGCGCTCCTCAGCCAGGCCAAGGGACTCGGCAGTGAGTGTCCGAGTGGTAAAACCCCCACACGGTGCGCCCCGGGCAGAGTGTCTCCGGCCCACCTGGTGCCCGCTCGGCCTGCTTAGCCGCTGGTCCTGCTGTTGCTGCAGGAGCACTGGTGTATATATGTTTTTGTCAACGTTTCTAGGAAAATAATACCTTTTTGATGATTTTGGGGAGCTTATCCCTAGCGAGGTAGGGCTGTAGGCGAGGATTCTGCGCTGCTGTTGTAGATTCTTAACTAAAATTCTTCCAAAACACAGCTCTGTAGGCAAGGGGGTTCTCACTGGTGCCCAGATCTTCTGTGGCATTGGTGTGAGGAGTTGCTTTAATGTGCTTGTCTTGGGTTGCTGAAACGCAGCAAGTTACCTGTGTACTTTGGTCAGATGCTTGTCTGGTGGTGGTTGTAAATAAATCTTAATCTGATGTCCTCTCTGATCATCCAGGAGGCAAAAATACTTTGAATTTTCAGAACAATAAGTATTGAGTGTTATGGATAAAAACGTCCGTTCTATCATTTGCTCTGATAAAGAAACTTTGGTAAATAGAGCCACGCATACATTCCCTGTGACACCAGAAAAGTCTGTCATGGAAAGGTCCTTTTGTAAGAACTTGGACGTCACTACTGTAACACGTGATAACCCTAGAAATATTTGCATCACTAATGACCAAGGTAGTTGTAAGACTCCCTAAGCACTTAAAAAGTATTCTACTGCTAAAACTGAAGCCTTATATTTGTTCTTTTTTTTGTGTGTGTGCTTATTATGTTATTAGGTTAGGAGAAATTGTTATTCCAAACTAATAATAAAAATATTGTTTGGTATCTATTCTTAATACAGGCATAGATTTGTAAGAGGAACCAAAACTTTCTCTTTCATTTGAAAGTCAAAGTGTTTTTCCACTACTAATTCCATTCCAAGGTTAAGTACCACCTCGTACAGGGGTTTTATAAGTGCCTTGGCATTGGAAGAACATCCATCCTTAATGGAAAGAAAAAAAAAAAATTTGCTCTTCAGGCTGCTTTCAGGACTGGCCAAAAGCACTTTGCTCAACACTAACAAAAAGTTGCCAGGCAGCAATTGTTTCAGAGTCCTTTGCACTTAAATCAATTGCACATCAAATGCAAAACAATTGCATTGCAAAGGAAGCTTCCCTGGATGCATCAAATAACCAATAAAAGCTTGTCAGGAGGAAACAATCCAGTAGGCGGCTGCTTCCTCTACTGTCCCAAGAGGGATACTGTACTTCTCTCTATATGAAGGGTAGAAGATAGGCGTTTGTTTTACGAAGCGCGTGATGGGATGTAAAGCCTGATAACAGATAGCAAGGATAAAGGCAAGTAGTTGGAGGAAGTTTGGTTGCCAGCATTCTGTGCCTTGCAGAAGGAAGTTGTGTATGAAAAAACCTGGCTGGCTTAAGGGCTGGCTGGGCCTCTCCGTTTTTCAGTATTAAATCGGTGGTATCATGAAGAGAGAATGTTTCATGTGCTTCAGAGAACAACAGTCAGCTTTCCAGAACTTGACATGAATGTTCCAAAGTAACTCATTCTACCAGTGGTGAGCAACCATGTGTTAAAACAATATTTTTTTTTCACATGCTAAGGTTATTTGTTACATTTCTAACTGATAAGCAACTTGAATTTTTGTGAAAACAAAGGTGTTTTTTCATTTGTTTCTTTCAAACAGAAGTGATGTTTGGTTTTGAAAGCCCCATGTATAAAGGTGCAGGTCAGTTCCGGATAACTGAAAGACCTTTTTGTCCCACATGCTTTGTGTTCTTACTAATGCCTCAAATGTAACTTCGGTAGCTACCATGCAATTTAGGTCCACGATTACTTCTTCCCTCCTCCTAACCCTAGAATTATATTATTTACTATGGCACTTACTGGCATTGTAAATACTGTAGCAGTGATATTACGGTAATAATAGATCTGATTAAGCGTAATAAAGCGTTTGTGACATTGTGTAATTATCTGAGAAATAAACAGTGTCAACGTTGTTTTTAAGATCCTCTGTCAATAAACTGCTATTTAATCTTTCTGAAGGTTGCTGGTAGACCTCTTGCTGCTTGCCTTTGTTCTGACTGCTTTAATTGGAAGCTGACAATACAAGGCGACTGCCTGTGCTGCATAGTTCCTTCCATGCCACCTTTCTTCCCTTCAGCACTGCCCATATAAAAAAAATGCTAGTTATTTTTTAAAGTAATTGTTGTAGCTGTTCTCCCACTGAACATACTTAGAAAAATAAACATTGTCACACTGTTTCTAACAGAGCTAGAAGAACACCACAGTGGGAAATAGAAAAGGGCAAGCAGCAAGAGCAAGCTTCAGTCTTAAGAATTGTGAAGGAATGTCAAGTGTTACTTACCAAGACTTTTTCATGCATTTACTTGTCTCACTTCATCAGACTTTATTGTGTGTGTTGATATTCTAAAACATATAATTGTTTTAATACTGTTGCTAGAGTTATTTCATTGCTTAAGGTCTCAGAAATGCTGAAGTGAAATTATGAAAGCTATTGTTTCAGAATATTGATTGGAAAGCAGTGTATCGAGAGCTATTGGGAGTGTTTGATTTGGTAATCAACATTCAAGTATAACAATTTGTTTTACAAAAAAAAAAATTGATCAAACATGGTTTGATCATTGTCACTAGAGAACGTGTGAACTAGAATGGGATAAAAATAGGATTTTAGGAGTTCTTTGGAGGTCAGAGCTGGGTTAAATGATTTTGGAAGAAGACGTCAAGTAGGTATCCAAATTAATACCTAGAAATGTGATTTTAGTGTGAGAACTGGATGTAAAGATGCCTTTTCTCAGCTCTTGTTCTTTTCATCTGTGAAAGGTTACCTCTTCAATTTCGCCACTGCTGCCACAAAAAAGATATCTGAATCCGTTGCTGAAACAGCACAGACCATAAAGAAGTCTGTAGAAGAAGGAAAAATCGACAGTATCATTGATA
This sequence comes from Anas acuta, assembly GCF_963932015.1. Classification (NCBI taxonomy): domain Eukaryota; kingdom Metazoa; phylum Chordata; class Aves; order Anseriformes; family Anatidae; genus Anas; species Anas acuta. The sequence continues at coordinate 78,887,572 of NC_088979.1, forward strand.
AGGTATTTTATTTCTCGATACTTGATCTAAAAGATTTGCTTGCATGCTGTTGTGGTAATGTGTAGTAAATCCAGCATGGGTTAACATTTCTTTACGCTGGTTTTAGGAACTGCATATTTCAATTACAGGTATCTCCTGTCATGATAAATGATGTGAATGAAATGTTCATTCAGGGGATGTGTGCAAAAAAAAAAAAAGTCAACTCTGCTTTACTAGGTGCTGCACCTGTGTTTACTTCCTTCAGAATGTAAATAAGAAAGAACAGCAGAAAACAATAAGTGATGAAATAGGGGAAAAGGCTGGAAGAATTAGAGACATTAGAGTTGGGAGATGTGTAGTTGTTTTTCTTTTTCCAGTTAAGTGGCAGGAGGAAATGCTATAGCATGTCTCATAAATGTCTTTGTAGCAAGATTCAGAATGAGGTCAGCTGTGTGGATATTGTGTAGTAAGGGCCTAGAGCTATACAGGTATGTTTTCATAAGACTCAGTGAGCTAATGAAATACCTTGCTATGGTCCTGTTCTTTCCCTCACCACATTCATCTCTTGCCCTCCCGTTTCTTGGCTGTAGGCTCCAATTGCTTTAATTCTGCAGCAAGTGTTTTTGTAGAGCAAAGGTAGCTTGGAAGGGAACTGGCCAAAACCAAGCCAGTTGTAGTGGGACCGTGCATCCAGGAGTGCCAGGCACAGGAGGTTCAGCCAGCCCCATCCTCCTGCTAGTCTCAGACACCCCTTCCCAGAAACTAAAGAATTCCTCTTTTTTTAAAAAAAAATACAGTGAGATTCATTTTTTGTTGTAATAAATGTTTGTCTTTTTCCAAATTAATCATCAAAAGACACTTCTAAATTTCTGTTATGATATAATTTTTAATGATGCTGGGGAAAAAAATGGAAAAATAGACTAAGAAGGTTCATTTATTACACATATGCTTCTTAGATCATTTATTACACAAGCAGTAGCACTCAAAATATGCTGTAGGTACTTTGTGACAGTTTCTTATGCCTAAAGTTTCATTTTCTTTTCTCTGTACTTTAGGTAATGTAGAGTCTGTATTTTGACGTAAAAGCTTACATATGGGAGAAATAGGATTATAGCTTCTATAGCATTCTAAACCTTTTCTCTTAACTGTATAAAGTATTTTATTCTATAAATGATAAAATTCAGGTAACTTATACCTAGCAGGACCCAAAATGATTGATCCATTTGATTACTGCTTAAAATTTGTATCTTAAAATGTCTTACAGTAAGTTTAAGTATTCACTTCTAACTTCCAGCAACATTCCTTTTCTTTTTTGCCTCTACTTTCAAGTACAGAACAACATTGGCATTGTTACATAGGTTATGGCATTCCTGTCTATGAAATTTGTTTTAAATGGCCTCAAGTTTGCACCAGGGGAAGTTTAGGTTGGTTATTAGGAAAAAAATCATTACTGAAAAGGCTGTGAAGTATTGGAACAGGCTACCCAGGGAAGCAGTTGAGTCACCATCCCTGCAGGTCTTCAAAAAATGTGTGTATGTAGAGCTTAGGGACGTGGGGCTTGCTTAGGGACATGGTGGGCTTGTCTGTGCTAGGTTAAAGGTTAGACCAGGTATCTTAGAGGTCTTTTCCAGCCTAAATGATTCTATGATTCTAAATCTAAAACTTTTGCTGTAAAAGGCACAATGTGGTGTTTTACATCAAGTGTATAACTCTTCCGTGACCATTCCCTATTTTTCAATGTTAATTTCTATATAGGATATTTCTGAACATAATTTTGTGATGAAAGTTTGTCAACATTATAGGCGGAGAAATTATTTGATTTCAGCAAAGCACACCTTCTGAAAGTCATACTTAACAATTTTGTAAGTCTGATTTATTGCAATGGATATATTTCTTACTTGAGTCTTGAATCTTTCTGTAAGACCAAGGGTATCTTTAAGTTCTTAGTCTTTCTTAAAACACGTTTAAATAAATCTAAACAGTCTGTCTGTCTGATATGTAAGGAGGTAAGGGTATGCATAGTATGCTGATGTTCAGATTAAGTCCATACACTAGGATTTTCTGTTGTGATCTTTGTCCCCTGAACTTAATAAAGTTATAAATATAATTTTTGAATGAGTTCATTTAGTTCAAAGGCAAAATTAAATTTTTGAGTAAAGTAGAATGTATGATTGCCACAAAGAGTCTTTAACTTACAGAAAGGGCCTGAGAAAAGAGATACGAAAATGTGTTACTGAAAAGCATTTGAAAGCATTTTCTGAACAGACACGAAACAAAGGAAGTGAATTTATTTATTGTGGTTCCCTAATTTTTATTTTAGACAATTATTGGAGACTTTCAGAAGGAACAAAAGAAGTTTGTCCAAGAACAGCAAACAAAAAAATCAGGTAACGTACACTATTTTGAATAATACACAATACTGCATAAACTATATTTTTCTGGGGGCTGGGTAATTGAGCTATGTCCAGGCCTAATCCATCAGATCTCTGTTTAATGAAACATTTATATGGTAGAACTTCAATATATCCAGTGGGATAGGAAGATGATGTTAAGTGATGCAGTTGTTGCATTAACTACTAAGTTTAGATTTGTCTTTTTAATTAAATTAAACTTTTGAAATCAACTGAAAGATCAGTGTGCTAGCAAAGCTGCTGCTTTATAGTTGTTTTGAATTTTAAGCCTGTGTATTTATTGAGAACAGTCATGCTGATTACCTTTCTTCTGAGTTTTGGCAATGGCGTCACGTTTTCATAATGAAAAACACGGGTTAGGGGTTGCACTGTAATATTAATGAGTCACCGTAGGAGTAGTTGCTCTGCTTACATTAAAGGCATAATTGCTCTTTTGCTTTCCCATAACTCTTTTGCTCTGTAATTATCTGTGATCTAAATCCTATGAGTTATCCACCCATGCACTATTAAGACAAGTGGATCTATCTGAGACTTTAAAATAGGCACTTTTTTCTACTTTACGCTTCATCGTTTGGGTTATATCTCATTTATTGTGTTACCTGGATATAATAATTTGTTACTGTTTGAATAATTAGTGGCTTTATGGGTAATCTTGTATCTGTGAGTAAACTTTGGAATCTGATGAAATATTCCTATAAGTTTCATAAAACTGGGTGGCTACATTGACAAGAAAGGGAAGACCGAGAGAGAGATGGCCTAATGGATTAGCATGACCTCAAGGATTAGCATTCACATTAGCACATGAACCCATGTGGGTAAAAGTTGGCTTATATCAAGTGAATAGGCAAACAGGCATAGATAGTTCAGTGCACAAGAGTTGTGTTAACTCGTTCAGATGAATTATAGTATTTCTGCAAGCTGAATTGGCATCAGCAGTGAAGAGATTAATAGATTTTTACATGTATACATCTAGAGTAGTTTATTTTCTCTGTGTAATTCTACAGAATTATTCTGGAAACATTCTTGTAAATATGTAAATCGGGTTAGCTGCAGTATGTTTTTTCAATGTGTAATTCAATGTAATTTGTTATAAATCTATAATTTTTTCTCCACAGGTGAAGAATTGGTGTCCTCTGGTTATCAGAAAATTAATATGCTAATAAGTATTTTGAAATTTTAATTTAGGCAAAGTTTACATGTTTAAAGTGAATCTAGAAATTTCTATTTGCAGGCAGCTTACCCAATTATACAGCTTTACTTCAGTAATTAAACAAAGAGGCAATAAACTGACACTGAAGAAACCTCCACAGTTTTTGTTTTTATAATTACAGAAATTGGCAACTTCTTAAAGTTTTTATTTACCTCTGATAAGCAAAGATGCAGGCCTAGAGGGATCTTATGGATGTCTTATGCCTCAGGCTTTTTTCAGGAAAAAGGAACAATGAACTAACTTGCTGATGCAAGTCTGCTTATTTTTGTGACTTTTGTTTTTTTAAAGTAGTACAAATGCAAATATTTTTTTCTTTCAATAACAGAAGCAGCAGTTCCTCCCTGGGTAGACAGCAATGAAGAAGAGACAATTCAACAACAAATACTGGCCTTATCAGCGGTATTTATCTGATTTTTATCTTTCTGGAAAGGTTAAAACTGCTTTTGTTTTTCCAAAGCAAGTTTGTCTGACATTTGTTAAATTATTTATTTTCAAAATACTTTTTTTAAATGTGTGTCACAGTATTGATCTTGGGCGAAGTAAGCAGGATTTATTTCAGCATTAACTTGAGTCAAAGTAGATCAACAGTATGATTTTTCATTTTTATAAAAAAGCTTTACAGCTTTGTGCTATAATAGAATTATGTCAGAAGTGGGATTTGGTGGTGGTGTATGTGAAATGCAATAACCTTTTTCTGATATTAGTTAACAACTATCTCATGTTCTTCAAAGGATAAACGAAACTTTCTAAGGGATCCTCCAGCAGGTGTTCAGTTTAATTTTGACTTTGATCAAATGTACCCTGTTGCGATGGTGATGTTACAAGAAGATCAGCTTCTCAATAGGATGAGGTTTGATCTAGTCCCTAAACAGTAAGTAACTTTTGCTGGTAACTTCAACTCGGTACTTTTAATGTATCTGTAAATATTCCTAACTTACTCCTTTTTTTTCTGCTTCCTTCAATTCTTTCTGTACTTCCTCATTACGTATTTTGTATCTACAAGTTTCGAATACATGGGATATTGCGTGTGCATTGCAGTTCAGCAATTAAAGGAAAGAATAGAAGTCTTAAAATTCGGAACTACTAAGGATCCCTTGTTTTTAGTATAAGAGAAGTCTCTTTTTTTTTTTTTTAACGTCTAGTGTGGTAAATAGTTGAAAACATTTTTCCCAAACAAAGGTAAATGCAGCAACAAAGAACTTCATATCCAAGGGTGTAATTGATATCCCAAAGAGATGATTACAGACAGTCATAGGCCCCTTGGAGAAATGACAAAAGAATACAAAACAGTAGTATTGCAAGCAAGGGAAACTGGTTTTGAACAGACAATGTAACTGTTGTGGAAGAGATCAAGAATTTTTATAATGATGGATTTTTTTTAATTGCTATATCACGAATTTCTAACTTTTTACAGGAGGCAACTCTGTTTATCCTTTTCCTTTGCGTATTTGCTTTTGTTCATTGCTAGATGGTGAAAGCAAGCTACATTTCCAAATGTAGTAATCAATATCTGTTTCTCTCTCTCTAGTGTAAAGGAGGAGGTATTCTGGAGAAATTATTTCTACAGAGTGTCCCTGATTAAACAGTCTGCACAGCTCACCGCACTTGCTGCTCAACAGCAAGCAGTAGAAAAAAAAGAGGAGAACAAAGGCAGAGAAGAGGATAGTCAACTGACAGGTGTGGAAGAAATTAGTTTTGGCACAGTTTATTAAGTTAAAGTCATGCTGTATACATCAGGTGACAGAATTCTTATCTTTGATTTTCTATGAAGTTAGGACTTTTCTCATCATACTCCTTCTGTTTGTTAGAAGGGGGGAGGGGGCTCCCAGTGCTTTTAACCAGTTTTGCAATTTCAGCCAACTTTGCCAGAAGACTGCAGTTCTCAAGAGATGAAATCTTGTACTCTGCTCTCCACCACCAGTGGTTTCTGGTGTGCTATTTTGACCTGTTAGAAGTCCCAGGTACCTTTGGTTCTCCTGACAGATAACAGGTCCTAGCCAACCCAGCATGCCCTTTGCTCTCACTTGTCTCAGCACATGTTCTTTTGCTTGGTCCTCAGGTCAAACAGAAGTAAGTTAGTGATATTGGGGTAAAATTATTGTGGTGGCAGAGGCACATAGGACATGGAAAGGCATGCAGTGTATTATAGAAATGGAAGAAGATCATTACGTAAGGTTATCCAAGATTCAACCTTGAGATAAAAAAGCCTCCTTAACATATGTTTTTAAAGTTGTGCTAATCAGTTTGTGCAACATACTCTTACTGACCTTCTTCTGAGTCACTGAGCATCTTTACCTGTATGCAAACCAAGTCTTCAAGCAGGAATATATACAGCTTAAGAGTATGAAGAAGTTACTGGCTAAGATGCAAAAGATATCTAGTAGCTCATAAAATAATAGCTGGAGCTAGGTACATTCATCACCTCCAAGGAATTTTTACAGGTGGAATAGGCATTGGGGCAGGAGGATAAAGCCTTTGCTGTACCTTGGAACAGATTTGCATATCCCCAGATGAAAAATAAATAAAAATCATCAAATCCACTGGTGCTGATGTTCTGATAACACTGCCAGCCTGACTGACAACCAGCTGATCAGTGTTGAGCTGACTCCTTTCCCCCCCTTTCAGATATACCTTTGCATATTGATAGTTTTCCTCTCTAGTCTTTACACTGCTAATGATCCCATCTTTGTAATGCTACTTCTAAGGTCACCTTTCTTAACTTTTTACAGACTTTCTCACAGCTTTTTTTCTCAACTTGGTAACTTTCTATGCAATCTGAGCCAAGGTTACTCACCTGGGCCTTGGTTCCTTGGATACAGGCAGCTGAATCTTGGATTGCAGGGAAGGTTATTGGGGGATTACAGAGTTGGGCTGGCATGTTGCATAGAAGGTACTTTTGAAAAAAGGATTGTAGTTTCCTCAAATTGTTTTTTTGTTTTTGTTGTGTGTGTATGCATGCCTTGGTCACTTTGCCTCATTCTGTTTCTCATAGGATTTGTTCAGGGTGTGTGTTAGCACAGGCAAAGACCCCATCTAGAACGAACAAAGCAGAGTGGTGCCAGTGTAGTCCTTATTCCATAGCTGTATTCTCACAGCTGACTTTGACGCTGCTGAAGGTGCTGCATTTTGGTGTCACCTTCCCTGCCTCTGTGGTTAACTGTTTCAGCAGATAGTCTCTTGCCCCTTTGTGCTGTGCTGTATGGTTTTGTCTATTACATCTGTCTATTTGACAGACTCCATCTGATCAATTGCATTCACATTCTCTTTTTAATCTTACCTGCATAAGTAGCTTCAATTCTATACTTTTTTTTTTTACTAGCAATGATTACTAAAGTATACCCTTCTGATTTTCACATCATGTAGTTCTGTATTCTGATATAAATCTAGCATCTTGTCATAGGTGCCTTACATTGTGCTTGCCCAAAACCATGAACCTTGTTTTTCTTCCTTTTTTATACTTCTTCCATACTTAATTGCATTAATTGGAAATCAGACAAGATGTATAGTAATGCTGTTGATAACTACTATTGTTTAGAATTAGATTTTTTCATAAAATATTTTTTGTGTGTTCATGCATTTTTTAACCATTATGCTTATCAAAATATGTTACAAAAAGCCATTTCTTCAGGAAGCCATAAACTGGTCAGCAATTATAAAGGAAGGATAGATTGAGATGAGTGAAAAACGTCAACTCTCTATGAAAGAGAAAACAGCATCAGAGATGTTAATTCTTGACAAAATTCACATAATTAGATGTCTGGGTTTAAAAAAAAAAAAAAAGAAAAGGAAGACGGAAGGAAAACATAAAAGGAAAACAAAGTCACTTCTTACCAAATGTTAACTGAGAATCCCCCAAGATTTGGTTTTGTGGAAGCTGCAACTTTATTTTTTTTCCTTGTATAAAGGAACTGCTCTTCAGTGCCCTGCACTAACACTATTATCAAACTAGAAATTTTCTGTCATTAGCTTCTGGTGCAGGCTGTGCTTAAGCTTGTTTCCTAATTAATTGTTCATGTCATAGCACTCCTACAGTCTCACCACATTCAGCTCCCATTTTTGTCATACTGTACAAGCAAATCGTGTTTACTGTTACTCTGTATAGGTGCCATCCAACACAGGAAATCACTGGGTTTCTCACTGTTTCATAAACCTTTGCACCTAACTGCCATCTAAATGCATTTATATCATTTTGTTTCTTCTTGGATGTCTTTTTTTTTTAAGAGTTCGGGCGGTTGGCATGTTTTTGGTTTTGGTAGTGGTAATTTATTTTTTTTTGGATTCCTTTTTAGATTTCCTTTCCTTCGGATTTTTCATTACACCAACTGATAGGATTATACTGTAGACTATTAAGAGTGGTGACTGTTTTCTCTGGTTTCTGTAGTGCCTTGCAGTACATCTTCATATTGAATCCTTTCATTTATTACTGCCTTTTAGTCCTTTTGATTGCATTTGGAAAGACTAGAAAACATTAGTTCTGCCAAAAGATTTTCTTCATTATCATTGATAAGCATATTCCTTGTAAAGCCTGTTTACTATTAGTAAGCTTCCCCTTACCACTGAGCTTTTTGATTTCTGTTTCTGCATATCACTGCTTCAGTAAACCAATTTCAGAAAAAGAAAGCTATCACTGTTGTGACTGACTGGGTAGTTTAATTAATGACAGAAAAACTTCTCTTTTAGTGCTGAAGGTTTCCTTTACAACCATATTTAAAAAAAAAAAAAGTTCAGTACTCAAATTTACCAACCCGTGTCTGTTCTGGTGGAAGTGTCTCAACTCTACAGGAGAAACAGGGCAACTGAACTTACTGAACAACAAAACTGTCATCTTTGAGTCATCCAAGTGCTTAGAAATTGCTAGAGAAAGTTGCTGGATTATACACAAAGAGCTCTTCCAGTAAAACTTACTATTGTGACTGAAAACAAAACATATGTTAATTTAGGGGAGAAAAAATATACAGCATCTTTTGGCCTGTGAAGGTTCTCATGATTCAGAAGACTGCTACAGGGGTATGCAGATAGGTTAACCTTTCCGGTGGCTATATTTTATGTAATGGCAAAGATACATATACTAAACTATAGTAAATATGTTTTGTTTGATTTCAAGACATCATAAGTGTAGGGAGCTCTGAATCATCTGTGTTGGTGTTGTTTTACATGACTTCTGAAGGTTGGATTCCCTAATTGGGGGGGGGCTGTAAAACTAGAATTACTTGCCTGTTGGTAACTTTTCATAATATTCAGTGTCTCATAAAGGCAACATCTACAAAAAAGAATTAATTGCCTTCATTTTATCTCCATCTGTCTCCTCCTTACATGTTGTTTTTACAAAGTTTAACTAGCATGATTCATGCAAAGGAGAAAAAAAGGAAAAATTGAAAGCTTTTCATGTTCTGACCTGGAAACTATATGCACGTAAGTTCTATAACAAAATGTTAGATTCTGCTCCTTCAGGCAGAGCTATTTACTTGGGAATTAAGTTACCACATGGGCAGAGAGCACATCAGCAGTGGAGGAGATGACGCCAGGCCAGTAGATGCAGAACAGTACCAATGGTATGTTAGTCGCGTTAGACTGGTGCATGGCCCAGCACAGCAGTGCTGTGCTGCTTCTGCATGAGAGAAGGAGGTGAAGCTTGAGGCACCTTTCCTGCCCAGTGCTTTGGGCACTCATCATTGAGCAGCGAAGTGTTAGTGCTGTGTTCCACAGCCTCCCATGGCTGAGAATAGCAGAGCCTCTTTGGACATGGTGTTGGGTACAAGAACAGATACTGTGAAGATTTAGGGAGGGGAAGGAGAAAAGAGGATGTGACAGAGCAGTGGCCGTTTAGCAGATGAGCTGTATAAGCTGTGACAGCTACCAATTAGAGAATTATTTTAATTAGAGCTGATCTTAATTTTAGAAATTAAACCTGAAAAAATTCCCTCTTCAGAAATCACTGAGTAAGCAGGAAAGGTCCACCCAGCTACACTGCAATAAACACAGCTGCAAGCTCACAGCTGCTTTGCACGTTTAAACAAATAAACTGCTAAGCAAGCACTCCATCACTACTACAACCTGTCCAGCATGTTAATTGTTCCTGCAGCCATCTCATTATTAACCCTCTACCCCTCTAGTAACATGAGGAAGAAAGCTGGGGAGTTCATTTATCTACCATGGAAAAGATCTGTACTTCCTTGTAAACAATCATTGTCTTCCCAGTACCATGCTGCTACGTGGAGAATGTGCAGTGAGTTTTAGGAAACCTGCAGCAGCTCCTAGGGTTTATGTTTTTCAGTGACTTCTGCTTGAGTGAAAGAAGGTGAGACTCTGGAGTGCTCTTGTGTGGGTTTAGGGGTATGCATGCAGATAAGTCTGCTGTATGTAAGAGCTGATACTGGTTTCAATAGTAGTACCCAAGCAGGGAAGGTTGATAAATTCCATGGTAGGTGGTACCTGTATTTCCCAAGGAAGTCTACACCTTTGTACTTGAAAGATCTCGCAGCGTGTGATGCAATCTGTTTTTTATAGAAAACATTTTTCCCCATTTCCAGTTGTTCCTACTTATGTGGTTCTTTGAATTGCTTAATTGGGCAGAGGGGTTCCAGTGATTTAACTTTGGATTCATAATAGGTAAATGGCTTGCTGAATTTGCCATAGTTAATTAGGATCAGAAATTGCCTTCTTTAGGTTTTGTGTTTGTTGCAAATGCCTTACCACCTATAGATGAATTCAACCGCTAACCACCAGGATTCATTAAAATTTAAAATACAATGTTTCCTTCTATATTTAATAGCAGTTTGATTAAATGAAATCTGTATGTATTTACATGTAATCTATGATTTTCTCTCTCTTGCTAGAAACAATACGGCCAAAAACACCACCTGTTACAATAAAGCCTCAGATAAAATCTCAAGAGGTAAAAACATATTTATCTGGCATTTATTACGTGAAACTGTTATTTCATAGTTAATTATACATCCTTTTGAGTAAGTTGAAACTATTATAATATCTGACAGTCCAGTTCTAGCTTGCTGCTGTTCTGCCATAGTATTAATTTTCAGTAGAAGAAATAATAATTTATCTGAGGTATACTTTCGTTAGTATCCTGTACATTATAATAATAAAGATTTTTTTTAGTCTGCGGAGTAGCATTTCAAAAATGTTCAGAGTAGAAGGTTTGCATTCTATTTAAACACAGTGGATACCTTCATAAAAATGTGTACAACGTTTTGTCCCACTCTTCAGCAGTGTCAAGCTTAAGTGCTGGAAATCTAAATTATGCATTGCCATAGCAACATTATTTTGTTGCAATAGCAAGAAGAGCTTTGCTTGACACTGCAGAAAGCTTTACCTTAGACACCTAATGACCCTTGTTCATTTCTGGATTGTAAAATCAGTGTCAGAGAAAACTCTTGGCAGAAGCAGAACTGTGCATTCACTTGGCAATAATATGCCATGGACTAAATTAAGCTAGAAACATTTCTAAAGAATAGACTCCTCTTAATCTTATTTGTGTGTAGAAAGCTGTTACTGAGTTAATGGTCAAACTTTAGTATACGTCTTATGTACTTTTCTAAACTATTTATGAGTTTGGTATTGTTTCTGAACGCTACAAAAACAGTTTTAAAGTTTTTAAGAGAATGCAGAAAGGCGGCTAGGATGAAAAGCAGATCATTTTCAGAGTAAACGTCTACTGTTCTTAACTGTACAAAGAATTGTCAGGGTGATGCATTTGGTTTGCTGTCTTTTTTTTTTTTCTGGCTGTAACTAAAAGGCAGTCATTTGAATGAGAATAAGTTTATATTGGTGACATTCTATCCTCCCACTTTTGGGGTAAGCTTTTACAACACTATCTTATTACAGGATGAGGAAGAGATTTCCACAAGTCCAGGTGTATCAGAATTTGTGAGTGATGCCTTTGATGCCTGTAATCTGAATCAGGAAGACCTAAGAAAAGAAATGGAACAACTGGTGCTAGACAAAAAGAAAGAAGAGACTTCAGTAGTAGAAGGTAAAACTTCTGTGTCTTAAATACAGTAATTCTAAGATAGGTTGATTTAAAAAGAAAATAATCGTAATTCTTACCACCAGCCTGTCTTGTACAGAATGTTATCTGTGAAGAGTGTAAGTCCAAAGTAACTAACAATTCTCAGGTGGCTGTTTTATGAAAGTGACAGTGAAGTATTGTTTTGTCTACCATTCTCTTTCATAGGTCATTATGTGCATGTGTTTTTTTCTTTACTGTAGGTAGAGTACAGTATTTGGAAGTCAGGCTTCTTGTGATGCCAGCCAAAAAGTCAGTATTTGCACCAGACTATGAGTTTGCCAGGTGCCTTTGCTGCAAAAGATTTACATGTGTTTGGAATGGTTAACATTCAACAAATTGCTTTTTTTCCTTCTCATCATTGTGAAAGCTGTCTTTATTCTAAAAAAAAAAAAAAAAGTGGTTCAGAAAAACTAATATTGATGTAAAATAGCATAAAAACAATCTATAATGACGTGGCTCTGGCCATACTCAATGAACTATTTACAATGAAGACACTTTTATAAGTAGATAATCATAATACGTTTTTCAGAAGTTATTTTTCATTGTGTTATGGATGTTGCTGAATCCTTGGTTTTTGAAATTGCTATTTTTCCAATATGTAGCCAAGCTTGCATATAATTTTTTTATGGAAGTGTTTCAATAAGCCATTAATGAGTAATTTGTTCAAAGAAATCTCAGCTGGCCTTACTGACTTGGACTGTAGAATTACCCACCTTCTAGGCTGAAGTACTAACCAACAAGTAACACATCAAACACCCACTTATTCCCCCATGCTCTTACGTATCATAGGCAAAGTTAATTAAACAGAGATTAAAAACACAGGAGTGCCTTCTGACTCATTTTTTTTGCCCTGAAGTATGAAATATGATTACCTTCAACTGGGATTAAATGGGCTTGTCTAGTTACAAATGTCAGTGAGGAGAATAATTGCTTTGCTACAAAATTATCCACAGTATTTGATCCTGTTTTTTTTCCCTTAATAGTATATTCAACAAACTTTGTAACTTCATTCATTTTCTAAATAGCACAGCTTCCCTCCACATCCCCCCAAGATTTAAAAGCATGCAGGGAGATTCCATTGATAGTAAAAAAAACTGAAATCTGTAGGAAACAAGTTAGCAAATGGATGCTTGTTACAGCTAAGCTATATATTTGCTTTTTATCTTTCTTTATTATAGTGTGTACACAAGAATACAGATGAGTATATTAATTAATTCCTATCTGTGGTCAGTCAGAAGATGATTATTTGATCTTGTGGTTTCTTTAGTTTTGAAAGAAGACTGTCCATAAAATTCAAGAGACATAAGTGAAACTCAGTGCAAATTCATCTCATTTTATATAAATAAGTAACATTTTATGTTGTCAAGTTTTTTCTCACAAATAATTTCTCTCTCACAGAAGAGACTGCTGACTGGGAAAAGGAATTGCAGCAAGAGCTTCAAGAGTATGAGGTGGTGACAGAATCAGAAAAACGTGATGAAAACTGGGATAAAGAAATAGAAGAAATGCTGCAAGAAGAAAGTTAAGCATTTTTCACAAAATCACTATAACTCTAAACTTTTTCTGAAAACTGACATGGATTTCTGCTTTCATGTTTTGTTTCCTAAAGATCTTCAAAAGACGTAAAAGAATCTAAAATTGTTATAATTCCATATTGGGATACAACCAGTATTTCTGTTCTTTATATGAGCAATTTCTGAACTTCTTCATTCTTTTAAAGAAAAAAGACAGACACTGCAGGTTATATCTAATAATTGAAAATGATAACGTTAGTCCATGAAGCAACAGTTTAGTTTGAGGCATTCTTAGCCGGCCAAGAAGCTCTGCAAGGAGATCTCTAAATCTAAAAATCTCAAGTTAAGATTGTCTACAGCCTTCAGTTTGGGATGTAAAAATGGATGTTGTAACTTAGTCCCTGAAAACAACGCTTGTATCGTGCTTGCACTCTGATCCCTGTATAATCTGTAAATGTGTATTATTTTAAGGTACTTGTAGTTAGTAGCATTCATGTGTATTTAACTTCCTTAACATATATAGCCAAAGAATGTATAGAATACCCTATCAAATAACTTATAATGTTTAAAATACTCATTCAGACTCCAAAAGAAGTACTGGTTTATTATTGATCAGATATGATTAACTGGCAAACATTTAAACAAGAACAGAGTTTCTACCTTCTCGAGTTAACCTGTTTTTATTAAATCATCATATTAAGATACTGCCTTTTTCCATAGAGGAAAACAGTTTAATGCATTCTTTATTTGGATAAATGCTGTGTTTCCATTTAATTTTGCTGAGTGAGAAGAAATTAAACGTTTCTTTTTAAGTGCTGAAACATTTATGTAGAACTTTGGCTGGTTTGGATATCTTTATTAAATACTGTAGATATGTATAAAATTGGCTCGTTTATTTGGAGGGAGGGCATGGTAAGGGACAAAAGTTTCAGACTTAATGCAGTTTTCAAAACTACACTTTGTCACAGTGTCTAAGATGTGGAATTTAAATAAAAAATTTTCTTTAAAGGATTTTTTTATCCTCATTAGGTGTATGGGTTTTTCCTATAGTTTTATCATTAAGTCAGTTTCTTTATGTATATAAATGAAAATGTAATGTTCTGCCATCAATTTCACAAACCATGACAAAGCATTCAGAAAGTCCAAAGTATGAAGGCAAATGGGTAAAATGAAGTAGGAGCCATTAAGTACAATTGAATTATAGCCGTGTTACGTGCAGAAAGCTCTGTCTTAATGACATAATTCTGCAGAAAATTTTTGGAAAGAGACTGAAAAGATTATAGCTGTAATTATTCACTCGATGTTCATTCTGTGGGAATCAAAAAGAGCTAAATAGTTTTAACTGCTATTTACTGTAAGAAAATACTATTTAAAATTGTTTCAATTAGCAGATTGTACAGGAAGCTCTTCTGTATTTCTCATGAAAAATTATCTCAAACATGTATATATTCAGCTTCCGAAATTAGTTTTGCTATTGCTATACATTTTCTCAACTACAAATCATCTGAAGCACAATTTATTTTGATAGTGTTTTTCACCTTAAGGCCCACCTTCCCTCCTAGTTAACAGATGCAAAATAATCATGAAGTAAGGGGTGCTTTAGGAGCTGTTTACATCTGGAATTAAAGGCCACGAATGTTAAATCCATCATCCTCACTAAAATTAGACTATTCAAACCTTAATGCTTGCTCTTACATTTCGACAAATAAAATTGCTCACAGATTTAAGCTGGAGGCATGAGGATGTCTGCTACACATTTTGACATGACACCTGATATGACTTAGAAAAGCCAGGTTGTTCTGATACTGGCAAATTTTCCCTGGATGACTCAGAGCTCAGTATCTTCCTTCAAAGGTGTGAGCTTCGTGAAAACCAGCCTGATCATTACTGATGTTTTCAAATTCATGACTTGTTTATTTGCATGGAGTTTATACATCAAGCGTCGTCTTTCTTGTCATGTAAGCATAGCCTATATAATTGTTATAGGTATAAAATTCAATATTTCATAAAAGATTATTGCTACATACAGTGCTTTAGCTTAACAAGTCACATGAAAAGCAAGTTTAAAAAAAAAAAACACTAAGTAGCTCTGCATTTGAAAAGGCAATAATGTAGCAAGGCTTAACTTTGCTGAGCTCTGATATTTAAAGTCTTAACAAAAATCATCTTAATATTTTCAAATCTCTGTATCTGGTTTTAACCTGGAAAGCTGAAATAAGATTTTGGTAACCCCGTACAGTCTTCAGGACTGTTCCATACCTTTTATTTAGTTTAGTGTTACAATTGTCTATCAGTTTTAATTGCACGTGACAGGAAGGTGAACACAGATAGACCTCTTCATTTTCATAGTGTATTTTGTAGGCCTCTGTAGCCCAAATGTGTGATAACATATTTAATAAGCAAATATGCTGCTTTTTTTTTAACAACAACATTCCAAGCACTGGAATTGAATAGATGCTAAAATGCACTTATATATATAATATATATAAAATACTAAATTGTAGAGACAATGTAATGGAAAATGTAGTGGTTTAAAACATTAAGGAAAAGCAAAAAATATATATTATTAACAAGTTTTGTTTAGAAGAAACTAAAAGACTGTAAACGTTTGAAATTAAAAAGTGTAGTAAAATGTATGACTTTACTCAGATATTTGTAGCTGTTCTCTTAAAGCTTCAGTTAGTTTTAATTTTTTTATTTCCTGAAATGTGTCAGTAAACTAAGCTTCTTAATTTGTGACTTCATTTGGAACACAAAACTAGTTTTTTTTCTTTGCTGTTTGATTATCTTCCTCTTTGTTTGGTGGAGCTATGTATGTAGAACAGCACAGTTGGTCAGTTTTAACCCTACACATTTAAAGAATAGCACTAAGTGCAGGGTTGTTCTTTAATCACCCCTTTCATGTGACTGTGAGATGCATCCTTGAACTGTTGGGTACTCAAATATTATTGACTTTTACTTTGCAATAGCTATTACATAAAGGAGGATGAAGTGCATATGGTTACTTATCAGTGCGCAGAGAAGCAATAGCAGCTACACCAGGCTCTGGGTCTAGAATCTAGTTGTAGAATTATAGCTGGAGTTCGACACTGATGATAATGGTCTGGGCTTCAATTCAGCAAAAGTTTAAAAGACAGATGTGTTATAGAAACATTAACATTGGAAAAGCCCTCCAAGATCACCTGGTCCAACCATCCCCCTACCACCAATGTCACCCACTGAACCATGTCCCTAAGCACCATGTCCAACCTTTCCTTGAACGCCCCCGGGGCGGTGACTCCACCACCTCCCTGGGCAACCCGTCCCAGTGCCTGACTGCTCTTTCTGTGAAGAAATGTCTCCTCATTTCCAACCTGAGTCTCCCTTGGCACAGCTCGAGGCCATTCCCTCTAGTTCTATCACTAGTTACCTGTGAGAAGTGGCTGACCCCCAGCTCCCCAGACCTTGCTTCTCCACTCTGCCCCAAGCATGTAGCACTGCGTGGGGTCATTGTGGCCAAAGCACAGGACCCAGCACTTAGCCATGTTGAACCTCATACTATTGGCCTCTGCCCATTGAGACGTCCAGTTCGGGTCCCTCTGCAGGGCCTTCCTACCCTCTGACAGATCCACACTTCCCCCCAACATGGTGTTGTCTGCAAACTTATTGAGGGTGCACTCAATTCCCTCGTCCAAGTCATCAGTAAAGATATTAAAGAGGATGGGCCCCATCACCAGTCCCTGGGGAACACCACTGATGACCCATCACCAGTAGTTTTTCACTCTTCATCACCTCTTTCTGGGCCTGGCCATCCAGCCAGTTTTTAACCTGGCAAAGCATGTACCTGTCCAAGCCATGGGCTGCCAGCTTCTCCAGGAGAATACTGCGGGAGACCGTGTCAAAGGCCTTGCTGAAGTCTAGTAGGCTACATCAACTGCCTTTCCCTCATCTACCAGGCATCTGGTCATAGAAGCAGATGAGGTTGGTCAGGCAGGATTTGCCCTTCATGAACCCACACTGACTGGGCTTGATTCCCTGGTTGTCCCGTGCTGTGTGATTGCATTCAAGATGACCAATTCCATCACCTTTCCTGGTACCGAGGTCAGGCTGACAGGCCTGTAGTTCCCCGGGTCCTCCTTACAACCCTTCTTACAGATGGGCGTCACCTCCAGTCATCTGGGACCTCTCTGGATGACCGTGACTGCTCTCTCAGCACCATCAGGTGGATCCCATCTGGCCTCATGGGCTTGTGACAGTCCCGGTGGAGCAGCAGGTTTCTGTTTCCACCTGAACCTTGGGGCATTTATTCTGCTCCCTGTCCCAGACTTCCAGGTCGGGAGGCTGAGTACCCTGAGGATAAGTGGTCTGACTAGTGCCAGATGCAAAGACAGATGCAAAGAAGGCATTAATAACTTCAGCCTTTTCCTTATCCTCAGCAGTCATGTAACCCACCACATCCAGTAAAGGATGGATATTCTCCTTGGTCCTCCTCTTACTGTTAATATATTTGTAAAAACATTTTTGTTGTGTTTTTACCACAGTGACCAGGTTGAGCTCATACTGGACTTCGGCCTTTCTGACTTTTTCCCTGCATATGCTGGCAACTTCCTTGTACTCTCCCCGAGTTGCCTGTCCCTTCTTTCACCAGACAAAAGCTCTCTTTTTCTTCTGGAGACTCAGCAAAAGTTCCCTGTTCAACCATATTGGTCTTTTTCCCCACCAGCTCATCTTATGGCACACAGGGACACCCTGCTTCAGCATCTTTAAGACTTCTGTCTTGAGGAATATCCAGTCTTGTATGGCCTGAAACTGTGTGTCTCAGTAAATGTTGACTAATACCTCTGTAACAATAATTGTTCTGTAGCATAGAATCAAATGATGTTAGCCACTAGTACATTTTTCTTCTGAGCTACTCCTTTCCAATCCTATTTTTTTTCCTTTGTTTTAAATATTGGGGTATTTTCAGATCACTGTTGTTGATTTTTATTTTATTTTTTAACAACATGACAAATTAATTTCCTGCTGTATTTTCTTTGTGTTATACAAGTTCATTACTTCAATATAGAAAATGGCAATTCCTGTAAAACACTGTAAGACTTGCATGTCTTCATTTTCTTCTCAGTTTAGTCATTTAGTGCTTGGTCTTCATATATATAAATATATATATATATATGTAAATGCAAAGACAAATCTACTAGTGTGTCTAAATATACTCCGAAACTCATAATGTACTTTTCAGCTGTTACTTCTAACTAAATACCACTGCAAGAGGAGGAGCAACTAAAATAATTGTCATTAGTTTGTCACTCTGTCATTTTTAATGAGACAGCGCTCTGCAAAAATTCGCTTGAAGAATGAATCACTTGCTTTATTTCATAAAAGCATGGTTTTCATTATGGGACAGATTGTGAACATTTTCATGTGCTAATTCAGGGATTCATGAGGCTATGACAAACCTTTCCAGATATACTTAGGAAGTGTGCTTAATCCAAAACTACATGGGCAGGAAGGTTGCTTTTTTTCCATGCAAGAGGTCCTGACAAAGTAGAGAAAGCCAAAAGAAAAACATAATTAGTTAAGGGTTTTATATATAAAATTAAAGGAGTAAAGATCTGATGCCTGCTTTGATATATGATGCTATAAAAAATAATGTTGTGGGGGGGTTCTTTAAATCATATGCATGCACCAAACCTTAATTCTACAAGTACTTTCATTTATTTTTTCTCTTAAGCAATGATTTCCATGCTCAAATGAGGAGGTTTCAGAGCCAGATAAAGCTACTGTTTCTCTCTATCTTCTCCTTCCTGAGGAGAAATGACCCAATGTAACAGTCAAATAATGACCAGAGAATAGATTGATTACATCTAGCTTCTTCTCCCACCTAGTTCAGAAATGTTAATGCTGGCCGGCCAGGTGCTCTTTCGTCTGACTTCGATGCCTGCAATTTAAACATCAAACAGTTTTGCTTCTGCTGTATCATCACCAGCTTGCATCCTGTACCATGTATAACAGGACTTTCAAGCCCATCATGTGCTGGGCGGATGAAAAGTGCTACTGTAAGAGCATTGCCGGGGTGGAGAGAAGCCTCTGCATACATTTAGGCTGGATGTGGAAACAATAATCTCTCTCGGTTGGACGTGGCCTCAAAGAAGTAGTGGGAATGTGAATGAAAGACCTGGAACCATTGCCTAAGCAGGCAAAAATACTGGAGCATAGGATCTTTAAGGAGGAGGAAACACACCTGCATCAAAACAGGCACACTTCTGGTCTTTCTGGCTTTGTTTGCGTTAGTCCACTGAGCAGTGCCTGAGCTCATGCTGACACTGAATGCCTGTAGAGGTAACCTTCTAGAAAGACCCCTAAAAATGCTTGCCCTGAGCCTACTGGCTTTCTCTCCATTCGTTCCTGGCCACTGAGTGGAGCCCAGTGGAGCCCACCCACCTTCAGAGACCAAGCACCTGGGCTATGGTGGAGCATGGTCTGCATCCTGTTGGTCTTGGTGCTGGGGGACAATTGCAACAAGGTTCAACTCACTACTGCAAGCATAGCCTCTGCCTTGGGTATCCTGATTTCAGTACCGGCTGCTGTAAAAGATTAGATGAGTGTTGATTAGGCAGAGAAGGGTTAATCAGACCCCCTGACTGATCAGAGTGATCAGAAGATTTGCCCTTAGACACCCATGAATGACATTTCTATTCTCTTTCAAAAAACATTTGCAATAACCCATAACTGTCTGTAATTCCTGTCAATATAAATGTCCAGTTCTTTTTTTGGTCTTGTCCCTGACTTCATTGGTATTATGAGGAAATTAATTTATTAATGTACGTGGGGGGATTATCTTCTTACCGGCTTTAAACATACCACTTTGTAATTTAACTGAACCCTGTGCTACAAAGAAAAATAAAAGAACCTGTTTGTGTTTGTTTGTTTGTTCATTTGTTTGTTTCCTTTTCATCGTGTCCTGCTTATTGGTTTCCTGAGACAACCAAACAATTTCAAACTTTCCACTCGTCACACAGGAGCATTTCTATGCCCCAAGTAGTTGTTTTTGCTGGCTTTCCTTAGAGCTCATTGACCTTCAGCATCCTTGTTCAGGGATGGACGTGTGACATACACAACAAGCATGTAGGTGAATGCACCACCCAGCTGACACATGCGGGTTTTATTTTTCTGTATTGCTTCTCATCCCATTCCTCGTGCATCCTGACATCTTGTTTTTTATTTAATATTTTAATTACAGTTGTATGTTAAGCCAGTATGTGTTTACTGTATTGTCCACATGAGGTTCCAGGTCAATTCCCCTAATTGCCATCATTTAATTTTAGGATTCTGTGAAGTATAGAAGTGGTGATTTGGTTGTTTGTTTTTTTTTTTTTCCTTCTGTTTCCCTCCTCCATTTTCATTTTCGATTGGTCATTTTGTGCAAAGTAACGCTGGAAGAATTTTGTTTTCTACCTAGTACCAGGGAGAAAGTATTCAGAAAAAAAAAATAATCTTGTAGTCCATAGTTTTTTGAAAAATTTTATAAAAGCAATCATGACATTTTCACTTACAATAAAAGCAATCCTGCCATAAAGGACACAATGAAATTTGGTGCTGCATTTCAATAGTTGTCTCCCTGATTTACATGTTGCAAATACTGTAAAAAAAAAAATACTACCTTTATTTCACAGTTTCTCAATTGTCATTGATAAGATTTTTATGCATCTAGTTCTAGTTATCATCATAGTATTCTTGCTAATGTTTTTAAACAAATATTGAAGCAACTCATTTTTCACCAAGTTGCCTAGGAGTCCCCAACACAACGAAGGTAATGAAGTAGTTGAGAGGTGTCAGGCTGACTTAATGAAGTTAGATTACCCATAGGTACGGTAACAACCACACAATTTTGTTGTAGTTAGTGATATTATATTTTAAAAATATATGTTGAAAGTTGATGACTAAAGATTTTTACAAACGGATACTTAGTTATATCCTAAAAATAAATAAAGGAAAATGAAAAATACCCAATTTTCTTGTCTGCTGTTAGTATATAGTCTATAGCTGCTCATCTCTCATATGAGCAATCTCCAGAAACTCTGTTAAAAGGATTTAAGTGCAAACGTGTCCTCGTTCTCCTGTGAATACTTGCAAGACTGGAATATTCATTTCAAGTACTTTTGATATGCACTTTACTGTTAAGTGCATTTTTGGAAAAAAAAAAAAAAAGGAAAAAAAAAAGTTTACCAAAACACATGAAGAGACATCAGAAGAGAACGATAAGTGTAAGAGAAAATACTGAAAACAGTTATTTGGTTCAATTTCACATTTGTATTCTTCAGAGGGCAAAAACACAGCAAGCAATCCGTGACTGAGTTTGGAAGCTGGAAGCTCAAAATGATTAAAATTGTCACTGTCACTGTATCAACTGTAAAAAACCTGCCAGTTCCTGTGCGAAAAGAATTACTGCTGAAAATATACACTCCAGCATCTTGCATTTTTTTCAAGAAAACCTTGTTCTGCTTGACGGAATGGGCTCCCTCACATGCTCCTGCTGCCTGACACACGCTAACTTCTTTGGCACCCAAATTGATTAAAACAAGCCTTAAAAATGATTTTATGTCAGTAAGGGCTTACAGCCATCAGGAACTCTGTGGGTCTTGACTCAAAGTACTGTGGTTCTCCCTCAAAGTACCTCAACTTTATAGGTAACTCCTTCTAGTATCTAATGGATTTGGCGTAGGGGAGATATCCTAAACCTTCATAAACCTTCAGAAGTCTGCAATGGTAAAGAAAGGTCCCAATTTTTTTTTATTTTTCCAAGAATTGTAACAGTATCGTGCATGTTTGTAAAAGATGTCTTGTTTTGGGGGAGAAAAACTCCGTCTAAAGACGAGGGCATCCGCCAGAAATGTCTTTATTTATTTATAATCTTGAAGCCAGCAGTTGGATAGGTGAGGTGTGTAGGGACACGGGATGCGGGGACGCAGTGATTTCGGCAGGGATGTCTTTATTTCACCCAACGCTCCTCCCGGACCCCACAAGGCCCTGGGCGACCTCGCCCCCCCCCTTGCTCGCCACCCCCCGCTCCTCCTCGCCGCGCCGCGCTGTGCGAGCAGGCCCCGCGGCACCACCACCACCACCACCGCCGAGACTACACCTCCCGGCACCCCCCGCGGCACCCCGGCACCCCCGAGCACGGCGGAGCCGCGCGGGGCACGCCGGGAAGCGTAGTCCCCTCCTCCTCCCCCTCCCACGTGAGGCGCGGCGCGGCGCGCTGATTGGCCGCCGAGGGCAGTAAAAGGGCGGGGAGGCGGGGGGGCAGCTTCCGGTGCGCGGCGGCCGGGCCGCTTGTTTGGATGCTGCCGTCACATCATGGCGACGCGCGGAGCCGAGGCGGCGCGGGGAGGCGGCAGCGGCGGCGGCGGAGGGGGGGCAGCAGCAGCAGCGGCGGCGGCAGCAACACGGAGCCGGCGCCACAGCCAGGGCCGGGGCGGCGACGAGGCAGAGGAGGAGGCGGCGGCGGGCGGCAGCGCTGAGGTGAGGGCAGCGCGGAGCCGAGCCGCGGCCGGCGGTGGTGAGGGGGGAGGCGGGGCCTGCCCCGGGCACGCGGCGGCCGTTGGGGGCCGTTGGGGGCGCGAGGCGGCCGTTGGGGGCACGTGGCGGGGAGGGGGGGGGAGGGAGCTGTGAGGGAGCCGGGCTCAGGCCGGGCAGGCAGCGCTGCCCCCCCGCGCGGCGTTTAACGGGTTTTAACGGTTTTTAACGTGTTTTTTTTTTCTTTCTCTACGCCGGGGTTCGGGGCTCCTGCTGAAAGGGCTGCGGGGCCGGCCCGGGAGCTGCTTCTGGGGGTGGAGGGGGGAGGAAGTGAAACGTCGCTGCGGGAAGTGGAGCCGCGCCGCGCGCTCCTGGCCAGCACCTGTCCCGGCCCGGCCGCTCGCCCCTAGCAGCGCTGCTGCGGCCCCGCGGTGCGCTGCAAGTTTCCGCCTGAGCCCGGGGTTCTTTCCGGGAGGTTTTTGGCAGAACGGCAGGAAGCGTTTTGGGGTGTTCGCTGGTAAAACAGCGCTTTCGGAGCGCTGGAGGGGAAGGTACAAACCCAGCATCTTCTTTCCTTGGGGTCATTTGAGGTAAATTAAAAAAAAAAAACACACTCTTTAAAAGCAGGAGTCTTCTGTGTTGCAAGGCCATGAGAAAGTGCAAGTACAGAAATTCTACACAAACTAAAAAAAAAAAAGACCAAGGTAGTAGCCATATGAAAATACAAAAGGTCTGAACCGCTGTTGAAGACTCGAGTATGAAGCCAACAGTATTAATAACACAATGCTTCTAACTTTTCTAAGCATGCAGTATGGGCTTTCAAGTGAGTTGTTTCTCAATCTTCCTTCAGCTGTGTTGGGACACCTAGCCTTGCAATGCCTTGGGACTAACGCTGAGCAACGCCTCAGTCCGGTCTTTTGAAAGCAGATAAAGGAGCACGCAGAACATCACTTTAAATGCGATGGCAGAACGGGGTGGAATACTTGTGGGACCAGAAGGTTGTTTCAAACAGCTAGGATCTCAGATCTTTGGGGAAGCCACCTCAAAAGGCCTTGGGTTTTCAGAAAGGTATAATTAGGCTGCACGGTTGGTTAGGTCGGTGAGCACACTATGTGGAAGTATTGCATGAAGAAATAAGCTTAATAAACTGGTCATGTGGTCACAAGCACCTGAATTGCTGTTGTTACACCAGTGGACGAAGGTACACCTGCCATAAAATGGAAACTCAAATTTTATGGCATCCCAAAATTCTAATTTTTATGAAGGAGGTGGATAAAATTGGAACCCACAATGACTTTAAGCTGTTTTTTAATCATAATAGTTATATTAAAAATATTTTTGAGTATCTACACAAAGGGAAAAATACATTACATACAGCTTCTTTAGAACCAAGTGTTCCTCTGTTAGCAGACAAAAATAAATTGGTGGGATGCAGGAAGCCTAAAATTTGTTCCAGTCCATAAACAAACTAAGATAAAGATGACATGTGATACGTTTGTTCTTTCTAAAGCTTCTAGGATTTTTTTTTATGTATAAACAGTTCTGAAGGTGAAGGCTAAACAAGCAGCTTTACAGCATAAATCAACCACTACTATAGGGGGTGTAGGAAATGCTTTTGATAGATTAATATTTTTAAGGGTAATTTAGGAGAAATTGCAAGTTGGAGTAGCTACTAATTATCTTTTATTAAGAGGCACAGAGAGGTACCTCATTTTCAGGTGGAGAGAAGATTGAGAATGTGTATGTGCACAGTGAGTGTATTGCTTGTGTGGAAAGTGTAAAGTCTAGGCACTTCAGTACACATCATACCAACACTGTGCACAGTGTAGTTTTAGATAGAACTTTTTGTTAGAGACTTTTTTGGGTAGTAAACAAAAAAAAATGTGACTGGCTCGCCATGGTATGTAGGATAGACTGCAGAGGTGTTCCTGTATAGTGCATGTTGCTGGGGCAGTACTGCTTGATGTAGAAGAACGTTGGATTAAGCTCCTGTGATCATGGGCAGTTTCATAAATAGGGTGCCTGTCTTTGTGCTCTCATCTCTTAGGCATGAAGTATGGTAGAGTTGTTCTGAGGTGCACCTTTTTGATCAAGGTATGAGTTGAGAGAACAGAGCAGACTACTGACCTAAAACTTCAGGGTGAGCAGGAGTGATGTTACCAGTAATTTTCCTACAGGCATCCTCAAACCATTTGGTCTGTAACTCTGAAAGAGATTAAAGGTGACGGGCTTATGCAGAAATGTCAGTGTCTTGTAACAGCTGGATTCGCTGCTAGGTATGTAGCAGGCATCTTACTTCTTAATGGTTGAATTCTAAGTTTTGGTAAGTAACTCTTGTGATCTTGTGCTACAAAGTACCACATGGTGCAAAATGTTCTGGGTTGAGTCACCATCCCTGGAGGTCTTTAAAAGACGTTTAGATGTAGAGCTCAGTGATGTGGTTTGGTGGAGGGCTTGTTAGTGTTAGGTCAGAGGTTGGAGTCGGTGACCTTGGAGGTCTCTTCCAACCTAGATGATAGTGTTATGTCCCTTAGTGAAAGTCTTTCTAGGTATGGTATCTAATTGTGGTCTGACAAATTTTAAGCCACACATTGCTAGATCTGTCTGGAAGCTGAGAGATCGTGGCAGCAGCTGAAAAAGGTAGCAGCGATTTCAGTAGATAGTCTTTGGTGGAGTGATTTTATTGTGTTTTTATTCAGTCAGTACTGAATCAGCACTGTTATACAATGTGCTGTTGGAAGTGCTCTGTTCTGGCTGGAATGTTAAATGAGAAGTTCACTTGTTTGACTAGCATGTGTTTGAGGTGGGAAAATAGAAGGTAATATTTTGGGTTGTTCTGTCTGTCTCAGTAGGGGGGCGATTTCAGTGGTACTGGTGTAGTGCAGTGTAACATTTTCATTGTGGCATTTATTATTGTTATGCTTCAACTTGAAGACTGATAAATCAAATCTGAAATTATCTAGTGCTTTAAGAATATGCTTTTAATATCTGAAGTGACAGCTCAGAACACTAATGCAGAAAATTCTTTGTTAATCATTATCAGGAGGTCATCTAGCTATTACTGTTTGTGGCCCCTGTCAGGCAATAACAGACTTGTCAGTGCTTAAAATAAAGGCTCTCCAATCTAGGTTAAACACATTTGAGTTTTAATATGTTGTCCCACTGCCTGTCAGTCCTGCCAGGATGTATGGGTGACAACTTGAGGGAATTGAACTATTTTTTGTTATTTGTGTATGTAATCAGGTTGTTTTAGCTGCTGGTAGAACCTTTTCTCTAACTACAGTATTCTAGCCTGTGGTCACCAATTTCTCATATTTAAGACAGGAAAATTGGATCATATAGCAAAAACTGTATGCTGCCACATTGTGCTTTAGTTTTGGAGGGAACAGGCTTGCATGCCAGTAAGCTTAGATTTGCTCCGTATTCATTGGAAAGCTGTGAAACCAAAAGAAGGATGAGAAGTTCTATAAAAGTTCTCTCCTTTTTTTCTCCCCTATTGCTGCTACTTTCAAATATATTTGAAATGTGCAAGGCACATGTACACAAACCTTGGTTATCAATTCAGTAAGCTGATGGGTGACTTCTCCATTCTCTGCCCAACTTTGGAGGATGAGTCTGATCTGAAAATCCATGTGGGTTTTTTGACCGAGGAATTGAGAAATAATGGGGTTGAGAAATGAGTATTGCCAGTAAGGAATCAGACTCGCACAAAAAGCGCTGCCAAATTACCAAGGTGGTGGTGTTCACTCGGGGAAAGTTCCAGGTGCTCAGGAATGCACATCTTAATTGCTGGCTCTGAAATAACAGGTATTTAAGATATGCTGACAGTTTGCCAGTAGGGGTGGGCATTTCTAAGTCACTGATCCCATCTGTGCCCCTGCCAGTTGCCCGTTTTTCCCCAGAAAGGGCAGACTTTCTGCAGATGAAAATAGCTGCTGAAAATCTTGGGGTTGCCTAAATTTGAAGCGATGCTTCTTGTGCGCGTCTTCTTGCTGACAGTGCTCCAGATCTGCAGTGGTCTGTGTTACCTACGCACCTGTGGTTAGGATAAGGTATTTTTGGCTTGGTTCCTTGCGCTCTGGCTGTGATCAAACTGCCTTTTTTTAGTCTCTCTCGTGTCTTGGCATCTCTCCAACCATCGTGCTAGCTCTGCTGTTGGGTTGGCAGAATTGCCTATTGCTGTGCAGTGAACTGGGCTGAGGTGCTGCTCTGGCTACAAAATTTGTTAGGACAAGTTGTGTGAACGTTGGTGCCAGCACAAGGGAGAGGTGATGTGGGGCAGGGGGATGAGAAACAACAGCAGGAGCACTGCTCCTGTTCAGCCTGCAACCACAACTGGTCAGGCCTCCTCAGCTGCACTTCCCAGCAATTTTGTCCTTGATTTGCAGAGAGAAAACCTTGAGTCTGCTTAGGGATTTCAGAAAGTCCCAAACCAGAAGCTTGGAGCTTAGGGCAGGCTTTCCCTACCTTTCACGAGGCTTCTCAGGCACAAGAACCTGAATCAGAAGCTTCTGTCCTATGTAACAGAAAAAACTGCAAGTGTTGATGTGTTGGTTCTGCAGCTCTACCTGGGGGTCATCTTGTGCTCAGTTGCCTCTGATCTTTCTGGTCTCTTCGATCTAATGTGAGCCCTGCATTTCTCAGTATTCAGCTTCTGCAAGAATTGTGTTTTGTAGAGAAGATCCATGCCATGATTTCAACCTTTGGTATGTACAGAAAGTTGAAATGAGCAATATAGTTTTCTCTTGTCCTGTTTTGGGAAGAAGCTCTTGGTTGATAAACTTGGAGCAGTGAGCCTTTCCAATGGAAACCTCACAGCTTAAGGCAATCTAAGGAAAAATTACGAATTTTACAGCTTGAAGAGGAAACTGTTATGTGTTGGGACTGATCATTTGTTGCAACAGTTCTCTTACTGCATTACCTTCAGAGCCATTCATCAAGTACATGGTCTGGCATGATTGCAGAAAGATAAAAACTGCAGTGGGTTTGTTTGTCCATGAAGGAGATGCATCATTTCAACACTTACAAAGAGCAGTGTGAAGTAAAAAACTTCTTTGATAAGTGAAAACTTGTTCCTTAATGTCTGCGTAGATTATTTGCATTACAAAGCTCACTGTCCTTCCTGAAAGGTGTTGCGTTAATTCCACCTTCAGGAGAACGAATCTGCCTTGAGCTAAGCTCTAAAGCTGGGGACTTGCTTTGAGCATAGGGAGTAACTAAGCTCTTGCGAATATTTTTAACAATATTAATGCATGTTTGTGTAATGATTTTAAACAGCTCTACTAGGGAGTTGAACTGTTGCTCAAAATATTGTTATTGTTGGCTGCGTTCCTTTGATGTTCGCTAATTTCTTTTCAAGAGGAAAATGGTCCATCTGTGCAGAATATACAGCCCAATATAAACTCCTGCTTTTACAAATTAGCACATTTTTAATAGTGAAATATCTGAATTGCTTTATGTATAAACAGCATCACTCAGCATACAAACAAGCCCTGTTTATATAACTACTTGGGCTGTAACTTTTTAAGGAAATTTACTTTCACTTCACTGAATAAATCAATGAGAATGATCACTTTGGCAGTAAAGTGACTTCAACTCTGCTTATCATACTTCAGCTATGTATGCACTTTGTAAAGTAGGATTGCAAACAGACAGCAAAAAATACCTGGTCGCCTCAAAGTATTATCCTGAGTCCTGACTCATGTATTTTTAAAAAATAAATAAAACTCTGAAATTATTCTAGAGATTAAGAATGCTGTTCTTATGATTGAGGAAGGATTCTGGTGTTACTTTATAAGTTTTATGGAGATACCAGCATGTATTCCGCTCCCAAATATGGATGTATCACTGTAATATTAAAACAACAGGTGATGTTTAGCTTTTTGGTTAAATAATTAAGCGTTTCTGTATTTAAGAAATCTCCCAAGACAATTCTGTTTAATTGGGCAGAAGTAATGTATTGTGTTTAAAAAAAAAAAATACTACAAAACATAGGTAGTAGACCTCCAGATCTGAAGCCAGCTAATAATCATGCTTTTCTGGGATGATTTAATGGAATTTAATTGTAATATTTTGAGAATAGGTGTCTTCCTGGTCTTGTTTACCACTCTTGTGAAACAGTTTTTCTCCAAATGTAAATTGACAGTCATGTTTGGCATTCTGGTTGAAGTAGTTTGAGCTCTTATCCTTGTATGATATTGAAACAGTATATTGCTATGGGTTTCTTTAGATTTCCTAGCACGATATGTTTTTCACTTTTTCTTCTGGTTTGCCTCCTAAACTATCTTATAACCAAAGTTTTTCAGTTCTCTGAAACTAGTATGTAATAAAGCTGTCCTTAATCATAACGTGTACTTGTTTAAAATTGTAGATCCTATTTTTCATTTTACAGTACATAGCATTTCCTATATTTAGTGTTGATTTTGAGAGAGAATGATTTTAAAACTGTGATGGAGGAACATTTTTGTCTAAAATTGGGTGATTTAAGAACTGAGATGAAATCAAATCAGTTTCAGAGCCTAAAGAGCAGATTTCCATGTGAAATTTTAATTTCTAATATGTAAATATTTTTGCAGTGACAAGGTATTGAAATTGTTATGTAATAGAAATTAATATTTTGGGCTCTTGTGTGTTGCTTTCTTCATCGCTTTTTAGGCTTACGCACTTTGCATTTATTTATATACCTGTCCTGACAACAGTGAGCATCATCTTGATCAGCATGCATAAAAGTGGAATTGTACTTTTTTTCCATCCTAAAGAAGGATGGAAGTTTTTCATTTTCAATGCGGTTGTTTCATGTCTGCTTTTTCCTTTCCCTCCTGAAGTTGGTTATTGGTGCAATGGAAGAAGCTGGATCTCAGGAGATGGGGATGAATAACCAGGATCAGCTGGTGAACAGCAAATGCAATGAATCGTCTGATGCAGCATTGCAGCATATGGAGTCCAACTGTGATGGCCTGGAAAATGCGGGCACACTGGAAGAAGCTGAGTACATCACAAAGAACAGAAAGCTCCTGGGGTCCTCGTGCTGCTCTCAGGAGTCTCGTGAGGAGACTCCTGGGAGAGAAGAAGCCCGGACTGATCCACCTGACGGCCAACAAGATCCAGAGAGTGAAAAACACAAAGAGAAAACATTAGGTGTGTTCTTCTTGGCATTCTGACTCTCAAAATTTAAATGGCTTTAATTTCAAAGACAGGCTTTAATATTTTCATAAAATAGCTATGCATTTTCTCTTACGTCTCACATTTATTTTGTAGCCAAAACTTCTCAGAATATTCTGTTAAAGATGACAAAATATGTACTTTTTGCTGAGGGAAACTCAGTTCTTAATACATATCATAGAATCCTTCTGCTGGTAATGCTATTCTTATAGCAGCTTTAAAAAAAAAACAGGTCAGTACTAATAAGCTTTTTTAACTTTGTTGGGTTCATTGTTAAATTTGTGATTGTGGTGTTCAGTACTGATATTTAAATTCTAAAAGGTATGTTTTAAAGCACTTGTGTGAATATCTTTTGTTATCTTTAAATATCTTCTTATCTTTTTGTTAACTTTTTGAATATCTTTGTTTCAAGTTTTTCTTTCCTATTATAAATCATAAAAATGTTACTGTGGTTTTAAGGTTAAAGTAACTTCTGCTATCCAAGATGTGTAATGGCATATAGCCAAAACAAATGGTTCCTATTGTGATGACTTCCCTTCCCATTTGTCACTTGTTAGATATTATGCAGCTATCAAACCAGAGAACAACTTAGAAGCACGAGAAATTAGTGATTTATGTTTGCTTTCTAAAGGCAGGGTGGCTTTTCTGATATTTTTTTCTCAGTATGGTTGTCTTCCTTTCTTTTCATAGGAAAAGAAGTGCTATTATTAATGCAAGCCTTGAACACGCTTTCTACTCCAGAGGAAAAGCTGGCAGCTTTGTGCAAAAAGTATGCTGATCTGGTAAGTAATTTATAAAGATAGCAAGAGTTATTCATGTGTTAATACTAACAGTGGAATGCAAGAACTTTTGATACGGGACAGTTAACATTTCTGAATGTTTCACAGTGTTGGTAGGAAAATTAAAATGAACACACAGACTTATTACAAATATTGCTTCAGCCAAACTTGTGTGTAGTCTTTTCATGTCTACATGACTGCCTAAATCTAAAGAAAAATTGGATTATGATACCTTTTTGTTAACCTAGTACTGAAGCACAACATTAGGATTAACAGAAAAGCTAAGTTTCTTTTGAAAGTAAATGTTTTCGTAGCTCCTGTCTGTTGACAGTCCTTCTGTGCTAGCATTTTATAACTTCTGTGCTTTAGGGTAATGGGAAAGAACATACTGTGTTTTGTTTTTTTTTGACAAAAATCAGTTAATCGCTTAACTCTTCAGTGATTGGGGATGGAGTTGGAAAGATGTAGTTTTAATCTTCCTTTGTGATTTGCAGTCATACAAAGGAATGCATTAGAAAAGTATGTATTTCTTCAGCAACAGACCAAAAAGGCAAAACATGAGCAGATCATGGAGTGCATTCCCACCACAATGTAGCAGAAAAAACAATATATTCTCTAAATTGGTGGCAAAATTGGCTCATAAGTTTCAGTATGTGTCTGTAAATGAAAATGCTTCATTTGTTCATCTTGAGACAGGGGCAGACAAGAATGGAAATACTGTGTGTGTTTTCCCACCATATTTAGATATAAAATGAAAGCAAAAGTAAATAGATAACTGAATAGCTTGAAAAAGCCAAGGATTGCCTTCTCTTGTTGTCAGGTATGTCACATTTGGGAATGTTTCTAAAAAAAATGGCATAATGGCTGTGCAGGATGGCCTAAATCTTTTGAAATTAATTTTTCTTTTGAGATTAGTGATGTTTCTAGAGCTTAGAGAAAGAGCTAGTACCTAGTCTCTCTAGTCACACAGCCAGTAATAACTATTTAGCTTAGTTTTGTTTTTGCAGCTCTGGAGTCCTCCTTGGAGGTCTGTTGATATTTTTTGCTTTGTTTTCTTGCTCGCACATGCATGCTCTTGTTCACATGAATTTCCTTTGAAACCAACAGCTTCTCTAAGAAACCTCTTTCATATAAATGAGAAACAATAGTTCCATACTGCAACTCAGTGATGGGAAGCCCACAAAAATGATACTGTGAGAGAAAATGCAGTAAATGAGTTAGATCTTATGAACAATTGCTTGTGCATGTGGTGCCTTTTCAGGCAGCTCCCATGTCAAGTCAGTGATGAAGATGGTGGCCTACATGACGAGCTAGGTTAGGGTGAGTTCCTTAATTCTGCAGAAAGAAAGCAGTCTGCTCCATCTTCACTTTTTTGATTTATGTTGTTGCCAGAAAGACTTCAAACCAGTTGAACTGCCACACTAAATAAATAGTAATTTCCTTCCAGAAATTCGGCGATCAGGAGAGACCTGTTCACATTTTGATTTTTTTTTCCCCTTCCAGTAGAGGATCCATAGTCTGCTGGTCTGTTGTTAGAATTATAATCCTAGAAAACCAGTTGTTCTCCCTGTGATGCTCAGAACTGCTGGGAAGTTGGGTGGGAGTTCATGCAGGAATAAGAGTAGCTTAGTTTTAGTACTTGGAGGTACTCTGTTCCCCTTAGGTTCAGTTTGATCTGGTTATGCTCCTCATAGGATGCATTCTTTTCTCCATGGTTATGGTGGTGAACCACTGGCATAGGTGTCAAATTTAATGCCAGCAGAGGTTTGAACTGTTTATGACAGTGCACCTACAATGCTTGTTTTCTTTTTTTAAAGATTCATCATCTTTAAAGCTCACTGTCAGGTTTTTCAGTGGTGTCTCATGAAAAGGACTGTACAATAAAGGTAGGAATGCCACTCTCCTGGCAAAAGATCTTCCACAATTTTTTTTCCTAGTTTGGAATCTATCAGGAGATCAATTTGTGATGCAGGAAGGTTTGCATCCTTGGTGATATGTCTCCCACTGGCATACTTTTACAGGCCTGACGTTTCATAGGTATGCAGACAGCACAGCCACTTGAAGTGTTTTTTCTGGCCACCCAAGACAAGGGCTTTTCATGTTTGGATATCAGAATGTTTCCTTAAGGTTCCTTTACTCCAAACCAGATGAGATACAAATTTGATCTGCTGTTGTTGAGGAGGTCCTTAACTTTATTCTTCTGTGCTTTAGCGTTATTTTGAGCTCTTTCAGAAAACCATCATTGTGTTCCTGGTTGCCAGCCTTCTTTTCCTGTGGTGTCCCAAGGCTGAGGCATTGTCTAATAAGGAGCAGTACTACACTTACCGTTGTTACCACCTGTACAATAGATCAGACTCTAATGTGGTTTCTTGGGGAGCCCAAAAATCAAATGCAGTGGAACACATTCGCAACTAGGTATTATTGCAAGAAATTCCTCAATTCACCGGATGTTCATACATTAGATTTTGAAGTCTGCACTGATATGAAGTTTAGCACTATCGACTACCATCTAAATTGTCTAATGGAAATGGATTCGGTATTTTATTGCGAATGGTTGAGACTGCAGATTTCTTAAGCCACCGTTAAGCCTGGGCTGTGCAGCTTTAATAATATTTGACATGATTTGTGTCAGGGCTGCTGGTTGTATCTGTTCCTTTCTGAAGTAACTTACCATTTTATGAACTCGTTGAGCCTACTGCGCCCTTCAGTAGGAGCTCCTGCCGATAAGAAATCTGCACAGTTTTGTGGGGTTTTCTTTTTGACAGTAAAGAGAGCTGCTGGATAAATGATTTTGTGTAACATATAAATAAGAGTGGAAACAATTGTGACTTGCTGAAATGCCAGTCTCAGTTGGCTTTTGTCTGCCCCATCCTCCTTTCTCAGGCCTAGTCCTACCCCTGTAGCTGAATTCAAGCTGAAAGCCCATGGTCAACAGGTCTGCGGTCCCTGTCCTCAGTGACAAATATTTGTCATGTTGGAATGTGTATATTTTCTTCTGCTATACTTACATACTTAGAATTGTATGGAAGATGATGGGAGTTTCTTTAAAGATCAGTGTAGGGGGTCAAATAATGAAATTGTTTGATTTCTTTGTTTTCCTTTGTTTTCGTCTGAAATGTTTAAATGCTTGTTCGGCCTGCTTGTGTAGATGCATAAAGATAATTTGGACTATATTTATTTCATAAATATACTCTCTAATGTTAGTTGGAGGAGAGCCGGAATGTTCAAAAGCAGATGAAGATACTGCAGAAAAAGCAAGCACAAGTTGTGAAGGAGAAAGTCCACTTGCAGAGTGAGCACAGCAAGGCCATTTTGGCACGCAGCAAACTGGAATCTCTCTGTCGGGAGCTTCAGCGTCATAACAAGACTTTAAAGGTTAGTTTATTGACATAAATCACAGTGCTGGGGGAGGTGGTTCGAATTCCTGGTTATTGATTATTGCTTAAAATCAGGGCTTCATTTATTATTGTGTCCCATGTCTGTGTTACTGAAATCTTTAGATAGCAACGTATGGTGTAAGTGTACCTGATTTTTTAAGGTAAAGAACATGGGGATACTTAAGTGAGCTATAACTTTTTCCTCAGACTGGTTCATAGATCGTGTTACTTGCTGTGTGTGGTCTTGCCATATTTATTTCTGGGAACAGTAATGATGACTGCTGGAAAAATAGCACAAGTGAAATAACAGCAGCATGAAATGGCAGTGTATCAAAAAAGGCTTATTTGTGTTAGAATGCAGTTGCTGGGAGTGAGATGGAAGAGCCATGAGATTCTTATCTGTAATTAGTGTAGGAAAGTATGTTATAGTATCAATTCTGGTTTTAACATCTGGGTAATTCTCCCTTACATAGGCAATCACGTAGTATCTTAAAACACCAGTGGAATTGGTAATAACAAAATTCTCTAAAAGTTTTGGAACTTTTAGATTCTTTGTTCCATGTACTTTATGTAGGTTAGATCAGTACGATGTTACAGTTGTGGCTTACATTAACTCTAGCATTTTAGAACTTTAAACCCTACACAAATAGGAAAAAGGTACCTGGTCTGTCTTGAACACCATTACTTTCTCATACTGCCTAATAAAAGGAAGAAAACATGCAGCAAGCGCGTGAAGAAGAGGAGAGGCGAAAAGAAGCAACTGCACACTTCCAGATTACACTGAATGAAATTCAGGCTCAACTGGAACAGCATGATATAAATAATGCCAAGCTCCGTCAGGAAAATATTGAACTTGGGGAAAAACTGAAGAAGCTCATTGAGCAGTACGCGTTGCGGGAAGAGGTACCTGATTTATGCTTCTGATGGGAGTCTGTTAGTTCCTTGACTATAAGATCAGATAATTATTTAAAAGGGAGAAAAAAAAACTAGTACTTGTTTATCTCATATGTGATCTAAAATGTTCCTCGTTTTTGGCTACCTTGAAAAATTATGCAGTTGTTTGGCCTTTTGTTTTCATGGTTTTGCATCCCTATATTTAAGATGCATTGAAAAAATCTTTTACAGTGAAAGTGGTCAAATAAATAAGTTGTCCAGAGGCAACTTGTGGAATCCTTGTCATTGGAAGTATTCAGAACACAATTGTGCAAGGTGTGAACAACCTGATTGCTTTGAAGTTGACCCTGCTTTCAGTGGGCATTTGGACTAAATTACTTCCAAAGGTTATTTCCAACACGCATATGCATTAATACTTGCAGTTCTTCTAAAGTATAATTTCACTGTATAACATGAGGATATAAATCGTTCTCATTTTAGTTCATCAAGATTTTGTTTTTGTTTGAGCTGCTTTGTAGCTCTTGTTGGTATTCAAGCATCGTAAGCTATCATGCTTTCAGAATATATATGGAGTGGTATTAGGGAAATAACTATTTTAGGGCTGAGCAAGCTTTTAATAGTGTGGGAGCTAGCCAGTCTAAGTAAAAGTAGCGTGGAAACTCAGGGCTGGCCTGTCTTGTCAGAGAGAACCAAGTCTTGAGGTGTTCTACAGTTTGTGGGAGGAAAAAAACTAACAGCATTGCTAGGTGGCATAGGAGGTTTGGAATATGACTGCTGTTTTTTTTATCTGGATTAGTGAGAAAGGTCACTATACTATGGTTCTCCACCTTTTGTGATCATGGAATACTTATATATACAATGAGATAATTTTGGGAAAAGAAAATGTAGGAAGTTGCCTTGTGTTACTTTATGTATGGAAGTCAGACTGCATGCTTGTTAATTGATTTGCGGAATATCATGAGCCAAATGATTTGTGAACTTCTCTTGTTTGGAGTTTTTTTTATAATTTATGAAGACGAGGTTTTACGAGTAACATTCAAAGTACTTAATGGGTTAGAGGTAGATCCACTAGCTTAAAGAGAAAGCATGCAGGCTACTTGTTACAGGATTTCTGAAAATGCCTAGTGTGAAGTGACATACAGCATACAGTATTCTAAAAATTTAATAAAATATGCTTCTAACCAAGGTTTCCATTAAAGACAAAAAAGTGTAGTTATAGTAGAGAAATAAGTGTGTAAAAGTCTTTTACTGTTTTTCTTTTTGCATGAAACTTCTCAAGAATGTGTTCCCCACCCCCTACACAAAATCTTACCTTAACTGACCTGTGCATGGTTTATCTTTAACCCATACATTTTTTTTCTTTAGCATATTGATAAAGTGTTCAAACATAAAGAACTGCAGCAGCAACTTGTGGATGCCAAACTGCAACAAACTACCCAACTTATTAAAGAAGCAGAAGAAAAACATCAGCGAGAAAGGGAGTTTGTAAGTGAATTCTATGCATGTTAAAAGAAACAACAACCTGCTGAAGCACGCTTGTCACGATTTAAAATAAATACAACAGACAGCAAACTAAGGGGAGTGTATTTTTAAAGTTAGCATAATTTTTCAACATCAAGACTGAGATGTAAGCTTTGCATGAATGATGTGTACAGTATTTGTGTCCATATACACAGGCAAATAGTGTTACTGTTTGCATTTACTCAGCAAATGTGCTGGATATCATTTGGAGTTTTTTTTAGATTGGGAGAAGTGTTGAGGTTAAACACCAAAGGTACTTTCTTGCTATTGTGTGGTTGTAACTTCTGGTGTTATGCTATAGGAAGTAACAAAATAAACTGTAGGCTCACAGGATAAAGCATATGATATGCTTTTCTGAACTGCCTGTCCCCAAAACTGTCTGTTTTATTTGTGTGTTGATAATCAGCAGTTTACTTGCAGTTTTTCAAGAAATCCGTTCTTAATGGAGCTGTAATTTACAGGAAAAGCAAGACTTCTTGCCTAGATAATCTCAAAATGATAATCCGGTATTGGACTAGAACATAGTGTTAAGTTACTTAAGTTGTTCAAAAAATTTTGGAATCCTAAGCTGATGAACATTCAAAGATGTATCTACAAAATGGTCACAAATTGGATTGAACCAATCTATAAAGGTAATATTAATGACTGGAGAAACTGAGGTCGAAAACAAATTACAAGAGTTATAAAACATTTACAAATTACATATAGATCATTCATGATCTAATTGTATAATTTTAGTAGTTCGAAGTTGATACCAAAATAGAAACATAATTGAATCACATACCAACTAAAAAAAGTCTCAGTAAAATTGTCTGTATGTCAGCACATGCTTTAAATAGTATATATCAAAGTATAGTGTAGTAATAATCTCAAAAAAGTCATGTGAGAAAAATGTGGTTTGAATGGCCTGTTGGTGATGTTAACTTTTGTTCACTTTTTATCATAGATTAAGTTTTTATGCTATTCTTAGTAGTATTTTCTCTTTGTTTTCTAGCTTCTAAAAGAAGCTACTGAGTCCAGACACAAGTGTGAACAGATGAAGCAACAGGAAGCTCAGCTCAAGCAGCAGGTACTTTTTGAAACAGAATGCTCTTCAATAAGTTTTTCCTGAATGAAAATGTGGCTAGTGAAATGTAAAGCAACTTGTGAAAAAACTGCACGTTATCATTCATTGGATACACCAAGTACTTGTCACAAGAAACGTTTAATTTAATTAAATCTTAAATTTATTTTTTGTTTCATACATACACTCCTCAGTAGTGTTGTATGAAACATAAGTAGACTTGACATTTAGTAGTTGCTATTTAAGACCTCTGGAGAGTTCTATTAATTGGAAGGTGCTAAGGTCTGAACTTTTGGGTAGACCTGTGTGGTGTCAAGAGTTGGACTTGATGATCCTTAAGGGTCCCTTCCAACTCAGGATATTCTATGATTCTAAACATTGAATTGCTAGAGTTGCTATCCTTTTAAATTAACAGCAATAATATTAGAAAGCATATTGGTCCTTTATGCTTTTTTCCCATTCCTTGCCTGCTTTGAAACTGTTCTCTCTTTCAAAGGTATTTTATCCTCTTTATAGCTGTTCAGGACCAGAGAGACCTTTGCACCTCTTTCTGTAAAGAGTTGGGTGTGATTTTAAATGTGTAGGTTTTAAAATTTGTTCCTTACTATTTCCATCCCATCCTTTTGTACATGAATAGGAGAAAGAATTGTTTTGTTTATTCTTGTAGTTACTGAGATTTTTGTAACCTAAACTGAAATGTCCACAAAAAAAAAACAGACTGTCTTCAAATTATTTTCTCGCTGTAAATGCTACAGCCAAATCCTCTCTGAGTGGAGAGATGGTCTCCAGTTTTTGTGCTGTTCTGGATCACCTGCAGTCATTGGCTACATGTGAGCTCAGCACATAAGGCAAAGGGAAATGGTAGGTTAAGCTAACATTGTAACATTTGAGAAGCAGCAGCTATTACTTTCACTGTATGCTGCTTATTGCTTCAGTTTTGAGTTTTGTATTAAGTCTTCTTGAAAGCTATTTTGTGCTCTTTTTTCATACTTAACTCTACCTAATTAAACTCTACCTAATTATTTTCCCAGCTTTCCAGTCACATTTGAAGTGTACGTGTATACTTAAGAGTAGGTGTACATGCACATCTTCACTAAAATTGGACTTACTAATGTCCAGATTCCTCCAAATACTTTTTTTGCTGTTTGTCCAAAAACATTTTATACCACATGTAGTCTTTTTTGTTTTATCTTCAAATTAGTTACCTTCTGTTGAATATCCCAATGCCTTTTTTTTTTTGTAACAATGGGTGTATCTGTGCTTTCCTGTGGCCAGCAGGTTTTGTTTTTTTTAATTTAGGTGGAAGTTCAGTCACAGTAATGGCAGAGAGTCATAATCTGACAGCTAACTTTTTTTATGAAAACTTTTCTTATGAAATTTCATATTTTTTTAGAGTAAAATGCAGTATCTGTGTTCTGAATTGTCCTACAACCCTTGATGTAAGCACTGAAAGAACTGATTACTTTTTGAGTTTGGGTGAAAAGTTCCTAGTAAATTGTATTGGTGTTTCAAACTCTTCTGTATTCTCAGAACATTGTATTACACACTGATAATAAAGCAAAAACATAAAAATAATTTATAAGACTTTTTATGGAAAATGATGCTAAATACATTTTGCTGTTCTGATGACTAACCTTGTGGTGCAGGGCAAGAAACTTTTCTGTAACTGAATATTAATACTCTTTGTTCATTAAAAATAGGGCTTTTCAATGTTGAATGTATTCTTTGTTGATACTCACTTCCCATAATTTTTGCTCACTAGCTGAGTTTTGTATGTTGTGAATGTATATTTTGAATTCTGTGTTTGATGCTTACTTTGTCCCAGCCCTGGTTGTTAGTTTTGGCTGGTTAAGGTGGAAAAATGGATCTTCTAAGCTTAATTTCTCATTTTCTTGTGCTCAGTTTCCTCTGTATTGAAGTCCTCTTTTTTTTTTTTCAGTGGGGAGGCAAAAATGGTAGTGATGACTAAATACAGTGACTTCCAACATTTTTATTAATAATTACATCCTTTTTTTTTTTTTAGAACGTATTACTGTTCTATCAAAACAGGTCACTCTCCTTTCATATATAATTTGAATAGTGTGTTTTCAGTCAAGCTCTGCACACTCCTCAGATTAAAATTGTGGGGTAGTATGGAAAAGATTAAAAGTAGTTCATCTTCTATATTGTTTCATTTTTTCGTGTACCTGAACAGATTTCTGTATTCATGTACAGCTGTTCAAATTAACGTTCCTGCTCTTTTACCAACAGCTTTCTCTTTACATGGATAAATTTGAGGAATTCCAGACTACCATGGCAAAAAGCAATGAACTCTTTACAACCTTCAGGCAAGAAATGGAGAAGGTACTTTTAGGATTACTTAGAGCACCATTTTGTTTATATATATATGTATGTTATATATATTTAAAAATGCATGCTGTTAGTAGGATGCATTTTGTATCTTACAATAGTGTTCACTCTCTGAAAACATGTGTTACGTTAACACTTCTTTTGGATCTTGAGATAGGAAATAAGGATTTGTCATATTGTGGAAGAGAAGTACTTTTTTTATTTGACATACCTAAATCCTGTTGTCAGTGTTTTATCAATGGCATGTAACAGGTTTGATTCTCTTCTGTTGTGGTTATGTTTTAAAACTAATTTTATTGTAGAATTTTAATAGTTCTCGAAGGTTGGTAATCTATTTCTTTTATGAATCAGTTTTGTTTTCTCTGACAGCAGGCTTGGTACTTACAGAGTTGATTTTGTGCAGAAAGATTTTTCTGTAAAATCTGTTCAAACTGGATTTTGAAAGTGATGTTACAAGTCAAATTATCAATGTATACCTATCTCTGTTATAAATCAAGCCACAGAAGTCTTCCCTTTGTCTTTTGTAGATGACAAAGAAGATCAAGAAACTGGAAAAGGAAACTATAGTCTGGCGTACAAAATGGGAAAACAACAACAAGGCTCTCCTGCAAATGGCTGAAGAGGTAATTATTTCTGTCTTTCAAGCAGCTGTACAGCTAAACTAGTCTGCTCTCTAAAGAACTGTGCAGTGTTTGGATTATGGATGACTGGTGGTAAGAGATGGTAGCCTCTTCTTGGACTGTCTCCATTGTATTTTCTGTTGTGTGATGGTACTGTTCTCCCCCAGCATGGAAAATGAGTTTAGGTTTAGGCAGTGACTTTTCATGACCAGAAGAACCTCAGACTTTATCTTTCCTTGCTCAGTTTGTCCACAATTAGTCAGACTGTGTGTATGAAATCATACAAGTTGAATGAACTGACAGTATTTAAATATGCTATGCAAAATTCAATTATTGCTGCAACAGAGATCTATTTTAAATGTAAAAGACCCACATGAAGGAAATAACCTGTGGGTAAGGAAACATTTACTTCCATGCATTGCTGCTTCTTTTGAGGTCATGAGGTGCTATTACTTTATTGCAGTCCAGCAGAAGAGCTAAAAACAGTTTTCACATGAGCTGTAAGCATATAGTTCTGAGTTGCCCTCCTACATTTCCTAATTTCTAACTCAATTATGTTTATGATCTTGCCAAACTGTACTGTATCGGGACATCCCTAATTTTCCTATAGGTTCTGCTATAGCACTGTTTCTTTACTTTTTTGAAGAGCTAATTGAAGAGCCATGAATATAGTACCTTCCGACCTGTTTTGTTGCTGAATTTCTCACTTGATTTCCCACTTCCATTCCCTTCTGCTCCCTCTAGTTGCCATTATTTGTGTAGTGATTCACTGCTCTATGGGACTTCATAATCAGCCTTTCTGCTGATACTCAACCCTCACAATTAGCATTATGGAGTTACTTGGTTCTCACTGTTAAGTTTCTAAAGTTGTCTGTTGGCAGTCTTAGACAAACTGTCTGAAGTGCAGTGTCAAGTATTCTGAGCAAGGACATGACCTACAGGATTAATTAACACCTCATTTCCAGGATTAAATAATGGTGATTCTTTACATTAACTTATGAGAAAAAAAAAAACAGTTGCATCCTGCAATTTCTATTTGTTTTTTTTTTTTTGTCCCTTAGAAAACAGTAAGAGATAAAGAATACAAAGGCTTTCAAATAAAACTGGAGCGTTTGGAGAAGCTATGCAGGGCCCTTCAGACAGAAAGGAATGAGCTAAATGAGAAGGTGGAGATCCTTAAGGAGCAGGTTTCTCTCAGAGAAGCAGATGTGGATCTAGCTGTGCAGGTGTTGCAGTCCTGCACACTCAATTCCCACGATGAGCTGGAAAGTCCCACTGACACGGAACCAGGAATCCAGCCCAGTGTTGAATCACAAGCGGCAAATCGTTCTGAAAAGACTGTCTCAACAAGTCCTGTTCCTGGCACTGAATCTGTAGACTAAAATGAAGTGTAAACACTGTATTGAGAGATATATTTTGTGTATAACTTTCTCTGTTGGTGGTAACTATTGGTTTTGTGGTGAAAATTTTCTTACTTTTTCTACCATATCTGTATTTTCTTAGAACTACTGGACTTATGTGGTACAGGAAGCTGCATAGCAGCTTTAAATAGCTTAAACTATAAATTTTCCACAACTGTGTTGCACATCTGCCTCATTTTTTAAAAGAAAATATTTTTCCATAAAAGGATGCATGTGCATTTCCTCCCCACAACACAAATCACTGTCATTGAAGACTGTGTACAGACGTAACATCATTAGGGGGAAAATAGTGACAGCCTGTCACTTTTTTTGGTTTAAAGAACAGCATTCTGGTTTTGTTCATTGAGTTGGCACTCAATATACTAAAAGTTACCAAGTTTTTCAGTAAATTTGTCTACACGAGGATGTCTAATGGCCAGTAAAAATGTCAGCTTTCCCCTCTAGTATGTTTTCATATATATGAAAAACTAAAGGTCCAGAATATAGTAAAAATGTATGTTTAAGGGGTTTTATGTACTTTGTGGTATGGAAAAACAACAGCTTTGAAATACGTTGATCTGCAGCTGGTGAAACAGGGTGTACAACTTCTTTGCAGACTTCTCAGGGTTGTGTTGTAAAGGTTATTTGGGACTAGTAGCCCTGCCTGTGAGGATGCTAAATAGAAATGCGTCAGGAAATGTCCAGCGATGTTACGGAGTGGAGTTTTGCAGTCGGGTAGTGTCCTGGTAGACAGACATTGGTTGGTCACATTCTTCCCTCTTAGCTGCAGTGTGTCCATAACATGATTATGCTGCCTAGAGAAATCACATGTTGTTGAGACACATCTGTGGATTATCTGAAGGGCTGGGAAAAAAACATTTACTGCCTGATGTGTAGAAGACACGAGCCTCTAGCATATAGGCTTTTAATAGCCATATATGCAATGTATGTAAGTATTAGTTAAACTATATGCTTGTTTAAATTGAACATGTAGAGTCAGATACTTCTCCTGAAGTGTACAACGTGGAATATCTTGCACGCTCAACCTTGAAGCTGTACCAGTTGGCAGAGTGCCTTCCCAGTTAGGTTATCTGGTAAAGTTGGTACTTCAAATTCTTACAATAACGTGCCACAAGCAAAGCACCCTTGCTAACCTTTAGCCATGTAGGCTTTTCCTTAAAAAAAGAAAAAAAAAAATCATATCCATATTTTGACTTTATTCTGAGAAACTGGGACCAACTTTTTTTTTATTTTGGCAAGGCAATGTGTGAAATAATTACAAGCTACCCTTAACTTTAGTTCATATGTATTTACTTTCTAGTTTTGGTTGCTGTCATTTTAAGGAATATGAAAATGTGTAGCCTTTTCTGGTACTTAAAGTTCTTTGCACTTACTTGGGAGGGGATTTCTGAATCAAGCACATCTCAATGAGCTTCCCACCCTCATTGCCCTTGACAGTTTAGTGGCTAAATTACTTGAATGTTCAGGCTGCACTGAGCTCCTGATCCTTTCCCTGTAGTGATGTACGTTGAAATAATGTAGCTGTCTCTTAAAGAGAGTAAGGTTATGTAAGGCCTGATAAATGTGTTGTAGCTCATACCACTGAGAGGAACTGTGTGAAACTGACATTTCTTTAATGGTGGAGCAAATGGGAG
Organism: Anas acuta; assembly: GCF_963932015.1. Lineage (NCBI taxonomy): Eukaryota > Metazoa > Chordata > Aves > Anseriformes > Anatidae > Anas > Anas acuta. The sequence goes on from NC_088979.1 coordinate 78,931,023, forward strand.
GCTGGCCATTTTTCTCCTAGATTTGTGCAAGTTTTGTGTTTGTGGTCCAAGCACAATGCAGGAATGAAAGAAGGTAGCAGTGAGCAGTCAGTCAAGGAAGACTCAGAGCTTTGAAATGTTAATCATGCTAACCATATGGCCTAAAAGTGCTAGAAAGAAGTATTTCAGACTTGTGATTTAAATGACTTGCTTTGTAGAATCAAACTTTTAAAAAAAAAAAAAGTTGTTGCAAGAACTGGTTTTCAGCTAACACTAAGCATGAAATAATTTTCCCGAGGGAAAGTGAAAAAACTTTGTATCTGATGCATCATACCCTTGGCAAGGTAGGACATGAAGTTTTCTATTTTTACGACTTATTTGGACATTTGTATGTAATGATTCTTTTGATAGTGCTTGTTCTATATGGGGGCAAGAGCAAATTTTGGACCCTGCTGCAAGAGTATTTTAAAGGGCTTTTAGAGACCTGACAGATGTATAGAACAGCAATATAATTATATTTGTTACTGACTTAATTTGTAAATGAAGCAGAATGCCCCAAGTGAGAGGCTTTAAAAATGGGGATATCTCTCCTTCCTACCCTTAACATTCCCATATCACATCAACTTTGCATCTGGCCAAGGTGAGCTATAGTTTGCTTCCTGAAACCAGTCAATACCTTTTCATGCATTGCTTTAAAGAGTGTTGTTTTAAATAAGAAATAACACCCCCATACAAATTTTTATCAAGGGATAAGCTCAGCACTCTAACTGATCTGCCATACAGCAGGCTATCGCACTGCCAGTCTGCAGCCAAATTGGCTCCAGTAGGGTTTTTAAGTGAACTTGTATTAATGCCTTTCTTCCACTACCATAAACTGTTTAATCAGGGCTGTAAGCTGATGTAGCCTGGAATAAGTATGTCTAATTGTCAAAACTGTGGGGCTTGATTGACAGTTTCACCATGATTAAGCTGCGAAAAAAGCTGAGTTATACGTGATGCAAGACCCGAGTATGTGTATACATACACAGGTAAGTTAGGTCTGTATCTAGTGTTTTGTCCTTCCTTTCATTACACTTACACCTGGTTACGTTACAGTTCAATTCTCAGGTGTTGCAGAAAATCTACCTCTTTGGACTGTAGATGGAAATAACTGTGAAAAAAGTGATGCAGAAATCTAGTTTGTGCTAAACACACTGCTTTATTTTTACAACCCATGTCTGCTTTCATGAGGAAAAAATGATAAATGAACAGGCAGTCTTTGTTTTGCTTTTCAAAAACATTTTGTAGAGATTTTTCACTAATGTGAATCTGAAATTTTATCTACTCAATTCTGTATAGATTAAGTAAATAAGTATGCTTAATATATTGGACTCTGAGTTTTTCTTTTACATCCTATTCGTGTCTGACCGGATCTACCGAACTCATTTCTGTATGTTTGAAAACTCGAGAATGAAAATTAAAAGATGTGGAATGTGAGTTCAAGCGTACTGCTCAAGTGCCCCACGAAGGATGGCATTGCGGAGATGTTGGAGGATTGAGTGTTACCAGGAGGAGTCTCAGGGGCAGAGAGTGGTAGGAGAGCTACGTGTACCCAGCAGGCTGTGGGCATGAGGAGGGGTGCAGCGTGTCTGAGCACGGAGAGCAGGAGCATGGACTGACCCTGTGGCTGCCTGCTTGAGCGCTGCAGTTGGTAACCTACCATGGTTAGACTGCATTCAGCATGGAAAACATGGTGGGGTTGTCCAGTAACTTCAAGAGTTCCTCATGCCATCACAGGGAAGTGGGGTCATGCGTCACTAATACTGCAGAATTCTCTCTCGGTGCCCTAGTAATGATTAGGGTTCTGATTGCCTCTTTGGCATCTTCCTTAAAATGTGACAGCTTCCCTAAATTGTAAGAACTGTGGGTTTTGCTCTACTGGGAGGAAAGTACAGAAGAAAAATGAATTTAACTAGTGATGTACATCAATACAGTGTCATAGCGTACTCTTTGGGAATAGTATTACGGGGGGGAGGATCCCCATTTCATAAAAGCTGGGTGCTACAAGTCCTACACCTGAGCCTTTTCTAGGGATGTGCCAAGTATTTTGGAAATTGAGGGATGCTGAATTGCTGGCCTTGCCACACTTGTTAGCACCATTAAAGTACCCATTTCCACAAAAGGCACTGCCCCTAAATAAAATCTCTACTTTTTCTACCCTTTACTGTGGCGCATACTGATATGAAACCAAAGCTCCTGTCAGTAGGTGCATGGATGACTCCAGTCATCCTGATTTTGTTATTTAAAAAAGTCATATTTGTAAACTTGGAGGTAAGTTTGCTTATACATCGCTGTTAATAGATGACATAACTGTTAATAGATGAGTCATTTTGTTCTATTACTTTTTTTGTCAGATGTGAAGTCCCTTCTGGTACATGTGCATGCACGTGTGCACATTTGAGCTGTTCCTGTGAAGTGCAGCTCTCCTGTGAGAACCTTTTTCACCAGCTGCTGCCTGAGCCCTTAAGTTCACCTTTGCTTGGGCTTCTCTCCCTGGCAGATGGACAAGTGTTCCTGATGCACTTGGAAAGGGTACTTGCTTTTATGCCTCTAGTAAGTTACTCCTCACAGTTACTTTTTCCTCTTTTGTGATTTCTTTTTACATTTAAAATTCCCATTATCTATCTTTTTCCTGTTGGTTAGACCTGTCCTCTTGAAACAAGTGCTTATTTTCTTTTATTAGCCTTAGTCTCATCTACCTGTATTGGCTTTCATTGATTTTACTGACTCTGGCACCTATTTACCCTGCACCTCTAAGTAATTTAAGACTATTGTGCTTCCTATAAAGACTTTAATTTCCTTTCAAACTGCTTATTTTCTAGCTTTGAGGCTGCACCTGATTTTGGATTTAGTCAAACAATGATCTGAGATCGAAGTGCTCAAATCCCAGATCATTCTGGACGGTGACAGTTCTGTCTCAAAGCAGACTTTGCATGTAATTCAAGGCTACACCAAGAACACTGCTTCTAAAGATCTATTTCAAGAAAGTACTTGAGGTTCTCACCTTCGGCTTTTGGGTGGCTGTACAGCCAAAGACCAAACTGAGTGTTGGTGAACTATTTCTCATTCCCTGTAGACTATACACAGCTGACGAGTAGACTCCGTCCAGCTATTTCAAGGCTGAAGTGAAAACTTCAGCCTTGTGTGGGCACCAATGATAATATTGAATATAGTGTGAATAACAGTGTGGACACCAATGATAATTATTGAAGTGTTCTATGGATAAGGGCATGAAACAAATGACTAGATACTAAACATTGCCTGGTATCAAGCAGTTGATATTTTAGGGTCTCACATGCAATAATAAAAGCAGTGCAAGTAAAATACAGTTCTTCATGCACAGTAAAGGAAAAATGCTGAAATTACTTATTGTCTCGTTGAGACAAAGTGAAGTTATTTGACAAGTTATCTTAGTTTTGTCCCTGTATAGGTATCAGTCTTCTAAAATATCTCAACCTAGGTTACCTGGAACTACTTCCAACTTATCACATAGATGGTGTGTTTTTTTTCAAGTTTATAACCCAACCCATAGCATTCACAGAGAAAAAAATAATAGGACCAACATTTGTGATGCAAACTAGTAATGTGGTGGCTTCATGACTAATTAATCAAAACTACAACACTATGCTGGAAGCATGTAATATTGCTTCTCTTCAGCTACTGACCACTCTTCCAAAGTGTTTACTTAGTCTTACTACATTGTGTGGCTGAATATTTTATTATTCAACTTCTGAAAACAGGTCTCTTGAAATAAAATAGCACGTTTTAAATGTAATTTTGGATTGTTCCCTATTTTTGTCATTTCTATTTCCTTTTCAGAACAAAGATGAGAGAATTTAGATTTCCTCAGTGTAATTTGAAAACATTAAATAAAATATAACTTTCTTGATGAAAAAGCTACATAAGATGTATGCGGGAGTGAGAACAAATTAGGATTTCACTCTAAATTAGCAATTCCTAACTCTAAAATTCCTCACTCGAAGTTACTCTCTGTATTTTTTGTTATGTCTGCACTTGGAAATAGCTAGTACCAAAAAAGGTGGGTCTCCAAACTGCAGTTCCCTTGAAAATAAAGGAGGGTGGATGGAACACTTGCTGTGTTTTTCCACTCCCCAGCACATACCTACCCTCAGGAGTAACTTAGTACTTAAGGAACTTAATATGTACACCTGAAGTAGCTGTTGTTTCACACAAATGAATGAGTATCTTACTGTAGCCATGGATCAGGTTGACTATTTTGTCTTCTATTTTAAACTTCAAATTCCATTATTATTACCGCTACGTGCAGTGCATAAGCAGTAAGTACTAACATGGAAGGCATCAGTGTTTGAGATCAAATTATTAAAGGATTCAAATAAGCAAATAGACTTAAAAATGATGACCTTCTTGTGTTTCACATTCTACCCAGGCAACACAAAAAAATGTATAGGACTTCATGTTAAAAAATATCTTCCTGGCAGCATGTTCTCAACTGCAAGGTGTGTGTCAATGAGACACAGGCTAATTTCTACAATAAACAGTAATTCTTTGAACTGGCTGGGGGACTAAGCTGTCCTATAATTACCTAAATAAGGATTAAGAAATTTTGCTACTGTTTAAGAAGGTTGTGTGTAAACATGTATATTGCAAAAGACAATTCAGACACAAGGGGAAGAAATTAGTATAAAGCCTGCATTTAGTGCAGCACTTTCATCGGGGAAAGAAAAATTCTCATTTTGTTTCATAATAATGTTTCATATGTCATCCTGCTGCCACTCCTTACTCTTGCCTTTCAGCTGTGAGTGTGGGCAGTGCATGCATCCCGAAGTCCCAGTTACCTGAATCTTCAGTGCTCCCCAGGGAGCAGTAGGGCTTTGTGAGGTGAATTTTACTGGAATTCCAGGAACAGAAACCAGGAACACAGACCAACACGGTTTGCTCAGCCCCGAGCAGAGCAGGCTGAGGGGAGGCCTCATGGCGGCCTGCAGCTCCCTCACGAGGGGAGCGGAGGGGCAGGCGCTGAGCTCTGCTCTCTGGGGACAGCGACAGGACCCGAGGGATGGTGGGCTCCATGAGCCCTCTGGGTCCTTTCTAACTCAGGACAATCCATGATTCTGTGATTATGCTTGTTTGTTTAAAAGCAGTTGTACGATAGCACTGTATCAGTACTGAAGTTTCTCTTAAGACTGTGCCACTAACTTACAATAATATTTTGTAACCCTGTTGTCCCTACCTGAATGAGCTGAGAGAAGCTGAAGTAAAAGTTACAGCAATGATCATCACCAGGGTCTCTCACCCTGGAGCACCAGCTTCCACTTGCTGTAGGGAGCCTGAGACATTTCTGGAGCTGGTGAGTCACCCAGCTGGGGCAGAGCTGTGAGCATGGCCCCTGTACACCCCTCCCAGGTTAGATCACTGCTTGCAGCAGCAGCCACCCCCACCCCAGCCTCCCCATGATATCTACCAGTCAGACCAAAACCATGCTTAGTGAGCACATGCACCTCCACTTCCTGGACATGACATTTTAGCAGCTATAGTTAAGGGGAGTTAACAGGGGAGTGCTCCATCTGCCCCCCAGCAGCTGGGACTCCTCCTGTTAGCCTGGCTGCTGAAGCCGCCTTCCACTGGAATACTCAAGTGCTTTTGCACTTGCCTGCAGCACTTGTAGAAGAGCCATTCCAGAAAGAGGTGGAGAAAGAGATCTGTCTGTGCATGATAACCGAGTGCCTGCAACTCCAGGAGGTCCTGGTAACAGCAGGCAGGGAGTTTAAAACAAGGCCATGAGGGGAGAGCTGCAGCAAGTCGTTCATCCCCCCTTCCCCCTCTCCAGTTAGTAAGGCACTAAGAAGACTCCAGCAAACCACGTAAATGTAGCACAAAGCTGAAATCACAAACAACAGGAATGAAGCACACAGCGCATGGGGGAGTAAAGCAGGCAGTAGGTCTTGAGGTAAAAGCTGAAGAGCACCAGCAACAGGAGCAGTCACGTAACAGCAAAGTCTGTGCCTGCAAGAGCCATTACCCTGCCCTCTGGTAAGCACTTTCGCTTTTTCCTGTAAATATCAGGGTATTGACCTCTTCATTTCCTATTGTTCGAAAGCTGTGTTTGTCAAAAGGAAGTGGGTACAATTTTTGCTCATGTCCTGAGTTAAGCACATTTAATGCTTATCGTTTGCAGCCATTTGCGAATTAAATTAACATCCACAACTGCAACAGTTCCCTTCAGGTGCCTTTGTGGAGTACTTCCGGTGTTCCAACAAAGTGCACAGGAGGCAGGACAAGAAAGAAAACTGCTGGCCTGCTTAGATGCACTGTCAACAGATGTTGACTCTTTGAGCTGAAAGACCACTGACCAAGCAGTGCACAAGGAAGTTCACGAGCTCTTTGTGGCACCGCTGCAGTGCTGTGCCTTTGTGTACCAGCACAGGGAGACAAGGAGCAGAAGACATGCTGGGAAGAAGCTAGCTCTCCCTGGTATACAGAAGCACATCTTCCTGAGGAACAAAATGCTGGGCCACAGCTGTCTAGTCACGTTCCAGCTGTTATATTTATCATGGAGAGGGCAAGCTTTGGCTAACCATTAACTGATAGTACAGCACTGGTATCTGCTGCCTCATGGAAGTTAACTCTCTCACTTGTTGAAGCCATATTTCCTTCCTTCCTACCCAGCTTCCAAGCATCGATGCTTGTAAGAATGGAATGTAACATTAAGCTACTAGACCTAGGAAGCATCCGTGCTACAGCATTCCCATCCGGACCATGAAAAATTACATCAAAACTCCTACCCCTTTAAATCTCCTTCAGAAAAGAAATTATATATATATATATAGTTACCTATTCTATGTCTTCCACATCACCAACACACCTCATAGCCCCAGACGTCTAGTTGTGAGATGCATTATGAACTTTCTATACCTTTATTACAGAAATTAAATGAGACTCCTCTCTATTATGAGGTCTTATATTCAGGCAAGAAGGCATTTACCTTATGTTAACAGACAATAATAAACACATTTTATTTAATAAATTTTATTTATGCAAAGCCAATCCAAAAGTGTTATGTAAAAGTGAAAAGCTCTTTTTACATATTAATAAAAACTTGTGTTTTTTGCAATTTCATTGTGGGAGGAGTGAAGACTTAACTGTTTTATTTACAGGAACCCACTAAGTTCGTTTAAAAATATAGACACGGGTATTCAGTCACTCTTATTTTCCCTAAAAGCTAACTGCTGTACAGTATACAATAGCTCAAGGTGCCCAAATAACCAAGGGTATCTCATGACAATTTTACTATACAACCTTTTTTGTGCCCAATTAAGGATATTCTTGCTTTGATATAATGCTTCTGCTTTTTTTCCCCCTTAAATTTATACAGTAGTCAAATTATATTACTATGTCACATCTAGTACTTCCTTAAGGAAGGGAAGTTACGTCCCTTGACCTTCCAGTTCTGCTGGTGCTATATCTGGTTCTTCATCATTGTAAATGTTTTCTGCCTAAAGACACAAAACATTACATTATAAGTGGTAGACAACTGTTTTTAAGCAAACTTCTATACTTAATATATAAACAAACAAATGTGATAATACCAAGAAGATAGAGAAATCATCCCCTTCTTAAGGGGACCTCTCTCTGCCTTTTCTTAAAGGGCAGCCAAACTCTGGAACATGCATACAATGGCCAGACATCAGCAGTTGCTCTCCCACATTATTTTATTTCAGTAGGATAAGCCTTAACCATTCAATTCCTTAACATGAACATTTCTTTCTTTGGACATGCTTCAACCTCAGCCTGAACACACAAAATAAACTGAAGAACAGGTATTAAAGCTAACTGAAAGGCTGACCTGTGACAACTTTAAGTTTGATAAATGTTTTTGGTTAAAGATGGGCCTTGTGTTATTGCAAAGTGATTTTATTCCATTTTTATAGGATCAGTTCTTGTAATGTAAAATACTGTGAACTAACTGCAGAGTTAAAAGGCATCTTGCTTCAGTCAACAGGCAAAAAAAAATCAAGTCTTTACTAGTAGCAGATACAAATTCCCAACTGCCACAAATATTAACATGAACTAGTACCTAAGTCTCAGAGTCAAGAATTAGATATCTGTTGCATCTAATCAGGCTGTTGTACTGTTTTTCTTTTGAAATTCTTACTCTCTTAGTCCTACTCAATCACATAGTGTGAGAAATGTTGAGGAAAGACTGCTTTCAGTCACTGAAGGCACAAGCTGCTCTAGGAAGAACAAGCCATTTCAGTTCCATTTATGCAACAAGCTTCAGAGGAACTCAGGAGCTGTTTTGACACTCACCATTTGCCATATCTGCATTATGTTGTCCTCCGATACAGAGCAGATCACCCAAGGCTCATTAGGATTCCAACTGAAGTCTGAAATTTTGGCAGTGTGTCCTCCATGAATAAACTGTTAAAAACAACAACAACAAAAATGAACAAAGAACACAAGCTTCAGCGAGCCATTTAATCTCTAAAGAAAAATCTGTTGAAAAACAGAGATTCAGAAGTTAAATTTGTTATGCTGACGACTGTACAAAGATGAAAAAGTTGCTGCTAGAGGTTCACAATACAGATGTAAAGAAGGTGTGTGCGAAATAACATGTTTTATTCATTGCTTATGGACATGGATGCAATTGCTGAGGCAGCATTTAAGACAGCAGTTCATGTTATAGCAACAGCCAAATGACGTCCCTGAAAAGGTGCTACTTCACACAAGATTGGGCTACGAAAGCCAGCCACATTTTATAACCACTTTCTCATCTAATTATGCTAGCACTTGTACAGTTTACACAGGAAGTGGAGAAAACGAGGTATAAGCATTTTTAGTAGCTTATTTCCTGAGGAAACAAAAACAAAACCTAAGCTTTGGACTTCCTTTATTTTTATCATTAAAGCTGGCCACACAGGACCTACTTGGTCTAAGGCAAAATAAACAGTCTCAGGCCATGGCTTTACACACTTTCAGTTGTGAGAGTACTGACAAGCACACGACCAAACTAAGGATGATCAAAAACGAAGATGTGTAAATCACATCTAGTGCAGCTTTGAAAATCACTGTCTTTAGAACTGAACAGAGGGAGCCACTGCAAATTACATCAGTGCATTAAAAGCTGGGTAAGTGAGAAGGTGCAAGAATTGCTGCAGTTTTAGTAGCAGTCACAAGGCATCATACTGCCATATAGCTTGTCAGCAGTTGAAATCTGGACAAAAGCATACCAAGAGTTCAGGAGGCCCATCTTCCGCATCCTCTGCAGACTGCTCTTCTCCAATTTTACTGCAAGAAAGTAGTTTATACCTTTTATTAAAGAGCAAAATTGCAACCTGTATCAATTTAATTTACCAGTTCCTAGCCTTTGTTTCCAGAATTTGCTACTGCTTTTGGTTTCCCTCACTGTTAAAAGGTTACCAGCCACAGATACAAAACAAACTGTTTTGTTTTCAGTACTGAAATAAAATCTAACCTGTGAAGCACGCTGAGGCAGAAAGCACTAAAGACAGCAAAAAGCAATTTTATCTGCAAGAAATCCTCACAGAAAAGTAACATCAGAAATACTGTGCTGCTTGAACAGCCAGGTCTGAGTTAAGCAAGCTAGGAAGGCTAAAAAACAGTATAAATAAAGTCTACCAGATAAAGCAAGTCTGAAGGCTTTATTTTTTTTTTTAAATATTTGTCCATAGACAGCAAATGAAAGGAATTGCTCTTCACCTTAAATCCCACACATTAAGCCGACGATCAGTACCACTCGAAGCAAGAATTGTTTCATTATGAGGAGACCAGTGAACCTATTGAAAGAGAAAACTTGACCGTAGCACAATTATTGATTTCTAACAACATCCTGAACAAACACTACCTGACCACTAATTCTCAACGGCTAGACACAATACATTAGTTTCTTCCAGTACATCACACATTTTACAGCACAAATAGATTGCCTTAAAGTCTTTGATTTCTCAAACCAAGCAACCAACATTATTTCACTGTTACAGATTTGCATTATGATGAAACTTAATTGCCTAAAATTCAGTGTTATTTGGATACTACTAAAAAGGCAGAGTTCACTACATTAGACATGAACCTAAGTTCTCTCCACAGCAAGACATTTTAGAGAAAACCTCTACCTTTACTGAGGGTAGTTACATGCTCCCAATATCTTTACAGCAGTAAGTTGTTGACTACTTGCTTCATTGTCAGTCATTGAAAGAAACTATGTAGTAGTCTGCATTAATTGAACCAAAATTCAGTGCTTAGTTTTAAGCACTGAATTCATTGTGCTTGGTCACCAGATGAAAATCTATGTTCTTGTCCCAGTCACTAATTAGTATTTTCTTACAGGCTGTGTAAAAAGTTTACCCACCTGAAAAATTTCATCCTTATGAGACTCAAAAGAATGGAGTTTCAATTTTAAGTTTCGAAGATCCCACAGAGCCACCGTCTGGGAGAAGGAAAATACATCATTTTTCCTATAATGGCTTTTGAAATATCATTTAAGAATATGAACAGATTTAAAGTAAACACAAGTAAAAACCTTGTCAGCCGAACCAGTTGCTAAGATGAACTCGCTGTATGGATTGAAGGACAGGCAGTTGACCTCAGCTGTATGAGCATCTACAGAGTGACTTGGCTTTGACGTTGTATTAGATCTTGTGTCCCAGCTGTCGCAGTCAAGGGTTTGGAGAAGGAGGGAGTAAGAAAGAACAAGAATTAAGTTTTCTTTTTTTTTTTTTTTAAACTACACTACACATTAGTTTAAGAGAGTACTTTACTAAAAGTAGACTGAAGCTACCGTTTTTATTTCAAAACCTTTCAGGATTTTTGCCTGTTGCACACAAGCAGTTCTCATCAGGAAGCTGATACACACATTAATTACAGTTTATTTTCAAAGGAGATGCAGATTTTGGAGAATCTGCAGCACTATTATAGTTGATCGCACTGGAAAGCTGCATCAGACCATTGCAGATCTTTCTTTTTTAATGACAATTCACATGCTCTGGACCAGTACACTTACAGCACACAGCAGGTACTACCTAGAAACTGCCCTAACCCAAACTTACATCATAAGCTTCTGATCATCAGCCACAGATCCAAACAGAGACTCATGGAGCAGATGCCACGCCACATCTTCTACTACTGCAGAATGCCCAGTAAAGATTGCTTTTGCATCAACGATTTTGCCTTCTTTTGGTCCAGCGCTTATATCCCATAAACACACAGTCTGTAAATAAGAACCACACTGTATTGTCATCAGGACTTTAGCTGTGTTAACTTTAAAAAAAGGATCACATTCTACGTATAAATAGAGATGACACTCTTGAAACAGTACTTTGTTTTTAAAAAAACAAAACAAAACAAAACATTTAGCATGCCATAAATGAGAAGTCAATTGAGTTATCGATCAGTTTTCTGCAAATTCAAGGCCCAAGGATTATTTCTGAAGTCACAACAGCAATTTACAAAAAGCATCCCTATTTCAGTACCTTGTGATTTACTTAGAAAAGTGACAAAAAAGTTAGCTGTTAGCGCAGTGGATCAGTTTCATAGTAATTTGCGGCCTCAGATTCAAGTCAGTTTAGAGGGCTGTTGCACACCAGTTTCTTCCAGCAGACATCTGTAAGAACGTTCTGTTCTCACTTCAGCCAGACTGATAACAAAGAACTGGTTGTTGATTATAGCCAAAAGCCAACCACCATCCTTCAGAAATATAACACGTTAGAGTTTTCCTACATAACAAAGTTACATTCAGCCAGCTTTTCCCTAATTATCTGTTACAGCCTTTTTTTTTTTAAAAAAAAAAAGGGGAAATGATGTGTTTTTTACGTGATCATCTGATGCACTGAGAAGATGTCCACTCAAATTTGAGTTCCATGACAAACCATAGCCTTCTTTCTGGTGCCCTCTTAATCTGAGGTCTGGATTACACTCTCCACTTGGGTCTGAAAGAGAGGAAATTCCCTTCATTTACTTTTTCTTGCACATCAATCTGTAAGAGCATCTTTATCACTGTTTCTGTCACAATAATCATATTTCATGCATCAGCCTCACAGCAGAGTGCTGCTCTGGAGATTGAGGGCATTAAGAATAACCACACATTTAAAGTCTGAAGATCTGAGGCTTCATATACTGATTGCAGAGCCCATCACCTCTCCTCCCAGTTAGTTAACTACCAGTTTAACTCACCGTACAAGGCATTTTGCTTAGCTTCAAGGAGTCTGACCCACCTGGTTTTGAAGGATGTTTAGTGTAGTCAAACACCAACACATCAGCGGATGGCGTTTTTGTAGCAATGATGCAGGGATTCTGCGGCATGTAACGAGCACGGTTTACTTCACCTTCATGGTTAATTTTAATCTCCGTTTCAATTTTGCCAGTCACAGATCCGAAGCCACCAAACTCTATATTTGTGATAAAAAAAAAAAAAGTCAGTTGATCATATCAACTACTTAAAATGGGCTGAAGAGCATTTCAGGCTTCTCTCCCACCTCAAGAAACAGCGGTACAAATCTTAGCATAACAATACAGGAAAGCCTATGAAAGACATGCAGCACATGGCACAACACTGCTGACAGTTTAGGTATGTTGAATCCTCTCTGACATAAACTCTTCCAGAGCTTTAGTGTCTATTAGAAGTATATTAGTTCTCATCATAACAAACAAAGTTGGCAGAAATGCTAGTAGGAATTGCACATCATAGCATCAGATAAAAAGAGGAAACTTCTTATTTTGGAAGAATTTGTTTGCTGCTAATGATCTAGAATTAGTTTGAACTGGTAAGGATTCACCAGCTTTAGTATTTAACAGGAAGTTAGAATACCCTTTGACAGGACACTTATTAGTGCTATTATTGCTAAAGTATAATTTAAGAACTCATGCTCTGCCCACCTCCTTTCTCACTGTCATGTTGAGAAGCATCAAACTGATCGTCGTTGGGAATCTGGACTCTTGCAACAACCAGGTGGTTCTGTTCATCAGAGGTGTGTGTTCCCAAAACCAGCCAGTGCAGCGCGTAATCCTTTCCTTCTGGCCTGTTTGGAATAATTAATTCATGGAATAAAATCACATGCTTAGTTCTGGAATCTAGAGAGCTAGCATCAATAGCACTCAAGATCCAAACTTCTTTGGGGAGCTAAAAAAAAAAAAAAAAGAGACTTGCAGAAGAGATTATTTTGTCACAAGAGACTTGTGCAGTAGAGTGAGCTAGACTGACACAGGCAATCCAGTGAGACAGCCAGCTAGCCCAGCGTGATGATACAAATCAGTAAGAACTGCTGTTGTTACTCAAATGGGACAACTGAAATTTGCACAGTAGCTACAGGGTGATACTAACACGTATTTCTATCTTCAATTCTCCCAGCAATTGCATGGTACTGATTTAGAAAGCTATTGATGCTATGTTCTATAAAACACACAAACTGAGGAAAGTGGCAACATATTTTAGTTACTTCTTTTATGAGCTTTTACTGGTTACTATTTTATTAGAGCTTTCAGATTCTTGTTTTTAAACTAAACCTGTCTAACCAGATCAAACTCCTCTTCTGGCGGTTAAATGCAGTATTTGGTAACCAGCAAAAGGCTGGAGGGGCAGTGACATTTGTTTCCTAAAGGAAAGAATTGAACAGTCAAGAACAAGCAGCTTCTGCATTTTTGAAAGCAAAAAAAAAAAAACAATTAGGCTGTCTGAATCCAAGCAAGCAGGAGTCATTTAAGCAACCATAAACCACCGTAGGTATTGTTAACACTGCTTCCAAGGCAGTGTAATACAATACATACATTTTGACAGCAAAAAGGAAATGCACACAGAATGCACGCACACTTACTTGCATCAGGAACAGGTGTCCCATCATGTCAGGTGCCATACAAAGAGACAGTCCTTGCCTTAAATGGCTTACATATTTTGACACTGGGTAATTGGAAATACCAGGTTTTAAACTGAACATTAAGTCAATCTGCAAAACACGAGGCAAGCAGAAGTGTTCCTCATAAGGGCTCCACACCCTCAAATCCCCACTCCATTTTCTCCATGCCATGATTAGTTAGCTCACATCTCTTAACATCTTCCCCCAGACATCCTGGTATGCAAAACTGGTTATCTAGCCACTAAGCAAAATATCATTTATGTAAGGTGGAATTTCAGAGTGGGAAGTGACCATCCTCCAATTATCCCATGAACTTTACATGTAAGATAATTAAAAACTTGACTGTATCCAGATTACAATAGCTGAGTGGGTACTCTGACAGCTGAACCTCTCTAGTAGCTGATGCATGAACAGAATCTATGTTCATCTCCAAAACTCTTTAAGAAATTAACTGGCAAGCATACAACTTTCAGAGGGAGGTGGAAAAATGGGAAAGCACCAGAAGTCAACAGCAAGCCAGGCACAAACATCAGCCTTATGAGAACAATAACCCCTTAAATAATAAGCTTGAACTAGGAACAGCAAGAAAACAAACAAGAAAACAGAGAGATGATATGGCTTCTACAGAATAATTTGTAGAAATAATTTTGTTAAGAAAAGTCTTCAGGAAGTTGAGTTTGTTTTTTAGTTTTCTGAGAATTCGCTATAGAAGACTGTTGTGCCTCCTATCTGTGAAGTGGTAAAGATTTATCCCCTCACACCTCATGACATCTTTTGTTTAGCTGAGCTACCATTCCCTAGGGTACCGAATTATGACTTTTTTTCCTCAAAGCTTCCGCATACCCAAAGGGTTTTGACCGCTGCAAGCACAATAAACCACGACAGTCCAAAACAAGCAAGCGACGGCTGGTTCTTTTACCAAACCTCAGTCGGTTTTACCCTCGGGCAGGCAGGGCAAACAACCCCAGAGCCGGGTGCCTTATGTGCGTGTGTGTGTGTGTGCTGGGGGGGGTCTCATCCCGCCGTCCCCTCACCTGGTGACGTCGGGCAGCCACTGCACGGTGAGGCTGGGCCACTCGAGCGCGTGTGTCATCACCAGGTCGTAGAGGAACGGCGTGTTCTTCTTCCAGATCCTGTACTCCTCGCTGATGACGCGCTCCTCCACCGTGTCCTCCAGCGCTGCCATGAGGGGGGGAGAGGAGCCAGGGGCTGAGCGGGGGGACACCAACCTCCCACACACACCCCCTCCCAACCCCCAAATCTCCTCAGCCTACCTTCCTTGCCCGCCATTTTGGGGGGCGGCCGTTAACGGTCGCCCGGGGAGCGGTTGGAGGGGAGGGGGGGGGGGGGAACGGAGGAGCGCGCGCGGCTCCCGCCGCCGCCCGCCGCCGCCCCGCGCATGCGCGGCCGCCCTCACCGCCCGGGCACCTCAGCCAATGGCGCCCGCGGCGCTGTGAGGGGAGGGAGGGCTGAGGGGAGGTGGGGCTGGAAATAAAAGCTGCGGGGGCTTTACGTGAATAAAAACAGGTCCGCCGGCTGAGGACTTTATTTATTTATTCGTTATCTATCTATCTATCTATCTATCTATCTATCTATCTATCTATCTATCTATCTATCTATCTATCTATCTATCTATCGTGGAGATGAATGTGTCTCAAATTCCTGTGACCCAAATGTGACTTGCGCTCAAATTCCTCGCGGGGCGGGGGAATATTAAAATAATAATAATAATTCAACACCCCTGAAAGTGCCAGATTTGGGAGAGGAGCAAGCATGCTGACACGCTGTGGCCCCCTCTGAGCTCTCCTCCCCGTGTGGCAGCAGCCCGTGCACGCAGGGCATTGGCGCTGGGGGTGGAGAGGAGCGGTGCTGTTATTTATTGGCACATTTATAAGTTTTTATGAGCAGGATCCCGGGTAAATTCGGGAAGGAGGGGCAGTGCTGTCGACGAGAGGAGAATGAAAACAAACGCGCTCCTTCTCCTCACCGAAAAATGTGAAAACCGATTTCCAACAATTACATATCCTAACGGCTTAGAATTAATATATATATATATATATATATATATATTTAACATCAGTTTAAAAGAGGATTTTATCAAGAGCAAGCCTTTGGGGCACGGAGCCGGCTGCAGGCTGCCGTGCGGGGCCGCGGGCGGCAGGGGGCGCCGCGGTGCCACCGGGCGGGCGGGAGCGGCAGGGCCGTGTGGCGGGGCCGGGGGTGTGGTGTTCCCCTCAGCGGTACTCGCTTTAAGTTTTAAGTCCTTTTGGTGTTTAAATGGGGGCAGTAGTGCTGTCGGACT
Source organism: Anas acuta (assembly GCF_963932015.1). Taxonomy (NCBI): domain Eukaryota; kingdom Metazoa; phylum Chordata; class Aves; order Anseriformes; family Anatidae; genus Anas; species Anas acuta. The sequence continues at coordinate 78,947,187 of NC_088979.1, forward strand.
GCTGTGGGGACACGGCTTCTTCCAAGCTGTCACATACAAGGCAGAATGGTGGTTTTGCCGCGGTGCCCACGCAGCCGTTCTGCTCTCCTCTCGTTTCGGCTGCTACCAACCAAAAAAAATAAATTAAATAACTTGCTTTCTATTCAGCTTGAATCTACAGTGCTTGCCGCAGGTGTCACCCTTAACCAGAGCAGATAATAACACCTTCCAGCAGAATAATGAAATGGGAACAGGGCGAACAAGAGGCAGTGCTTTTTAATTTCCCGCTGTGAAAAGAGTCCTGGTGGGCTGAGCCTCCCACCGCCCGCACTCCAGTCCTTCCAGCAAGGAACCCAGTTATGGGAAATGTGTATAGGAGAGGCCGGCGGGCACCGAGGCTGGGAATAGCAGCCAAAGGTTGCAGCACGGGAACTGGGGAAGAAGTCAGAGGTAGGCAGGCAGCCGCCTCCCCAGCAGGAACCACTGCCTTTTTGGCCCAGGTGTCAAAAAAGAGAAATATTCCAGTGAAAAAGCTGAATAACTATATACTAGTCTTCCTCTTATACCCGCACAAACTGGAATTAAAGCCGTGCATGGCATATTCAAAACATGAATGTTGTTAACTGGAAGCTGTAAACTAATCTGCTAGATAGGAGTGCATGGGTGAATGTTTTAGTGCAGACACAGAGCCCTGATCATGCAAGATGTGTTACCAGCTTGACTTTGGCTACGCTTACTTGTTGTTTTGGTATTTGCTGCCAAGTATGTGTCTAATCCTACAAAGTGCCGAGGCCTTCCTAAAATGTTAGCAAGTGAAGACTGAGCCTTTTAGAGGCTGTGTGTTGTTGCAGAGTGTTGATCACTTAAAACACAGATACAGGATAAAGGAAATCTCTGTTGGGTTTCCTGGCTACGAGTGACCTCTGTTAGCTCTCATTGAAGTGTGATTACAGAGACCCTTGAAGGATCAACCCCACATGAGTGTGGGGTGGGATGCTGTTTGTGCCTTTTGCTGTGGATAGCAGTACTTTCTGCCACAGCTTACCTGGAATGTGGTGGGAAAAATGTGATTTGTGTTTGGAACAGTAAACAAAATTGTCTTTCAATGATTCAATGATGTCATGTTGGGCTTGGCTGAACTATAGATTTAGACAGGAATTGCTCCTCAACCCTCCACAATTTTTATAGACTCTGTTTAGGATCTGCAAATCAAGCTGGATTCTAATGGGGTGCAAGGAGCAGTGCTAGTTTTGATGAACAAAGTCTGCCACACCTATATATCAAAAGTGACCTGTGCAGTTCTCTTTTCCTTGTTAGCAATTATATTTGCACACAGCCAAATTTGCTTTTAATTTAAACCCACACAACACCCAAATCCTAGTGCTTTTCTCACATTGGGACTGTCATGGGAAAGACAGTTTATAACCGTACAGCTATCAAAGAGTACACATCACCAGCTCTCAAGCTGGTTATTTGCAATTCATCAGCACGGTCGTATCTGTGGCCACACATCTAAAACATATCCTTTGATCCCATGCTTTGTGAGGAAAGTAATTATCCAAGGCCATTGTTCATCATATGCAGCATGTGTAAAAGGTACGATAAATTAGTTTTGAAGTAAAACAGTGACTTGAATCATAAGCTTTATTTTATTAAGCTATACTCCTTTCAAGCCTAAGCGTGAAATACTGCATTTTCATTTCAGTAAAAAAAGAATCTGTCTTCTGCATCCTCAACTGTATGTGCTGCATCGTGATTCAAATTGCCAGATACACTTACAGAGAATTATCTGCACTTATTAATTTTCAGCTTGGAGACGTGTGCTGATTTATTAGTCTGCAAAGAATGAGCTGGCTTGCCGGTGCTTATGTCTCTTATACATTATGTGGAGCTGATGGATGCTCATAGCAACAACTCAGCAAGTAGGTGTAGGCCTTACTGTGAATAACTATCTCAGTTAGAACATTGGTTAACGAGAAGTGGGCTTGTACAAAACCTCAAAATAGTCATTGGAAAAGTAAAGTAGCAGCCCCATGACTTATTATTCTCAAATATATTTGCTACTGTCATAGTCTTGGGAGCCTGTTTGGAATAAAGCATTGTTTTCATCAAACATGCTGGTAAGAAAAGCACACCACAGATTAATTGATGGAAACCCCTGTTCAGAATCTCCTGAAGTGCGATGGCATTCTTTTTCCCATTGCTCATCCACTATTTCTTTGTATTTACCCAACAGGTATTATCTCCTCGTTAAAAAATCTCACCTAATCTCATCAATACTCAGCCATCACAGAAGATCTTGAGCTACAGCAGTGACCTGGACTTGTTCTTGTCCTCTGTCTGTGACGTGAAGTTTGGGATCTGTCTAGTGACAGCATGTTTCTGGCACTTCACTTCTAAATGGGCCTGGCTGTGTTTCATCCTGATATGCAGTATACATAACCCTGCGTGGCCATGTGCAAACAATAGCTTTGGCTTTACAACGGATAAAGTATGTTTGTAGGAACATTGGTGTTAAGGGGACGGCACAACTCACTCTGAGATTACATCCAGCACTGGAGACCAATCCTCCACTTGCAGCGTCTAGGTGGGGTTGTTCCCAAGTATCAGGATACTGCAGGAGGAACTCCCGGGCTGCACGCTTTGGATAACTAGCTCTGTTTTCACACTTCCAGCGGACTTTTGTAGATTGAATTGAAGTTTGTGCTGCAAACAGGAAGGAGTCCTCTGCCCATCTTGTGCATTCCCTCAGTATTCAGGAATTGACCTTTTACCTTTTTACCTAATGTTTTACCTTTGGTGTAGCATATGCTATATATAAGCATAGCTTATGCTGGAAGTAACAAACACAAACAGAGCTTCTTCTCATATAGCAAGTCTCCCTTCTTTACCCCAGTCCCTCCAAAACACCATTATTATGGCACAAAGCCTAGACTTATAAATCCAACCCTGCTGAACACTTTTTTGTTGAAACTAACTGCACTATGTGCTGTTTTGCATGCAATGCATTTCCAAAATGGTGTGTTTTTGTTGTATAGTCTGCTGTAGTTCTGCTGCCTGCTGGTCTGCACAGATGACTGCTCATAAGCAGAGTGTGTGGACCTGTAGGGGTATTAGAAGACAGGAAGAGAATATTTTGCTCTGCGCAATATGCTTTGGCTTTTAGATAGAAGTAACAGATGTGAGAATTTGTACAAAACCAATTTATTTTCCTAGAAGTACAGATGCTTAAATGAGCACAAATGGGGGGATTTGCAATAAAAGGAGGGACACATCTGTCTTCTGAAGCTTGCAGCATTCAGCTCGGCACAGTGAAGTTCATCACTTGTAGCCTTGGCCTTTCCCCTTCTGATCTCAGGGGAATTTGGGGAGCAGGGGTGGGTTAGTTCCAAGCCTATGTCTGGGTCACAGGACTCAGGGGAGACTAATCCAGAAGCTGCTGTTTGCAGTTGTATTGGAAGGAGTGAAGGCAAACTGCTGCTCTCCACAATGCACTGAAGCAGAGTGAAGTTCAGGAAAGTGACTGTGACTGTAACTGGAGGTGCCAAAGAAGGCGAAGGGGAGATGTTTATCATCACCTGCTTCCTCCTCATCCTTCACTCGAGGACTTCTACAGTGTTCAATGAACGAAAGTGATCTCTGCACGTTCCTTCTAATCTTTGGGAATCTCTCCCTACCTGGGCTTCCTGGCCTCTTTTTTTCAGACTTCTGTGAGGTCACCATATGGTTCCTTTCTTTGTTCTTCACCCTCATCCTTCTGAGACTTGAAGCAATTAATCATGGCATTATCTTCAGGGTTCTGGGTGTCTCAGAGGTGGGTCCACTGAGAAAGGAACTGTGCCAAGCTCTTTTAGCTCACCAAACATCTTCTGTGGCAAGGAAGATTTTTGTTTGTTCTGTTTGATTTGCTCAGTTTTTCTGGCAGATCACCCTCAGGTGCAGTCTTCAAAAGCTCTAAAGACCTTGAAGTGACCTGAAGTTCATCATGCTGTTAATGTGTTTTGCATTACATTTCAGAGCATGCTTTTGGAAGCAGCTTAAACCAACCTAAGTACATAATAAAGCTGCAAGGAGTAGGCTTGATCTCCCCTCTTGGTAGGCCTGACATTCATATGGTCTAGATTTTTTCAGTCTAGATGATCTATTTATTTATCTATTTATAAGCAGAGCTGGTTTTCAGCCAGATCACCAAGCTGAGCATACTCACTGCATGACTGCCTGGTCTCTGACCCTGGCACAGCGGGGAGCACATGGACAAGGGCAAGAGAAGAGATGGCTCCATTCAGGCCCTGGTTTTAGATATTTCATATCGGTTGTGAGGTTGTGCACATACACCTTGCAAGTCAGAAGCGTCAGCAGTTACTGCTGCATCACTGCAGTGTCCAGAGTGTTCAGCTCCCTCAGCAGCCAGCAGTGCAGTCTCTCTGCCACTTGTCCTGTCTTTCCTTCCTTCCTTCCTTCCTTCCTTCCTTCCTTCCTTCCTTCCTTCCTGCCTTCCTGCCTTCCTTCCTTCATTTTCTTTCAAGAAAAAAAAAAAAGATTTCACAAAATCAATGCTTTGCTGAGAGGCAGAACAACTGGGTCAGATTAAATAAAGCCTGAATTTTAAAAGCACCTTGTGGTTTGAGATACTGCAGAAAGCCACTCTAAGAGGTGTCGGACACTACACATCCATCAACTGAGGAAATCCCTAACACTGGGGGCTTTAGAAAAATCCGAGTTTTCATATTTCCATACAGCTGGAAATGTAATGTAAACAGGGCCTAAGTGGCTTGGCCAGAGTAATTTAGGGATTCAGAACTGCTGACTGCTAATCCTAGCTCAAGTTTCTAGCCACATGCTGAGAATGCTAACGTTTGGGTTTATTGTTTTGTGTTTTCCTTTTAGTTCCTGCAGTGAGGTACATTGTGGGACAATCCTGCAGTGAAGACAGTGAACATCACACCTCTGCCCTCTTTCTTTAGAAGGACCTCTCTTTTGCTGAGACCTAGGGAGGCAAGATGGACTACATGATGATGTATTTCTGTGTGAAAAGTCATTTTTGGCTATAACCTCACTTTTAAAAAAGTTCGTACATGCAAGATTAAAGAGGGTGCGAATAACCTGGTTTCTTTTTTGAAAGAGTGACTCACATGCAGTATGTTGGATCCTGGGATGGCTCTGTTATTTGTTATCTTTTATCAATACATCTGTATACCACAGTCACAGGTCAGAATCAGATTCTGTCAGCACTCTACAGACACTATACAAAGACGTCAGCTGTTGACCTGAAGGTCTGTCTTATTCTTAGATTTTGAGACAAAGGCAGTTGGATACAGGAAGATAGAGCTGCCCAAGGCAACAATGATAGGTAGCAAAATAAGCATTTCTTTTCTCGTCATGGTTACAGCCTCCTTGGTAGCTGAAAAAATACATAATGAGAACTTAGAAGACACAAAACGGCATAGTGAGTGCTTATGGAGAAGCTATTTATTTAGGTCATCTCCCAAGAGAGTTGCTCCAGGACCTTGATTGTAAGTCTTCTGGGGTTAACAGTAACATTTGAGTTTGGATCAGGAGCAAGTTTTTGAAGCAAACCTTCTGATTGTCCCTTCTTCATCGCTTTACACTACAGAGAGGTCCCTGTGCACATGAATTGGATTCCTTTTGAGGGAAACTAAACCAGAATTGTGTTCCTACTGCCAGTGGGTAATCAGGCCTACAGAATCAAACAAGAGATAATCGTGAAGTAAAAAACAAAAACAAAACAAAACAAAACAAACAAACAAAACAAAACAAAACAAAAATGTTTGGTATGGAGTCAAGGTCCTCAAAATCAATTGCTTCGCTCTAAAGATCCACTCCTATTGCATGATATTACTTGGTACTGTAAACATACATTATATTGTTTCTTTGATATATTTTTGAAAGGAATTATTTTATATATTTTTGATAGTGTTTCAAGTGCTTTTTGGCTTTATTTCTGAAATATGCTGATATGCTATCTTCTGTAACACCTCAGTGCCATTTGCTCAGATAGTATCATATGATTTGTTCTGTATTTGCACTGAAGTTGCACCCATTACAGGACAAAGTTTCTAGATGCACAGCAAGTATCTTGTTAGGTGAAATGGTGTATTGACGATACATTTCAAATGACTGCTTAGCATTTTGGTAGTGGCACAGGTTATATGGAAAAGAAGAGTTAAAGATAGCGAAGGTCAGAATTCTGCCTCAGAGGATTTTGACTTGAAATGCTAGACGTTAAAAAAATATCCTCTGTGTTCAGCAAAACATTTGGAAACACTTTTCCCTCTTTCCCATGTGTGGCCTGTGGTGATTTTACTCTGCTACAGAGCTAACTCCACCACAACCACTCTCTTACTCACCTTTCTCGAAGAAAAATGGCAAAAATAGGATGAAAATGGCTCAGGGGCTGAGATAAGGACAGGAAGATCACTCAGCAATTATCATCATGGGTAAAACAGACTCAGCATAAGGAGATTAATGTAATTTATTGCCTATCACTAGTGGACTAGAGCAGTAAGAACTGAAGGAAAAACAAAACCGCCTTCCCCTCCATCCACACTCTTCCAAATCCTCCCCCTGAGCAGCGCAGGGGAATGGGGAGTGGGGCTGCGGTCAGTCCCTAACGCTTGGTCTCCGCTGCTGCTTCATGGTCTCTCCCTGCCCCTGCTCCTCGTGGGGTCCCTCCCATGGATGCCGTCCTTCCCCAACTGAGCCTGCAGGGGCTGCCCACAGGCAGCAGCTCTTCAAGCACTGCTCCCACACGGCTCCGTACCACGGGGTCCATCCATACCCCAGGACCTCGTGGGCTCCGGCCCGGGGCCTGCTCCTGCGGGGGCTCTCCATGGGCCGCAGCCTCCTCCAGGCCACATCCACCTGCTCCACCGGGGGCTCCTCCACCCACGGGGGGGCTGCAGCGTGGAGATCTGCTCCATGTGGGACCCATGGGCTGCAGGGGGACAGCCTGCTCCACCAGGGGCCTCTCCACAGGCCGCAGGGGAACTGCTGCTGCCTGCCTGGAGCACCTCCTGCCCTCTTGCTGCACTGACCTGGGGGGCTGCAGGGCTGCTTCTCACTCCTCGCTCTCCCAGCTGCTGTCACACAGCAGGTTTTACCCTTTTCTTAACTCTGCTCTCCCAGAGGCCCACCCAGCGTCACTCCCTGGCTCAGCTCTGGCCAGTGGTGGGTCCCTTTTGGTGCTGGCTGGAGCTGGCTCTGATCTGACATGGGGCAGCTGCTGGGCTCTGCTCACAGAGGCCACCCCTGCAGCCCCCTGCTACCAAAACCTTGCCATGTGAACCCAATACAGAGCTAACTATAAAGCCAGGTAGACACACGGTAAAATTTACAGGGATGGATGGAGTTATAAAGGAATGGCCTAGAGAAAACAATCACCTTGTGGCTCCCAGGTGAAGAGAAATCGACCCATGCTGAAGTATTGGTCAGTGCTGCTAATACCAATGTTTTAGCGTTTGATTTGTTGTGTGGCAGAACATGGGAACTGACTCCTTGATGGATCAGTCTGGTGTTTCATGGGATGAGCTGAATGGGATATAACATGGTTTGAGAAGGATAAACCTAACTCTCTGATCTTTTCAGAGATTTCTATACCTCTACTCCCATCAAAAATTACTAATGCAAAGCAGTACCTAGTGCTAGCAGCTTCACATTTGGGCAGTGACAGGGTGGTACCAGACTTGAAAAAAAAAAAAAAAAAAGGTATTATTGCTTGTGTACATTCCTTTTACAATTTTACTGTTTGGACAGTGAAAAATCCAAATGGACAGTGGTGGCTTATGATTGATTATAGGTGATTGATTGCCAACACTGCACCTTTAACTGCCACTATGCCAAATATCGTGGAATTGGTAACCCAAATTCAGGGAGCATCACACCCATGGATGGCAGCTTTAGATGTTACATACATGTTTTACTCGATTCCTCTCCAGGAATGTGATAAGGCTTAATTCATTTTTGCTTGGAAGGGGATACAGTATGCCTTCGAAAAGGCTGCCTCAGGGATACAAACACTCCCCTACTATTGCTCACAATGCCTTGGCAAAGGTTTTAACAGAAAGCACCAGCCTGCCAGGCATCGTAATATATGATAGATCGATGACGTATTGATAGGAGGGAAAAATGCAGAGGGAGTCAGACATGCAATGGAAGCTGTATGAGGAAAATTGATGGTTTTGAGATTAGATATCCCTCCGTCAAAATGTCAAGAGCTCAAGTTCTTGGGAATCTGGTGGATTAAAGGATCCATTTCTGTTCCTCCAGCCACCATGGGGAAAATAGAGCATGAGTCCTTCTAGCACAAAGGAGTTACAACAAGGAGCTTTAGGTTACTGGCATAAACTTATCGCAGTTTTTGCTATCATTGTCTGTCCCTTATACAATCTGCTTAGAAAAGGGAAATCATAGGTCTGGGATAAACAGCACGAGGATGCATTAGAGTTATTAAAAGAATTGAGTTTCTTTTACTTTTATACTGAGGTTCTTTTTCTTTTTATTTACTGAGGTTCTTCACTTTTATTTACTGAGTTCTTTTTCCTTTTATTTTCAACAGCTAGGTCTCTGACACCCAACCAAACCTATCCATGTAGAATGTGATTCGGTGAGCATGGTTCCTATTGGGATCTCTGGCAAAAGGGACGAGAAGAACCAGAGAGACTACCAGAGTCTGGCTCCCACTCTTTCAATTACACTGAAACGAGATATTCAGATCCTGAAAATGAGTCGCTACCCCTAGTGTGAGTGGTGAAGCAGGCAAAATAGATAAGAAGAGAACACAGCACGATTGTTTAGGGTCCTTGCCATCTCCTAGATGCAGTCCGCAAGGGTACGGTACCACCTGCAGCGCTACCCAGAAACACACAGTCTGAACATGATATGCCTGTCTGGAAGGTATCAGCGAAATTCTGCCTAGAAGGCAATGTTAAGGTATCTAAATTGCAGAAAGACATCAACAGTACTTTCCTATGCCAAACAAGCCATCTGCCAAACAAATGCTGAGACCTGTACCTGGAGAGGAGAAATCTTGTGTACTAGTAGGTGCTGGAAGCCAGATGGCTGGAGGTGATGTTTGCAGAAAAGGTACTGGGGATCCTGGTAGACACCATCCCTGGGGGTGTTCGAGGAGAGGTTGGACGTAGTGCTTAGGGACATGGTTTAGTGGGTGACATCGGCGGTAGAGGGATGGTTGGACCAGATGATCCTGGAGGTCTTTTCCAACCTGAATGATTCTGTGATTCTGTGTTACACTGTTGAGAGGCTACAGCCTGAGCTGGAAAATGTCACGTGGAGCATGTGGAACAGGGTAGATAAGGCTGATAAGCCAAGGCAGATAAGTCAAATGGCCTGGGGAAACCAGCCCCAGAAAAGGGGCCCTCAGCCCCCCAACCCTCCTCCTTCTTCCACGTGAGGGCATCTTCCAGGCTGCCCCCAACACAGCCACCTTTGGCCACGCATGGGCCACTCTATCACAGGGGCTTGCTGAGGTCGCAGTGGCCGCCACTGCCGTACCTTTGCTGCGGGCCCTATAAAACAGGACCCCTGCGGGTGGGCCACCACTCGCTGAGCTTCCAGGCCCTCTGACAGCCAGCTTGTGTGGCAGGAAGGAGAGCCGAAGCAGCGAGGTGAGCAGCAGGCCTCCTCAGTGTGAGGACAGCGATGCAGTCCGAGTAAGCACCAAGGAGTGCACCCAACAAGGAGACGTGTCAAGGGCAGAGGGATAGCGCCCGTGGCACAAAAGACTCCAGTGCCCAAAGGACCTCTGGCGCGCAGCCCACAGACACTCACAGGCGGTACCAGTGAGTGGCATGGGACCTCAGCGTGGGACTGGACGACCCCCTGGTCAGGCACCCTGGCCAGAGAACATTCCCAATGGAAGGCATCCCGTGTGGGCAGTCCCGGGCAAGGACTGGCTTGTCCTTCTGCCAAACACCGTGGAGCCCATGGAGATGGATGCACCAAAAGACGTGGAGGAACCAATGGGGTTGGATCCACCTCAGCCAGGTCAGACCCACAACTGCCCTGGCCTGCCTCTGCTCCCTGCCATCCGAGCGCACCAGCAGGAGCAGCAGTGCCCGGCGAGCTCCCTGCTCGTCGCGCAGGCTCTATCCCCAGCGTTAGCCTGGAGCCACCAAACATCACAGACATCCCGCAGGATCCCCTACAGGATGTCCCAGCAATAAAGAGCCGTGTTGCCAATTCTCAGGGCTGTGTGAGTGCTTCTTTCCCATCCCCAGCCCTTGTGCGAGAGGCAGCAGCCCTTCTGCACGGAGCCTGGAGGAAGAGCACAAGAGACCCAGCTCCCTTCGGGCTGCTGCGCTGGGCTGACAGGAGGAGAACCCGAGGGCCACCATGCGCCTTTAACATTTGTGAAGACAGACTGAGGGGTGAAAACAGTAGTGTGTAAGCGATTATGGGTGGGTAATTTCTTATCTTAGGAGTGAGTTTCTGTATCTGAGTAATTGGTAATGACGGACATGGAGAAGGCTGAGGTACTCGGCAACTTCTTCACCTCCATCTGCACTGGTAGACGGGCTTCCCAAGTCTTTCATTTCCCTGAAGCTACAGACAGAGGCTGGGGGATCAAAGTCCCGCCCACTGTAAGTGAAGAACGGGTTCGAGACCACCTGATGAATCTAAACAGGTACAAGTCTATGGGAGCTGATGACATGAATCCCAGGGTCCTGAGGGAACTGGCTGATGGAGTTGCCAAGCCCCTCTCCATGCCTGGACACTTTCCTTTGACTCCTGCTTTCCAGTCCATATTCCTCCAAATATCACAAAGAAAAAAGTGGGGGAATGCCTTGCATTCTTTGACAGATACAAAGCTTATATGAAGAAGCAATACATTGATTATTTATTTATTTATGACTGGAACTGGAGGGTGGAAAAAAAAAGACATTGAAGTACAAAGTTCTTTCAGCAGGTCACTTGGGGTGACCACTTTAACAAACCACTTTAACAATTATTAACACAAGCTCTCCAAACACTTATGTATGCCAAACTGCTTCTTGCTGCATATATTCAGAGCTGCAGATGTGCTATGTCAGGCCATTTATAGAATAAAATCCACTTTTTCTTTTTTTTTTTTTAACCTTTTTTTCAAGTTGTACATTTTTAGTGCATGTGAAAAACTGTTGACAACAACCTTTCAAAATTTGTCCTTTATTATTTTCTCGTTTGATTAAGCACAGTAGGCTTTGACACGTTTTCAGTTATTACAGGTTACTGACAAGCTCAAAACAACGTTTGTTATCACTGAGAATAAACAGGATTCATTTCAAATGCCAATGAATTGCAGTCACAAGACTAAAATCATCAATATGAAAGAGATCTATCTTGGAAAAATAATCATTCTCTCTCTCCATTTTATTTTTTCCCCTGAAGAAAATAAATCATTCTCTCTCTCCATTTGATCCAATAATCATTCTCCAAAGATGATCCAATAATGATCCAATAATCATTCTCTCTCTCCATTTTATTTTTTTCTCCATTTTATTTTTTTCCCCTGAATTTCTTTGCCTGATGGATTTTTATTATTTTTTTTTCTTCTATCTGGAATATGGAATTTGTCCTCCTGGCTTGAATCAGCCTAGTAAAGCTCTGTCTCCAGTAAATGTATCTAGCCAAATAACAGAGGACTGCATTGCCAAGGGGAATAGTTTTTCTTTTATGGCTCTCACAAGTGATTGGTTTATTTGATTAGGTTTATTAAAGTGCCTTGCAACCTGTTAACAGTCACTAAAATTATGTAGCACTTCAAAAATGTTGGTGCAGCAATTAGTTTGGTGATCATCTGCAAAATTTAACTCTGGACTTCTTCCATTTAGCTTTGCAAAATTGTAGTTTAGGACTTGGATGCTAATTTCAGTAAAGAAAGAGCTGCAACAACATATATTGTTATTGACCAAATCTTTGTTGTTGTCCTTCTGCCAGAGGTGAATACAACCACATCCTCAAATAAGTAAAGCAAAATGGTCCTTCAGCCAGTTTGATGTGAAATCTAGTAGTCTAGTAACCAAACTTAAATTGCTGTGAGAAGCAGCTGATGCCAAGCTTTCAGATTGTGTACGGTGTTGGCTTGCAAACACTTTAACGATACTTGCAAGAGGCTTGGAAAAGATGAGTGGGGCTGGACAAAGAGGAGAGTAAGGAATGACAACATCTTAAATCACTGCAACTGCTTCTTAAATGAAAAAGCACATAAGCCCCAGAATTGCAGTTTGCCATCACAATAATTATTGCACCACTGCTTTCTGTTGTCTGAAAAAAAGCATTTTTTGATTTTACAAATCCCTTGGAAGAGCTAATGAGAGCGTTCAGCATAAATTGGCTGCTTGCTCACATTTGTTCCAGAGAAATGGCAATCAGTCACTGCTGAGATGGTTTAAGAAAAAGTTTGGCTTTGCCACTGCATAAAAAAGGAGATACTATTTGATTTTTGCCTTGCAATGCAGCTTCCAAACTGCTGAATCACAAAATGTGTGTGAAGAAGGCAAGGGAAGAAGTTCACAGATCCCCAGATTTAATGGGTGCTATTTTTTCTACTCTAAACTCTCAGTTGTTCTCAATGAGAGGTAACAGAATGTGTAATGAATTGCAATAGGCAAAATGGTGAGGATGTGAAACACATTCACAGAAATGTAGATAGGAGCAAAAACATTCACCAGCAAAAAGGAACCAGACCAAAGAAATATGAGCCTGAGTAAAAGAAGAGGTGCCATACTTCCCATACAGCAGTATATATGTACAGCATAAAAACCACAGGCAAAACTGAGGAGGAAAACTTTTCCCCCAGAAACAGCAGTTATCTTCCACTGTATTTTTAGCATGGGAACATTGCCGGGCAGCCTCACTCAGCATCTGAAAGCCCCAGCAATCTGAAAGCCCAAGGAATGACTTTGCACTCGTGCTTGTACCAAGAAAGCTGCAGGAAGCTTTCCACCCTTGCTTAGCGCCGTCAGAGGCACTAAGAGCTGTATTTGTCGGCAGTTTTGCGTTGCTCTCGGTATCATGTCCAAACTCCTTGCTCCTGAGGTTTCTGCTGGCAGCTCTGCCCGTGCTAAAGCTGCAGACAGCAGCGCAGCTGAATCACCGTGAGCAAAGTACTGTGCTGTGCACAGGGCTCGAGAGGACTGGAAAGAGCAGTGATGTGCTGCCATCAAAAAGTGTCTGAAAGTAAAAGAGAGAGAATCGAAGCTGACCAAAAGCTGCCTTGTGTGAACAGCTCCGCTTCTTGCTTATGGCTGGGGCAGATAGCACGGGTCACTTCACAACGCAATAGTTTTGTGTAAAAGCACACACCTTCAAAGGTGGAAACAGGAAAAAATATTCAGTGAGAGACTTTTAGTGGTACTATTTGATGTCCTCTCCCCAAGGGCTTCTAGTGACACAGGATTATTCTGTGGTACCACATGACAAGGCATCCATAATTCTGCAGTGGCTGTCGTCCACAGGTGGAGTAATGGTGAAGACCTGTTCTGAGGGTTATCGTCCTGTTTTAATCCTGTCTTTTTTTCAGGTTCCCAGGTCGGAAGGAGGTAGCTTGCTGTTACTTACCAACGAGCTCCCCCAGACTCCCTATTTCATTAATTCATAAACATTCTTGTACAGCTTCCCTCCTTTACATCTCCCTCCCAGCAGACCCTGACTGAAAGGCTGTTCCACTTCTGTAGGCAATTCAGGACCGTTCTTTGCTGTCGGCCTTTTCCCATCTTTTCTCTCTGTAATTTATTAAATTCATCATCGGCTGCCTGATTAAGACGTCTGCCTGCTCTCTTATGCCTACCAGCAGTAACTTTTCTGTGCAGTATGAGCTTTAGGGGCCTGCTTGAGGGCTGTAATATGTGTCTAGGTGCAAGCAGGCAGGCATTCTGGAGGAGAGCAGCAGGCTCTTGTCTCACTTCAGATCACAGAACCACAGAATGGTTTGGGTTGGAAGGGACCTCAAAGATCACCCAGTCCCAACCCCCTGCCATGGGCAGGGATGCCACCCACTAGAGCAGGTTGCTCAGGGCAGCCTCAGGATCTGGCCAGACCCTCGTCCTTCCTGGGCTATGTATAACATATATAATCTGTTCTTGTTAGCTGGCCATGGGGTGTTCGCAATCTACAGACCCGCTGATGTCTTTTCTTTGGCTGCAGTGCTTTCCAGAGCATTCAGCCCAAGTGATTTTTATATGGAGATGATCTAAAGGGCGATAATAAATAAAAAGTTGCAAAATGATACCGACACTGATTTCCAGCTGTCGTTACCTGTGGTCTCAAGTGGGATCTATTTTGCCTTCCTGCCAAAAACCTCTCACTGCCCGTGACAGGAGGCAATTTTATTTAATGAAGACACCCATACGTTGGGATAAAGGTGTCGACTGAATTATTCATGAGCTCCTTTTATCTCCAGAGCATTCCAGCTGCTTTATCTCCCCGTAAAACTGTAAAAGAAAATTAAAGTTTTCTTGTTGGAGTGCAGCTGTTGCTTTGAAAAGCATCTGTTTACCAACTAAAATTGTGAGACAGCACCATCCTCAGCTTCTGCCATCAGGCAGCAGAAGTACAAGACCAGCAAAACCGGGCAAAGATACACTAGAGGAAACAAGCCTAACTGCTCATCAGCGCTGCGAGGAAATCTACATTCAGATATTTTTAGGTGCCTCATTTTCTGCAATTAATGTCTTGAGCGGTACTGAAAAAAAAAAATAAAAATGGAGAGGCTGAGCTTTTTCTCCCTCTTTATTCCCCTTTCTTTAACATATGGCTGTTCTATCCTGTGAAGTATTTCATCACAGACCAGGACTGTCATTAGTGCAGGACGTTGACATGAATCTTTACTCACGAGGAACCCAGTACAGTCAGCACGGCTACACACGAGCACAACAGGCGTTGCATTTCATCTAATTTCAGAGCTGAGATGCACATACACTGATTCAATTATGGAGTCTAATTCTCTGCAGCAACTGTTAGCCTTATTACTACCTCTCTGGCTACACGGTTACTTAGATTTGCACAAAATAGCAAAAGGGCTGCACAAGAAAAGGTTATGATTTTTTTTTTCCTTGATGGTATTTTATTGCTGTTGAAGTAAAAACCAAGTGTAGTGAGAAAAATGGTTTAAAAATCCGTATCTTTAGAAATGGGAGCAGACTACACATAAGCAGCTTGCTGAACTTATTATAGCACTCTAGAGGTTCGTCAGAGCAGGCACACTGTGAGCTTTTGTCCTTTATTTCACCCACTATATCTTTTGACCTTGTGTAGGGAGTTCTGGTGCGAAGGACAAGTCACCGTGATTTATAGTTTCACCTCCTCTATTCTGCAATCGTATCGCTAAGTATTTTCTCATAATCATTTAATCATAAGGAAAGGATGCTGCTGGTCTGCTCATTTGCAGCTGTGGTACACATAGCCAACCCTGCAAAGCTCAGTGCTGAGTGAGTTTGGAAGAGAAATATCACAGACCACTCCCCCAGCCCTCCCTGACCTGCCCTAACTGCTTGGACCCCGCTCAAGCCAAACTCCGGCTTGTTCAGCCCCCCGTGCTACTCAACATCGCCTCTTTCAAGGCTTGTGAACTGCACTTCACAATATAATTATCTCGTTTGCTGCTAGGAGGTGTCCTTACTCAGAAATTAGTGTGGTCGTGTCTCCCCAGCAGCAGATGATCTGCTAGGTTCCATCACTGCTTAGCAAATATAGCCGAACTTCGCAGAATTCATTTTTACCTTGCATTTATATTATGGCCTCTGTGCCCATAATGGGACAGAAATAACATCATATAGGCCATCTTACTTGTGACATTTCCTAATTTTGTGGTGCTTTATTTTTTTTATCTCAGTGTTTATTTTTGTGTAGGATGTTTTGCCTAGAACAGTCCTAACACGTGCCATCTATCCTCAGATACCATCTTCAGTTACCAAACCAAAGTATCGTTTAAAAATGTGATTATAATCTTAAAGGCTCAAGCATAGAGATAAGAAAATACATAATCATAAAAAAAATTACTCTCTTCAGTGCAGAAGTGGATTGCAATTATTCCTAATTAATTCTGGTGCTGCTGAGATCAGTATCTGGTTTCATATATATGCCTTGCCAACTGGATGCTAATTTCTTCCTTCTGAGTGTGAAGTTTTTTCTCTCAGCTTTAATTTAACTGATAACATAGGATTTCCTATGGCAGCTACAGTATTTTTTTTACCCTTGTTACATCTGACACTAAATTTCACGGCTGATCAGGAGAAGCTACAAGCAAATGCTTCCTTCAGCTCTTCAGAACAGAAGGATGCTCTCAGCCACGGCTTCCTGCCACTGCTGGGAGGGCAGAGACAGACCAAGGCAATGTTCACGCTGGGGAAAGTTTGTGGTGTTCCCTCACCCCCCCGTGGGCACCCAAATATCCAGACGAGATAAGTGTGGGAAAACCACACTTCATAAGCCCTGCTTCTCACAAAATCATTACTATTTTTAGTTAGGAATGCCAATAACCCAATTACTTTTCATCTGCATCTTTCCGCCGTGTTTTCTCAGAATAAGATGTTAGGGTTTTTCTGAATCTGTGGGATCATCAAGGATTACTAGAGCTGACTTTTAAAACATCCACAGAATACAGTCTGTCCTTCTTGAGAACATCAGCAGCTATGACATTTCTCATGCGGTTTTGGTTTGTAAGTACTCCAGGCAGCAGACTGCCTCTGAACATCTGTTCACTGAATGTCCCAGAGAGATTGGTTTTGAACTGCAGAGCTCAAGCATCTCTAATATTACTATGCAAAACCATCACTGCTCCTCTTGCTGAGATGTTTTTACTGTGGGTAACTTAGAAAAAATAAATTGGTCTGAAAACTGATAAATTTTTTGAAATTTGAAGGATTTTGCAATACTCACACCCAGTCATCCAGTTTAGCTATTCCTTTTAGCTTTCTCTTTTCTTTTTATTTAATTTTCCTTCCATGGCATTTCCTGTAACTGGTCGAGCTGTTTGACTTTTTAGATGATGATGACTTTTCATTTAGGTCCCTGCTCAGGATTCGCTCTGCCATTAAAGCTTCAATGACGATTTACTAGAGTAGAAAATTATACTCTAATGTTTGAGATTGGGCCTCATCTGGCACACTCATTTATTGCAAATCTTTACAGTGCTGTCTATCTTACAGTAAATTCATAGGCCATTATCTTGCACGTGCTCAGCTTCTCAACTGTGGGCAGCCCTGTGGAAATTCAGTATTCCTTCATGGGTTTTAAAGTTAAGGAAGTACAAAGAGGTCTGGCCCTCAAGGTATGGAGTTCCCTGACTGCGTACATACAGACTTCATTTCCTGGGCACATAGCTAATAATTAAAGCTCAAAACTCAGCATAGGCACATTCTGGTTTTAACTGTGGATCTTCATAATTTATAAGCTTTTTCATATTGTTTAATCCCAATATTACAAGTTAATAAATGTGACGCAGATGGCATAAGCATTTATAGGAATTAACAAACTTCTGTAACTGTACTGGGATACAGACTTTAAAAGAAAATTAAGAAAATTACCTTGTGTTGCCTTGTATATATTGAATGATCAAAATGAAAAATAAATTATCAGTAACAATAACAACAAAAAAAACCCTCTTTGAGCAAATACACACTTTAAATTATGAGTTCTTCCCTTAAAGTAACCATAGTTTTTGAGAGGTCGAGGCTTCCTAAATGTATATTATTTAAATGATGTGGAAAGTACAACAAGGTTCAAAACCACAAATGCTCAGAAACTTGTGCTAGCAAAAGAGAGTGCATATTCACTACGAGCCCAGAGACCCTAGTAAGAAGAGCTTCACTTCTCAGCACTTCTAGTTCGGTATGGTTCTTTTGTGGCTTTCTCAGGTCCCTTTACGGTTTCTGCAAGGCTACTAGGCACAGACAGTACTTAACTGGTCCAGATGTTAAAGCCAAACCACCAGACATCCCTCGGAGTTTTAGATTAAAACGGCAGTGTTTTGTACAACCTTCCACCCCTAGCTATGTGCAGAGCTCTTTTAGGACAGAATGATCCCGAGTTCCCCCGCAGTGCTCTTACACCGGAACAGCGGGGCTGGCGATATCATTTACGAGGACAATCGGAGCATTGTTGGAGGAGGCGTTTGTAAAACGTCTAGCTGACCCCGTGCGGGAGAGTAGCTACACATCCTGTGGCCGAGCTCCAATTGTTTCTTCTAATATTAGGGCCAGGAACGGCTGATTTACCACACCCCGACGAGCAAACAGGAAAGGCTGCATCCATCGCTTTGTTCCGCAGCCGTGCGTGACGAGGGGAGGCGCAGGATACGTCCCGGAGGCACAGCAGGCAGCCCCGAGCTGCTCCTCCAGCACACCTGAGCTTCCCAGCCCACTGCAGTCTCAGGGCTGTGTGGGCATCCTTTGAGACAGAGCTTCTTCCTTTCTTCTTCTTGCCCGGCTGGTCTCCACTGTGGCAGATCTGCTGCGGTTTAGGGCTGAATATTACGAGGTGGCATCAGCCATAGGTTCCAGAGGATACCCGCAGGCACAGCAGCAGGGTTTCCTAGACCAAGGGGCTGAGTCCTCTGAGAAATGGGGTGAAGAGAGTCCTCTAGCAGCCACAAAGAGGGGGAAGAGGAGGGGGAAATTACATGAAGGTTCCCATATGGCTTGCAGAGGGAGGTATACGGCAAGGGAAGATGGGGATGACAGTGGTAAGTCCCTGGTGAGGAGGATGAGGGAGGGATGATAGCAAAGCTTTATCACATGGTGCTTGGTAGAAAAGCCTGATCCCCACCTCACTGTAACCTCTTTTAAGGTAACTGTAAAGTGAAATAAGGTCTCCCCTGTGCTGCTGACTGTTCTCCCACCTAAAGTTCTTCTTGAGGGTGTTGGGTTTCTCTTCTGCAGTCCACTCCTGATGCATGGCCACAAAACACAGTGCTGAGCAACACTGCAAATCCTGTGGCTGGCACCAACCCACCGGTGTGTCACCATGGCCTGGCCCAGTGCCGTTCACAGGTGATGGTTTGGGCTCCCGAAAAGCAGCTTTGCCATCGTCTTTCACCTGAGCTTGTCAGCCTAGGCACAGGCAGCTGTACCGCTTTGGTTTGGGAGCTGGCTGCTGCCTGGGGTCTCTGAACTTGGCTGTATGGCAGAGCCTGGTCATCTGCACAGAATTACTCCCGAGCCATGTAATCAGACTGCATCTCACCAACTCATCTCCTGTTAGTCGCTGTCATCACACCCCGGGTCACCCCAGAGTTCATGTCAGGAATAATCTGACTGCTGGTCCCTCACTGTGTTTATTTGCTCCCCATTACCCTTTCAGAGCATCTGAATGCCCTGCAAAGCTTGCCTGTACCTCTCAAGATTGCTGTAAGACTATAAAATAATTTCTTCGTACTACTATTGAAGAATGTTTGCAGGATTGTGTGGCAAATATAACAAAGATAGGAAGGGCACCAGGTTTTTGTGAATCTCACTAAGATGAAATCCTTAGTCACAAGACTGTAATTTATCTTCCTTACATGCACCTTCCCTCTTCACCACAAGGAGATTTAATATCTAATTTCTGTACTGAACGTCACCTGTCAGCTGCCTGCAATTCTTACGTTGGGGAAAAATGAAGAATACATGTGAATGGTGAAGGAGATTTTAACAATATTTAGTCTTTGCTACTCAGTACTGGCAATGTGAACACATAACTAAAAAACAGAAAAATAAGATTTTCTATAAAAACCAACACAGGGTTGGCTCAATGACATACAATGTATGTACATACGCACAGACTAGCCTATATTTTAAACCCAGTCCCATTCCTATTTTAAATCCTGGCTTTAGATACCTGAACAGAAAATCTATAAAGGATTTTCAGCACAAGGAGTGGCAAGGAGTACCAGCCCTTTCTTTTCTCATACTGCTGCAAATGAAGAATAATTTCAGTGAAGCTGTTGGGGCTGCTGCAAAGGTGAGTGAGGAAGCAGGCTGGCAGTACTCTGATGAGCTGACCAGATAGCCGTGCTCCTTCCTGAACTCTGCAGGCAGGAAACAAACCTTGAAGAGGGGTCTGGGAAGAAGATCTTCTTGCCCTCCACTGTGAGAGCCTTCAATGGGAGAAGAGTCCCTGAGGACGTGCTGCAAACTGCTTTGTGCTCTGCCTTTGCTATGGCCAGGGTCAAGCTCCCTGATCCGTGTGGGATCTCCCGTGTGCTGCCCTGCAGCTCTGCCTTTTGCATGGAGAGGGGCAATGATTTACCTTCCCCTGCTTGCAGATTGCTGACCATGAGCAGGCAGGAGATGAAGGTCATTTGGGCTAGCAGGGGCTGGACGAGCCCAGCTGTGGTCAGCGTTATCTTTCCTGTGCTGCCTCCTGTTTGTGGCTCTGATGGTCAGAGGCTGTCCCTGCTGCAGAAAACGACAAGAATTTCTCCTGCACTGCTGAGAAGCAACGCCAGACCCAAACTAAGGCAACTCGGGACTCTCAGGTTTCTTTCCTTCCAAAGCAATGTCCCAAGTACCTGTTGGGAGCTAGGCAGGGAGAGGAGCTGCTCACACGATGCAGTAGCAGCTCTGCAACCAGGCTGCATCTGGCGCGTCCCTAAGCAGCACTGGCTGAGCTTTACCGAGGGCACTGAGCATTTACTTGGCCAGCCCTGCACCAGACACAGCCACACAGCTCCTGGCACTGCTCACAGGCAAACCCTGCCTTGCAGGCTGGGTTAGGAGAGGTAAAGAGGGCACAGTGCAGTGCTGTGAAGGAGGGAGCTGCAGCTCCGGCTGCTGGTGGCTGCGGGCCAGCTGCGCGTTTCTCTCTCTCTGCATGCAAGGTCTGGGAGGTAGAGTTTGCTCTCACATTGCAAGCTGGGTTTCAGTTACGGGAGCTTTTGCATAACAAGCGATGCAGTGCAAGTGCACCCTTTCTAAAGCTGGTGGACAAAAAGATGTGTCATGCCCCAGGTACAAGCGTTATGGCACGCTGCACGTTCCTGCAGAAAATGCCTGCAATGATACTGCAAGTGCAATGACACTGTTGTAGCTGTATTTGGTCTGGGAAAATTAGTAGTAAAAATAATTTATTGTTGCTGCTATCTCCGCTCTCAGTGGTGATAGAAGAATCTGTAGCACTTTGCAGCTGATTTGTTTGTGCTTTATATCAAGTTGATGAATTAACCTAGAGGACGAGGTGGACTATTTTCTCTGTTAAAATGTAACCGTGAAAATGGCATAAGAGCATACTATTTTCCCAAAGGAAACTCGTTTAGGTCAAAACTGCATACGAAGCATGAGACCGCAGTAGCAGCATTGAAAGCCCTTTTTGGTCAGCAGGTTATCTTGTAACTGAATACTTAGAGGTGTTTTTTTTTCCAGGTCTTAAGGCAAAGTTTTTGAGAGGAAAATTAGCTGAAAACACACAGAAAAGTGAATGTGCAGTGTGTTTTTTTTTTTTTATTTAATTGTTACCTCTGCAATTGGAAAATACACATTTGCTTTGCATTAGTGGCTCCCCTGCAATGAGTAATGTCTCTCTGCCTTTCTGTGGTGATTATGCACTTAGGAGCGTGGCTGCCAGTAGCGGTTCATTAGACTTAACAAGTGAGGGAACGTTAGCCACCCCACCAAGCACTAAGAAATTTTCTTTAATTATTATCTATGTTCTCGTTATCGCCCTTCTGCGTGACACACATTTCCCTCCTTGTCCATGAGAACGCGGTTAACTTTCAGGCTGTGCTGCAAGACCCCTCTTTTAACTCACGTCTGTGGGGGAAGACAGTTCTATGTCCTTACCAATCTACGTTTTTCTGCATGCGACTCTCAGGATTGTGCAGGTCTTCCTTGAGCAGCATTTCTTGGCTCAGGATTTCAGGTGTGGTGATGGTGATAAGATCTTTAGGAAGTGTTGCCCTGCTATGTGGTAAGGTTTAGTGTGTTCTGGTTGAAACCAGATGCACTGACTGCAGCTCAAGGCTCCATGAATTCCCTAAATCAAAGCACAAACGATAGAGGAACCACGTTTTAGTATTTGATGTGCTGAGTGACCTTTCGCATCTATAGACCATAAAAGGAAGTGGATAATCTCTCAAAATAAAACTAAAAATACAGCAAATGTGCACCTAAAATATTATGTTTTTCAATTTTATGTGAAGCCAATATTTTAAAAGAAACAAACTACCAGGGACTTTGATGGAAATTAATGGAAATGAGCTTGTACCTTTCTGGAAAATTACTTAAAAAGCAGTATACTATTTTTTGCCTTCATCTTATAAAGATGTGTGCCTTATGCCTCCAAGCTCATACTACATGTCTAAGCATTTGTACAAAGACTTTGACTTTTATGAAGACTGTTCTAAACACAGCTAGTTGTGATATCATTGTAAGCTTTCAAAACTTTCTTGTAACTAAGAAACTCTACATACCAGTAAATCAAAACAATGTAAGTATTTATTATTTGCTGGAAAAAAAAAAATAATAATGCCACTTATGTAAACTAGATAGAAATTTGATTTATCAAAGTATGTTTTAAAGCTGTGTGTGGTCATCTTTTCCTCGTTTCCTCCCTACTGAAATAATAAATATGTGGATATTTGTCAAATATTTTATGGCTTCAGTTGTTATTCTCTACTATGGATTCAGCTGCTTACAGACAAAAAACTGTCATGAGCTGTATCTTCCCCAGTCTGCTCAGAGGAGGCAGTTTTCACCTACGATGCCATCCGATTTTGGAAAATGAATAGGTCAGAGCTAGGAAATTGCTACTCTTGCTTAGGTGTTTTTCGTGCATTAGAGGCATCAACAAGGTGGAAGACAAGGAACCGAATTTTGCAGCTCACTGAACATTTCTGCTGTTTTTCCTGGAGATGGAACATCTTCGTGCAAGCAGCAATGTGAATAATGAGGGACCTGTACTCTCGGCAAGAGTATTTGCACGCTAAATTGCTACATGGCTCTACGAGGCTGTCAGCTGCATTCCAAGCATGCTTGATGCCCTGGGTATGAAACCTGTGCAACCAGCTACTTGTCACCAAAGCCTTTTCTCCTTTTCCAGAGAAAGTAAATAAAAAAACCCCAACATGTCATTAGTAGCCGGGGGTGTGATTCACTCAGAATGATTTGGGAAAATCTAGATGACAGTTTTCCAGCCAAACATTTGCCTGCGTTTCTGAAGCTTCGCCCAGTGATACACGGGGTGTTGTCACTGTCAACAGGACACAGCTGTCAGCTGGGTCTTTTGGGCCAGGGCAGGCTTAACACGGTCTGAGCCCTATGGTAAGTGAAATAATGTACACGTTCCAGTGACTGGTCTTTGGGTCATACTGCTCAAAAAATAAAAAATAAATAAAATAAAATAAAATAAAATAAAATAAAATAAAATAAAATAAAATAAAATAAAATAAAATAAAATAAAATATATATTCCCAGGATCCCCTAAATACTACCATATTAGAAGGGTTTTTTTATGGTTAATTGCATATTATATGTCCTATATATGACTGACTATACTGACAATTTCATTATGAAAAAAAAAATCATACATATTAGTATAATTCCTATTAGCAAATCTTTGGAAGGAACATTTTTTTTTTTTTTTTTTTTTTTTTTCAGTAACACTTTCATCTCCCTCCCACACTTGATCAAGGAATTGTTTGCCGGACTGCTGCTGGCTGTTTTTAGAATAAGTCACTGCGTTGTTATTTGGGTGGGGAGGCAGGGAGGAAAGGAGGACCACACACAGATCTAAAGCACACTTTGATAAGTCGGATTTCAATCCAGTTTACATTACTGCCATTATTTTTCTTTCCAGCAAACAATAAATACTTGCATTGTTTTGATTTACTGATAGGTAGAGGTTGTTAGCTGCAAGAAACACTTGTAGCCTATAATGACATCACAACTTCCCTGTAAACAGGAAGGTTTAAACCATCTTCCTACGGTACCAGCAGGGCTTCTGTCACCACTGGGTGCGCCTCAGCCTGAACTAATGTGCCCTCACAAGAACTTCAGACATGCGATGTCTGTCAATACCAGCGTAGAGAGAGGGGGATGAGGCCACTATCGAAAGGTTGTACTGGCGGGCTACCACGTACCGCAGGCAAATATTTCCACTGACGTTATGCTTTGCACATCCTTGGCACACACGCATGGTTTCTTGGGGTGCCCCAGTTCTTAAAATCGGTGTCAGGCAGACCTGAAGGTGTGCTCAGCCCCACGGAGTGCTCAGCTCACAGCTGGCACCGAGGGATGGCACCATCCCCTCTGCTGTGTGCAGAGAGAGGAGCGGCGCTGGTTGCCCTGCCTTCAGCTCGCAGGGGTTTGGTCCTTTGGAGTTTTGGAGGTTACGGTAGCAGGGCAGGCTGGTTTTGAACACTAGACCCTCTGTAAGCTGTGTTTGTGTTTGCAGTGTGGCTGGTAAGACAGACTGTTGTGTTCAGGGGAAATGGGTGTTTCCAGTATCTCCTTGCCATGCCCGCCATAGAAAAACAGAAAAATTGAGGCCATCACATCACAAAACGTCAAGTGGTGCCTGGTGGGGCACTGGAGAAGGGAGAATTTGTTAGGGTGAGACGTTAGTAGTACAAGTACTGAGCTGGTCAAATTTCAGTGAGCATCTTCAGTCACAGCAAAATGCAAAATTAGCACAAGATGTTGACAGCATTTTTTTTTTTCCTGTCAGAATAACATCTCTCTCGTTCAAGTTCAGCTGTAAGACAGCTGTAGTTCCACACGCTAATCTGAAGATATTATCCTATTTTCACAAGAGCCGTATAATTCAAAATGCCTATGGTTAGGTAAAAATGACCCATGTCATCTCCACAGTGCAGGTACCTTTTCCTGACTGGTACCTCGTACCTGACTGAAGGCACAGAGAAGGTAAGCAACATCTTAGGACTTTCCAGGACCGGGCAGTCCTGGTGCAGCTCACTCTTTGCTCTGCAATGCCTTCTGGAGAGGATTCGCGTAATTTTTCTGAGTTTTCCAAGTCAGGCTTCAAGATTCACTTTCTGAGACATAACCACCCTCCTCTCCAAACCATATGTCTTACAATGACAAAATACCACGGCAATCCTCTGTCCCTAGAGGAACAAAGCTTTCTTCACCATTGGTTCCCTCACCCTCTATCTTTTATCAGGATCACCAGCTGTGCTCCCCACAGTAACTGCAAATCCCAGCCTGTGCAGCACTGCGGACAGGGAGAAGACCGGCATGCATGTTCGTCATGGATTAGAGGAATTAAAAGTTCTCCTGTTCTGTGCTGAGAAGGAGGCATGGCTACGTTGTGTGGAGAGGACAAAGTAATTTTGAAAGGAAACAATAGTTCTTGTTTATGAAGACACTGGTGATGTGCTAGCAAGTGGGATTTTTTTTTGGCTTTATAGACAAATTAATTGATAACAGCTTAAATTGAAGTAACCTAATATTTTCCAGTCAAAACAGTATATTAAATTATTTTATTTTATTTTATTTTATTTTTTTTTTTCCAGAATGAATAGTAAATGAACACATAAAAACTAAAAAATGTTGACTTCCTAAGCATTTTTTATTTCAGGAGCACAACCGATGGCTTTAGCCATGTGTTGTCAAAGATACGAGAGCGCGACTGGATAGGGGGACAGCTGGTTTCTTGGGGGCCTCTTGTCAGCACCAGAGCCTTCAGGAAGAGAAATGCTCGCCCTTCAGAGGGTTGCTGGCACTCATGAAGGCAACCTTCAGTGAAAGGTGAAGGTTGGTTACCTTATGCCTTGTCTGCTGAATTACCTTATCCTGAATTACCTTACCCTGAATTACTTTGTCTGCTGAAGTGTCAGGAGGAGAGGCGAGCCTGGCAAGCAACATAACCCCACAGGCAGCCTCTCTGCTGGGATTTTGTGATCTGACAGGCTTTTAGGGAGGTGCTTGGCCTAAACAGGACCATTCATAGAGCTGCAGCAGTTGGTCCAGTGCAGAGCCATGAAGATGTTTCAGGGATTGGAGCATCTGTCCTAGGAGGAAAGACCGAGCAAGCTGGGGCTGCTTAGCCTAGAGGAGATTGAGAGGGGATCTGATCAACCTCTACAAATACCTGAGGGGACAATGTAAAGAGGATGGGGCCGAAGTCTTCGCAGTGGTGGCCAGCAATAGGACAAGGGGCCACGGGTATGAATTGAACCACAGGTTTCATCGCCACATGAGGCAGCACTTCTGTACTGTGAGGGTGACTGAGCACTGGATAGGGAGACTGCGGAGTCTCCGTCTTTGGAGACACCCAAAACCCGCCCGGGTGCTTGAGGCGAGGGCCGCACCTTCCCCTCCTCAGCGCCGCCTCCCTCCCTCCCGCCGCCCCGCCTCCCCCGGCGGCTCGGGCCCCGCCGCCCGCCGAGCGGCTCAGCCCGCACCGCCCCGACCCGACATGGAGCCGGGGCCGCCGGGGGGCCCCGCTGCCGCCTCCGCCACCTCCGCCACCACCCCCGCCGCCCCCGCCGGGCTGCCGCTGAGCGAGAGCGAGCAGCAGCGCTACTCCGAGCTCTTCTCGCGCTGCTGCCCGCCCCCCGAGGCGGCCGCCGGGGGCAGCAGCGTGGGCGAGCTGTTCCGGGCCTCGCAGCTGCCCCCGGACACGCTGCACCAGGTGGGTCGGGGGGCTGCGGGCGGCCGGGGGGCGAGCGGGGCGCGGGGCGGACCCCCCGGGGCCGGGCGCTGCGGGAGGAGGGCACGGCGCCTCGGGGCTGCGGCTCCCGGGCGCTTTGCTTCGTTTCTTTTCGTTTTCTTGCGTTTCGTTGCGGTTTGGTTCATTTTACTCTGTTTTATTTGGTTTTGGTTTACTGCTTTATTATTTTATTTTTTTTTAATTTTTCTTTTTTATTTTATTCTTTTTATTTTTATTCTTTTTATTCTTTTTCTTTTTATTCTTTTTTATTCTTTTTATTTTTATTCTTTTTTTATTTTGTCTTATCTTCAGCCAAGCTGTTGCTGCTGCACATACCCACCTTTCCCTCCCCTCCCCCCCCCCTTGCCCAGGTGCCTTAGGGGTGGCCGCTGCACCCCTCGCCCCCATGTCTTGCCCCTGGGGTACGCGCAGTGCTGTTCGCAGCCCCCCGCGCCTGCACGCAGCCTCCCAGGCAGGGCAGCTCGGCAATGCCGTGAGCTGCCTCCAAAGAGCCGGCTGGGCTGCAGAGGGCATGCAGCGTGTGGAAGTTCTGCCCTCACTGTGATTTTCGAGGGGTGTTTCAGTGCAGCTGGACACCAAGCGATGGGGTCGCATCAGTACGCCTGTACCTGAATGCGTTCAGGTGGGAAGCAGGAGGCTGTCGCCCATACAAGCAGCAGAGCTCCAGCAGCGATTCCCCACGGAGGTGATGGGGCTCCCACGAAACCCTTCTCAACTGCAAGGAGCAGCCAGGGCTTTTGCTTTTCCCTGCCTGCAGGTGGGCGATTTGACCCAGAGATGGAAATTTTCAAGCAGAAAAAAATCATGTCAAAGTGGGGCTGAAGTGTAGTTACAGCTAGCCTGAGGGAACAGGACTGCTCCTCCACTAGCTTTCCTGACTGCCAGGTCGTCTCTCAACAACTTTATTTTGTATACATCCGTATTACCTAGGTGACTCTGAATGAAAAATGTGATATTGAGAGGATGCTTTTCCCCACTTACTTGCACTGTTTACCAGACATACAAACCGCAGCTGATCAGTGCTTTGTTTGCAGTCACACCGTGGCCTTCGACCTGCAGGGAAGTTCATGGGAAGGCAAAGGTATCACAGATCCAGCACCAAGAGCAGGTCCTTGCAAAGAGGAAGGAGAGGGCATCTAATTTCAAATAACAGCATACTAAAGAAGTGTATTAAAGCCCTATTGGTAAAGTTCTGTGGCTTTGGTATTAGCCATTTCATTTTCCAAAGAGTTACAGAAAAAAACCTCTTAGTTTTATTACATAGATCCTTATCCTATCATTTAAATGAATTTGGTTGTCATATTATCACAGTCCGTTCTGGGGGTTTCTTTGGAGTTTGTTTGGATTGTAACGTGTGACTTAAGCCTGGAAATGTTTTGGTATTCTTTTTTTTTTTTTTTTTTTAATATTTTAGATTATTTCCAGGTATATTTATGATGTGGGGAGAACGTTACTGGGAAACAACTTTGTAATTGGCTTCAGGAATCTTCAGGATAATAAGACCTTTGGGATCTGGGGTTGTTTCTCTTCTTCTTTCCTGCCCTGCCCCTCTTGTTTATATGGCACTAATCACAGTGAAGCTGTGGTCTGTGGCTGGAGCTCCTATCCACCAAGCCCACTGCTGTCAGGTATTCTTACTAACGTTTACTGGAACTGAAGAAAAAAACGAGTTGCCATAATGAAAAAAAAATGGAAACGTGGATCTTCTGATATGGGAAAAACCACAACATTGATTTTCCTGGGATATGTGATGACACTTTGTCTTTTGTTATCCTCCAAAAACGAAATTTCATAGTTTTGTTTAAAAAATAAACAGTACCATTCTAATAATTGTGGAAACAAGGCACAGCAGTTCATGGTAGCTGTTTTCTGCTAGTGCTGGGAACACCCGTTTTAGGCAGAGGCAACTCATTTGGGTTAAGATAACATGTTTTCTTTGAAATGACTGTTGACCATGAAGTTTTCTCAAAACAAAACATATCCTTTCAAAATCCCCATCTGTCACAATTAGTGCTTCGTAAGCTGGCATCTCTACAGAGCCATCAAGAAATGGTCGTGCTGGGTTTTGTCGTGTCGGAAATGTGGAGATTTGGATTGGAAAATGACTCCGGATTTCAAGTGAGCTGAGCTTGTGCAGTACAGAAGGTACTGAGCACCATTCCCCGGCCCTTACGTGGGCTACAGCAGGAGGTGGCCGTGGACCGTTTTGTAAGCTCTGTGTGACTTAAGCATTTTTGTCCTCAAGGTATTCACGAGGAGTGGCTTTACTGAATGCTGTGCTTCCAGAACTGGCATTTGGTGACACGGCAAAGTGCTGAACCTGTGCCGTTGCCTTCAAGGTTTTGTGCTTGTGCAGTAAGTGGGATAAAGCTGTGAGAAAGAGGGAGCCTTTCGTCATACAGCGTTTGATGGAGGTTTCTTGTTGGTCAGGAGGATGCTCACAGGAGCTGTGGGAGATCTCCTTCCACCTTCCTTGAATGCAGCGTCAGGGTTTGCAGTCCCGACAAAGGTGCTGTGGGTGCAGCGAGGTGGAAGCCCCGCTGTTGGATATGGCAATTCCTGTGGGGAAAAACAAGGGTGTGTGCTCCCAAACAGCGAAGAGGCATGGTTTTGTTCGGCTGAAGGTTCATTGGCTCGATCCAGGAGGTAATTTAGATGAAATAGGCTAGGTGGCAGGGAGCAGGTAACATCAGAGTACATGCCAGAAGAGGAAATGCTGGTTTAAATAGGAAAAAATCCAAGAGTGGCCAGGTCAGAAGGAGCAGATGGTGTGCACCCGAGAGCCCTGAGTCTTGCTAAGAATGAAGTGCTTGAACACAGATTCATTACACACAGACTCATTAAAATCAGCTATTCTGCAGGACCATAGAGTACAGCAGAGACTGTAGCAATTTAACTTGCTTTAGAGAAGGGGCCAGGGAGCAAACTCAGCAGGAGTTATTTCAGTTCTGGAAAAATGGTTGGAGTTATAACTGGAATTAAAAATGTAAGACGCTTGACAGGTCTGGGAAGGGCACAGCAGGGACAGGGCAGCGTGATTTTTGTGGGCTGTGTAATCAAACAGACTCATGGCAGAGGCTGGCAGGGACCTCTGGAGGTCACTGGGTCCAACCCCTTGCTCAGGCAGGGACATGCAGAGCAGGCTCCCCAGGACCACGTCCATTCCTCCCTGTGTAGAGGAAGCCTTTGGTGTGCTGAAAGGCAGCACCACGAAGGTTTTATTTAGGCTTGCACAGAGCCTGGGGCGAATCTTTCACCAGGGTCTTTTAAAATAACTCTGTGAAATGTCTACAGTCTCTTGCCTGAAAGATCCACGCTAGGATTGTTTATTTTTAATATTTATGTCAGGGGAGGAAGGAACAGGCTAGTCATGTGCCGTGCTGTTACATAGGCTCAGAAATAGAGGAAACCGAATGGCATCAGCCACATATAAATTTAGCGTTGGTCCAGTTGGAAGGGATGTTCCCTACGTTTTGACTCATAATAGAAGGAAAAAGAATTTGCGCAAAGAAAAAACATGCATGAAAAATAAATGTTTGCACGATTGCATCTCAGGCAGGAGGCACGGCACCACTGATGACCATGAGGAGATGACAGCAAGGTTCGCATGCCTGCAAGGGAAAACTCTCTCTGGGGATAAGGGATGAGTCTCTCCGTAGTAACCCCCGTGCCACAAGTGGCAGCAGTGGCCATTTAGCCTTGTTTCAACTGTGGCAATGAGGCGTGATCCAATTTTAAAGCTAGCTGTCGGTGAGGACAGCCTCTGCTTATTGACTCCGTGATCCCAAAGTGCTTTCGTTAGGTATGCCAAGTACCAATGGACTGATGTTTGCATGGATTTCAGATAAAAGAGTGCTTCATACAGTTATTACCCACTGGTCTGCAAAGAGGAGGTGCCTTGTGGTAATTCTGCTGTTTGCAAGTATTACTGTGGATCTCTGAAGATTTTAACTAAGGATGAGGCTCAAGTTGTACACTGAACTCCTTATCTTTTTGATTAGTTTTTCACATATTTAATTAATTCTCACTTGGTTGTGTGATGGTATCTTTAATTCCTGGTTTTACAAACCTTAATTTTACTTGCGGACTTGCAGTATCAGCACAGAGATCCAATTTTATTAAGAAAATGCATTCTTTCCTCTACAAACGAACAAACTGAGTTATTTCGAGCTCCAAGGTTGACAAGTACTAATTGTATGACTCTGGAGCTACACAGACACTGCTTTTTTTTAGTTGGACCTCTCCTTCCAGTTCTGTGTGAATAGGGAATTCAGTCTTGCTTTTCCTCTGCATGGTCCATGAGTTATTTTGGTGACTTGTCTCTATAGTTACTCTGAATTGTTTAACCGTCCTGTTGTGTTCAAAAGCAGAAGTGTGAATAGATTAAAAAAGAAAAAGAAAGAAAGTTGCTAAGATTCTATTTCATTGGAAAAGTGCCAGTAAAGGGTTGGCTTTTCTATCATTTATTTTTCATAAGCATAAATTACTACCTGCACGATAGCTGGGGCGGTGTTAGCTTAAAACAGTTTCTCTAGGCAGAAAAGAATAAGAACTGATGGCAGTTAAAATATGAGCTTTTCAAGTGAGGAAAGTCTGGAGTTATTGTTACTTCACAAAAGGTAAAATTCACTCTGTTGTGCCCCTGTACAGAATTTGGCATTAAGCTGTTCTCAGGGCTGGAAATACAATTGAGCTGAACGATGAACAGCAAGCACATCGAAGAAGCTGTGTTAGCTAGGAGGGCACATGGAGAAATTACATCCAGCTGACATCTTTGAGTCAGGAAGAAACAAAAGGGAGGTACAATTTTATATAAGTGATACAGCAAGAGAAGAAAACTTGACATTTCAGTATCAGGACTTCTGGCCACAATCCCCCAGACTGTCATTGCCTTTCAAGAGTCACAAGCAGACGTGTAAGAACATCCAAAACCCAGATGTAAAAAACATAGTAGTAGTATTTAAAAACAAATAATTAAAAAATCTAAATTGTACCAAGGTAAAGGGCAAAATTCCACCTGAAGCAGTCTTAACAATATATTCCATTCAAAAACATTCAGAGTTCCTGGTACATCTTTCAACTGTTGTTGGACAGTTTAAACTGTCACTTAGCAGTCACTGCTTACTGCTTAGTTCAGAGTGCCTCAGTGTTGAGATGTACAGTAAAAAAAAAAAAAGTAGAAGCTGGTTCTTCTCAAGTGTGTTTCAAGTCACGCTGTAAAACCAGAGACTTCTGAACCTGCTTGACATAGACTTCACGCTGATGGTTACAAATAGCCTGGTCAAGACCTGTAGCCTTCATTAATTGACCTTCATTACAGCTAAGTATGGATTCATTATTTTATTTTCCAGTACAATAATGCTTTGCTCCACCAGTGATTTAAAATAACTGTACAGGAGGGATGGAGGAAAAAGGTCCATTGGGATGAAAATGAATAACTTTCATTCTATGAGAGAGTGCTGCAGAATAAAGCAATGATGATGAAGAATTTTTTTTTTTTTAAATGAGTGCTTTTGTCATGATACTTGTGTAAGTGCAGTGGGTTCACTAAACAGTTGAATATAACCTCTTGCTTTTTTGTATTTATCTGCAGCAACATCCTGTCATTATTCTGATGTTTGCCTGCAGACTGACTTGGTGTTCACAATCTGTGTTGCAACTCACCTGCTTCAGTGGGGGAATATAGTGCAGACACCCCCATAAAACAGGGTTGGTGTGAACTCAAAGCATGAATTTAGGAGAGCCGAAAAACTTAGCAGAGACAGATTCATGAAAGACAGAGTAAGCATTTCTGTGACAAAAAAAATCACGATAAATAACCTATTTAAATTTAAAATACGATGAATTGAGAAATACATTTGGTATAATATCTGTAAAGCAAGATTCTTTGATGTATTAACATCTGAACATACTAACAGTGTAGAAAAATAAAAAATTAATAAGCAATGCATACTAGTTCATTTGTTTGTCTTCAGAAGTTCAGCGGATGAGCTAGTGCATAATTGACTACAAAAGGTTGCTGGAGTAGAAAACCAACTGTTGGACAATAACAACCTCCTCTTCCTGAACAGAGGGAAGACTTTCGCCTTTCCAGTGTATTTCAGCATCATTGTTTAGTGACCGCTGCATACAAGCTGAAAACTCTGTTGGGAAGAACTTGGTTGTTCTTATGCAGTTCAGATATGATAATGAGGTGGAAGCATGTGGGAGGATGAGATCTATTAGTGCTGTGAGTTGTAGGACGCAGTGACCAGAAATAATCAGCTAAAGCACTAACTGCAGATTACACTTAATTTATTTAGGAAAATATTTAAAACAGAAAATGTTTTTATAAACTTCCAAGTGTTTGTAAACATAAGAAATACATAGTTTTTCAAGCAGATGAAAATAGTCTGTTTATTTTTAAATGAATTCCAGTTTTCATCTAGATTTATCTTTGCATAAATCACAGGTGGGTTGTACCTACGCAGGTAGGTGTATCTCTTATTAAAGAACATAAAAAATCAAATTGCTTGTGAAATAAAAATTAAGATTCATAGTAAGGTACATAGCGGCTTAGATTTGATTAAATGTACTACTTATTAATAAAAACAAAAATGTTATCATACATTAAAAACAACAAAAAAGAATTATGCGCTGGTGTCCCCTTGCCTGGGCGAGGGCTGGCAGGTGCTGTGGGGATGGCAGCCATGTGTGTGTGGCTCTCGCTTCTGAGCAAGCTGGCCCTGCAGTGCTGTGCTAGCCTAAAACCACTCTATAAACGGCATGATGTGCTTTAACTGAGGGGCAGGGGATTAGAGTAGGCCAGTGGAAGGTGTTAACAACCTTCTGAGTGTGTCCAGCCTGTTCGTGAGCGGGAGGAAGGCCCGAGGTTCACTTGGCGGTGGCGAGGCCTGCAGTTGGGTGTGAGGTCTTGCCAGCTGGACCGAGGCCTGCTTATACTGCCCCAAGTTACATGCTGCTTGTTAAATGGTCTCTTGTCCCTGCATGAGTCATTCAGTGGTCTTCCTAATGAATATAAATTACTGTGCACAGCTGCAAGTGTGCCCTGCATGGAGCAAGGTGGCTTGGGATTGCCTTTTAAGAAAGGGTCTTGAGAAGCTTTGAACAGCCTGGCTTCCAAAGTGTGTTTTTAGTTGCTGTGTTCTTCTCCTTTATTTTTCCTTCCAATGCCCTGAGCAGCCTCCCCCATCCAAAAAACCTGCAGATGGTTCTTCCAGTATCTCCTGTTTGTATCTGCATAGTCCTGTAATCTTCATGCGCAACTCAGCCGGTCCTCTTCTGCACCAGGAGATGGCAAAGAACCAGTCCTTTGAGCAGGGTCGTACTTGAAATGCTGGATCCAGAACTTAAAATTCCCATTGGCGTGGTGGCACTGAAAATTTAGAGTCTGCTAATGGGAAACATGTGGCTGAGCCTGAATTTAAGCTGTCTGTACACGGCCTGTAGTGTCTGCTTGCTCATTACCGTATGAATCATGAAGCTGAGTTCTACCTTCAATCGCAAATGTCTGTAGTGTTGCAGTATTATTGTTATAAATTTCAAGTGGTTTTGGCATCAGCCTTTCATATTATTATTATTATTATTATTTTTCCCTCTTCTGAAAGTCTCTCTTTCCATACCAGGGAACATTAGATCAGCTTTGGCATAGGTAATGTTTCACATTTCATGCATTCTTTGCTTATGGCATAATTTACACAATGATGGCCTATGGAAAGCCAATATGATGCTCTTTCAGAATAAAACAATGTGTCTAGTCTTCTGCAAAACAAGATGAGAACTCTGGGCTGACAAATACAGTCAGAATTATTTTGTTACCAACAGTAAGGGCAGTGGAAGAGTAAAAGGTGAAGTACTTAGAAGTTTCAAAGGCCAAAAATAAAAGTAAATGGGGAGGGAGGCAAAAACAACTCAATAGTGTGATTTATATATACATTTATTTTGCTTTCCCTCCTCTTGGAATGACTGCTGCCCTTATAAGAACATCTTTCTGTTTTAATAGATGTAGTCTGCCTTTCCTTTACTATCTACGGATAGAAATGCAAATACAAGCCATGATATTAAATGTGCTATTAAATGCTCTCGTACTGTGCATGAGCAGTGGAGATGATGTAATCTTTGACTCTGTACAATGTGGCTGCTATAGAGTCCTGTGTTCTTTAGCAGAATTGAGGATGAACACTTGGTTTAGACACAAACCAAGTAGGCTCTTGCTGACTGAATGATGCATTTCAACACATTAAGTGCAAGCATGTTGGTTGACATGATGATAATTTTCGGTTTTAGTTTAGTGATGTAGAAGAGAGAAATTTAAGATGCTTTACCAAGTGATGTGTTGATTCAAACTGTAGGTTAATAAGGTATAAGGTCAAGAAAGGGCAGGAAGGGTCCTCTGAATGCGCTACTATATGCAATGAAGTTATCAGCTAAAATGGTATGCTTCCAGTTAAGTCTTTTGACAACTTTTCAGTCATATAAAAACAATACATACATTTCAATGAAAGACGATTTTAATTTTTTTGGTATGGATTAAGATAAATGCACAACTGAAGAGAGTAGTGTTTAGATATTTGCTGTGTTGCTTTAAAAAGTACCTGCTGTAAGCACTAAGGAAATGAACTCAGGAAATGTGCCAAATGTGATAAAACGGGATTGGTGCAGGGAGCATCAAGATTTTTTGGGGCTGCCCGTCTAGAAAATCACATCACAGCAAATTCAGAAGAAAAAGGCTTACTCTAGGAAAAAAAAAAAAAGATTATGATGGGAGATCATAACAGGAGATAACAGGCTTTATGTGGTTTCTCTTTGTGGCAAAAATGCATCAGTCTCTGTTTTCCTCTATATTAGTAGAGTCTCATTTTCTCTGCAAAGTGGAATAAAACCCAGAGTTACATTTCCATGTAAAAAGCCAGGCTTTCTTCTTTCTGAAGCAGAGTTAAATGTGAGAAATGGTCACAAAAGAAGTTGATTTGGAAATGTTTAAAAACCTATAATTTACTGAACCAAATCAAAGCACATTGTTTTGAACTGCTTAGGTGTTAAAGCACTGTGGCATCTTAAATGGGTAAGTTTTGGGAAGGAAATCATTTACGTACATCATCTCTTGGTCCTTCCTGTTGGTTAGACTGATTCTGCTGTTAGGTGGAGCTGTGGTGGTGGCCAGGCAGCTCTTGGATGTGATCTGCTGAGCAACTGTGAGAGCAAGGGTGTGAACTGTCAAAACTACAGCTTCCACAAGATTCTGTGGTACTTTAATATTAATGCATCCTAGAACAAAATATTTCAAGGAGAAACTTGAAAATCTCATTGGAATTTGAATGTTCTTTCAGGATGAAACTCAAGATTTTGCAGTATTTTCGATTAGTTTAGTTCAAGATAACTAGATCTGGTCACTGCCATCTATCTGAAGAGTATTTATCCATTTGTCATCACTTCTTGGATACTAACTGTTGTGATTTTTAGCTACTTGAAGCACTTTGTACCACTGCCTTCAGAATGTCCCATCTCTTTTCTTGTTTTAATATTTTAATAAATAAAATAATTATTTTAATTATAAAGGGAGGAGGACTAGGAGGCACCAAATATCAGATCTTCAGTGCAAAGTTGTCCATAACTGATTTTCATTCTGAGAAGTGAGAAGTAAAAAGTTTAAATTTCTGAAGAATGAGTTTTCTCTATCATTGCTAAAGTTTTGGAAGACCTAGATAATTGTAGCTGCTAGAAATGTTATTTTTAGCTGTGGGGATGTGTCCCATGTAGACAGTAACATTCCTTGCCGTCAAATCTTCTCTTCTGTAAACTCTGAATTCAGCTTTAATGGTAAAAAGGCATCTTGAAAATTCTTCTTCGGACCCAAAATACACTAAATCCATTCTTAAACAGAAGAAGAAACAAAAACTGAATGCAAGGCATTTCCAGAGTGATAGTATTTTTCTCTAAATCATAGTGGTGTGGCTGCTCAGTTATTGGCCTGGTTCCTTTCTGGTGTGGTAACTGCAATGCTGATGCCTTCCAACACCTTCTTGCGCTTCTCATAATTTGATCTCTTAACGTTTTTGGTAGGAAGCATAAAGAACAGGTAGACTGAAACTTTTTCCCATTATAAGAATGTAAGTGGAGACATTACCCAAGTATGAGAGTGCTAGGATGTAGAAGGACGGCAGTGAAACTCGTTCAAAGCTGTGGCTGTGGAAGAGGCTGGAGAGGAGGGAGGCTTGAAAGAGGCAGCCAGATGCATGTTGAGGAATATCTGGTTTGGGAGGAGACCAGAAGGCAAAAATAAATAAATCCCAATTTCATTGTTAACTGCTGTTCTCTGTTGTTGAATAATGAAAGGCAGAGACCAGGAAGCTGCTTGTTTCTGGTTTTTATTAGATGCTGTAGATACCATGGTGATGAGCAGGTTATAAATATAAATGTTGGCTGCAGATAGAGCATGAAACGGACTGGAACCTGGTAACCTGTAAAAAGGGGGTAACGTAAGGTTTAAAATTATGCTGATGGCTGAAGCTTCCCAAGGAGTCCTCGAGAGAAGTGCCATAAAAAGCCTATCAGTAGTTTAAAAATAAAAAATAAAAGGCAAAATAAAAAAAAAAAATCACACATCTTATCCTGTTTATGTTAATGCAATCTCATGTTGTAGCACCGGAGTTAGCTGAGGGTCTATTCGTTTCTGTTTTCCACACCCCATGTGTTAAACCACTTCAACAAAAAGCATGCTTGGATTTATTTTTTATTGCACTTGTAAACCTGCTGCTACCCATGCTTAAGTGGGGACTTTTTAAAAGAACAGCACCATGTTCGTATTCTGGAGATGTATTATACTTGTAAAGTAATACATCTATGAAGTCATGCCTTTCAAAAAGTGTTTTGAGTGTTTGGAGAGGAAGGAACCTGAATGGCAGCTTGGATGTCACAGTCTTCAGCACCTGGCACTGCACAGTGCAACTAGTCAGGGCAAATATTGTCTCAGGACAAGAAGGAGCAGCACCAGCCAATATTGATGTCAGCAAGAAAATAATTCTTATTGTTATTTACACTGAGTTACCTGTCACTTATTTTTCTTCTCTCTCTCTGTTCTCAGCTGTATCATAGTAATTATACCTTTTATTTGAACTAGTCTTAATCTGGACCCTCCTTGAGGAGGTTATTCTCCGAAGGATTATTTCTCTTTAGAAAACACTCATCTGCTTTTTTTTTTTTTTTTTTAAAGACTGCATTATTTACTGTATACATATTTGATTACAGGGGATGTGTGTGAGAGGAAAGACTCTTGAGTTCAGTCTAGCAAGGCACTTTGTGTCAGTATAATCACTGAATTTAAACCCTACAGCAAAACAGGGCACTCAGTTACTGAAGAACAGGTCTTAAAGTGAATATCTCTTAGTAGAAGAAACATTTAAAAGAGCAAAAGTGGAGAGTAAGTGTGTTAAGCTTTTTTTTTTTTTTAATGCACCATATAGGTTAAAGTATTTGGTAGTGTTTAAATACAAATGTCGGTAACAGCCAAATTTATACTGAGACAAGCACAGCAATATTTGGGTCCTAGTAACCTTCTAGACACTCAAGTGTAAGTTAAGTTTCAAAATAGGAGAGTGTTTGACATATTTTAGTGAGGAACAATGTGTCAAGGACTGTAGACACTTTTAAAGTACTGGATTAGAAGTGCTATCTAGTTTTTCCATGATCTGGATTGATACTGGGATATGTATAGGGTTTCTAAACCAGGATATAGGAATTCTGGTAAAATATGGTGCCTTAAGTAGTTGTAGGACCTTTCTGTGGTCAAATTGGCTAAAACAGTGTTTCTGCAGTTTCCACAGCACTTTCTAGTCGTGTGACATAATCAGTATGTGACTCTACAGAGCTCAGAGAAGCACTAAGTTTGTCCCAAGAAATTAAGTCATTTGAGCCAATGATAAATATTTGAATAATTTTGCAAGACAACACTTCTTCCAAGCAACACTGTACAACAATTTTCTTACGTAGAAGAACATTAAGGCATTTCAAAAACAGGTCACTGTTGCTATAAAACAGGTGAGGCAATAGTTTTGTAATGAAAGAGTGTACCAGAGTTGTGTAGTTCCAAGGAAAAGCAGTTTTGTATCATTAACTAATAATACATGTTATCATAGTGAACCACTTCCCCACATTAAAGCTTAATGGATTTTAATCTAATATGACTTTTTCTTCCCATGAAATATGAAATAAAAATTGTTTATTTTGGCTTGCTGCTGATGTTTCTGTTCTGTTAGACACGTGCCTGTCCGTGCTGTTTATACCTTATTATGATATATTTCACTCTGTTGACTTAGCCTTTCCTTGTGGTCCACCTGGGAGAATTGCTACAAGCATCATACTGGAAGTATTCCTCTGCAGCAGGAATGCTCAGATCTTTTCTTCACAGCAAGAGTAGTTAATTTATTGCCAAGGTTGCAAGCAGAATATGCATGTTATTTATATCCTTGTGTGTACACACATCGGTCTCATTAGATACCAAGGTAGACTGTCAGCATTTCACATCTGTTTTTTAACTGCTTAAAGGGCTGACAACACACTTGAGTTTCTGAACATGTAATGTACACTATGGGGAAAGCGTCTTTCCTCTGGTTCTCCACAAGGATCTTGCTTAACGTGCCACCCAGCTCTTTATGCAACGTGGGGTTTCATCTGCTGCTGAGAATGACCTGCAGCTAGTGGTCTTCCTGTTACCATTACATCACTACCCATGGGCAATGTTCTCCTGAAAGGTCTTGCCATTTCCTACGTAATTGCATGGTTTCAGCTCAAAAACGATCACAGAAATAACTTACAGCTTCCTTTATTGCTGCTTATTCCACTTCACCTTTCTTAATGTAATCTAAAATTTGCCAATTTCCCATGTCATGGGTTCAGATTATTTTGGCCTGGTTTTGAAATAAGATTAGGCTTGAGCAATAATACTGTTAATTCAGCCCAGGAATAACTTCTGAATCTGTTCACTGTCAACAAAACTTCATGGAAAATTTGAAGAGGCGAAGTTCCTAAGTTATGTGAAAGACAACTCATCTGGTAGAGGAAAGCTCCCAGAGTGAACTGAAGACACGTTAAAGAATTTGTTTAGGAATGTCACTTCAAGGCAGTGACAAGGAAATTGGGATTCATTGCTCTTGATGCTCATGGGTGGCTCTTGCTTGGACCCAATGTAGATGTGAAAAGTAGTTTGGGCATGAGCTAAGAAAAGGGTTGCAGAATAATGATTTAAAAGCCGCTGAGCTGGTGAGTAAAGAGGGGCAAAAGTGGAAGGCGAGTGTCTCCGTGTCTGCTTGGGGATGCTATTTTGGTGCCTCCCTCCCTGCGCGGCTCCACCTGCACCGCTCTTTGTTCCCCTCCGCTCCAGCTGGCGACCTACGGGAGCCAAGAGAGCTGCTGCTTCAGCGCTTCTCGGCATCTGCCAGGAAATGCATAAAGAGCGGGAAGAGAAACGGAAGGGATGCCTTCTTGCTCTTTTTGTCGGCTCTGCTGAGGGCTTTTTTTTAATTGTACGTCTCGCAAAAATGTACCACTGTGAGAAAATTTCCTTGAGACTGGAGCTGGATCCTGTCGCTGCCTTGGTTTCCTGAGTTTTTTGGCATTGAGAAAAACACAAGGGCTTCAACAGGGATGCACTGGAGCTGGATTCTCATTTTAACCACTGTTAAATACACCATTGCTATTGAGAGGTTTGATGCAGTCCCCTAAAGGCTTGCCAGGGGTTGTGCTTTGTTCGCATACACCCCTCAGTCATGCAGCACTCTGTAAGGTGTCCTACGCGTGTAGGTGGGCAGCCCAAATTTGTTCTCGGTGTTGCTTTGGGAGTTGTTTGCTTTCAATTTTATAAATTCCCTCTAACTCTCTCTCTGGAAGCTGAGTATTATGTCGTGGTACTATTCCTGCTCATTTTGTGCCTGTATTTTCTCCTGGTGTTTCCAGCCTTCTGGAATCTGCCAGGGCATTGGAGAGAGTGCCCCCATTGCCCTTCTTGTTGTACGTGGACTCAGGGTTCCCTGGTACCCCACAAGATGCCTCATCCTGTGACTGGGGTTCAGATGAACAGGGGATTGTGTGAGACACAACAAGCAGGTGAACCTTTCATGTGAATAACGTGCCATCTCACCATGGTGCAGTTAAAGCTACGTCTGAATTAAATACCTAGATTTGTCACCCCATGCTCATTCCTGTATTTTTTTTTCCAAAGGAGACATTGATTTTGCCAGCCCTTTTTCAGCACCCCTAGATCATTCATCGGCATCTGCTCCAGTGGTTTCCCTTCAGGAAGTTTCACTTCTTCTGGTGTAAGAGCTGGCTTCATGGCACTGTCTGCTGTGTAGGACAGGCTGCCTGCCTGAATTTCCTTGGCAGTAAGCTTAAGTCTTAATGCACAGTATTTCTGTTGTCATGGGTATTTCTCATTCTTTATCTCTACATCTCTTTCATTTTCCCTTAAGAGCATCAAGTCACCTTTTAAAAGCATTTACATTTTTTTAATGTATGTTTTTTTTTTTTTTATTATGTATAGAAATCAGTAATAGATTTTCTTTAACTTCCTACTATGTCTCTGCTGTCTGTTTTTTCCTAGCATATAAGGAAAGTTTGCCTTATTTTCCAAATTTCGTTACAGAAATGTTTAGGTATAAGTGTTACAGGGGAAATGCTTCCTTGCAGAAAAAATGTGTAACTATTTCCAATGGAGTTTAAAAATAACAAACAACACCATCTCATTGCAGAAGCATTTCTGCCAGTATAAAATCTTGGAAAAGAATGTTTAACAAAATCTAATAGTGAACCAAATTTTGCCTGACCATGTATATTTTGACTTCGTAAATGTGTTTGAGGTTTTAAACTACACAAAACGTTTGTGACATGGTTTGTTTGAAGGACTGTTGGGAATGCAAGATAATTTCTGAAACAATATATTGTTATTAATGTTCTATATGTTCTTGGGGTTTTGATGAATATCACTCAATATACATGCTTTTGCTCAAGATTAATGAGTCTTTAAATTTTATGAAAAATCAAAGCAATGTGTTAGACATCATAAGATCCATGTTGTTGGTCTCTTTGGAAACTGTCATATATCCTGTGCTCAACCAGCTTGCCCAGCCTAGAGAGAGCTCCATGCATGCTCTGTAGGCACTGGTGCTGACCCTATCTTCCTTAGATGCAATTGAGACAGTAGATTGTATGGTGCTTGGGAACATGGTGTAGTGGGTGACATTGGTAGTAGGGTGGTGGTTGGACCAGATGGTCTCGAAGGCCTTTTCCAACCTTAATGATTCTATGATTGCCTAGTGTGTTTGCCAGTATCTTTTTTTTTTCTTTTTTTTTCTTTCCTATTTAAATTCTAGTTTTTAAAAACAATTCCTAGTGCCACGACTTTGTCCTGTGGTCACAAACACTCTTTGCCCCTGAAACCAACCTTGGCCGAGGACCAGAAAAAAAAGGCATATTTATCAGAGGCCAGTTTTCAATTTTGTTGGAAATACTGGCACCGCCCTGTAATATCTAGACCTTTTCTGGTGGAATGAATTCACAGTAAATATCCTGTTGAGTAGGAAATGTTTCTTATTCATTCCTTGAAAAATGAGCCATGGGGGCAGGCTAAGTTGAATGCTGGCCATTTTACACTCCTGTCAAAACTTTCAGAAGACCAGCAACTAACCTGAAAACAATTTTATTGTAGAATGCTTAATAACAAGACTTAAAACCCAGACACAAAAAAACAGTTTAACTTTTTTTTTTACAATGTTTTGTTCCTCTGAGACTTTTATTCTTGAAGTTTCATTTGACTCCGACTTGTTCAATGTGTCTATTTTTTTTTATGTGCTGTGCTCTCATCTGTAGGCCGTGTTGTAGATTGGACATAAGTGGAATGTAAATATCTTGCACGGGAATCCCAAGTCGAATCCTTCCCAAAGTTTTTGTAGAAAATCAATTTCCTGTGAGGAGTGTCAAGATTTTATGGTTAATACTCCACGGAAATGCCTCCAATATTTTATTTTATTTTTTTTACCAAGCTGGAAAAAATCCGGTATTGTTATGCTATACAAATTTTGTGCTTTTGATGTGCTATAAATTCAATTACATACCTTGTTAAAATTTCTTATACAAAAGTGTGAGGACAAAAGTATTTGTATTCTTTCAGTCTGAGTTAATTTCTTTTGACATTGAAGTGTGGAGCCAAAAATTTTCAGTGTTATGAGAATCATTTTGGAGAAAGCTATTCTGAGGGATTTAAAAAATACGAGAGGCCATGGTATGGTGCCCAAATACTGTGATGTTAACAAGAAAGGTACAAAATACAATATTCTGTTGTAGACTAGTTTATTTGGATCCTTTTCACATGACTTTGTGAACCAGAATTTTTCCGTGTAACAGAATCTGGAAGCATGAAATGGGAAGGTCAACCAATAGGTTTTTATAAGGGTGTGGCTATTTCAAGGAATTGCAGATATTTTTTGGGAAAAATCTTTTTTTTTATTATTGTTCCAAATGTGTGATACTGTTTTGGTGGTGTTTTGCTTGTTTTTGCTGCTCAATGGAGTGATTGCAATTGTCACAATTTTTCCGTGATCATTTGCCTAGGAAGATAGAAGTAAACAGTAGATTCATGTATTTCTCACCATTTAGGAGGAAAAGGTAGCACAGTTTGTCTTCATTTATCAAAATTAAAATCATCCTGGTTTTGTGCATACCTTAAGGTCTGCATACAGTCACACTATTCTTCTGAGTTGTACTTTATCCATCAGTAAAAAATAACTCTTTTTGTGTTAATAAGGTACATACAGCGTACAGATTCAGAATCATTTGACACATCAGTACTAAATGGACTTTTGAAACTGTAATGAATTTATTCAATCATTTGTACCTGCCATACATGTTGAGAATAGAGGTGGGTTTTTTTTTGTTTTGTTTTGTTTTGTTTTGTTTTTCAAATACAACTTACACGACCAGAAACTTTTCAGGAATTCAGGAAATGTACATTGTTATTTTTTCATACTCAGTGGTGTATTTAATTTTCTTGTTTCTAGTTAAAGGGAAGTTGTTTTAATTCAGAACTAACATAGGTATCAGAGGTTATTTTAAAAAACATTTTACTTTAATACATCATTTCCTATAAAATCTGAGAGTCGGATTAAAAAGTTGTTTCAAAATGTGCATGTAGTGTTTTGTTTCTTCTTGAAGAAAAAGTACTTATGAGGAGAAGTGTGGAGTTGTTTTCTGCTCAAAATAATTGTTGTTTCTAGAGGCTGAAAATCATTCATTTGTGTATTATATAATAATTTTCTTAGAAAGTGTGACTAAAAGCTGGGGGAGGAACTCCATTCTGCAGTACTCAGCAGTCAGCCCACAACTGCGGTGAGAAGTGTGGCACGGATGGATGGGCTTCTTTGGTTATATTGGGGATGGGTAATATAGGAGTGCAGATGTAAAACTGGCATTTCTCGCCTGCCCCATGCAAGTTCCAGCAGTTTGTAAGGCAAAAAAAGAAATGTCTTCCATCATGTCTTCGTCTCCTCATTCCTACCCTTGGCCTACCCCCCAAAAACAGTGATGAAATGCAATCTAGATTTATTTTAAGTACTCACACATGTGGAGAAATCACTCCCACTTCTTGACTGAAGACCCAGTTTCAACAGCAAAATAAAACTAAACCACAGTTGAAAGACTTCAAGTGAAGACATGAAGCAATAATTTTGTTTTCAAGTTGTTTCTATATTTAAACTTACTTTCTATAAGCGGATAGGAATAATAATATCTGAAAGTTAACCTTCCAGTGCCAAATCAAGCTTAGGACATAGCAAGCTT
Organism: Anas acuta; assembly: GCF_963932015.1. Taxonomy (NCBI): domain Eukaryota; kingdom Metazoa; phylum Chordata; class Aves; order Anseriformes; family Anatidae; genus Anas; species Anas acuta. The sequence continues at coordinate 78,991,617 of NC_088979.1, forward strand.
GATTTTCTGCAATAACACTCTTGCTGTGCAGCAAAAGGCAGGTAGAGCAATGCTTGCTAGGTAGGACCAGGGGGAATGGGAGTGTCAGAAACAGGACTTTCCATGCAATCTTGCTCCCCGTGCTTAACAAAGTAGCTGTTGTTAAGTCTGCTAAGCCAACAGATTCCTGTGCAAAAGCATTGAGGGAATTAAAAGCTTAATCAGCCCCTGTGCTCTCAGGAGTTCAAATGGTTTAGACATGGAAAATAGGGGAAAGAGTGTATGTTTGTTAAGTACGAATGCTTTTGCTTATTCTCAGTCAGGCTCCAAACTAAGAAAGCAGTTAAGAAACTTAGGGGTTTCCAGCCCATGAGCATTCCTAGTGAATTCACATGGGGCTATTTCATACGGATCTCGGAGAGAAATCCTTTGAATTGTACAGCTCTTATGTAAGAAAAGGATTTCCAGCTTGGCCATATGGAGTACGCTGTTACTAAAATATAAATTTATTAAGTCTTCTGTGGCTTCACCTTTTTAAAGCTGCTGCACTTTGGCCCCCTTTCGTGAACATGTTTTGGGGCTTTAATTGCACGGTAAACCATTTGCTTCACATGATTCCTTTCCATTTAGTGCAGAAATCTTGTACAAAGTGCAAGGCAGAGGCTTATGAGAAGGAAAAGAGGCTGCTGCCTGTAAGATGCGGATTGGCACGCAACACGGGTTTTGGTATCCGGCTTTCATTTGTTTTAAGCAACAATTCACCTAAGGGTTTCAGTCTTAAATGTAAAACTTACCAATATTAAATAACAGGAAAGAAACTAAAGCAATTAAAAGGAAAAAAAATGACTGGTAAATAGTTTATTTGCTGTACTGGTGCATATGCTTGATTTTCAATGCTGAAAGAAAGAAATGCTAAAAATGAACAGATACTTGGAAAAGCTGCACGCGATAAGCTTTTACAAATCCTTTTTATTGTAGTATGTAGTAATGTGTACAGATGTCTTTTTGTTTTTCTAGATTAATTCCAGAAAGTCCTGTCAAAGAGTCATCAGAGCCTCACAGCTGATGTTTTTAATACCTTGGCTGCTGCAATGTTTCACCCTAATAACACAGGTCTATTACGATAAGCATGCTGTTAGTGGTTGCATTAAGACCAAACAAACTGGAAGCTCTGAGCAATTTAGCATTTCACATGTGTTGTGAACCACTTCTGCACTCACAGCCACATCGAGAGCTGGGATGGGTGCCGGCATGGCCCCAGTTTGTCGTGTCTGTTTGTCTGTCCGTTGTGGGAGGCTGGTGGTGTGAGAAGTAGCCACACATCCCTGGTGCATCCCCACAGAGCTCCTCTTGAAGGATGGGCAGGCTTGCAGGTAAACTCTGGCTTGTGGACCCTGTGTGAAATGGGGCCTAGGTCACATACAGCAGTTCTCAGATCCCTAGAAAAATGTTCATAGGGGAATGAAAGGCAGGGAGTGAGGCCTTCATTTACTTAACATTTTGACATTTTTTGTGCTATTTGTGAACGCGTAGCAGGAGGAAGCGCAGGCGTAGGAAGTATTTTTTAAATGTTTGCAATGTTTTTGGAGAAATTAAGTCAAAATCTTTCCTAAAATTGGTGTTGGGGCAGAGGGAGAGGTTTCCACTACTTGAAGAAAATGGATAAGGTTTTATTGGATATTTTCTTTTTGTTCTTCAGACAGTATTATTTCTCCTGCAGTGATCACTAGTGCCTTAGGAGCTCCAAAAATCACCATGTGATACCAGCCACGGATCATTCTCCACCTCAGCCATCTGTTCACAGCCAAACACATCATCACTCTTTTCTCTACCCGATGTGTTAAATCATTCTTTATTCTACTTTGTGCCATCAGTGTTTGCTGAAAGTTGTGGGGAGGAATTAGAGGTTAAATGGAGATTCACATGTGGCTACTGGGCTGCTCCCCTCAGCTGTGTGAGGCCATGAAGATCGGTGTGGGGACGGGTTGCTGTGGGCGGGCTTGCATTATTTGGTCAAGGTCTTAGAAATCCAAAGCACTTTTTGGCGGTCTGTCTCACAAGTGCAAGTTGTGCTGTCCTTATCTTTATCCAAAGGCAGGCGAGGAGCTCAGCAGGGTGCCTGAGGTGGTGATGTGTGGTGGATCATGCAGCATCGGCGATGGAGAAGTCAGCTAGGCCTGGGGCAGCTCCTGGCTCTCCTGAGGGAGCCCACCTCGGCTGCTCACCTAAACTGCCACTGTCCTGGTGGCTAGAATAATCCTTCTACAGGATCTCACTCCAGAGTTACCTCTCTGTCAGCAATTTATGCCCGTTTCAGTTGAGTGAGACACTCTTTATAATGTATCAATTAATTTTAAATTGCACAAATCTTCAGGCTGCTACCGAGAAGGAAAGGCTTGGGAAACAAGCTTCATCAATTGCTCCCTCTGGGACTTCAGAATAGACATAATTTAAAGCACTCCACGTGACTTTTTTCCTCCTTTTTTAATGTACAGAAAATCATTTTCTGAGTGGTTTTGGATTTTTTTTTTTTAAAGGTAGATTAGTTTTGCTGAATAGTTTTCTGAATGTTAACTCATGTTACTAAAAGTTAATGTTGGATAATCTCTTAGTGTAATGCTATGAAGATTTTGCAAGAGAGCTGTGATTCTTAAGTGGTATATTGTTTGTTTGTGCATGTCGTGCTATTTGGATCCTACAGTTGTCCTAGGCCATTAAAGATGTGGGAGGAAAGTCAAATGGAAATAAACGTAAAGGTGTTGTTGGACTGATTGTTTAGGTGCTCGTCTGTATTACGCTGGCCAAAGTTAAAAAATATCTGGTGTTAAGAGGTGGGTGATACAAGTTATAAGTGACACATCGATGTGTAAGAAGTGCTTTATTCGTGTTTGTCTTTATTGGAACGAAGGCACGCTGAAGACAAACAGATACAGAGGGATTAACTTGCATGCTGTTTTGTAGGAATATCTTGCTGTGAACTGAATTGTGCATGGGAGGGGACATCCTGTTCTGATCCCCGTGCCAGGCTTTCTGCACAGAACCTCTAACCTGGGGTTAATCACATTGCTGCTATATTTTTTGGCTGGTTCTGCACCGTATCAGTCACCGCTAAGGTCGGGGTCACGGTGTTTCAATGGGGCTGGGAATGCTTCCCAGTAAGGAGCTGGTGCTGGGAAAGCCAGCAGGAGCCGTGGCAATGTGGGCAGGTTTTGGGGAGTAGCTGGAGCTAATGGTGGCAATGCACCTTATCCGTGGTGTGGCTGTGGAAAATTCAGATTTCAGTTCAGTTTCAGTTGGCCACCTCTGCTTATTTTTAAAGACTGCTCCCATTCCTTTGGCTAGTTGTTGAAGGATGCTCTCTTTCTGCTTTTAACAGGTTTGTCCTGAGTGTCTTGGGAAAGAAAATCAATCCTTTTTTATTTTTTTTTAAGAGCAGCATTGAGCAATGCTTGCTTTAACTCTGTCTAAAAGTAAAATAAAGGCAAAAGCAGCTAAACGTTGTAAGAAAAATATCACCCCAAACCAAGATAAAAGCAAATAAAATATTTATACCGCTCTAGAACTCTGGATTTTATACCTGAAATATATATAATGGTTGCTGCTTCCTGTTTGAGGCATTACTGGAGGAAATCTGAAGGAGGGAGCGGAATACTGGAGCAGATGCAGCTGTATAGTCAGCAGTGCTGCTGCCACTTGTGAACGGAAAAAGCTCAGCCAAAATGGGGTAAAAACCTGGCAGGGGCAGAGGGAATGGTTGTGAGTGCTGCCTTGGACAGTGATATGAATGGCCACCTCCAAGCTGTCATTGCTTGTGGCTTTTTCATTTCCCTGACCACCTCACTTATCGAGGTAAAATCATGTATGATAGATCTTAAACAGCAGAAACTCATTTGTATGCAGAAACTTTCAAGCCTGAAAACTTAATTTCTTCACAGACATTGTACTGCAACTATTTAAGCTGACACTGAAATACGAAGATGTAAACTTCAGATATCTTTCTATAATCTTTCCAGCTAACTTCAGTTGGTTCTGTCATCTCCTGCAAGTGGTGCATCCCCCAGGAGTCCTGTGAGCTGAATTGTGGCCCCATGAGGCTTGTATTCAAGTGGCTCGGCTAGGTGCAGAGGGAATGCCAAGTGCATTGCTTCATTATCACCTGAGATTAAGGACTGATTTACCTGTTATTCAGCTGAGAGGTACGGCAGGGTGCACCAGGATGGTGGTGAGGCTGGAGGTTTGCATCCCATCAAGGAGTAGGAGTGCGCTGGCTGAGAAGAAAAGGCGATTCGCTTTCCAAAATAAGTCGGGAAATGTTTTTGCCTGAATCTGTAAAGATAACGGTAATTGCCGTGAGGTATGCTGTCAGCTGCCCTTGGTGTAATTTCAGCTGTGAAAAAGCATCCAAATGGAACAGATCGTAAAGTTATTCTGGCATAGCATCTGAGAGTGAAACTCTTGAAATATTTCTTTTCTGTAGTTGCGAAGAAACGTCGAAATAATAAGGCAGCTGTTGGGGAGGCAAGCGAAGCACACTGTGGTCCTGCCTGTGGACGGTCATGTAGGTCTCTTGGACGCGATAATACACTAAAATTAAATTAGCTTTGTTTGCCTGGATTTGACCATAGTGACATGATGTGCTCTGACAGAGGGACCCTTTAAACATTGCCACCAAATGAGAAAATAAAAGGAGATCTAACAGAGGAGGTCCATATACTGGGTGTCTCTGCCTTACCTTTATCAATAGAAGTATCAAAAGACCTATGAGAGCAGTTAATGGGACTCAGTGATCTTTATGGGTCCCTTCCAACTCAGGATATTCTGATTCTATGATTAATTTTTGTACATCCAAAAAGGTTACATGCCTTTACTTGATTTTTAGGATTTATCTAGTATTTCGATTATTTTGCTCATGTGCTGGAAGAAGCTCAGAATTTGAGAGGGTATTTTGGTGGTCTGTTCAGAAAATGTGGAACGTCTGCAGGAGGCATCTCCTTAGGCTTGGTTCAAAGCTTTTCAGTTTTTCAGCAGCTGCAAGTTACATTTGTGCATTAGGTGAGCTTGGCTAGTTGCTTCACTGATGGCAGGGAGGTGTTTTCACAAACCGAGTGTTACTTACACTGAGGCTTTTTATGATGCTATTTCAACCTGAGAACAAAATGGAATTGCACTGCTAAGCTTTGCAGGGCAGCTTATTTACTGGAGTGTAAGCTGCAACAAAGAACTGATGTTTGATTCTTTGGAGAGGAAGGTAAATCCTGTCTTAAAGCACATTATGGTGAAATGGTAAAAATGAAGTGGATGTTTCTGTAATACACATTTGAATTGTATGACTAATACTCATGCATCTGACTGAATTTTGACTTCAGCAAATAAAGTTACTTCAACCCAAATCAGTGGGGATTTTTTTCTGAAAAAACAATCATTGACTTCGCAGTCTGTGGAGTGTTATTAAGAGACTGAAATTTGACAACAGGTAGGATAAGGATTGTCTGTGCGAATAACACACTGCAAAGGTCAGTCAAATGTTCTTTTGTACAATCGAGGAGTCTTGCATTATAAATGCCTTCATGCTCCGTTATCAAATTTCAGAATTTTCAATTTCTTTTATATGCTTTAATCCATATCTAAACTGCAGAAATGGAGAGACCGCTCTTCTTGTATAAAAAAAGGCTTGGACAGATTGCAGAAACTTTTCCTATTAGTGTGGGATTGTTAAGACGATGCTTCAAATTAAATTCAGTTTCAGTTGTGTACATATATAGAGTGTTTCTGAGTTTGTTTTTTTTTTTAGCCATATTGAAATACATTGGAGTTCATAATAATTGCCATTCTAGATAATGAATTCAAGTTTTCAATGATTGCTATATTTTAGATCAGTGAAAATGTACTCTCATGATGAACATGTGCTAATGAAAATGATGATTATGCAAAATTATCTTTGAAATACTAACAACTTGGTTGGTGAAATGGTCAAAAATTACAAAAATTCAAGGAAGTGCTACCTGTACTTAAAATGTGTCCTTGATAAAAAATAATGTCCTTTAACGTGCATGTGATTGTCCTGTTTTTTCATTCCAAAAAGATCACCAGTGCAGCTCCGTTGCAAAATGTGGCAATTCTACCTGAGCTCAAGTGCAACTCTCCATTCACTCTCACTACTAGTAAGAATGGTATACGATTTTTGGGTCAGCCTCCAGAAAACGAAAGTTTTACAAACTGATGTGTAGTTCAGTTGGGCCAGTGCTGGCCCAGGTCCCGTGTGGATAGTTAAGTCTACGTCAAGTTCCCCTGGTGCATTTTATTGCGCATGGGTACAGGGGTTATTAGCATCACGTCTCGGCTGAGTGAGCAAGAGTTGGAGGGTCTGGGCTCCCCTCTCTCGTGTCCTGAGCTTTCTCGGGGTTATTTCTGTAGATAAGTTTTTGGAAGAGAAGAGGTGAGCAGGAAAATGAACAGAAGTCCTTGGAGTGACTAGTGCCTTATTTATAACGTATACAGTGTATGTTATTAAACATCTGCAGGATGGGATCCATGAAACTCATGTCTCACATCCAGGAGAATGAAACATTCCTGGCAGTGCCTTGTATCAGAAGAAATTCGGATAAGCTCTCTGGAAGCTTCCTGCAATCTACTTGTGTGGATGGGGCGGTGTGACAGCTCTCTACTTGTCATCGTGCTTGGGATGTTGCCCTTATTCCCTTGTTTCCGCAGTAAGATTTGAAAAGCAGATAAAGCATCTGTAACCAAATTCTGCATACTCTGCAGATTTCCAGGGGATTTGGGGATTTAATAGTGATTTTAGTAAGGCTATGTGTACAGCATCTCAGGGAGTGGCTTGATGAATATGTGCATTTCCATAGCCAAATGCTTAGGAACGATTGCCTACAAAAAACGTGAAACAGTTCAGTGAGTAAGTGGAATCATACTTTTACAAAAATCCATACTGCTTTTTGGTATGCTTATGATGAGTTCTTAAATCCACGGTAACCAGTTTTCAGGCTCTTTATTTTTGCGTTCCGGAGTAATAAGCATTATTAAAATTTCACATATCCTATACAAATTTATTGGCACAAGCTGTGTTTATTGACCTGGATCGATGCGTGTATGAATTTGATACAAGCTAGTGAATATAAAGCACAGCTTGAACACTTCTAAATGGATGAATTCTCAGATACAGTATTCATTTGCCAAATGGGAGGACGAAAAATGCAAGCAAGTTTTGAAAAGTATTTGCTTCATCTCTTTTACCCCTGCAGGCTTTCTACACGCTCCTAAAGGCATGTGTTTAGTGAGGATGATGGTAGATTTTCCTTTCAAAGAGAAGACAGAATGAAGTATCAGCCAATAAGCATAGCAGCCTCTGACCTTATTCTGCTATTGTGAAAAGAATTTTGTTTATGTGGCATCCAGATTTCTCGGGAATGGTGATTCTTAAACTTCCCGGTAAGAGTGACATCAGATGAAAGTGTTTCCTTTTTCCACATCACACACAGATAAAGCAACAAGATTCATTACCGTTTGTGCATTAAATACCAAAGGTTGAGCAGAGGAGACTGGATTTCCTTCAGGTGCAGATCTGTGCTTGTAAGTGTTAGGCTGCATCAGCAGCTTTTATTCCCGGGCAGTTTTTCTAGCCGATGCTGAAGTCTTTTGATTAACAATGCTGACTCACACGTCCCAGTAGCTGCACAGCTCAGATCAATACTTTCTGTAACTTGCAGTGTGCTGGCATTGCCACTCCTGCTCTGTGAAGAGAAGAACTGTGAGATTTGTGTGTTTCAGTTTCACCAGGTGTCTGCAGCTGATGATACAGGATAGGGGATTCCCTAGACCCTTGCTTTGACCAAGTTAACATAAGACTTGGAGTAATTTGAAAACGTTTTTAGTGTTCACACGTGATTCAGTCCCTGAGTGCATGTGCGTGTGTGCACAAACGTGCCCTGCACCATAAACTTTGCAGTTCTTGGGGTCGGCACCAAATGCTCTGCCTGGGGCTGCCTGGCAAGTGCTTTGCCCATCCTGAGGGAAGAGCTGACCCTGCAGAAGCGCCCAGGTGGGGCGGTGCGTGGAGCACTTGAGTGTACAGACGTGTGTGATTCTGCCTCCTGCCAGCATGGGGGGGTCTGGGGAAGCTCTGGTGAGGCTGTCGGCACGTTTTATGCAGCAGATGTGGTTGCTTCCTGCTGCTTTTACAGCTGCGGTAACTGCGGTGGCTAAGCTACAGTAGCTTGCCTTACAACTTCGGCTTAAAGGACACTGTAATTTTAAACTGGGGCCACACACAGCTTAAACAGTCAGATTTTGTAGCTAGGTCTTCAAAAGTGCTCTATGTATGTGTTACCTTGTGTGTCATAAAGTAAGCCATTTCCATTTCCTTTCATTTTAGGTGCCAGAACCCTGTTTGCTCAACATAGACAAATCTTAGTGAGCTTCTCAGGTGCTGTTTAAAAGAGTCTAAACCAGCTAAAGCATCAATTTTTAAAAGACAAGACGGCGGAGTAAATGTATGGTTACAGAAATACTGTGGAGGCAGAAGAGCAAGGCTAACAACCCCCCAGTCCGCAGCAGAGCCCCTTCCTCCGGGTGGCTGGAAGCTGCTCCAGCACGTTCCTGCTGCCTTCCTGGGCAGCAGACCTCCTGTGTCCACAATGTGTTGTTCCTTACGTCGCTTTAGATAAATAAGAGACACGTAGCTGTGGGCTCCAGGCAGTGGTACAGGTATTTGAACAATGATCCATTCAGAAAGAATTACCTGTTTAAGAATGCAGCAAAACTTGTCCACGACCAGCAGATCAAAATCTGTAAACAGAAAATTAAACAACAACAACAAAAAAAAGAGCGAAGTGGGTCAGAGGCATGATATGGTTTTGAGATAAGCTGTTGATAAGAAACTGCTGCAAATATTTGTCTTTGTAAAAGTTATCACGGGGTGGCTGGCGTAGAGGGCTGAGCCTGGAGCTGCGTCAGCACAGCTGGTCATCTTGTAGGCAAAGTGGTTGCTTATTTTCTTTTTCTTTCAGAGGACATTCGTTCAGCTTATACACGTTCCTCTCAGAGCATCACAGCACTCACAGGGGCTTTCACCTTCCTGGGCTGGGTTTACCCACAAATGACAGGCAGTGACCACGGCAGATTGTGACAAGGAAGCAGAACAGACAAAAACTGGATGCCAGCGAGATACAGAGGACAACATAGCCTTGTTAATGATGAAGTAAAAAAGCAAAAATCCCAGCTTTACCTATGCTTACAGGTGAAAAACTTTCCCTTGAAGCTGGAGGATGACCACTTCAGCCTGCCCACCTGCTCTAGGGTTGCTGAATAGCTGTTGCTGATTGTACCTCTTTCCCTATGTACAGCAAACAAACTTCAGTTCTAGGCTCGGTTCCTGAAGTTTAGCTCTTGAAATCTGAATTAGTCCTGCCCAGGGTGTTTGAGAGGTCAGCGCTCTTGGAGGCTGCGGTGGAAACTTGTTTGGAGAGAACCGGGGAGGGCTGGAACAATGTCAGATTGTGCTGGGAAAAGCAGCTTCACGTGGGATGTCTTCAAGGAGCAATTACAAAAATAACACTCGCTGTCAGCCGATAGAGCAGAGCAGTGAGTGGATAGTAAATACAAAAATCTGCTTTTTGTTCCAGCGTTTCAAGATGTAAAGCCTTCCTAATAGGAGTTCACATGGAGAACAGTAATTTAAAACAGCCACTCTTCCAAACAGCTCAATAGCTGTGTCTTAAATTTTAATGTTGATAAGTCAGATTTCTTTTTTTTATTTATTGTTATTTTAAAGAGAAGACAGAAGAAATGTTATTTATTTTTACAACTGTAGAAGAACTTTTGGCCCATCAGAAGGGCGTGCAGGTGTATAGATCTCGATCTTTCTCCCCATCATTCACGGTTGCGTGATAGGGAAGGTGGTGTGATTCTTGTAGAGAACATGTGTTTTAAGGCTTTTTGCTAAAATGCCATTGAATATACAGGCGTTGTTCCAGGACTGACTTAGAATGAGCACAAGGTTAGGTACTGTGGCTCTCCATCCTTCTCCGAGAAATGTTTTCGCGTGCTGTGTGAAATGAGCTTTTTTTCTCAATTGGCAAGTGACCCGTGAATTTGTTCCATTTAAGCAGTTGCACCTTGCAGAAATTTAAACTCAGTTCTGGTCCACTCAGCATCATGCTCTTGCCTCAAAAAATAACATTTAATAGATGAGTCTTTGACTAATTCTGTTTATCACCCTGAGGTTAGATTTGGCAAGACACAGCGGTAACCTACCACCACGAAAAAGCATTTCCAACATGTTCTGCATTAAACTTTTCTTCCACATTCAGCTGTCACTGGGGGATTGCAGTTTTCTGCTGAAGAATCTAAAAAAAAAGGCAATGAAAAGTGACTGTTGATAGTTCTGTATTAAGATCCCGTGCGGTATCGAGGTGTGCAGTTTATTTTGTTTTACATCTGTGTCTGTTTGGCAGTCTGTGAATAGAAAATCCCAGTTCTTTCCTTGCCCTCTCACTGAAAACAACATAACCTAAACTGACAACAGGAGAGGATAAAAAGAATTTGTTTTTAAGTATCATTTGAAGGAAAGCAGTCCTGATGTTTCCCTGTCTTACAGGGGATATTTTCATATATCTTAGTTCCAAAGTACTCTGTTTAGTTTTGGAGAGAGTCTAGTCTGAAAAAAATGCCATCTTGCATTGTCATATACGGTGATTTTAATTCAGATGGATGTTGGAGAGTCCTAATAGCACTTGGCACAAACTAGCTTAACTTCAGGAATATCACTAAATGTAATCTGCCCAGCAAGAGACTACGTGCACTGACCCTGCTAAAGGTAAAATCGGGAAATAAAAAAGACAGTATTCACTTTAAGCTGCTATGGGAATGTGAGCAGCATATTCTGAGGATTTAATTTTGGGTGAAGGCTAATCTGCCACCTACCTCTGCTGCTGCTGCAGAGAGAGGCTGCTCCAGCCCGCAGCCCTAAGCAGGATCCTCGTTTAGGTGGTGTGAGCTGCTGGCTGGAAGGGAGCAAGCATCCCTCTGCCTTAGCTGCACGGGGACACTAATAAGAACAAATGCCTGTACCTACAATTAATCTATGTGAATAGCTGCAATTACTTGTGTCATAAATGGGGCTACTGTGGCAGCTTCCATCTGTTGCTCCGGGCCATTAGCGAGAGATCAGGGCTTAGTTGCAGAACTAACACGGAGGAGGTTGTGCCTACAAAACATTTTTCTTCTGTTACTACTGAAGATGGAAATTATACAAAGAGGCGGTTCCAGGCAGAGAGTTTGAAAAAGCATGGTAGTTTTGAAAGATGGTGTACCCTTGATAAAAATAATTATTATTTTTTTTCTTTTTAAGTCTGCTTTATCAGAACAAAATGCCTCTGTTTCTGTATCAGGAGGGGAGCAGATCATTTACAACATCCTTAATATTTCAAGGTACAGAAACACGGGTGCAGAAGTGACTCTTAGCTTCGTTTTGGGTGGCTCCCAGCAATGCTGATCCCGCGGCTGAAGCCCCACTTGCTGCTCAGCATTGCCTCTTGCTGGTAAGAGTGCCCCGGTAACTCATGGCAAGCTGATGGCATGGGTTTGGGTCCTGCTGCAGGACCCTGGCTCCCACCTGGATGTAAAATAAGCAGTAAGGCCAGCTACAGGGAGAAAATTAAAAAAAAAAAAAAAATAATCAGGGTGGCTTCAGGGAAAAAAAATGCATAGAGGAAAAGGAATGGCACATTCTGCTGGTTTACTGAAGCTGTACTCGTCCAGAGAACCAACCTCCCTTTTCTTCAAGCAGTCAGAGAAAAGCAAGCTGCTTGATGCATCTCGTGATCGAGGAATGGAGCCGTGCATCTCAGAAACTCTCAGGAAGAGAACAAAACCAGAGCTCATCCAGCAGAAGCCACATCCAGAGATACCTTTGCTTGAAGATAATTTTCTTAGATTATTAAGAATTGCCATTTCCCCCCCCAGCTGGGAGGCATTGCTGATCCACGCTCGTTCACAGCAAAACAACTTGGGGCTTCCCTCTGTGTCTGAGGGCAGCGTGTGGGGCTTGGTCCAGCTGCAGGGCCTGATGAAGCCGGCCTGTGATCACCTCAGTGTGGTGGGGAATAGGGCCTGTGCTGCAAGCCTGCCAGCAGCTGCTGCTCGTGTAGCTGGTGTCTGAGTGTGTAAAAGTGGAGCTGTGTGCTTCGTGGAGGAGGTGGCCGAAGCCTGGTCAGGGATGTGTGGTAACAGAGCTTCGGCACCAAGAGTTAATTTTCCCCAAAGCGTGTTCCACTGAAGCAACGGGAGGGGGAATTGCCTGTGTTGCATTTATGTTCTGGTGACAGCAGTCTGAGCTGTTGGAAGGACTAACTCTAAGTAGGATTTTCTACGAGTGCCATAGCTTCTGCAGTGAAAACGTTTGACTGGACAGTGTATGTGACAAGCCATCCTTTCACCTGCTGTTGGAATCATACCTCGTGTGAAAGCACACGAATCATTTTAGGGTAGCACTGCTCCTAAAAATGGTAATAAATAACAACTTCTCTCTGATGTTCTAAGGGGACTGTGATCAAACAGCAACATCCCGAATTGGAACAAACACTTCTACGAGCTGACTGTAAATACAACACGCGTTCTGCCTTTGTGAGGACTTTTTGCTTTGCTTGTTTGCACAGAGCTGCTTGCGTTCCCTGAAAAAGTGAAATGCGTTTTACCAGCAATGCGTCTTTTCTCTCCTAGATTACGGAAGTTTGTGGAGCCAAGCGCGTGGGTTATTTTGGTCCTGCTCAATTTTACATTGCTTTGAAGTTAATTGCGGCGGCACAGTCGGGGTTCCCAGTACGGATTGAGAGCATTAAGAATGGTAAGCAGTAAATTTTGCCTGCAGCACTTTGCACTTGTTTTTTTGCTTTCTTTAATGCTTGCAAGCTCTGTGTGCTGGTAAACTTTCCTTCTAGCTCGTCTGTGAAAGCATTGTATTTTGTGGAACAGAGGAAGGCAGAAGGCAGCGTTACTTTCTGGAAGCGACTGGTAGAAAACTGCACTGAATGACGTGTGGCAGAGCTGAGATTAGCATCAGAAATCATAGAATATCCCGAGTTGGAAGGGACCCACAAGGATCATCGAGTCCAACTCCTACAGCCCCTCTCTAAAGGCATTGCCAGGTGGCAGCTGGTCGGTGCTGTGGCTGCATTTCCCTGTCACCTTCAGCCCCTGATCTTGATGGCTGTCTGCAGCGGGGGCTGATAGCTGCAGGGGTGGAGGGGTGCTTTGGGAGCCGTGCTAAAATAATGCTCCCTGTCGTTAGATAGGGAAATGTATGGTAGGTGTAATTTAAAGCAGCTTTGTTTTCCACAAAGAACGACAATGTTATTAAATGTACAGAAAGAAAAAGCCTCACAATCAGGGCAGCACTGCTGGCACAGCTTCAGCTCAGCTGCCTCTGCTGAGGGCAACGAGTTGCAAAGTTTCCAGGTCTGCCCCTTCCCAGGTGAAAGCACCCACAGACCCTTTTGTGCCAAGCCCCTCGCCCCAGCTGCTGGTGAGGCAGAAGGGTCAGATCCTGGCATGATGGGACCAGGGCTTAGACCGCATCAGGGTTTGTCCGTCTGTTTTCCTTGCAGATGGCTTGTCTGCGATGTCTTGCATTGCGCATCTTTCTAAGGATGCCACTGTTAGTCTGAGAAAAATCAAGCTAAATTAGAAACCTGAACTGAAGTGAGATTTACTGTGCGCGTTTCACAAGTACAGCAGTTGCACATCATCCACCAGTCTGAGCAAACAAGGGTCCTTGTATTGGTATCCTGCTTACTTACTCGGCCTGAAACACTTCCAGTGCTAATTACATCTTCCCTTGAAATATATTGGTGCTTTCAGAGTGGGATGAGTAGCGTGCAGCAAACCTAAATTGATTTCATTTTCTTCCTGGTAGCAGTTGTAGGTGTAAATGATTACAGAGGTGATGCGTGGCTCGATTTTGAAGGCTACGCTCTGTTAATTCTATCATTATTGATCTTTGGTGGTGACTATGTACAAAAGAAATAATGATTTATAGTGAATATTCCCTCAAACTAATTGAAAATTATCCTAAAGATACATTTGCTTAAAAGTGTCACTCTTCTGCTCTGCAAAGGAGAAGCAAAATGGGACCTTTTGGCGGAGCCGTCTCACCAGTCCCTGAGAGGGGGCTCTCTGAGCCCTACCTTTAAAACCTGCTCCTTGTATGATGGCAGCACTGAGAATACTGTCACCCTGACCTAATGAATTAATCAGTCCCACAGTTTCTATGAGAAACCCTTCTTTTTACTACAGACAATGTTTTCAAGGCAGGAAGTGAGTTTGCTGCTTGCTTTAATAATGTGCATAAGGCTTATTTCTTTCTCTGTGCATTAAGAGATAATCTGTAAGGCTAGCAAATGTGGCTTTCTGTAACATTCACATCTTTATTAAGACCTAAAATAATAAGACCTAAAATAATTACAGGAGTTCCACACTTATAAATGTAACAAAATATAAATAGTGCTCTTTCAGAGACGAACTTCTCACTGGTTTCACAGCACGGTGCTGCTTCAAAGACTGTTAATGTTCTGAAGTCCCAACTGAATTTCTCTCTTTTTCAATGAAGAACTGCCTCTGCCGCGGTTCGTGGCGCTGAAAAATGACAGTGACGTACGCTATGGGACTCCAGCAGAGCTCCATGGAGTTAAGTTTCAGGTTCCACACGCAACTCTGGAAAAAAACTCCTACAAGAGAACAGATGAAGGGGACAAACAGGTAACGGGTCCGTCTCCTTCAGGCCAGTGCTTTCATTGCTGTCATTGTGCTTTCTCCTTCTGGGTCCGGCCCTGGAAGTGATGACACTCATGTGAACTTACACAGTTTTTCAGCACAGTGCTGAAGATGAGCTCCTTAGGTGAAAAATAATCCCCATCGGGACTGTGCTCTTATTTTGAAGATCTCTAACACCAGTCACATCCCTGAAGGGAATTTATTTATATGAGCATGTTTAAAACTCAGCCCTGTAGTCTTCTGTGTAAGTTCTTGCAGCGTTGTAGACCTCCCTAGTGCAGTGCTATTTCTTGGAGAGTCCAAGGGGAGGGGGGACAGAAAGAAATCTGTCTGCTCAAGGGGGAATAAGCAGGAAAGTGAGCGATTTCTCATGGCAAGCGTGATCCTTTGTCGCTCCAGAAACACTAATCTGGAGAAGAGGTGCTGAAAGGGGGAGAGCTGGTTGTGAGCCACTGTTTCTGGGTGGGATAAGGCCACCGTGCTTCCCTCCTTACTAATCTCCCCCAGGGGTAGTCCAGAAGAAACCTCTTTATCTTGTCCTCAGTGAAACACCGTTCCAGCTTCTCATGCTCTCAACTGCTAGCGTAACAAGGCTGGCCAAGGGAGGTTTGTGTTTCTTGCATTTGGGAGAGTTGAGAGTGCTCGTTCAGAGACATGCAAATTCGCAGAGCAAGCAGTATTTGCACAATTTTCCCAAGGCATAATGCCTTCTCTTAGGGTAATGCTTGGGATCATACCATGGTTGCCCCATGGCAGACATGTCACCTCCTTGCACTGTTCACACACACATGTGGCACAGCATGACAGCGCTGTGTCAGCCTGGGTGATGGCATTCCCAGCTGGAGGTTAACCAGCAGCAACGAGCTGCTGCAAGACGCACAGCTGGTATAGCAGGATGAGGAAGAGGAGTGTGTACGTCTCCTGCCTGTGTGCATTGACACTGAAGCAGAGCACTGCCCTCAGACCTCTGGCTCCATCTGGGTTACCTTTGTTGTGTTGCGTTTTCCTTTCGTACAGTAAATTGCTTCAGGATCGCATCCCCTTAAACACTTTCTGTAAAATCAAGAGAGAGTGAGCGCTCTAGGATAGATAGCCAGTAACGCCTACAAATCCACCAGGTGCTTAAAATATCAATTCAGAGGTTTATTTTAAATTCTTGGTACGTGTTTTAGTACAAAGAATGCTCTCTCAGAAATAATGCCTTCACACTGAGTAAACGTGTTATGTAAATCCAAAGATACCCACTCACATTAAGCCTTCTGCACTCACTCCTTCAGGCATATTTGGAAGTGGGATATCTTAAGCTGTTTGTTGTAAAGCTTTGCTATGCCGTTGTCACACTTTATCCCTAGAAGACTCAATACCAAATTCTGTCTTTACCCTCTTTTGTTTTTTTTTTTAATGAGAATTTTCTTGGATATAGAGAGCCTGAGGGAATCGCAGTGTTTTCCTCTTCTTTGTCCATCGTGTTGCATTTGCTTGGATTGTGGTGCAGAATTACTTGGCTGTTTTGTTGTCATCTCTGAGTTCCTTTCTGCGTTGATGTGTTTTTGGAACAGGAACCCAAGTCTCCACCGATGTCTCCAATCTGTTCACCTCCTGCTTCTCCGTCTACTTACCAGAGAATACCCGTGACTTATGGATACAGTAAATCAAGAAGTGGGCTGGAGCAGCAGCATGGAGGTAGGGTAAAAGTTGGAATGTGCACACTGTATTCAATTATTATTATTATTTATTTTTTTCATAGAAGCATCAAAATTTCAAATGAAACTAGCAATCAGCCTAGTGTTTCTAAAATTTAATTATATCCGAGTTTTGGAAAATGATCCAATCATGTCATTTTATTTTGCCTAAAAGTTTTTCTTTGACTGTTCACTCCTGTCTTTCTGTTTGCTTTCTGGTAAATTAGTTAGATTTATGTGTCACTGCTCACAGATAAATGCTAATACCCAGTCTCTGACAAGGTTACGTGCAATGTATCTCGATGATTGAGCGTTTGTGGGTATTTTCAGAGCGTATGGTGCTTTTGGTATAGTTAGAGGGGAAGAAAAACCCACTCCTGATTTCAGTAGCTGCTCTACTAGTATTTGAATTGACAATGAACCTTCCTTTGCAGGAAAGGATGATAAGCTCTCCACTTTCATAACGGAAATAACAATAGGACATGAATGTAAAAACAGTCCCACAGTGTAACACGGACAAAACAGATAAAAATAAGGCACTACAATGATGCTGTGTCCTTGATCTTACTGCCTTTAGAGTAGGTGGCAAAATGTTCTGGTTTTAGTCAGAGGGTAGTGGGACAGAAGCCAGTGCTTACAAAGGCTTGAGGAGCTTGAGGGTTTTTTTCCCATCCCACTCTTAACACAGTTGAGTGATGGCTGATTTCTGAAAAAAGCAATATTAGTGAGATTGTCTTCTTGTACGACACATGTTCTGCTCTAGTGAATAAGACCTGCAGCAGACAGCATGTACCCTGAAGACCAGTGCACTAGGAGTGAGGATGCCATTGGGAACAGCTGCCCATGTTTACCTGTGGTGTGCTTTACTCTTTTCTGGGATTTTTTTCAGGCTCTGTCAGTGACTTGCTTTTTTTTGAGAGTGTAGGGATAAGGTGTCTCTGAATTTGCATGCAGTAGTAACTTCAGTGAAGTTTCTCGTGGAATTGGCAGCCGTGTAGTGCGTAGACAGCAGTCTCCAGCTCAGGTATCAACTTCTTCTGAAATTAATCATGCAGCTGCTTGAGGTGATAAAATCTTGGAGGTGTAGAACACTACTCTTACTTCCCAGGAATCACTGGAAATTAAAATAAGGGCATAGAATTTTTCAGCTCAGCCCCTAGTGCCTTTCCAGAAGAAATACTTCAGCCAAATGTCTTCTCAGTGGAAGTAACTGAATAACATGTTATGACCTGTGCTGTACCAAGTGCCAGGCTAGATGACCTGCTGATTCCTTCTGGCCTTTAAGATTAAGAACCTTCCAGTTTCCTGATGAGTATGCAAAAGGCTAGGCTTGAAAACAACAGCACTTGCATATGTGTCTGAGGTGATAACTTCACAGAACTGATCTTGCTAGACTTACTTTGTACTGAAAGCATGATTCTGAAACTGGGACAAAGTGTCTCTAAGGTCAGCCTTTTGCACTGCAACTGTGGCTATACACCAGTGGAGTTTACTTTTTTTCTTGTTAGTTTTTATGTTTGTCTTGCTAGCAAACACATAGCAGTATGACCTTGCACTTAGATCTCCTCTTGAAGTGCTTCTGTATATTTTCCAACTTCCTTCCTGTGTTTTTTTTTTTCTTCTGAAATTAGAACTTGTACAGGAATAAAAATAGGGACCAGGATAAGACCACTTAGGAAAGCGAGGGGTTTCAGGATGTAATTTTTAAGGTCTTCCTGAGCTCAAAAATGCCAAGTCTTCTCATCAAGATTCCTTTAAGTACTGTCTATCTAACGCAGACTGTCTTTGTTGTGGCACATTTTAAATGTGCTGGCAGCAGAAGTTTTCACTCTGTAAAATTTTGCAAGTGAGTTGCCTTTGTGTTTGCATACTTGACCTGTTTCTAAAACATTGTTCTTAAATGTGCCCTTATGTCACTGCTTACTATATTTACTGCTGTAGAATGCAAGCGACTTAGCAAAAGGAGTAATTTTCTTTACTAACTTTACTCCAAAAAATGTGAAGTGGTGAGTCATATTTTTTGATTTTCAACAGACATTAGGGAGGAGGAGAGGAATATATGGAAGATTAATATATAGAAGATGTGTGATTTCACTGTTAGATAGTGTTGTCAAAGCATGTGTTTTTACATCTCAGTTTACTATTTCTTGCTTCTTGTAATGCCTTTTGCTATATAAGGCTGTAAGTACGTAAAATATATAAAGATATAAGCAGGTTATATAGATTGTTTGCAATGTGGAAGTAGCTATGCTTTCTGTTATCTAGTAATATGCAATGACAATTCCTATCAGTAATGTCTGAGGAAGAACGATGTAACAGGAAAGACAAGTGTGTGGCTGGAATTTTGTTGTTGAAGACAAAATCTACTTTGATACTATGATAATGTGGGGTCACTGTTGCTTGACCTTGCAGTATTTAACTTTTTGCTTTAGGCTAGTAGAACCTTTTGGATTATTTTCTCATTTATTTACTTATTTTAAATGTCTATAGCTCCTTATGAAGTCAGACACTCTACTCACCAGCAAGATGGATCGTCATCAGGGAATTATGGAGCCAAACCTGCACACGCATGTTCAACTCTTGGTCGGGTAATGAATTGCATGTGTTTTTTCCTTCAGCAATGTTACTTCTAAAATTACAGATAAATGAAAACAAAAAAAAAATCAAAAAAAGCAAAAGAATTCTCCATGGTATTTTTAGACAAGAAACTGAAGTGTGCCTTTTAGTATATGAAAAATAAAAAATCAAAGATAGGAAGAAGAAATTAAAATGAATAGTATAATTACATTGCTGAAGCTAAGTAACATGAGAAGCAGCAAATGGCACAGATAGGAAGACTGGACTGAGAATCTTTAGTTCAAAAGTTTTAAAAAAAAATGTTGAGGTTATTCTAGCAAAAGTAAAACATTTTCATTTGAAATATATGAGGTTTCACTGAGGTTCCTGCTTGATTTAGAATGTCATCTGTAACACATACACAAAATTTATGTTCTAATATTCTCTGTATTACCGTTTTTACCCCAGTTTATAAGATGGCATCTCAAACAGAATAAACAAATCTCTGGCCATTTGTATGCTTTTATGATATGAGTCCTATGTTCTCCTGCTGACTGGAAAAGCATATCTTTCTAATGTTCCACTGTGCCTGCTGTGTATTTATTATGCAAACAGGTAGTTTGCCCTAAGGGGGGTCAGAGCTCTCCTAAGGGAGAGCTTTTCCTAAATAAATATGACTCAGGGCAGGGGCTCTGTACTTCTTCTGTTACATGCAGCAATCCACACCCATATTAAAATGTCACCTGAAGCTCAGGAAAGGTTCTACAGATAATGTCACGTAATTTGTGCTAACTTGAAATGAAATTGAGTGCATTCATTCAGTGCTTTGAAATGAAAATTAATTTACAACTTTATGATGTTGCCTGTTTCAGGGATCTTTTGATGTATTTCAGAACTGGTGTTTTGCTTTGATTCTTAAGAAATTGAGAGATGGATGTCAGAGAAAGGGTTTTGGAGTTGGTTAGAGCCTAGTTATTGTTCATTCTTGCCCCCTCCCTCTTTAAGAGTGCTGTTGTCCAGGCCTAAAGCATCTTAAACACCAAGTTATTGCAATTTGACAAAGACACTAGTTATATTGGCAGACCTCTTCTAGGCACCACCACCAACCTAACAAAAATGGCGACCTACCTTAAGTGAGTCAATCAGAAAAGCGTATAAATAAATTGATAAAATGTCCTCCTCTAGAATATTCTTTTTCCCAAACTTCAGCTTTTTTTTTTTTTTTTTTTTTTTTTTCTACTGAAAACGTGGGGAACAACAGAAAGTCAAGGAGATCCCTTGGGACTTGCAAGTCTGTTTAAGCAAAATGCGTGCTGAGTTACCTGGGTGAGCTATGGATCCAGAAGCAGTCTAGCTCCATAGTTACAGCATCTCTCTAAGGCTAAATATGTAGTTTCCTAGCAGATCTAAATATGTCATGGACTGTGCTGCATATATATAGCTGTAGGTCCTTTATTAGTCCCATTTTAGGTATATATATTGCTAGGTCAGTATTAAAAGTAAAGAGACAGTAATCACATGGCCGTTTCTGCTTCTCATCTTTCTAAAATGTCTGCTACCAGAACAGCATGAATCTGGTCCACTGAGGTTTCCAGAGCCCAGTCTGGCCCTTCTGGCTGGTGCCAGTGACCCTCCTCTCAGTCTCTTTCAGTGGAGCGGGAGCAGCCAGACAGCAGTGCCCATTACTCAGATGACCCTTGGAGGATAACTGAGGAGCAGCGAGACTACTATGTCAACCAGTTCAGGTCCCTGCAGCCTGACCTGAACTCCTTTATTTCAGGTAAGTTTTACCAGAAATGTCTGTGTCAACTAGAGGAGCCAGGCTGAGAGACATGAAGTATTAAGTAGATAACTTAATTATTTTCTTTTCCCCAGAGTGTATTTGTGAATGAGTTGATTGTGTTTTATTTTCAAAGGCAAGCAACTGAAAGAACAAACCAATTCTTTGGGCATTATGTTTTTTTTCCTAAATATGAGCATTAATTCTTTCAGAAGTGGTTCTGTTTTAAAAGCTGACCATTTGAAAATGCATCAATTTTGCAGATACACTTTAATATTGCAGATCTTTTTCATTTTCATGTCAGTCCCTGCAGGTTTACTCTGCCATCTGAGAATCAGGCCAAGGTGTTTTTTTCCTCTCCCTTGTGCATCATGCTCAGAAATCCCAATGCTGCTTTTTGTTACACATCTGCAGTCCTGTTGTCCTCTTACACAGGTGTAATTGTTGGCAGTTAAAAAAAAAAAAAAAAAAAAAAAGGCAGCAGTAATAATGAGGATCAGGTTTTTGCCCTTGGTTAAGCTGACTGCAGAGCTTAGGGGAAAATGACATGAAAAATTGTGACTTCACACTAAAACAAAGTGGTTATCTATTTCCAGTGCATGATTTGAAACTGCTGAGATGACGAGCACTGCTCAGACTTGAGGCAACACTGACCTGGTCCTGGTTTTGGGAAAATGCTTACTTGTAAGGAGAAGTGTTGGGGTTCAGTAAAAAATTAAAATGGACTCTTATTCTAAGGGACTGTATTCGTAGATCAAACCTGCAGTGTGTATTGAGCTGAAAAAGCCCTAGTCTTAGGCTTACTTTCCCAACAGAAAAGTGGCAGCATCCGTGTAATGAAAGTTAAGCACGTGTTTAACTCTCCTGGGTGGTTAAACCTGAGTGTTTATGGCTTTGGGGGACTGAGATTTTGACCTCCAGGTGGTTAAAAGCAAATGCTGGAGAGCGTATACATGGTGAAAGTGTTGTAAGAGTGTACTGAGATTGCATTTTCATCGTGAATGGGAGGATCAGGCTGCCTGGGAGAGGCATCCCCACAGGTACTGACAGTCTGGAATAGAAGAAGTTGCAGAGTTTAAATTTTACCAAGTCCTCCTACATATTGCTGCTCTTCAGCAGCATCTGGGATTCAAGAGGCTCAGATGTAGCCAAAGGTTTAAAGAAATACCTAGTGTTGACATAAATCAGTGCTTTAGCAGTTCTTTACCTCAGTTAAGTCTCTTTTGTACAATTTGCTTGAGAGAGGAAATAATTGTTCAACAACACTATTTCTTTACACACCTATATAGGTCTGTGACTGTGTGTGTATATTCACGTACAACCTTTCAGGGAGCTTTGCATTTGCCTTTATATTGTGTGGGACTCTCAGGCAGTCCTTGCACATCCAGAATTACTTTTTATGAATGATAAATTCGAGCTTCACACAACATCCTAAAATAATTAAACTGTATAAATCCTTGCTGCAGGGTGATACAAGCGCTAGGAGTTTGTCCAGGCTTAGGAAGTTATTTAAGAAATCCATGATAGGAAAATCCATCAGAAGTTACTGAATATTTCAAGCCTACTGCTGGTCAGAGGCTGAGGGGATATTCTGGAGCTGTATTGTTGTGTGGCTTTGTCATGGTCTTGGCATCTGGTGTAGGAGAGGATATGCTCAGTAGATGAATTTTGTACCCGTACTTGTTAGAGCCTTCCTCATGCGCTGCAGTGGGCGATCTGACCTGAATGCACAAAGGAGAGAGGGGTGTTGACCAAGAAGTCTGTGTTACCTTACATTACGTAAAATATTACCATATATTTTATAAGCCTATATACTGGCAGGGCTTCCAGGACACGGGGAACTTGTGCTGCCTCAGTAGCCTGTGTGCATGGGATGGTGAAATAGTGGATTTTCTAGCTAGGAGAAGCATGACTCTGCCACACACATGGCTTCTGGGTGAAGCAGAGCCATTCGTGTCTGATATTTCATTACTGGTGTCATGGTAATGTACTGGTTAGAATCACTTGTACTGAGGGCTGCTGTCCTCTATTTATTTTTCCCATTTGGAGGGAATGGGGAAATGAGGTCAACAGCTCTGTCTGACTTAGTCACTTACTCACCAAGAGACAAATGGTCCAACAGCTCTATTAGGTCTCAGTTAATCTGAGTGTCTGTTGAACGTAAAGTACCCAGCTGCTTCTGGTGAAGCAACCCTGGCCAAATGTAAATAATTGGAGATTTAATTTCAAACAGTTGATAAGACACAGTTTCCCAACAGGTTCCGTGGCAAAGAATTTCTTCACAAAATCAAAGCTGCCCATCCCAGAGCTTTCTCACATCTGGTAAGTACTGTAATAGCGTTTGGGATGTATATCCTGTTTTTCAGAAGATACCTAATTCAAGAGTTCTTGTTAAATTTTAAAAAGTGTCTTCAGTTGTAATTATTGCTCTTATCTCCAGAATCACTTTCAGGCCCAAGCAGCAGGGTGCTCATTGATCTTCCCGACACACTTGTTTTCTGTAGAGATGTTCGCCTACTCAGCAGGACGGGGAAGGTTTGAACAGCTACGTAACCGAGAGCTGTTCTTAAGAGTGTTGTAAGCAACATCATTAGCTCAACAAACTGACATTTTTCATGAAACGATGTGGAGGAAAAGCACATTTGGAGTGTTTTAGCTGTGTTGTTGGCTTTATGTTTCTGGCTGTGTTTTGTCAGATGAAGCCTAATTAATACCTAATTTTTAGTAAGTGCAACTGCATAATTCATCAGTGCTTTTCTAATGAACCAGTACACTTACTTTTAATGAACTTATTTAGAAATGATTGCAGATGGAACTGTACATGATAAAATTTGACAAGAATTCTACTACATTTTCATAAACAACATGGCGCTTTGTAATTCAGCATCATCCTTCCATATAGATAGGAAAAGCAAACAGTTTAAAATGTTGATTAAAAACGCTGATAGAGTTTTTACTTTTAGATATGCTTTTATGAGGATAGATGTGAGGAAAAGCTTCCAAGAGCCTAAACATCTGTTGGGGTCAAAGAATATGTCTGGAATCTTTTCAAAGCGGATTGTCAGTCATGAAATAATGAAAAAAAAAAACACAACTGAAGAAGCATTATACTGGGGGAAGTGAATATTAGAATTTAAATGAAAGATTATATACGAAGAATGGATTAACCCAATATGTAACAAAACACTCTATTTGTGTTGCTGACATAAGCAGTTCTCTGCAAAAAAAATAATCAAAGAAAAGCATTATCTTCTAGTAGATGATTATAATTTTGTAATGATATAATTTATCAGGTCATGTCACTGCGTTAAACACATGGGATGTTTCAGACTTTGCCATTATAACCTCAACAGCTTGAAAAATACTCATTACTTTCAAAGAGTAGGAAGTTATGTATTTATGTACTTTAGTCACTGTGCTAATATAATAGTAATGTAATAGTTATTTCTGGCAGAGGAGTTGATTTTATAAAATCAAATTATTCAGTATGAATATCTGAATTTAATTGTTTGAGAAGAATGCAGGAATTAAAGAGACAACAGATTTAATTAACAAACACTCAACACTAACATTTGAACATGTCAAGAACATTAATTTACCTCTATTCTTGAGGCTAGTCAATGTTGCTAATTAAACGTTTGCCGAAGTCCACTTTTAACTTTGTCTGCTCGAATTGGCTAAAGATCCTGCATGGATTAGCTAAAACTGCTTTCAACCACTGGAAAGTTAATTTCGTCCTTAGAACCACAGGGTATGTATTTCATGTCATAACATAAACATAGCATTATATTGTATGGTAAGATGTATAACAAAAATACACCGCCTTAAAAAAGAAAAGCTGCAAATCAGTATTAGAAAATTAGCTCCATTTTCCTCGGGACTCAGAAATAGACACTCCCGTGTGGGTGGGAGTTGTAGTAGCTGTGATCAAGTAGAAATAATAGAGGTGCTTGTCCTTTATCAAAATAGCCGTCCTCAAAAAGCTCCATCTCTGTGTCTGGGGAAACGTGCGGCTCTCGTCCCTGCAGGGAGCTCAGCGACGTGGACTGCGACGGGGCGCTGACACTCCCCGAGTTCTGTGCTGCTTTCCACCTGGTGGTTGCGAGGAAGAATGGTTACCAGCTGCCCGAGACGCTGCCCGACACGCTGCTGCCGGATTACCTCCAAGCAGGTAATGTCCCTGTGGCAGGCAGTGGTCCTGTGGTCACCTCAGGCACTCAACGTGCCTCTAAAGCAGGCTTCGTTTTTCATATCACAGGTAGAGCTGAGTTTGTTGCTTAATGGCTCCCCAGTTGCTTTTTAAAGCACGAGGTTTTAATTCTGTTTATGAGGCGATTGCTGAAGAGGGAATTCCCGAAAGCACAAAACAGAGATGCAAAATGTACCAGTTGTCTGCCTCTTAATGCCTGTCGCTCTGCTCCCGTGTGCTTCAGGTGCCATTACAGCTAAAGTGGCAGCTGATTACCTGTAGCAAGAGGTGTATGGCTTTTAACTCCTGGTGATTTTCCCTTACGTATCTGTCTTTTGAAGACGTGCTGAAAATGGTGCTGGACTGCTTTGGAACTTACTGTGCTAATATGTGTGTTGGATGCAGTCACTGGTTGTACCAAAGGGTGAATTTTGTACGTTTTATATGTATATAAATATATTTTCACGTTTTATATATATACATATATATATATATCTTCTGCTATAAATAATTTGCACTAGTGACAGAGGGATTACAGTGGTTTGTCTAGAGCGAGGATAAATTAATCCAAAATACAACATACCTCAGTAACAAAGTGCAGCGAGAGACATGCCCTTTTGTTTCTTCTCTTCAGTTATGTCTCTTGTAATTATAAATGAACGTTGAAATATATACTGTTCCATCTGAAAAATGTGCATGGCTTTCTAGGGCAAGGAGGATTAATCACAGATGATAATTATAGTGCTAAGGGATAATATTTAAGACCTAATAAAATCTCCATTAAATTTGATGACACTGAATGTATTAAAAGGCAGGAAAAGAGCAAATCAAGCTGCAGTTAGGAAAATTAAATGTTCACCCTGTATCAGATTTGTGAAATAATTTCTGATGGACTCCATGTTCCTTCATATCCAAGGGGAGAAGCTTCTGTAAAACCTGCACCTTCAGGTCTTCATCACTTTTAGTCTCTCTAATTATGACATTCTCTTGTCGTAATTACAGCTACCCTTCTCCCTCCAGGACCACCACTTTGCTCGCTAGCCTCACTCCTGATCTCATCATAAAATAGCTTGTAAGCTTCTTCATGCTTCTTGTTGGCATGTCTTCACATTAAGCGTTTTTGGGTAACTCTGCAATGGAAATAACTATCTACAGTGGTATCAAATCATTACATCAGGGGAAGGAAGGTGGTAAGCTGTGGTTGTTCTCTGGGAGTCCTCTTTTCACAGAATCACAGAACTGTAGGGATTGGAAGGGACCTCAAGAGATCATAGGGTCCAACCTCCCTGCCAAAGCAGGTTCCCTAGAGCAGGCTGCCCAGGTAGGTGTCCAGACAGGCCTTGAGTATCTCCAGAGAAGGAGACTCCACAACCTCCCTGGGCAGCCTGTCCCAGTGCTCCGTCACCCTCACCGTGAAGAAGTTCTTTCACATGATGGTGCGGAACTTCCTGGGCTCCATCTTGTGGCCATTGCCCCTTGTCCTGTCCCCACAAACCACTGAAAAGACGTTGGCCAAATCCCTCTGTCTCCCACACTTAAGGTATTTGTAAACATCGATAAGATCCCCTCTCAATCTTCTCAAGGCTGAACAGACCCAGGTCTCTCAGCCTTTCCTTTCCTTTTCCAGAATTTGTGCCTTTTAGCATTGAGCCGTTATCACTTCCGTAGATGATTATTGTGATTATTGTGTTGGACACAACCAAGCATTTCAGACCGATTTATGTGAAAGAGTGGAAGGACTATTTGTTCCAGGCACTCTAAATACCATGGGTAATAAGCTAATGCTGTTAGTTTGAGGGTCAGAAAATGTCTTACGGTATTTTGCTGCCTATTCAGAAATCTGAAGACTTGTATAATAAGAAGTGCAACATCTCAACACATTGAAGCACAGTAAATCACAAGAAAGAATATAGACCTGTTTGTATCAACTTCTGAAATAAAAGCATTGATAAATAAGCAAATCATTATATACTGACGTGTTTTCGTAGTATTTATTTCTCTGAAACTTAGATTTTACTTGGCTGGTTAGGAATATGATAAAGATTTCTGGAAACTGTTTTTAATTAGGTTGCATTAAGTTCAGAATAAAACAGGCTGTTTCATTCCTGGTTTGATTGGAGCAAAATGTTCACATCTGATAAGACTGTTAAAGCTTCAAATAAAGTGGCTTGGAGCATAAGACTTTTAGAACAAATTAATCTTGCTAGTTTTACGGCTTGTTCTATAAACTACAAGTGCAAGGCCAAATTCTGTCCTGGCACAGCTCCACTGACAATTTGACCCACCACCTTCTTTTCTGAAAGTTTTTATTAAAACAAATTAAAGAAAATCCATAAAACTATTTGCCCTGTATGTAACCCACTGTATTTTAAATTAAGACAGATTTGCAAGAGCTTAATTTGTTCAGCTGAACTAGATGCTACCCAGAGACTAGGAATTTGACCTGAGAACTGGTTATTCTGTCTTTCAATACATTGATCTTACAGAAAAAAAGGTTTTCCAGCTTTTTAAACAGATTCATATGAGAATTAGTCTTGTGGTGGTACCAGCGGAAGGAGTTGAGCCTACAGCTTAGAAGTGTGGTTCTTATGAATATCACCATGAAAAGTTGCTGGGATAATTTTTTTTCCTGCTCTCAGTGCTGTTTAGTTAAGAAATACTGAAGATGATATGTACTGCAGCAATGACTGTCATTAGTACATTTGTACATAGTAGTGTGTGCTTGTTTTTTACTGGCCTTCAATTTTAGTGTGTAATGTAGATTCTACTATACTTTTCATTATTTAAAATACCAAATATTAGAGTTGAACATTTAGTAAATACATGTACCTTTAACCTTACTAAGACAGCAGGATATAAACGATAAGGCCAACTAGTTGATACCTTCTGCTACAGAAATCATACTTATTAACACTTTCAGGACATCGTGTTTTTCAAGATTCAGGATGGAAAGATTTTCTTCATTCTTTTGTCATCTGTCATTAGTGTATCAGTTCTGATGTGTAGAAATGAAGGGCAAAATGATGTCAAAACAGGTTTTTAAGAGGGTATTAACCAAATACTTGTTGTGGCTCTGGTTGATTTTTTTTCCTTTTTTTTTTGTTTTGGGTTTTCCTTTCTCCTCTAGCTTCTTTGAAGCCTCTACGTGACTGCGCACTGTTTGATTCTTACTCTGAGTCATTGCCGGGCAGCCAACAGACTCGGGACTTCAGCCGGACAGAGGTGAGGAGGTGTGAGCAGGGCAGCTACCTGCAGAGCACAGAGCAATAGGACAGCCTCACGGTTGCTGTGGTATGCATAACAAGAGCTGTGAGTCTTCAAGAGGACTTACAGAGTGTCCAAGTTTAGCGTTAAGCCATCTTACACTCCTCTCAGCCATTCCCTGTGTGTATGGAAAGGGGAGGCAGATTTTTTTCGAAAGAGATACCCACAGAATCCAGCTTGCAGTAGGCATCTATGGACTCCAGCCTGTCTTGATGCTGGAGTCTGTGTGGGAAAATAAAGCTTCACCATTGGTGTCCTGCTGGGCAGCATTTGGCCCTCCTGTGCAGGGATCCAGCAGTGTGGAGCAGAGCCCATGATGGAGGGGGACTGTTCTGGCACAAGGGCAGTGCTTAGGGGAGATTTCTCATGAGTCTGAGTGGGTAAGAAATATTACATTTCAGGTGCAGACCTTGTCCTGGGTTTCCTGACCACCTAGCTTTTGAGTCTTTCTTCGATTTCCAGAGCTCCATTTACAGAGCATGCAGATGCTCTGTAAAGCAGATGAATGCACGTGCATGCAGATGAAAACTGTCTTGGCTTATCCTGTTTCTTTCCACCTTGCTTCTATGGGGACCGAAACTCTCCCCAGTTTTATGCAATGTGGACATGCATAGCTCAGGTCTAGGTGGTTCAGTTCCAGTTTTAATGTCCAGCCTTCCAATAGTCTAAGGAACAAGCATCTAAGGGTCTAGATAGTAACTGTAAGGAACTGGAAAGAGTGTTCTGAGGGGTAGGAAGGGGGAAGGATTCTTAGGGATCCATTGTAAACAACATCACAATGGATGTCAGCCTTGTAATAAAAGACTACTGCAAGCAAAACTAAGTTAACAAGAAGAGTTTATCCTTGGGGTTAAAAAAAAATGAGGCTTTAAAGATTCTATATGTTGGGCTAACCATGGCCACTGAGTTGTGCTTGGATATTGCAGCTGTGAATATACGCGCCAAGGGATTTAAGGGTTTAGCATTTAAGGCAGTGAATCAAGTGGCAGGCTGACTGCAAGAACAGGCTTTCAGCTCAGAATTGTTAAGGCTCTGAAAATTGCTGTGGATTGCTGTTGTGATTAAATAGAAGGTCCTTCTGATGCTGCTGCCAAGTTAAAAAGTTGTGGCATGTCATGCCAGCTCAGCAAGGCATTTCTCCAGTTATTTCATCCCCGTGTCTGGTTCTGGGGTGTCACTGGGTCAGAACCCAGATCCTCTGTCAACAAATTCAACTTGGCTGATAGCACCTCCAGGCAGGCTCTCCTGAACTGTACTTCTAACACATCTGACTGTTATGTATGCTTGGTAATATTGCAGTCAGTGCTTTTAACATCCACTCTGTCTTCTGAAACTTAAAATACGCCTGGGTCTCCCCAGTGCACTTGCTGGGTATTGCTTTTATCCAGCAGCTCGACCAAAGCACAGCAGTTGTATTGGGTTTTGTAAGCAGTGCTGTTATCCTGGTATTCTGTGGCCTAGGGCATCCTCATTCCAGTTAGGATGCTGGCTTCATAAATGATCACCCAGGTACGCAAAGTAATCTTTTGTTAGTGCAGAGTTGTGAGGAAGTTTGTTCTTCAGTAGCGCAACCCTTGGGACTGTGAGATTACAGCATTCACGTGTGTATTTCAGAAAGTTCAGAAGTCCTGCTTTCAGAGTCATCTTCTGTTTCTTAGTTATGTCACTTCAGTAACCTAACCAGTACAATTCCATAATCTTATTAAATGTCCGTTTTTTAGGCTCTGTTTGTCCTTGAATATAAGCGCAAAGTAAGGATAAATCTAAAAGGAGATCATCTAAGCAGTTAAATTGTCTTTTTTTTTTTTTTGCTTTTTAGATTTTTCTGCTGCAGTGGAGGTTATAATAGCAGGCACATCATAGTAAGAATTAAAAGCTTCAGAGTTTATACAGCACAAAATATTAAAAAATAAAATAACAAAAAAAAAGAGTAACAAATCCTCCATTTTGCATTTATTTTTTCATTTGATTTCCAAAATTTAAGGCTTTCAAACCTCCTGTGCCATATCTCTGCTGTCTCCTTCTGAAGGTGTTCTGTCCGTAAATGCCAATAACTTGCAGATTACTGTGCTGCATTTACAGTCAGATAATGTTCTTGGGGGGAACAGCTGGGTGTTCTGCTACTCCATTTCTGTTCTGCAAAATCAATTTTTTTATGGGTAGCTTGAAAATAAAGAAGAAACTGTAACGTGATTGCCTGTTGGCTGAGAATAGATAGTGTTACCTGAGTAAATCATGATTATTTGCCTGTCTCTGCTCTGTTTCTTTACTGTCTGGGACCTAGAGGTGTTGAGCAAAGCTCTCAGTTTGTTGCAGGGCCTTGCTATTTTGGTCCTTTGTTATCCAAAATTAGTGGAGCACAAAATCTCATCTGAAACCTGAGTTGAGAATGATTTTGATTTAATTTCTGTTGCTGTTGTTCAGCTGGTGTTTCTATAATCAGAATAAATGCCCTGAAAGAGTTTCACTTGGAAGGTCAGCGATTCACCTCCCATTCATCTCACTCTGTGGGAAGCGCAGTAATTCACTGTTGCAATTTAATTTGTAGCTTGGCTATTTGAGGAAATGCAGTTTAGATACCTGATCACTCCATTAGAAATACTGTATTATCGATGCAATCGGTTATGCATTATCTCTGTGCCTTTGTGTCTTTCCATGTCTCATCAATTCAGACTGTTTAATTTAATTTCAGAGGACCATTTTTACTGTGACTGCTGAACTACAGTACTACAGTACAGTGGAGACAATTCCTGAATGTCTATAAAGAAATTAATGGCAGGAGACGAGTCACCAAATAGTAGGCTTTGTTAAACTTAAAAAGCACACAAATTCTGGTAATGGTATGCTCAAGAATGACAAGAGTGACTGCTTTTTGTTAACTAGAGTTTTGTCTTTTCGTTTTTTTTCTCAAGTTTTTGTCTCCCACTCTGATTCTGGTCTCTTTTTTTTTTTGGCTCCTTTCCACAAGCCTTCTCACTGCCAAACGCTTAAAGATAAGACACACGATTCCTCACTATATGCATAGAATGACTGTCTGGGGTTGCTCTAAACTCTCTCAGTAATGTCATACTCACAGTTCATTTAAATTTGTGAGTCATTCCATCGATTCAGGCATGCAGTGAATTAGGTCTTTAGTCTTGACACTCTTTTCTTAACAACTGATGAAACCAAGACAGAAAATAGCGTCACGTCTCATCCACTCCCATGCTATAGCAGCACCAAGAGTTGCTATTTATTGTGCGCTTGAAACATAAATCCTTAACGTCAAAAGATGAGTGTGAATCATAATAGGATCCGGCAATTCTGAGACATGCAAATCTGGATTGCTTCTGTGCCTCTTCCTCCCAAAATTTTTTCTTTTTTTTGTTTGATCAGCTTGAAGTAGTCTGTAAAGGGCCACCTGGTCCAGAATCCTTGGTTCTTTCAGATGTGGCAAGCTCTGTAGCTAAGCCAATTGGTGACCTTTTTGTTTTCCTTCCTTGTAGCCTTGATTGTAATATGTAGTGTCATGGCTAACTAGGGATGTTAAGTGTTTTGCTCAAACATTTTCATGATCCAAAAGCTATGGTTTGGATATGTTCCTTCCTCAAAAGCATTAGGGAATCCCACGGGCAACTTTATAAAACAAATTTCATTGTCCTTTACTCTGGACTTGGCCCTGACCTGAGGTTTTTTGAAAATGTCTGCAAGTTCTATGTTTCTGAATTCTTTTTTTCCAGTGGGTCTTAAAAACAAAACAAAACAAAAAAAAACAACTAACAGCATTGCTTAACATTTAGAGAAACTTGAGGTTTCTGCTGTTTGATTTATTGTTGTTTTGGCCACAGAATTGTTCTTATAGATAATGGTAGTAGAATTTGTTCTTCTTTCTGTCTTGGTACGCTATGCAGCAGAGGTTACAAGAACCACAAATGCTTATAGTGTAAGTTGCTGCTGTAATAAAGAACAGTTAGGAATAAGGCTGGTGTGAAGTTCCCCATTTTCCCATCAGAGACCTGAATGGGACTAGTAATGAATGCTGACATGCTGATGAAATTTTTTTCCCCATTTCTGTGAATGCATGCAGAAAGAAGAGAGTAGTCCAAGTCAGCTACCTCAGCCTGCAGACTTTAGATGCAGAACTACTGACAGTGCAGTACAGCTTGAGGTTTCGCTTAACAGAGTTTTCTCATGGACACTAACTTGCGTGAAGAGGCTGGAAAGGTTTCTTCAACCCTAGTACAGGTGTTAGACCCAGAGAAAAAAAGAAAACACTGAATGTCGTTGCTCTGTTTTGGGAAGTCTCTCTTTGCATGTAGTCCTTAGTTCTTTGTGATTCATTGTTGAATTACTTCTTTAACTAATTTCAGGAGTGAAACTGGTGTACCTTTAAAAGCAGAGAGGTATAGCTGTCTTTTTAAAGCTCTTCTGTGCTTCTTTATCATATAAAGCAAGTCTTGGTACAAGAGAGAATATCATCTTTATTTGTGTTGGTCTGTGTTCTTAGCTATTGGACTATGGAAATGCATGGGTCTGCTATGTCAATCACTGTAATAACCAATCTTCTGTCTTTAGAAGACAGCAGCTGAAGAGGTGCCTGATAACTCTGCCCTGTTACAAGATACAAAGAAAGATGACAAACAAGGTATTCAAATAAAATGTTTTTTTTTCCTTTTTTTTTTCTTTTTAGCTTAAATTTTGGGTGATAATTAGTAATTCAATATTTCAGCTGATAGAAGAAATGGTATGTTTAATTTCTAAGCTAGCTGTATATTGCTGTAGGTTTAAACAGACAACTATTGACAGCAGCTCAGCTGAAGAAAAATATATGGATGGGTTTGCTTCAAAATCAGTTTTATCACATGTGGATGATATGAAGTACACCTTCTAAAATAGGCTTAGTCCAAAAGCAAATAATATTTTTATTTTATATTTCAACAGAGTTTTAATTGTCATTATCAGGAGTTTTGTAAGAATAAAAGCTAGATTGTGCCAAATTTTGGATTTCCCCTTTTTCATCAAATAACAACATTTCAGAATTAGTTTTTATTCCATTAAAAAAAAAAAAAGGAACCACCACCAACCCTGTATTTTCTTGCAAAACAAAGATTTTAGACAAACAGGACTGAAAATACTTGATTCATTTATTCCACTTGAATAATGGGAACAGCAAGCCACGTGAAATTGAAGTGATCTTTTCGTTTTTGCACTCAGCAGCTACTAGGGCTTCCAGAATTAGCACTGGATCATAGCATGGTCATTGCCTTTTATATTCTCTTTTCATTGACCTTTCAGGTTCTCACTTGTTGTCCCTCTCCCTGAGCCGTGGGACTAAAACAGTTGTGGATATTTTCTTGTCTGATTCTCAGAACTGAATTATACATTCATAAGATGATAATAATAATTAAAAAAGGGGGTTAGGGTAGATCTTGACCTTCCATTTGTCCCCACGATAAGGAGCTGTGAGACCAGGTAGTCCACATTCCTTCCAGTTACAGGTGTGACCAGGTTTGGCAGATTCCCAGTATCTCTGGGTCAAAGAAAGGTTGTCAGAGTTTGTAAGACGTTTGGGTAAGTCAGCATATTCCACAAAAATTGTGTTTTGTTGATAAGGTGTGTTTTGTTGTAAATCATGAAGCATGAGAGCAGGACTTGAACCATGAAGGTTATTGCTTTCAAATGCTGAGGGAAGATTCACTTTTTACCTGAGGAATTTGTTTTCTTCCCTGTTTAGGCGAAGAACTTGTGCTTTGTTCTGGATAGGTGACACGTTAAATCAGATGGGAAGCTGCTTTGGTGCATGCAGTCCTTCACGGCTGAGGATCTGCTGTATTTGTGACAGAGATTCCTGCCTTTTCAGCCAAAGAACAAATGCTCTCATTCTACTACTTATTGCTGTTCTGGCAAATGAAGAGCAGATTGCTGTCCTGGCTGGGAAGAAGTTCCCAGACATCAAGAATCTGTAGTTCAGGACTGTAGAAGCAAATTTCCCTGCATTTTCAAAACGATACAAGTAAATTAGCTCGACTCTGTGAACTAATACTGTTAAGTGGGGGAGATACTGCAAACAGAACAGGATCCAAGAACCAGACTTTTCCCACGTATGTTTTATTTGATGAAGGCAGATGGAGATGAGAGATTTCATTCCGAGTGGTCATTTATAATACAGTGTATATTACACTGCATTAAAATATGCTACAAGGACGTCTTAAGAAAGTAATTAATAAAGCATGCGTAGACATGGATGGAAGGGGAGTAAGTGCGAAGCATTGTGATCTCCTAAATTTTAGCCTTGGCTCTATCAGTGCCATTTGACATCCCCTGGAGCAAGGTGGCGAGGCTTCAACTACCAAAAGCTGTTGTCTCTGTTGTGCCCTGGGTTTCGAGGTTTGTAGGTTCAGAGAGATGCATTCCAGCTCTGCCAGGTGATGCTGGCTGCCGTCTGTGCAGGACTGCTGCATTGCTGAAACACAGGTCTCTCCTTTTGTGCATTCAAACCCCAAGTTCTCAAAATTAGGGATTATTTGGCTATTTGGGCATAGGCCTTTCTGTTCTTGACTTTTGTGCTACTAAGAGTAGTTGCTGCTTTTGGGTGTTTGGTGTTTTGAAGGTATTTTGCTACCATTGGTATCTTTTCATGTACGTTTGGCTTGATTAGACATTCCAACTGATACTGTTTTAGATGTTGCTTTCTCAGAGCTATGTCTACAGATACTACCTGCACATATTTAAAGAAATTTTCGTTTTGTTTGTTTTAATAAGCTCTTAAAGTAAGCACCGCTGTCAAGACAATACCAAAGGATTTTCAGCACTTGACTGTGAAAACAGGTAAGAAGAAAACCATTCACTTGTTACTGCCATTAGAATTTCAATCAAATGTTTCTGTATCACAGTGAACCTAAATTAATGTATTTTGATATAATTTTTTGAGATCCTTTTTCTCTTGTAATATTATACTACTGAAATTAGCTTTTACCTCATAATGACTACAATTTGCACAAGTAATCTTAGTACTTCAGGATGCCAAAAGGTTCTCTTGCTTTCTTTCTCTTGTTCTTACTGTATGAGTGTTCTTCACATGTGGGAAATATTTATGACGTAGCATTTTGAAAGGACTGTGGTTTTTGCTTTTCTATACTACAAATGAAATGCAATAGCATATTCTTGATAAAAAGGTCTTCTCCAGTATTAAACAAGAATGTAATGTTTTGGTGACTGTTCTGAAGTGGCTTGTTACTTTTGAAAAGAAATGAGCTTTTGTGTTTTCCTATAGGAGTTTTGGAAACAGATCTTGTGGCACATAAAGCATTGACACATCCTTTTGATTCAAGGGTGTTTCTCTTGTGAAACCATCAATGTTTTTTCTTTCTTCAACTCCAACATACCATCCGTGTTCTTGTCATACTGGAAAAATGTATTTCTGGAATGTCGTATGTGAAAATTACTTAGCTGTTCCAGAAACTCTCCATGCATTCAGTTCAGTTCATCAGGTCTCCTTGTTCCTCCTCTCTGTTAACCTCTTCCCTAAAGTGGTAAGAGCGTTGGCAAGGTCCCAGGGAAGCTAAACTTTGGACCTGCTTTCCTTTCCTTTTGCATAAATGTTTTTACTCGTGAAGATATCCTTGATTAAGAAAACTGACCCCAAATGTCTGTCACAGCAGTTTTGCCTTATAGCTCGATTTATTCATGGCTGCTCAACAGCTGCATGCCTCATTTCCCAACCTTTTTTTTTTTTTTTTTCCTGGCTTCTTCCCAAACACTTGGCAGCTACCAGATGTCCTATCTTCAGCTCCTATTCTTGAACAATTGCTGCTTCTCCTACAGCCAGCAAGCCACACACAGAGCACCCCCTCTAAAGGGGAAAGGGGGGCCAGTGACACTTTCAGTTCTGTTCTCCCGCATCTCTGCCCACCACCTTTTGCCCAGGAGCACCCCAAGCAGTTTTATTTTCACTTCAGCATTTCCATCTTTGGTATGCTTAGGGAAAAAAAAAAAAAATTGTCACCTGCACATCACCTTTGCCACTATTGTTTTTTTTTGCCCTGTGTCCTTTATTTCCTTGTAAGGGAGCTGTTCTGGGTGCCAACTGTATTCTTTCATCAATGCTGCTGTGTTTGCATACCAAGGGAAGCAGTGGCAGATTTCCACCCCATTGCCCTGACTCCTGTTGCTTTGGGAGTTTCACCTGTGTGGTCCTGCACATGAAGGATCTGATCAAGCACATTCTGAGGTTGCACAGTAAGACTGATGTTAGAAGTCAAAATATTTATCTATCCAGTGTGCTAGATAAAGCACAACTGAGTGCTTATTTCAGAATCAGTCATCATTCTGAAATGTCATCATAATTATTACACTTCAGGATGCAGATTCAGTTGGGATGAAGCAAGAGAAAATTTACATCCTTCGTTTAGGCTATTTATGTAAATTCAGGAAAGATGATACTGCTGCGGTTCATTAAGGAAAAGTTTTCTTTGCCATCAGACTAGAAATTTGAAGTCAGTAAAACCTTCACATGCTCAACATCTCTGCAAATCTATTTTATTTAGGCTCCTAAGTGTAAGATCATTGTTGGCCTTAGACTTTTAAGGAATTAAGAGCCAAATTTGTGAACATTTAAATTTTGTATTTCTGCACAGGCCACTAATAAGAGATAAAAAGTAAGTCACTACGTGTGATTTAAACTGGGGAATTCTTTTTTTTTTTCTTTTCTTTTCCTTATCAGTGTAGCATACTTGCACCTTTTAAAGCACAATTTTCCACTCAAGTTTCCATCCTGTAAAGCAGGGAGGCACCAGATATGTATAGTCCACTAGGCTCCAGCCAGAAGTCACGGAGTCAGCATCCTTGGGAATGTTACAGTGAACATGTACTGGGAGAGGGGCTGGGAGCAGTTAAACGCCTAAACTGGCAACCTTCACACTCTCCTCTGGTGTGTGAGAATAAATAAGTTCATCATCATATATGATTTTAATTGGTCCAGATGGGGCTGTTCAATTCATCAGACTTTGCCAGGAATAATACAAACTTCTAAATACTAACTGTACTCAATTTACTCAACAGCTTTATTTTTTATTAGTCTCATGTAATGTAAGCGTCTCTATTCATAGCCATAGAAATAGGGAAAACTTGTGAACTGGCTAAATATTTTTGTATCATCTTGAATGCTTATGTTGTGCGTATGCGTAAACCTGCAGCTCACACATGAGCCGTGCACGGAGTGCACCAAAATGTCTGCAGGCTGTACAGAAATGCTGCCACAATTCTTGTGTGCATGCCCTAATAACGAACTACCTGTTTTATAATAGCATTATATTTCATTTTATGAAAGGTTCACACTAAGGCTAGGTCTGGGTATTGTGTAACTGTAGCCTCAAATTTCCTGATTTTCA
Source organism: Anas acuta (assembly GCF_963932015.1). Lineage (NCBI taxonomy): Eukaryota > Metazoa > Chordata > Aves > Anseriformes > Anatidae > Anas > Anas acuta. The sequence goes on from NC_088979.1 coordinate 79,029,216, forward strand.
AAAGCTTATAAGAAAATCCTTGGCAGTAATATTATATTGCCATAATTTTTTATTAGTAGTCATATCAGGTCTCTCTCTTCCTTTCGTGTTTTCCTGTTTACCTCAACAAGATGTCCTCAGAGAGTTCTCATTCAGTTCAAAGAGTTCAATTTTACCTGTAGCTTTTTAGAAGAAAGGTTTTCTAAAAGAAGTATGAACAGAATTACTCTCTCCCTAAAAGAAGAAAAACTTGATGGTTCTTAAGCATGGCTTAGCTTGGAGAGAATTTATACTTCCTGTTTCTGAATGACATTTATTTAATAATTGTGCATGTAATTTAATAATCAGCAATTCAACATCGGAAAAATTGGGTCATATGGCTTGGCTGTAGGGAAGCAGTTTCTAAAGTTGTGCTCTCTGGGAGTCTGACGCAGAGAGGGGGATTATCACCACTGCATATTTTAAAAGTATTTCCCTGTCTCTTCTTTAGTAAGAGTTTGTTGCACAGAAGGCTGGAATGACTGTGGGCCAGTTTGCTGGTGACAATAATCTACTAGAACTTGATTTATGAATGTGTTGGTTTTTTTTTTTTTTTTTTTGTATCAGTGTGGCACTGCATGACCCTGAAAGCGTATTTCCTTTATGAAGAAATAGTGTGTGGCTCTGCACGTGTCATATGCTATTTCTTGCATTCTGAATGCCTCAAGCCTCTTGTGTAGGGTCTGTGCAGTGACGCAGTGCCAGCCATTGAAAGGTCAGTGTTTGCCAGCTGCTACCACAGGTAGCTCCTGCTCTGTTTGGGGGAGTCTGCTGTATTCTCAGGGAGTGCTGTACAGCAACTTTGTGCATTGGGATCACTTACGCTGCTGCAGTACCTCGAGGGTATCTCAGTGGGCTGAATTTGGAAGCAATCACAGAGATATATTTTGTCAATATTATTTGACGTCAGCAAGGAGAGTAACAGTTCTCTGGGGACAGCGACAGGACCCGAGGGAACGGCATGGAGCTGGGACAGGGGAGGGTCAGGCTGGGGGTTAGGGAAAGGGTCTGCACCCAGAGGGTGGTCGGGCATTGGGACAGGCTGCCCAGGGACGTGGACACAGCACTGAGCCTGCTGGAGTTCAAGAGGCATTTGGACACTGCTGTCAGACACAGGGTCTGATTTTTTTGGTGGTCCTTTGGGGACCCAGAAGTTGGACTCGATGATCCTTGTGGGTCCCCTCCAACTCAGGGTGGTCTGTGGTTCTGTGAACAGTGTAAACCAAGGAACAGCTTCGAGGAATAACCCACAGAAGATGATTCAGTGCTGTTGTTTTTCTATCACGTAAAACCTGGTGGGGGTGGCAGGATATTCAGGATTAACCCAAGTAAAATAGATATTTACATTGATAATTTTTTTTTTTTTTATCAACACTTAGCCTGTAAAACTTTCTACCTTAAAATACCATTCCTCCCCAATGTCAAAGTAACCTCAACCTGATGTGTTAAAAATTTTTATGGGTGGCACAAACATGGACTTTTACGTCCTCCCTAAATTCTTCAACTAATTAGTATAAACCTTTGTGCTTCAGGATGCAGGACAACAAATAGATGTCTGGACCAGGAGAAAGGTGTTTTCTATGGACAGCTCATGCTATTTCTGTGTTGCTTGCCAGCACTTCTTTGTCACGACAGCATCAGACTTATTGCTCTCCCTGCTTTGTGTTAACCAAAGTAGAAGGTGAGGTTTTGACTGTGTTTGAGCTTTTGAATTCTTAGGGCATTTACACACTACAGAAAGAAAGGGGAAGGAGAAGTGAAAACAAATCCTCATTGCTCATGTGGGATGAGCAAGCTCTCACATCCAGATTTGCCACACTCCCAGTTTTAATAAACACCGATCCCACTGCTCTTATTTGGCATGATTTGTTTTAGCAGGTGATATTTTCTTTTCTCTTTCAGCTCCTCAGGAACCTAATGCACTTAAAGCCAGACCCAGATCCAGGTACCACTTTCATTTCAGTTTCGGGATAAGACGTACGTTCCTCTGATGTTAGATGCGATAACCAATATTATGATGTTTTACTGGTGCCGTGCTTGAAGTACTGCTCAGACCTGAGAGATTTACCAGGAGATTTACCAGGAGGGATCTGGTAAAGCTCTGGACGCCCCAGGAGCACTGCCTAGCACCCTGTGGTCTTGGGTCACAAGGCACTGGCATTTTTGCCCACCTGCCCATCCCAACTGCCTCCTCGGGGTGGTGTTGCTGTGGAAATCGGGGCAGTGGCTGCATATGGAGGGAGATGCCTCACGCTCCCGCTGCTGCAGCAGCAGCTCAGCTCTCAGGTGTGGGTGAGTGCATCCTTTTGTTGGGGTGTGTGTGCGTGACTGGGGCTGGTTGGTTGTGGTGGAGGAGGCTTATGGACTCACATTGCTGTGTGAGGGAAATGGCACCTGCTGAATTTGGGTATTTTAAAGAAGAGGGAGACCTGTGCAAAGAAATACTGTGTATAAAAGTATTATATTATGTATAAAGTATATATTATTTATTGTTTTTGTCTCTTCTGTTGTACAGCCCTATCATTCATTCACCTTAAAGCTTTTTTTTTTTTTTTTGAGCTGGTCAGGGGAGCTTAATTTCTTTTTCTTAGGCTATAAGAGTATAGCAAGAGCTCTCTCCTAAGCTTGTCAAGGGCTGCTAATAAGAGAGGATGAGCAATCCACATAATGAATGAAGGTGCTTAGGACCCACATCCAGAAAGGCTGAAGTGCCTTCTGTCATTTTTCTGCTCCTAGCCAAAGCTTTTTTTGTTGTCACGCTGTTTTAAATTCTCTTGATGATTACTGAATCGTGAAGTGCAAATATGCAAAATATACATAAAAATATTTTATGTAAGACACACACAAAGGCATTTAAACAAAAAAATGCATAAAATAGCAAGCTTTGTTTAAACATTTGAAAAAGTCACTTGAATGTGACTACTGTGTCACACATGACTGTCTCACATGTGACTGTATCTCACCGTGTCAATGCAGAAGTTGGGGCTAAAGTTCCTTAGGCACATCCTTGCACCCAGACCTTCAGCCTGGCACAGCCTGGAGGGCTCTACAGCCTCAGGGCTGTCTGTCTTCATGCGTGCCTCACCACCAGAGGCTACGATTCGAGTCTCTTAGAGCTCCCAGCTCAGGAGGCTGGCTCTCTAGTGTGAGCTGTGCAGACTCTTAGCTGCTGACTCTTAGGTGCCCAGGTCTGCCTGTTGTAAGCAGCGATTCACTGTCATAGGGCGATGTGTTGGCACTGCTGCAGCAGGCATATTTTTACCTAGTAGCTGCTGTCTTATTCTTTCTTTAAAAAAAAAATCTCAAACTGTTTGGTTGTACAATTGTAAGGCAAGTAAAGTATATACCATATATTATGGAAAATAAAAGTATAAGAAAGTAAAAAACAGGCAAACAAAACCAACAAAAAACATTCCCATTTATTTCAGAGGGGTTGGATTAGGTCTTAAATGATATGGCCATGGAATTCAAAGCTCTACCAAGACCGAAAAATTCAGCATCAGCAGAGGTTTTTGTGTCACATGTAAATTTTGAAGCAATTGCAGCTTTCACTCCTGTATTTATTAAAGTTTACATCAGAAATACAGGATCAGCATTGCCAAACGTCTGTCCCGCTAAATAGCTGTGTTCTAACAACAGCCTGCTTGGCAAGAAAAGATCCGTTTCCCATTAGTGGGAGTTATTTCTGTTCTCCTCGAATGTGTTTTTGGTCTTGCCTGTCATGCATAATGTATTACAGTAAGTATAACATCTCACGTTGTCAATGCTCATTTTGAACAAAGCTCTCGGTCGTGCAGAAAAAAATGGTAACTGCATCCACTGAAAAATATTGGACACTATTCAGCAAAATCAGAGTTCTTAGCAAATGCACTGTGCTGGGATTAGCATGATATGGACTTACCTGGAGCGGCCTAGAAAGGTGTACTGAGATACGTACTTGAACAGTATGGGTTGCTTTGGATTCACTCATTTTTCTGGATTTTTTGGAATTTGGTGACAGTTTGCTCTGAAAAAATTTACTCTGGTAGTTAGAATATCACAGTTTGCAAAATATGTACTTGCAAGAGGCAAGTTGAAGCTATACCTCTGTAAACACTACTCTCACAGTTGTGAAAGGCAAGCAACAGAAGCTGTAAAGAAAATTATTTTTTACCTGCATTTATTCAAAATAGTTGCTGCAATTATCATAGTGGCAGTTAAAGATACACGAAAAGAGCCTGAAACTGTGGTATAAAAAAGCCTTAAAAAATATTAGCCGTCAGTGTGACCCATCCATTTCCCAAGATGCATGGTTCCCTCTGTTGCCAAATAAATCTGCCTTGTTATAAGGGGAACTTAAGTCAGTAGGGCGAGGGATTTCCACCATGAACTTGAGTTCTGGTCAGTGTGTTTTTAGATACTGTTCACTGTAGTTGTTTAAGATGAATTTCTGAAATAAAATATTTTCTGCTTTTACATCTTTTCCTCCTTAGGTCTTATTCTAGCACATCAATAGAAGATGCCATGAAAAAGGGAGAAGAGCCCCCCACTCCACCTCCAAGGCCACAGAAATCACATTCCAGAGCTTCCTCTTTGGACCTGAACAAAATATTTCAACAAAACACACAAGGTAAAGTTTGCTTTCTTTCCTTCTTTTGAGACCATTTAGGTTAGTTGAGTATTTGGCAAATTGATCTGTTTGCACGAATGCTTGACAATATGTGCATATGTTTGTCTGTGCTATAGACAGTAATATACTGTGGAACAGAAGAAGTTGCACTTTACTGCATTACATCACCAGTGAGGGGAAAAATCACTCTGTTGCCATAATTAAGGTGATTATAATGTTTTCTGGCACGATAACAGGAAGCCTAACATATGGTAGTCTGTCATCACTGACTGTTTATAACTAGTCTTGCTGTTTAAACAGTTCTCATCAGTAACTACAATACATTTGATTTTTATTACTATTTATTTTTTTGTAGTTCAGAAGCAGGAAGAAAACCCTGAATGTTTAAACTGGGAGAAAGTGTAATTTGTCGTGCGCAAACATTTTCGATGTTAAAGTCTTCCATATGCATGGGGGCAATCAGAAACCATTCTTTGACTAAAAAGAAAGGGAAATTTCTTTTGACATGGGTACACGTTGAGGGGAGAGAAAGACATAGAATACTGGCTGGAGGGAAATGAAGGTAAACCATTCTCCAGTGCTTTAGTGTTGGAGCCTTGCTTTTGTGTTGCACAGCGAGCGGTGGAAAGAGGAGCTGTTTGTTCAGGAGAGCAGGCACCCAGCGTTGCTGTGCTCTGCCAGTGTCCTTGAACCAGGCCAGAGGTTTATGCAGCACACACCAATCATCTGATTCAAGGACTAGGTTAAACATGGTCATGTTTATGCTTCAGAAGAACGCCAAGGTCTGACTGTGTCAAGGAATGTTTTAACTGGGTTCTCTTATGTGGTTGTTGGAGTTGAAAGGAAAGAGTTTCACCTCTTGCTATATAAGACATTCTTTTGTGCAAACACCAGGCAGAATTCAAGAGTCCCGTTATATGTGCTGAACCCTGAAACTCACTAGGAATAAACAAATTTTGTTTTTTCCTTACACAGAGAAGCAATTCTCAATCTTTGACTGTGGTTCCTGTGCAGGGATCTATTGCCCCCAATTTTGATTTTGTTAACATCAAAAAGAAAACAAATGGAGCCAAGTACACATTTCCTAAGGCAGCAAATATTCTCAGAATCCAGATAAAAAGCATAGCTGGAAAGAAGTAAACTTGGATTTAAGTTTCTCTTGGAACACGAATGAAAGGAGAATGTAAATTTTCTAAGAAATCAATCTGTGAATGAAAAGTAACATCTTGCTTTGAAATGGATCTTCTTGAAAGTCACCATTACCTTTGATGTAAAGTGAATTCTTCTGGGCAACTTAACAAACTGAAAGTGTTATAAAATATGAGTGACAGAGAAAGGATAATTTATCGATACATTTTGTAGGACTTCATCACTGGAAATGGGACAAGTAATAGGGGATCAGCAATTGCTCATTTGGGAACCAGGAAAAAAGAAAAGAAAGTACTTTCGATACCCTAAAACTATTCATCATACTCAGTTCAAAATTATAGATATTTATAGCTGGAATGAGAATTGGCTCTAGGTTGACAAAACCTGAAATATTGTGTGCTACCAAATTGCAGAAATGTGAAAAGTCTTCCAGAAGTTCAGCTTCCTTCTTTGCCTGCAGGGTCTTGGCCTACAATTTTCTGCGCTCTTGAATGTGCCTTGGTGGCAATACTAAATGTTTGGGGTGGCCTTGTTTCAGTCTCTTCTAATGGAGCTCTTCTATTTTGTATCAAAAATGTGAATACTCATTGTGGAAGAATAAGGAGTAATTTGTTGCCTTAGAGGATTTAAGGAAGAATTTCTTAAACAATTTGTAGCCTTCCACTAATAAGGGTTCCAGTAAAAGTCTGCATCATCAGAAAGAGGAGGAATTAATCAAGCCATCCCAGCACCCCCAGGTACTGTGGTGCATTTACCTTGCCTTATTTTGTTTCGTTAAAAATGTCTGCATTGGAAATGCTATTTTAAGGTCTTTATTCTACGAAGAAATGTGAGCATGCTCTTTTCCATCATTAAGTCCCGAACGTTTGTTATTCTGTAACATCCTATTGATAATAAGACTTTATACAGTTGCTTTATTTTCTTCTACTTATCTTATTTTCACCACCTCCCTTTTTTTCATTCTTTCTCTGTTAGACTTGGTTTTCATGAGAAGTTCCACTCTTATTTTGTGTATTCAGATACCTTTGTCATCTAAAGACAGTTCTTCCTCATGGGGTGGTCATTGTTTAATAGCCAAATGCTCTAATGAGGTGCAATTTCTAAAAACAGAGTTTGCAAGGCAGCAGAGAAATTGAGAGCTGTCACCTTAAACCAAAGAGCCCTGGAAAAGCAAGTGAGTGTACACGCTCATGTCAAGTAAATTGCTGACACTTGTATAATAACGAGCTGTATTCTTATTTCTGCTGACAGTATAAAGGATGAATTTAGAATAGTTTCCATCTGCAATCAGAAGATACAATTATATAGATCATGTGGTGGCAATGTACTATTTAGGTTTCTTGGTGATTGGGATAATATATCCTGGCATAAATATCGAACCTGATGAGTGTCTATCAGCAAGCTAGTTAATTACCTTCTGTCCTAATGTACTCTTGACTGATTTTTTGGTTTATGTTTTCTATCTGCTTTCCTTCCTTCCTAGGTTTTAAAAAACAGTCTCATTGTTAAAGCTGAGCCACAGAAATTAGCAGCTGGAACGGCCATCCCTTCTAGCACCTCTAGCACCACTGTGTTGCCTAGTGTCAGTACAGACGGTACAATTGGCCATTTTAACAGCTTTCAGGGTACATCCTATGTGATTAGAATAACTCAGTTCTGGTACATTGGATTTTGTCCTATTAATTTTTGTTCAGAAATGATCACAATTGTGTGAGTTTGGTGAATAATCTGGCAGGAGTGTGCAGTAGTATTAAGTTCTGCTTTCAGTTCCTCATTGGTCATGTTGATCTATGGGTATGATGTCTTTAATTGTAAAGCCATCAGTGGTTTGGAGTGTTTTTGGGTGTATTTCATTTTTAAAGGGCAGAAGAAAAGTCTCTTCTCTTCAGGTAAATTCAGCCAATGACTGTGGCAGATCCCTCTTCTGTTTTGTTTGTGTTTTGCTTCATTTACTGCATGTGCTATATCATGCTTACCACCCATATTACGATAACCTAAGAAAGAACTAACTTTTCAAATTTCCCATAATTACTGAACTGCTCTAGACAGGCATTTGAGTAGTATACACAAGAGTATTGTTGTTCTATCTATCTGTGTGTGTGTGTGTGGATGTGGGTGTGCAAAAAAGAAAAAGTGTACGTGTGTGTATATATATATGTATAAATATATATATATATAAAAAAAAAACACCTTCTAGTTGTGTTCATCAAGGCCACAATTCAAGATGACGTTGTAATTTTGGAAGACAGTGTATGTGTGGCAAGCTATAGGAGTGTATTTTATCATTTACTGTGCTGTTTTTTCTCAGTTGTGACCTAAAGAATAATTCCTCAGGTGATCTGGCATAGTTGAGAAAACATGTATGGTAGAATGACCTTATTTTACATTAAAGAAACCTCAGGAAGTTCAACATTAGGGTTATTAATTACTGGCATCAGTGAAGCATCATGCCTATTGCCAATTGCTTTTTTTCCCCCAAACTGTCCTGGGATACCCCTGGTTTTTGCTTAGCTTTGAAGGGTGATGCATGTTTTCTCAAGCATTGCACAAACAAGTTGCCTCAGTGAAAGTTTCATTGTCTTGAGGCAGAGGATTTCTAAAACCCCACTAGTCCCTGAAGAGTTTTTCCCACAGTATCCATGAACGAGGCTGTTACTGAATTTAACTAGGGCAAAATCACTGCATACCAGCCTATCGTGTGAGTGCATGATAATTTCTGTTAAGACTCATTAAAAGAGGGAAGTTTTCTGTTTTTTTTTATCATGTAGTCTCTGTGTTAGCATCTGACAAAAATTCAGCACAGCTAGATTCTCGGTGTATTTCTTCTTGTTGAATGTATAATCTCTGGCGTTTGTCCTATGTACACATGAAGAAAATATTTGGCTGGGTTTTATGCATTCCTGTAAAGACAACAGCAGGTTTTAAGTACAAAAAAAAATGTCAGTTTAAATACGTGCGTGACCTGGTTTACATCTTCATTTCTCCTCTAGCCTGCTGTCTAGCCAGATACAAGCCGAGAGCTCCTAGCGTGAGCACTGAGAGCCTGTGGCCGGAAAAGCTTTTCTGCACTGTTCACAGAGGTGTTTGCAGAATTAGCTCCTCTGGGGGCTCCTTGGGCCCCCCGCTGCCTGTCCCACTGATGAGGTGAGGGATCAGGCACTGGTGGAGCCAGCATTGCTGCAGCACGGTGCCTGCGGGGTCTGCCACACAGCCACACTTCGCCCTCTCCAGCAGCAGAAAGCCAGGGTCTGCCTCAGGGTAAGAGGGGCTGGGGCAAGTCCCAGCTTTACGATTAAAACCAAAAAATGTACCCACTGTCTTCAGGCATTTTGCTCAATTAAATTTTCTGCCCATGACAACTACTAAAGAATTTAATTCTGGGTGGTGACAGCAGTCTGGGGCTTGGTAGGTTGACACTGATGCCTCTGAAATAAAATTAAATATATCAAAGAGTAGGAGACGTTTTATTTCCCACTTAGTTCCATTCCTGAATTTCGTAACTTCTTTTAATTAACAGTTCTGTAGAACAAAAGGAACGTGTTTGGAAAAGAGGATTTGCTTTGATGAAACAACATAGCTGTCATAGGCAGCGTAGTTTCATGTTGATGTGGAAGCAGGCTGAACGTCTCTCTGTAATTCTTCAAAACAGCCCTGTAACTATTTACAAATGAATTCTAGGCTGAATTTTCTCAGTGCTCGTCTGCTTATGAACCTCATCTCCTGCGGAGGCTGCCCTGCAGTGAGGAACACGTGCAGCACAGGCACCATTTCATACGCGGGTGTGTAAGCAAACACTTGGTGTAACTTGGGTTTGATCCATGGGGGATGTGGGTTTCAGCCTGTAACATAGGGCTAATACATTTACTTCTTTCTCTCTTTCACCGTGTGAGGTGTTAAGTACCACATGTACTCAGTAAAGAGGGAAAACTCTAGTGTATGAAAAAAAAGTCCTTTTTTTGATACCTTTGAGGAGCAAGGGTCCTCTCTTTGATGCTTCCATTACTTCATTGAGCGCTTCTTATTTTGTTCAACCAGCACAACCTTTCCTTGAGTGTATGGCTTTAGGTGTGTGTTTGTTTGCCAAGTGTGGAGATTCCTGAAGAGCAGGAATCTGTTGAGATGTTTTTCAGATTTGCCCAACCACAGACAACTTTTGTTTATTTCTGTATGGTTTTAGTCCAGGTATCAAATAAAATAGTTCTGTAATTGTGTAGGAGAGAGGATGTGGAGAACTAAAATGCTGCTGCACTATTATACGCATTTTTATGGAAACTGATCCAAATACTTACCCAAATACTGTTTTCAGCTGTTTGCAACTACATCGTATTTGTAGCTCAGGGAGCAAATGCAGGTGACTCTATTTGGGGCACATAGAACTGGGTACTGAAACACCTGCCAAAGTTAACATAGGTACGGTTATTGCATTATCTTTTGTATTATTTATGCTGGTATTTTCTAGGAAATATCTGTATCTATTAAGGTTAGCTGTAAGTCTTAGGTACCAAAGACAAGCTTTTAAGGAATTATGGAGTCATGTTGTTTGTGTTACCATAAATAACAATTTCCCAATTAACTTTTTGGTTCAAAGTTGAAGTCACAAGGGGAATCCAGAATAATAATGCACTTTTTAATACTGAATTTAAATCACAGTGAATTTAATTAAGTAATTACCTGTCATGAGTCCTTCCTCTCATCATGCTTGTATTGCTCTCTATTTAGTAAAATCCAACTACTTTCTTGGGTAGTAAATAGGGCAGGATTTTATTCATGCTGCAGTACTGTGCTGTCTTTCATATTGCCGTCCTGTGTTTCTTAATCAGTCCAAAAGATTAAATTAGGAAGGTGACAATTCTGGATGACCTTTATTTTAGCAGAGCAATAATGCCTACGATCATCAGCATAATATTGCCTTTTGCTGAATATTGTTTGCACAGTGTGCAAGAGTTCTGATGTCAGCTTTATAGAGTTAAGAGTGCAGAGTCCAGTTAACATTTTCAATTGTAAGGGTTGTAACAATTAAAATGAAAAAAAATGCCTGTTACGCTTAAACCAAAGCACAGAAAAGCCAAAACTGAGCTGATACTCATAATACTTTTTCTCAGCCACTGACCCACTGCAAAGAAAATATGTGGAAATGCTTTCTTAACATAAATTTTGCCTTTTTTTTTTTTAAGCAGAGAATAGCTTTTTCATTCTGTCACTGAAGCTGCTGTTTCCTTGCAGTCCTGTTCCCTTTAAGAATATATGTGTTACTGAACTGAGCATATTGTGAATAAAATATGAAAGTTGTCCTCTGATTTGCATGGAAGAGTTTTATGCCTTTCAGCCTTTTAGATTTTTTTTTGTGAAGTATATATGTGTTTACAGCTATGTAGCTAATTTCTTTGTCCAGATGGACAAGGACATAATCAAGATTGAACGGGCTGAAGAAAATAGGACGTAAATGGATGAATGGTTAAACGTTATTCCTATCATTTATCGTTATTAAACGATAGGAATCTGATGGGGTAACTTATTTCAGCATCTCTAGGTATTTCAATTTCTACGTTTATCTCTAAGGGCTTAGTCCAGAGAGCACTTGTGTGCAAAATGGGGTAAATCTTGCCGGCCTTTCAAGTCTAACTGTTTCTTGACAATTTGTGTAAATTGAACTTCTTCTACATGACATTTTCCATTTTGCTACTTGTAGCACTTGCATTTCTAGGATTGAGGAATGGTTTGTGCTGTTTTCTTTCTGTTGCATATTATCAAAAATGTGAAATATTTTTATGGAACTCTAATCCCTAAAACTCTTTTCTAGTGAAAGTTGTTAAAGTTGAAAAGTTCTTGACTGCTCTACCAGCCCCAGTGACCTTGGCTGACCTATTTTCATGGTTCTGTTTGGCACGCTATATCCCATGGGAAAAAAAAAAAAAAAAAAAGTTGATCCACCCTAGAAGAGCTCAAGGTCTATTTGCAGGAAAGGATCTCTTGTTTCTCATGTGGAAAAGGGGGGCAAGTTGCCTCCCAAGTGAGGAAGACTGTGGATGCAAATACTGCCAAAAGTCTGGGGGATGGGGATGGTGGGAGGCAGCCCGTTGCTTTTCCTGGCTCCCACGTGCCAGGGTTGATCTCTGCTAGACATGGTCACAGGCAGCAAGTGCAGGTGATGCCTCTCTTGGAGCATCCAGAAGTCCCACTGGAAACCCTCGGGGTGAGAGAACTGTCAGCGTGGATCTGTCGGAGCTCGGTGGAGGGACTCTGCCTCCCTGTGGGTGGAGAATGAAGCTAAACGTGATGGGAGAGAGCAAAATCACGAATAGCTCTTTTTCACGGAGCAGGGGAGAGGGAGATGCAGTCTCCAGACAAAAACATACGGAAAAGAAAAGGGTAGAGAAAAGAGTAACCAGAAAATGAAATGGTTTAGGGAAGATGAGGGACTGGAAGTTAAAAATACAGAGGCTGTGGATATATGACAAAACAGAAGACGGGACGGATGTTGGAAAAAACAAACCTGCTTTACAGTGAAAACATGCTAAATTGCATAGATTGGGCATTAAAGAAACAAGGCATCACAAAAACAAATGCAAAAATAAAAAACCTTTAATGGTGTCTTTCTTGTTTGATGTGAAAGTGGCTCATGAAACCTGTAAGGACAACAGTGTCCTACATGAAGTCGCACGCCTGAGAGTTCATAGTACAGAAACAACAGTGCTTCATGGCTGGCTCTCTCTCTTTGTCATCACCTGGAAAGCACTTAGAAAGTTTTGCATGCAGTTGGGGTAGAAGTGATGTTCAGCGTGTTTAGCATGTGAAAGAGCTGTAGCAGGAGTGTGTCTGTGACAGTACGTGTGTGCATCGCTGGCTGTGGAAAACAAAGCTTTGTTGCTGAGCTGTTTCCCCAAACTAACTGAGAAGAGAGGTTTTATCAGTCAAGCTCTAATTCTGGCATTGGCAATGCTTTCTGTGATCTTTCTACAAACCTGATAACAAAATTACTATTAGTAATCTTTTTTTTTTTTTTTTTTTTTTTTTTAATTGCTGTTACACTCTGCAGATACATTAGTGAGAATTATTAAAACAGATCCCTGGACTATTTTGCATCACCTTACTAGGACCCTTCACTAAATTTGCATGCCTGGCTACGGCTCTAAGATTTTTTTTTTCCTGTTGCAGCTTTCTTAAGGCATATTAGTGGGAATTGATAAATCAGATCTCTTGAAGTTATTTCACAATCACTGTGCTAAAGTATAGGAATGTAAATAAATGAAGGGTTGCGGAGAAGGATCCAAGTAGTCAAATTTCAGCGAACAAGAGGAAAGTTTATAAGACAGGTAAACAGGAATTGGATTTCAAGCATAGACACGGAACTTTCTTCTGTGACCTGCCTTTGGCAACAGAAGAGGAAAAAGTATCCCAAACAAACTAGCCTCAGAGTGGAAGGCCAAAATAGCCAGCTTCCCAAACTACCTAAGGCACTGAAGCAACTGGTGAGAACCTGTTCTTTTTCAGAGTAATTCATTCTTTTGGCATATCTTTTTGGGAGTGTTTCTGTATTGCAGATTATGCTTCTTCACAAAATTAATTGGTCACTCTTCTGTTAAACCTGGTTTGGGAACTCAGCACTCTGAAGCAGCGCAAACTGGCTGCATGGTGGGTTCACATCAATCTCCCTCCCTCGATCCAGCGATGGTAGTCAGATTGTGGGCTGATCAGTAGCATCCACTTGAAAACTGTAACTGGTCTTTTTCCACTCCCATAGACAAAAAGCACAAAAAGACAAAAGCACTGAGGATTTGTCTCCACCAGGGAGGCTGGAGGCAGGGTGGCCGGATAGGATGGCATGGCCCGTTCTCAGATTGTGGAATTACATCCTGATGTTTGCTTGAAAATGTTTATCTAGCTTCAGATTGGAAAACCTGCTTTTTTTTTATCTAGTGTGGTGTCCTGCTAGTGCTATTAGACCTTCGCAATTGCCAAAATAGGGCAGGAAAATGGTCCTGGCAGCTTGCCCTGCTGATAGTCCACCATCAAGTGTAAACACACTGAGTAAAGAGCCATGGTTATTGTCCTGAAAGCCTTATCGCTGCCCTTGTGGGAGTAGCTAGGGCGTGAAAATGCTATCATTTTCAGTAATATGTGCGAGGCAGACACTGGGTGTACTTAAATCTATTTTACTGGTACCTGAACAGTCCTTCCACTGTGCTATCTGTAAGATTGGGTTTACGTTGCTCACTCTGGCGTGAATACCACCAAGCTGCACAGTAACGAGGCGACCGGTGCAAGAACTGGGACTGTGAATGCCCATCCTTCAGCGAGGAAAACCTGTGGGTATCCCTCGCTCCCTACACCTCTGAGTGGTGTGCTCACCCAGCACAATTCCCTGCTTTTCTGTCATTGCTCATTCTGTTTGATGCAAGGAGGTGTTTCAGAAACCTGGGGAAACGGGGCTTGTGCATCTCGCTTGCAGCTTCCAGGCCTTTTGGATCCCATCACTGCTGGTGGAATTGGCACGGGGAGCACAGCTGCTGTGGGGGCCCTGCTGCTTTCAGAGCAGCTGAAAGGAAGGATTACCACGTTTTCCTGGTGTAAGTTGTAGGGCAATACATAAGGACAGCAACAAACCAAGCGTGGATAACTGTATGAAGGGAAATTACCCCATCTTACCCCGTGGTCCCTTTGTGCATGCCCACATTCCCCCAGTTCTCTGCTTTTGTGCAACGTGTGAAGACGTCTTCAAAGAGCGATGGTGTGCAGCTTACCCAAGCTCTGGGGCATGCACCTCAAAATGTGACATCTGTCTGTTTGCTGCTCAATCCCAAGTCACTTTGCTTTCATTTTGGGAACAGACCTCCCCCTGTATTTATTTTTGCTTTCAAAGCTATTGTGGTACCACCACTAACAGCAAGAACCAGTCTGTGTGGGACGGTCTCCCAGGAGGGGAGGCATTATAAAGTAGCCTAATAGTACAAGTCATCTGCTGGTACACATAAAAATGTATGAGTGTCTCTGAATATTGCCCCTTTTTTCGAGTAGTGATACCAGCGAAGGCTGAAGCCTGTATCATCTGTCAGTTATTCTTTTTTTTTCATTGCCCTGTGGGGAAAAAGTGACTTTTTTTTTTCTTTATAAGTTGCTATTAGTCCCCAAAAGTCAACCAACTTGGTCTTGTCTAGCAATTGTGCTCACATAAGCATGATTTCCTTCTAACAACAGGCCAAAGATGTTCTGCAACAGCAGGAATTTTATGAATATTTCATGAGTAGCTTAAGTTAGAATTTGCAGGATTAAAAAGAGGAAACTGGGTCAAATCTCGTGGTGTAAGCATCAAACTTCTCTAATGCTAAATTAATGTATGTCCTATTTTGAAAGCTGAAGAAGATTTTTTTTAATTTTGACCATCCTACAGGAAAATAAGATTTTTCCCTCTGGAATTTTGTTGGGAGCAAATCCCAGGAGTCTTGGAGCTTCATAGTGTGGGGCTTTGCAACCACATCAGGATGTGCTTTTCCAGCTAAACCAGCATCTTTCTGCATAAAGAATTCCCTGCTGCTTTCCTAGTGAATTGGAAGAGCTGGGGAGCAGGACAATAGGTGCTGTATCTCTAGAGCAGTGCTGACATTTGGGCCATTTCTCGATGGACACAGCTCCTGTAGTACTGCTTTTGATGGCCTGCTGAAGCATAAGCCAGCAAATATGAAAAGATGGGCTCTGGAGGGGGCTGCGTACGTGTGCCAGGGCCAGAGCAGCAGCTGGGGTCGGTGCCTGGGGCTTTGCCTTTCAGATCCTCACGCTCGTGGCTGCAGCACACTCCATGGCATCATGCTAAGTCTCAGCAGGAGGTCTGCATGGCTCATGCTCCTGGCCACAGCCACGACACTGGAGCTGTTGGGCAAGCACAGATGATCTCGCAGCGACAGCCACTGGTGGTGGCAGGAAGGTGAGGTGCCCCCAGGTATTTCCAGCGAGCATTGCAGCGAGGCTCTCCCAAGGCTTCCCAAAGATAAACGTATCTCACTGAGTACACATACTTGTCTACTATTAAAGCATGCAGCTGAGTGACCTATGGAGCACTTGTGTTTGAGTTAGATTGTGTTTTCAAGTGTTGTTATTAGCTGTAATTGCCAAAGCCAGTGCTCAGACAAATGAAATAACACCCTGAAATTTGTCGAAGGGAAGCCTTCATAGTCCACTGTTCAAGTCTGAAGACCAGTTGCATGGAAAAGATGGAGAGTGTTGTGGAGAGGACACTATGCTAGTATTGCAGTGACCTTATAAATGGACCTAATTAACACAGGGGAGAGGATTGCAATCACTCAAATATATATTTTTTTCAGATTTCTCTTATGCCTGTAGGTATGTTAATGGCTCCCTTAACCTAGGCTGGGTTTTAATTGTCTGCTCTTTGGCATTGTCTGCAGTGATACTAGGCTTCATTCTGATTCAAGAGATGATGATACAGAAGATGTAAAAAACAACATAAAATAAGCCTCTTTGGAGCTGTATATAGTCAGTGTGACTGTTCCCATTAATTTCACCCACACGTTTTTACTCTCATGTCGCTGACTTAATGGTTAATATTTTTTGTCTTTGAATTTTCAACCATGAAGAGATTTTTAGGCTTGGTGTATAAAATATGTAAATGGCTAAGCTGTAACAAGGCACATAATGGTCTTTGTGGCTTTCTAAAATATGCATAGGAATAAAAAGTGTATAAATGTAATTGCTTGCTTAGCATTATTGTGGTAAAAGGCATTTCTAAGTTTAATATTGCATTTTGGGGGCTATAGAGATAACCAACAGTGCAAGATGGACTATCTCATCTCTTCAGCAGTACAAGTGCTGAGCACTCAATGCCACAGGAACCCGGAGAGGGTAACCCACCTAAGGAGTCCCATCAGTCCTTGGTGATGTCTCTGTGTTAGCCTTGCCCTCCTCTCCTCTGCAGCTGTCTTTGGAAAACCTCATCTGTCCTGCAGTTGTGTCCCAAGATTGGGTTTAGATATTTTAAAGAAATGGAGAAGTATAGCAGCTGGACCTATGTGATTGTTACCCTCCCTTTATGCTAGCTCAAAATAAAAGATGAAATTATGTTATGCTAAAGAGGCCTGAACTGACTATTAGGGTTTGTCTTCGTCCCTTTATTTCTCTTCTTCCCTCCAAAATACCACCAGTGAGTAATAACATGCAGATACAACACATAAAGTAAGTGATTTTTTGGGGGTTTGTTTAGGCTTTTGTATTTCTAATTCCATGGCAGATTTTTTCTTTACAGGCTGTGCTCTGTTGTGTAGTATGTGGTATCTGGAGTGAACTGAGGGCCATAAAAATGATCAGAGGGCTGGAACACCTCTCCTACAAAGAAAGGCTGAGAGCTGGGGTTGTTCAGCCTGGAGAAGAGAAGGCTCCAGGAAGACCTTATTGTGGACTTCCAATAAGTAAAGGGGGCTTATAAGAAAGATGGGGAGAGACTCTTTAGTAGGGTCGGTAGAGATAGAACAAGGAGTAATGACTGTAAACTAAAAGAGGGTAGATTTAGATTGGATATAATCAAGAAATTCTTTAATATGATGGTGGTGAGGCACTGGCACAGGCTACCCAGAGAAGCTGTGGATGCCCCATCCCTGGAGGTGCTCAAGGCCAGGCTGGATGGGGCTTTGGGCAGCCTGGGCTGGTGGGAGGTGTCCCTGCCCATGGCAGGGGGGTTGGAACCAGGGGATCTTTAAGGACTTTGCCAACCCAAACCATTCCGTGATTCTGTGAACTCTAATATCTATATTAAATGCTAAGCACTACTTTTTAAAAAAGGTAGTGATGTTAAGGACAGAGAACAAAGTACTAAGGATAAGTATGTGCTCTTTCTGTTCTTAACTAGAATTGGATTGCTTTAGCTACAGCTTTTGTGGCTGACTGGCTTCCATCTCTGCTTTTTATCATAACATTGTGGTTTTTTACAGTAATTAAATCACTGCTCATTTTATGGAATGGTAAGCACTGGAGAAAGTTATTTCAAACAGGGTTTGCTCAATAAAGATCAAGTATGGTTTCTGTTATTAAAATGTTGAATACTGCCTCATCACAACGAATTATCATGGAAATAAACTCTGGTTTTATTTGTAATTAAGTGAATGTGTTTGTTTTTCTTTCTCCCTGTTCAGCTGTGAGGTCTGGCTGGCTGCCCCCACCACCACCTGCACTGCCCCCTCGACCTTCTGTATCTCAGGTATGGACAAAGTTTGAGCATTTTGCTGTGCGTTATGTGCTTAGTTGTGTTGCTGGCGTGCACATCATAGCCGTTCTTGCTTCCAAGTTAGCGCAACTCCACAGTTTGCTCTGCAGTTCCGTACATGTCCTTCATCGGTCTGTCTAGCCAGCGTGTTGTAGAGTCAAATTACAGGCTAATTAAATCTCTTTGTAGTGGAGCTGACATGCACCCACTAGACAAAGCTGTAAATTGAAAGCTAGTAAGGCTGGTCTCCTAATAAGAGCTTGATGCCTGAAAGGCATGGGCTTGATACCTGCTATTTGCTTCTCAAGCATCAAATGCTCGGAGGGCATCTGTTAAGGGAGCTATAGCATGCAAGAGTATGCTTCACCCATGGGTTGGAAAAACAATGCTGAAAGGAATTCAGTCCCCTGCCAGTTACGTTATTAAGTTTGAAACCATTACCGGTGCATTTCGTTTTCCTTTCTAGATGATTTTTGTGTGTTTGCATTTAGAGCGTCACACAATCACAGCCCGATGCAAACTGGTGAACTTGTGCGTGTCTGCATCCAGATACTGCTTCATATTTTAGGCAGTGTGATGTTGTTGGCTCTGTGAAGTCTTAGGCAGCAGTCTGCTTCACATATTACTCCTTTAGGTGAGGTGTTTAATAGAAGACAGGGCCACGGGGGAGCTAACAGCCCATTACACATAAAAACTTGGCAAGGCACTTTCTCTGGGCCAGAAACAGTCATCACTTGAGTTTTGGAACTACTCACACAAGGCTGCTGGTGAACACCTCCTGCTGCACTGAGCTTATGATGGAAATGATAAAGGCCTTGCTGCTACCCCCAGCTGTACCAGCAGCTCGTTACTCTCTTCCTCACCCTAGCCCCTTTTAGCTGAGCACAGCTGGTGTTTGTCTGGAGGACTGTAGGATGCTCTGGTTTGGACTTGCATGCTTCCCCCAAGACAGCGTGGCATAGCCATACTGCTAATACAACGTGCTCCTCAGTGCACCCATCACATTTCTGCTTTGTCTGGTATTCCCTGGAGAGCATCCTGAGCTGCTTGTATCCTACACTGTGTCATCTGTGGTATAGGACCTTTCTCGATCCACTTCTCTCCAATACAAAAGTCTGTTTTCTGAATAAATGATTAATTGATTAGAGTGGTTTATATGTCTAGGCATTATTTAATATATAGCTGGTGCTTTCCTTACATGCATCACTTACCTTTACTCATTTCTGATGATTAAAAAGGGTACATAATCAAATATCTCCTCAAAAGATTCTTGTTTTGACCCAGCAAAAATATACATAAAGCCAGTTCTTGAAAAAGTAATAAACTTATTGTTTGTTACATTCTGCTTTATTTATCTCTAAACATTCCTTTCTGCGACACAAGTAATAGAAAGTAGGAAAGTATGTGTGGCGGGGTCATAATTCAGTTTAGCTGACCCTTACGAATAGCATGTAAGCAATAGTAAGCATATGGATTACGTTAGTCCAGTGGGGCCCTTGGTTTAAAGAGCATGAAGTAGGAGGGAAGATCTGCTTTCAAAACAGGATCAAAATCTGAAGAAAAACCATGATGCTGAAATGACGCATTCAGCTTTTCCTGTTTCTGAATCTACCAAACTCTTCTCAAATTTCCATCTTAACTTATTTTTCAACAGTGTCATTGAAAATCCTATTTTATTGCCTTAACGTTTTATTATATGCCTGCAGCTAAGTACTGCCAATGATAAATATAGCTTGGAAATGAAGCAAGGCCCCCATACTTCAGGGGCTGTGCACCATTTATCTATGCTTGTGCTGTGGTTGGTTTGGCTCAGGTTTGGAAATCAGTTGATGGAAGAGGAGAGGGAAACAATTTCTTCTGAGGACTACAGTTTTGTATGGATGATTGAGGAGCATCATGGACCTGTTGGCTCTTCAGAGCAAGATTAAAGGGCTCATGGGATGCAAAAGCCAAGGTGCATAAAACAGAGGTACCAAGGGATAGGTAGTACATTTCAATGGAGCAGGAGTCTTCCTGTGAGCTTACTCAATAGCGATAGAGAAATGGTGTCTTGACTTTGGTCAAAGGTTGTTGTCGCTTTTAGTAGAATTTGTGTCAACTTTTCAGAAGGCATTATTTTTCCTGTCACACCCTCCAAGGTCATCAAGCTCAGCAAGTTACTGAAACACTGGTTAGTCACAGCATGCCAAATGTCTCCAGTTGGATCAAAACCTTCTTAAATTATGACCACATCCAACTCTGCCTATACAGCACAGCCAGCTAAATAATGGGGGAGAAGGGCTGGGTCACTGGGAGAGAGGATCACAAGCAGAAGCTTAGAGATACTGTTGATGTGGCACTGACTCTGTAGCTCAGTGGGTACACACACTTACTGTGAGAGGCTCCAAACTTGTGATCCTGTGATAAATTGACCAGTTCACAGGGAAATAGCCGTGGGGCTGGCTTCACTGGTCTGGATTGCTGCTGCCAGCCCATGCTGTTTCACATCTTTAGTAGGCAGACACCTTTACAGGTGCAGCTATGGCTGTTCTTACCTCTACACCAGCTGCGAAGGTTGGTGGATTGATTATGTGTTTCCTTCTTCTTGATGGTCACTAAAAGGCTGTGGTAAATCCATCTCTTCCATATTTTTCTTTATTGCCCAAGTCAGCATTTTGTAGACTTATATCTGCATCAGTCCAGAAACTATACCCAGGTTATCCTCAGACCATTCACCAGACATTTCTTTAAAGGAGAAATATTTCATCTGAAGTCCCTGAGGTGACTGAGTAAGTTTAATAAATAAAGATGGGTAAAAGGCAAGTTTACGTAGTGTGGAGAGGTACTGCAACAGATCATTATACCTGATTTATGATCCTCTAATTCAAATTCTAACTCATATCTCTCTGCTCTGCAAGCTGTTTTGAATTGAGGTTTCCAGTAAGATGTTGTGAAATGTGGTATGAAATGCTTTATTAGAATCCTCAATTCATATTGCTTTTCTATTGGGGAAAAAAAAAATCAGGTTTTGCCTAAATTCTGTGAAGGGCACTTGGAATTTGAAAGACTGTATGGAAGCAGGCTCATATAAAGGCTAGAGCTTTGTTTTGGTTAATATGTTATTCTGAAGTGTTTTCCTTTTACTACTGTGTATGTGCCTGTGTGTAAGGTAACTGACACCTTCTGTAATCCCTAGTAGCATGTTTTACACTTAGCAAATCTGTAGTAGCTGTTGGTTTTCAGAATAATTTTATTTGTATCAGTTTTCCTTCATCTTCAGATTATAAACAATATGCTGCAAGCTATTGAACAGCCTTCAAACACTGGCAATGTCCTTATACCTCTCTTGTTCACTTCACATGGCATGCTACAGTTATGGCTTTTCTGCTCTTGTTTTTTTGAGGCACAAATTTTCAGGGGTTTTGGACTCCCCGGATGATGGTATGTAAACCAGACAACCTACAGGTTATTGAAATATCCAGTGTGTGTGTATATATATATATTTCTTTTTTTTTTCCTGGGCTTGTAGAGGACTGGATTCAGTGGCCCCGGACCTGATCCTGCGTTCCTAACTTAATGGAACACAAGTCATCAATTAAACACAACTCATCAAAGAGAAATGAAGTAACAGTGGTCCCAGAACTTCTGTGCTGATCCAGGGTGTACACAGAAAATCAGTGTAACTTTTAGAGGTGCTAAGAATTGTGGTAGGAAGCCAGCAGCACACATGGCTGATTTTCAGTGACACAAATGTCAAACAGGAAATAACTTTGGGTGCTCAGGAATAACATTCCACCGGAGCTGAGCTGGGACCGAACATGTGCATGCACATCTACTGTGAGCCTCTATTATTATTTTCTTTAACGGAAAACAAAATAATAGTTTTTACTGTTGGCTTTTAAGCCTACAGAAGCCATTTACTGCTGCTGCTTACTATGGGGGATTTAGTGACATATTTATGTTAATAGGAATTATGGATGAACACTGAAGAGCAAATATGGGTTTAGGATTTTTTCCAACATAGCTCACTATCTGCAACATTGCCCAATTGGATCAACACTCCTTTATTTAAGTTACTCTATTTCGGTACCTTCCTGTCCTTTATTGGGGTATCCTGCTTGTGCTATATAAGGGGATTTGAAAACAGCGGGACTGGAAGAAAACCTTGTATATCTTGGCTGAAAAATCTGATGTTCTGAGTCTTTTTTTCCCAGAGTCTAAATTTTAAGCCTGTTGGTTTTGTAAATTAGCACTGATTTGTTCTGGATTTTTATTTCCTAGAGACCTTGGAACCTGTTTTCCCCACTGGTTCCATGCTGGCGGTTTTGATGGGCTCTGAAAACAATTACAGACTAAGGCAAAGTGGTCAAGTGAAGTCGGAGTGGGTAGGTGGTTGTTAAGATAGTCAAACTGAAGTATCCTGATCACCTTGCAGCTCTGAAGATTAAAATCTTGCTGTGTTATATGAACTCAGAGTTAAGCTGTCGGTTTAATGGCCATCGTTAGCGTTAGTTATTAATGATTTGGTGAAATCACGGAAACAAAGTGCTGTGAGGGATGATAGGTGGGTCACCCTTCCCAGTTACAAGCACCTGGCGTTGCTGGAAAGCTGAGATAATATTCTTCTTAATACATCGAATGTTCCGCTCTCGAAATGTTACTTGATACTTCATAATTCCTTCAAGCCCTTTGGCCATTCATCATCAAGACTTGCAAGTGAAAACTGGGACCCAGTTCAAGAAATGTGTCTGTAACAGCAAATTAAGCGTGCCCATGCTGATCTGCGGCACTGAGGCCGAGGGGTGGGGAGGGGAGAGGCTCCCATCCATCCTGCTGAGACCTCTCCTTCTCCTGCGTGGGATGGCCACGTGCCGGCGCCGTGCTGGGAGCTGGTCCTGACATCTCCCCTCTGCCAAAGTCTAACTTTGCCTAGTTAAAATTGGGAGTCCTGACAGGCAGATTTTGGTATATCTCCCGTGGGTCTTGAATTTTTTTCCCCCCTCTTTGACTGGAACACCCCGTACTTGCTGGTTCCCAGGTTGCCTCGTATTGTCTTAGCTCTTTGTATGGCATCTGGGTAAAGTCTGAGTTGTATGGAGGATGAGAGAGGGTTTGGTGAGAGGATTCAGTGTTGTTTGGAGAAAATGTTCAGCCAGCTGAAGTGCCTTCTTACTGCAAAATTATGTGAGGAATTTCAAGTGCTGGCGGGACACCTGGACCTTTATGGGAAGGAACTTTTTTGTTATAGAAGAAAGAAAGAACAAAAAAAAGATTTTGCTTTTGGCAGCCTGCAATTCGTGGATATGATTGTATTCTCCCAGGCAACCATATTATATTAAACCGAAGGAATACTCTTTTAGCTTGCATTTACAACTGCTGTGCAAGAAAATGGTTGGGGGGGTTGATCATCTTTGCAGTTTTGGCCGCAGATTAACATATGTTGTATGCTCGGTGCATTAGGTACTGCAGAAGCCTCTAAATAATAAAACTGAAAGTCTTCTGTAACGTGAAAGACTTTGCCATCTGCCACTTAATATAATACAAACGGATTATCCTCTTCTGTCGTGAAAATTATATATTAAATCTAAAACGGGCAGACAAAGTAAATTATGGTTTAAGAAGTGGCAGAAACTAGCACGGTCAGAATTGAATTTGGGGAGTAGTTGATGGATGCCATAAAATCTGTTCTAAAGAGGTTTCTGGGAGGGCGGAAGCAGGGCAAGTATCTTAATTAAAATGTGTTGTAATAATTTTTGAACATTTATTGTAAAAACAACAACAAAACAAGCCAAGAATCCAGTGCCTGTATCTGTAGTGGAAGGCACATACCTCTTTCTAGCTTATGTTAATCTGGTTTTGTAGAAGTGGAGTATTAAAACAGATTGCTAATGCTTCCATCTGGGTCCTATTCTTTCCTGGCGAATGGGCTGAATGCTGCAGCAATTTGTTTGTATTTACTGCCTTTTTCCTAAACCTTATCGCCAGCCCTCAGATAGCTCAGGGAGAGAAAAAGCTTATCAAAACTTCAGAGCTGCACAGTGCTGAGGAAGCAGTCAGCACGCTGAGACCCTGGCAGCTTGTTGCATTTGCATCCCTATGGGTTTTCTCTCTGTCTTATCGTTTTCAGTTTCTGTAACAAGCAATAAAAAGAATTGATGATTCAGTGTTGGGTAGACTAGACTCACAAAAACTGGAATTGAGACATCTTGACTTCTTCGGAATTGCCATTAAGCACAAAAATAAGAATGTTTAGAAAAAGGAAAAATGCCTCTTAAATGAACTTACGTAGAGATGATAGAAGATTGCAGTGGGCGCATACTGAGCGTTAAGCATATTTAGCATCCTACTTTTTTATACAGATAAGCTCTTCTCAATGCTTTTTCGCAAAGCTAAGCAGTGGCACTGTATAGGTAATTATTATGGGCTATTCCAGTGAATGCAGACTGACAATTTCATTTCTGTGAGTGGTGCTATTGACTACAATGGAACTATTTCCACGTGTAAAGTTAGCCTGGAGCATAAGCGTGGATGAGACTGAATTGTGGGGTAGACTGAACATACTGTAACTCTTGCTAAAAGGCTCTCAGGTAACAGAAATATGAAAGCTCCGTGAAGACTTTCTGTTCTGGGAGACCAGTTACAGATTGTCTTGAGAAGTGGGTGTGAAGTCTACATATAATCCAGCATTGCTAATCAAAAGAACTGGAAATGTAAGCAAAAAAAAATCAGTTGTAAAGTAGTGCATTCTTTTACAGTTATGAAAATCTTTCATCTGATTCTTTCAAAGCACTTAGTGCTTAAGCGAGCATTACCTGTTCTTTTAGAAAGGTCCTGTTAAGTATTGTCACATGGAGCAGTTAGAAGACTATGAGTGGCTGCTCCAGGATCAGACCACAAGATAGTAAGCATTTGCAGTTCCTAATACTTACCCTAACGATGAGGGATTGTCTGTCCTACTGCTCAATATTGGTCATAGGCCACAGTTGGTCTCTGGCCGAGGCCATTCTACAGAGACTTTGTTGGCCATTTTTATCTTCTGCTAGGAAGAATGAAGAGGATAAGACTCTTCTTAGATGCAGGAATGGGGGAATATATGAGTGGGGGAAAAGGAGATATCACCTATTAATATCTGTATGTTGGTCTTGGCAAAGGGAAGCTCTTCAGGAGATTTGGAAGAACACTTGGTGTTGCTCTTCTCTGTGATCATATACTCTTCTTCCCATAATCAAGATATTCTCAGGCATGTTCTGGAAATTATCTTTTGTGCTGCTGGTAGTGCACATGAGCGGGATTTTCTTTACCCAGCTGCTATAACCCTGGATGTGGACCCAGGCATATCAATACTTCCTATGTCAGCAGCTTGTTCCATTCTGTGGCCATGAATTGAGACACTTCCATCTGAGCGCCTTCACCCTATTGTAACTGAATTTTCCCTTGGAAGACCATATTGCATAAGCAGTATAATCTCTCTGGGCAGACAAGACTTTAGAAACCTGAATTATTTAAAGCACTGCTGAAGAATTTTAAACAATAATATAACAGCGAGAAGTTTCCAAGATGTGGGAAAACTTTAAGGCGTTTGTTACCGTGATGGAGGGAGGCAGTTTATTGCTGTGTTTCTGAATGAGAAATGAGTTGCCCAAATACTATATTAAGCATGGTATAAAAACAGTACAAAAATAAAGGGAATCCACCTTAATTGATCCTGATGGATCACCTTTTCCTTACACTTAAATGAACTCAGATTGGAGTATCCTGGAGCCAGTCTCACTTGACTTGTGACCAGAAGGCTGCAGGGACTGGCTTTCACCCTGTGTCCAAATCAGTGAAGGGGAGGAAATCTGCGAAGAATCCCTCTGCCAAAACAAAAACCAGGAGTCAGATGCCATTGTCAGTGCCATGTTTTGTCCAAAATTACTGGACTGTTTCCCTGCAGAGGACTAAGCTTCCATTCTCTCGGTAGTCAGAGAGGCAGGAGTTAACAGTCTGCAAGGAGAAAGTTCAGGCTCCCAAATCTTGTATTGCAGTTGGAAACCTCCCATGTCTGCTTGGAGGACTTTTTCTTTTAAAATGTGAGTGGGGAGGAACCAGCTTGCAAACATATTTGTAAAGCATCTCAAACCTCGCCTAGGGGACTCTGTTGGGTTGTTGAATCAGCAAACCTTCTTTGCATCGATGCAAGCTGCAGTTACACAAAATACTTCTGCCTGGGTTAAGTGGTGTCAGTCTCTGAACAAAACCCACTGCAGCAGTATAATACTATTTTTTTATGCTCAGACACTTGTGTCAGAGGCCCATCACTTCAAGGACTGGGAACGTTTCCTGCGTGACCAGCAAACAAGACACTCCAAAGCACCGAGGCTTACCTTGCCCAGCACTAGCTGTCTGCACACCTCACGGGGCAGGATCAGTCTGCAGGCCCTGAATAATTTGGACAGCTATTTTTTGGTGTTTTTCTTTAAGCCAAGCACTCAGAAATGGCCTATTCCACGTGCCACTAGGTGGCACTTGAGGGACATGGCAGTCACTTGGTTTTATTCATTATGCATAAGCTGCATCACCAGAACTAGTTCTTTTTTAAATTTTTTGGTCAAATGTACTTATGTATTTATTTTTACCATCTGCCTTCTCCAGCCAGCCCCTGCCCTGCTGCCTGCTGAGCTTTGCACGCCAGCCTGCCTGCAGTCCCTGTGCCAGCCCGGTGGCCCAGCCACTGCTCTGCAGACCAGGAGCTGCCAGAGCTGCTAGGCTGACAGCCACATCGCAGCACTCAGCTGCTGGAAAAAAAAATATAGATGATGTATCGTTGGGAACTGCTTTATCAAACTGCTGGAAATGTTGAAAACTCACCCTTTTGGCATCAGTACTCCAATTTATATTTGCTCTCACTAGAACAAAAAGTTCACTTTTTTTTCTCCATTCATTTTTCTACAGGTTAAAACAGTGTTCTCCTGCAATGAGGCCACTTTTTAAGATCAGTTTTTCTGAAGCAGTTTTAGCTTTTTTTTTTTTTTTCCACCTTTTTTTCCCTGCAGGTCATTTATCTTATTCTAACTTCAATTTTCATTCATATTTGCAATTTACATTGTAGAGTACATCTCTGTTTAGTTACTTCTATGCTGCTTGAACACATCAGTTTTTGAAAGCTGCATTTTATCTACACATGAAAGGAGACCAAGCCTCTGTTATTTTTTTTTCCATGCTGTAGAATAAGGTGCTGTATTCTTGCTTCTGATGCAAGGTTTAATATAGACTCCAATGAGAGTGCGAGCACCAGAAGCTGCTGGTCTGGCCAGGTTAGGGGGGTGTCTGGAGCCCCCAGTCCAAGGAAGGTCATTCAGAGCTGGCTCTCACATGTCCTTGTCATCACACTCATTTTGCAGCAAAGCTATACCATGAGTGCTTCATAGTGTATATATTACACGGCTCTCTGAAAGACTGTCTTTACTCTTGCTGCCCCTAAATAAGTGATTTATCAAAGTGATGTGATTTGGGACCAAATTTATTGTGTGGCTCTGTTGGGTATTTGAGCTTTGCTATCCCCAAATCATTCATGAAAGCCCCATAGATCTTCCCATGCTCCTGTTAACAGTGCCCAGACCCTTGATTTCTTTCAGATATATAAAAAGTGGTTGTACAAATCAGAGAGGTTATGGGCTATTCACAATGCTGATAAAGAAATGCTATGTTGCATTAAATGCATTTTAAAGGTCTTTGATTTGTGTAGACAGAAAAAAAAAAAAAGATTGCTTTTTCCATTTTGCTCTCCTATTTGTACCAGAAATCAACAGATATAAAAGAAGCTCTTCAATCCGTGAAAAAAGGTTTCCAGAATTGAAATGTTAATATCTAATAGCTATTTGAAACCCAAATACTTAAGTCATTAATATTCAAATACTACTGGAAAGTCACAGCGTGTTTATTTTTATTATGCCATCAGATAACACTACAGATGTAGCACACTTGGAAGAGGGGGAGAGAGATCTTGTCAGCCAAGACACATTCTCCTCCTTTCCAGAGGAATTTCACACGCATTTAAAAAAAATAAAATAAAAAATCACAAATCTCAGTGCTCTGTATAGATGTTCAACATCGTATGGTTGAAGAGCAGCAGTAACCTGACAGAACTGCTCTTCCCCTGCAGCTGTCTGTAGAGCTCTTACTGGTTTTGTTACAAAAGAAATGGAAGTGCTATGAGGGGGGAAAAAAATAATAAAAAATAAAAAGTCCTTTCTTTTAAAATATACCACATTGTGTCCATTCTGTCATTTTTTAACCTGTGGTTAAGCCCTATGAAACTTGTGACCACTCCACAACTTGATGGGTCTAGGCAGAAACCTCCTGGCAAGAGCAAATCCGGTTCTTCAGTGTGTGACAGGTTATTATTTTGGCTAAAATCCTGGCCCCTTTAAAGTCTGAGGCTTGCCTTGAACAACTTTTTATTTTTAAACCCGAGCTTTCACCTGGGTAGAAGCGAGCCTTTTTTTTTTTTTTTTTGTGAGGAGCGAGCAGGATGGCAGGCTGCCTGCCCTGCCTGGGGGCCGCTGTCAGCTTGGCTCCGACTTGACAGGAGCTGGGAGAGAGGAGAGGAGGCAGCCTGCGAGTGCCAAGTGCCCTCAGCCTCCCCGCTGCTGCCTGCTTTCCCCGTCTTCAAAAGCCAGCTGATGCTTTCTAGACAGAAAACAGCCGTGCCCTGTTTACACCGTGTTTGCTGCAGCATGCCCGGGGACAGGCAGCTCCGAAGCTGCCCTCCCGTAGCAGATGTGCTTTGCCACGGCCTGCTGGGGCAAATGGGAAGGTGCTGGAGGATCTCGGGGCAAGATCCTCCAAGGCAGAGCCGAGGGTTAGCCCTCTCTGCTCGTTTTCTCTTGTGTCGGATGCGCCAGGGGGAGGGCGTTGTGGTTTGCTGCCGTGTAGAGCTGTGTTTTGAGGGTTCAGCTCGGTTTCTGTTTGAAACAGGAGAAGGGGGAAAGGAAGGAAGAAGATTGTTTGGCTTCTTTTATGACTTGTGTTTTCAGTGCCTTTATTAGAATTTTTGGTATAATTCATACTTTCTCACTCCAGCCTTGCCAGCTTCAAAGACAGAAGCTTACCCCAATGCATTTTCATCAGTTTCAGGAGATGATAAGGTGACAGGGCGCAACCAAGGTCTTTCCAGATTTTATCCACCCCACCTTGGTTTTTCCTTTGAGCGCTTAGGCCATAAGGATAGCTCTAGAAGAAACTCTGGTTACCAGCTCATTTATATTCAGAGACACGATCCCTAACTTCTCGCAGAAAAACTTTTCCCTTGTTTTCCTAGCACAATAAAATACAAGAAAAGGGTTTTGTTAAAAGTCTCGAAAAGACATATGTCATCCATTCAGCTGTCATCCTAGACCTCTATTTCTCCTACTGTTGAATTGTTAAAGTAACTTTTCTTTTGTGTATAATGTTTCCTTTCATTGACCTTATTGTATGTGACTGCTAGTCACTTTCTGGGTGTAGCAGTGACTGATTTGTTGTTACAGACAGAGCAAGCATCTGAGGTTGAGTTACACCCTCAGATGAACAGACCCCCGTCGCAGGCAGAAGAAAACAGCTCAGCAAAAAAGGTGAGACCTGCGTATGTTGTGCCATTGTTGAGTGATTTGCCCTCATCGACAAATGTAGTTGTTTCAAGTTTTAAAGCAATTAATCTGGGGGGGTTAGGGTTACGTTTTTACATGTTTGCTTTCTCGGGAGGTCAAGACACCAGAGAGAACTGGGATGGTGCGTGACATCAGCTCCGATAAATCATTGAGAAGGCTTTTAGTACGCACACATCAGTGCGTGTGCTTTAAGAAAGGCAGCTTCCCATTTGTTTCAAATCAACGGGGGCTTGTGGAGCCTTAAGGGACACAAAAAAGGAGTTTGGTTGTACTTGACCCCTGCCTCACTGTAAGCCTTCCAAGTTGTGATGCGGTTCTTGCTTCCACTTATTAAGGGTTTGGTTTTGATGTAAACACACCTGTTTGCTGTGAGGTCAGGGTCTGCTTCGAAATGTACACAGAATGGGAAAGATTTGCTCAAAACATTTGCTTAGGAGGTATGATTTCTAACTTCTTTCTGCGTGAACACATACTTTGTATGAAGCAATCACCGAAGGTGCAGTGGTGCTCTTCACAGAGCCTGGCTTATGGATAGAGCAGCCCTGGCAGTGCCTGTGAGTGTTTCCCTGCTCCATGGCAAGGTTGTTGGCACAGTGCTGACTCCCTTTTGAAGGGCTGGTGCAACGACAGCCAGCCAAAGAGCCCCCTGTGGAGGGGTCTGCTTTTAGGTACTGGGTATTTCTTCCAGTACTGTGCTTGAAATGGAAAAGGGATTACTCCTATGGATTTTGTAGTGTTTTGGCAGTTTAAGGTCAGCTGGGATTGCATATTTGGAATCCCACCAGTTTGTAGGTGTTGAATGCATACACAAGTACCTTGCGTTGTGAGTTTGCAGGGAGCTATAGGATTTCAGAGCACAGTATTATCTGAGGTCTGTGCACTGCTGATGTCCTGATTAAAAGATCTTCTAATATTTTGAATTGCGTTTACAGTAATGGCAGAAGTGTTTGTAACATCTAACCCCCCTGTGTCCTTATAATTCTAATTCCTCTAATAATTTTAATCCTTCTAATTCTAACTATTGATGGTCTTATGTTTTTCTTCGTACTGTGTCAGTCATAGTAGCCTCTTCTGATGAGTCAGGCTGTTTACTACAGTTCTTTTTCTTATGATTGCTTGGTCATTAAATGCTTCCTTGTTTATTTATTTTTTTCTTGTTTTAGTAACAGTTGGCCAAAGCATAGTGAGGAAGATAGTCTGACCCAGTAACATACACTCTGCGATTGATAGTAAAACTTGATCTCTGGTCTTGGCTGTGATGCTAAATGTGTAACCTTTGTCATATCACTTTGTTTCAAACAAAATGTTTAACTTTTCCATTCCAGAAATGGGGCACTAATAGTTATGTCACTTGTAGAAGAGACCTAATAATAAAAGGCACTGAAAACCACACGTTTGTATTTCAGTATTAAAACAGATATAAAACATCAAAACCAATTCTCATTGCAAAAGAAAGGATGTCTTAATTTAAGAGTGAAAACACTTCTTCATTAAAGGCATTAAGACTTTTTGTTTTACCTGCAGACCAGACTCTCTTTTTGATGTAATTTACCAAGAGAAATAACCGGACTTCTACACTTTCAACATGTTAATTTTGCATAGATGATTGGAAACACACATCTTTCTAAGCTTGTTTCTGTGTTGCTTCATGTAAGAGAGTAGGGGATGAGAAGGGAGGGGCCGTGTGCCAAGGGATTAAGGTAGAAGCTGTGATGCAAGTGATTGATCCTTACCAACAGGGAGCATAATTAAATATAAGTCTTGCAGTGGTCTTAATGTTTTTGAGCCAGCTGGGTGCTAGTACATCCATTCATACCCCCTCCCCAAATGCTGCCCTATACAATCCAGTTCTGAGGAGCCTGTCATCCAGATGAAGACAAAATTCATCTAGCTAGCGTAATTGTTTCATTCGTTAAGGGTTTGTAGGAGTTATTGTTTCTTCAAACAAAGTCAAAAACCCGAGAGGCTATTACCAAATTTAAATTAAGCCCTGTACCACTTTAAATTATGAAACCTTAGGCCAGATGTCAGCAATTTCTGTGCCACAAGCACTCCCCAGCCTAGTGACTGGACACATATGGCCTGACTTAACTTTGCTGTGCTTCTCCCTTGCAGGAGGTTGTTCTCGTTCAGCCGCCCTCCAAACCTGCCCGCAGGAAGCTTCGGACGGAGACGCAGGGACTGGAGACCCCCGAGCTTTCTCCCACTATAAATGTGACTTCTTCTGTGCCAGCAGTCAAGCCTCACCTCCCAGTCCAAAAGTAAACAATTTGTTACACGCGTGCCAAACTGTACCATGAGATCTGATGTGGCAGGGTTTGCTCTTTGCATAATTTTGTGCTTCATAGTTCTGGTTTTGGGAATACTTCACAAGATGCAGGTCTCTGAAATCTACATCTCTCCAATCCAGTGCAGGCTAAGTCTATAGTGACTGTAAGTCAGTAAGCCTCGTGAAAAGGTTCTGCTTTGCCCTACCTCTGCACCTAGTAGTCATAAGCCACTGACCACTTGTGACAATGAAGTAATTGCCAAACCCAACATATGTTGTTTGTTTTCATAAATACAGCTGTTGAAGCTCTCAACAGCAAAGACCTGGAGGATGTCATTATATATATTTATTTAATAGCAGTGTTGAAGGGGCTGCACAAATGGTAAGTGAAGGTACTTGAAGCTCTTTTGGGTCTATACATCTCCCTCAACCAAAACACTGTGCAAACATTACAGCCTGCCTTCGCCCAAAGCCTTGCAACGGCATCTGGTTCAATCTGAAGCAAAAACGAGATGCCCAAATCAGTTGAGCAGTTTTTGGCAAACTGTTTGTCAGCAGACTGAATCTGTGCTGCATAAATGGAGATTAGAATAAATCATAAGACTCCTAGGATGCCCTTAAAGTGCTATTTTATGCTTTGGGAGTGCGTATTCCATAGAGGTTCAAAGAACAGATAATAGCATTTGTTAACATCTCAACTTAATCCCGTCTTGTCTGTATCTTTCCTGAAATGTTTAAATGACCATGGGGTTGTAATTCCTTGTGTGTTTTTTTTTTCTCCTGTAATTATTACTTTATAGTCTACAGGGAGTGGTTTGAAGCAAAACCTGACAGTTCACTGGAAGATAATAGCATAAAGACCAGACTGTGTTGTGACGTAGACTCTATTGCAAAGATCAGTGCCATTAGCTCTGTCAAGAGAAAGAGCTAACGGGGACTGTGTACCATTATGGATCTTATTTGAATAGGACATCTGGTTTAGGTTAAATTTGTCACTAAATAGCTTTTGATGCCTCATGTAAAACTTTAAAATAATCTCTGTGAAAAAGGGCTTGGATATCCACCCAGTATTTTCTGTATTTTTTTTCCTTTTATGCTCTCGCTACCTCTGTCTCTTAGAGCAGTTGGTCCTTATGTACTAAGTTGGCACTTTCTGCACCCATCTGCCTGACTGCAGTTTCCTCCACACCAGTCACCACGGGCTATAGAGTCATAATAATAATAAGAGAGAAATCTTTTATTTAAGCAACAAAAGAGATGAGGCAATTCCATAAGTCATCTGCCTGTTTCTGTTTGTGATATCAGGTAGTTTCAGTAAAAGTGACTGTTTTGAGAAAGAAAATTAATATTATTTTTAAGTGAAGCAATATCAGAATCAGCAGAGCCTTGAAAAATCTGAGACAGCATCTTCATGCAGATGTCATTTCTTTCTGAATAGAGTGATTTTTATATTTTCTTTTAGCCACTCCTGAATTTTAAATTCTACAAGTGTCTGAAAACAGCTGAAGGACAGATACTGCAATAAGGACAGCTATGCAAGGATTATTCTTAAGCTGAATCCAACTGCAGTGATTTTAAAATAATTGAGACAGCCTAAAATGTTTCTGTCATTCAGATTAACGAGCGTGGCCATTTTACTTTCAAATAGCCCACCTGGTTCAGTCATCTTATTTTAGTGTTACGTTTTTCTTTTCTTAAATGTGTAGTTTGTACCTTGTCTTTGACATGTAGTCTAGTGTGTATAGGGTATAGACACACAAAATGGGTGGCTGGTCTTCTGGCATCAGCCACCATTGAGGCTCTTAATTGAAATGTTTTGTATTTATCTGTCTGGCAGACAGTCTTCCAAGCAGAAAAGGGCTATTCAGACTGCTATACGAAAAAACAAAGAAGCCAATGCTGTGCTCGCCAGGTTGAACAGTGAGCTCCAGCAGCAGCTGAAGGTAAGGAACACACTGAAAATCAGTGACAAACCTCCCTGCAGTCGGTTTCTGGAAGAGAATAACTACGCTGTATGGGTGGCTAGAGTGAGACTTTCTAGGAAGAGTTACAACCTGTGTGTGTACAGCTCCGTTGGCACTTAAAGTCTAAAGGAGGAATCTTGTCTTTCTGAAAAGTTTGGGCAATCTGATGGTATCACCCAGTGCAGGAGAGCAACTCAAGGTGTAGCTTCCTTGTCTGCTGATCG
Organism: Anas acuta; assembly: GCF_963932015.1. Taxonomy (NCBI): domain Eukaryota; kingdom Metazoa; phylum Chordata; class Aves; order Anseriformes; family Anatidae; genus Anas; species Anas acuta. Next base: position 79,063,266 of record NC_088979.1, read on the forward strand.
GTTGTGCTACGTAGCTGTCTTCTGGCGTACACGGACTGGCTAAGCCATGCTCTTTTTGTGAACATCTAATACGGATTTTTAGTGTTGTCTGTTGACTTCTCTTTAAGCATGTTCTCAAGGAGCTACTTTCTTATAAATACCAGTTCTGTTTTTTCTGTTGTCTCAGTTCAAAGATAGTACCAACTTCAGCTTTTCATCTGCTACAGCTTTTTCTTCCTAGCATGTTATGCACACGCTTAACTGAAAATGGACGTGAACGCTCAGTTGCAGTTTTTCTCCAGTCAAGATGAAAGTCTGTTTATGTTCAACTTTAATATATGTTATTTTTTAACTAGCTTTCAGGGATCTCCCAAGAGTCATGCAGAGTGGATGCTCTGTTCTGAAATCATAGCAAAATATAGGACAGCGATTGGAATAAGCATGGAGATGAAAGCTTTTGATGACAGCCCATTACTATCATTAGTTAGTTCAGTGTATCTATAGTCTGATTTTCTTCCATATGCTATCTTCAGTGTGCTTAATTTCCAGTCCCTTCACAAAATAGGCCTCTGCTATTCCCTGCATTTTACCTGCAGGACCATGGAAAGATTGCGAGATTTTTTTTAAGTTCATAGAAGAGCAGAAAACTGAACTTGTCCTTCAAGTCATATTGCTGCCTGGAAACTTTCTGCTGAAGCAGGGCCTTGTTCTTACAGGAACCAGCAGACATTACGGGCATGTCTCAGGCTTTGTGAGCTTGCCCTGAGGCAGGGGGAGCACAGGGCGGAGGCCTGCCTGCTGCTGAGAGCACTGACATCTTGGGGAATCAGCACAGCTCTTCTATGGGATGTCAGCAAGAGCCAGGCCTCAGTGCAGGGGTAGCTTTGAGGCCAGGAGAGGCTTTCCCCAAAGCCATCACAGTCGGCTCGTCACCCAGGCTGATGTTCTCCCTGCCAGGGCTGCCAAAGAGGCAGACTGCAAGGCCCGTTTCATCTCAGAGTGGCCAGATCTTGTACGTATGCAAAATGAGAGTTTGGTTGTATGAACCAAGAATTCTCAGAAAGTAATTTTGAGGTAAATGTGATTTGAAAATGAACTGGTTGGTTTTCTTTGGTAAAAGTGCTGAGTTCCAGCTGTTTCACTGCATCCCCAGCCATTCCACTGGCTGATGTAGGACCTCTCCTCTCCGTGACTGCCTGAGCAAGTAGTTGAGCCTCCGTGTCGCCCTGCTACAAGGACTGCTGTGGGGGGTGGCTGTGTGGTAATGTTTCAGGACAGCAAGGAGAGTTACTGAAATAGCAGAGCCCCACGTCCCTGGGCAGCTCAGCACCAGTGGTTTGCCCTTCACTGGCGCAGGGTGGTGTGTGCAAGTGCCAAAAAAAGTGAGGGCACGTCTCTCTTCATCCTCCAGGAGGTCCACAAGGAGCGAATTGCCTTGGAAACACAGCTGGAGCAGCTTCGTCCCGTAACTGTCTTGTGACCCCCGGCGGGGCGTGCGGCAGCAGCAGAGCTCGTGCACCAAGAGCCTTGCTACGACCACGGCACGGAGCAGCTGCGAGGGGACCGCGGTGACGTGGCCGGCTTCTCGCATCTCCTCCGCACCCTGCTGCGCCTGCTTGCCTTTGCAGATGAAGAAGGTACAGAAAGCAAACACCAAACTGTCGGATGTGGGTGTCTGCCCTCTCCACTCCCTCTTCCCAGCCTGACGCGTAAATGCGGTTTACCACTGAAATGAGTAACCTAAGAGTATTTTATTTATGTAAAGAATTCCCCACTGATACACACTCTTGCAACGCTTCCTGTCCCGATTCTTGAGAGGTACATCATTCCAGAAGTCTTGCTTAAATTTAAAACTCATCCTTTGAGATGGGTTCCTGGTTGTCACCGATTCCTGTAAGATGGTAAAGGACCTGTGGATTGAATGTACAAGAGGAATAAAACTCACCAGACATGCAGTCTTTATCAGCAATCACGTGTAAGATAATTATTTTCTTAGCACTGTTTATTATTCAATCACGGATGTATTTTAATGTTAGAGAACTTGTATTTTATAAGTTACATATCATAAGAGAGAACAGTAAAAAATATTAAAATTGTATTATTTTGGAAATTACAAAAAAAAAATCTGTTTTTTGAGCTATAACTCTTTCCTATCACTTGCTTGCAATTGCCAGTGTCTCTGCATAACTTTTTTTTTTTTTTTAAACCAACAGCATATTTCTAACAAGGTGTTAAAAATGCATTCCGGGCATTTTTGTAAAGGCTGTTCTAAGTATATTTATATTAGTCTGCTTTGTTGTCTTAATGGCTGCTGATTTGTTTTAAGGATGTGTACAAGAACTGTATTTCCAATAGAAGCAAGATAGCAAAACTGCTACATATGAGGTTATAAAACATTTGAAGGAAATAATTGCCTTCTAAAGCAGGCTTTCATTAAGGTTCCTTTGCACCTCACTGGAGATGATATTGATAGGATGAAGCTGCTAATGCTCATCTGTTTTCTAAGTGAAGAAGCACAGATTTTTTTTATTTTTATTTTTTTTTAACCTGGGTCTGTTTCAAGGCAAACTGAACTCTGTGGGATTTTTTTTCCGTGGAGGCAGTGGTCATTGGCTTTGGTCTCAGTTCTTGCAATGGAAGCTGGCTAAGCAACATCGATTTAGTTCTTGGGCCGATGCTGTTAGGCTGGACAGCCTCAGACATACTATCAGCCCTGCTCCCTTCATGGAGATGATGTTTGCTTCACTGCTGGGCAAGTTCACCTACTTGTTATCCATATTAAACATGATGCTGCGTGTTTCCTATCCCGTTGTATCCTGTTGCTCAGTGACCCGAGTATACACCATGCAAAAACTGCAGCAGGGTTTTTTTGTTGTTGTTTTTTGTTTGCTTTTACCATTTTTTTTTGTCTGATGCTTCCTCACAGTAGCTTTAGGACGTCTCTGGGGTAGAGAGGAAGGAGAAGTAGGTTTAAAATAGCTAGTTGGCCTCCATTCGGGCTGTGTCATGGCATGGCTGCACTGAGGTATCAGAGGACGTGGGAGCAGCCAAAAGTTTTGTTGGGTGATAAGTAAGAAAGACTTCAACGGGAACGTTTAAAGTGATAAGGAAGCAGGTTACTTTTGCTGAAAGGGATATGGATGTGGGATATGGATCCAGAGGTCTAAAGGTGAAAAAAAGCATTTATTTTTTTCAGGGAAAAAAAGAAAAAAAAATATCTGTTTTTGTAATGCATTGCTTTCAATTCATCTAAATGTCACTATGCGAATGAGCAACAGACATTTCTCTGGATTTGGAACTTTTTTTTGGTGTGACTGTTGGCGTAGCTGGAGTCAGATGATCGTTCCTCATCAATGACAAAATGTGAAAGCTGCAAACTTCCAGGAAGCTGCAGAAGAGCTACTGTCCTTGTGCTATCAGTGGTGCTGTTCAGAAGTTGTCGTCATTTATTTCATGTGCCCTGAACACTGAGTTGTTCCTGAGTTTTTAAGGATGCTAAGTGCTCTTCTTTGTTTGCTTTTTAGTTCTTGCATTGTCATTTGGTTAATAAACGTCTGCTACTCAAATTGGAAATAATCATCTGGCACCTTTTGTTTTTTCTGTGTGATTTTTAAGGAATGCTTTTCAATGATGACAAAGAAATATGCATGTATGTATTTTTTAGGCAGTGAGTGACTTTCTTATGTTTGGAAGACCCTGTTTATTTCACTCAGGTTATTCATTGAATAGATGGCATTGAAAGAAAGAGTGGAAAAGACTATTCTGTATGTCCTTTTCAGATGTTTCCTTTTTAAGGTACAGGTGTTCGTTCAACCTTAAAATACCTGGTTACCAACAAAGAAATGCTTCGTGGTTAGTCTGCCATCAGAGTTAATAAATTTAAAATGTAACTATCACTGAGGTTGCACTTTGAGGGGTGTAATCAAATTCCATACTTAGCTTCAAGGCCTAGAAAGTGAGTTAATTTGTAATCTGTTGGGTGTAGTATTGGCTGTGATGATGATACAACAGCTGACACAGAGACTAAATCAAGACATTCATGGAGAAGTGCTGTGTTATACATATCCTGCATGAAATTGTTCTTCTGTATGTCTCAGTACTTAAGCATTTGTGCATATCCTATCCAAAATGATAAAGTGTCTGCTCTTGGGAAGCTGTTAACATCTTGAGAAGGAGAGGAGAAGGCATAAGGAAGCTCTCCTTCTGGCAGATGCTCCATGTGGCCATGTACATAGCTACTATTAACAGGGGTCAAAATTCACATCTAAATCCAGTATTAAGAAATTTTCTCAAAACAAACAAAAAAATCATTTGGGAAAAAAAAATGTGGGTACAGAGAAATCATCGCTTCTTGCAGGAAACTTTACTTTGTGAAACTTTGGGTGGGAGATGCTCCTAAACCTAAGGCAGAACACCTGGCAGAAGGAGATTCCTCAAGGTTTAGGGCATTTTAGTGGGCTCTGGGAGAGTGATCAACTTTAAGCCCCAACATACCTGGCCCAGAACAGCAGCTAAGACCTGGGAGCTCAACCAGGGAGCAAGAGCAGTATCCCATGCATCAAGTCTTGCTTTCCTTGATTCACAGTTTCTGCAAGCATTTGTGCAGAGCATCTCCAGCAAGGGATTGGTAACTGGGGACAGAAGCTAGAACTTGGCTTCCTCGTGTCTGAGAGGATGTGCTGGCTGTGAGCCTGGTGTCCCTTTCTAAGTCTTCACTTTTCCTGCAGCTATTTGTTCAGACAATCAAATATTTTTGTCCACAAGACAAACCTAGGCAGAGCAGGGTCTTAAACAGGCTCTTGCTTACAGCCCAGATAAGGATTTTCCACGGCGTGAGACTGTGTGTGTATATGTGTGCACTCATATATCTTCCTTTTGATCAGGCATTTCTTTATAGATCTGTTCATGTTTGTTACATCTGATACCTTTCTATGAGAGATTTGTTTCAATATGTGGTAGTTTAGTGCTGAAAGAAGAAAAATGCCCAGCTAAGTGCCGTGAATGGTTGCCTTTGTAGATCAAGCCATCTTTACTTGAGCCTTTAAATATGAACCATAACCTGGTAATTACGTGAGGTGAGCAGTTTCCATTTGTTTAAACAAACGGCCTGTGAACAAACATTAATCCTCAACAATCAATGTCCTTCTCCGAGTTATTAATACTCGATGCAGAGGAAACATTACCACCTCTTCCCAGAGAGTTTTCCATTCTCTCTTCCAGAGAGTTCTGCTGATGTAGCAGAAATGTGAGTGACGTAGTGGATCCAGCCCTGTCGTTAAGTCAGCAAATGCCCTTCTTAACTTACCAGATTGTCTCCAAAGTGTTCCTGTGTGCGAGGCAGTGGTTTTGCTGCTGGGAGTTGAGCAGCCACGCTGGGGAGAGGAACTCGTTCAGCTTTCATCCAGGCGTACACCGACTGATGCTGTCAGGGCTAACCAGCCAGGGCGATGACAACTCGCGCCGTAAAATGGCCCCACCAGGATGGCTGGGGTCGGAAGCCTTCACAGGAAGCATTTGGGATGGACATGATATGGAAATCACCTTTCGGTGGTTCGTAAGCTGCTTTCCTCCCACATGGGCTTCCAGGACAGGAGAAGGACAGTCGAGAAGCTTCTAGCCAGGGGTGGAGGGGTGTCAGTTTTCCAGCACAGGCAGCCCTTTGGCCCTCAGCGCACACAGTCCTTGACAAGAAAATACGCGGTGTTACGAAAGTCAGACGGGAAAGAGGCCCTAGTGAAGACATATTTTATTGACTAAAGAGTAGAAGTATTTTTTCAGCAAACAAAAATCCAAATGATGTAGTACCTCTGAGAAGAAATGTATTTTGAAGCTTTTTCCAGTTATCTTCTTGATAATGTGCTATGGACACACGCATAATGTTTTGCTCTGTTATTGATTTTTTTGATGTAAAAATCGTATTGCGAGCATTATCATTGTTCATCTAAAAAAAAAAATACCCTGAGGCTATTATATATTTGAATTTTAACTTATAAAGTAGATAGCCAGATTTAAGCAATTTGTTTTCACAGCTGCAGAACGTCCATGTGGTAAGCTGCAAAATGTATAGTGCTCTATACTCTGCCCATCTAATTTTGGAAAATGTATGTGATATGGAACTGGGTGCTACATTCAAATAAAAATGTCCAATAACTTCAAATTCTCTCGCTTTTGTGGTTTTTATTTAGGATGTCGATTGTGCAGGTCTGACAGGAGGATGGTAACTGTGACTCACTATGGAAAAAATACAGGGTTGAGATGGCTGACCTTCAACTATGAAAGATGAAATCACTTAGGCTGGGATTGTGCGTACGTGAGAGAGAGAGACGAATAGAGACTTATTTAAAGTGAAATCATATTTCCGTAGGTCTCAGTTAAGTCAATACTTCATCTTTACTTTGTCAGGCCTCACTTTGTCAGAATTCAGGCTTAGCTCCACGATAAACCTGAAGAGGTGCACCCTTCTCTAACCTAGACTGCACAAGCACAAAGGAAATGTCCTTCCCATGGGCACCCCAAACCCTTGGCCTGGAGGTGCCCAAGCAGGAGCAGTGAGAGGACCCAAGTTGTTGTCCACCAGCACCCTAGTGATCATTGTTTTCTGTCCCTGAGGCTGCCAGGTGGGTCCCAAGGGTGGCCCATCAACTACGAGAGCTGAAACTAAATGGGGAGAAGAAAAACATTTGAAGAACTGGGCTTTATGGGCAGGGAGCTGGAGGGGATGATGCGTTTCTACTCTCTAACTAGCGTGATTTTCAAGAATTACATCCCAGCTATCCAAAGAGCAGGGCTTTAAAAGAGGAAATAATTAGTGATAAATTAATTTTTACAGCATTAAGCCATGACAAGAGATGATTTATTGCCCTGGAAGTATGTCTCTAGTGCACGTGAGGCACAAGGCCAAGGCACTAAAAACTTGTAAATATCCTGTAGGGAGCTATTCAGCATTGGCAGCAGGATGGATTTAGATGGCTTTTCCATTCTTAATTTTTACAATTGTATGGTACTCTGGGGTGCCTTCGTGCAATTCCAGGTTGACTCTTCGTGTTTGGATTCATGTTTCCAATAATCTTTCTTAAAAAATAAAAGATGCATCTTCCTGCTCTAGAAAAATAATTCTTAGTGGAAATGGGAAAGAAAAGAAGTATAAGAAGTTCAAAGACCTTTTTTTTTTTTTTATCCTTTCACGTTTTTTTAGGCGACGCTGCCTCACAAGTGTGCACGATGAGACTGTATGCTCACACGGATTCTGCAGCAAAGCAGAATAAAGGAAAATTAACAAATGAACAGACCCCTGGGGAATCTTGTAGCCCACAGCTGGGTCAGAGCTCTTTCATCACTCCTCCTGTTTCACCTTCCCTGCCAGCCTCCTGGGCACCACATGCCCTCAAACAAATGCACTCCGGAGCAGGAGGCCTTGATACGTGAGGTCGGGTTGCAGTATGCTCATGAGTCCATGGTATTCCCTCAGCACACACCGTTTTGGGCACGTCTGGAAGCAGTGGCATTAGCTGTGTCCCAGCTGTGTTAATCCAGTAGTCATTCTGGTAAGTGCCACATCTGTACTCCCAGTTAGATCCCGAATTGATTTACACGTATTGATTGCTAAATGAAGTAGCACAAGCTAGGAGGAATGTCTTATCAGAGGACATTTTGGGGATGCTTTATGCATCAGAAATGTGATGGGCTAGACAAGATCAAGGCTATATGCTGTATCTGGCTTGTTTTTCATGGGAGAGGAGAAAAGGGGGATACTTTCCTTAGTTAGGCCGCTTCCACGCATCACAAGAAATGTCAATTTACTTCCTGTCCTCTGTTTGTGTGAGGAACTTGCTCATTGCTGTGCTGTTTTTTAATGAAACAGATGCAATGAAACAGGTGAAGTAATTGTGCTTCTGAGGTAGTGGAGAAGTCGCTGCATCTCCACCACCTTGCCCCAGCCCCACATAGCAGTGTAATGTACCTAAAAAGCTCTGCTGAGCACCTCACCATCAGGAGGCTTATGTGTAGGATGTACAAGTCATTTTGTTCCAAGGTCACTTAAGTATTTCGTGCTGTCTGTTACAGAGATAGCGTACATTTAGTCAGTGATACTCGCCTTTGGCAGACTGATACAAAGCATGCATGAGCTGGGTAGACTGGGCAGAGCACAGAGACACTAACAGGCTGCTTCTGCCCCAGCCCCCAGCCCAGGAGGCTCGGCCTGCTCTCCTTTAGCTGGGTTATGGCTTTGCTCTGGTTCGGGTGATGCAGGGAGGTGGCCAAGGCTGCAGGTGGTGGAGCACAGGGCGCTTCATGAGGTGCCAGCAGGGCGCAGCTCATCCAGGTGGCTCGCTGTGGCCTGTCGGCTCTGCAGGCCGTCTATTGAAACCCTCTGTGGAAACCTGCGCTCAGCACAGGGCTGCTTGACAGAATTTGGGAGAAGTTAGGGGAATAATATCTGGGACTCACGCCCATGCTAACACAGACCACGCGGAGCTGTTGCTCCAGATGTCACTGCATGGGGCAATGCCGAAAAGCACTGGAGGAAAAGGGGAGGGCCCTGAGGCTGGCAGCAGCGTTTCAGGATGCAGATTCCCGGAGACTGCAGCCGTGGCTGACAGACTGGCATCTCTTCTGGCACCCCTGGCACCTAAATGCATGAGCTGCTGCAGGCAGGGCAACATGGGCATCCCTTCTCACCGCAGCATTTCCATCTTCTCTAAGTGGGCACAGGGGAGTACCTGTGACACACTCTCAGCAGTAGAAGCTCCATGCAAACTTTATTTACCTACTGTATTTTAAGTTTCTGCTATGCTTTCAATTTGCCATCGATTATTCAATATGCATTTTTATCGTTTCCTGTGTTATTTTTCTCCAGTATAGACAGAGGAATTCCCATCTGCTCAGTCTGTCTTTTTCCAGACGTTTCTTTGTCTCCAGCTATTTTTGCTGCCTGTCCCTGGAATTTTTTTCTCCTTCTTTATATTGTTTTTTGACACAGGGTAACCAAAACCGAAGCCAGTTTGTGGTTACCTCATCTCTAAAGCAGTGACTCTAAATTACTGCATCATGACACCCACTTGTTTTTGTCTGTTTTGTTTAGTTTGGTTTTGTTTGTTTTTCCTTATCTGTCAGCCCTGCAAACATCAGCTGGCATCCTGGAGGGGCGGTATCATCACAGCGGATTGAGAATTTGCTAATAACACTGTACAATCCAGTAAACGGTGGTGTGAATCTCTGGCTTTCAATCTTCTCTCAATGCTTGCATCGAGCCTGAGGCACCATTTGAAAGTAATAACTATTTTTAAGCCGTCAGACGTGTGTGTGAGCCTCCCTGTCCCATGGCAGGTATGCTCTGTGTTTCTCAGTGAGCTGCATGGAAAAGTTTCTGCATGAGCTGGAAAGGAAACCTCAGGCCTTGGCGGACTGAGAGCCCATATCTCACTGAAAAGCAGTGCTAAAAAATGTGCCTCTTCAGACAGATAAAAATTGTCCTCTGACCTCGTGTGCTTTGATTTCCGCTTGCTCAGATAACAGCATTGCCTGTGAGCATCTCCCGAGAGTGCAAATCCCAACCTCCGGAGCTGCTCTGCAGCTTATGGTAATGGCAACTCTGAGCCTGGGCTCGGGAAATTCGCGGGGAGAAGGACAATTTTGCATGTAATTTTACATCCTGAGGTGTTTCATTAGCAGTCTTAACTGTTTAGTCTCAAGAAGAAGAAGCAGCAGGATCAAAGGCAGGAGAGGAATGAGAGATCAAAATTAGTTCTAATCAAATTAATAAACATCTCAATTTTGATTTCCATTAAATAGGTGTATTTATTGCTCCTCTTTGAATTTTGCAGAGCCTCTTGAGGCTTGCTCTCATTTTTGCACTCAGAAATCACTGCATATTTTGCCTTATGTAGCTGTCATTTATCATTAGGGAAGAAGTAACAATTCAGGCCTCAAGTAGAGCTTTTCTCCTAAAAGAAATCAAGTTGATTGTTCATTGACTGCCATATAATCCTCTGATCTGTTAGACAGATACAAGTTATTTACGTCAATCCTAAAGCTAGATGGATGTGTTAGTAGCTGTTATTTATTTATTTATTTATTTATTTTGCCAACTTTTATTATGTATGTTTTAATACAATGGGAAGTGGGTGACAAATTGGGGAATGTGTATTTGCTCACCATGTGTGTTACTTTGCTGTAAGCCGGTGCTGAAGGTTTAAAGCAGTAATTCTGCAGGTCACACTTGCTGCAGCGCTCAGGAAGCCTGGTCTGTTTGCGTTGTGCAAGTTGAGTGAAATGTAAAAGTAAATTAAATTTTAGAAGTTCTCTAGGGACCTAAGAAATTAGTAGGAAAAACAACTTCACGTTAAAGGATTTGATTTTTACTTGCGCTGTGTCATGTAGGACAAGGTGTTAAAGCCCCGGTGATTCAAATTTATGAATCCAGCTTTCAAAATCACAAGGTGGGCTTCAAGAGTGAGAAGTAAAAATGAAATGGGACGTTTGTTTAATGTGCCTTCTGGCTCCTGGATCTTTAATCCTTATCCAGGGCCCCTTTCTAATGCTTGACCACTGATTTTTCGTAATTAAATCTAAGCTTACTTTTATCTAGTCCAGCAGCTGGAGCTTTAAGGAATACAGTCAATACTCTGAGAGAGCAGATAGGTAGCAGTGGAGCTCAGCTGCTGATACGCGTGTAACAGCACTGCTGCAGCCCTACAGGGTTGTATCTCCTGTGTCAGTAATAGCCTCACAGAAAACCTCGAGCAGCTTCAGTATTATCCCTTTCATTCCCAAGAACAAATAACACTTTCAGGGAATGCTTCATTATTTGATATAATTTTTATTTATTCTCAAACAAAGTATTCTAAGTATCCAAACCAGTAATACTTACTCAAAACTTTGGTATCAAGCTCAGCGTGTAAAAACGGTCAGCCTGGCACAGCTAGAAGAGGAGTTCCCATTGCTATAAGGAGTAGCAGTGTTTCCAGCTTCTCTAGACCTCCTTCCACTGGTGGAGGGTGTGGTAATTGCAACCTCCACAGACCCACCATAAAGGAGGAAATATACCCAGGCTGTATTTTCCTCTGGTTCCAAAGCTTACCCTCTTTGTGAAGACTGCCAGAGTGTTTCAGACTGTACGTAGGTGCCCAGTGCCAGGACAAGAGGCACTGGGCACAAACTGGAGCACAGGAGGCTCCCCCTGAGCACCAGGCAGCACTTCTGTGCTGTGCAGGTGAGGAGCCCTGGCTCAGGCTGCCCAGAGAGGCTGTGGGGGCTCATCCTTGGAGATCTTCAATAACTTCCTTGGCCTGGGCCTGGGCAGCCTGCTCTGGGTGTCCCTGCTTGGGCAGGGCTTGGAGCAGGGGAGCCCAGAGAGCCCCAACAGCCTCAGCCCTGCTGTGATTAGCACAAGGTCTAATCTATCTGCTAGCACAAGGTCTTACCTACCTGAGTGTTTCTACAGGGAAACATTCATAAAACTGGATTCTTGTTTCTGTGTCCTGGAGAGACTGGAGGACAGTGGTCTTTGTTCTGAAAGCACTCTGGGGGCAGACAAATCACAGCCTGTGTTTGTGACAAAGCCAGCCCGTTGCTTCAGCTCTTTTTCCTCCATCAAAAATCTTCCTCAGCCCAGCAGTGTTGGCCAGTACCACCAGCCTTCCTCAGAGTAAACAAGCCTGACCTCAGCACATAACCCACTTTCTTGAGTACTGTCATTTTAGAGAGGCTGAATTATTTAATCAGCAGTGACCTAATAACATGCATGTGGCAGGTGCTTTAGGGCTCAGTGGACTAATGAAGTATGGACAGCCCTGGCTCAGAAGTCTGGGAGATGAATTGGGAAGCTAATACAGGATGAGCTAGTCAAAGAGATTATTGTCTCTCATGAACAATAGGGAGAGCAACACAAAGCTGTCTAAAATCCTGCCTTCCTAGAAATCTAGTCCTTTAAGCTGGTGAAATGGATTCTGTGGCCCTTCTTCTCTGTAACTGGCTGGGAAGGAGATTGGCAGACCTGGACTCGATCCAGGATTTCCATGAAGACAACTTTTAGGGAGGTGATTGTCCCCCTGCGTTCTGCTCTGGTGAGGCCGCACCTCGAGTGCTGTGTTCAGCTTTGGGCCCCTCACTACAAGAAGGACATCGAGGCCCTGAAGTGTGTCCAGAGCAGGGCTATGGAGCTGGTGAAGGGCCTGGAGCACAAGGCCTGTGAGGAGCAGCTGAGGGAGCTGGGGGTGTTTAGTCTGGAGAAGAGGAGGCTCAGGGCAGACCTCATTGCTCTCTGCAGGTATCTGGAAGGAAGGTGTGGGGAGCTGGGGGTCGGCCTCTTCTCACAGGTAACTAGTGACAGGACTGGAGGGAATGGCCTCAAATTGCACCAGGGGAGGTTCAGGTTGGAAATGAGGAGACATTTCTGCTCAGAAAGGGTTGTGAGGCATTGGAACAGGCTGCCCAGGGGAGTAGTTGGGTCACCATCACTGAAGGTATTCACAAGACATATAGATGTGGTGCTTGGGGACATGCTTTAGCAGTAGATTTGGCAATGCTAGGGTAATGGCTGGACTAGACGATCTTAGAGATCTTTTCTGGCCTAAATAATTCTGTGCTTCCAACGGGAAAACCTTCCCTGCTGCGAGAGGGGGCAGGTGCTGACCCTCACAAGGCAGCATCCTGCACAATGCGTGATGGGGTAAGCCCATGACGGGCTTGTAAAAAAAAAAATGTATTAATGGAATGGGTTACAGTTGCATTAATAAAATATTATCCCGAGGAAATAATCTGATTAATTCTGAGAGCAAAAAGCGCTTGAGGCTGTCTTTACTGTCATGGCGTTTATTTGCCACGTATTTTGCAGACGACAGCCTGGTTCTCAGATGCCTGTCCCCAGAGAGGAAAGATTGTCCTAGCATCAGGACACCAGCCGAGGAAATCCATATTCAAACCCTGCTCTGCCACAGTCTTTTCTGCAGCCCCAGGAAGCTGTCAGAGGTGGGATTAATCTTGCTTAATTCCACCTAGGTGAGAGTCAAAGCTCCACCGTTGTCTGGGCTCCTTCTGCATTAAGGGGCAGAGATGAGCACTTCTGGAGGCCTGTTCCTGCTGGGACACAGTACTGGTGAGCCCAGGGCTGGGAGCAGGAGGCTCTCGGCACCTCCCTGTGGCCCCAGTGGCTCTTATGCTTTAATCCAACTTGAGGCAGCGCTGTCACACAGCTTGAAGAATGGAAATGCTTTGACAACAGCCAGCAGCAGCACCATCAGCACCAGTTTGCAAATTCTGGCCCAGTGGCATCGTCACCGCAGCATCTGATGGAGGTGGGCGCAGAAGAGGAATGCTCTGGCTGCAAGGTTTGAGCATGAAACAAAATGCAGGTGGGTGCCTGATTACAGGTGGCCTCTGCTATACTGAAAGCATGATCTAACCAAGCCATTCAGGTGGAGCCACGGCTGCTCTTGCTCAGTGCCCCAGCACCCTTCAGTTTCGAAAGGTAATGTCAAAGGTAAGGGAGTGAGGAGGCTGTAAGGCTGTCACTATCCTATTCCACTTCTCTTCCCCAAAAGAAGTTTGCAGACTTTCTAAGGTCATGGTATATGGTGCTCCAGCAGCAAGCGAAAGGAGAAGTTGCAGCTGAGAACATGCTCATGCTTTGCAGTCATGTTGAGGGTTCAACTTGGCCAACATGATGGGGAGAGGAAGACCCACGTGCACACACATGCTTGCACATGTACACTGCCTTCTTGCAATGCTTTGTTGGGGCTCATTCTTACTCTTGCTTTAGCGTTAAGGATTTTAATGAATAGCCTTCATGCAGCAGAAACTACACGTGCCCTGTTTAAAATACCCTGTTGGGGGTGTGGTTTGGGCTTGCACAGCAAGGTTTTGGTAGCAGGGGATATGGCAGAGTTGGTCTCTGTGAGCAGAGCCCAGCAGCTGCCCCAAGGCAGACCAGAGCCAGCTCCAGGCAGCTCCAAAAGGGACCTGCTGCTGGCCAGAGCTGAGCCAGGGAGCGACACTGGGTGGGCCTCTGAGAGAGCAGAGTTAAGAAAAGGGAAGAAAACTGCTGTGCTACAGGAGATGGGAGAGCAAGGAGTGAGAAGCAGCCCTGCAGCCCCCCAGGTGAAGAAGGTCAGTGAAGAAGGAGGACACGGGTTATCCTGTCTGCATGCTCTGGGTTGGCAGGACCCTGCAGTGTTTGGGAGGGGGCTGCCTCCCACCCTGCAGTGACATCCGCAGCACGGCTCCAGCACGCAAACCCAGGAGCCCGTAGTGTCCCCTGTGCCAGATTCAACAGCCAAAAACCTTCTTCTGCAAACGGCGTCATCAACTGCAACAGGCCCTAGCTGTGAAAGGAATTACGGGTGTTTGGCTGCATGAACACAGAGCACAGACCCCCACTCAGCCCTGCAGGGAGATTTGGTCTGCCTGTGCACTTAACCCAGCCCAGCCTGTCTCTCACATCGAGTTGTTTTGAGAGTTTGGGAAAGTTTGCTTTGCTCTTGGTTTTTTCATTCTCGCACAGTTCGTTCCATCTGGGCCTAAAAGGCAAAGCACTGAAATGTTGCAATAACAGCTGTGCTTGCAAGCGTTCTGTCCCAGCTAATAATTAAATGCAGAGTATCTCAAGGAAAAATCGTATCTGGAGAAGACAAGCCCAGCTGTTAAAAAGAAAAAAAAATATATATATATTGAAATGAACCTCAGAATCTGTCGGTATTTGTGCAAACCCGAGTCACTTCTGCTCTTCTCAAGTTCAAGATTTAGCTGGGATCACGAAGGACACTGCCTGTTGTTTAAACCTGCTGGTGCCTAACTCGTGCAGGAGCTCGTGCCTGAATTTAAAAACTCTTGGCAGCGACAGAGTGTCTGCAGCCACGGCTGTTGCTCCTAGCACCCATCGTTTGGAAAGACCAATTACTGATCCTAGACACTCAATTATAGATTACGCCTACCGTGTATAACTCTGTTTTGCAGCATACGGGGCACTGGGAAAAAATGTGAGCAGATCAGAGCAGCTGGATTGAAAAACTGTATTTTTCCCTTGTTTGATTCTAAATTTTGTTTTGTTTTGTTTTAATTTGTCTATGGACTGCAATGTGGGGAGCAGCAATACCTTCTCACACTGAGTTTGGATTCGTACAGTGCAGCCCTCCTGGGAGCACCAGTGAGGGACAGTCACCTTATTTTCACCTTATTTGGGTACATTTCCTCTGGAAAGTGCAGTTCTGATGGATCCACGTCTCACCCTTGGTTTCCATTTTGCTGCTGGGTATAGCTCTGGAGACCCTCCAGGAGCCTGGGATAGCCTGGGACCTTGTCTCTGGCAAGACCACCTGGTTTTCTGTGGTGCCTCCTCAGCATTTCAGCTGAAGAAATTTCAGCTTCTCACCTGTAGGTGAAATGAGGACACCAAAGCATTTTCAGCAACAGGTCTTTCTCCTTTTTCAGCCTATAAAATCTTGATCTATTAATCTTTTCCTTCAGGTTTAAGATGGGAAAAGGATGGTTTGAGGGGAGGAATGACAAGCACTTGTTCCGAGGTGTGGGGAAGGCCTCTTGAAAGGGAAGCCGCACATCAGTGCTTCACTGGAAGGTGCTGTACTGTGCACGTATGTGAACTCCTGGAGAAGTACACTTCAAAAATCAATAAAAAGTTTCTTTAAAAACAAAAAGTTGTTGCACACAGGGAAGGTGATGTGTAAACACACATGTAGTTCATGGCTATCTCATTTTTCACATATTTAGCCATTTACTTCAATATTAAAATCATAGAATCAAAGCATCACAGAATGGTTTGGGTTGGAAGGCACCTTAAAATCACCCAGTTCCAAACCCCTGCCATGGGCAGGGACACCTCCCACCAGCCCAGGCTGCCCAAAGCCCCATCCAGCCTGGCCTTGAGCACCTCCAGGGATGGGGCATCCACAGCTTCTCTGGGCAATCTGTTCCAGGGTTTCAACACCCTCTGAGTAAAGGATTTCTTCTGAATATCTAATCTAAACCTACCCTCTTTTAGTTTAAAGCCATACCCCCTGTCCTACCACTGCACTCCCTGACAGAGTTCCTCCCCAGCTTTCCTGTACCCCCCCTTTAGGTCCTGGAAGGCCACTATCAAGTCTCCCTGGAGCTTTCCCTCCTCCAGGCTGAAGAACCCCAACTCCCTCAGCCTGTCTTCACGCTCCAGACCTTTGATGATCCTTGTGGCCCTCCTCTGGACTCATGCCAACAGGTCCATGTCCTTCTTGTTCTGAGGTCCCCAGAGCTGAAGGCAGGGCTCCAGGTTGGGTCTCATGAGAGCAGAGCAGAGGGAGAGAATCACCTCCCTCACCCTGCTGGCCACGATTCTTTTGATGCAGCCCAAGGTACAGCTGGCTTTCTGGGCAGAAATCGCATGTTGCCAGCTCATGTTGAGTTCGTCATCAACCAACACCCCCAGGTCCTTTTCATCAGCTGCTCACAATCCATTCTCCACCTTGCCTGTATGTGTGCTTGGGATTGCCCTGACCCAGATGCAGGACCTTGCACTTGGCCATGTTGGACCTCATGAGGTTCTCACAGGCCCAGCTCTCAAATGTGTCAAGGTCTCTCTGGCTGGCATCCCTTCCCTCCCGTGTGTTGACCACACTACACAGCTTGGTGTCATTGGTAAACTTGCTGAGAGTGCACTTAATCCCATTTTTCCTGTCACTGACAAAGATGTTAAACAGCACCAGTCCCAGTACTGACCCCTGAGGACCACCACTCATCACTGATCTCCACCTGGACATTGAGCCATTGACTGCGACTCTTTGACTGTGACCATCCAACCAATTCTTTACTCAGTTGTCCATCAGTCAAATCCTTATCTCTCCAGTTTAGAGAGAAGGATATCACTGGGGACAGTGTCATATGCCTTGTACAAGTCCAGGTAGATGATGTCAGTTGTTCTTCCCCTATCTTTATAGGGGTGAATGCTGTAACCCCATCACAGGAGGCCAGCAGATTTTGTCAGGCACAATCTGCCCGTACTGAAGCCATGTTGTCTGTCACCAGTCACCTCCTTATTTTCCACGTGCCATAGCACAGTTTCCAGGAGGATCTGCTCCATGATCTTGCTGTGCTCAGAGGTGAGACTGACTGGCCTGCAGTTCCCCAGGTCTTCCTTTTTTCCCTTTTTGAAAACAGGGGTGGTGTTTCCCCTCTTCCAGCCAGCAGGAACTTCACTGGACTGCCATGACTTCTCAAATATAATGGAAAGAGGTTTAGCAACTGCATCTGCCAGTTCCTTCAGGACGCCTGGATGTATCTTATCAGGACACACCCTGCTCAGCACTAATTAGAAAGAGAAGTATCTGTGAATCTTTGTAGTTGTGAAACAGATTTTAAAATATGTGGATCAAGTGCAAGCTGCCGCTGTATTTTCTTCACAGGTCTACAGACGTCTAGAAACCACAGTTCTGAGAGAGGCAATTAACTCCTTAACCTAAAGATGGGCATTGACACGCAGTGTTGTTAATGCTTCCCTTGCTAATCACTTCTGTGGTCTTAATCAGCTGGCACACACGTCGCTCGACTCCAGAGGGCTTCTCAGACAGCCAAAAGTAATGACCCTTCTCTAATGCAGCCCCTACAACACTTCCTTAATACTTTCCACACTGCACATATTTTCTTAATATACAAAGCTGTAGTATAGAGAATTTGTGGGGGCAGCATAAGTTTAATATATTAAAAACAACAACAACAACAACAAAGAACACAAATAATTCTGAATCTAGCATGCTTATTTTATTACTCTGGTTTGTATTTTATATATTAAAATCTCCCCCCCCCCCCCCCTTTTTTTTTTTTTCAATGAGCTGGTTGACAAATTCCCAAGCTGTCACGTGGGAGCTCTGCAGAATTTGGGGGATCTGATGGAAAACTTCCCTCAAAGAGTAGTTCTAGGGAACAACCCTCTCAAGATAGAGGGGCAAATTCCCTTTTCATTTATAAACCATGGATGACAGGTGACTTTAGCAAGAACCTCAAAACATCACCACCTCCAGTCACTTCATCTTCTCACTGGGGCTTCTGGTGGTCAGGGGTCTCCAGACCTAAAATAGCCCCCCTCCCAGTACTTAGCTCCCGGCTCTCCTGGTTCCCATAAGGAAAAGAGGTCCCTGGGTGGCAGATGCTGTCCTGTATCTGAGTTACTGCTCTGGGAGGTTTGATGTGAAAACACTTTCACTGCAGCTGGTGGATGTCTCCATTAGCCAGCCCTGCAGGGTTTGGGTGCTGAGACCGGAGGATGATTGGCATTTCATAAGGTAAACACAGGGGTTTAATCAAGAAGTAGCTGCTGCCACAAATGCTGGCCTAGCTTTCAGCACCAGTGGTGATGATTGGTGTGTAATGTCAGCTCAAGAGGAGAGGCCATAACTTTCTGGAGGAAAAAAAGGCCAAACGGGCATGAATGAGAAATGTTCTGCACACCGCTTAATCCTCCTTGATTTAGTGCTGACTGGGGGACTAGGAAAGCTACACTTTGTGTCTAAATTCAAATAAAAGACAACTGATGCTCGTTCTTCCAAAAATGCAAACCATGACTGTATAAAAACATCAGACAAATCCCCAGCAGATGAAACAAGAGGTCATTTCAAACTAAGATTTAAAGAAATAATAGATTCGTTTGGTCTAGTTGTACCAGAAGTGGCCTATGACTTTAGCTCCTTCCATTTTGCCTTCTCAGTACGACGCACCTCAAGGAATTTGAGAGGTCTGAAGCTTTGAAAATAAAAGGTTTTGGTTTGTCTACATGGATAGATATGGGGGGTGAAATCAAGGTTTTAGGCTCTTCAGCAGTTTTATGGCTATTCCTTTTCCCTCAGCCTGTTGGCACATCCCCATCTCACTCTACTATATTCCCTCATTCCCTTGTTGCTGTTTAGGTATCCCCAAAGGTCGTGATTTTAAAAAGCTGTCTTTTCCCCAGTCACACATATTTAAGGGATGGTCAGGTTTTGTTTATCACTTATTCTTGATGCTCTTTTCTGGAGTTATTTTCATGTCCCCCAGTGGGCCACTGCCACTTCCCAGTTAACCTGTCCACTTCCTGCTGACCCTGATGAATTTTCTGTAACCATCTGAGTTGTATGTATATGGCACAGCGGGTGACTCAAGATGCTTCATCCTTTTTCCCTATTAAAATTATAAATCCAATAAATCCACAGGGAGATTTTACATTTGAGATGGAACCTATTTTAACTGAAAACTTAGAAAAATTTGAAGCCTATGAATTGTAGATGCTCAAAAAAAAAAAAAAAAAAAAGGAAAAAAAGAGAGGAAAACATAAAAAAAAGGAAAAAAGAAAAATGGAGAGGAGCGGAGAGGAGAGGAGCGGAGAGGAGAGGAGCGGAGAGGAGAGGAGCGGAGAGGAGAGGAGAGGAGAGGAGAGGAGAGGAGAGGAGAGGAGAGGAGAGGAGAGGAGAGGAGAGGAGAGGAGAGGAGAGGAGAGGAGAGGAGAGGAGAGGAGAGGAGAATATGAAAGGAAATTGGCAATGAATCTTAGTTGATGGTATCCTGTCAATTACATCAGAACAAAGACTAAGAAGGAAAAGGTTTTCCATAATCTAAGACAGCAGTGGATCTGAATCCACAGACTCAGGTTTTGGCAGTGTTTGAAATGTCAGCCTGCATCCTGCTCCTCGTCTCATCTACACCCCTTACGTCTGTTTTGCACAGACAGAAACAAAGTTCACATCTGCATTCCCCAGCCTTCCCCGTCTGCCTCGCAGACCTGCATGGCAAGTGGTGCCCCACAATGAACAAATGAGCCAGAACGTGCACATGCTTGGAGCCAAAGGCAGCTCCCGACCTTCAGAGCTTTCCAACTAGGGCTGACCGTGCTGCCTATCATGCTGTGACAGAGCTTGAAAGAGATGGTGTGAGTGGCTTGCTAGGAAGGCAGGTGTCAATGATGCTGTGTGGCTGTCTCAGGAGCAGGATGGAGCCTTCACAGCCATGGGCTCGCTGTGTGTGTCACCAGCCTGGGGACCTCTGACAGTGGTTGTCCTCTGCAGCCCTCTACATTGCTGTCTTTTCCTTTGACTGACTCTTTAATGTCCCTGAACAACACTGAAGTGTCTTGCTTGACTGTACTGTTTCTCATGGTTCTCATTCTTCCTTCCACTGAAGGCATCTTCCTCATGTTAGTCATCTCCTGGAAATTGGAGGGGTATTTTGGGTGCTTGGGAGATAAGGCTGAGATGACATTTTCTACCTGACTCCTTCAATAACCGCCTCCCCACAGTAGGACTTCCTGCCCAAAAGATAAAAGAGCCCTGAGATGGCATTATGGGACCAGGGAACAAAAATAACTATGCCAGCACCCTCCATCTGCTTTAAAAACACACACACTTCTACAAATCTCCATCATCTCAGGGGTCTTCCAGCTTCTCTGTCCCCACCCCTGTCCCATGGTGGGGGCAGCCTGGGTGTCCTCAGTGGGGACAGGTACCCAGGGCATCCATCGATGGGATACGTGATGCAAGAGGTGGCTGGGTCAGAGGTTGGTTGGAGGTTCACTGGCCTCATCACCCTGCTGCTCTGGTTTTAGCTGGGAAAAAATCACTTGTGGTTTTGGAGGAAATTAGAGAAATTTATCACCCAGAAATGATCTTGGCTACATCATTTCTTGCTGGAAAAGGTCATTTGGCAAGATCAACATAGCCGACATAATTGGTTCCAATTTCTTTAAACATGCTGCCCTGTGTAATGAGAATAATGGAGGCCTTTTGCTGCCAGGTTGTTGAGTCACAAATCTGAAAGAAAGAAACCCAAAATAAATAAATTACAGAGAGGTTTAAGCTGGCTACTTTGGGCCCGTTTTTCAACAGGTCTTGCTGGAAGCATATTTAGTATTAAGATTCTGTGGGTATCCTCCATAATAGCGCTTGGCTCTCAAGTGGAGTTCAGTGTTCAAAGTTCAAGGAATAGCTTGGATTTGGGCTTATCCTTTGACGTATTGTCAGCAGTAGTTGCTTTTTGCAACACCCGCAGACTCTGCAGTTGTGTGAAGCAGGCGAGCTCATACTGTCCTTAAATTGAACTGGCAGCTCCAGCCGCCAAGTGTTATTCACAGCGCCAGCTCAGATAAACCTCTCCTGCTTCCTTGCGGGCAGCCCCTCTTCCAAAAAGTGCAAACCTCCACAGTCTGCACGAGAGTGTGAGGCACAAACCACTGTGCTGCGTCTTCCATAGGCCTCCCCCAGCCCTCCGCTTTCTTCTCAGATCCTTTACCACAGGAGAAATGTGGGGTTGAACTGTCTTGGCCAAACAACTCAGTGATGTTTGTTGAGTATTTGTTGAGAAAAACCTGACAGGTCTGTGAATATCCACAGAGATGCTCAGATATGACCGTAAGCGAGATTTCCACACTTTTGCTGAACTTTCTTGTGCAGTGGGGAGCCTGTGCTCGCCTCACTGATGCCGGTCCCCCAGTAGCTGGTTTGGGATCACACTCCTCTCCCACCCCATGGCTGGGATTAGAAGACCGCTCTTGCTCCAGTAGGCAATGCTGGGAGCCCACTTGCTCCAGCAGCTTGCACGAAGCCATGCTCACACACACACAGGTCTCACCAGGAGCTGGCACGCAGGCCTCGCAGCACATATACACAAGGGAGGGAGAGCGCTGTTATATATGGAGCAGTAATTCGTGTCGAGAAAATGGTTGATATTAATAAAGAAGAGGGAGATTTGGGAATGTGGCCATGGGGGGTTGGAAAACCCCTTGACTGAGATAACATTAGACTCTTACTGACGAGGCCATCAGGAATATAAAAGAGTTTAGAGGGAACAAAGAAGGGTGATTCAGGAGACTCCATGCAGTCTCCGGTTTCTTGTTCTCCAGTTAAGGCATGGATGTTTCTGGGTGTTTGCTGTTGTCGTTACATTCAAAGTTGTTTGAGCAATGAAAAGTTGTTTTGAAAAGAACTGCTGTGGAGAGAAGGGTATAAGAGGAGAGCCTGCCCTCAAAATAAAAAAAAAAGGCAACACGATGAAGTTGCATCAATAAAGAAGCAGGAAGAAGAAGCGAAGAGGAACAGGCTGGCAGAATGGAGACCAGGATGGGAACAGGCACTTTGATTGCCTCATGAAGATAGGTTCAGCCAAACTCAGCAAACTGCTCAGAGAAGCTCGTACAGAAAGTCGCTGGAAATAGGCGCACTGGAGCTGGAGAGAAGCTCGAGCTGAGAGAAGCGGAGCTGTGCACACAACTGCCTCTCGCTGGTAAGCAGTTGCACATTGTGGGGAATCATTCGTCCTTAGGAACAAAGACCGTCCTGGTAACCTTACAGCTTATTCTCCTTATTAACAATCGGACAGTTTATGAGCCTCAAATATGGGACCAAACTGAGGTTAAGGTGTGGGTCTCTGCAACTAAAAATGACAAGGTTGCAGTGGGATTTATCGGCACCTGGTGAGCAGTCTCTGAGGCCTTAAAGAGCCACGTGGAGCCACAATCACAAACGTGTGGCTTGCCAGATAGTGAGGGAGCTGCAGGCCCCTTTACTGATCCGACTGCTACGCCATGGGCCCCTCTGCTGCTACAGCCATCGAAGGCTTTTGCTGTTATGCCCCCTGCTGCCCTGAATGTGCCTTTTGACCCTGGCCTATTGGCCTTGAAAAGGAGATGGATATGCTTTTCTTCGATCTGGGAAGAACGGGATACATAAGGCCTGAAGAAAAGGAATGGGAAATGGAGACTTGTTAGTAATCAAGAAAAGGAATGGAAAATGGAGACTGTTAAGTCATGGAACTTAAAGGATTGTTGGTTACCTTTCCTGATTGTACATATGTAGAGGCATACTTGCGTTTAGTATGTAAAGCAATGTTCTGTATATTTATAACGTTTGATGTTTGTGTGTGCGTGTTGGTGGAGCGTAGACTCCCCGCACAGCCAGCACTGTTTTCTTGCCTTTTATGCCTTTTATAGCTCTTATACCTTTTAGAAATATTTGTTTTATAAATATTACAAAATTCAGATTGACTTGAGACCTCATTTATAACAGCGCGACTCCACAGAGAGAGAATTAAGAACAGATTTAGTGAGAAACAGATTTAGTGATGCTAGTGCATCAGTTACTGCAACCAGGAAAAGTTTGTTTCTTATCCTTGTCTCCGTGTTTGACTTGTCAGGTCTGTGCCTCAGCATTTTGCTTATGGCTCCCCCTTCTCTGCTTCTATCATCTTAAGGATGATGGGAAGAGGGAAGGATGCAATCTGGGAGAGAAGGAGGATGCTTAAAAGGGTCACTAGGAGGAGCGCACTGGGGTGGCTCCTGCCCAATGTGCACAGGGACTCCCTGGGGGCGTGCTGGGTTTGTGAGCGAGCCCCGGGGTGGTTTCTAAGGCTGGGATGAGGGCGCAGCCCCTCTGGGGAGGGCCTTGGGCTGGGCACAGAGGTGCCCCAGACAGGGCAAGTGCCCAGAGGCTTTGGGGATGTGCCAGGCACCCGTGGCTCCAGGAGACGCTGCTGCCCCACAGGGGCTGGGGCCTGGGAGAGCCTCCTGTGGTGCCCCCTGCCTTGTCAGCACCCCTGCACGGGGCAAAGCCCAGCCCAGGGCTGCTCATGGGCAGAGCTTGGCAGGACGGTCCCCACGCCACCTCTGGCCAGGGCTCGCGGCCCTGTTGGGCACCCGAGAGCTGCGCACAAACACCTGCCTGGGGGGGCCTGCAGCCCTGGACGTGCAGCGCTCCCAAACCCTGCCCTTGCTGCCTCCAAGCTCCATTGCCCCCTCTCCTACCTACCCTCGTGTCTCTCCGGCTCCTGTCCCTTCTCCCCCAGCCACCAGCTCCCTCGCACCCAGCCCTGCTGAGCCCCTTCTCTCCCATCTCTTCCAGACCATGGCTATTCTTCTTGTCCGCATGCTGTCAGTGCTGGGCCTCCTACAGCTCATGCTTCAGCTTGGGGACCAGCCTGACAAGGCCACCCAAGACCTTATGGAGAAAAGAGAAGTGATGCTGCAGCAGGAGATGCGGGTGCTGCTGCAGGAGATTGAGGAGGGAAGCGAGCCACAGAGTGGGAACAGCATGGGGTTCCT
Source organism: Anas acuta (assembly GCF_963932015.1). NCBI lineage: Eukaryota > Metazoa > Chordata > Aves > Anseriformes > Anatidae > Anas > Anas acuta. Next base: position 79,087,282 of record NC_088979.1, read on the forward strand.
GTTCCTCTCCATGTGCCACCACTGGCAGTTCTGGGCACTTTCAGAAGCATTTCTGGCTCTTTTTGGCATGTACTGGGTGCCCAAGAAGATCAAAGATGACACCGATGGTCAATCTGAGCCATGGAGCTCAAGCAGTGAGGATGGTGATGGAGGAGAAGAAGAGGAACAAGAAGTTGAGGAGGAGTTGATGGAGGAAGAGGAGGAACAGCGAGAAATGAACTTCAATGACCAACGTGATCCAGAACTGCTCGTGAGCCTGCTCAGGAAGTCACTGCTGCCAAAGCTGCTTATGATGCAGAGCATTATGGAAGAGGTGGCAGGGGAGAACTCTGCATCAGTGAACTCCATTCAGAGAACCATTTTCATGAGAGAGCTGCAGGCAGAGGTGGGGTTGTTCATGACAATGTTTGAGAACAACCTGCCTGTTTCGTCCCTCACTTGCTCCAATGCCAAAGTTCATGGTTCTCCTCGTATCTTCAAGCTTCCACCGAAGAATACATTCGAAGATTAGATGCATAGATTAATAGGAATAGTCAAAATAGTTAAGGCAATATAGTTAAGGTTGTTAGTTAGGAGATGTTTTCCACATAGATTAGTCACGTCAATAGAAATGGATTTGTAGTTAATGCTCTAGGACCATTAGTTTAAGCAAAATGACAATAAATCAGATTGTTTGAACAAATACTGTCCCTGAGTAACTTCTCCTGAGTGTCTAGGAAAAACTTTGCTGGGGGACGCTAGCCTTTGGTTCTATCTCTTCCCTGTAATAAAGAGATGATCTTTGGGCTTGGTGGTATGTTAGCAGTGGTTACATTTCTGAGAAGACATTTGAGAACAGCAAGATTTCTGCAGCCTGCTGTTAGGAGAGGTAAGTGCAAAGAGCACCGCTGCCTCTTGCAGCTGTTGCTGCTCAGGAGTGTTGCTGCCCAGCTGCGGGGGCTCAGCACAATGCTTGGGGATCCGGGGTCTCTGCCCAGGCTGGGCGTGCTGGCTCTAGCTGGGATATTAACTTTCCCTGCAGCAGCCCACACAGTGCTGGGCTCTGCACTTGGAGCAAGAATAGCGCTGGTATCACACCGGTGCTGTGCCTGCTGCTGAGCAGTGCTGGCACCGCATCAGGACTCCCTACAAACCCCCAGAGCCAGCAGGCTGGGAGTGGGCAAGAGGTGGGGAGGAGACATCACCAGGGCAGCTGACCTAACCCAACCAAAGGGATATCCCATACCATGTGGTGTCACACTCAGCAATAAAAGGTGGAAAAAGGAAGAAGAAGGGAGGGGTGGGCTCTCGTTGTGAAAATGTCTGTCCTCCCAAACAACAGCTACATGTGTTGAGGCCTTGCTTCAAGGATGTGGTCAAGCATTGCTTGTTGGTGGGATGTAGAGAGTAATTTCTTTCTTCTGCACTTCCACACAGCTAAATTTGTTTTCCCTTTTCCCCTTTCCCTTTTCCCCCTGTATTTAAATTGTGTAATTAATAATAAATTCTCCTTCATAACTATTTTTTCCTTTAATTAAATTATCCTTATCTCAACCCATGAGTTGTTTCTTTCCTTTTCTTCTTCCCTTCCCCTCCTCTTCTGTGGAGGGGGAGTGAGAAAGTGGTTGTGGTGGAGTTCAGCTGCCTAGCAAGGTAAAACCACCCCACTGGGGAATGGGGCTGCGGCTTTCCCCTTGCAGGTTCAAGCAGTAGCAAAGCTGAGCACGTGTCCCCGAGATGCACAGGACACACTCAGGCAGAGACAGGCCCCTAAGGTGACCGGCTTGTTGGGTTTGTGCTTTACGCATTGCGGTGGCCAGGGCTGGGGTTTGGGGTGCACGGGGCAGCTGTGTGATGCTGAGCCGAGACTGGGGACATGGGCTGGGGCCTCCCAGGGCTGCGGTGGTCACCATGGTGCTCTGGTACCCACAATGGAACTGGGATGAGTCGGCATGGGGACTGTCAGCGGGGCTCTGTGATGCAGTGCGCTGCAGGCCATCGCTGAGTGCGGCAGGCGGGGGAAGGCTGGCCGAGGGCAGGGTCAGGGGCAAAAATGGCAGCCCCCAGGGTGGTTTCTAAGACTGGGATGGGGGCGCAGCCCCTCTGGGGAGGGCCTTGGCCTGGGCACAGAGGTGCCCCAGCCAGGGCAAGTGCCCAGAGGCTTTGGGGATGTGCCAGGCACCTGTGGCTCCAGGAGACGCTGCTGCCCCACAGGGGCTGGGGCCTGGGAGAGCACAAACACCTGCCTGGGGGGGCCTGCAGCCCTGGACGTGCAGCGCTCCCAAACCCTGCCCTTGCTGCCTCCAAGCTCCATTGCCCCCTCTCCTACCTACCCTCGTGTCTCTCTGGCTCCTGTCCCTTCTCCCCCAGCCACCAGCTCCCTCGCACCCAGCCCTGCTGAGCCCCTTCTCTCCCATCTCTTCCAGACCATGGCTATTCTTCTTGTCCGCATGCTGTCAGTGCTGGGCCTCCTGCAGCTCACACTCAAGGTTGGGGACCAGCCTGACAAGGCCACCCAAGACCTTATGGAGAAAAGAGAAGACATGCTGCAGCAGGAGATGCGGGTGCTGCTAGAGATCGAGAAGGGAACCGAACCCCAGAGCAGAAACAGCACAGTGTTCCTGTTCCTCTCCATGTGCCACCACTGGCAGTTCTGGGCACTCTCAGAAGCAGTGCTAGCTGTGTTTGGCATGTACTGGGTGCCCAAGAAGATCAAAGATGACACCGATGGTCATTCTGAGCCATGGAGCTCAAGCAATGAGGATGGCGATGGAGGAGAAGAAGAGGAACAAGAAGTTGAGGAAGAGTTGATGGAGGAAAAGGAGGAACAGGAAGAAATGCACTTTAATGACCAACATGATCCGGGCCTGCTTGCGGGCCTGCTCAGGGAGTCTGCTGCCGAAGCTGCTTGAGATGCAGAACATTATGGAAGAGGTGGCAGGGACAAATTCTGCATCACCAAGCTCCCTTCAGAGATCCATTTTCCTGACGAGCTGCAGGCAGCAATAGGGTTGTTTGCAACTCTCTTTGAGAACAACCTGCCTGTTTCATTCCTCAGTTACACCAATGCCAAAGTTAATGGTTTTCCTCGCGTGTCTTCAAGCTTCCACCGAGGAATACCTACAAAGATTAGATGCATAAATGCATACAAATAGTCAGAATAGCTAAGGTTGTTTGTTAGGAGATGTTTTCCATATAGATTAGTCACCTCAATAGAAACAGATTTGTAGTTTATAAGGACCACCCGGCAGCTGGGTTTCAGGACTCCAGCAATCCTGTGAATAGAAGAGTCTCACCAGATCCATCTGAAGATGCTGCTCCCAGGAGTCCTGCAGCAGAGGCTGCCATTACCACAAGGACAGTAACTGTCCACACTGCTAGGGGAGTGAATCCCCTCTAGAAGCATTAGTTTAAGCAAAATGCTAATAAATCAGATTGTTTGAACAAACACTGTCCCTGAGTGTCTTCTCCTGAGTGTCTAGGAGAAACTTTGTTGGGGGATGCTAGCCTTTGGTTCCATCTCTTCCCTGTAATAAAGAGATGATCTTTGGGCATGGTTGTATGTTAGCAGTGGTTACATTTCTGAGAAGACATTTGAGAACAGCAGGATTTCTGCAGCCTGCTGTTAGGAGAGGTAAGTGCAAAGAGCACCGCTGCCTCTTGCAGCTGTTGCTGCTCAGGAGTGCTGCTGCCCAGCTGCGGGGGCTCAGCACAGTGCCTGGGGATCCGGGGTCTCTGCCCAGGCTGGGCGTGCTGGCTCTAGCTGGGATATTAACTTTCCCTGCAGCAGCCCACACAGTGCTGGGCTCTGCACTTGGAGCTAGAACAGCTCCGGTATCACACCGGTGCTGTGCCTGCTGCTGAGCAGTGCTGGCACCGCATCAGGATTCCCTACAAACCCCCAGAGCCAGCAGGCTGGGGGTGGGCAAGAGGTAGGGAGGAGACATCACCAGGGCAGCTGACCTAACCCAACCAAAGGGATATCCCATGCCCTGTGGTGTCACACTCAGAAATAAAAGGTGGAAAAAGGAAGAAGAGGGGAGGGGTGGGCTCTCGCTGTGCAAAGGACTGTCCTGAACAACAGCTACGTGCGTTGAGGTCCTGCTTCATGAATGTGGTCAAACATCACTTGTTGGTGGGAAGTACAGAGTAATTTCTTTGCTCTGCACTTCCACACAGATTTTCTCCTTTTCTTTTTTTTTTTTCTTTTCTTTTCTTTTCTTTTCTTTTCTTTTCTTTTCTTTTCTTTTCTTTTCTTTTCTTTTCTTTTCTTTTCTTTTCTTTTCTTTTCTTTTCTTTTCTTTTCTTTTCTTTTCTTTTCTTTTCTTTTCTTTTCTTTTCTTTTCTCTTTTCTTTTCTTTTCTTTTCTTTTCTTTTCTTTTCTTTTCTTTTCTTTTCTTTTCTTTTCTTTTCTTCTCTTCTCTTCTCTTCTCTTCTCTTCTCTTCTCTTCTCTTCTCTTCTCTTCTCTTCTCTTCTCTTCTCTTCTCTTTTCTTCTCTTTTCTTCTCTTTTTCCCCTTCTCCCCCTTCTTCCCTTTTCCCCCTTTTCCCCTTTTCCTTTTTCCCTTTGGTTATTTGTTTAATTAATAAATTTTTGTCCTTAATATTTTTTTTTAATTTAAATACATTATCCTTATCTCAACCCATGAGTTGTTTGTTTCCTTTTATTCTTCCCTTCCCCTGCTCTTCTGAGGAGGGGGAGTGAGAGAGCGGCTGTGGTGGCGTTCAGCTGCCCAGCAAAGTAAAACCACTGCACTGGGGAATGGGGCTGCAGCTTTCCCCTTGCAGGTTCAAGCAGTAGCAAAGCTGAGCACGTGTCCCCGAGATGCACAGGACACACTCAGGCAGAGACAGGCCCCTAAGGCCCCGGCTCGTTGGGTTTGTGCTTTGCACCTTGTGGTGGCCAGGGCTGGGGTTTTGGGTGCACAGGACAGCTGTGTGATACTGAGCTGAGACTAGGGACATGGAGGTGCTCGAGCAAGTCCAGAGAAGGGCAACAAAGCTGGTGAGGGGCCTGGAGAACAAGTCCTACAAAGAGTGGCTGAGGGACCTGGGATTGTTCAGCCTGGAGAAGAGGAGGCTCAGGGGCGACCTTATTGCTCTTTATAAGTACATTAAAGGAGGCTGTAGTGAGGTGGGGGTTGGCCTGTTCTCCCATGTGCCTGGTGACAGGACGAGGGGGAATGGGCTAAAGTTGTGCCAGTGGTGTTTTAGGTTGGATGTTAGGAAGAACTTCTTTACTGAGAGGGTTGTGAGGCATTGGAATGGGCTGCCCAGGGAAGTGGTGGAGTCACCATCCCTGGAAGTCTTTAAAAGACGTTTAGATGTTGAACTTAGCGATATGGCTTAGTGGAGGACTTGTTAGTGTTAGGTCAGAGGTTGGACTCGATGATCTTGAGGTCTCTTCCAACCTACACAAGTCTGTGATTCTGTGATTCTGTCTGGGGCCTCCCAGGGCTGTGGTGGTCACCATGGTGCTCTGGTGCCCACAATGGAACTGGGATGAGTCGGCATGAGGACTGTCAGCGGGGCTCTGTGATGCAGTGCGCTGCAGGCCATCGGTGAGTGCGGCAGGCGGGGGAAAGGCTGGCCAAGAGCAGGGTCAGGGGCAAAAAAGGCAGCCCCCAGGGTGGTTTCTAAGGCTGGGATGAGGGCGCAGCCCCTCTGGGGAGGGCCTTGGCCTGGGCACAGAGGTTCCCCAGCCAGGGCAAGTGCCCAGAGGCTTTGGGGATGTGCCAGGCACCCGTGGCTCCAGGAGACGCTGCTGCCCCACAGGGGCTGGGGCCTGGGAGAGCACAAACACCTGCCTGGGGGGGCCTGCAGCCCTGGACATGCAGCGCTCCCAAACCCTGCCCTTGCTGCCCCCAAGCTCCATTGCCCCCTCTCCTACCTACCCTCACGTCTCTCTGGCTCCTGTCCCTTCTCCCCCAGCCACCAGCTCCCTCGCACCCAGCCCTGCTGAGCCCCTTCTCTCCCATCTCTTCCAGACCATGGCTATTCTTCTTGTCCGCATGCTGTCAGTGCTGGGCCTCCTGCAACTCACACTCAAGGTTGGGGACCAGCCTGACAAGGCCACCCAAGACCTCATTGAGGAACGAGAAGTCATGCTGCAGCAGGAGATGCGGGTGCTGCTGCAGGAGATTGAGGAGGGAAGCGAGCCACAGAGTGGGAACAGCATGGGGTTCCTGTTCATCTCTATGTGCCACCACTGGCAGTCCTGGGCACTCTCAGAAGCAGTGCTAACTGTTTTTGGCATGTACTGGCTGCCCAGGAAGATGAAAGCTGACACCAATGGTCATTCTGACCCATGGAGCTCAAACAGTGAGCATGCAGATGGAGGAGAGGAAGAGGAAAAAGATGAAGTTAAGGAGGGGTTGCTGGAGGAAGAGAAGGATTGGGAAGAAGGGCACCTCACTGACCATCATGATCCAGGACTTCTTGTGAGTCAGCTGAGGGAGTCTCTGCTGCCAAAGCTGCGTGAGCTGCAGGTCATTATGGACGAGATGGCATCAGCAAACTCTCATCAGAGATCCCTTTTCATTAGCGAGCTGCAGGCAGAGATAGGGTTGTTTGTGAGTCTCTTGGAGAACAACCTGGCTGTTCCTTCCCCCATTTGCTCCAATGGCAGTTAACGGTTCTCCTCATGTTCCTTTGAACTTCCACTGAGGAATACCTACACAATTTCCCATAGATGAATAGGAATAGTCAAAATAGCTAAGGTTTTTAGATGTTTACCATAGATTAGATACTTCTTTAGAAATAGATCTGTATTTTATAAGGACTACCCTGCAGAAGGTTTTCAGGACTCCAACAAATCTGTGAATAGAAGAGTCTCTCCTGATCCATCGGAAGACGCTGCTCCCAGGAGTCCTGCAGCAGAGGCTGCCATTACCACCATTACCTCCAGGGCAGCAACTGCCCACACTGACAGGGGAGTGGATCCCCTCTAGAAATATTAATTTAAGTAAAAAGCCAATAAATTATATTGTTTAACACTGTTCACGAGTGTCTTCTCTTGAGTGTCTAGGAGAAATTTTGTTGGGGGACACTAGCCTTTGGTTCCATCTCTTCCCTGTAATAAAGAGATGATCTTTGGGCTTGGTGGTATGTTAGCAGTGGCTACATTTCTGAGAAGTCATTTGGGAACAGCAGGATTTCTGCAGCCTGCTGTTAGGTGAGGTAAGTGCAAAGAGCACCACTGCCTCTTGCAGCCCCTGCTGCTCAGGAGTGTTGCTGCCCAGCTGCGGGGGCTCAGCACAATGCCTGGGGATCTGGGGTCTCTGCCCAGACTAGGGATTGGGGCTGAAGCTTTCCCCTTGCAGGTTCAAGCAGTAGCAAAGCTGAGCACATAGCCCTGAGATGCACGGGACACACACAGGCAGAGGCAGGCCCCTAAGATGGCCGCTCACACAAGCTGTTCCAGCCTAGAGCTGCCTTCAAAAGGACTCACATGAAGCACACAGCTGAGACCATTTCTTCCACTCCAGCTGGCAAAGACAGACATTCACTAGCACAGGCACACACACACAGCACTCCTCAGTTTCACAAACGCACATAGATTCAGGATTTGCTCAAGCACCAGCACAGCCCCCCTGTCCACCCAGCACCCCTGCCTGGATGCCAGGCCCTTTACTCACTTAACAGGCCTTCTGCTTGCTGGCTGCTCCAGCCTGGATTTTACTAGGGAATACACACACACACTGCACACACACCAGGCTGGGGAAGCTACAAACACTCACTCTCCTCCAGTAGTACCAAGGAGGGAAGGGCAGAAAAAAACACATCCAGCCCATCTCTCTGCCATCACGGGTTAGTTTTCACTGTGCGTCCTCCAGCAAACACAGCACGAGATGACCTAATTTAGATTCAAGGTGAAACTTTCCTGTCTGTACAAGAAATTTTTGCTGTTTTCACAGCAAAATGGCAATGCTGCCTTGCAGTGGATACAGATTACACCCATGGCTGACAGCTCACATGCTGCACAGCCATGGTCCACCTTTCCCAGTGCCAGCTCCAGCCCCAGGATCCCCTGCTGGCTGCTCTGAATGCCTTTGCCAGCTGCTCAGACTATTTCAGGTGAGGAAGCTTTAAGTAATAAAGCTTTGATTCTCGGTCCAGGAGTTCTCATGGCACTATGGATGGTGAAAGGGACAACAGACATCCCCCTAGGCCCAAACTGTATCCACCACATGTCTCTGCTCCCTCTTTGTGAAGTTTTTCATTTGGTATAGGGGCAGAATTGGGTCCCTTGCTCTGTTCATTGCACAGCTGCACAAATGTGGGTTTGACCGACCTCATTAGCTTCAGCTATGTGTTCATGTTCAGGTGCCCAAACCCAGTCTTGTAGCTGCTTCAGGGCACCTTCACTGGCCTCTGTGAGGTGCTGTGGGGACCTCATACACTCATGATGAGTGGCACCCTTGCTTTTACTGTAGGGGTACATACTCTTTCCAAACATTTGAAGCCACAAGGAGTAGCATTTTTAGGTATGTTCATATGCTCTCAGCACCCCTAGCTGCCCCAAGTTCTTCCAGCCATGAAGACTCCCTTACCCTGCTCATCGTCCTCCTTGGACAGAAGGAACAGGGGTGGAGCCTTGCCCTGCACCACCCAGAACAGCTCTGGGACTCATCCGCCCCTTCCCAGGCATTTTGGCCCAGAAACAAGCAGGATCATGGCTGAGGATTAACCCCAGGAGGGGTGCAGGGAGCTGTGATCTCCTCCTGCAGTGCCCCACAGGGAGCTCTCCCGCAGCAGGCCACCACTGATAAGGAAAACTGGGGCTTGCTCAAGTCAGGAAGCTGTTGCTGGGCTCAGACCAATGCACTGAGGCAAACTGCAAATGTTCCCAGACCACATAAATAAGCCATCACTGTGAGCAAAGACAACTGAAAAAACAGGCAGATTTTTAAAAAATGTCTAAAAATAGTGGAGCGAAGATTAGCAGCACAAGAATCAGCTCAGAAACATCAGGCCGCTCCTAGGCTTATTCCTGGAAGACAAATAAGAAGTTCTTAAAGGAGAACTGCAAAGATGCTGAAAATATATACCACCATCCCTACACATTTCTTGGGCCTGAAAAATGGGAAAGCACTGCGTTCACAGCAAGGCACAGTGGCTACCTGGGAAGTCTTAACGTTTTTAATGAACGCCGTGAAGAATTTTATTATCATGGAAAGGAATATAATCACTTTCTCAATAAAAAATCTCCTTAGTCAGTAACTGCTGCCTAGCACGGAGAGGCAATTCAGCCTTCTTTATCTGTCATTACACAAGACATATGGCAAGAACAAGAACAACCCCATATTGCCTTTCATATTAGGAAAGCGTTCCCACTAATAACAGGTTTGTCTTTGTAATGTGTGTGTAGGAATGAAATAATTTGAGCTATGTGGTTTTTTATGAGACACTCTAGAGACAGCAGTCAGTAGAGATCTCTGACCAGCTCCTCCCTTTGCCTTCCTCAGGCCCAGCTTAGGAATTTCACAGCCATCCATCCAGTTCATTCCTGCTGCATCTTCTCCTGCATTACCACCCCTCTTTTTGTTTTGAAAGCATCATTCATTAATTATTTAATACTTTATTAAGCCAACCTGGCTCATGAATGCATATTTTCTTTCTCTTAGTTTTCCTTACTTTTTATAGTGTACATGTTAAAACTTGAATCCCTTGTTGTGGGAGTGTAATACTCGTTTAATATCAATACTGTTGCAGGAGCTTGATAGCAGAACAACCTTTTGTCTCCTGAGTAGTGAGGCTTCCATGCTGACCCCTCTCATGGGGCTTCTGAGTCTTCTTGATGGTGGTCTGAAGCACCGTGCTTGCAGTGAGAGCCTTCAGAAGCTTTCTCCCTGCAGCTGCAGAGGTGACTCAGCTGCTCAGACACCATTGCCATCTGACCTCTCCGTGGTCATTTAAGTCCTGGTTGATGGGTGAGCTGAATTAGCAGCTAGCTTTCCTCCATCACCGGGATGGCTCTGCCCTCCTCCAGATCCCCATCCACACCACATGCTCCCCACCTCACCGACTCTCCTGCTTCCAGCTCTGGTTCTTGTCTGATTGCAAGATAAGCCAATTTGTCCCACTAAAACAGTGGAGCCATGGGTTATTAATTCTACTCTAGGTGTCTTGTGAAACTATACCCTCCAGCTAAAAGCACAGCTGAGCACTAAGCTATATGTGGGCATGGTTCTCACCATAACAAGAAGGAGTATACAACCTTTCATTTCTTAAAATTGGAATGATAGATTGTGGAAGGTGTGGGAAAACATGTCAGCAGGGACTCTGAAACCATCTGCATTTGGACAGCTGCTAGGTTGTGTGATCTCTAAGGACCAACTTCTGTGTCCTTTCTCAGTAGGGCTCACATTAGCCTGCATTTCAGTGGGAGAGCTTGGGCAGATAAAGAAAAATAACCAGCCCCTTGCCAGCCAACCACATCTCCTGCTGGTTTGCTCTGTAGCTTTGGATAGCTCAGCCCCTTCAGGACTTCTGCATCCCCAGTGATGGATCTACAATCTCCATTGTGCACCAGGATGCTCCACGAGATATTTTCTAAAGCAGGTTGGGCACAATGCAGATGGTGAATGTTTAAGAAGGAGGCATTCCAGTCCTTTCTCTTTTTTGGGCTTGCTCCTGTTGTCTCTTAATACATATATATAATATATATGTATAATGAGCTGTTCCATCAACAAAGCAGCAATGACATCTATCATAGCTCGTTATCACTCTCCCCATGTCAGTATCAATGTAGGGGGAGTGAATTTAGCGAGCCTGTGCTGGGTGTGCTGCTCTGGCAGCACCACTGCCTTCCTTCACCATGCTGGGCAAGCCTCCCTGCACCTCCATGTCTGTGGGGACTGGAGTTAGCTGCAGCTTGTCTGCATGGTGGCACGAGACAGGACTCATTAGTGTTCACAAAGTACTCAGACACCTGGATGAAAGAGAGCTATAAATGCTCAGCTTCTTTATTTGAAGACCCAGATCAAAGACCCAAGAGGAGCCTTACTTTACCACTGTATGTACACCTGAAAGAAACACCCAAGTGAAGATCGAGTAGTAAAAACAATGACAGTAAAAACAACGAGTGCATGAAGAAAAAGTTCACAGCTGTTCAGCTGGAACACAATGAAACAAGGAAAAACAAAAAACAACTTTTTTTTTTAGAGAGAGGTTGTTTTTTTTTTTTTTTTCTCTGACACTCTTTACCCTCTTGTTGCAGATTTTTAAAACAAAACAAACACCCCTCAGGATATTTAACTTAAAAGAAAAAGAAATGAGGAAAGAGAAGAGATCTTTGTTCCTCTCTGCAATAACTGCAGCTTTAGGAGGAAGAAGGTTCTGCATAAGAAGTTAATGACTGAAAAATAAATTCCTGGTAGTTAAGGAAGGGGCCAAGCACGGATCTGTCTCTGCCTCTATCCCCTGCCAGTCTGACAGCCATCAGAGCTTGTTAGGCCTAAAGCCACCAATAAATTTTCCTGCTTCCCAGCAGCATACTGTAGTCTTCATGCCACAGTGTCTCAGGTAAGCTCTTTCACATGGTATTATGCACTTACTGACATGTTTTATATATCCCCTCTGGTTAGTATGCACACACATTCCTGCAAGGTTAAGAAAGGGCATTCAGCTACAGAGAAAGGAGAGGACTCAGAGCAAATAGGACATATTTATCCAGGGAGGGAGGAGAAGCAGTGCGAGCATCTCAGGGGAGAAGAGGGTGCTGGGTGGGGGTCTGCACCCCAACTTCTGAACACAAGTGACCCTATGTCTGGGCCTGGGATGCAGCCCAGCCATGGGGAAACCCTTGGTTTCCACATACAGCACCATCCACCAGTGTGACACATCAAGTTTTGTCCTTTCTGAGGTACCTCAGGACAGGAACTGGCCACCTAAGAAGAGGGAAGCGGCGATGGGAGCTGCTAGTCTTGTAGGATGGGAGCTGCAAATCAGAGCTGGGTGCCAGCAGAAGGGATTTTTCCCTTGGAGCAGCAGAGAGTTACCATCTTGTTTTATAACCAAGCCTATTTCAGACTATACTGTGCTCACAATGGAAATACCAAAAGGCTGTGACTAGGTGGGTTTGGGAAGAGGTATTGAAGAGCTGTGCAGGAGGATGAGCCATAGAGGCAGACAGGTAAATAGAAGTGAAAGGCAGAGGTCAGGAAATGTAACGGAATCACTCAGCAAATCTAGAAAACTTGTTTTGATTAAGTTTATAAGGAAAGACTTAAAGAAAGGGGAGGAAAAGAGACCACCAACATAGCAAACACAAGTTGAGTTAATGGAAAGAAATGAGGTTTTATTATTTTAGCAAACATTGGTGGGGGTGGGATTGGAGAAACCCCCTGAATCCAAACTCCCCCCCTTTAGGAAGCTGATCAAGCTCCAAATTTCCCTGCTGGCCTCAGCTCCTCTGAAGGGCCAACCCAAAACCCTGGAGATGAACACAGGGAACATGAGGAACATCAGGAGCAGATCCAGCTCTGTGTGGCTTTGGCTTGCTTCCCAGCAGACACAGTAAAACGGAGGAGAAATCAAACCTATGGAGGCTGGAAAGGGTTGAGACACCAGTGGGGCTCCTCTCATCTAGCCGTAGCCGTCTCAAAGTGGCTGTCTGGGCTCTCTTTATTGTGTCTGGAGCCACAAATGCCTCCAAAGGCTGATTGACCCCAACAACTTGGGGTACATTTATGCTATTGAATCACATCCCTTCCCAATTTGCTGTTGGGCCCCAGTGCACTCATCTCCCATGCTGCCCATACAGTAATCCATGATGAAACCCTCTCTACAATGAGTTTCAAGAGGAATGCTGGCCACTGCTGACAGGACAGTTCACTTCAGCATCTGCAGAGACAGTCCCATGACCCTGTCAGGGGTGAGGTGGCAGAGCTAATACTCCCAAACACCTCCACACGCTTCCTTGGTTCACAGCACCTGGCCTTAGCATCCCATCACAAGAGCACTGTCACGACAGCTTGATATTTGTCCGTCCATGGAATAAAATGGGGACCTGAGCCAAGTTGTCATGTGTTGCCTGGTGCAGAGGTGGCCAAGCTGCTCCAAGGGTAACCTGCCCTGCGCGGTGTGAGTGACTGCATCGCTTGGCAGTCTGTAGTAGCTTCTGCTGAGCTACCCCTTTACACAACCATCCTTCCACTGACTATAGAGAGAGGATGGATGGCTCCCTCAGAGCAAACGCCCTACTTGATGGTGAACATTAGGTGGTACCACTAGTACCCAAAATGATGATGAGTCATCTGTGAGCAGCCACACTGCAATGCTCCTTAATGGAGCAGTATTTCAGTGATTCTTAAAATAACTCCATCTCTGAAACTAACATCACCTATAGGATGTCTGGCCTTGGTATTGCAGTAAGTCTGGTGCTCCATCTGAGGAACTTCTCTTGCAGAAGAACTAGCACAGGCTGGAATTTCAGAATTTCCTGGGAGACGTGTGTTTTTTAAGAATTTGACCCAATAAAGTCCTTTCACAAGCAATGGCATCAAAGCAGAGAGATGAAGCAAAGGAAGTGCATGAAAAGAGGACTGGCTGATCTGCCGTTTCTCTAACTGAAAGGCTGCTGCTTTTTTCTGTGTGTGATGCTGAGATTCTACCAGATCCTGATAAATTCCAAGTGACAGAAGGGGAAAATGCCCTCTAAGGGTTTCCTGTGCCATACAAGACTAAATAGGCCATGTCTACAGGAGGGGAAGGGCGTCCCTTGCAGTGAGCAGTGCTGTTCAGTCACTGAGCACCCAAGCCTTGTGATGTGTGGGGTACATCAAGGCTCGGGGAACTGCAGTATTTCTAGGGGGATTCTTCATACTCACTTTACCTGGCCTTTTGAACAGAGTTCAGTGGAAAGTGTGCATAGCTTAATGAGAAAACTGTTGTGATGCAGAATAAATTCCAGACACACCCACCGTAAGACCATCCCTGCTTGCTATTCCCCATGCTTCTGCTAAACCAGCTAAAATCAGAGAGATGCTGTATTTCAGGAAAAATAAGGTAGCAGAATTATGTCTGTTACCATATGAAGTATGCTATTCAGGAAGTTACAGTGCAATAATTTACTGTAAAACCACGAGATACAAATGCTCTCAATAATTACATATATTGCCTTATCCTAAACTAAATTTGTCAATTGTGAGGTAGTTTCCACCTCCTGAGTTGAAAGTAAACTTCCATATTGTAACTGTGGGGTAACAAGTTCCCCCTAAAGGTCATGGCTATGGCACCATTTTCTTTCTGCATAGCTCTGCTCATAGCTCTCATTGCAGGAGCTAAGGATGCTGCAGGTCCTGCTCCTTTCCTGGGAGAGGGACCAATACCAGCAACAGGTTATTGGGGTCACAGTCATTTATAAAATCAATTTTCAGAGAAGGCTGTTATTGAAAAAGTGCATGATATCTTGCTAAAACACAGTATATTTTAGCTTTAAAAACCATATTTTTCTTTGAAATGGTATCTTTCACATCTCCCTCCATGTTTATTTCCTTCTCAATTTATATCCCTTTCTAGTTGTGGTGCCTTTCACTTAGGAGTGTGTTTCTAATAGTATACCATTTGTTCTTATGCTCGAGCAGACCCTGTGTAAATATACCAAAAAGAGCATACTGTCCCTATGCAAGACCAAGAACAATGTCCTTTGGCTTTCAAGTCCTAGCAGCACTTGACCCAGCCTCTCCCATGCCCCTAAACCTCTATTCTTCAGTGTATTTAGCCAGAGATAGAAGAGCCACATTTCTTCTTTTACATGCTTATTATTCTCCTTCAAGTGAATATGAATGAAAATGAAACAGATCTGATAAGCTCTCTGTGAGCAGGATGCAGATAACCTCTGAATGAAAGAATGCTGATAAAAAAATGGTATTTTAAGACAATAGCAATTTTTCTTTTATAGTATCAGATCTCCTTTTATGTGCTTTCCACCGACATTTAAGTAGATGAATTTTCCTAACATATTTTTTTGCCAGAAAATAAATCTGTAAAATGAAAGTCATGTGAAAACACATCTGAGAGTGATCACCTGGGGAGTCTCACTGGCAAGGCTGGTGGGACAAGACTGAAACCTCTTTTATGGTCTTGGAATTGTTTGGTCTGAGAGAATAAATATGACTGATACGACCAATTACACAGATTGCATTTCAGGTAATAGGCAATTTGTAAATAGTCCCATAGTTCCTGTCTAGCTCATGAATGAGAAAATAGTTGAACTGAAAAAAAAAATTAAAAAAACTGTGGTTTTCCAGATTCTCTTCCCAGTTCTGTTTGACAGCTCAGAGAAGAAAGCATTGGGCTCAATTGCAAATACATGACACATACTTCAAGTGCAGAGCTTCTGAGTGTGGCCTGGAGTGCTGATAACTGATTTTCGTGGAGCGGCATTTTCACTGTTCAACAGTTTGATCTGTTATCCTTTTTGGACTGACCTCTCATTCTTTACATTTTCAGATAGCGTCTCTTAGTGAGGAATTCCTCACCCACGAATACAGAAATACAAAAATGTAAATGGCTACCAGATGAGGAGCAGATGAAGGGCTCCTGAGGATCTGTTGCCAACTATTCTCATCTCTTTGATAGGAATCTAGTCAACATAAGCATGTAGCTTGCACCTACATTTTTGGCACCTAATGAAATAGTCTTCTTTAAAGTAACCACTTCATTTCCCTAGGGAGACGTACATGCCTTTGAAGGCCTCCCAAGAAGATATGCTTTACAGAACAGAAGCACCTAGGTTTCTCTCTATCAGGTGAATAGGAAGCTTTGCCTTTTAAGGTGGGAGTTGCCTATCTTACATTTACTCCTATAATGCATCAGCATCTAGCCCGGCTATGTGAAAATGACAACCTACAGACACTGAAAAGGGATGTTTATCTACTCTGTGAGACACCTATTGGGCAGTGGCCAGAGCTTCTCCTGGACATGCCTCTCAGTCCACACTGACCAGGCAGCTCCTTTGGAAATGGCCTGAGAGGAGGCCAAAGCTGCAGGCAAAAGTCATGGATTTTCATCTACGAAGCCTGCAGCTCTCACTCAGTGTTCATTGAAGTGATAGCATGTTTAATATATTGCATGTATGTGCAGACATGCAAAACTTTGTCATATGCAACATTGGTTTTAAATATGTCAAAATTCAGCTGCTGAAAGGAACACACTAATACCATAGTGCTTAAATGCAGTAGGATCTGTATTTTTTTCTTTCACAGCCAAATACTCAAAATACTCAAAAGCAGTAATAGAAATAAGGGGGATGGGTGGTGGTGTAAGCATTACGGTCTTTTATGCATATAGTTGTCTATTTAAATGCATATTTATGTATTTATAGGACAAGGCACAGCAAAATGCGCACAGATGCAGACACACACACACACACACATTCATATTGCTGAAATTACATATCAAGTCTGGAGATTATACCAGAAATAGAACCCAGATCTCCTGATGCAAAATCTTTTGCTGTAGCCACTAGAGAATAGGTCCCCCTAGCCTGAAAGGCTGTCAGATTAAAATGTAAGAGGAAAAGAATCAGAGGAACTTCAAATCAAAGCATGAAATTGAAAATCTGTCAAGATCCGTAAAATGAAAATTCTCTCCAAAGGAAAATTCTGACACGATCACATTTTCTCATGAAATTGGAGCTGGAAACAAGGTCATTCTGGAAAAAGAAAAAAAAAAAAAAAAAGGAATAAAAAAAACAACACTCAGCATCAGCCACTTCAGTAAGAGAGTCTGAAGGGTTTTGACAAGTACTGTGTCTAAGCCAAAAAACCCCAGGGCTAGATCTTCTACAAAAATCAGAAAACTTAAAGGGACATTGTCAAAGTTGGTAGACCAAACATTTGAGCTACTTTAAACTCAGAGTAATATAGAAGGGTTCATACTTTTCTTTATTAAAAGGAACAGCTGAAAGGTATTTTTGAAGAGTATGGTGACAGAGTTTGCATACTTATTTTGTAACTAAGGATAACAGGCTTTGCAGCATTTTTGCTGGGTTTTAAAGCATACATTGTAGGTTGAAAGACTAATTTCTAATTAAAACTTATGCATTCTCTTTCCTTTGCTCG
This sequence comes from Anas acuta, assembly GCF_963932015.1. Taxonomy (NCBI): domain Eukaryota; kingdom Metazoa; phylum Chordata; class Aves; order Anseriformes; family Anatidae; genus Anas; species Anas acuta. Next base: position 79,104,329 of record NC_088979.1, read on the forward strand.
TAAGAAGAAAGCTATGGATGAAATCCAGTGGAAAAAAGTGAGTTAAAATGGGACACAGAGAGGGGGCAGGGGAAAAATATGTTTATTTTTAAGTGCAGCATGGCATCATTCTGTTATAAAAATCTGGCACAAAATGATTTTCTGAAGTGCTGAGAACCTACAGCTCCTTTGAATTCAACAGGGGATCGTAGCGCTCAGCAGACTCCCTAGGGAATCAGGCCACATTACTTCAACTTTCCGAAATTTAAGCCTGCAAAAATTACTTCACATGTCCTGTTTGGCATAGGTGGTTGCTCTAGCTGGAGTTAATGGGACACTTGATCGTCGTTCGGTTGGCATACGTGCAGAAGATTAGCAGCCAGGTACACACCTCAGATAGCACAGATGCAATCCATCTCACTGAAGACCAATAAAGGCTGTAGCTTGCGCCAGTCGCACCAGGCCCCAGTTAATGGAGGACACAGGTGCTGCTCAGGCACAGTTCATCCTTCCCAAACCCAGCACACAAACTAAACCACATCAGTATTCAGGGGCCTGTGTGTGCAGCACAAACAGCAGTAGGATGTTGCGGTGGATGTTGCTGACTTGCATTAGTATCACTTTGGCTTTTGATGCATTTGCTTCTGGAGCTCAGAAGAAATGGGTGGAAAGAGAGGAGTGTTGGGAATGTAGGGTCAAAACAGGTTAGTATCTTGTGGCCAACCACAGTTGGTTTTCTGTGCTACTGGCCATGTCTGTTCAGCAGGGCCAGTGGTCAACATCACGTAAAGAACAACCTGAGAGGTGGGTCTGTGGGAACCTCATGAGTTTCAACAAGGCCAAGCGCAAGATCCTGCACCTGGGCCAGGGCCATCCCAAGCACAAATACAGGCTGGGTGGAGAATGGATTGTGAGCAGCCCTGATTAAAAGCACTTGGGCGTGTTGATTGATGAGAAGCTCAATGTGAGCCAGCAATGTGCTCTTACAGCCCAGAAAACCAACCGTATCCTGGGCTGCATCAAAAGCAGCGTGGCCAACAGGGAGAGGGAGGTGATTCCCCATGCCCTGCCCTGCTCTGCTCTCATGAGACTCTGCCTGGAGCCCTATGTTCAGCTCTGGGGCACACAGCACAAGAAGGACATGGGCCTGTTGGAATGAGTCCAGAGGAGGGCCACGAGGATGATCAGAGGGCTGTGTCACCTCTGGTACAAGGACAGGCTGAGAGGGAAGAGAAGCCTTGTTCAGCCTGGAGAAGAGAAGGCTCTGGGAGGCCTTACAGCGGCCTTCCAGTGCTTAAAGGGCTACAGGAAAGCTGGGGAGGGACTCTTGGTCAGGGGATGTAGTGAGAGGACAAGGAGTAATGGCTTTAAACTAAAAGAGGGTAGATCTAGATTAGATATTTGGAAGAAATTCTTCCCTCAGAGGGTGGTGAGGCCCTGGCACAGGCTGCCCAGAGAAGCTGTGGGTGCCCCATCCCTGGAGGTGCTCAAGGCCAGGCTGGATGGGGCTTTGGGCCTGGTCTGGTGGGAGGTGTCCCTGCCCATGACAGGGGGGTTCGAATTAAATAAACTTTAAGATCCCTTCCAACCCAAACCATTCTGTGATCTAAAAAGTGTGAGAGATGTTTGGTTCTGATATGAGGTGTCATGGTGGGCAGCACTGGATGCAGATTTAAGCCTGGAGGGGAATGGGGACATACAGATTTCTATGGAGTTATAGCTAAGGACTTCTGGATATACACACTTTTTGAGGTGAGTATGTCCCTTTGATGGTTTGTTTCCCAGTTCCTGTAGAGAGAGATGTTCATTCTTAGGAATCAATCTATATATAAGAAAAAAAGACTGACCCCACTCCTTCAGGTACTGTATTTTAGTGGGCTGCCTGGCTGGCCCATATCATTGTTTTTAATAACCGTAGCGTGATAAACAGCAGCTCAGGCAAGCAGTGTTCTGCTTGTGCATGAAGACATAAACTCTGACAGATCTGACATTTAATTGCATACATTGTGTAAAACCAGGAGACAGCACTAATCTCTCATAACTCTCCCCTTTTAAATTATGCATAAAGATCATGCTGTCTCTGCTCTAGGTTGCTTCCCCCTGAAGAAACTAATCTCATAGTGAGCTGCCCCCATTCAAACGGACCCTCCAGCAAAACCCAGGGATGAGTCAGCTTTTCAGGCAGCAGAAACAACTTTGTTCCCTGCAACTGGCTGGGGAAGTACTTAAACTTTCACTCAAAATTAGTGCAGCTTGGTTCTTTTTATACTCTTTTTTTTTTCTTTTTTTTTTTTTTTTTTCCTACAGCTGATGAATCCTCACAATTGGCTTCATAATGTCATTTAGACTTTCACACTTCTGCAGTTCACTCTGGTTCAGCTCTAATTTCCAGTCGAGTCTGATGGTCTGTATCATCCCATTTGCCATAGGGATTGGCAGTGTCCCAGCATCAATGCAGGGGGTTTATCGTTCATCTTACTGGACCTTTAATTTTCTTATAGAAGAAAAGTAGTTTGAAACAAACAAAAACCACACCATATACAGGAACATCAAGTCGCCAGTAGTTAGGGTTAGTAAATGCAGATAGGGAGGCAAGGTTTAGGTGAAGCTGAAGGGGATGATAGGAAGTGTTTTAATTTTTTCCAGGACATTCTTATTTCTTTACCTGCCAAAAGCAAGTGTGACACAGGAAGCTATCTGTGATTGTCTCATCTGATTTGTTTTACTGTTGAGCTTTTAGTGGAGGGACCTGGGGAGAAGGAATGTGTCTCAGAAACTAATCCTTTTCTGAGGACTGAAAATACACCCTCAGGTTTTCTGTGGACGGTCACAAGAATAAGTTAATGAGGCCTCCATGGAGGTCAGCCCAAGTTCAGAGCCTGTTTCAGTCTGTTCATTTGACATAGGGAAGGAGATGAACTTGGTGGCTTGGTGGAGTCGTCTGGAATATGCTGTGACTATGTCCTCAAGTATGGGGAGACTCTCAGGAGAGAGCTATTTCTCAGTTTAGTCACTTTCTCAGTTTCTCCTGTCCACACAGCTGCAATCTGTCCCCAAACAGACTGTGCTCATTGAAAGCATCATTTACAAATTAGCATGCTAACATCCACTTAAATTATTATTCCCAGTTTTTATCTTTGAATAGCTGAACCTGGATTCCCTGTGTCTAAATCATGCTCCTCCTTCTCCCTAAGACAGTGCAGGAGCAGCTCCTTGAGTCCCTTTATTATTTCTGCTTGGATGAGAATAACTTAGTTTCTTGCCAGATGCTGCAGATGCCACTATCATCCATTTCTACTCTATAACTGGAAGGCAACCATACAGATCTCCTCCTTTTCAAAGCAATTGTTCATATTCTTTGTCCATCCATCTCTTGGTTGGATTTATATGGGAAAAAAAAAAAAAAAAAAAAGAGGTGATCCAGCTGTAACCAGTGTTGCTTGTTTTTCTAAAGAGCTTGGACCAAGGGATCTCACATGCACATTTCACCTAATGGGGTTTTAACAGGTTGTTTGCAGGGAAGATTTCTTTGCTCCATAAGTGTTTGAGGTCCATGCTTGGTCAGTCCCAGTCCCTGTCGTGAGTATTCTTTCCCACCTGAGTGACCTCTGCATTTACAGATAACCATGATTTCCACCTTGAGCAATTTTCTTTCCTCTGTGAGGAGGAAATGGTTTGCTATGGACCAAATTTTCCCAAGTATGATTCCATCTTTAGAGGCACAGATCAAGGCATAGCTCACAATCCACACAATGTATCCCAAACACTTGTCTTTGTGATGAAAAATAGTGAAGAAAGAGAGTAACAGTATATAGCTGTGCTTAAATCCACAGGGGATGCAAAGAAACCTGAATTTCCAAAAGCTTAACATGTTAGGATATATTTGAGTTAAATGATGTCATACCTCAACAATGTTTAGAGCAATCCTACCCGTGGATTTAGTTCAGGTCCATTTCAAATAGAAAGATGTAAAACAGGTAGCAAAGGCAGCACTTGAGCTTCAACTTGAATAAAGTTGACAGAGGCAGCAACAGGAAAATCATGTTAAACTTCTGAGAATTATTTAACTTAACGTAATACAAATCCGAATCTAATATTATTCCCCTCCTCATTTGTCACTGGAAAAATCTGCAGGAGAATGGGATCTCTGCCTCTTAGGTGACCCTTTATTGCCAGTGCAGGGCCACGATGCTCAGTGCCCTGTTCCTGCAGTGCTATGGGTCCTGTGGGACTCGGCCTGTGTTTTGACTCCAAGCTGATGGGAGAACAGTAGTGACACTGTATGTGGTGTCATCCTCTCCTCTGTGAGCAGAAGAATCCTTTATGACATTATAATTATTTCTCAGTAATTAAGATCTTACCCCAGACACGAGAGAGACACAGGGGAGAAGAGCAAACCTACCTTAGGAAGTTGGGTTTTAAAAAAGTATTTTGTCTTCTGAAGAATTTAGGATTTTACTGTGGTAGTAGGGATCCTAGCCTGGGGATCTGCTGACAATTGCCCTGCTTTTCTTTCCTCTCAAGGGAGGGACTGAGAAGCTGTTTATGGGTCTTATGTGGTCTGTGTATTGTGATCTGATTTATTTGAAGAGCTATTCCATAATCCACATGTTGGTCTGGTAATCAATGTTCAGTCTTTAATCAGTGGAGCTACTGATTGTGAGTGGGAGCAGAGCTTGCTGATATTTTAGGCAAAATTTCTGTAGTAATAGATCTGCCAACATTAACCGTGTATGAATACCCTTTAAAAATATTATGTACCAACAGAGAACACATTCAGAAACCACAAATCATTCTGTGTTTTCCTGTTCTGAAACAAAATATGATAACATCTCTCTTTAAACATTTGCTGGGGTAAAGGGATATCTGGCCCTCAGCTCACCAGTAGGGTTCCTCCATCCAGAATCATCCATCCTGGATGCTGTAGAGTGGGGATGTGAGAGTAGGGATGGCAAAAAGAGCTTCACCCCCCCACTGTGGTCAGCCAACAGAATCTGTCACCTGGTTTCATTTTCTGCCTGTCCAAAAAATGTCTTCAGGCTTTCAGACTTGCAGCCACAGAGGCTGTTGGCCTCAAAGCACATCCACTTATTTGGTACAGAGCCTGCGTGGTCTGCACACACTTCATTTGTCTGCAGGAAAAACTGCAGTTCAGCTAGGAGGGTTATGGGGAGCCCTGTTAGTGTCCCGTAGGAAAAAGGAGCTGGCTCAAAGGTGTATTTTTTGGCATTTTCTGCTACGATGTTGATCATGGTGTAACATCCCACCCACTTGGTGCCCTCACTTGCAAGTCGGAGCACTCACAATAGGATTCAGATGGGTAGTTGGCCCTGCCGTGTGCCAGCCCATCACAACCCATAGCTGGGGTTGAGTAGATCCCACAGCACCACTTCCTAGATGCACAGAGGGAGGTGGTGTAGGCTGGAGAGAGCCCACAGAGTTTCGCTGCCAAGGCTTTTTACTTCTCTGTCCTTCAAACAAAAATTGCAGCCATTGAGAACAAAGTAGAGGCTGTGTATGTCCCAAAATGTTAATGAATGTTAACACCATAAGCAGTCAAATGCTCCTTTCATGGGTTCTGGAAAAAAAAAAAAAAAAAAAAAAAGTCAAAACATTTTTGATTTTTCATCTTAAATTATCACAGATTTGAGGCCAAAATTGTGCCATTTGTTTTTATGTGGGTAGATTTCCACAAATGTCAAGCAGTGAGGAGGTTTCTGCACAGATGTAGGGCTGAGCTGGATGAGACCCCTCAGGAGATCCCGACCTCCAGTTGCACCGTAGGACCTCAAGCACAGGCTCTGTACAGAGAGCAGTTCCTCTAAGCTGAGGAGGTTGTTCAAACACGGGTGTAAACCTCTGCGTGACCGGGTCTGAGGTTATTATCCGTACAAATGTGGCTGGCACATTGTAACCAGCAATTGTCAAGGAAAGGGTTTGTAGATACAATCACAGCCTTAGCACCGAGGATTATGCAAGAAAACAGAGACATCGGGGGAATTCTTTTCCTTTTATTGTATTTCCCAGTGCAAGTATTATGAAAGGACTCCACACGCATTTTTTCATCATTTTCCCACAGTCATTTAGAATAATCTCTTGGAAGCATCAAACCGAAACTTCATTCCTTCAGGAAAAAATTGCCCACTCATGCATTTGTTTTGTTATGCTCAGTTTTTTCATGCGAGCTTAGGCAGTGCCACCAAATGGAATTCATATCTGACCTTGGGAAAGCCAGAGCTGATCTGGGGACACCGCATGCGAAGAGTTAAATGAGTTGCACAGAGCAGATACCAAAAAGAGGCAGTGAGAGAAATACTAAGTCTGGCAGTTACAGCAAGTCCTCCACATCGGACTAAAGCCTGCAAGATACGTTTTAAAATTGCCCAGGGGAAAAAAACAAAACGCGCGCTCTTCTAATATGGGTCAGAAACACTAATTAGCTGGAATTGTTTCTCATGATCTGTAACTCAGCAGCTCTCCTTCAGCCTCCTTGTTAGCGAATCTGCATAAAAATAGCAACAAGCAGCCGCTGAACCCTCCTAAACACACAGTGGGCTTCGATTCATCTCCCGTGGTGCTTCCCTGCGACAGCGGCGATGGCGGTGACGATGAGATAGGGCTGGCACTTCACACCGTGTGTCACTCCTCATTATCCCATGAGAGCCCCTGCGAGAGGCAGGTGCCGGGGAGCGGAAGATTAGGTGCAGTGCGTGTAATCAGGCTAAATCCTCTGCTACCTCTGCAGAGCGATAACAGAATGCAGGCGGCTCTCTCCTCTCCGCAAACCCTTCCCTGATTTCTCCAGGCTCGTCAGCCTGCAGGTTGAATTGCCTCAGTTGTGGCTGCAAAACCGCATGGCAGAGACCAGGACTTCCAGTCTGAGGGTGGATCTGGACTTCAGTCTTGTACTTCTTATGGTTTCTGTCCTCCAAGGAGCACATGCAGTCCTAATTACACAGCCTTAAACCAACACACAGAAATCTCCCTCCCTCCCTCCCTTCCATGCTAAAACTATTCTTCCTCAGTTTCAGTAGATCCTCTTTAATTCCCTCTAATGGCTTTCACACTCGCCGCAAATAAGCAAGCGAATTTTGCAAGTGAATGCACATAATGAAAAAGCAAGGTGCAAGGCTCTGCAACACGAACTGGATTTTGATGCTTGCTGCATTAGTTTTTGTACTTCTTAGTGTGCCAGTCAACGTTCAACAACGTGGTTGTTAGAAATGGAGCTCCAGTAATGAGATCTGGTGGGCCTTGTGGAAAAAAGACAACCATTTTTCAGTGCCAATTATGAACGAGAACTACTTGGGCTTTCTGCACACTTTCAGGGACAAATTGCTCCTCAGATCTGAAACAAGAGCACTGGCTTGTTGGGAGAGAGCCAGGCCACGCTGGGCAAGAAACAGACACCTGGCTACATGAAGCGTTTCATGCACACTGGCCACAGGGAAGAAAATACATAGCTGGCTTTGTGGAGAAGCCGGCTAGGACTTAGAGGCTTCCCAGGCTATCCCAGACAGGAGCTGTCTGGGATCAGCCCTTGTGCTGGAGATACACATGGGAAGTATTAAAGGAGGCAAATCGGGCAACTGTGCACTACGCATGAGAAATTATGGACCATGCAAAAGCGAAGTGTTAAAAACAAATCTTTCTGTGCTTGCCAACAGTCACAGCTTCCTGTTGCAACTGGTAAAATGGCAGGCATGATAAATGGAAATGTCTGTGTTTCTCTTGAGGGCTAGGACACTAATGAGGGGTAACAGCAGCAAAAAATCCTGTCTACTTAAGCAAATAGCCTGAGGATGGTGAGGGAGGACTGTGGTGGCATAAAGGAAAGGCAAAGGACAGTTTTCTGGTGGTGGCCATGGTCTGTAATTGTGGGCACTCCTGCTCTGTCCTGCCAGCAAGGTCACTTGGCACCTTCCCACACCATAGGCTGCACAATCTGGTTGTGGTGGGATGAAGCACCTGTGGGGAAGACTCTTGCACTGTTAGGAGATGCACTCTAAGCTCTCTTTGCCTTTTCTGTGATACCAAAATGTATCAGTAAGGCTCATATTGTTACTGCTTGGATAGATGGGCATAGAATCAACCCCCCTTGAAATACAAGGATGTTTCTGTCACACAAGGAAGAACAAGCCAGGGAGTGGCCTGTAAAGGAGGCCTGGGTTCCAGCCCAGGTTGCATCTCCCTTAAAATGCTTTAAAAGAGTAGCCTTGTGTTTTGCAGAGTCGACTGCAGCTGCCTTCACTGTGTGCTGAGTCAGGCCTGCATGGAGAAATAGCATTTTCCACCTTGTAGATGTCAATGAGTTCATTCAGCACGGTGCTAGGCCTTGGGAGAAAGAAGGAGTTTTTATGCTGCTCTGACTTGCCTCGTGTCCAATCCTGTGGGCTCCGAGGAGCATCTCTCCCTCCCCAGCAGGAGTCTGTGGCCTTGCACTAGCTGGGAGGCAGGCACTGTTTGGCAACTGTCGATGCAAACATTTCCCAGACCCTGGGGGAAAACATTTAGTCACACAAAAATCCCAGTTGGTTGCTTCATACTTAAACTGCTGCCCTGTGCAGCTGAGAAGTTAATTTGGGAAAAAAAGGGCAGACTGACAAAGTAAGGAAAATATGACTAAATGACCTTAATTTTATTTTTAACAATGGATGCCTCTGGTGGATATAGCAATACTGGACATACCCCTCATTTAGAACTCTACCATTTGATTTTTGTAGTCATGAAGCATGTGTTTCTGTGTACTGAACATCAGGACAGGAAAGAAAAAAAAAAAAAAAAAGAAGAAAAAAAGTCCACTGCTGACTGTTTGCTCAGGAATGGGGCTTGAGCAGGAAGGATGCATCAAGGGAGAAGTATGTTTTCGTAGGTGGCAATTTCTCCTTCTTTGTTTTCTAGCATGTAAATAGTCATTTCTACCCTGTGCATGTTTGCTTCTTTGCATGAAAATTGTAACCATGATGAGTATTTTTACTGTAGTGCTAATTGCAACTGACCTACAAAAAGAATATTTGCTGTTTGGCATCTATTAAATGCCATTGGTTTTCCAGTTTTGCAACCTGACCCATAAGCTGAACACCGCTGAGCTCTGCTGAACCCCTGACAGGAACATGACCAAATATTACATCCTTCTTGGGGTGGGAATCTGCCTCTTCTGCGTGCGTAGCCACTGTGATACCAACATAACCTCAGCTATTGGAAACTACAGCTGGTAAGGAGAGCTACTTCTGCTGTTACTGATCAAGCTGAAACCTGACTGCTGAAACAGTCCCCCTGGGAGGTGTTATCACTTCACTTCCCTGAAATATCACATGCAAACAGGTAGGTTCTTCTGATGATAGTCTTGTCTATGAAGTACAGTTCACCATCGTTACAGGAAAGAAGAGTGGTAAAGCAGGCCTACAGATGCTCCACTGTACAAATTATCATGTAAAACCTATTTTCTACTGTTAGGGGATGAAAAACACAGATATTCACTACCCAGATTGTGTTTCACTGTCACATCATGACCCTAAAGGTGAATGGTTTTCATGGACAAATAGTAGAGATGTTCAAAAGCCAGAGTACCAGAAAGGTAACGACCGTTTTGCCTACATAGGTTGCTAAATCTACTCTCCAGATCTTAAAAATACCACAGACATATGTACGTGTTTGGGCATTCACGACCTGAAATATTTCTGCTGTTCTGGTGATACTGTAGGCTCTCCACAAGGTTCTTGTGGGTAGAAAAAGTGTTCAAGAATTGAGCACGAATCATGCTGTGTTCACATGAAAGTCACTTTTAGAAGCTGTATGGATACACAAAACCTCTTCCCACAAACAGATGTTTGGATCTTAGACAATGAGCTGTGGCTCAGCATTCATTCTCATTACATGAGCATGGAAATCCCAGAGAAACTGGGATCTGGCCACCCTCATAAGCATCCTGGCATGCCCGCTGGAAGTGAAGTGCCTGTGAGTTTCTAGTGGCCTCTTAAGTAGCTGCAGAAGATGAAAATGCAATGTAACACATACAATAGGGCAGTGGAAAAAGTACATTTTACAGAAATTTTCTAAAAAGGTTCTCAAGACTTGTGTGTGAAGTGGTTACAAAAGTGTAACAACCATCAAGGCTACTGCTTCTGAGGTAAGACAGTGTGGATTGGCTAGGTTCAATATAGTGCTCTGCTTACCAGCTAGGTGAAAGCTGCTGTTAGCACTAGCATACCATACAATAGGCTGTATGGTGCAGGCCTCACTTTACGTGCACAAAAACTGAAAGCCAGCTGAAGAACTGCAAGGTCTGACCAAGGAGATGCTCCCGATGTGCTTATCAGAGACAGCCCTACAGGTATTTGGCTGGCCCATAAATGGAGAGGATTTAGAAGTTAAACCAAGTAAAGTTTAGTTCATCAGTCAAGCTGAGAATGGGCACATATCTGTGCCTTTCTTTATTCTGTCCTTTATTTTAGAACAAACAAATACAGACAGGCTGTGTTCTTTGGAGGACTCTGACACAAGGACCACCTTCAAATCTTCCTTGCTGTCTGAGGGACAGCTAGGGAGGGAAGAGATGGACAACATGGCATTGGTGTACGAGTGAAAAATTAGCTATGGAAATCACTGTCTTCAGGACTGGTTCAGAGCACTGACTGGCTGTGCAAAATTACCGAGCTGCATAAGCTGATGACAGCATTGATAAATACAGAAACGTGTCACCACGTGAAGGGAGAATTCAGACCTGACCCATGTGTTGCAGTGCTCTCTGTGCCTTACCCAGCTTCCCTTCACAGATGGCTGAGGGGGCTTCACAGCCACCAGCTGTTTGTATATTTGGGGGTTTCTTGTAGTTGCCATGGTAATTCTTTAAATTTGCATCCTGAAACTTACCTTGTTCTAACCTGCTCATTGTCGAGACAGCCCTTGCTGCAGGAGAGAAATTATACATGCTGTAGAAACTGCAGACTGGATGCCTGGCTTTTTTATAGAACCAGGCAAACAGAAAGTACTTGTCCTACTTTCTAGTCAGTAAGCTGAAATTCTTCATGTTTAATTATAAATCAAATAATTGACTACAAAGCTATTGTGGTATGGCCTTCCATGCTGTTGATGGTTTTAATTGCAAACTGTTACATGACGTGCTTCAGTAACAAAGGATGAGCCCTACAGTAGTGGAGAAAATGTCCTACTTTGCCTCTATTTTTACAGTCAGGATGCAGGAAACTTTCCGGCTTGCCATTTTTCTCCATGATGGACGTGAACAAAGGAGCTGGAGGCCACACAAGATGGCAGTCGGGACCAGGCCAGTGGTGCATTTGCACAATGTTCCTGGGGGCAGCCCAGCAACTTGTTGCAGCCCATTTCTGCTGCCCCTTTTTTGGGGTCTACCCCCTGAAGGTCACAGTTCCCCTTCCTAATCCCCAGATTGGAGCTTGAATGGCTCACCCTGAGGCTGGGGATGAGGCAGACCATGGTGTGGACCACTGAGGGCCTTCCTTACATGAGGCAGCACCCCTGGCTGCTGGTCAGGGAGGGGAGCAAGTAGAGGGTGACGCTGAAGCTCCTAAACTCCTCATTGCCCACAGTGCCACTCGTTGCATGAAGAGTTAGACATAGCAGGGGCTGTAAGGGGAATCCCCACAGGTGTCAGAGGCTCTCCTCCCCTCAGGCACCAGGCCCAGGGCTGATACACTTTGACTCCTCTGGGGAAACTGGGCACCTGCTTCTGCTCCGCCACAAAACTGCCTCTTCTTCTCCCACTGTACACCTCATTGACGTGCACTATCTTCCCAGTAACCTTCTTGTAGATACTGGAAGGCCTCTCTGAAACCGTCTTATCTCTGGTCTGAGCAAGTCCCTGTTACCCAGCAGCATCTTATGGGGCAAACGTTTCAGCCAGGTGGCCCTCTGCTGAGCTTCGACCACCTCATGGATGAGTTTCCTGTATCAGGCCCCAACGCTAGACACAGTGCTTCAGATATTGTCTAATAGTGATGAGTAGGTGGGGATAATTACTTTTCTTGGTCTACTGGCTACATTCCTGTTGATACAGCTCAGAATGCTTTCTCCTTCCCAGATACTACTGGTCCAGGCATTTACTGTCCCTCACGATTACTCCATGAGGTGAGGGCTGCCCTGAGTCCCAGAGCCCTCATTTTTTGGTGGAGGGCAGAGAAAAAGCCACAAAGGAGGGATCTATTTGCCATCTGCAGTTGTCAAATGGAGCCAAGCTACTCTCAGAGGAACACAGGGAAAGGAAAAGAGGCAATGGGCAGAGACTGCAGCAAGAGAAATTTTTATCAGTTACAAGGAAAAAATCATCACAAGGAGGGTTACTGAACACTGGAACAGGCTGCCCAGAGTAGTGAGCTGTCCATCCTCAAAACTAAACTCCTGAGGTCCCTTTTAACATGAATTTTTGGTCAATTTTATAACTGGAAAATTCTTCACAGAATAGAGTATGGGTGTTTTCATTGTGTCCCTTCAGCAGTGAGAAAGGGGACCCTCGTGCACGGCTGTGCCTCCATCAGGTCCTCCAGTGGTCCTGCCTGCTCCTTTCCATTTATCCATCCTTTTTTCTACCATTCCCACCAACAACCCACCAGGCTGCAAAAGATTATCTAGAAGAAGATATTGAGAAGGTGCTTGTGGTATCTTAAGAACGTGGAAATGAGAAAGATGAATGAGATTTTCCTTTAGCAGAGTAACCTGAAACAGAAACGATCTTTACCTGGGCTAGAGCCAGGACCCTCCACATGCCTGAAGCAGGGCAAAAAAAGCTGATCAGGAAGGGCCCTGAGCACTTTGGTGCCCAAAAATGAGGAAGAAGAAGAGGTAGGGCAGTGCTGTCAAAAGTATCTCATAGGTAAAAGGCAGTGCTGGGGTAAATACCTGCTGAAAGTAAGGAGAGGTACACCTTCAATAGGTTGGGAAAGGCAGGTAGAGGAGTCCTAATCCTGTGTGTTGTGTGGCCAGAGGTGCTTAGGGACTTGCAAGTGGGGGAGAGAAGCTGCAAGTCTCTCCAAGTATTTTTTTTTTTCCCTCTAGTACCCAACTCTGCTCATCCCTGTGAATCTGTCCCTGCCTGGAAGGCTGTCTCAGAAGCAGCTGTAAACTTCTTTGCTTTCTTCTCCTTAGAAAAGAAATATTGAAACCTACAGCCAAGATGGACTGAAAAATGCTCTCCTTTTCACCCAGACAGTAAGATCTGGAGCCTTTCTTTGTTGAACACAGAGACTGAGCAGGGCCAATTACCTGCAGTGACAAACAGTGTTACAGTGAGTCTTCGGGCAGAATAAATGTAAAATCCTCCAAGTCAGCTATGACATCTTTCAGGCATATTTAGTCATTGAAGCTGAATATCCCCAGCTGTGTTAAACTGTTAAGCTGTTGAGTTTCTGTTTGCAAGCCGCTGACAAAAAGTAGGCTGCAATAGTCTTGCTGTGCCTGCTCTTGCCTAGTGTTGCTGAGGGAAATGAAACTTAAAGCCTGGACTGATTCAAGTTTCTTGGAAAAACACCCATGTCCTTCATACCAGTGCTGTGTTCCAGTACCTTCCTGCTAGCAAAGTTTTTCTTTAGCAGCTTCCAGGGCTGTGAACCTGTGTGCTGAAATCCTTAAACAGGGGCAGGTGCTGCTGCTTTATTGTGTAACGGTGTTGCTCTTGAACCTTGCTCTGCTGAGTGCACTGATGTGCACAACTGATCACCTCCACGCTCAGGGAGCCTTTTTGGTCTTGCTGTGGCACCCCTCCTCCAGGATCCCCGCAGGGCTGCCCAGCTGCTGGGTGTGTGGCAGAGCTCCTGTTCCCCAGGGAAGGAGGGCAGTCATGCTTGAGCCTGGTACAGCCACTGCTGGAGTGAGAGCCCAGGTTGGAGAAGCTGGTTCCAGCACAGGAGTGGATTTTTCTTTTCTGGATGTATGTCCCTGCAGCCCCAGGGGCAAACGATGCTGGCTGCTGTTTTGTGCGAAGCACTGTTGCTGTGATCTGTATAAATAATTACAGAAACCTTTGTTTATTAATCTCTGATTAAAATCCTAAGTAATTTAGATGCAAATTAACTGCTTCACTTATGATCCTGGCTAATGGCCAGGCTGGCCCTTAGTGTGGCAGAACAGGCTATTGTCCATGGCAGCTTTGCTGCTGTAGGGCCTCTGATCCCCTGGCAAACCTTGCTGAAGACCCTTCAGCTGAATGCTCAGCCTCCGCAAGGTGCAGAGCCAGCCCGAGACAGCCAGGGGGAGGAGATGATGGCTCCCTGGCAGGGGGGTCTGAGTGAAACCTCTCCCTGCTCAGGTGTGACCAGGCACCCCTTGTCCCCCCCAAAAAAAAACATGTTCAGCTCCTGAAGCCCACACATTTTCAGCACGTGTATCTGAGAAGCTGCAGACCAGATTTCAAATGGCTGGTTATATATTTCCCCCTCCTTTCCAGGTCTGGTGGCAGCTGGAAAGAGTTGATGCTGGAAATTAAGTCAGACCTGTGGTGGTTGCTGCCATGTTTCTGCACTGCCCGTAGACCATCGCTCCTGCTGGCCCACTGCAACAACTCCATTTGTCATTCTGCTGTTTGAAATAATGACTTTGGTAAAATTATGATTTAGTAATTTTATTATTATTATTATTATTATTATTATTATTATTATTATTATTATTATTATTATTATTATGAAAGACCAGTGTTTTCTTTACTGATGTTGTTAAGGAGACTGTACCATCCCTACACATCCCACCAGCAGCGTGATGTGTGAAGCCTAACGGGGGCTTTGGACCTGGAGAAAGGGTCCGTGCACCCAGTGACCTGCCTGTTCTTCCTAGGCCAGTCAGTAGCCCTAATAAAAGATGTTTCTCCCCCCACAAACTTCAAGCAATTAAAGACAGAACAACAATCCCATTAACGGCTCAGTTGTTTTGCTATTCAGTGTAATAAGTCTTTTAAAAAGCAAAACTTTCCTGAAATTTTTATGAAAACATAATGGTGGGAAGTAGCGATCAGAAACACAGACTTCCACAAATCACACTGCAAAAAAAATAAATCACATTAAATCTTGTAATAAATGAGCTTGACTGTTCACAAATTCTTTCATACACTGGAGCGCTTTCCATGAAACTCCCCTGCTGGGCTCTTAAAAGCAAATTTACAGAATTTCTGAGTGTTTGGATTTGATCCAAATTGTGCTATTGAGATATAATGCTCAAAAAAAAAAAATAAAAAAAATAAAAAAAAATCCACTGCTATTTTATCTTACGCTGATAATATGATCTAATTTGATTTTTTTTTTTTTTTTTCCCTCAATTGCATGAAGTGAATTAGCCTGGCTAAAAGGGAGTTGAAAATAGATCATCGGAACCGACTCAAGCAGGTACCCCTTAAGAAAATAAGCTCTTAATTCCCTAGGCAATTCCAAAGCTGAGAAGGAAATACAGTAATACTTTGTGAGAGTTCAGTCTGTGAATAAAAACATAGCTTTTTTTTTTCTTTTCTTTATTTTTTTTTTCCTCTCACATGGGCACTGAACTGGGAAGTTCCTACTTAAAACTGTGTCACCAAACTTGGGAGCAGCTTGGAAAGGCTGTTTCCGGGGCTGAATTCCTTGGTCCCCCACCCTTAGCCAAGGTCAGAGCTGTTCTAGGGAGCTGCATGGCAGCTTGGAAATAATCAAGTTACGACGAATAAATCTTTCAAAAATGCTTTATGTGGAAATATATGAGGAAAGGATACCTTCCCTTCTAAGATGTTTGCTTGTGTATTAAATACTTTCCACTGTCTCAGGAGAGCCCAGCAAGCACACACAGCCCAATGCATATAGTTTGTCAAAGCTTAATGAACTCTTTAGTGGATGTTCTTTGTGGCTTTGTGGGGATTAGGCTAGCAACCACACTTATGCTTCAAGGTGAAATGAATCAGTCTCCGCAGGCAACCTGACTTCCAGAGTGTTTTCATAGGAAAATCTCTCTCAAAAATTTTTGTTCTCTTCTTTTGCCTTCTTTCCACTCAACCTCCTCTACCTTGTGCATATATGGAGTGTTCGCACAGCTATCCAGTGTTTGTTTTCAAGGAGTTTCACAAAGTAGAGAAGCAGGAGTGCACTTGGCAACAAAAATATTTTCTATAGGGACCTCTCCTGTCCACTGGGCAGTCATTGCCCAGGGACACTGGTCCAGTGACTTCTGGTGTGCACTTCCACTGAAACTTTAGGAAGAGAACTCCGACTGTACACGTACACAGAGACAAATCTTCTACCCTCTTCTATCTATTTGACAGCATCCATAGCGCAGCTTCACACACCCCATGCACACCTTTGCTTTGGCTGCTGGAAACCTGGTTCCTGTGTGGATGCACTTTCTGGAAATCTCCCACTGCTGCCTACATTCCTTCCTCCGGTTGTCCTGGCTGTCACCAGAGCTGTGCTGGTGCTGGACACAAAGGTGGCACCATCAGGGAAAGCATTTTCAACGGTACATCCTTTTCCCGAAGCAAGACAGGTCTGGGATGGGTTAGAATTTTTATTTCTTTGCATGAATTTTCTTATGGCTTGTTTCTCTGTGCAGAAAGGCATGGTACGGAGCAGTGCTGCAGTTGAGGGAGTGAATTGCTGAGTGCATGTCCTCCAGATGCTCCATTCTCTAACTAGAACAATGGGAGATTAAATGCTCTTGCTCTCCAAGACTGGTCTTGGTCAAATCCCACTGGGTTAGCAGGAGAGGTGTGAAGACATGAGCATTTGTGCTGCCAGGGTGGTTGGGTAGGTGTTTATGCAGAAGTGCTATGGCATTGAGTCCTTTGGCATTTGAGTCCATGTGGCAACAGTTCCACTGCAAGCTGTATCTGGAAGGAGGAGCAGGGCAAGGACCGACAGAGTTTGTGGTGTCACCACCCGTCCTGTTGACCATCCCTTCTTTGTGCTGAGCCATCAGGTGACCATCTGCCTGCGGGGAGCAGTCTTCATGCGTTGGGGCATGATGCTCACAGAGGAAAAAGCATATACCTGTAGATCTAAATACTCCTCTGTACTGAAAGGAGCAGACACAATGTCATAATGGTTAAGAACCATATTTTACTGTGTTTCTCTCCCAATGGTATTAGCCCAAGTGTGTGCTCATACCCCAGTAACAGAGAAATCACTTCTGCGCTATTTGCAGCACAAGCTACATACCATAGGAGAAAGCTGCAGGGCATCTGGATAATCTTTTTATCTGCTCATACCTTTGGTACCCAACACGCCCGTTCCAAAGCAGCTACCACCTCTGAAGCAGCAGGATGCTGTGGCATCCATAGCCTCTCCCTTCTGCTCCACTTGAAAGGGATTTCAGATGGGTAAGACCAAGGCACTCACTACAAATCACTTCTAGGGTTTCGTTGGCTGCGGTGTGGGTCTCTCCAATTCCTCCCCTTTGTTGTTTCAAACTCCCTGTGATCTGTGTGGTCTGACCCAAACCTCCAAACCACAGGAACAAATTTGGGGGAGCATACAAGTCCCTGGCTGTTCTGCCAGAACCTCCTTTTTGTGTACTTTTGTAATTATCATTCCGTGCTGTGCTCAGGTCTCACCCATTGTACCTCTCGTCCATGTATGTAACCAAGTTTCCTGCTTCCCATTTCTTAGAGCAATCATCTTTTTTGGTTTTTATTTTTTATTTTGTTTTAGTGAACGTTGATTATGCCCCAAGTTAGTCTGGGAAAGACGGCAAAGCAGAGATGCCTTTGAATTTGCTGAGATGTGCAACTCCGGATGCCCAAGAGGAACAAGCTCTTAAAAGTCTGAAAGGCTTCCAGAGGGTAGGTGCCCATCATGTTCTCAAAAAGCTGCAGGATTACACCAAACTTTGAAGCACTGGGAATCATTAGTGACGGCCTTAAACTCCGGCATACGCACATGCCAAAGGCCCCTGGCTGTAATACATGCCACAGGATATATTACACTCCACACGCCATAAATCTTACAAACTGGGTTTTGAAATGACTGTGAAAGATAGTCTTGCCCAGCGTTTCTCAGAGTCTCTCATCCATGCCTCTGCTCAGTCCCCTGGTGTGTTTTTTTTTTTTTTTTTTTTCTTTTTTTCCTGTCAGGCAACTGTAGCTTCATCAGGGTGGCTCGTGTGATTCAGAGCACCTTGACAGATTCATGCAGGTCTGATCTCTTCCCTGCCCAAGAGCAGGACCAGCTTGTACTAAAGCCATTCACAACAGATGTTTGCCTAAGCTATTATTCAAAAGCAAACAAAGAAACAAACAAAAAATAAAAGGAGATATAACCATTTCTCCAGCTGATCTACCTAGTGGTTAATCAACCTTACATTAGATTTTTTGTGTTTATCCTAAATCTCCTTTGCGACTATCTTAGCCCATTATTTCCCATCCTGTCATCAGTGAACACGGGGAACAGAATTATTCCCTCATATTTGCAGATAACTTTGATGTATTTAAAGATTGTTATTGTCTCCCTTCAGTCTTGACTTCTCTAGACTAAACAACCCTATTTCCTTCAGTCTTACTTCATAAATCATGTTTTCTAGATCTCTAATTGGTTTTTCTACTTTCAAGAACTGGATTTGGGCCATCTTTTTTTTTTTCTTTTTCTTAAAAAAAAATAAAAATGTATGGAACTAAACAAAATATTCCAGCTGAGGCCTTAACAGCCCCAAGCAGACCCAAGGTGTGCCAAACAGCTTATAACTGGTGCTGCTGGTGCTGGACCCCAGCACGATGCTTGCAGTCCCTGCAGCAGCAGGACACTGTTGGCTTCTTGTACCAAATGGGGTGACTCCCCGCTCTCAGCACAAGGCACGGGATGTGGTCCATCATCTTCCAGCCCTGTGCTGATCTCGTCTCCTCTCCATACGTTTCCCCGTGCTGTTGCCTTTTGCCATAGGGTTTGACTCTTTGAAGCAAGGACCAGCCTTCTGTTCTCTCCCTGGGCAGTGTCTGGCACGACGGAGTCTTGATCCATGATTAAAGATCCTGAATGTAATGGCAATAGAAATAATGCTGTCTATGCAACTGAGGCACTCCTGTTTGTGGCAAAATGGGGAAGGAGTGGGTTTTATGGGTGTGCTAAACTTTCCTTTTGTGGCTCTAAAAACTGTAATTGAAGGCGGCTTTTAAAAATGAGCTGCTATTTCGTTAGGAAAATACTCTTTTGCTGAGGAGAATGGTGCATTCCTCTCTGTAAAAATGTCACATTTTCACCTGGGGCATATTCATGGAAATTAAAACTTTGCTTCTTGTTGTAAATCTTTATAAATTTCCATGAATTTGCCGTAGGTGAAAATGTGACATTTTTACAGAAAAGGAGTACTCCAGTTTTGCTGAGAGAGGCAAAAAGGCCTTCCTTAAAAAATAGAAAAATAAAAAATAAGGCAATGGCAACCTTCCACTTGTGAAAAATATCTATCCCTTTTATTGGAAAAGGAAAAAAAAAAAAAAAAAAAAAAAAAAAAGAAATGAATCTCAGCTCTTGAAGGGCTGTATTCCCCACCTTCTGATCTGCCTCTGTCACTAACCACTGTGCTCAAAGGTGCAGAGAGGAACTTTTCCACACATTTAATTTACAAATGCACTTCAGAAAAATGACTTCTTTTTGTGGTGGGAATGGGTAACTTTACCATTAAAGTGTCAGCTTTGCTGGCACTAATATTGTTATATATTCAATGATTGTCACAAGCCAGCTACTGCAACCCTGGTTCTTTCAGCACTGCCACTAAAATTGCTTCAAGATATAATCGTGAAAGAAGTGATCAAATAATGTCATTTTGTAATAAAAACAAAATAAAATAAGAGGGCAGTGCTTTCTGTTAGCTTTTTTTTTTCCTGTTCAGTCTCTGATTATTCAGCCTGCCCCAGACACAGTACAGTCAACTGAAACTTTATTTCTAAAGTGGAAAAAGGAGAAGGAGAGGACTTGGAGGCCTGGATTGAACGGGCCTGGACATCACTCAGAGAGAACATAGTGTCCCTTGTGACACCATTGTTCATGACAAGTCTCCCTATGGCAAAGAAGAGGAATCACAGAATCACAGAACTGTAGGAGTTGGAAGGGACCTCGAAAGATCATCGGGTCCAACCCCCCTGCCAAAGCAGGTTCCTTAGAGCAGGCTGCCCAGGTAGGTGTCCAGACAGGCCTTGAATATCTCCAGAGAAGGAGACTCCACAACCTCCCTGGGCAGCCTGTCCCAGTGCTCTGTCATCCTCACCGTGAAGAAGTTCTTTTGCGTGTTGGTGCGGAACTTCCTGTGCTCCATTCTGTGGCCATTGCCCCTTGTCCTGTCCCCACAAACAACTGCAAAGAGGTTTGCCAAATCCCTCTGTCTCCCACACTTAAGATATTTGTAAACATTGATAAGATCAAAAAAGTGGAAGAAGTTTACAATTGAACTCGCTGTCCTGTAGCTGGAGAGCTAGAGAAGCAGAGGGAGGGTATTTGCTGTCCAGCAGCTTGACTGTGAAGCTTCTGCTTGATCTATGTGCCTGTGACTTTAGCAGGAGTCTCTGTGTGCCTAAACTCTTGTTTTTGCCCACTCAGTTGTAAGGAAATGAGAAATTGATGCTAATGCCAAAAAGGGGTCAGTGAAGTATAAAAAGGAAAAATCCCAGCCAGCAATCCATGCTCCCCAGAAAAGAAAATGGCACCCTATGTTCCCAAACTGGTGAGGTCCAAAAAGCTTTATGAAAACTGGTGTTTGATTTGGCAAGTAGGTTCACCCTTACTCAGTGCAAAGCCATAAAATGAATCAGTATAAAAATACCCTTTTATAGCAGCGTTGCCTCCTCCCCCTAAGAGTAAATAGAAAAATAAGCTCGATAATTACGGGTACTCTGCATAATAAGCGCTGGTATCTGTTCAGGGAACGGGTCTCCTGCTAACCCTTCCTCCCTCATGCAACTCGCCCCCTGTAGCATGGGTGTGAGCATGGGTGTGAGCTCTGTAGCCCATCTGCTGCCCAGCACATACCACCACTTCTCTAGGGGCCATGCCATTAAGCTGTGAAGCCAGTGAAGTCCAGTGGCCCCCGTGGCCGGGCACAGAAGGACTTGTGCTTGCACACTGTGGTTACAGGATGCCACGGGGAGCAGGGACCAGCAGTTTCCCTCCCTGCCCACATCACCCACCTCTGGTGCCCGGATTGAGATGTGCTGGGTTAGCACTGACTCCGCTCCCCATGAAAATTTCCCACACTCACCGCAGTGGTAGGGCAAGAAGAAAAGTTCAGCTCAGTCCTTTGCAGATAAAGAGTTAACTGTGCTTCGCATTGATTATTGGCAGGATTTTCGTCCTGGCCTCCAAATCAAACTAAGATAAGTTAATAGAATTTGGGTGCCAAAAGACGGCACACATTTTTGAGGACTTGGATATTAGTTTCTACGTCAGCCACTGGTGTTGCACATTCACTGGTGGCTAAACAGAAACAGTAGGTCTGGAAACACAGGAGAATTAAATATTTACAGCCCATAGCCATGGCGTCCCCATAGGAACCAAGGGAGCAGCAAAGACAAGTTTTCAGTGTTTTCAGCACTGTGTTGCCTTGCCATGCCTGGAGAACTAGCTGATAGGGTATAAAACCCTTCTCTGTTGAAGGGTGGCTGCAGAGCCACCCTTCCTCCCCATGGCTTGAGGGGTTGCACCACCAGCCTGTTACGGATCCTGACTTTCCTAGCGTAGATGGATGAGGCCATGGAGAAAAATGCATTATTATTTTACTTAAATAGTTTAAACTTCCCAGTACCGGATGCCCTAGCAGTCTTTGCAATTAATCTTCCTACACAAGAATAGTGACCACCCAGCAGTATTACAGATAAATCTGTTAGGCAGCGTGCACAGTCAGCCTGCCAACGGTAGTAAATAAATGCTTGTAAGTGAACTCCAGCAGTAAATCAGAGATTAAAATACATACATAAATAAATAAATAAATAAATAAATAAATAAATAGTAATTCCCCCCCTTGTTTCTGGAATAAGTCCTCAACCTCTCCCCAGAACTACATCTAATGAATGGCTTCCACCAGACACCACAGCAGCAGATTCCAGGATCCAATCCAGCCCTGCCCTTGTCCATGAAGAGATCTTGCCTTGAGCTCCCTGAAGGACTTCCCCAGCTCCATGGAGAACAGTTCAAGGGCTTTCCTGGGTCCCCCAGCAGTTTCTCCATCCCCTTCTGCATAGGAGAAAGCCTTTTGACTTTGGTCTTGGCCTCAGCCATGAGCTGAGTTGGAAGTCTGGGTGGGATTCACTGTTATCACAGTGTTGCCTTTGGCAGTCCAACATTCCCTGCAAGGATTGATGGCTCTCCCTGCTGATTTGGCATCAGATCCCTCCTCTCAAATGTCATTATGTTCATCCTCTTGGGGTAAATGGGCTCCAGTCCAGCAGTAAACACAAAGTAAAACACGAGGTATGCCGAACATTTTGTATTATCATAATTATTTTAAAATAATTTATTTACCTGGAAAGGCTTAGCTCATGCTCAGCATCTGGTTTTTGGTCAGCTCCCGCTTTTTTTTTTTTTTCAAACCAGTTTTCCAGCTGAGTAGACAGAGGAACACACCAAGACCATACAAATTGCCAAAGGTCACACAGAGAATCTCTGGCTCACACAGGATTTATAGAGAGATTTGCCCTGGCTTCAATCAGCAATTCATGTTGTCTCTGTTTGGGTTTGCTCTGACACTAGGGGTTCCTGATTCAGCCTTGCCAGTTCATAAGACTTTCTCATGAGTCTATTAATATTTGTGGCCTCTCAGAAAGCCGACTAATTGTTCAAGAATTTCAGACTTGTATGAATTAAGCTTCTAGCTGTGGGGACAGCAGAGCAAAAATAACTTGGAACAAAAGAAGACTGCTGTATCTTCTCAAGGCCTAGAAACTGGAGTAAAGTTGCCTTTCTTTTAAAAAGACATAATTTTCTAGCTTGATTCCTGAGCTTTGGAAGCCAGCTTTGTATTTTGTGACTACTTGGAGCTCCATTCATGTCAAGTTACTGATACTTCCAGACTTCCTTATGTCTTTTATCCCTAGTGTTGTTTTATTCTTTTTCCCCCTCCCTTTGACATTTAATTCAAGAACGTTGTTCGACTTTTCTTTTTCAAGTTCTGTTCAATCTTGGATTTTATTTCTGTAGATATATTTTTTAAAAAATGGGGAAAAGGGTGCTCTGTTTTGAGGTTTATCTAATTTTATTTCTACTCAAAGGGCTCCATATATCTCCTTCAATAACAGAATTCAGAAAACTCTTAGCCCCAGACCAAGATGTCGCGATATTCAGACATCTTAGGTACTTGCTAATCCCTTGCCATATATGAGATATACAACTGCTCAAAACTTCTGAAAGCGAGAGAGTGAACGTGATGCACAGGACCAGACTTTTGGATAATCCGGCAAGCCAGGCAGCCTCAGCTATCAGTACGATGGAGATCCCCATGCAAAGACATAAGTTTTTGACAAAGATAAGGGGATAGAGTTTAAATTGAATCTTACCAGGAACAGTTATTTCTGGTTTTAATCAGGGCTGCACTGAGTTAGATAGAGATTTCAGCTCAGTGTCTATGCAAAATATACCGGCAGGCCTGAATTTGCCCTGTGAAAATTGCATAACAACCTTCCATCCCCCTTCCTACATAGACGCAGATCTTAACATCCCTGCAGTGTTAACTGCCTAGTACAGCATGTAATTATATACAGAGAATTATCCCTACACTATGATTAGCCAAATGCATTCATATGCATGTGAATTACTCTTTGTGCTGACACGGTGAAAGGCTGGAGGCCGCATTTTTCTCGAGGGGATGGAGAGGAATGTGCTTGTGTGGTCCTCCAGGGGTGCCCTGCTAATGGGAAACGGACTTCTTGCATCTCATCTGCCTGCAGCAGGGAGAGCCTCTGGAGCTGGAGACGTGCTCTGGGTGTGAGCCCTCCGAGCACCATCAGCTCTTGGAGCTGTGCAAGCTGCATGTTATGTTGCTGTTAAGGGGATGGTGAGTTATTTTCTCGTCTTATGCCCAGTAATCTCCACGTGAGGGTCCTCAGGCCTGGTTATGGACAAAATTGATGTGAATGGGAGGGACTGAGCTTACAAAGTGTGCTCCCTGTGTGGCACATCAGCTGCTGAAGAGAGAAATGCCAGTGCGAGAAGTCCTGAAACTCACCTGACAGACCCATGAGGCCCTACCTGTGGCATAGGGGAAGGGTGCACTTCCTAGCCTCCTACAGCGTCAGCTTCCTGCTTGTCCACTTAACCAGGGTGAGAAGGAAGAGGCTTTCCAAATGCAATTTTATCCTCTTCCTGCTACACAGTTCTTAAGCAGGAGTTGGCATGGAGAGCTGTGATGCTCTCTTGCCCAGGAGCTGACACAGGCCACTCCTAATAGTCTATAGGGCCCCTGAATAGGTAACTCCTTTCTACCAAGGGTTCAAAGCTGTCTTTCAGGGCTGGTGGCTGCTGCTTGTGTGACTTCTGTCTCCGTGTTAGCTTTGTCTCCACGAGGCCATGAAGCTCTGGTTGGATTTTTGCTAGTTGGCACATGCTAGGAAGGAGAGGCGAGCCTTGCAGGTCTGATCTGGGGTCTTTCTCACAAGGGAAATCTAGGACATGCAGCTATTTCAGAGCATGATGGTTGGCTCTCGCTTGATTTTTAAATCTTGGGGATGGTCATTAGGGGGGTATAATTAGTTTGAAGCTAAATTAAGTTAATACAGCTCAATGCCACCATGAGCACGCAAAGCTGCGGTGGCACTGCAGGGGTTCCTATGGTAGGAAGGATACTTCTGGGTGTGCGTCAGTGCTCATTCTGCAGGAGCTTTACAACTTCAGGTGGTTGAGTATGGGCAAGCCCAGGGAACCAAGCCTGCCCTCATTACAGTGGTGAAAGTCTGCAATAATTCTGAGTAAGCAGCACAGCTACTATAAATTTCCCCCATAAGTGTTTCTTCCTGGGTCGCTTCCTTAATGTGGTAGTGAGGCTAGGGGTTCACAGTTAAATGTTATTAAAATATTAAGTATAATTTTCTTCTATATTATCTCTTCAGAAAGAATGTGCAGGAGATGGCACGCCATGTGAAATGTAAATACAGGTATTCCAGGGCAAGCAGCTTCTCTCAGGGTATGGTGATCCCTGAATTATGTGCCTGGGGGTTATGTCTTTGATTTAAAAGCTTTTTTTTTTTTTTTTTTTTTTTTTTTTTTTCCCCTGGTCCACCCTTGCTAATTAGCAGACTAATCACCGGCAGCCAGCTACTACAGGCTGGAGCAGAAAAGAGGAAGTTTTTAAGCTGCAGCCAGATCAGCCAGATCTGTGTAACTTTCTTGGTTTGGAAAAAATTCAGATGCAAGCAAAGGTGCTGAGCATACAAATGCTGATCCGTATCTATCGATGAAGGTTATAGCATTGCAGGCACGTGAGAGAGCTTTGCAGCCAAACCAAACAAATGCTCGCAGAATGAAAGCGTTCCTTGTGCGCCAGTTCCCTCACTGCGCTCTCATCCAGCTCTGGCCAAGGAGCCTCATCACAACACCAGCCACAGAGGACTGGGCATACTGGGGAGACACCTCCATCAGTGATGCCAGCGTGTGACCAGTGGTGTCCACAACTGTATGGGATGGTGGGTGTCTCGAGTTGCCTGGGGGTGCCACCATGGTGCCACACGGGGTCTCCTGCTGGGCTGGCAGCCCTGCTTGCTGTGGAGTTGCTCCTGTGCTCTGCCATGGCACATCGTGCCTACCTTGCCCTCTCCACCTTGCTTTCCTGCAGATGGTACTGGGGGAAGCCATGGGAGGGCACCTGGGGTAGGGAATTAATATTTCCTTGCTTCACAGCTCTTGGCCACCCTTCCTCACCACTTCTTCCTCACCTTCTGGATGCTTTCTGGCTCAGACAAGAGTTTCCTCATCCTTATTCCAAGAAAAAATCATCCACAACTAGGTACCTGTGGTGTTAAAAGAACTGAGAAGCTGTTGAGTATTCTGGAAATATAGATGAATGTTTTCAGCATGAAAAGAAGTATATTAATATTGTTTACACTATTAATACATGGTCTTATGTCCACAAAATTACTGTTTAAATTGGTATGGTTACTTCCCTAGGACTTTCCTATGTTTGTGGTGAAAAACAGGTGATTTTGTTGAGTTAATTTAATGTTGTGTTCATCTTAGTTATATGCAAGGACTTCACAATTACACCTGAAAACACCAGATGAGATAGTGTTTTGCACTTGTAGCAACTTTTGATGAGTCAGTATTTCAAAAAGAACAAGACATTCCACTTAATTTTGTACATTAAACACTGAAGAGAAATGGGTGTCTCCAATGCACCCTAGGTCCACTGCAGACGGAGCTCCTCTTACAATGACAGTGAAAGAACAAGCACAATTCTACTCTTGCTTTCACCATGAACTCCCATGGGCTTCACTTTTGTAGCCAAAAATACTTTGAAGAGCATCCACTTTCCTGTGGGCCCCCTCTGGCAGAGGGAGATCAGCACACTCCTTCCTCTGGCCCTTTGAGACGCCAAGGTAGAAGAGCAGCACAGAGACAGGCTTACAGGCTTTCCTTTCCAGGAAAGACAGTGAGGCTTACTGCAGGATTTTTGTTAGTAGCAGAAATTTGCTTGCTTTACTGGCCCATCAGAGACAGCTTCTAAAGGAAAGTGGCACCCAGGAAACCACTGCAGATGTGAGCCAAGATACCAGAAGGAAGGTATTGCCCGCATGCCCCCTGAGCACCAGTCCTGCAGGACTGTGATGTTTTTGTGCACATGAAGAAATTCTGCTTTACTTCTGAGGAGATCACTGTCAAATCTTCAGAGGGTTGTACAGCATGGAATTGAATCTGGCACGAGAACAGAAGCCACATGTGAGAGAAAAAGACAGTGACACATGAATGGGAGATCATTTAGGAACCAATGAACACCTCAGCAAATCATCAGAAACACGAAGTTTGCCTGAGCACTTCTCCTTGTGTCTGCTGCTGGTCTTCACCACAGTGCTGAGCTCCCACACCTCTGCCTGATTCCTATTCAGGAGTTTCAGTCTGCTGGAAAAGAAGAGCTCCCTAATGCCCAGGATAGCATTTGGAAGTTGATTGCCTGCCATCCAAATGTAAAACAGCCACTAAGTCTCAGGCCCTGAGTTTTCTATTAGCCTCTGGCCATTTTATTCCTTCCCTTAAAACAAACAGGTTGTGTCACTGACCTCAGCTAAACACACACTGAAGCCTGATCTGACTTTATTTACACATTAAGTAAAAATGATGGCATTCGTTCATAAGATTTCAACTGCATCTTTCATATCAGGAATGAGCATAGTTGCAACATCTACAACATCTTATAAATCCGCCTCTTCTCCAACAGCATTTCCACCCTATTGCCGCTTTGCCAATGGAGCAAATTCATGGACCAC
Source organism: Anas acuta (assembly GCF_963932015.1). Classification (NCBI taxonomy): domain Eukaryota; kingdom Metazoa; phylum Chordata; class Aves; order Anseriformes; family Anatidae; genus Anas; species Anas acuta. The sequence continues at coordinate 79,131,675 of NC_088979.1, forward strand.
AGTTATATAAACAAAAGTTAAAGGTAGGAGGCTGGGTTGAAGGCATCCTAAATACATGAGATGTGCTTTTGTTTTTCTGGATGGAGTGTGTAGGCAATAAACCTGCCACTTGGCCAAATGCCTGAAAGAGTCTTCCTATGCTCAAAAACAGAACAAAGCTTCAAAATGTAAAGGTGCTGCCTGCAGGAATACACTGCACTCACGGTCCTGTGTCTAACACCACCCTGTTAGCTCCAATGCTCTTCTGAAGGCATTGTTTCTTGAATTCCTCAGAGTCAGTTCTCAGACAAATCTTTCTGTGCCATGAGTCCATCTTCAGCAGCCCATGACTTACCTCTCCAACTGATCTGCTGTCCCACTGCTGGTAGGGCTTGCAAAAGCTACAAAAGATCTAGTCATCCAAGGCAGACTCAGCTGCAGATAATCAACCCAATCCTGTTTAGCAGCAGGCTGGCACTGAGGAATGCGAGCACTTTCATGGCCCTGCTCCCCAGTGGGATTTGCTTTTCCCTGGAGATTTTGCCCCTGGCTGAAGACCCACTTCCTCTTGCTATTCAGTTGCGTGAGCAGGCAAAAGAAGCCCCTGCCCACCTACCTAGAAGTTTCCCTCTGTGAACTGAGATTAAAGAAAACCCTCACTTTCCAATCCTTTCTGGCATAACCCAATACAGAGTGTGACCAAAGTTGGCAGGGTTCCCATTCCTGCAATTCAGTGATCGTTCAAGAATTAATTAGGCAATAAAGTAGAGGAGATTCAGCTCATTTGATCTAACAGTTTGCCAGGGAATGGTGGCTATGGCTTCATCTGATATACATACCTTATAACTCAAATACTCATTCCATATAGTCTCCAAAAATACATTAAAACCAGCTGTGAAATACAGTGCTGCCATAAACTAAATTGAAGAGAAAAACTCTTTTGAAACTTTAGCCTTGAAAAGCATTAAGAGATCATCAGGTCTGCTTTAAATAAGACTATTTATGTGAACTGTCAGAAGTGTAAGCTGTATATAATCAGAAGTCAAGAAGCTAGGACATCAGAGAGATCTCTGAGCTGCCCGCATCTTGATGGGAACAGACACGGAGATGCCCACTGCCCAACTGCAGATTGAGCTCACCAGTAAAATTGTTAGGAAAGCAATTTTAAAAGAAGTTCAGTCAACTTGCTGGAGCAATTTCCCTATCCCACTGTAATAATTCCTTGCAAGGACAACACTGTTGCAGACTAAGGCTGTTCAGAGATGTCTTTTCCAGTACAACAGGGTGAAAATTCTTAATGGTGAAAATTGTAGCTCTGTTAGCCACAGGAGCTAAAAGGCTCTTTGTCTTCCCCCAGGCAGATTCTCACAGATGCAGAAATTTCTACCCCTTGCTGCATCCCAAATTCTGAGTTATCCAGGAGCTGCTGCCTCTCCTGTTTGCTTCCATCTGACATTTCTGCCAGGTAGCACTTCCTAGAGGTGTTTTTTTTTTCACATCATGCTTCTGGAGAGGACAGCCAGCCATCTTGCAATTGTTTTGCAAATAATACTTCTGTAAATAAATCAATAACATTAAAATTTCCCCTGGAAAGGGGCAAGAGCTGGGTAGGCTGGAGACCAGTAAACAGAGATGCTGATCAATGTTGCACATCCCACCGCCACAGCAATTAACCTTAGTTGCATCTCTCGAGCTCTATCTTGGTGACAGTGGTGTGGCGTATTTTATTGTGTTTGGAAGGACTCCACAGTCTCAGGAATGCACTATGCACTCACAGAAGATGGGATTCTCCTTTAAGATGCATGAAGATGTTCAGTGTAAACGATGGATAACTTGTTAGGGCTGAGCTGAATCAACAACATGCGTTTATTATCTGGTTTATATTTCCATGTTGTTCAGCTTCTTTGTGAGACTACAGGGAAATGTTAACAAATTAATTGCATCCACTGCTAAAAGGGACTGTAAGAGCTGTTCTCAATCATCTGCTTTATACTGATAGCGTGTGTAGGAGGTTGTGGTGTTTACTGCCAGCTATCATTTGTACTACCATAGCACCTAAGTGCCTCAGAAATGTAGTGGGCTCCCTTGCAGAGGTGCCATGAAGACAGAAGAAAACAGACCATCGCAGTCTCAAAAACCTCTCTGAGGTGTTAATCCCTGAAGACAATTTAAAGTAAAAAACAATGTCACTCAGCCATTCTCACCTCTTTAAAACTTTCACCTTTTCTTTCTAGATGAAACTGCGACTCAGGAGCTTTTTCTCTTCTTCTGTCCCTTTAAGTTTTATCTGCAAGACAGTAGATAAAGTTAAGCCTAAAACTGAATATGTATCTTTTTACTTCAGCTCAAACTGCATTGTTGGCATGATGGTGTTACCCTGATAACATTGTGACACGGGGTACTTCGCATATATTGGGAGCTGTATCCTTCTAATTAGCCATCAGCTAGATAAGCTTCAAGGGGAGGAATTTTCCAAAGGGCCTGGAATGCAGGCAGCAGATAGAGAGATAATATCCTAGTGAGGTATAAACCAAACCAAATATAGTGTTCGGGACTGTGATGCAGCTCTGTCAAATTGGAGCACACAGTATAACCAGTATAATAAAAAAGTAAATGAAGCAAATTGTTCAATTATCAGACAGCCCTACTGCAAAGGCCCTTCTCATTTTTCAGCTAGGTGATGTGAGTGCAGTTTCCCCCACGGGTGCACAGGTTGCTGCTGTTAATAGGACTGGGTCAGTGCTCCATGCCTAGAGAGTGGTTTTCAACCTCATAATCCACAGCCCTGTGGATCCTTAGGCTGCTTCCAGAGGCTCTGGGAAGAGGGTTATTAACAGGCTCCCACCAGCTCGCCAGTGGTCCTCACATCCATTAGAAAATGTTTTGGGAGGCATGTTTCTTCACCTCCTTCCCTAAGCAAAACGAGCCAAGCCTTCCTGCCCAAAGTATCATTTCAGCTTCTGAAGATGGCTCAATGAAGTCAGCGTAAGAAGGCCCTATATTTACCCAGGCAGACTGCTACCTGCCTGGAGGGCAGGCCCAGCTTTTCTCATTCCACCCTCCCTGGTAGAAGATATTGTCAGGGAAATTACTTGCCTCGAGTTTTCTGCATTTGCTGGCAAATGTCCATGGTTTCTTTTGCTCATTACGGCTTATAGCAGAAAGTGGAACATGAGGCAGTAATGTTGCCCCTTACAAGGGAAAAACTGAGAATCCGAAGTGATCTCATGACTCCAAACAGAATCAGATGATAAGCCTGGGAAGCTTACCCGGCTATAATGGTGCCTTGTACCAATCAACAGCTCAGGATTAGTAGGATTAAAGTAAATCTTGTTTCTGGCCTTCCATGTCTGAATTTCTGTTTGGCATGTGGTCAACAAAGCAACCGCCTTTTGCAAGGTAGTGTGACAAATTTATTTTTCCGTAAACATTATGAAAAAAAAAATGTTCTTGAAAAGTCTGTGAAGTGCTCTGTATTATCGGTGGAGATGGTACTAAAATTGGAGCAGAACACAATGTTCAACTCTCATTTTATAACAGCACAACAGAAGCACATCGTCAAGTCACAAACTTACATCTACTCAGGTGGGGAAGGAGAAGCGTTCTCTTTTCTCTATCATATACATCTTCTCCTTACACCACACCCAAGTCCTCCAGATGAAATACTTTGTATTATTTTTAGTTTCCTTTTGTACCCTGAGTATGTAATCACAGATGAGCATTGGCTGCCACACTTCAATTGTTAGCCAGATGCAATGGAGAAAAGAGGTTCAAGGACATGAAAGGACGCAGGTAACACAAAAGTGAAAGAACTGGTATTTTGCAGTTGCAAAGATGCTGAGATTGCAAGCTTTAAGCAAAGCCTGAGGTTTGAGCATGAGCATGCTAAGGTTTTGAAGGCTCTTTGATGGCAGTTTTCTTCTTAAACAGAGACTCCATTTCTAAAAATGGCAGGTTAAAATCCAATTCTTCATTGTGTTAACTTCTCAGAATGGGGTGACATTTCTGAAAGATCTCTCTGTTTTCCAGAAGCTCTGATCTCTCTTGTGCTTGCGGCTAATAATTGACTGCTGCTCGGGCACCAAAAGAAGGCATGCCCATGTGTGGACATGTCCGAACCAGCGTGGTGCAAATGGCTGAGCTCAGTCCCAGCTCAGGAACAAATGGACCGCATTTCTACTGCTCTCCAGGCCTCTGCTCTGCACCATGGGGCTGCTGACTTTGATAAATACTAATGGCTAAAAGATACACAAAACATTTGTAGCAGGGAGGAGATGCCAAGTCTGCATTTTGGATGCAGACCTAATTTGGTAGGACTATTTGAAGCATCAAGTAACTACTACCTGAGACCAACAGATCTTTTAACCTATTCCCAGTGAAGTTCACTCAGGAAAATTAACCGTGTTAGGGGTTAGCTCTTTGACCAGTAAAAGGCTGAAGTTTGTAATCCCCAGAGGCAGGGATTAACATCTTTAAATTGGGAATTATGCCTTGAACACCTCCTCAATTCTTTGCTGGGTGGAGGGAAAGCTACTCACTCCCTGGTTTATGGCCTGAAAATTTCTGGGTTAGAATGTTAGGCATTAAAAATGACAGAGCTCCGCTGGCGTCACTCCGATTTACAAGAACGAAAGATCTGCCCCAGCGTGTACGGTGATTTTCTTCAATTAAAGCCATGTCTTTAAGAGCATGTGCCTGTAACTGTCCCCCGTGGCCCCACAGCTGCTGCTGCTGCTGTCTTCTGGCAGCAAAGAGGAATAACAGCTTTTTTATCTGAACACCACCAGGTATAAAGATCACGCTGTCAACAAACAACGTATCGTGTAACAGCAGGGATCTTCTGAAGGAGTGCTTTCAGTTTTATTGGAGTTTACAGTCCAGAATGGAAGCATTAGTGCAGGTCCAGTAAGAAATATAATGCCAGGAGTGAATCGCAGTAAACATCTTTTAAAGGGTGAAGCTCCAGGCTTAAGTGATCCTTGTGGTGATATAGGCCTACGTTAATGTTACCAAAGCAGAGTTAATGGGCCAGGCAGTCAGCTGGTGCGAAGGGAGCCCCGCTCAGTAGAAAGGCAGGAGTACCGACTTCATTTATTGCTCATCATTATTGAGAGACTCACCTATTAAGCCACCAGGGGCATGTCACTTTCCCTCCAGAGCTTGTGGCTGGCTACCAGCTACTAATGTCAAAGGTTTAATAAGCGGGGGTAATCCAGTGACCTCGGAAAACCGTTGGGTACGGATTGGCCTGATGTCCCTGAAGCCAGCAGGGCTGCACCGCAACACATGGATGTGCACCCTGGAGCAGGCACTCAATTCTCACTGCACAGCTGCATTAGGCTATTGGTTTTGCCATGAAGGTGTCAAGCCCAGGAAGCCTGGAGAACAAGGGGGCAGGTGCATGCATCAAAATGCACAGGCCATTTCCCAAAGCCTTCCCTTCTTCCCCTGGGACATCCTTTGGTGGAAGAACCTGGGACTTGTGGGGGCCTCTTCCGTTTCTACAAAAAGTGAAGGCCAAGTTTGGGTTGAAAAGGCTTAACAGCTGTGAAAATTGATACCCAGGGCTTACAGGTTTCTAAATGGCATCCTGCTGGAGGAAGGGACCGCTGACCCTGCCTGCTAACTCCTTGGTCTGTGATCAGAGCACTCCGGCCAAAGCTGGGCTGAACAACCCCCTGTCCCCCCTTGTTTCACTGCTTTGTTATGCATATAGAGTGTTAATTGCCTGATAATTTACTTCCTATGGCCCACACACTTTGTCTTCTCACAGGACTCAGTTTTGACAGCTGATGTGAACGCCTCCGATCTAATTCCAGTACATTCACACAAGCTGTATGGATTATTCCCGGCATTTTTAGGATGTGTTTGAACTTCCATAGAAGAAAAATCAGAGGCTATTCTTCAACAGTGACCCCATTGGAGAGTAAGCCTTAACCTTTGTTCTCTCATCTAAGGTATTAAATTAATTATGGAGAGCAAGATAAGTAGCTCTCAAGAACAATTTGTGCTTTAGTAACTCATTTCATGTAACCTAAGACCTCATGCTTGATCAGTGATGTTGCAGTGAATTTTTAATGTGTTCTGCGCATGGATTTTTTCTGAATTGCCACTTCAGTTTGATTTTACTTTACAATGCTCAGTGTTGTATGCTTGTCAAGGCAGACTTTGCAGGAGTGGAATTCTGCGCCTAGTTTTGAAATGGAAACAATATTGTTGAGACATTTTGCCTGTGGTAAGATTTTCAGTATTGTGACAAACGTTGAGATAGTAACAAATGTAAGTAAAGCTGTAGGAACAAGGTTAAAACATGCTTTCTTTCCTCGTGCTGCTCCTTGCTCTTGATTGATTACCAAGGTCTTTCTTTTTTTCTTTTTTTCCTTTTTTTCTTTTCCTTTTTTTTTCTTTTCTTTCCTTTTTTTTTTTTTTTTCTTTTCTTTCCTTTTTTCTTTCTTTTTTTTTTTTTTTTTTTTTTTTTTTTGGAGTAAGGGATTAGATACAATTCCAGAAGTGGTAGAGGTGCATATCTCCTGAATATCATGGGTCCTGCATCACTCATTAGACATCATTGTCCTGACACATTGTCCACACAGCAACCTCATTGCAACATCATTGCCCAGGCCTGGATGGGAGCCCATTGTGGTTAGCATGGACTATGCCATAAAGAACCAGAGGGAGTGCTCTTGGTTCTTATTCAGACGCTCAGAACATTTTTATTTGCCTGTACAGGGTTGGCTGCTGCTATGATAGGTGCAAACCAGTAAATATTCCTAATTAATCCATGGTAAAAAAATGCACACATCATGTGGAAACTGACGTCAATAATAGAGGCAATAGCAGCTATGAGATGTCCACATAAAACTCTTAGCCAATACTTCAAATACAATGGTCAGGTACAAGCTTGTTGACATCATTCTTACAGGTGGAGCATCCAACCAAACCGCCATCCCAGTTAATGGAAAGGCAGGTGTTTTCTTTTTAACCATAATGAGTAATGAACAGATGCTGTAGTGCCTTCAGAAGCAGTTTTCAAACAGCAGAAATCATACATGATAATTCAGTATCTCCTCCTGTAAAATGGTTATCCTGCTCACTACTCTTCCTACCTAGCTAGATCGATTAAAGTCAGCTAGGTATTTTTTAAGCACTGTGGCTTTTATAGTCTACTATGGCCACTCTTTTTTTTGAGTCATTATTCATCTGCTATCCAGATGAGAAGAGCATGGAGACTCCAGGAAGTTCACTCTAAACCCTTATATTGCTAACCTAATACTGAAGATGGTGAGAACACTGTAAGCATATCTTACTACAAAGGGGAGATATTGGGGCCCAGATTCATTCCACCTGACTCTTGATGTTGGTTTGTAATGGAGATGTCCAGGTTTGGAAGCCAGTGCCTATAAAAAACAGGGACAGATGCAGGGATTTTTAGAGCATGGTTCAGGTTATAGCAAGATGGTTAACTCACCAACCCACAAAATTAAATAAAGAGTACAGGGGTTGTATATACTTTTCTTGTTGTTTGTAATCACCATTAAGAGCCTCACCTTTGGGTAGGAGTGCCCACAGAGATCCACCAACCTGTGCTTTTTTCTGCAGCCTTTCTCCCCAGTCCTTATCCCCACCTGCCCTGAAGGGCCACAGGAAAGAGTCTGTGTTGGAGGGTGATCCTGCAGTATGCCCATCATTTTATAATCACTTACAGGAAGACAAATCTGTGAAGGTGGAGTGAGGACTAAAAGAAGTTACACGGCTCTGCTCAGATGCCTTGCACTCAAGATGTAGCTTTTATATTTCCAGAAATGTTTATTTGACTTACTAACTTGAGAGTTATTTTTCTTTAAGCAATAAATATTCCATAACACCCAAAATGTTTTAAACCTCTCTTCTGGCAACAATTTGCTGAGCTCTCTTGGTATCTGAATGGTATTATATTGGATTAAACTTTTCAGAGGTTCTTTTGACACATTTGCATAAATGTCAATAGAACTAGAGCAAGAAGGGACAAGAAGAGAAGCTTTTGAAAATCAAGACACTTGTGTAACGTCTTAAATGTGGACCTAGATGGCTTTTGTGCCTGCATAATTATTTATTTATTTTTGATACATAATTGTACAATGTTTGTGATGCTTGTTTAATAATGCTTCATTAATCATAGTTGATGCCATCAGCAAAACTCCACCTCCTGCTCTAGCTCCAGTAGTGCTAGTTCAGAGAGCTTTAATTAAAAATATTTAATGGAAAATACCTAGTTATTTTGCAAGCTGAAGCCAAACAGACTGTCTACCCTGGCCAAAATACTTACCTTGCCTGTTCACCTCTGCGTTTGCGGGTGGCTCTAATAACATTTGAAACTGTGTCAGGTTTTCTGATATTAGGCCTCATCACTGTATATTTGATGCTGTGTATGTGGAAAAAATATAATTCAGAGAATTAACTTGTGAGTATTAAGGTAAGCTGCCTCTTATAAGCAAATGTGAGTGTCCGTATATAGTACTCAAGATCTCAAAAACACTTTAAATTGCTTTCTTCAGGACAGGTGCAGAGTACTCAGGAAAGGGGTATGCTTTTCTCTGTCTGCATATGAGCTATGTCTCATAATGTACACAAATGTGGGTCTCTATCATTAATGGTAGGCTTCACGGACTAATGTCCCCTGGCCCCTTTCCTCCAAACTGTGAACTTCAGTTGTGCCATGGTTCGAATTTCATACAGCTGTAGGCCTTTGCATTGAAATTATAAGAAAAGTCAGTCCGAATGTATCAGAAAAGCAATAGCAACAGAACAACTTTTTGGATGCTAGAAAATAGGAGTAAGCCTCCTGGAAGATTTTGCTGCTATTCCATCATCCCTTATTGATTCGGGTGCTCCTTTTCAGGTTGCTAACTACTAAGGGCATTTTATGTCCTGTTATTTGACTTCAAGCAATTGGTTGCCACGGAAACAGTAAGACACAGCTTTGGGCATCTTTGGGGCCAAATTCTAGGTGAAAGTCTCAGTGGGAAAATTGTCATTGTGAGATAGCTGGGTTTTAAATCAAAGCCAAAGGATCCCAGCTTAACAAAGGACTTGAAGTGAGATGTGGCTGGTCTTGTCTCTCTTGATAACCAGGGACTTGTAACTAATGGAGGAACTGGGATTAGCCATGGAAAAGGCAGGGGAAAAAAATAATAAAGGACCTTCTAAAGAAGACCTTAAAAAAGAGCGTATGTCAAAGCATCACCAAACTGATGTAAGCAGGAAAGTGGTGAGGAGTGAAGTTTGCACAGTTATGGTGTTCTGTTAGCGCAGTTGTTATCTGTATGCAGATATTGCATTGGCTTTTCTGGTTAGCACCTCTGGTCTTACTGATAATAGCAGCAATAAAGGCTTTTTTTTTTTTTTTTTTTCTTAAAGTAAGACATTATTTAACAGACTAGCTTTCTCAGTAAAGGAGATATACAGTTTTGCACAGGTTAGAGTGTCCTCTTTAAATGCTGCTACATTTCAGTGCATGTATGAGGAATCAGAGAGTTTGTTCAGGCTGGCTTGAACAGATGGAACCTTAAGTCTAGTTGGGAGGTTTTTGAGCATTACCAAAACGCTTTTAATACCTCTTGTTTCTGCACCTGCAGGAAATACTGTGTCATCTGCCAAAACCCAAATTTCAAGGATTAGCTAATAACATTTTCTTTGAAAAAGAGAGCTGATTCTTAACCAGTATTGTGAGTCTTTGAAGTCTCTGTAATCTATTTTCACCATCCGCTTTTAATGAGCCTTTGAATGTTACTCTGCAATTTCTTTCTTCTTTTCCTTTTTTTTTTTTTTTTTTAATTTGTTGGGGGAAGGGGATACACACTCACTTTTCTCCAAAGAATTTTAAAAATTCATTATTGCAAATAACTTTCACAGTGCCAGAAGACTAAGTAATGCAGTACCCTTTGAGTGCATATATGGTAAATAAATCATAGCTTTGCTGGATTCTCCATCCGAGAGGTCAATGAGATGTAGAAGAAAATCCCAATTAACCCATATCTGATTTGGGTCCCTTTTCTCACCATGTAGGGCAGCTATCAGTGGTATTTCTTCCAGTTCTTCTTGAAATCCTATGCTCTGCACTACTCCACATTCTTTAAGTAGTGACTACCAGTATGCCCATGCAGTAATGCAGAATGTTTTGTAAACATTCAACAACGTTTACAAAATTAGCAAATCTAACCATAAACCAGTTAGTTTTGTAGCAGGTCAGGAGCTCAAAAGTGATTTTTGTTGTCGGCTTTTGCAGGGGCCTTTACCACACCATGCTTCACCCATGGATGTGAGTGCAGGCATATTTAGGCTCATGTAACGTGAATGTCCACCGACTTTCCCTTGTGCATCAGCTCCTGCAGTGGCTGTGCTGGTGCTGGTGGACACCTCACCTCCACACCATGGGGAGGCCTCCATCCCTGATCCCTTCTGGCCTCCTTTGAGGTGCACCTAGGGCAGCTCAGCAGGCGGAGGGGGAAGGATATGGTGGCTGAGGATTCGGCCTCTTGAACAAACTCTGCAGTCACCCGCCGGGGACGTGGGCCCGGCCCCGCATTTGCTCCCGGAGGGCTCGGCGTGGTTCTGCAGGCTGTTTTGACTGCCAGCCCGGGTCTCCCTCTCCGTTTCTTTGCGACCACAACCACAGGCTTGCTGTCGACGCCTCCAGACATGGGCGAGCAGGCCCCGGCCTGCGCGACTTCTTCGTTAGTGCTGCTCGAAGCCATAATTATATCATACGAGAGGGTTTTCCTCTTGCCAGCAGACAGAGTTAATGTACAAAATCTGAAGTAGTAATTTTAGGTATATTGCAGCTCAACTGTAAACAGGATAGGGCTGATTTTTTTATTTTATTTTTTTTTATTTTTTATTTTTTATTTTTCTCTACACAATGAGCAGAGCCCATTAGGCAGAGTACGGAAGGAGTAGACATAAATGTGGGTAACTGTATAATAGCCCTGTTTATCCCTAAAATAAATGTAGACTTTAATGACATTCCATTATTTAACGTGTTTCAGTATCTCTCTCAAACCCAAAAATTATCTTTTCAGTTCCTCTACCATATTTTTCTCGTTTAAGAGCAGATGACTAATTATGCTTCTATAAACTTTGTTTGCCTTTGAAACGGTAATCACTTACTCTGTCAGACTTTTCCTATTATGGTGCATTTTCAGAGCACTTAAAGTATTACTTGTTAGCTAAACAAAACAGGGAGCTGATTTGACTGGCCATGATGAGACCGCAAGTTGTCTCAGCCTAAGAAGGATTTATATCAGAGGATGCTTCTTCGGGAAAGCCAGGCCAGTGCTGGGCACCGCCGTGTGTCAGAGCTTCTCAGCCTGCCGAAAAGCACACGCCATGAGCCCTGCTCGGCTGCAGGAGTTAAATCACCAGCGTTTGGGGTGCCTTCCCACTCTGCTGGTGGAGGGTTGGAAGCCCTGCCAAGCCACTGCACGCAAAGCTACTCTTTTCACCTCCATTGTGGACAAAGAGGTGGAAGAAGGAATTAGCCCACCTACTAAGCTGTTATTTATCTTTTGTTATTTTGATTTCTTTCAGAATCAAAGAGTTACTCCTGGCAGACAAACTTTTATGCATAATGGAAATCTTACAGATGGAAGGAGTACGTGCGGGGCAGCATGAGCTTTTGAATTTACTTGCCCCAGTGGTCTTCAAATCTGATCTGCTCTCCCTATTTTTTTATTTTTTATTTTTTTGACTCCTGGAACATGGACTTTCTGGAACATGGCCTGCAAACCCCAGGCCAGATCTTGAAACACCCAGACAGGCTCTACAGCAGTATTCTCTGAAGGTTAAGTGAGCCTGATCCACTCCCAGACATCCTGTGCTGGAATCCAAACCAGAGAGAGCCCAGTGGCAGGAGCTTGCCTAAAACCTCTGGATGATGGCTGACACAGGGCTTTGCAAGCAAACCTGTGACACGGACCTGCCCGGCTCAAAAATGCAAAGCTAGCTTACTCATGCAGTGCAGCTACCCGAGCAGCACCCAGGGCTGGGTGAGATAACATCGTGCCACAACACAGAAAGAGGCAGGTGAGCCGAACACCCATCCCATCTACACTCGAGTTCTTCCCTCGGGGAGAAGCAGTGGGAAGCACAGAGGCACCAGCCTGACCTGGCCTTTCCCAGTGCAGCCTCCTCCTCACCTCCTCACCATGAGTGTGAGGGGTGGATCTGGCCCTTTACTGGTCTGTTTTAGGTGACAAAAGCTGTGAGATGGTGGGATTTTTGTTTGTTTGGTTTGGTTTCTTTTTTTTTTTTTTTTTTTTTTTTTTTTTTTCCTAGGGAAGAGTTTGAAACAAAGAAGAGAGGGATAAACATCAGAGTACAGAAACTTGAAATTACTTCCACATTTAGACCACATGATAGAGAGCTAGAACACATTCAGCATGTAATCAGCATGTGCCAAATTATTTTGGGAAGTGTAAAAACGCGTGTTCTTAATATTGAAGAAATGATCATTGGTGGATGATGGCGTTTTCACCTTCTGTTCCCAATAAATCCTCCTTTTTCTATGTCAGTGTTGCTCCTCTTGCTCTGATATAGGCAAAGTGTCAGCTGAGGTCAGCTGAGTTCTGAATCAAGATTGCAGACTGGGCCTGATGTGCACAAACTGCCTGATGCCAGCAGGCAAAATTAAAGAGAACAGTGAAAATACCCACCATGTGCAGGTTAAACCCCCACTGCTAACAAATCAAGTGTAATTAAGGAGTCAGAGCAACGTAGAGGGTGGATGGATCTCACACTGCAAGGAAAACATCTTCTTTCTCCCTTATGCTTCTGTTCACTGAATTATGTTTCAAATACAGATTATTTTGTCTGCCTCTTCTTTTATCAGGGCTTCTGAAGTCATAACCATCTTTTCTACCCTTTGGTCATCCTGAATGTTCCCACTTGCTCCCCCTGAGATCAAATTAACCAGTCCCTCTGCATATCCCGCAGTCAGGCTGAAGACAGGGGCATTTTTGCCCCACACTTCCCTCAGCAGAGCTGTCCTATATAAACTAGAACCTGACACGACTTTAAGAGCTTTCCCATCTGAAGACATACCCACCAGCCCTTTCCAAAAACACAGCGGCACCACCCGTGTGTTAGAGCCCACCTTTCCTGAAGTCCAGCTCAGAGCAGAGGCTGCTGCCAAAGCAAGGTCACTCTGCTGTGCTGTCCTCTCCTGTGGAGTCTAGGGCAAGCATCCCAAGTGTCCTGTGCACAGCTCTCCTTCTCTGAGCCAAGAAACACAGGAGCAGTATTCTCTTGGATGACAGCGTGGATACTTAGACTCATCATATTATAACAGTTGGCACTCTTTAATGTTTTTTTGGGGGACCCTGAAATTTACCAGAAATTCACAGCCTCATTTTGATTTGTTCTTGGATTTATTGCACATTCTTAACCATTATTATTTTTAAAGGCATAAATGATAATGGCATTTATTCAACTTTTTTTTCTTCTCCTTGATATCTCACAGTGCTAGGAGCCAATACCCCTTTCCAAGATGTATGGATGTGAAACTAATATTGATATCAGAGGAAACTGCAGCATTTGCTGTTCAGAAGGGTGCTCCATTGAGGTTTTTTCCTGACTCGCAATGCCAGGTAGTACTGATGGAAAGCACTCAGTCGATGTGCACTTAACATGAACTTGCTAGGGAGATAGGGAAGTTTCCTTATTAAAACAGACATTTCTTAGTAATAAAACTCAATTATCATGTCAGCCTTGACTTAAGGCACATTTTAAAGAAAGTATCAATTTAATAATCACTCTTCAGCTTGAAATGTCATCCCTACTCTGATTGCAAGTAAACTCTATAACAACTGTAATTAAGAGAGTTTGAAGAAAGGGAGTTAACTTTCAGGTTTTAATTGTTTTGCCTGCACAACATGATTTGCAGCACCTTGTGGAGCCCAATTACTCATCTTGCTACAGGTACACACGCTCCTGCAGGCCCTGCTTTTTTCCTACTTAAAGCAGTGACTAAAGCGGTGGGGTCATGATTTAAGAGTGAAGCGGTTTATGGTAATATAAATATTAACAAATACCAGAAAAAACAGCAGCAAGATGAATTCAGAATGCAAGCTGGTGACAGCACGTGTGTGGCTGGAGAAATTCAATGGGACAGGAAAGAGAGATTAACACCGAGAAACGTTCACTGTTCTCATGTCTGTACACCTCCTCACCAGGAAGCGTGAGGAAGGTCAGGAAAAAGGTTTGCTGAGATTCATGGAATTATTCTTCTCAAAGAGCAGTGAGAGAAAAGGGTGCCAAGGCCTGGTGGACAAGAGAAAATTCAGTGTCTGCACAGCATTCGTGTACTTGGGAGTGTTGTGAGAGATCATGTGGGCAAGGATGAGCAGGGACTATTCCTACCTGCCCACACCTATTCATGTGGCAGCTCCTGGAAGAGGTTCATGGTCTCTCACCTACTGTGACAACACTTGTGTAGTTGTTTGGGCCAATAAAGTCATATGGAAGTGGGAACTGGAAGTGAGAAGAAGTGTGCCTTAGTATATCAGTGGTGTTGCTTTCAAAGACCAGATGACACTGAAGGAGGAATTCACCTTGCTGTCCAGAACAGAAGTGTTTTGGCGAACACAGGACATGCTGTGTGAAGCTGAGTTACCAGCATTTTGCCTGACTAAGCCATTCAAACCCAGCGAGCCTCTTCAGGAGAAGTATTTCTCAGCTAAAATCCTGTTTTGGACACGGTCTTAACATGTTTGTGCTGAAATGAACTGGCAGGGCTGTGAGGCCTAAATGAGCAGGTCCAGACTCACAGCAGGCTGCCTTGACTGCGCTGCTTTCCTGGCTAATGGGCTTTTATTGTTAATGTGGCCTTGGTGTGATCAATGGACGTCACTATCCTGTCTAAGAGAGTTTCTGAACAAGGATACTTCTTGCTAGCCTGAGTGGGTACAGGTTTGGTAATGTGCTGCCTGTGACATCTTTGCTGGGAATAAATATGTGATACACTTAGGGGGGCTAGCATCGGCGATGACAGATGCCACAGCATGGTCAAAAGGCCACAACTTCATTAATATGATGCCTAAAGGCATCCTCCTGACAGCCCTGGAAAGAGGAGGAAATGACAATAGCCTGAAGCACTCATCAGCCTCTCCTCCCTTTTTGGCACTGCAGAGCAAGGCGCAGTGCAGCAGGCCAGAGCAACCCTGCCAAACTGGGCGAGATTGCCTCATCCCACCTCCCTGGCTCCTGCACTGCATCAGGGAACCACTGATTCCTTCTGACCCAACAGTGGTCCTGCCCTTCATTCCTATCAGCATGACTGTCCCCTGGCTGGTTTCACTGTAAAACCACCTCAGCAAGGATGGCAGCAACAAATGCAAACTGGGGAGGGCGTGAACACGGCTGTAGCATGGGGCTAAGGGCTGTGAAGTTGCACAGCAGCTGCTGTGTTTTATGACCAGGGGCCTGCCCACCACCAGCAGCACTGGTCAGAGGTTGAGAAGGAACTTTTCTTGTACCCTTTTCACCCCCTCTCCTATCCCCACAATGTATGTGTCTCTGAAGTAAACCACCACACAATCTTTCCCTGCTATGGGTGAAGTCAGGGCCATCCACAGCAGCATCCCAACCTGAAGTCACTGCAACCAGGGCAGGGAATACAGCTCACACGCATGCAGGAAAGCAGTACAGCCCAACTGAAGGCTTCTCCTGCAATAAATAAACAAATAAAGAACTGGTTCACAAATTTATCTTTGTTCATGACTGGTACTCTTTCTGACACGTCTCAATCTCTGAGATCTGCAGGTGCGTGTTGAAATATACTGATGCAGAAGGCTGGTCCAGGTTGGCAGGTTCATAAATGAACACTTTGGGGAATAGTCCTGAAGTTTAACTTCAGCCTAGGAAGCTCTGCTGCCTGGGCTTCCCCTGCAGGCAGAGCAGAGGAACAGGCTCATCTGAAGAGGCTTCAGAGCTGAGGTAAATGTTCAAAATCCATCATGGGGGAGTTTTTCCCTCTCCTTTGGCTATGGAGAGAGCCTCCAGAGACCTGTCCCCTGAAGCTGAGGGTAGCCTTTGGGACTACGCCCCTCTATTCCTACCCCAATTATTGAGCAGACACAGCAAGAACAGTTCTGGGGGCAGCTGAGAACCTGCTGAATTTGGGGTTGTGCTACCCGGCATCACCGAAGGAAAAGATTTCATAGTGTGTGACTGGGAGGGACACTACCAGACCCCTTGGCACCTGCAGTGATAGACAGAAGCTGTGTTCCCACCAAAGGAAACGAGGAGGCTGAGAGGGTTTCTGTCCCTCCCGAGCTGCCCAGATGACAGTACCAACCAGGAGGCTGCAGTGAGGCACAGAAATCCTGCCTCTTTCAGCTTCCTCCTTTTACGAATGCCCCAATCCAGTGGCTCATTGGGATGCCTGAGAGCAATGTGGGATAAGCAACTGACAGCTGCTTTCCTAAATGCCAGTTTTTATCCCCACCCGGTGAGGGCTATAATGCTGCTTCCAGCAGCTTTGACTCCTGCGGTCCTTTTCTTGTGATCCCACACCACTTTGGATGGCTGCTGCCCTTTCTGTGGCATTAAAACATAGCCGCCCCCCCTCCCTATCCCATTTGCGAATCCCAAGTGAAATACGAAAACACCTTTCAGCGGATTATAACTAATGCACTGCGACTCCCACAGGTGGGAAGAGCAGCACAGTCTGTGCTCCATTACCGGGGATAAAAGTTGAATCCTGTGGAAGAAACTCTGGGCACAGTGTCAGGGCACACGAACTGCCCATGCGCCCATGTCAGAAGCCAGCAGCAGGTCCGGCAAACTCGGTCGGTTCAGATTTATCTTTGCAAGTGCACACTGCTGGTGGTGACGGCAGCTTGGGCTGCTTGACCACAGGTAATTGCACACCGGCTGCATGCGGTCACGTAACGTGTCCTGCACCACGGTAAGGATTCAAGGGTGACAAGTCCGGGTCAAGCAGGCAACCAGACCCTTCCTCACCGCGGAGTGCGGCTGTTGGGGTTGCTCTCCTACGGCAGCTTTCCCCGCAGCACCCCCTCCGCACGTTTTCCACCCATCACACGGGATTTAATACCTCCGTATCCCATACTGATTTGACATCCCGCCTGCTCCCTGGGCACTTTCGGCTTTGGGCACCCCGGAGGGCTCCACCAGCACCCCCTCTCCCTCTGCGGGCGGCAGGGGGGTGCCAGCCGATCTCCCCCATCCCGGGACCCCCCCGGCAGTGCTGCGGGGGGGGCGCCGGCCGCCTGCACCTCCCAGCTCGCTGCCTCCAGCGCCTCCCCGCGGCCGACGCGGGCCCCCCCCGGCCCCGAGCCCGGCGCCGGCCCCCGCCCCGCCGCCTCCTCGCTCCTCCTCGCGGCCGCGGGATTCCTCCGGCTGCGTTTTTGGGGCCGCCCCTTCGCACCCGGCGGCGGAGCGGGACGGCACGGCACGGCACGGCACGGCACGGCACGGCGCTGCGGGAGAGCGGCAGAGGCGAAGCGGGGCGAGGCGAGGGGGGCTGTCCCCGGCTCCCCTCGGCGGCGGATGCCCGGCGGCCGCCCGCAGCCCCGGAGCCCCGTGCGGGGCCGCGGCCAGGCGATGGGCGGCGGGCGCTGAGCGCACGGCGGGGCGCGGAGCGGGGCAGAGCGCAGCGGAGAGCAGGGCGGCGATCCCCGGCCGGGGCTGCTCGGCCATGCCCTTCGCCAAGAGGACGGTGGAGCCGCAGAGGCTGTGCCGGGCGGACGAGAGCCGGGGAGCCCCGGCGGAGCCCCGGGAGCCGGGGGCGGCGGGCGAGGAGGCGGCGGCGGCGGTGCTGATGGTGCTGGACCTGTGCGCCGTCAGCAACGTGGCCCTGTCGCGGATCCTCCGGCAGCTCTCCGACGTGGCCCGGCACGCCTGCACCCTCTTCCAGGAGGTCGAGGCTGACATCCAGGGCACCCACCGCCGCGTCCGGGCGCTGCACGGCCGCATCGCCGGCCTCCAGGGGGCCGTGCGCGGCCTCGACCCCAAGCAGGAGGCAGTGCGTAAGTAGCGCGGCTCGGCTCGGCTCGGCTCGGCTCGCAGGGAGCCTTATGGAAAGGGCTGCCCGCCGGGGAGGGGGCGAGGATGGGGCGCAGGCGGCCGGGGGGGGGGGTCTGCTGCGCCCCCCTTGGCTGGCCGGATCCCCATCCCCGAGGGGGATGCTTGCCCCTTCGGAGGTCGAAACCCTAAGGGCTGAAGCTGAAACGGCCGCCCCGCAATGCCCAAAGCACCTCGTCTCTCTGCGGCTTGCCATGTAAAATAAGGAAGTTTGGTTAATGACTTGTGTCTGTTCCAAGAGTGGCCCTGAACGGCCGGGGAGGGAGGGGGGGGACGAGAAAGATGAGGGCGATCCGCCGCCTCTGCTCTGAGCGAGGAGGGCTGGGATCCTGCTGCTTGCTTCTCCACCCGGGCTATAAAAGCGGTGACAGGCTGCGTAGTGCTAGCAGCTGCTGATTTCTGCTGAACATTGCTCGTGTTTACAGCAGCCTAATGGTTTTGTGCTCTCACTGGCGCAGACGCTTCCCCAGCGCTTGCGACTGTCTGCTCTCCGTAGGTAGGGCTGTGCACCGCAGGTCCGGAGCGGCACAGATCGGTGCCAATCCTAATGTCTGGCTTTGAAAAAGCAGTGGCATCAAAGGGGATTTTGGCTCAGTTTTCTGCTTTCTGCTGCTCCCCTCAAAATCCCGCGTATCTCCGGTGGGTGTAAGGAGGTGGGTTTACATCAGGGTAAGCGAGAGCGTGCCCCCTTCTAGGTGGTTTTAATGAACGTGCCATTTAAAAAATCGTGTTCTGCGTTTCCCCCTTTCGGGGCAGTGTGGAAGAGAAGTAACTCTTCTAGGATCAGCGAAGCTGTACTGATTGACAAAACCGAGCCTTAGGTATTCGGAGCTGTTTCAACTAGATCCTTGGCAGCTGCACGGTGACTTTGCCGATGATACGTTAACATCCATCAACTCCAGGGCAGCCCGACGGAGGCTTTCTGTGGTTTCAGGACTAGCGTGCAGTCAGAGGAGAGAGCGGGACTGTGATTGGAAACTGCGGTGAGCAGGAGGGCTGGCCGGTGTGCTGAGGGAACTGTCTGAGGAAATGAAACTCCTCGGATCACGTTCGCATCTGCAAGTCTTCGGAGCCGAGTAGCTGCGCTCACACACGAGTGGAAGCGAGAGCAGAGCTTAGCCCGTCTAATCCACATGGCTATTTTTCTTTGTGGGTTCTGCAAGTGTGGCTTGTTTTCAGATCACGGTGCAAAACCGTGGTATTACAGCACAGCTATGTCATGCGCTTAATTGGAGAGCCTGGCTTTTCCCCTGAGATGATAAACGCGGAGTCCGCATCTCTGCTCATTTTCTGTTTTCCTTTAAATCCTTCACTTCTGGTCATGATCTCCTGCGGTCTGGCTGCTGCTTCTCCTCTCCCCTGCATGCAGCACAGCGTGCGGTGCAGTGCCGCTGCTCTTGCTGCAGATATCCCTCGGGCTGGCTAGCCAGGGGCTCCTGCACGGCGCTGCCGTGTGCCGCTGCCCGTCCTCCCGTAGGTGTGTGTCCTGCCTCCAGCTGTGCAGCTGCTCGCAGGTACATCGCCCAGCACTCATCGCACTGTGCTGCACGTGCCCGAAGCGTGACAAGTCTCCGCACCCAGCCAGTGGGCACGGCTGCTCAACTTGCCACTCGCTCTGGCTGCTCCTCTTCCCCACCCGGTGTCGGACCAGGACAGCTGCACTTGCGTGGTGCTGCAGCTGGACATCGCAGCTGGGAGCCTGGAGCTGAGCTGCACCGTGCTGCAAGGCTTCTCCTCGCATCCTCCAAACCTGTACATGTCCACGGCAGCTCCTCCGTTTGGCCTGCAGTCTGCTCTGTGCTCCCGAGGGCCTGATAGAGCTGCCTGGCAGGAAGCTGCCCATCCTTGCTGTGGCGTGTAACGAGAGCATGCTTTCTCCTTCCTAGGCTGACACCTCCTCCTTCATTGTTACTTTCAGCAAAACTATGCTAATGTTTGTTTTAAGCATGAAGTGCCTACACATTTCATTCCTGGCAGCATTTCACTCCAGTCACAGGACCCATTTGTTCTCTTCAAAGCAACAGAGCAAGCTCAGGTCTGCCTTACCTTACCAGCCTCACATGAAGGCATGCTGACTTCTACATCCAGCAGCAAACGTGGGGATGGTGAAGTGGCTTCGGGGCTGCTTGTTGGTTGTTGGGTCCGAGTACCACATCTAAGAGCAAATCAGAACCGACTGGGGATTTGGGCTCACGCCACATGGAGCAAGGTGGTGGTAGGCACCCGTGTCCTCTCTGTAATGGTGGCACCAAACTTGCTGTGTGCCTGGAGGTGCTGGTCTGCTCTGTGTATTTACCGAGGTGCTGAGTACTGGCATGTTAGCCTAACAGCAGCATGGCCCACATGTACATTTTTTAAGTTCTAGGTTACAAACTACTGGGCTATCTCGCCGCAGTGAGATGTTCTTGGTGTTATAATGCCAACTGCAGCACAGTGATTTGAGAGTAATGTTACCAGACGTGCCCTAGATACTGAGCCGTGACATTTGAAGGCCTTTTTCTCCGCGCTTCGTAAGCCAGCTGGATTCCTGTGATGAAGGGACGGTCTGGGCGAGGAGAAGGAAACGATGGGCCGGATCCATCCCAGCAGCTAACGGAGCCAGTGGCTACAGAGGGCATCCCTTAGCCCGATCCAGTCCGTGGCAGTAACAGACATGATACCAATGATACCAAGGGGAAGAAGGTCAGGAAAGGAGCTCTCTTGAAAATAGTGTATTGTACAATTTCATGTAATAATGGCATATTTTACATCAGAAATTACATATTGTTGCATTCAAATAAAACACTGGTGTTGGGTCCAGAGAATATTAACAGAAAACTGAAATGAATTAATAACGGCGTTTTTCTAGTTATGTTTATCACCGTGGCTGTTGTTTTCCTGAGGACTTACCATTCTCAGCTTTGTTGCTATTGAAGTGGTAAAGATTTGCAAGACTGGGTATGCTTTGCTCTAAGAAAAGTGCTTGAACTGCTTTGCTGAGCTGCTGTTGGAGGGATTTACCTATGTGTTGCTCTTTTGGTTCGGGCACTGTTCGGAAAGTGTGATTGGAGATCTTGTTAGGCACAATAAAGGACAGATTCTGGGTAGTCACAAGCAGGTCATCTTCAAAAACTCCGGGTCCCTCGCCCCTGCCTTCCCAGATGCTGCTGGTCCTTTCATCTTTCTTACAAGCCTCTGGCCAGCTAGCATCTTGCAAATATGAATCCTTTCCCACCCTCTGACTGGAAGAGAAACAAGGGTGAGAAATGTTTTCCTGCTCAACTCCTGAACTAACTGCTTTGCCCTTCTGCCACTCTAAGTACTTCGCTGCTTTTCATCACGATCAGCTCCAGGGTCTGCTTCTAAAGCAGAACCATGTGGGAATAACATGACTGTTGTCAGTCTTGCTGTTGCTTCGAGTTTTCTTATTAACAGCAAGAGGAATGAGCAGTGTGATAGTTGTTTCATAATCGTGGTAACGCAGAACTGTAGAAGTGCTGGATTCGTGTGTATACTTGGGACTGACTGCCTCTGTCTGCACTTGGAGAGACGATTCCTCCGGCTCTGGCAGTCTGAGTGGAACACAGTACTTCTCTGAACCTGACGAGGTCAGCTATCTTGCTTTCTGAGTAATCAATAGTGACTGGGCAGCAGATTTTCAAGCCCTGGTTAACAAGATCGTGTTTGCACCCTGGCATCCCAGAGAATTCCATGCATTCCAGGCTTTTTTTTCTGAAAGCATCAATGTGTTACCAGAAGGCTGTTCCTGAAGGCTGTCTCCTTTCCAGCAGTTGCTTGTTTTATCTTCATTGCACCACTTTTCCATTCCCAATTTTCCTAAGTGCTCACATTTAGTAATACAGCTGCTTAGGAGTGTGGGCATCCCCTATGTTACTGTGTCCCTCAGAGGTCCCCACACCTCTGCAGTGAGCTCTCCAATACTTTTCTTTACAGAAGTGACAGGATTGAGATAAAAAGGACAGCTGTGAACTGGTTCTTTATCATTTCAGGCTCTGCATTAATTTATCCTATTTCATCTCAGTTACTGGGAACAGCCTGGCTAGTTTCACTTTTGCTTTTGGCATGTTTTCTTTGGGATTTTTAGATTGTTGTGTAGTTGTTGTTTGTTTATTTTATTTTTTACACACTGATATAGTGCTCCTCTGTTCGGGTTTTGAGCACTGCAGGGGAAACGTTTAATCAATTGTAAGGTTTTGGTTTGCTTTCTGCTGCTGTTCTACCATTTTTACAAAACATAGGTTGGATCCAAAGCTCAGCAGATCATGCCTCTCCTTCTTCTTGGCTTAATGCACTCAAACCTCAGTTCCAGCTGAGCCTAGAAACCTGCACCCTGGTTCCATCATAAGGCCACCCCAGCCTAACTGCTGGTGGTCACGCTTGCAGAGATCTTCAGGAGAGTACAGAAGACTTTAAGAGTAGGTGCCCCATTGTAAGAAAAAAGAAGCAAGTGCAGCTTGGGTAGGTAAGTGCTGCACTTTATCCCTGCTTTGCAAAATCCTAGGGATTTCAAAGTGCAGTTTCCATTGTACGGATTTCCTATTGTGCTGAGGCACAACTGTAGACCCCCACAGGTTGGATACATTTACACAAAAGCGTCTCTGGTACTGCTGGAAACAAATGAGAGTAGATTTCTAGTTTCCTTTAAGCCTGTATTGTAGTGCTTTATAGTGCATAAGCGCATCGGTGTGTAAGGGTAGCTACACTTCCAGAAGCATGCGCTAATGTGGTTTGGGACATGAAGCACGAGAATGTATTCACAGCTCTCTTTGTACATCGAAATCATATTCACTGGCAAGTCTTCATCGGGTGCATAACAAAACCTCCAAAGAAAAACAAAATTGTACGATGGATGTACGCAGGCAATCAGTTGCCTGCACCCATCCAGACGGAATGACACAGCCTCTTCATTTGTCCTTTTGAAAGTGGAGGAGGGCTCTTTTCTGTTTTCTTTTTTTCCAGGTGTGTTTTTTATTTTGGGGGGGTTTGTTGGTGCTTTTTTTTAAATTTCTTTTCTTTTCTTTTTTTTAGGTTTTGTGCTTGCTGTCACTTATTTGCTTGTTTCATAGAGCTCTACTGTCTGGTGCACTTGACTGTACTTTTCCCATTAACGCAAATAACCCGGGTTGTGGGTGTGGGAAAGTTGGATAATTTCCTGAGTGCTTGGCTTCTTCTAAATGCAGAGGGCTGGTGTCAAGTTAGCAGAGTCTGCAGGAGTGGGAGGCCAAACCATTGGTTTTCCTGTTTACCTTTTACTACTGTCAGAACAACAAAGAAATGTAGGAGGAAAAACCTGCTAACTTAAGCATCCCATTTGTACCTTGCCCATGACATTAGATAGAGCGCCGTCAGTTAGGAAAAAGATTCCTTATCTTTGTTTACAGAGTAGTGATAGAAAACCTTTTACACAAGAGCATGACCGTACGGAGCCTGGGGTTGAGAGATTTTTCTCATCCATTTAGTACGTGATAGAACATAAGGGGAGGAAATTTGTCAGGTCTCTTTGGCAGAGACATAGTGCTTTCGAAGCTGTTGTCACCTTCAGTCACGTTGACTGGTGTAAAGCAGACTCTGGCACCTTTGCAGATAAAAGCAGGGGATAAAACCCTTTGTCCTCTTGAGGTCAGTGGGACCATCAGTGGACTCCAAGAGCTCGGTGCTCAGGTAGACTTGCTAACCTGGCACAACCTGGTAACGGATGAATAGCAGGTGGCTGTGGTTTTCCTCTGAAGCCATTCCCCGTTAAACAGATGTAAATCTTCAGGAATTGTGCTGAATTGCATTTACTTGGTCTTCCGCTGGCGTGGTATAGAAGGCCTTTACCTTCCTGTAGTTGCTTTCCATCCCACAAACAATACTTAAACTGATGTAAGAGATTTGAAATGTTTGAGGACTTTTGTTGCTAGATGGAGAGCCTTCCCGACAGAAGACCTGACATCCAGTTATAGCCAAAGCTGGAATCCCACCTCACTGCAGCCACAGACCCACGCAGTATCGTAGCCATTAATGGAACTTCCTTCTGGCCCATACTCGTGCACCAAACAAGGGTCTCCTGGGCATTTATTAAAATCCAAGTGGAAACAACTCGACTCTTTTAAGATCAATGAGGTCTCATTTACCCAGGGGTAGGACTGCAGAGAAAATGGAACCAGGCCAGTAAGATGCTTGCACTTACTGTGGATCTGATGACATAACACGAATACTTCACAAAGCCCCTTTAAAACTCCATGCTTCTGTTTGAGATCTTTTATAGTTTAATGTATATGGAGATGTGAGACGAGTGTTCCGGTGAAATCAGCAGAGACGTTCCCACTTTCGATTGGTTCCTCCTGCTGATACGGGCGAGATCTGGAGATTAAGAAGCAAGCAGGCTCTGATAACTTACTGAGGATGTGGGAAGGTCATTCACCTGTTTATTCACACACATAAAAGATGGTGGTTTCTCTTTATGAAAGATGAAGGGCCTGGAGTGTTTCCAAAAACCCTATTGCGTAATTCTCAAATGTCCTTGGACTGAAGGAACGATTCGCAGGAGGCAAGTATAAATATATGGCACCTGGTATAACGGTGCCACTCAACTGCTCTTCTGGTTCAGCAGGGCAGCGCCGGCTGTTTGAAGAGCCCCCAGTCTGACACATTTCCTTCACGCACGCCTAGGTGTATCGCACCCAAATCAGAGACCCACGAGGAACTCCTGGAAGCAACGCTACGATGCCCAAAGTGGGGAAAAAAATACGACCAGCTCATGGGAGTAATACGCACGTGCATTTTAAAAGCATCGCCGCACAGCTGTGTGGTCTCCTGAATCAGAGAGCTGGGATTTTCAAAAGCTTGCTCTCTCCAATCACTTGGCATCTCCGTGTAATCGGAATCTGACATCAGACTCTCCACTGGAGCTACTCGAGCTATTAGGCTGTGAAGAGCAGAAGCTCTCTGTGTTACTGAGTGTGTGCGTGGGGGGGGGGGGAGTTTTTTCACTTCCTTTGATGTATTAGCATCAAGAGAGGGAGTCTTAGCTTCATTCCTAATTGCTTCTCGTCTTTGAATTTATACACCAATATGTAAGTAACTGCAAAGGGAGATAGCGGAATTTATAAAAAGTTCAAAAAGGCAGGGCTTAGAGCATGATTAAAATAAAAGATAGCATACAGTGCGTGCTGTTTTGAGCTGAAGCATCTCCCCAGCATACTTTCCATTTCCATTTTCATTATATCTAACTGCTTCTAATGCGCTGCTTAGTTTAACAACTGGCATGTTTTTAGGGTAGATTTTATACGAGATATACACCCACTGTGTTCTTAACTTGAGACTTTAAATTGCAGTATCTGTATTGGACAATCTTTTCTTCTACCTTCTTGGCTGAAGGCAGGAAGAAAGCAATAGTGATGGGAACCTAATTAAGCCCATGGTTTAATTACACCAGGAGTTGTGTGCTTGAAATGCTGCTAGATTCAATGAGTGCTGTGTGGCACTGCCATGCTAAGTCCCAGCAGAGAAAGGCATTTTTTTTTTTTTAATTTTTTAATGGGATCACTGTAATTCTTACAAAGCCACTGTGGGTTTCCCTTTCTTTTCAGCCGTGGAGGCAGTTGGACTTTGAGCTATAGCCACTCGGGCTGAGTCCCTGAGAAAGTTTGGAGGAGCTGTCTTGCTAGCGTGTGCATGTGATTAAGGAGAATGAGCATGGGGCGGTGTGTTTGTGCTATAAATATGCATAGCTCGCTCGGGCCTCTGCAGCTTTTCCCCTGCCTTCTCAAAGTTTTTTTGTTAGCTTGCTGATGTTTGAAAAGACCTTTAAGCTGGCCTGGAGGGAGGGCACGCTGAGGGGAGAAGGTGCTGATCCTTCTCCTTGGAGCTGTGAACCAAGCAAGTCATTTTGGGGAATGAATTATGTGGGGTGCATTGAAAAATTCCTCGCTTGGCACAGGCTTTGGACTGCTTTAAAGGAGAAACTGGTTTCTCTATGGATGCTCTGTTTTGCCTGTGTGTTTTGGTTTTGTTTTCAGAAAAGCTACTACCGAGCATTGTTCTCTCCAGTTTGTGACTGCCTGTGATTGCAGAAACGAGATCTTGCTGATGGTGATCAGGATAGGCAGCAGTGACTTGCTGCGATGCTGAGAGGCATGCTTTTTGTAACATGGTACGCATTTCACTGTGGCTGGTATTTAGTGAGACATGATAAGGAGTGAATTAATTTTAAGTGAAGTGAGAGACTAATTATGATTAAACACTTTTCGTGCAAATCAAAATGGGTCCAGGGAGAGGGTACTGCCCAACTCCATTTCCCTCACTGAACCTGAAGTCTTGGTCTCCCCAGCAGATTGCATGAAGTCTTGCACACAGCATGCCAAAGCTGAATTTTCCCTGTAGGATGGATTATTCTGACAACACAGCTTTTAGTCTGGTTTCTTACTGAAACAAGAATTAAGGGATAGCACACTCTGTGAGTGTGTAACAGGGGAGGAGGTGGGCATACCTATGTATCTCACAGCAGCCATTCAGAAATTTTGTATCTGTTATTCAACTACAAGCTCAACTACATTGCCACAGGATAGGAATCATAAAAGAGGCTGCCAGGTAAAGGAGAGAACAGAACTGCTGCTGCATTTGAAGGATGGGCTTGTTCTTTATTAGACACCAGAAAATCCACAGGGAAAGAATCCACTATAAATGCTCCAACCCGATTAAAAAAAAAAAAAAAAGTGCTCCAGTTGGAGCTCACATTTTCTTCAATGTGAAAGTCAGTCCTCTGCACAACATAAAAGCTGGAGAAAACCAGGCTTCATTAGTTCCGCTGCTTGCAAAACTGCTTGTTCGTGTTCCTCTTTCCCCTCTAGAATTACTGATTATTTCTTTCCAATTTTAGTCTTTTTTTTTTTTTTTTTTCTTCTTTTTAGGGGGGTGGACAACTTATGCCTTGAATGACTTTCCTTTTGGGTCACCCTATATTTTGCTCCTTTTTTCATGATGGCTTCATTAAGGACACACCTGCGCCTTCACTGTTTACCTCCATTTTAACAGTAAAGGCAACCCCCTCTCACCGTGAGAATGAGCAGTGTTAATTTTTATGGCTGTGGTTTATTCTCTATTGATTATCTTTAATGTGGTGCTGTCTTGTTCAGTTAATAAACTACTGATAACCTGCTAATATTTAATTAACCACCATCCCCCAAACGTAACCTGCTTTTAATAGACATTATAAATGCATTCATTGTGGCTAGCACATTAAAATCACTGTTTTAAGTTCCTTTACTTTGAAATTGCACTCTAGCTGAAGTATATTCTGTGGCAATCATCTTGTCATTACTCTGCTAATAGCCTAAAATAAGTATCACTACTTCATGATTTCAGCAATATTTTTTGGCCACTGTTATAGCTCCCAAAGGCTTGATGCAGCTTGGTGCCCAGACAGAGGACGGATAAGCTGTGTTCTGGACAAAATCCTCCTAATGGAGAACGAGCAGGTTCACCTGAAGGTCTGCTGTTAGCTCTCCATCACTGGGAGGAAGCGGCAGCTCAGCTGGTGTGAATTGGTACCCAGAGCTTGTGAGCCATCCCTTTGGAGCAAGAATGGCAAAGCATTGCTTGTTGGATTGCAGGTCATGGAATCACAGAATGGCTTGGGCTGGAAGGGATCTTAAAGACCATCCAGTTCCAACCCCTCTGCCATGGGCAGGGACACCTCCCACTAGCACAGGCTGCCCAGAGAGGCTGTAGGGTCTCCTTGGAGGTCTTCAGAAGCTGCCTGGAGATGGGCCTGGGCTACCTGCTCTGGCCTACAGGTACAGGGTGGAAATGAGCAGCACCTCTGTTCGAGGAGTGTTGGGTCTGCAAGTGAACAAATACATTACAGCTACCTTCCACATCTATAATGTGGCTATTCATTTATGAAATTGTCCAAGTGGAACTTAACACAAATTATTAATGTAGATTAGAGGTATTTTTCATTTATCTCCTTGTTCCTAGGTGCTGTGCTGAAGAACCCATCAGAATGGCAATTCGTTAAAGGAAATGAGAGGGAAGTGCAAAATATTGCAGCTCAGAGAGATTATTTTTTTTCCTTTCTGGAATTTGACTTGCTGATTGGCTGTATGTCTGGCCTGACAAGCAGCATCTAGGACTGTGAGACTAAAGGATTCCATTGCCATAAAACGAACCAGCATGCAGACCTTTCCTAACAATAGTTGCAACTTGGTTTGGACAGCATTTTCTTCCTCAAAATTTTGGTGTCACTGGAAGAGAAACACCATTTTAACTGTCTGTATACACAGAGGTGAAGGAGGAAGATGAGTGGAAAATTTTGGCAAGATAACATTGGTCACTGAGCTTCAAGAAGCTTAATAGAGGGGAGAAGAATTTTTACAGCTGTATCAGCAGTGAAGTGCTGAAAACATGGGGAAAATATTCAGTATTATAGCCCTTATTACAAAGCTAATAGTCAAAGGTAACTGATGTGTCTCATTCTTTGCCTTTTTGACTTTGTGTCCAAAAGCATCTTGTGGTGGAGGTCACTTTCTTCCCTTCCCATCCCTCTCACACTGGAAGATTAATCTGGCCTTGAGAGGTTGTTGTGGTATTGCTGTAAAAACTTCATCTGGATGTAATGGGTGATCCTGCCCTAGAAGTAGGGTACATCTTGCTTGGGGATGTGGGAATGATGATGATTTTTTGTTCTTATTATTCTGACTTGCAGAAGTGAAGCCTTTGCTCTTGAATCAATTGCTCCCACTATATTACAGCAAGAATTGAAAAATTAAAATGTAGAAAACCTCAGCCTAGTTCATTAAATTAATTCTTCGAAGAGAACAGATGGGAAAGTGAAAAGTAAAGTGATGCAAGTGTACAGTGTAGTTTGCAGATTCACCGAAGGAATGTTGTACACTCATATTTACTGTTTCATGGAAATGTCTCTGTTCCCTTTTGAGGCAGTCCAACCTTGGGCCTGTTTGAATACGTCTCTGTAGAAGTTGGCACATGCTGACCTTGTTTGCTGCAGTCTGTTCTTCTGCAGCTTCTTGATTCTAGTGGCATGAGCCAGATGGACAGATCCCTAGAGCTGAATGCTGGATAACATAATTAAATGCTCTAGTACTGGAGGCTGGAGCTGGCTGAGTTAAACTTTGGCCAACACTTCAATACTTCTTGGACCAAGATATATCTGCTGTGTCAAAGTAGTTTTTGTTTTTTCTTTCAGACCATAGTACTTGGGTATGAGGATGTTAAATTATATACCAAGAACATTTTCATCTGTGTGACACACAGCTCTCTACTACTTCGTGTCCTGATTGCACCACAGGAACATTTTACAACCTTGTAGAGCTATGTGAAAGCCTACCTGATTTTTTTATTTTTATTTTTTCAAATCTGTCCAGACATTTTTCTGTTGCATTTTGGAGCTGTGGATGTCAGTTGTGAGTGTCACCTGAACCCCAATCCCTGGAAGCCCCTTGCTTGTGCTCTCCTGCCCAAGCACCATGGGGGCATCAGGATGTGACTCTGCAGGTCTCATTGTGAGTTTGGGGTCTGAGGAGCCTGGTTACATACTGATGAGGAAACCAGGTCAGAGGTCTGTCTGGTGTCCTGCACCCTTTTTCCTTCTTGCTTTCTTATGCCATTTATAGCGAGGGAAATATCTCCCACCTCCCTTTTCTTGACATGCCACTTCATAGCTTCAGGGGCACTGAGCAGCTGGTGTTTCTCACTGGCTTCACCTATGCAACCCAGCAGCTTTCTGAGGCAACAGTCTCCCCTGCACAATGTTCATGGGCAGCGGTGTTGCCCTGCATTGGTGTAGCTCAGCCTCCAAAGGTGCTGTGCCAGTGAGATTGCGTGAGAGGAGAGTTGGCAGCAGGGCGGCATGGGTGAGGAAGCTGTCTGCCCTCCTGAAAAGACCACTCACTGAATCTGTGTTTGTATGAGCTGCATGACACAACACGGCTTGTTTAAAATAGCTCGGATATTTCTGGCCTCGATTTAGAATGGGCCTGAATCTGGAGATCATGCTCCTCCTGAAAAAGCTGCATCAAATGGAGATTGTTTGTCTGTTTGATTGTTACTTAGGTCCCTAAGTACCCTCTCTGTCTGTTCCCTCAGTTTCTGCTGAAGAAACATTAAAGTTAGGGCAATAATTAATTTTTCCATAATGTTACTGTGGATTGTGTTGTGTATTCATAGCAGGGAGATAATTACAAAAAAAAAAAAAAAAGAGGAAAGAAAAAAAAGCAAGGAAGGAAGGAAGGAAGGAAAGAAAGAAAGAAAGAAAGAGAGTGTTAGAGCAGTTGCATGAACCCTAGAAGAGCCAGCTGAGGCGACCAGCGCCTCCCCTCTGTTTTTACTGCCAGGGCAGTTTTCCATCAGGAAAACTGGCAGTTTTCCATCACTCTAAACGTTAGGCAATCCATCCCATTGTAAGGCGGGTTTGTCTCTTGCTGTTGAACAGAGAAGTTTATAGATCGCATGCTTGGATGAGTCCCTTAACTCGTGTTAAACACCATGGGGTGAAGCACGAGTACTGCCATGGGCTCTGTAGGCCTCGGTTCCTCAGCTCTGTGGCAGGCCCATCCCTTCTCCTCAGGGGTGATATCACGCAAGGAATGAGGATGAGTTGGGCTGGTCTTTCTGGTGGTGGATGCTGTACAGTTACCCAGGCTCGCTTTGTCAACAGTGAGCAATTTGCGGGGCTGAGAATTCTCCACATCAAGAGTGCTTCAGTCCTTTATGGACAAACGCTTCCAGCTGTGGATGCCACTTTCCCTAGAGAAGGTAATACCTCTAGGTGGGGTTTTCCATTCCTCCTTCAGTAAGCAGGATTTCTTGTTGCTGAGAGCCACAGATTTTTCCCCTTGAGGATCAACCTGAAGTTGGACTGAAGTTTTTGCAGTTACCAATCTTTCTTTTGAGGCTTGGATCATAGAGAGTGAGCTTTCTTACGTTACAGACAGCATGTCCTGGTTAATTACAGTCATGTAAAGATGAGGTTGTACCGTGGGACTTGGTTTAATTAAAAAACGGTGCTGGGAAGTTTAATAAATGTCTGATGTGTTCTATCTGGCTGCCGAGTGCTAACGTTGCAGTTCCCTTCAGGTACGCTCTCAACTTCAGTCAGAAAGAGCCAACTGAGCTTGACATCTGCTCTAATGAAAGGGGAGGATGGATTTTCATTATCTGTCCAACCAGGCTGGTGTCTGGCATTGCACTTTTCACAGCTTGGGCTTGTACGTGGGCTTTGGGAGAAGCTTTGTGCGGGTAGTAGAGTCAGAGGAAAACTCTCAATGTGGTATCTAAGGCTTTCCCTGTATAATGGAAAAATCATCATTGTGCAGATGAAGTATGGACTTGGAAGAACTTTGCGTGGGAAGTCTTATTTTGATTCTTCTCCCCCTAGACCCATTGCCTTCCCACTCACGTATACTGAAGCCTGTCATCTATTTAACTTGAGCTTTTCTAATAATCGCAGATAATATACAACAAAACCAATAATAAAGTGCATGCATATACAATTTCTCTGATCTGTAGGAGCCACAAGATCTCCTAGACATGCTTTTTGTTAATACTGGCTTGTGAGAGACCTAGCACTCCATGATGCCCATCTGTTAGCAGCATGTTTAAATGTGATTAATGTGAAAGTTGCAAGAATTGCAGATAGCTTTTGCTAGTCTACAACAGAGTCTGTCATTGCTAATCTTTCACAGTATTAAGAGCTTAACATAGTAAATCTAATGTTATGGAAAGCTGTAGCTTTGCTTTGGTACCATCACCTTACTGCATTATTAAGCTAATATTTCCTTTTCTTCTATAGTTCATAAGCACAGTAGAGGCAGTGTAGGTACTGTAGGTGCATTCATCAGCAGAAGAATATTTAAATGTTCATATATCTACGAAGGCTCTCAAGAAAGGGATGCTACAGCATAAAAGGACTCAGGAACATTGAATTTATTTGGGATTCCTGAGCAGTGCTGGCCAGAGCGGGTTGCATTAGGTGTCAGCTCTCCCCCAGAATCCTTGAAGAGGCTGGGGAAGTCACAAGCAATGTCTTGCCATGATAATTCTTTTCCATGACCAGGTAGAAATTAGAAACCATTTTGGCCATGACAGCAGGCGTGCCTCCCCAGTAGTGCTGATGGTGCTTCATCAGCATTCATCAGCTTCATCAGAACTGCTGTGTCTTTAACAGAGAGCGAGGGCAGGGTGAGCAGTGTTGTGGAAGGAGCTGGGACTGCCTGCTGGAGCAGGTTGACACTGCGGGAAACAAACAGGGGAGGACCCAGGGAAGGAAAATTGCTTTCTTCATATAGCTGCTTGTGTTGGAAAGGATCAAAGAAACCATAATGAGTCAGTATCTTTCTTTCTTTCTTCCCCCCCCCCTTTTTTTTTTTTAGAGAAAATTTCAGAAGAATGATTCAATTAAATAGTCGTTTACTCAAGAGCTGCAGGTGGCTTGTAAAGTGTAATTAGATCCCCCTTA
Source organism: Anas acuta (assembly GCF_963932015.1). Classification (NCBI taxonomy): domain Eukaryota; kingdom Metazoa; phylum Chordata; class Aves; order Anseriformes; family Anatidae; genus Anas; species Anas acuta. The sequence continues at coordinate 79,164,196 of NC_088979.1, forward strand.
CCTTTTAAACCCGGATCTACAGCTTTGTTCATTTTGGTGGGGGGGTGCGTGGAGTTCCCCATTCTTGGATTCGCACTGGGAGGTTGGTAGAGGAGAGGGCTTGTTATAAAACTAACCATTTTGTGACATGATTACAAGGTGCTTTTGGTTCCAGCAGGTGCTTTGGTCCAGGCATTTCAAAACTGCTTTTAATCCGTAAGATCATCAGGTGCTGTAGGACAAATTGAGACCTGCCTTTTGCTGAAGCACCCCCTGACTCCATCACACACAGCTTCTTCACAGCAGCCCAGCAGCTTGTCCACATCCAGTCACTGTAGGGAGTCAAAATCAGATCAGATCAGATAGGATAGTGCTTTCAGAGGGGTAGTTACAAAGTGTACAGTCCCAGAGATCAGACCGGACTCTAAGGGATTTTCTAGTTCTTTTGTGTACCCCTCTATAATCCAGTCTTTGAAGCATTTATGAGCTCAAGGTGCCATGATTAAAAGCTTCAAGCACCATTCTTTTTCATTTAGCCTCTAAGAGGATAGGCACCGATTCCACTGCTCTGAGCTGTTATGAAGACTTGCAGAGAAGACAGACCCCATTTGCCTTTTGTAGGCTGTCAGTCAGACCAAGTTCAGTGATTGGGCTTTCTCCCTTGCGTGGTAACACACATCGTTGAGACGATGAAACCATTCAGTTCTGGACCCTGAGGGCTGCTATGGCACACCCTGGGCCTGTGGTTTTGGGTATTGCTCCTGCCCTGTGCTGTGGGTTGGAGAGTGACATCCAGTGTCCTTACTCTGTCCTCAACAGGAGTTCATATACCAATGGCTTGAAGTAGTGAGCTGACATGAGGAGCATGCAGCAAGTAATCAGTCTGGGACCCTGCTTTGCTCTGCCCCCTTCCCTCAGCTCTTTGCAAGATTTGGCTGATGCTCCTGAGAAATCCCAGCAGCTTCCAGGATGGTCTTTCAAAGCTTCGCAAAGCTGTGCATGATAGTGTAAAATCTGTTTACAGGAGTCATTATGGATCAGCTCCACCCTGTACTTGTGTTGCTGGGGTATCCCTGGAAAAGGCTACTTTCCCATGATTTGGGGGAATCTTTTAGACAAGGGAGAAAAGGGAAGGGTCATTCATCTGCACCTTGAATGTTCACTTAGTTTTCAGCTCAATTTTTCAGCTGTTAACATGTCTCCACATTTTAGGAAGGATGATTCAGTAAACAAGTGCATGTGTGTTTGTCTTCAGTGCCTGCCTACTCAGGCAAGGGAAGCATAATTTAGCTGCTAGTTAGTGCTGATGTATCAGAATTGGCAAACACTGAACACTCCTGCTACTGGATCTGCCCCAGTTGCTTGATGTGCAGCGATGAATGGATGAACATTCACCAATGCTGTTGCACAAATAACCAAGTTAATAAAAAGCAGCTGATTATGTCAGTGCACACTGTAGAAACTCCAGAGCAGCACTGAGATTATTTAAAAACAGATGTTCTTATCTGGGAGCTCTTAGAAAGGTAGAGCAATGGTGTTTAAGGAAAAAGAAGCACACAACAAAACTCAGCAGAACAGGCACAAAACTACATCCATACCTTGTCCTGAAATGATTCAACAGGGAGGACTTTTGTAAGAATTTTTGTCTTGGTGCCTTAGCCTGGGTCTGAGTTTGAAAGTGGACTTAGCTTTGAATTGTGTCACTGATAATTGGAGCCGCGCTGGCATTCTCCAACAACAGAATTAACTCACAGGGATTTTTTTATTTTTTAAGGGGACGCACTGGAAAGAAATAGCAGTTGGAAAGAGAATGCTCTGTGGAAACTGGAATTATACAAACCAGCTGTCTGGCCTCACATAAAATTATATCGGCCCTTTGTACCTCCGCGTAAGTGGTATTTAACCCTTGCTATCATTACGGTGTACCGCCGAGACGGATGAACTTCCTCAGCTGATGCCTGAGCAGGGCCTGGGAACAAAGCAGGGGCTGATGAGATTGTAAGAGGATGCTGGGCTGTCAGCAAGGCCAGCCGTTAGTTCATTATTCAGGCAGACAAAGCTTCGTGCCCTCATGAATCACTTCTGTGTTTTTTTTTCTTTCTTCCCCTCTCCGAGGTAGCTCACAGAGAGAAGCAGGCACGTCGAGCAGTCACAGAAAGCTGGGTTATTGTCTCCATTAACGTTTTTCTGCCCTCTGGAGGCAAAAGCTGTCCTGTTGCATATGGCCTGGGCTGCACCAAGGCTCCCTGCTCCCCAGGGGCTGGTGTGGGGCAGCGTGCGGGGCCTCCTCTGCACATCTCCCCACACAGCCCCTCCAGTAACTGTGAAATGCCTGGGAACAACGGGCAGTTTGGGACCCCCCCAGCCTTCCTGTTGCTGGAAGGGGCATGAACGCCTCCATAGAGGTGTTCCAGGGCCATGGGGGCAGCCACATGGGATGCAAGGGGTTCCTGCTGTAGTGGTGGTGGGAGCAGCCCCAGGTCTCTGCTGCTGCACGCCTTGGCTGTTGCAGTCTGAAGCAGCACAGGGCTCTGGGGGCGATAAGAGAATTCTTCCTATTCTTCTCTTGAAATGGGGAAAATGTACTCGGGGAAAATAGTTTTGATCAGAAAAGCCCTGGCTGGTACCAGATGGCTCAAGCAAAAAGTGCAAGAAGGAGTGTAGTAGAAAGTAGTAACAGCTGCCCACACATGATGCGTTATCCCAGAGAAGGCAGGATTGGTTTCGACAGGTCCCCTGAATCATCAGCATTTCTAGCTCTTCTGTGTAGTTTTTTCACTCCGTATGTTGTCATTGCACATGCTACTATTAATTGAGCTTGCTTTTTTTTTTTTTTTTTTTTTTTTTGTTTAATTCTTTTAAATTCTTGTCCTCACTGATGAAATGTAGCCAGCAGCTCCACAGGTTACCTGTGTATTGCCTGGGAACTCTGTGGAATTGGTTTCATTTCTCTGAATACCCACTTGTTCTTGCATTACAAAGCTGGATAATTAAAGAATCCTGGGATTCCTTCTCTGTGCTATTCATTACTTTGTGTACCTCTTTCATGTGCCCTTATATCTAAATTAAACACATCAGACCTCTTCAGTCTCTCTCCATCTGTAGATCTTTTCATGCCACTAATTATTTTTATAAGCTGTTTCTGGGACTCCTCTTTTATTTCTCTGTATCTTTCACCACTCGAATGAGGCTGCAGGCAGCCGTCTCCTTATGTGCATGCATTCTCTGAGTGTGTTTCTCTTCAGTTTCTGTCTTTGCCCTCCCTGTTTCTCGGGGCTCAATGCTTCAGCCTTTGCTAATTGTGCCGTCTAATCCCGATGACTTCAGCCATTGTACGTGAAGACTACAGAATCCTTCATTTATATGTATTAATCTGACAAATGACTAAAGCTGAAGGCCTGAGCATCTTGGTTAGCTGCCATCTTCATTTGCTAATCGTTAACACACTTGAAAGACCTTCTTCTTTATTAAAACACAAAGTATGGTCTTTAAAGAACAGTGTTTTGCAAGACGAGAAAGCTGTGTTTGTTTTGAAAAGAAGATTTATTGGGATGATATAATTCAGCTTGCGCTATCTCACCTGTTTTTCCTCAGGGAGACCATCAATCTTTATTAACATTTCTTAATCAAAAGATAAAAATGATAGACAAATTCCAAAATGGGATGAAAATACTAACAAGAGCTGAAAGAGCAAACCCTTCCTTTTAATACCTGCTGAAACGGAATTCAAAGAGGAGCTAGTTTGCCACAGATGTCTGGGATGACAGCAGTTTTGTGGCTCCAGTTCTGTTTAACTGGAGATTGGACAGAAAGCACAGCAGTGCACGGGTCCCATCTGGAAGGATTTATCATCTGAACTCCTAATGCTAGGCTTGCAATCTTTTTGCAGTCACATGAAATAACTTTGGGTGGGTCCTGGGTCTGGCTGGGTCCAGTTTCTCTCCTTACTTTACCATTGCCTGCCCTGAGCAGCCTCTGCACAGCTGATGCTTTCCTTTTCCATCAGGCTCAAAAATTTTCTCTCAGAATGGGCTGATAGAAAAGCTGCCCGGTGCAGCTTTTAAACAGGGAGAGGAGAAGACCTTGAAATGCTTTCAAGGAAAAATGAAGCTTGCCAAGTGCTTGAGGGATGAAGGTTTCAGAGAGAAGCTGTTATGCAGACCCCCAGCTATTGTTGCCGGGACATTTGCTGAAGCAGCACCAGTTGGGCCTGTAGTGTTGGAGTTTGCTCTTATTTTGAGAGAACACTCCAGCAGCAGTCATACACAAATGGCTCTCCTGTGGCTACCTGAGATCTCTCCTCACCCCAGAAAACAGCCTGTGATACTTGCCCTCTGTGGGAGAAAAATACTTCCTCCGTGCATAAGTGAAGAAAAAGGTTGTTTTCAGTAAACCATGCACTCATGCTTCCCTTCGTGTCTTACAGACAGAGAAGTGGCAAATGGGACTGAAAAAAAAAAATGGTTTCCAAAATTCCTTTTTTCTTTTTCCATTTCCATAAAACATAGCCTTGTGATCCCAGCAAGGCGAAGAGCTGGGGGGATAGTGAAGCATTCACTTTGACTGTGGTCCTTAGCAGAGTTTGAACAGTGTGATCTTAGCTGTAATGTCTAAAATCCATAGATACATACAGGCATGTTATGTATCCATCCATCCATAAGTTTAAAATGTTCTATCTTCAGTTAATAGACTTATTCACACATTTTAATTTCTCTTTAAAGATTCTTTACAGCCATTGGTATTTTACTGCATATGGAAGAAAAGGGCAAAACCCAAGCTTTTTCTCATTTGCAGATAAAGGGTAGTACTACTGTGATCCAGTGATTGATTTTCTTGCTTGTCTCACTAGCCATGAATCAGTCCACAGCTCTTCAGCACTGAACAACGCTGGGTCAGGGTTGAAACCGCGGACTGTGTCAGAGAATCAGGGCAGGAAAACACATTTTATGATTTGTTTTTCCTGTTTGATCTAACACAGTGCATTGCACATGTTGAAGCTAAACAGAATAAGCTTTGTAACCTCTAGTGCATGGCATTAATTTATTCTGCAAATAGGCTTTGATTAACAAGGCATAGGTGCTGTTGACTTTTGGTCACTGAAAACAGTGATTTTTTTTTTAAATGCCTAATAAATGGTAATGTGCAAGAGTACTTATTTTTAACACAGAACCTAAAAAGTGAATGCTCTTAAAGCAAATGAGACCTGGAGCCCTGGAAGAGCCAACTTGTGTGGGACAGTGGCAGCACACCTGGAATTTGTGCAGTGCAGTGTAACTGTTCCCTGAGCAGAGCTGCCAGGTGGAAATACAGCAGAAGTCTTTGCTAGAGAGCAGTTGTGGTCTGCTGGCTTGAGAGTAGCCACCTCCAAGGTAGTCAGAAATGGCATTTCTTCCTGGGTTGAATCTCCTAAATGTCTTTTTGTATTCATGATAACACAGTATGCTTGGGAGCAAATGAAAAGCACATACAGCCATATGCTTTAAGCTTGATTTTCTTCCTTTGCCATGTCTCTGTGGCAAAGTTTTTAACTTTATTTACTGGTTTGTCTCTTTATCAAAGAGAATCATCTGTTTTTAGCAATAGAAATTTTATCTCAGAGATGTTCATCAGTATTGCATTCTGGTCCAACACCAGGAGCTAGACTGTGGTGGTTTTTTGGTTTTGTGTGTGTGTGCTGTTGTTGTTTGTTTTGTTTGTTGTTTATTTTTGTTTATCCTGTGGGAAGTTACAAAATATTCCCTTTCTTCATATGTGGATGCTTGTCCCAGGGTAGTTGGTGAAGGAGGCTGCATTGTGGGCCAGGCTTTGGTGCTGTGGATTCTCTTGCCCATGCAAAGCCCCAGGAGGAGTTTCTGCTAACAGCTGGAGGGATCCTAAGGTGAGGAATGGGGCAAAGCACAGCTATTTGGGTTAGTCTGTTCTTCTCTAGGCCTCTTACTCTGGGACCACAGAACCTCCAGTGCCTATGGGCCACTGTGATCACACAGAGCCGATGTATAACATTTCCCAGGAAAGAAACGACTGTAAATAAAATGTTCAAAAGGAAATAAGAGAAAGACGGAGATTGGAATGGGCACAGAAGTCTCAGAGAGGGCAGGTGTCTTGTTTTAAACAGGGGATGCAAATTTTTACAGAGGCAGTCTTGGCTGAGCCTTTCTTTCAGAGAAGTCTTAAAACAGTGTTGGTCTTTACACGGCACTACTTAAGGTTTAATTAGGTTCCCATCCTGGGTCTGAAGGGAGATGGAAGGGGTATTCAAACTCCGAAGGATATGATTAGAAATTAGACTAGTCTGAGGAGGGAATAAAGTCTGCCTTTCTCTCTTTGTCTCTCTCTGGAGTACAACAGCTGGTTGGGGAAATTTACTTCTCATGATTGAGTGACCTGATTTTGTCTCCCACTTGCACAACACAGCCTCTTATAAGAAAACGGCTAGTCTTAAATTCATACATAATTGCACAGCAGGGAGACGGAGTTTAAAAATGCAGATTCTTGGGTATTAAGCAGCAGAAATCTGTTTTGAACCCTTGAACTCCCTTTGTTGTTTAAATGGCCACCTACAGAACCGGGCTGTGGAGAGCAGCAGAAACACAGTAGCTTCTTTTATGTGGAAAAAAGTATCTTCCCCCACCCCTCCTCTTTTCCCCTCCATTCTGAAATGAATGTATACTCCATCCTTATAGCAGAGGGCACTAATTATGGAACTTGACTATGTACGTCTAGGCTATACAGAAGCAGTAAATGAGGGTATATTCTGCTAATCAGTGCTGCTGAACTTGGGCACAGTGTTATCTTTCTTTTCTTGAGAAACTGGGTTATTTGTTTCATCTTACTTACTTTCTTTTTTCTTATGAGCCCAGTATGCACAACCCTCCTCCTATCTGTATCAAAGGGGCTAGTATTTACATCTTAACCCTCAGACGTTCAAAATACAAACTCTTGCTACAATTTCAGCAATTTAACAGAACATAGAATATATGCACCCTACCGTTGTCCTCTATATTAATTGTATTAAGTGCCATAGATGTAAATATGCTGTGAATATGGTTTTATGGAGCCTGCATTTGTATTTTATCATACTTCCCAAAGCCTTAATATAAAGGGCAATGTTTGACAAACATGCTGTGAGCAACCCACATGAATATCAGCAAGAAAATTAAAACAATGTGGGATACTTTATTTAATGCAAATGACTCCTAAACCTTCAGTTTTGCAATTTTGCATTTTTTCATATTAAAAAAATAATATATATATAATGTTATAATATATATAGTTTATATGTATATAACCTAAGTTCAAACAAATCACCTTAACTATGTGTTGAAAAACAAATTTTGTTGAATGGATGAATTTGAGATAAAAATGCTTTACTTCTTGAAGACACCTAGCTTAGCATATACCTGTGCTTCAGAGTTATTTTCTTTTACTCAGCTTAAGCTGAGGTAAGATGAAGAAAAATACACACACTGGGAGGTTTAACTCTTTCACAGTTGTGTTACTGTCCCCATGCTGATGCGGAACTGGGTGAAGTGGTATTCTAGCTCTGCTGGGGATTTCCTTAAGCCTTTTGAAACATTTTGGGAGATACTGCAGGGTGAAACTGTCTGTCTTGAACTGACAAGTAGGCAAAGGTGATGTTAATGATGTTAACATGGCAACTTGTTGCATACAGTACACAGTTATGAGGTGCTGGTTTAGAGCCTGAATGGCCTGAACTGAGACCACGTGTCCCTCAGCAGAACAGCCATCAGCTGGAAGTCAGTCACCAGCATGTGTGGATTTCTCATTTTGATGAACGTTCATCTGGTTTAGGGTTAAGAATATCAGACTGACTGGTTCTGTAGCATTTCCCAGTGCTGCTGGGTAATACCTTGTTGCATCCTCCAAACTTATTGAAGGAACCATCTTACTGTTTACCCCAAGGGCAGTGCTGCTAGATGTGGAATTCCTAGCTCCAAAAGTATTTGTCTTGGAGAAAGCCTGAATGCCCTGGCTTTGGAAAGTGTGGTTTGAGAGCCCTGTGTGATTTCTGTCCAGCTTGGAGCAGGCTGGTCCTTATCTTACATCGAGCTCCCATGCTTGACTTCTGCTTGCTGCTTCCTAGCAGCCAGGCCCATATGTCATATATATTTAAGTAGCATCCTGCGATGGACCATACTTACCAGAAGCAGCTGAGTCTGGTGGAAGGGGATTGCTGTGATGCAACTGAGGCTATGCCACATCACATCTTCTAGTGAGAGATGGGTTTGCTCAATGGCAGGCTGTACAGCCAGAGACATGGTTAGAGTACTTCTCTCAAGTGACCTACTCTCTGGGTTGCATCTCCACATCCATAACGTGACCCAGGACTTTCCCATACATTGGGAAGATGCTTGAGAGGTCTATTGGATGGGCATAGTGAACTGTTATAGCCAATCTATGACCCGCAGCACTGTCCAAAATGTTTCTATGCCCATGATATGTACCCCATTGTGTTTTGTTGTTGTTGTTTGTTTTTGTTTTTAATATGTTTTCTTATTTTCTCTTGCAAGCAGAGAAATGTTTTTGTACCAACTCTGACGCATTAAGAGAGATTGCTTTGGAGCCAAAAAGAAGCACGTACACCGGCTGATTACCTGTTCCATATTGAAATTAGTTTGTTTTCTGACCCTTTGTCACTGTGTTATGCATGTAAGAAGCCTAGGTGTTGGCTGTGGCCTCTGAAAGCTGAGAATGAATTAAACATTGAAGCTAAGGGTACTCTGTAAGGTCTTCATTGCTTTTAAGTGAAAGCTATGCAAGAGCAAAATGCTGTACTTTCTGGTAAGTCTAGCATGCAAATGAAGCTAAAGCATTTTGTGCTCATCTAGTCTGCTACAAGGTTGTTGTCCTTGAATGCAGCTAACAGTTATTTTATTAACCTTTTTGGCTTTGTGCTAGCATAGGCTGTTGAGAGTTACTGTTGGTAGCTGTTTGGAAAAGAACACTGATGGAAGGGGACCTTGTAAAACGGTAGATGAACTGTCGCCCTTGGTTCATGGCTTGCTGACAGCATGTGGGCACTGTTGCCAACTTCTGTGATTTTATTGACTGTCTTTAGAGTGCCAAAAACTGGAGTCATATGTTCATTTGAGCATCAGCTCTCTCTGTTTAGAAAGAAGAAAGTTACTAGCCTGTCTTGTTGTAAACATTAGTATTTTGAACTCTAGAAGTTCACAGCCTGAAGTTAAATGAAAAGGACCAAACTACCATTTAAAAAGCAAAACACATACAGCCCTGATACTTATATCTGATTGTTATGTATGCAGACTTTGTTTTAGGAGCCAAAAACATTTGACTACTGATCTTTGAATACTGGGAGCTGGCAATAATGGACAGAGATTAGTCTATGTTCTCCCTTTTAAGGTGAACTTACTTGGAACTGATCTCAGCACCTTAAAATAAACCCAAAACATAAATAAATGCTAGGTTGTCTGTCTGGAGGACTTCCTGATAGGCATATCGTTATGTTTTCTGCAAGTACAACAAAGAAGCAGTTTCCCATCCTACTCAAAGGGTTATTGCTGCTGCATTCACTATATGCTTCCACCACATTTTTTCTTTTTCTTTTCTATTTCTTGAGAGGAGATTTTGGTAGGTTTTGCTGTTTAATCTGAAAGTGGTACTGATGTCTGGCGCTGATAGTACCTTCTATTCTTGCCAAAAAAAAAAAAAAAAAAAAAAAGTGAAAAATTATAGAAGAGTAACAGTTGAAAACGGTTGAATTTTTATATCTTTCTTTCATAATTGGACAATAAGTATGACACCACTTAGATATTTTTCTCATGACATTCCTCCTGCTAACTCATTTCTTTTTTTTTTTTTCTCCTTTTGCAAAACACTCTTCTTTAAATCATGTAAACTCATAAGCTGGTGAGTAGACTAACTTAAAATCACTCTTCATTTTGTGAGTTAGAGGTTGTTTTTCACAGATCTCTTCATTAAAACACAACTCTTGATGTTCAAGTCTCCATCTGAATGTGTTTTATTAAGGGTGTTGGAACACCACCATCACCAATAGCGTTGTCCATGTACAGACTGAGTAATATAATTGATGCTTTAAGGATTAGACTTGTAAATAGATATGTTTGGGTATATCCTTAAATCTGTCTAGTTGTGTATAAACCATTTTCTTTGATCGAATGAATCTTAAGGCTTGTGAGCTTGGCTTCAGGCTTCAAAATACAAAAGGCTTTTTGCACAGCAATAGATAGTAAAATGACAATAACTGTTTTGGATTCAGCAGTAGACCTCTGTTTCTTGGCATTAATAACATTAAATTTATTCTACTTTTGTGACATATGCTGTGTTTTGTTTGTTTGTTTGTTTTGTTTATGTTTTTTTTTGCTTCAGCAGAACTGAAGTTAATCAAACAAAGTGTGTTTTGCACCCCCATCTCAAGATTTTTTCAAGGTTTTGTCTTCCCTTGCTAAAATGGGGTTTTGCTGAGTCTGAAGACCCTTAAAACCAGTAGGAGGCCCACTGATGTCAAGAGCTGTTGGAACAGGATGAAAATGGAAGGCAGAAACCTGAGGAGACATGAAGGGAAAGAGACTGCACCAGTCCAGGCCCAGGCCTCTACATCAGCCCCAGGGCCACCAGCCCCTGTCCCACTGAGGCGCCATCAGGGCCAGGCTCCATCTCCCCACAGCCCTGCCCTGCCAGGCCCACCTGTGGGCCTGTGCCCCAACCTGGCCTCGGCCTGTCCCTGTCCCCAGGGAGGTGCTTGGAGCACCAGGGCTGCCCCGTGCCTACAGCTGCCTGGCTCAGGGGATCTCTGCACCAGCTGCCCCAACACGTTAATGGAACACTAATTTGGGACTGTTAAAATTTGGGGTTGGTTTCCCCTGACCTTGCAAGCAGGGAAGACAGTATGCTGTTTCTTGTTGTAAAAGCAAGGGCCTTTTTTTTTTTTTTTCTTTCCCAAACTGCTAACTGCAATTGTTTATATTTTACAATATTATTACTCCTGTTATGAGCTGCCTAAGGCAGCCACATCAAAGTACTGCAGAGCGTGTGTGGTGCCAGCTCAAATAATAGCAACAAACCCTGGTCTCTCAAACCTTGGTTTGATTTCATTGTTTAAATAGGAAATGAGCTAGTGTGATCCCTCTGTCTGCGAGGTTCTTTGACTGCAGATCATTGTTCTGGCACTCAAATCCCTATTTTAATTAGAAAAGAAGGAAATACTTTGAGCGGATGCTTAGATAAAAGCTGTGAATGATATTTATCACTCTCTTAAGGAGTTTTCTTTCAATTTAAGACCTCACAGCAAAATCTGCTGTGAGGACTTTCTCTCTTTCACTTCTGTTTCAAATGTTTGAGTCTCTTGTTGGCTCTAAGGCAGCTGAAGTGATTGCACCGTTGCCCCAGCTTCTGCCAAATGCCCTGGGTGAAGTTCTGGCCTCACAGATGTCTGTCTGTCCAGGGGAGCTTTGTCATCGATTTCAGTGAGGCCACAGTTTTGGGCGTTGTCTGCACAGACAGATTTAAGGAGTGGTCCCTCATGGGAGACTTTTATCGTTGGGTGGCTTGGATCTCTCATAACCAGCTTTGGATGTGGTGGGTGTAGAGCTGCCAATGGACGTCATCTTCTCTGTCCTGGGGCTCCTGTGGCCACCACTAACCAGGATTGTGAGGGAAGGTTTCAGTGCCCGCTGCCTCCACTGATGTATCCAAACTGAAGCAATTTGCTTAACACTTCCAATGGCAGGAGGTACCATATTTAGGTCCTGATGATGTGTAAGCATGCTGATTTTGGAAGTATAGGTTTTGAAGTCTAATTCTTCATGAAGACCGTTTGTGCTTTGGCCTGGTTGCCACCACTGTCAAAAGTATGATTAGCTTGAGGGTTGTGATTTGTGGCTTTTCCTTTCCTTATTATGTTTTTTTTTTTTTTTTTTTTTCTTTTTTTCTTCCCAGTTCTCCCTTTTGAAAAGATAATGTTTGCCGTCCTATAGCTTGGTGGCTGGCAGCAGCCTTTAAAACGTGCATACATGAAAAGGATGAGTTTCCACCACAGTCTTCAATGCCTTCCTTCCAGACTCTTAGCCAGTTCCCAGTGGGAATCTGACTCAGCACAAGTAGTCCCAGGACTGTGTGTTAAAATCATTCCCTTGATTGTTCTATTTTAGAAACTTACATTTCCACTGGGCAAAATGAATAATGTGCAAATGCACCAATTTTGTTACACTGCTAATATGGAAGTCCATCACAGCTGACCTTCTCTTGACTCAAGCTTCTTGTATTTGCATTTCAAGTATCTGAGTTTCAAAGCAAGGCTTATTTATAGTCCCCATTAATAACGGCTGCACATGCATGGACCTTACCTCCTTCACTGGCTTCACTGTATTCTGCCAGCTGTGCCTTCTTGCTTTGAAAGCTGTGAAGTTAGGACATTAAATAAGAGTAAACTTGAAAAAATAACTCCCATATAAGTAAGAAAGCCCTCACATTTATGGATTTTTAGAATGTTCTTTCAGGCCAAACCATCAGAAGTAATCAAGCAGCTGTGCATGAATGTGTTAGAAAACTAACTGAAGATGATCTAGCTTCTTGTTAAGAGTTTTATCTGTGTTGGTAAAAAATGATGTTTTCCACTTGATCTCACACGATTCTTTAAAACTGAATTCTTGGTAAACTTCTTTGTATTGTAAAATGTTGTATAGCTTTCATTTTCATTATAAGTATGCACACGTTTATGTAAGGAAAATAAATCAAAGAATGAAAAGATATGGGGTGAAGTTTTCTTCCTTCATGTACATCAGCATAGTCTGGAAGTGGTAATTTCACAAAGAACAGGAAGATGTGCAGTAAGCAGGAAAAAAGAATTGGACAATTAGAAAGGAAAATTTTATTACTGGAAACTCCTGTATTTTTTGAGTTCTTATAAAAACATGAGACATGAAGGATAGAAAACAAAAATTAATACATTTACAAGTCACAATGACAAGTATATGAAAAAATGGATCATGAAATCATAAAATAATACTAATAAAATTATTCGGGGTGGGGGGAATGTTGAACTTAGAGCAATGTAAAATCTGGAATGTTAAGCAGAACCCTGGTGTGGCTAAGGAAAACAGAACTGGGTACAGCAGAAAGACGTTAAGGACAAAATCAAACTATAGTTCACAACTATATGAGGTGGGTCCTTGAGCAACTGGGGAAATACTCACCTCAACTTTTTGAGATATTAGGATAAATGATAAATGGAATCAAAAGCAACTGTATTCACTAGTGGAAGGGAGGTCTATAGAGCAGTATTAAATAAAGAGGAATTGCCTCTGGCCCAGGAGATCCCACAGGATCATTCCAGCATATTTCTCAAAGTGGCAAGCTCTGGAGAAAAGTCATGGCATTTTCTTGTATGTTGCCTTGGCCAACTGCCCTTGCTGTTTTTTATATTTTTATAACTAAAGCAGTTAATAGGAGGGCAGAAGATGACATGCAATGAACCATGCTTAATTCACTAGACCTCCAGTTTAACATTTTGTTTACCCAGCTCTTTTGGAGTTGAGAAGATCTTGGAGAATGTAATTTACTGAACTGTAATTTAGATCAGTTTTCTAGCCTTGCTTCTGAGTCTGGCCAAGAAGCTATAAACCTGTGGTTTCTAGGGGGTAGTGAAACCACAAAAAATGAGTGAGTGGTGCTAATAAAGAGTAAATCAAAGCATTGACTTAGTTATAATAATTATTGCAATTGCTAGAATAAGGTAAATGCAGTGCCCAGACAGCCAAACCTTGTGCCCCTGAAGTCAGTTTCATAGCTTGCACTGACTTCCACTTAATTTTCAGTGAAGAACATGACAGTATTCCTCAAAACTTGCATGGAACTAATTTTAATTTACCTGGGCTTATGCACTGCTTAGTTGATGGAATGAAATGGCAGCATTTCCTGACATTGAGGTATTATTACAGTAGGGAATGTGCAGTTCACATTAAAGCATCCAGAGCCTGCAGCTCTGTGTGTGTGTGTGTATGTGTATGCATGCACACATGCAGGGTGGAGACACTCACCCAGAGGTCCAAGCCAGGTTTGCAGCTGAAGCTTGCCCTTGATCAACGGAGGAGGGTGATGTGGGGAGACCTCATTGCAGCCTTTTAGTACCTAAAGGAGGCCTACAAGAAAGCAGGAGGGGGACTCTTTGTCAGGGAGTCTAGGGATAGGACAAGTGATAATGGCTTTAAACTAGAAGAGGGTGGGTTTAGTTTAGATATAATGAAGAGATTATTTACTCAGAGGGTGGTGAGGCACTGGCACAGGCTGCCCAGAGCAGCTGTGGATGCCCCATCCCTGGCAGTGTTCAAGGCCAGGCTGGATGGGGCTTTGGGCAGCCTGGGCTGGGGGGAGGTGTCCTTGCCCATGGCAGGGGGGAGCTGGAACCAGGTGATCTTTAAGGTCCCTTCCAACACAAACCATTCTATGAAATTCTGTGGTATTCCTTCATATCTCTTCTCATCTCTCCTTTCTGAGACTTCCTCACATTTGTTTTGTTCCAAAGCTAAATAACAAAAGTCTATGTCCTTCCTGGTAAAATGGCTTTCCCATTCTTCTGTTTATCCTTTCTTTATGTCTTACTGAGCCTTTCCAGAGTTCGCTTACAGTGATGGCCTGGGAGTGTGATTAAATCATGATTTACTAAACCCTGCCAAACCTAAAGTAAAATATGTTTAACATACTCCAGCTGTTCATCATACATAATCCTTGATTTATTTTTATTTTTTTTTAAATATTGAGCTGGTGTCCTGTAAAAACACTCCTGGGAAAGCTGCTCATTTGCTTCTATGCCAGTGAGAGCCTCTTTACTTGCTCAAGAAGCAGTATCTTGCTCTTGATGCCTTGGTCCTGCCGGGTAACAAACACCAGCCAGTAGTTTCCCAAAACACAGAGTGCTTCCAGGATGGAATGGCAAACTCGGTGTTGTTACATAGCAAAGCTCATGACACGCACAGAATGAGACCTGTGATGCTATTGTGATGGTGTGCAGGCTGTCTGGCTCCAGAAACAGAGGACAGGAAAAGTGTTCATTAATTGCAGTGCATGTAGGTCACTTTATCATTCCTTAGAAGTTAGGAAATGCTTTTATTGAGACAAAGCATTAGATTTCTCTTCTGTTATTTTTCACCATTCTTTTCTGTATTTTGAGCCTGTGCTATTAGAATTTGGGTTGTGGGAGCTCCAGGTACATGCAAGAAGCCAGGCCTCTGTTTTTCGTATTGACTTATTTGCTGCATTCCTTAGCTATGTGTCTGCCTGTGTGTTTCCCATGTACTGAATGTCAGGTGATTGCTTCCTTGCTGCCCCCCAAAACTAGCTGTGCCCATCATGAAGACTGCAGGACAAGTAGGCAAACATCCATGCTTGTAGCATCAACCTGTCAGGTATACCTTTGGCAGAGGTACAAATTGCGATGGTGCAAATGAGGGGCTACTACAAGGTCTTTGCAGGATTTGGAGGCAGACCCTTTGGATATTTGGACTTCGGACCAAGTCTTCCCTGTGTGATGGAAGATTTCATGGATTCCCCTAGGGGAGCCCTTCCTGAAGTTCTCCTCTCCATGATTCTCCTCCTGAGGCTGTTGCTGCCAATAGTTGTTAAAACCAAACTTCAGGCCTGTTGGGACTCTTGACAAAGACAGCACTAACTGAGAAATGAATTAAGCAGGCATCTGAGGGCAGCCGAGCAGGAGGGAGTGTTATCCAGACTCTCTTCAAGGGTGTGCATGTTGCTTATAGGTGATAGACAGCCTCTGAACCACCTTGATCATCATGAAGTCCTGATTTTGTTTCTAAATGCAAGTTCCACAAAGATACAAACCTGGGTGAAGCCAGCCACATCTGTGAACAACATCTGAAGAAGCTCTGTCTAGTTATTTGGGGTATACTTTAAAGAAACAAAGCTCATTTAAAAATTTTTTGTTTAACATTTGGGAAAGGGTCCTGTGTCATCCGAGTAAGATTTCCAATTGATCATAAGATAATAGAAATCCCAAACATTCAAACAGCACACCATCTACCACTGGAGCCTGTTTACATATACTCAAGTGCAGCATCTATCCAAGTGCTGCAGAGATATATTTTTTTTAATTACTCAAAGCACAAATGATTAATTTGAGGGAGAATCTCTGCTGGAGTAAAATAAGGACCTGCTTCTTATCATCGTGTGCAGCTTTAATGGGAAGTGAAGCCTGGGATCTGAGTGACTTGACGGTCAGCTAGACGGTTTTGCTTTCAACAGCTGAAGATCTTCAAGCAGAGCGAGGAGAGAAGAACACAAACCTGAGCACGGGATGCGAGCCTCTTGCCAGCTGACTTTAGTACAAACAGCGAGTCCCTCCTAATGGAAACAACCTTCCTTAGCTCGCAAGTCCGGGGGCTGGCGATGTGCTCGTTCGGTGCAGGTGGGTGAGTGGGAACATTTTCACTAGGTTAATCTCTGCTTAAGCTGTCTCCTAACCAGGTGGCACAAAAACAGAGCATGCCTACGCAATTTAGGAGTACAGTAGTGCCTTGGGGCTCTGGGGAGTGGGCTTTACTCCCTGGCAGAGGTTCACGGCATCAGTGCTGTGGTGCCATTGGCTTCAGTAGGACAGGAGCGTGAGTGGCCCCTCACTTGGCTGCTCACCACGGCCGTCGTGACTGCTTTTGCTATTAGAGTAGAAGAGAGATTTTTTTCCACGGTTCCAGTACAGCTAGGCTTTAATGTTCTTGCTGATTACCACTGACCCAAAAAGTCTGCCTAGCATGCCTTTTATATGGAGTGTATGTCAGTGAAGCTTAAAGTCTCTTCTCCTCCCCTAGGCTTCACTCCGCAGTCGTGTCTTTCAGACAGCTGAAATGCCACAGCTCATTCATCGGGCTTTGTAGCGAAATGCTTGATCTAATCACGTCTGAATATTTTAAAAGGTTTTCGATAAGGGAAGGCTAGAAGTGTGTTTTAAAAAGGTCTGCATCCCTGAAAAGTGTGTGTGTGTTTAATTTAAAACTGCCAGCTCTATCCCAGCTTTGTCCCTACCAAAATACTTGCCATTTCTCATTGTAATCATAAATCCTGTCATAGACGTCCTTATTTCTCTGTTGCCCTTTATAGCTCGATTTGTATTTTTAAATGTGAGTTGCAGCATCTGAAAGCCTTGGTGACAAAGACTGTACCAGTCAATGAAACAAACTGTTCTACTCCTGCAAATAATTTCCATTAGCTCATGTAATTCTCTGCTGCGGAGTGTGCTTTGTGTGTCTGTCAGAGTTAACGCTGCAGCTAAACAACAAGTTTGGCAGTTTTCTCCAGAGGGCACTTTAAGCGGGGCTTCAAGCTGCCTCTGTCCCTCTGCACCACCTATGTGAACTACTGAAAGCAAAATGGCTTTTGCTGTACTAGTGGAGTGCTTTCCTGCGGTCCGTTATTAAGCTAGACTCCCCCGGTATAAAATTCCTTATAACAGGGTAATTCCTGAAAATAAACAGGGTAAGAAATCTTACACTCCAACTTATGCCACAGCTACTCAGCAAAACAGATGCTGTCTGAGATAAAGGTGGGCTTGAGTTGTTCTTGGTGCCTTTCCACTATTTACATACGGAATACTTTGGTCTGTGGAAGTCACGTATGTAATGTCACAGCAAAGGGAAAAAATCTTGGCAGCCACCACTGACCATCGAGTTCCGTTCAACTGCACGTGCTGGAATACACAACGAAACGTTGCTGCCCTAAATGAAAGGAGCTAGCTATTATTTGAGCCTAGTTGGCACATTAGGTTGATAGCAGTGGGAGGGAAAAGGAGTGTAGGAGAAAGGGAAGCAGAAAAGGAAGAGTATGAAACCTGGGGTACCCATGAAGGGACAAAAAGAGGTGGATCCCAGTGCAGGCATATAAACAGCACATAAACCTACAGCTGGAGCTGGGCTCTGGGAGAAGTCGTGTGTGCAGGGAGCTGCTGTCCTTCAGGAAGACAGGACAGCTAGAGGCCTTTTGAAATGTGCTCAGTAAAAATTCATGTCCTTGACTTCACTGAGAAGGGCAATGATTACAGGTGTGAGGAGAGGGAGCTAGCCACACTGCACACATTTGTGTCTTGGGGAAAGTAGATGCTTATTTTTTTACTGCTTTTTCTTGAGAAGGAATGTATGTCATTATTATCTTCTTGTTCCTCTCTAAAGCAGCTATTTATGAAAGGAATATACGGGCTTTTCTCAGAATTAATTTTAAGGGGGAAAAGCCAAATGCTTCGTGTCAATAAAAATCTTCATTTAGAGAGAGAATACAAAAAACAAAACAAAACAAAACAAAAAATTAAATACCTAGACTGAAAAGCCCTCCTCAAATCTCTACAGATACTTTTTTTTTTTCTGTATTTTTGGATTCCCTGCTTAAGCAAATAGGACAGTCCAGGAGGTCTCGCTTTTTTATTATTATTATTTTATTTTGTTATTGCAAAGCATACTGTAATAGAGAGATTACTCCCTCACTCCCTTCTCTCCCTCCCCCAGCTGCAGAGCCTCCCTTGAGAGATAACACCAGCCGGAGAGAGGAAGAAGGAAATACTAAGAGAGTATTTAATAGATCCCCAGCTTCTCATATGCAACAGAGGTGAGAAGAGCCAGCCTCGCTGGGTCAACCTGAATCACTAGCAGTATCAGCGAAACCTATTGCAGAGCTTGCAGCGGTGTGGCAAGATGCCACCATCCCTATTGAGAGGCAGGAGACCCGGATTATGGTCTGTGCCTGGCCAGTAGCCTGCTCTGTGGTGGCAAGGAGGTTGGTTCACCTCTTTCTGTCTCTGCTTTTCATTGGCACTTAGGTTATGAAACTCTCGGGGGAGGGATAGTCTTTTCATAGATTTTGGCTAATGCCGAGGGCAAAGGGACCCTGATGTTAGTGGATAGTTTGGGCACTTCATGTAAATGAAAATAAGGAAGCAGTGAAGGACATTAAAGCTGCTTATCCATCAAGGAAGCACTTGTTTGAATCAATGCTGTACCTTTTCATCTCGACCAGGCACATTCATGTTTATAGTCAGAAATCAGAGCAGAAGGAGAGGAGGATTTTAATAAATAATGTATCGTGCATACTTGCAGTGGCTGTGTTCTTAAAGCAAAGTGAAGGTGGAGGAAAAATGCATTCAGAATATTTGAAAGAGAATCGATGAACTCAAGATATAAAATTTCTTTCTGTCTTCATGTTAGTAGAGCTGCTAAAACACACATGATGCTCATTTTCCTGAACGCTGTCTCTGCACAACATTTTTTCCTCAAAACAATGATAATAGAGATGGGGAAAAAAGGAATCTAATATGCCAGTTTCTGAGCAAAGTTATATATGAGCTGTCTGGCTTGTTACCTCTGTAGTTCTGTACATTTATCTGGCCTGGGATGTTTGTGTGTCCTCATTTGACCCCTTTCCAATGCAAGCAAGTGTTAAAACAGTATATTCATAGGGCCTGACCCCGGTGACAGTAGGGATCTGGATAAGAGCACTCTGCCCTCTCCTCGGAAACTTGGCTGAGCATTTGGCTGAGGCGTTCAGCTGGTGATAATCTCAGGCACATATACATATTGCATCTCTTCTTTGCATTGGTGGGGGAACCACAATGGAGATTTAGAGCCATCTCATGGGTTATGCAAAGCCATCCTCCTGAAATAGAGCTAGCTGTGAGATTAATGTCTGCAGCTCAAAAACAGGGAATGGAATGGGTTCCCCAGTGCTGAAAAGGGTTTTGTACTTTTTGTCCTGCATAATAAATAATCAAAAGCATCTCTAAAGAACCTGCTAAATATGTCTAAAGAGAATAAAGAATGTTCAGCCCTCAGTGGCTGGGGCTTGATAGCCATGGCCGTGACATGGTGAGAGAGGGAAATAGAAGTGTGTGGGAGGGGAGTCAAAATCATCAGAACTCCCAGAGGGAATCAGAGCATCTCCAGATGACCTCGCCCCGATGAACCTTAATACAGTTGAGCTTTAAATTGCCTTGCAGCTTCTCTCTTGGAAGAAAAAAAAAAAAAAAAGTTAGATGAAATCATTTTGAATGATGGTTTCATTATTCAGCTCTGGTGGATAAACTTCCTCTGGGCTTAATTTGGAGTGCAGGTTTCTACTATATGTAAGTCAAGGCCCAGGCTAGCGCCTATTTCCCTGTAGTTGGCCTTAAGAATTAATTCCCTTTCCTGGCTCTCTAGTGTGCTCCTCTGAGTTACTTCTTTCATTTCAGCTTTTGTTGTTGTTGTGTTTGATTTCCTGCCTTGCATGGAAGAAAAGCCAAACTCTTCCTCCTTGTGTCTAAACATTGAGTCAGTTGCTGTCGACCCTTCGGTACCTGTGCGAGTGCCTGCTCATGTTCACGTGTCCTTGGCTTCTCTCTCATTTGGTAATCTCACACAGTCAGTGCAAGGTGTTCCAGGATCCCACCTGTGAATAAGAAATCTCTTTGATGCTTTTTATACCCTGCGACTGAAGAAGATTGGTGGTAATGGTGTTCAAGCGGTGGGTGCTTCTGCACCCCTTAGCCTTCCCTTGAAAGATGAAGGATTCCTCTTCTGAGGAGCGCTGGAGATCCTCCGGCTGATGTGCTGCCTTTTAACGAGGGGGTGTTTGGAAAGCACCATCTGCGAGGACACATCAGCACGCAGCGTGTCCCACAGCCTGCGCACACGTAAGTGTGTCACGCAATATGCAGGAAATGCAAAGTGCCAGACCAGTATAACTTGAGAGTTGTACTGGAAGGAGATTTCTGTGCTTTGCGCTGAGGATGCATGAATGAACTAATAAATAAGTAAATACATCTGAGGAAGGAGGAGAAGGAGGGGGAAAGTCCAGTTCACTGCTTCATAAACTTCAGTGCCATGTTAACCAGTTTTGCTCCTACATCAGACCTGCTATGCTATCATAGTGCTTTAATGTTTAATTCACTTTGATTTGGACTACAGAAATATCAAGCGTTTCTGCAGGCAAACCGAGGCATCTAAGGAGCCCTGTTGGGAATAAAACTCTAGAAAGACCTTCAGAGAAATTAGAGAAGGGGCACGTTATTGGTTTTTATTCTAGTCCCGCAGTTCTGCTCTGTGGCTCTGTTTTTTCCCCTCTGTTTAAATGAGTATGCGGGGCAGATTGATTTTAATATTGTGTCCTCGTTTCTGTGGGTGACCTGTGGAGGCTGTCTACAGCAAGATTAGAAAAACAAGCAAATGTTTAATTTTGTGAGGGGGAGGGGAGAGGACTCAGAGGCCCTGCTGCTGTTAGAGGACATAAGACACTGCTGCAAAACAGACAAACTGAAATCTGCCTGTCAGGAGGAAGAGCCTTGATCGGCCCTTGCCTTCCTGCTACCTTCAGACATCCATCCAGGTCATATACATTTCCTAAGGAATCATTAGGAAAAATAAACAACCACTAAGTCTTGTGTTAATGTGCTGTCATGTAGGTGGTCAAATATGAATGAACCGTGCAGCAGAGACACTGCAGACTCCCTCCAGTGCTGCTTCAGGGAGGCTATTGATGAGTCCAGTCCTTTCTGCATCGCTGTGACAGTGTGAAGGGTCTGAGCATTGCCAGACAGAGATGTCAGGGAGCTCGGTGCAATTAGATGCTCTGCCTTCATCCTCTGCACCATACAAACGCTCAGTTCTCTTCTGAGGGTATGGCATGATTGGAGGGGTGAGGGCCAAAGCTGCCTCAGTGTCACCACCTCCCTTAGGGTTTCAGCTGGGGTTTCTGAGTGCTCTGTGCTGAACTGGAAAGCATATTTATGCATGCGTGATAATGCATATTTATGAATGCATGCATTTATAAATATGCTAAAAAGCATATTTATGCATGTGCATTACGGGTGTGCCCAGAAGACCATTTTTTAGCAGCCATTACAGCATGTCCAAGAGCTTTGGGTTGTGCTTCACCAAACTGGTTCAGCTCACACCTGGCTTCTGGGCCACTGCAATGCTAGGAGGTGGCTGCAAGGGGAGGGGAAGGGTCAGCAGCCCTCCGTGAGCAAGGTCTAGAAGCAGAAGGCCGGGTCCTATGGCTGACACTTGCCCCCGTACCAGGGAGGGGAAGCCCATGCCCACTGCCTCCTCAGGCCATGGGAGCAGGATCAGAAAATTGTGGTATGTAGGAAGTGAAATAGAGACCCAATAACAGTGAACAGAATTACTATAATTCACCCTACTTTTTTTTCCAGACTCTGTACTCAGTTATCGTGGTGGTGCTGGCAGACTGAGGAAGTAGATGTGCAAATAGCTAACTTGTAATTTGCAAGTGCAATTAGCTGGTTTTGTGAGTTCAATCACAGTAATTGCAGGAGCCTAACTTATGTGCTTCAGTGTTTTTCATCTTCAGAGCAAAGACTAATTAAACATTAATAATAACATTAACAGCAAAATTAACATATATATATTTGAGACCATGAATTATTTGCTTTATTGCAAGTCACACAGGCGTGAGGGAGACAAAATGCACGTTGAACAGAAAGAGGCTCGCTGCATTTTTTTTGACCGCCCCAACACAGCTGTTTCATCACGATGCTGGTGTTGTAGCTGTGGCAGCAGGCAGCTTGAGGCATGGCAGCGTGAGGATTAGGGCTCTTTGTAATGAAATCCGGAGAGCGCGTGCTGTAGGGTGGTATGGAATGTGGGAAGTCATTCTCGGATTCCTGGTACGTACAACCCTGCATAAATGCATGCAGCACTTTGCAAACAGCGGAGGAAATCTAGCCCTCTTCCAGGTGTTTTTGCCAGGACCAGGACAGCAATTTGGCCATGGAATGGCACAGAGACGCTAGGCCAAATCTAGCAGATGTAGGAATGCTTCGAGGGGAAAACAGGTTCTGTGGAGATTTAGGTCATTGGGTAAAAAGGAAACGGGAAGCTGTTCCAAGTGTAGTGGGTGGTATGGAAAAAAGGCACAGAGCTGAGAGTGGGAGCATACTACAGCTGTAATAATTGAACTCAAGTGTCTCTTTCTGTTCACAGGCACAGAAAGTTGCTGTTACATTTCTTACCTTGCCATACGATAGATGCAAGTAATGCAGTACGAGGATGTCGGCTGTTTCTGGATGTCCTCCTGCTCTTTGCTCACCTGCAGCGCAGCTTTGTCATCCTGTTGTTGCTTTGAGCAGAGCAAGGAATGGCTGGCTGGCCAGGAACAACATCTTGTTTCCTTCAAACAAGTGAAGGCAAAACTTGCACTCATAGTGCTGGTGGTCTGTTAGCCCCTTATCTAAGCCAGACATAAACCAGCTGTTTATTACAAGCTTCCATCCATTTTTTAAACCTGGAAATTTAGTTTTTTCTTCTGAGCAGTGGCCACCTTTGCAGCCTTCACGTCCTCTGTCCTCTTTAATTAGCCCTTTCTGTTCATAGTCTGTCATTTGTTTAGTGTCTGCAAAACAAGTTAAAGTCAACATCAGTCAGGACAAACCATACCTGTCACTGGGGATTTCAAGAAGTACAACGATCCATAGTTTTTATAATGACTAAAGAAAGAAGAAATAATAAAACTCTGAGCTTCCAATATAAAATAAAACAGCAAAGGAAAGAGAAAGAGGCAGGGAAATAGAATTCCTTAATATCATGCTCCCATGGTTGAAGAAGCCGTCATGACTCAATCACAGGCTGTGATGGCTGCTTTATCAGGCGTGACCCTCCATTTATCCTCCTTGCCGTGAAAGTCTATGAAAAATGACTCCGTGTTACTCCTAGGTGGGCTGGTGTGCTACTGAGATCAAGCACCTCTGGCATACCAAAGTGCAGGAGCTGTTCCCTGACTTGGGCTTTTATGAGTTGCCAGAAATACTTGTCCAGATCTTACAGCCCAGCAGTTTGGGTGCGAGGAAAGCAAGGTGGAGTATGGAGAGAGGGGTGGCGCAATGAGGCAATGCTGGGTGATAGATAGCTTACGTCTCACTTGTATTTGCTTAGCCTGGCAAAAACCCTGCTCCAAATGAAAAGCTCCTTGTGAGTATGTGTACCCGGTAGACCTTAGATAAGCCAAATTGGAGAGTAAAAGGAGAAAGAGGAAGCACTTTGCAGTTTCTGTAAAAGCAGGTAAGGAGACAAGGCTTGTACCAGAGGCATCACCTTTGAAAGCCTTTCCCTATCAGGGATTTTGTCTTTTTGTAGTTAATTGACAGAAACCTGCTCCCTGGCTTGGAGACAGAGGAAGTGGCCCCCACTAATTGAGCTGAAGGTGTTTTGTTTTCTTTTCTTTAAACAAAGACGGGGGGAGGTGGAAAGCAAGAGCCCTGTGGCTGTGCGCAAAACTTGGCTGAGACCTCCACATTTTGGACAGCTGGCTTCTCATGCAATTACAAGCGTTTTGATGATGGGTTTACAGTTCCTATGTAAGTAATCCTTAGCTCTTGTTTAACAAATTCTCCAGCTGGGCCAGCAATCTGATATTTGCTGGTAGCTTATGGGAGGCCTAGGGAAAAACAACAGCAAGAAGGGAGGGCATCTTTCCCACCTTCCCCCAGTTCTGCAGGCAGCAAAGCTTCTGAGAAAGGTAAGGAGGAAGGGAGACTTGTCTTAGTTTTCCCATACTGTGCAACTCATGGCATTTTGCCATTCTGCACGAGGATGACATGAAAAACTGCTTGAGGTTTTTCATAAAGAGACAACCCAGAGGGTCAGTTAATAAGCTGGGCCCAGAGACATGAGAGTACAGCAAAACGGGCCATAAAGCTGTATTTCTCCTCCCTATGTGACTGCTCTGCCCGTCCCTGAAGATAGTTATGAGCTTGGCAGCAACACTTCTACCTCTTCTTTCTCCAACAATTTCATAGCAAGGCTGAGTGCCTGCAAAAAAGAAATAAAAATAAAAAAATCTGCTGAAAGAGTTCAGCAGGTAGAGCAGTGGCCATTGCCAGTCCTGCACCTGGCCAGTGGAGGAAGGATGCTGAGGTAACAGGTTTCAGGGAAAAGCACTTGAGGCCAAGCTCCTGTTAGATTAAATCACAGGAGTGATTATTTCACCCACGCATCCTTCCATTCCCTCAGGTTAATAAGGCCAATTCTGCGTTTCTAAAAAGTTGTTTTTAATATTTGATAACCTGTAATGCCTGCTGATCTATCAGGTGACATTAATTGGGAAAGCTTTTTTTAGCTGCTTCCTGAGGTCAGACATGTATTATAATCAGAAAGCTACAAAACCCTAAAAGAAAGGCATGGGACCTTCCTCTTGGCTCTCTAAAAGTTGTTCGAGCCAAAAAGGGCACACCCTGTTCCCAAAACTTTTGGTGCATGCTTCTGCAACCTAAGAGTACAATGGTTTCTTTGAAAACGTAAAGGTTTATCTAGTCGGTGTGATGCCTTTGACACAGCAGAGCAGTTTCAGGTCTGTTGTTTCAGTTTCCCCTCAAGAGACCATTTGTCTGAAATGTACTATCCTCCAAAGAGCACCAACTGCCTCGCAGATACCAGATATGCCCATTACAGGAGAATGCAGAAGTCTTTAATAACAATTTAAAAGCACAATAGTAGTTTCTGCTCACTTAATTCATTTAAATCTCTGCACTCTTTCCCCTGCAAGCCTAGCTGCTCAAGAGCCTTACAATAAAGATAAATGTATTCAAAACATTTTTTGTTGTAAGTGCAATGCATTCTGATGATTTGTGGGAAATAATCCTGGCTGGGTGGGAGGTGGAGTGGATGCCCTGGGAGACCTCCTGCTTTTATAATCCTGTACACATCACACCGTGTTTTTGTAACCTCCAAGAACTCTCTTTCAAACTACTAGCTCCCAGACTAAGATTTGTTATGTATTTATGAAGGTGCTGGCATTTACCATTTCACATCTCTGCTGGGGAATGCAACAGCTTCACCTTTTTGCTCCACATCTTCTCTTCTTACTTATGTTAAATGATTTGTTTTCTCCCAAAGTACTTTCTCGTTGATCCCTTGGCCCTTTATGCTGCCCACACTTTGATAGCAGTCTTGTTGATCAACTGACTGCCTGATCCCACAAGAACTTCTGCTGGGACCGTAGAGATGGGGCTGACACACTGTCCAGGGAGCATCCTCTCCCATACTGCTCATCATAAATATGTTTAAAAGAAAGGTGGCACTTCTGGGAAGGAAACTTGCCTGTGCAAGTATGTCGTGATGGGGAAAATTCATTGAACACTCCGTTTCTTTCTCCCATTGAGTAGAATAGAGGAGAGAGAAAAATAACATCTTGTAGTGCAGCCCCTGTGATGTTACAGTGCTGGGCTGAACTTATGGGTGAGAAAAGTCTTCAGATTCATTTATACATCAGATTTTGAGGAAGAAAGAGGTAATCCAGTAAAAGAAGGCCTGGCCAGCTTTGAGGGGGTTTTGCTGCATTGTGCCATCGACATTGCAGATCACTGTCTGGGCTTGAGTATTGCTGCATTTCCTGAGCGTCTCCTTCAAGGTGAGGTATGGCTTATTCCCATTCCGAAATCTCATTTACCACTCCTTGGATTTAATCCTTTATATCCAAAATCTAGAGAGAGCGTTTTGGGAAGAGGTTTCATCGAGGTTTCATCTGTCCTCCTCTCCAGGTGTGCAGCTGGGGAGAAGTCAGCTACATGTACAGGTGGGATGTTTATTTTTTTATTGGTGTAGCACATGGGTGGAAATGAAGCTAAGGGGAAGATTTCCCTTGTAGTATAACCACTATGAGGAAGAAGAGCATCTGAGGAAAGCAAGTAAGATGTCCACAAATGATCTGAAAAACAGAAAAAAAGATTAGGGAGGGAGAGAGCTGTCACTTTAAGCTTTTGTTTTCATTAAAAGGAATGTTCTGTAGGCCTTTTGGCTTGCTGCGGGGATGAAACTAGTGAGTAAATATTGTTGCTAAGGTTTAAAGAAGGAAAACAGACAATTCCTTTCTTTTTTATGAATAGGAATTATTTGAAAAGGAAATTTCTCCCACAAAGTAAATTGCTTTTAGAAGTTATTTCATATTATATGGCAGGGTAAAGCACACATTTTCCAAAATGTAAGTAATTTTAGTTTAATAAACAAGTAAATCATGCAATCTTAGAAAGCTCAGGCTGGAGGGGACCTCAAAGGATCATGCCTTCCATCTCCTTGCCCTGAGGTGGATCAACTGTACCAATGTCATTCCCAGAAGGTGTTTGTTTAATGTTTGTTGAAAAGCCTCTAATATTGAAGACCTCATGGTCAGCTTGTTCCAGTGCTTTGCTATTTTTGACATTCGAAAGTGTCTCCCAGTATCTAACTGAAATTGTCTTCTTTGTGAAGTAAGCCTGCTGCTTATTTTCCTGTTCGTCATGAACACAGAAAATGGACTTTTCTCTGCAACAGACTTCATACATTTGAATAATGTCCCATGTTCCCTGTTTCTTTAGGCTAAGCAATGCCAGTTGTTTCTTTTCGTACTCTCAGGGCATTTTTTAGGCATCCCATCTTCCTAATTTCTCTTCTTTGGACTGTTCACAGAGAATGTATCATTTGGAGAGATCCCTTATCTGAGAGTCTGTAAGCAGGGGTGATGGACAGAGCATTGGCTTTTGCTGTTTCCATCTACATCAGAGGGTTTCAATACTAAAACTGAAAATTGGTGCAGATTGCTCCGAAATGTCAAGCTGGCAATAAGTCCAGTGAAACAGGTTCATTATATTTGACTGTATTCATCTTCCTGAAGGGAGCTGTAACATCCAGATAGTTGAAACATAGTCTTAAAACACTGTAAGATGATTTTAAAAAGCAACAAGTTTTAAAATAATAATGCATTTGGATTTTTTTTTAAATTTCTCTTTGAAATTTTGGCTTATCTCTACCTGCATCTCCACAATGATGAGGTTTGAATTTTTGATTCCTTATTACCTTTTCTCTCACTAAAATGATAATTGTAGCTTTCACTCCACCTGGCTCCAGGAGCTTGGACTTTAAGCAAAGCACTGTATGCAGTTAATGAAGTTACTGGATGTGGTTACTGGCTGTTCTTGGAGGGTGGCCACCCTAGTTAGTAATGTGGTCTCTATCACTAAAAAATGTATTATTATTTTTTTAATATTACAGATGTATTGGAAAAATAGCTTCTGATAAAAATCCTTCAGAAACAGGCTGAAGTCTGCTGGACGTTTATTTCCTTGCCAGTAGCTAAAAGGCAGGGTGGAGTTAGCGCTGACTGCCAATATTTGGCCAGTTCACTTCAGCTTTTCTTTCTGTCCTTTGTGGAAAAGCTTAGGGGGTAACTACAGCTTGAGCAAAGACTTGTTCTCCACCCATATTCTGAGGGTTGTGTTGCTGTCTGTACCAAGGACTATTTCATGACAGTGCCCTGCACTGATTTGTTGTTTTTGTTTTAAAGATTATATTCTGCTGGAAACCCTTCCATCCTACTGCTGCTTTTTCTGCCCCACCAGTTGCTTCAATCTCTACTTTTATTGCTGACATTTCATATTCTTCTTGGTTTTGCCTGCTCCAGCCAACCTGATCACTCTTGTAGTTTTGTTGTTCTTTTCCCCTGACCGCCCTCCCCCTCCCTTCTGTTTTCTGCCTGTGATTTATTACAGTTTCCAGCACAGCAGGACTGGAAAGGAAGATGGAAGGATTAATCAAGAACATCTAAATTAAAAACTATAAAATGTAAGACCCAGACTGGATGGTTAGGATATATAACCTTACTTTCCAAGTAGCTAGCGTCAGCTGCGAAGCCTCCAACGCAATGGTTGGGTGGTCTTGTCTGGATAATGAGCAGAAAAATGTGTAATTTGTGTGGATTCCCTGCAGTCCCATCTGGCAGCTCCTTTCTGGCAGCATTGTCGGGGATGCCAGGACTGAAATGGCACACTACTGTCTTCTCACCCTGTTAAAGTGCTCCCTCCCATGCAGCTCCTGTGCCTGCTGGTGGCAAGTGTCTCAGGCACTGCTCTGGATGGAGGGTTTTGCTCTTAATTTATTGAATGGGCCAACTTGTCTTTGGTTGAATCAATGTGTGTCCAGGTGTGTCCCTAAGTAAGTTGTCTGTTAAAGTGATGCTGAGAGACTGAGAGAAAAGAAGGGGAAGCTCTCTCTGCCCCTTGTGCTTAATGCTACCCATGTTGGCTCGGGGGGGTGGGAAATGTGCCTGCTCAGCATGCAGGAAAGCAAACAGCATTGAATAAAAGCCACTGGGGCTGTTGTCCTGTTGTCATGCTTCTGAGGATGGGGTGGAGGCTGTCAAAGTGAGGGCTCCCACTGCCTGTGCTCATCACCACTGCTGCCTTGCCAGCTGGGTGCCAGCTGCAGCTGCGCACAGGAGGGTGTTGTACGGAGCTGCTGAGTTACACAGGGACTGCAGTACAGACAGGGGCCAAAACAAAGGCTGAGGCATGCAAAATTTGGACAGGACTGCTTGCAGGGTTTGTGTGTTTGTTTACAAAGTGCTTTTGCTATGTTGGTTTGAAAGCATTAGTCTTAAAATGGCAGCTCTCTGGATGTTCTTGCACTAGTGCAAAGGTGTTTCCACTGCTACAGATGCTTACAGCTCAAAGGAGAAATAAGTTACCATACTATGAAATAGTTTATACTAGTGTTACCATTAATACTTCAAGAGTGTTACTGCACCTGTGCTACCACTTTAATTTTGCAGGCATTATCATCCCACCAGCAGTCAAACCATTTGAGATACTTTGGGCAGAACAAGTCTTAGAGGAACTAAAACCCGGAGGGACTGGCTTAGCTTGAACCACCAAGGTATTTAAACTAACCCATCTCTTTTTTGCCTGGAGCAATTGAGAGAGCTATTTTTTTTTTTCTTTTCAGGATGGAGTAGTAAGAGGGAAGAAGAACTTCTAGTAACTGTAGTAGAATGACAAGGGGCTGCAGACAATGGGAGAAAGCCTCTCCCATGAGCAATGTATCCATGGGAAGTTGGATGTTCAAAGGCTGAGCCATGTCAACAGGCATTTAAATATGTACCAGGCATTTTTAGCTTACCTCTTCTCAAGAAAACTGTTGCAGTATTTGTTTGGGGTGTATTGCACTCTTTTGAGCAGGGCATGAGAAAATATCCCCCTACACCATTTGTGGCCCACTCTACAGAAGTGAATACCTCTCTTCTGAGTGCTATGCCGTGACTAAAATATGTACATTGATAAATAAAAATATGCATGAGTTTCTGTGAGCCTTCAGGATTTGAATGCAGTGACCAGTGAATTGCAAATGCAAGTTCTGAGGCAGCCCCAGTACAGCATATTTGGATTTTTGTAATGAGTAAGGTTAGAACTGATGAGATGCAGCTGAGGAGCAGGCTTGAAATTTATGCTTGCTGTTAGCTCATGCAAAAATATATGAATAAATCCATCAGCTCTTCACCCTTTTATATTCCTTTGTGCATATTGGCTAGCATTCCTGCTTTATTTTTATTGCCCTGGTGCTGTTACAGGGTTAACTTCAGTATCGGTTTACCACTGGGCCATTTCAGAAGCTTTAGTAACCCCGTGCTCAGAAACGGAGGAATTGTTCTTGCAGTGTTGCTATTCACCAGATTATCAGTCTGCTCCTGTGTTGAGCTGGTTGGGAAATTACCTTTTTGGAATGAGTCATGCTTCTTATAAGAGCTTTGGAAAGCTGTGTGTTTTTTTATATCTAGCAGAGAGGTGGGTGACATGGGGCTTCTCTTGCACAAATGGGTGAAGACCTCTCTGACATACTGCCGGCAAATGTTGCCCTATTTGTCTTCTGAAGGCTGACTTTCCTAAATTTGCACATTCACCTTTCGTGCTGTTATGGGCTCCTAGAGTAAGGCATTAGTGTTAATGTTTGACTTAGATCTGTGGGAACGAATATTTATTTCAGAAAGCAAATCAAAGAAGCCCACTCATGTCTATCCATCTTCCCTCAGCTGTGAAACTAATAGGCAGTATCCTGAAAGAAAAACAGTTCTTTGAATATTAAAACCTGCTCCATCTGACCTTTGAAAGGAAATAGCTAGGAAACCCAAAGCTTTTTAAAAGCAGCCATTTGTGGGACTTTTTTTTTAATGAAGATCTTTTGGATACTCTTGTGGTTTGGCAAAGTTAATGTTTGGTAGGTCAAGAAGCTGAGTGCTAACTGCTTCACCTTCTGACACGTATGGAGGAGGAGGTTTGAGGAACTGACCTGCGGTCTGTAGAGCCTGCTGGGACTACACTACTCGTCCATGCAGCCCAGCATTTAGCTGCATCAGGTATCAATAGTGCCTGCCTGCACGAACCAAGTTTTGCAGCCTGCGAAACTGCCCGAAAAGGCTGGCCAAATACCGGCATGGTCAGCTTCATCTGAGTGCCCTGGTGCTGACTGGAGTAGTGTGGGGACACAAGCCTGGTCAGCACAAGCCTTGCAGAGGCGTTGGTGTGATGGGGCAGGGTGCTGTGCACTGTGCCCCGAGAGGCGGCTTTCCTCAAAGGCTGCAGGTGTCGGGCTCAGCACCCACTGATGCTGCCCCAGGGGAGCAGCAGCAATGCCAGGAGCTGTAAAACTACTATTGAGCTGTTCAAGGAAATGTAGGAGCCTGGTTTTCAGGGCGTTATATGTTAACCCTAACACCGAAGTGGCCCTGCTCGGCACGAGTGCGCTTCCTGGCCCCGTTTCTCTTCTTTAACTTCCCTATGCACAGGAGATGCGTTGCACTCGGTCCATCTGTAAAAGTTCAATTAGGTTTGTCATTGATCCCTGCGTGGGATCGGGCCTGACTGGCTTCACGTCTGCTTCAGAGGATACAGGAATATCAGCCAGCCTGGGAGCTAATCTGTAAATTTTGCACAAAGATAATTCAGCTTAATGAAATGCCATCTTAAAACTGCAGGTGGAACACTGTTGAGGGGATGCATCCTGCCTGAGCCAAGACAATTACAGTGCTTGGTGGGTCGAGGGCTTGGGTTTAGTCCGTCACCAGGAGGAAGCTTCATTCAGCTCCCATTTGGACACACAGCAAATCAGATTAGCTGTGGACAGCAGGGTTTCCTCATAAAATATTATGCTGGTTTATCTCAGCTGTGCAGTATCCTGGTGTGGAGAATATTTTGGTTTGGTTCAGGGGGTATTGCTTTCTTTTTCTCTTTTTTTTTTTTTCCTTTTTCTTCTCCTTTTTCCTTTCGCTCTCTTTCTCTCTCTCTCTCTCTTTTTTTCCCCTCTTTTTTACTCTCTCTCTTTTTTTTTTTTTCTCTTTTTTTCTAATAGGTGTCAGTTGCTATCATTTTGGTTTGTGTTTCTGAATATCCTTTTAGTGTTCCCAGTTAGTCAGTGTCGCTGAACCAGGACTGTAACAGTCTTGCTCCATTAGCTATTACTGTTTGCTGAGGAGTTAATGTAAATGAGGGCAATCAGGAGGAGAAAAGCAAAGGGAATTATGCTGTTTCTCCTGTTACAGCTATGCCTGGCACTGCACATTTTATTGTAAGTCCAGCACTAAAGGGGATTGATAATATAAGATGAAAGGTCTGTGTGATCTCATGGCTGGTAATAATGACTGAGGGACCACTTATTTCCTCCTCCTGCTTTCCCAGTTCCAGTCCCATTGTGACTTTTTTTTCCACTGCAGTGCATTAAAGCCCACAGGTCTGGGCTCCTTTACAAGGCTTTTTTTGTGGTGCAGTTTTGTCTGATTGAAACCACATTTTTATATGTGTCAAAACCAGTTGAGCAGTTAAAAAGAAATCATAATATCGATTGGATCATATTTCCTAAGTGGATGTCACCAGCTAATGCTTTTGTTATACCATTTAGCTACACAGGATTAAGCGAGTGTTTACTATTAAGCAGTTACATATGGGTTCTATTAATTCACGCGCTCTGGCAGTGCTTTTGACTAATATCTTGTCAAATAGGTTAGCATTTCAAAATGTCTCTCAGTCACTAAACTGCAGGGACCCTTCATTTTCAAAGCAAGAGCTGGTCCACTTAGGGGTCCACAGGTTAGAGTAGTGATGACATCTGGGGGAATTTCTTCTGTTCTTTAAAAAAAAAAAAAAAAGCTTTGCAAAACAAACTACTTGTTTTTTTCCTCATTAGGCTTCCTGCAGTGTGTGACAAGGAATACACGTGGTTCACAAAAAGAGCTAAAGGTGAAAAAGATGGCTTTTGCATCTCCTGTTGTCTTCTGGCACACATCTCCGGGACTGAAGTGCTTCCCTTTTTCCCAAACTTTTTTTCATTCCTTCTGGAACAGGCTCCTTGTCTTTCTGTCACTCTAAATAAGCACCATTTCACCACTGATAGGTACTGTGTTGATCTCTGCTGTCATGGCCTGTGATGAGCCTTTGTTCTTGTTGCTCTCACACCTCCTAAGCTCTGGAGCCTGTTTTGAAAGTACTCCCATCCTCTTTGGAGCCAGTTTTGTTGGGAGGGGAGGAAGAGAGGAGATGCTGTGAGGTTTCAGAGCCATGAGGTTTGAAGGACACTCATCACCTGCCCTTTTCCCTCTCCTTGCTTTCTACTGGGCTGTTTTCACAAGGGTGCTTCCAGAGACCTCTTTTCTTGCAGCTCTTGCAGCTCTGTCCAGTGGGAGAATGAGACTTGAGAGAAGCAAGAGCTTGGTAGGGGTGAGGAGCAGCTCAAGCACAGCTGTCTCACAGCCCTGGGACCTGGCACCTCCACAAGGCCAGACTGAAGCACCAGCTCTGCCTCTGGGTTGATGCTGCTGCCAGAAACTGAGTGGCAGCAAAAGGGGGATGAAGACACCACTTGGTAGGGGCTGGGAGCATCCTGAGTGGATTTGGGGATGAAACAGCACTGTCTCAGGAAGAAACTCAGCAGCTGAAGGACTAAACAGTAAGGCACAGGTCACTACCTGCTTTCTCAGCGTAATCTCAGCAGTAAAATCGTAGCAGTTACTGTTTTAAAACAAGATACACTTTTACTGGGCCCTTCCCCAGGAACATCCATGATGAGTCCTGCTTTGGCAGTTGGTTGTTGCAATCGTGTTTAATCTGTTATCAAACAAACAAACCAGATATCGTCATCCTCTAATTGCTCCATCTCCTTGATACTGCTACCATCTCCAGGGAGGAGCACTCTTTGGTGCTTGTAAAGCCACTAGCATGTGGCAGGTACAGCCTAAAAAACTGCAGTGAGAGTGTCCTGATCATGCTCTGGCCTTTTCTTATTTAGCCTGGTTTTGTTTTTGTTGTTGTTGTTTTTTCTTTATTCATGGGGCTGAGGTATGAGCATGCCTTGCAGAGCCAGGACGGGGCTCATTTTCTCCTCTTGGCTAGTACTTTAAAGCAAAGTTCACACTGGAAGAGCTGCTTTTGCCTCCTGCCCAGCTCTTCTTCAGAAGGGAGCTTTTCTTTTCCCTGTCTGAATGGGTTTTTGGTAAACATGCCGTGTTGCAACAGAACAAGCCAATGAAAGTCAAAACTTCCTCTTTTCCAGTCTGTAAACATTTCCTGGAACAATATGCTCAGCTTTGAAATCCTTTCCAAAGAGTATCTTACGACCTCCCTCCCTGCCTCCTTCCCTCCCTCCCTCCCTCTCTCTATGAGTCACTCGATCAGAGAAGCGTTCCCTTTTCGTCTGTTCAAGCCACTTCCAGGCAACCTTGTTAAAGCAGTAAGGATTCAGTGCAAGGAGAACCACCACCAGGCTGTAGCCATTCCCCCGGGACACGCAGCTGGTTAGCTGGAGCTGGTTAGCTGCAGCTTCTTGGGAGTCTGTGGGCTCCGATCCCAGGCTGCAGTTTCTTGGAGCAGGAAATTTTTCTTGGACACCACGTGCTGGTCAGAAGGATAAAGTTCATGGGCATAATACAGTAGGCTGCACTTTTTTTTTTTTTATTATTGCGTACTCCTTCTAAAACAAATAAGTTAGCTATTTGCTCCTTCTTCCCTGTTGGTAATCCATTACATATTAGACCTTACTTCAT
Organism: Anas acuta; assembly: GCF_963932015.1. Classification (NCBI taxonomy): domain Eukaryota; kingdom Metazoa; phylum Chordata; class Aves; order Anseriformes; family Anatidae; genus Anas; species Anas acuta. The sequence continues at coordinate 79,198,996 of NC_088979.1, forward strand.
TGTGTAGCAGAAGTAAAAAATGAAAGGCAGCTTAGATAATAGGAGGGAAATAAGCAGTGGTTTAAGCTGTCTGCTCTTACTTGCTCAGAGTGCACTTGCTGGGTCTGTGGGTTAGCCCTCTGATGGGGTCATGACAAAGGCAAGGACTCCAGGAGCATGGAGCAAGTGGGAAGGGTGCTGTGGAGCTCAGAAAATCAGAGTCTATGTGGGTGGAGAAGCAGCACTGCTGCCATGGTACATGGGGAGCGCATCCAGGAGGGCAGCCTGGCCATGTGCTCGCTGCACGGCTGTTGGAGACATTTCTCCTGAGCTCCCCAATGGTTGTGCCTGCCCATCGCTTTTCAGGGCTTGTCAGGGCCAGCAGAGGGGTTCAAGGTCTGCAAGGTGTCCCTGAGCCCCAAGGTACCACAGGGCTGTTGGGTCAGGAGAACAGTCTCCAGCAGCGGCCCTGGTGCTCAGTTAGGTTATGGGGATACACGCTAAACCTGCAGCTGTGATAAAGGCTGCCCTTTACTGTAAAGGAATTTGAGTTTAACTTTCCCAATTTAAGGAGGTGTTGGGTGGAAAAAGAGTTAAAGCAATTACGAAGCTGTACTCTTCCACCTTTTGGAGAAGAGATGTAAGAATCTGCTAGCAGCAGCTTTGCTAAGTTGTCTGTGCCTGCACGTAGTGCTTTATCCCTGAACCATCACCATCCATATTTATTCTTGCTTAATGAGAAAGGAAGCTACCTTTTTTCCTCTCCCTCTTCCTTCTCCTTGCAGTGACTTCAACCTGACATACCGTGTAGCAGAGATGGGTGTTGTCAGGATGTGCTTCTGGGGAGCCTGTGCATCTCTGGAATTTATTTCCCTGGCTTGGTCCGAGCCCAGCTTTGTGGGTACGGTGCAGAAGACATCCGTTCAAGAGCACTGTGGCTGTGCTTCCCAGACCAATTAAGGGATAGAAGGGATCTCTTTTTTTCAAGGTGGTTGGCTGGAAGATTTCCTTTCTAATGATGATTTGAAGGCTCATGGGGTTTGGCTGTATGATTAATTATGCGTGAAGATGCCTAGAGCCTCCAAGAAGCATATGATTATTATTTATTAAAGTCAGAATACCAGTAAATATAATGAAGTGGAGCTTTAAATAGGGATAGAGGAAATAAATGAGTGTTTCTTTTTTTTTCTTTTTCTTTTTTTTTCTACAGAACACAAGCAGTTTTGCACTGCTCTGGGACTGTGTGGATGAGAGAAAGTTTGAAAGGACAATTGCTGGTGCAGAGCAGGAGCCTGGCTTCAGGAGCCCCAATCCTCCCTGGGCAAACGTTCATGTTTGTGCATCTCTCCCACATAGTTTCCTTATTTCTGGTCCAATATTGCTGAACACCTTTTCCTGAAAGCCAACAACCTGCAGAACACTGTGGTGCTTCCAAAAGCGTTCCAAGGACATGGAGGAGCAAAATCAAAAGGGAGGCATGTTGAGTTACTCTAGGGAACTTTACTTTCAACTTCAGCCTGAAAGGTGAAAAACAAAAACAGAAAACCCACACGACTCCTCTCCTATTTTCAGTCTCTTTCTTGCCATACATAACAATTAAAAAAATCACTCCCTCATTTTCATGGGAATAACGTAAGGGGTGTGACTGAATAGCAACTTGGAGAAAGTAATAGCACTTTGTTCTGCTTGACTATCCATCTGATATGGACTTTGCCCTCTACAAGTGTGGCGGGAGTCTGTTCCAAGAACTATGGAGTCAGAGAAGACTTGATGTAAAAACAAATACTTGAGTGCAGGAGAGGCAGCCTGGTTGTTGTAAATGGCTTTGCCTGCCAAAAAGCTGGTAATAGCATGTTGGCCAGGCATCTTTGCTTTCCTAATTGAAACCACAGGCTTTTGATTACAAACGTTAAGAATAACAGTGCCTCATCTAATTTAAACCCCCTTCTAACTTCCACGGTGTGATTTCTTGTTGGAGTGCTTGCCAGTGCAGGCTTTCATCCCCATGCCCTCTTCTTTAATACTTTGGACCAGTGCATCCTCTCATCAGCTCAGTTATTCCCAGCACCCAGGTTCTCTGTGGACTGACATCTAGAGAGAGTGTTAGATTCATGTGAGAGGTTTTGTGCAAGTTTAGGTGTGGAAAGAAGTAGTTCTGTGAAAAGAGTAATGAGTAAGTAACTAAGCTAGGATTGCTGCTGTTTGGCAGTTGATAGCATATTGCGTTCATATGGCACTCTTTTTTTTTTTTTTAAGTTTTCAAACATTGATTGTGTCAACAGCATCAGAGATGCACCAATATTATGATGTTTTGGCATTTTTGACCAGATAAAGGAGCTGTGCTATAAGCACAAAAGGTTGGTGCTAGACCAGAAGGTGCAAATAGTGGTATTTTGAAATTGGCATTGGACTGCAGACTCAGAATATCACTGAGAAATATGTGGAGTATCCAGGTTTTGCAGATAGCCTGTCCCAAGACACAGTGGTCAGTGGACGCAAGGAAGTCCTTAATCATTTTATATTCAGGCCGTGTTGGTTTGGAATATTCTGAAGCATCTTTTCCATCAGAAAATGCCAACTCTAAATCAGAAGAGTCTGTGAAGCTGGGTTGGTTACAATGTGATTTTGACAGATACCAGGCAACTTCCTGAGAAAGCTTTGTCTGCAGGGCAGTATCTGAAACCTGTCTCATTCCCTGCCAGCTCCCTGCCTAGCCAGTGGGCTCATGAGAGCCAGGACCAGGGGAATCTTAGATCTGTGTTCTTGGTAGCCTGGTCTTGCTGGCACCTGAGCTGTGGCTGCAATGAGACCCAAGTGGCAAGATACTCTCAAGCCTGAAGCCAGCCTAACTCCTCTGAAACTTTGCAGCTCTCACCTCCTTGAGCACTGTGTGTTCTCCTGCTCCCATCTGCCAAGGCTCCAGGGACCTGCAGGAAGATTTTCAAGAAATGCCAAAGTGAAATAGGGGTACTTCATGCCTACGCCAAGCACAGACTTTGTAGACACATTCTTGTAGGTAGGAGTGGCAAATTGTTTACCTTGGACCTACAAGTCTATATCAACAGGTTTGCAGTAGATTGAACAGATAACTTTTCATATTGATTAAAATCAATGGTCCCTTATCACCTGCGGGCAGTGAGGTACCAGTGTATGCCATACTCGATGTCTTTCTTTGCAAGTGCTATGAAATAATTTCAGTAGTATTTCCGCTTAGTAGTACCAGCCTGTAGCTCCCAAATATCTTCAGTGGCAGAACGTGTGGGATTAATTTAATCTAAGATAGCAATGGTTAACATACATTCCCCCCCTCCCCCCCCCATATACCCACCCCCACAAAAAAAGAGCTGGCAGAGTAGCTAAGACAGTGCGTCTTACAGATAATGTAGATGTTTCTGCCTTCTACTGAGTTAGCTTTTAGCTTTACCAGTTCATTTTCCTAGGCTGTTTCATATCAGAGGCTCTGCTTCTCTGAGGCAGTAAATTTTAAACAGGCAAAATGGGGAGAGCAGTAAAAATTTCAGATTCTGAGAGCCTTTTGGCTTTCACAGTGCTCTTTGGAAATCTCAGATACCCTGAGATTAGGATGTGGAAGCCACATTGCACTGCTTAGTTGAGCCAACGCATGTTTAACTAGTTGTAAATTCAGTTTCTCGGTGAGTAGGAGTCCATCAGCTAGGTTAGCATCCAAGCTGTCCATCTGTGTTAACTTAAGTCAATCTCTGTTCCTCTCCTTTTGTTTAATCGTGTGTTTGTCGGCAGAACCAAAAGCAGAATGTCTCTGCTTCAGCTAAACCAAGGGAAGGAGTAAAACCTCTTTTTGTTTCTCCAGAGACTTCCTTTCCCCATGGGAGTCTTGAAGTTATACCAATCAACAGCTTTGAACTGCTGGCAGCAGCAGCTGGGAGAGATGGCGTGCCAATGTGGGACTTGACATACCACCACCTTTTCTGCTGTCAGAGCTAAAAAGCTCATTTTTAACACTTTGGAACAAATAATATGTTTAAATAGCCATTAATTTGTAGCTGACACCTTCTCTCAGTGCTTCTGACAGCCTGTGTATTTCCTTTGCAGAGTGTCATGCTGCTTCTGTTTAGAAGCTAATAATACAATTTTCATAGTCATTACAGAGGCTGTTTGGCTCTGAGGTTTCCTCAGAGTCTAAGTGGTGCCAGAGCTTCTTACTTGAAGCTACAGCAAACTTTAAATGAACAAAATTTGTTGGCCACAGTGGTGATGAGGGATAGAGAACCTTTGAGCCCTTTTTAAAAATTTTCATCATATTTTCTCCCCCTTTCCATTTGAAGAGTGTGAGTGCGAGAGTGGCTGTGGTAGAGTTTGGCTGCCCAGCAGGGTAAAATCACCACAATAGCTACAGAAGAGCTGGAGCTTCAATTAAATATTAAAATCTGAACAGCTCAGGGTTTCGTTAGAATGGAGCCCTCTAACTACCTTGCAAAATATTTGCAGGCCAAGTTAATGGTGTACAGCATGTCATTTCATTCACTTTGATCCAAAAAGATGCTTCAAGTTATGATATGTTATAAGCCTTTGTCCACTCATAACAATTCCCCTTGCCAAAGGTACAGGAAGGAGGATTAATTGGAGAGTGACTGGCCACCATTATTTTTTATGATGTCTCTTGTCTGACTGACATAGGAGATATACCTTGAATCTCAAGAGCAGTAAAAACCCAGTGCAGATGCAAGGACAGAGAATAAATTCTTGCAAAGTTTGCAACCCTGTCTGGTGAAGGTTGGTGCCTGTCTAGTTTGGGAGAACACGAATCCCAGCCTCACTCTTGTTTGGTTAGGGTTAAGCCTTCCTTCCTCATCATCTCCTGCTAGAAAAAAAAAATTGAGTAAGGTTGCAGAAGCACATTCTCAAAAGTTAGGAAATGCCCTTGTGTCTCTTCACTATAGCAAGCTTTAATTACCAGAATAGTAGTAATTATGGCATGGAAAATTTCAGCCCAAGCACTTCGAAGTTTGAACGGAAAGCCTTAATAAGCAACTGAAAAGCTACACGGAGTAGGGTTGCTTTCTACCTCTAATAACATGCTATCGGATCCCATATGCCATATCAGATCTTAACATATCTTTGGCTCCCTCTCCATACACTCACTAATTAACATAAATGTTCCCAATCCTGCTCTTTTGGTAGCCTGGTAAGTTTTGGGGGCAGTTGTGCAGCCTGGGCTGTGGCATGGCAAGGAAAGAATGTTTTTTATGTGATTTTTTTATATCTGAGACTGTGGCCTTGAACAAAGAGAGGTTGCTCCTCACGAAGCAGTAACTGGTCCCTCATATTGCCTGGCAGGGGATGGCTAATTTCTCTACAGAATAGGTATGCGAGTGTAAGTCTCATCTTGCTGAAGTTGTGATTAAGACTGATTGAGCTTTCATTACTGAAAAAACAGTCAGCCTGATAGCCCAAACCTGACTGCAGCCCCAAACTACATCTGACAAGGGGGTGAGATATCAAATGGGAGACTTATTTGTGCGTTCTTACAGATATGTATGTCTGATGTTTGCAGTCTAAAGAACACCACTGATGCTGTGCCATACAAGAATCCACTTGTCCTTGAGGCCACCTATGGAATTTTATGGAATAACTATCCATCACTTTTGCAGGTTTCAAAAGTTTCCAACCCTTGTGGGGCCTGAAGGAATTTGAGCGACCGTGAGCCGATCCTGCGCGACTGTAGAGCCAATGCTGATGAGAGCGTTGGCAGCTTTTGCTGCTGCTATTTCTAATTCCGTGGGTGGCGGGGAAACAAGCAGGAATTAGGTCAATTTAGCTCCGCTGCTGCTTGGGAAAGCGAAGAGCAGCTGCTGAGACAACCACGGGAGCTATTCCCTCTCGGAGAGCGCAGAGAAGTGGAAGCTGGGGGATGGGTTAGGACAGTGAGCGGGGATGCGAGGAGTGGGGATCAGCTGCCGGAGTTGCCTGGACTAGGAGCAGGCATTGCCTCAGGTGGAGCAGGCGTGCGTTGGCTGTACGCTCATGTAAATAGGTCTGGGGATGAAGTAACAGCAAAGTCTTGCATCCTGGGAAGGGAAAAGGAGGGAGATGTGTTTAGTTTTTTTGCCTGCAGCCGCCCTGAGAATGTTTCCTCTTTCCTTACACTCTTCTGTTTGTATCTTCAGTTCTGAGACAGGGCTAAAATCTGGATTTAGGGGGAAACGTAAATATTGTGATTTGGTATGGGCTAGGTCTTTGGTCATGGAAAAGATACAGAGGAACTGGATTTCTAGCTAGAGCCTATGCAAAGCAACTAGGAGGACATGTTTGCTGTAGGGCGTTAGTAGATGCTGCACTGCATAAATGAGGGTAGTTCTTCAGGAAGGTGTAGGTACCCTAAACAAAACACAGCTGCGTGGGGCCAAACTGCATCACGAGCTGCAATTGCTTTCTGCTTAGAGGGAATTAAATTCTTTTTTCTCCTCCATTCATCCAGATGAGTTCCTTGGGTCTACAAAACCATGCCTGCAAAACTGGCTGTATCAGCAGGATCGGTGGGCGAGGAGGAGAAAATATGGCAACACAGGGAGCCCGCAGGGCTGCCGAGCTCTGCTCCAAAACCACGAACGGAGAGGGAAAGATTGCCTGTAGTAAATATAAGATTCCCCTCACTTTCCCCCTTCAGATGTAGCATCTGAAAGAAAATCCCGTCTGGAGCCCTGCAGAACAGCAAACACCCACTTCAATTTGCTGTCTCCGTGGTGGCTGGCAAGGCTCCAGCCAAGCCTCCACCATATGCACAGCCCCAGAGGTAGGCTGCGGTGCTCCTGCTGGTAGCAGTAGCAGAAAAGAAAAGAAGAGAACTTGCTCTTCTGTTTCATAATCCATTGACTTCCAGATGTAGCAAACTGGTAAAACAAAGCACTCACAAAAGTCTGGGTTTACAGAAGGTGAAAATCTGCCACCAGGAATGGTAATGCTGTTTTAATTATGCCAGGGCTTGAATGAAGTCTGCATCCAGGCTTTCTGTGCCACGCTCCGCGGCGCCGTGCACGCCGGCATTATTCTCTTTGTGCGTCTCGCCGGTCCCACCAGCTGCCAGGCTGCAATAAAGTTACGTCTGAGTCACTGGTTCCCAAAAGGATGACAAGTAGGTTGTGTGTCGCTGAATAGGACGATGCTGATCCTGCCAGCTTGGGTCTGGACTCGGGCCATCACTGCGTGATAGATGCGAACAAATGCTGGTAGCTGTTTAAGCGAGCTGGCCGGCTGGAGAGAGACGTTGGGACAGGGATAGGAGAACGAGGCAAGCAGCCGAAAAGTGGGTTGGCATGCCAATGAAACGGTTACCAGCCGTGTTTTGGCTTCCAGTAAACAGATAGGATCACTGGAAAGGCACAGTGGACCTTGCTTGCAGCTGGGCTTTGCAGGAGCTGGCAGCAGCTTGTGTGGGTGATTAATTTCTGTGAGCCCCCTTGTTTAGCCTCTGCTGTCCCAGAGCACTCTGTGCCACTCTGAGTCACCAGGCTTGTTGCCGAAATATGGAGAAGGACATTCTTGAGTCTTTGGTGGTTCTTTTTATTTTTTATTATTATTTTTTTAATTTGCTTAGACCAGTACAACACACTCCCTAGACATATTTGTAGATGATGTGCCAGATACAGACTTCCACGGAGGTGAGCCTGGGCCCATGTCGAGCATTAATTTGTCTAACCAGCTCTGCAGATGCCCTCCAAAGCCCACTCCTGGCAGGCCAGGAAGCCTCAGCTTAGGTGGCCACGTGTGCATGGCAGCCTGATCATGGGTCTTGGCTTCTCACAGGTGGGTGGCCTTGCTCTTGTGATGCCTTCAGCCTCCCTCCCTAGCAGCTGATGCACTTCACCCCGGAGGAGGTCTGGGCTTCACTCTTCCAGGTGAACTGGATAATCCCCGCATTGCAGACTGCTGAGCTCTCTGCCTCAAGGGAGGAAGGGAAGAAGAAATCTTCCCTTCTCTTGCTTACTAAGTCCCCATTTGTTTGCTGTTACCACCTAGGCTACGTGTATAATAGGGGAGAGTCTCCTGACCTGATGCTGTGTCTTTTTCTCATGGGCTAAAGTTGGTCACACGATACAAATGAAGGTGATGTCTCTGGCTGTGACATGGCTGCTTTGGTCCAGCTTGCTTTTATATCAGAACTGCATTAAAACATATGGCAGTGATTTGTGGCAAATGTTTGCAGAATATTATTTGATAGTCAAGTTAGTCAGTCTGGAATAATTGTGGAATCTGATGAATATTTAATTTTTAAAAATGCCACCATTTGCATAAAATATTTGCTACAAATACGTTACTTACAAGCAGATCCCTAGCTTTTAGCTCTGCTTTGAATTTGGCAAAGAAAAGGTATTTTGGTTCCGCAGACAAAAGCTGTAGAGTTCAGTCCTGGCTGATTATTTGTAATGGTTGGCCTAGGTTATGGGAACTCGTTCATTTGCTGAGTGTGATAAAGGAGGTGAAAGACAAAGGTCACTCTATCTCTGGGATTAGTTGGGTGAATTAAAGGGCATGTGGAAACACAGCTAATTAGGATAAGGGCCACACAAATGCTACCTTCTACTTGCATGCCTCAACACTCTGATGCAGCTCCTGCACAAAGCAAGTAGGAGAAGTAAAAATGCCACGTCCAACAAGCCACTGTGGCTGAGCACCAGTGGTCAAAGAGCTACAAGTAAGTGTTTTGGGGTATCTGCCTGTAAGCTAATTTCAGAATTCTGCACTGCAAGAAGCATCGTCATGTCCCCTGAAAGCTTTTCCTCATGTTTTTTCCTTGCTACCTGCAGTTATTAACTCCCGTCAAGTGCAGCTGGCTATGCAGGAAAAGCGAAGGTACCGCTGCAGTAGGTGTCAAGGTTAATTTATATACTGCAAAACTGGAAGCTCTTTTAAATACTGACTGACAGGCTTACCAGCTCGAACGAGCTGGTTTGCTCCAGGAGTGCCGCCAGGCAGAGGCATCTCGTTTGAAGAGCACCAGGGTGCATGCAGCGCCAAAATGAATACGGGCGGCAGAGGTGAGAGGACATCTGGGCAACTGGGGAAATGTGATCCAGGTGGCTGGTGCTAATGGAGGGGGTGAAGCTTGTCGTAGCCCCTTGCCCCTGCCACTTTCACCTGATGGATCTGTGCCAGCCCCATCACTTCAGCGTCTGCAGCGGTGGTAAAGAGCTGGATACTGCCTGGCAGAAGCCCTTTTGGCACACCGTGTTCAAAACCGCTGGAAGCGCCAAGAGAAACACGAGTGATGTAGCACATTCACATTTGTAATTTGTCTGCGTCTGAGTGAAGTATTCAGGGGAGGAACCGGGTGCGTCAGCTCGGGGCTTAGACCAGCTTTTCCTGGGAAAGAATGCTGCTTACACAAAGTCTACGTGTACATGGTGTGTATAGACATACACACCCTATGGAGCAGAGGAAGACGTTGCCATATGCCTGTGTGCCATTTACCAGTGTGTAAAAGTATTTATTTTTGATTGAAAACAAAGCAAAATGAGGTTTGCTTCTGTGTTCTGGCTGCCGTCAGGCCCTCCTCATCTGCCATAAGATAACAGCAATTGGGAGCTGTTAAGCCGTGTGGAAGCAGTTGGGGAACAGATGAGGACAAGCTGGAAAATCCCAGTTGCTTGTCAGGTGTTTGGGAATATCTAAGTAAGGGGAAATTACAAGGGACTCCCATGCCGAAAGACATGTAAGCAGTAAAAGCAGATCTGGAAGTAGATATGGTGTAGATGAATGGAGCTGGTAATAATCTTGCAGGAAAGCGCTCTGGTTAGTAGTCTGTTAGTAACGGGAAAGTCAGTGCTTTGTGGTGAGGGAGAGCTGGATTACAAGGTTGGAAACAGAGCCTTGGCAGGATAAACAGCAGCAGCAGTAAATAATCTCAGAATCTCACATTCAGCGAAAATTATAGGCTGGAAGGGACTTCTGGAGGTCATCTGGTCAAGCTTCCCAGAGGTTCACAGCAGAGCTGATTTCAAAGTACTTAGCTTAATACTTCAAATTATTGAAAGCAACCCTGGAAATGATTTCCAGAGCATGCCATTTGAAGAGGCTACAACACAACCAAAATGTGGTGGCTAGTGTTATGATCTAAAGTAAATCAGTGCCCTGCCAGTTGTGATTTTTTCAATATGGGACACCAAGTGAAGTGTTGATACTAGGTTTATACTTCTGGTGGAAATGAAATTTTCCCTTCTCAGAATCACTTGCACAGGCTCTTAAAAGCACCAGTGCTGCTCGTGCAGTGGAAGCACAAGTCCTGTGGAGCTTCTTTTCCCAAGAGGCTCTCTAGGAGAGAGCCAAGCACTGCTCCCAAACGTGGAGCCAGATTCATTCCAGGTATGTGTCAGTGTGGCTCCGTTGACTTCTGTGGAACTGCTGCGGCATAAAATGAAGATGAATCAAGCTTGCAGTCTTCCTTTTGAACTATGAATGTCAGTGCTAGCCTAGAGAAATGCGGTTTTCAAGCTGATGTGGTTTGACACCAAATTCTGCAGCAAGGATGCTGGACAGACCGATGACTGAGTTAGCTCCCCAGGGACAGCGATGAGTGATGGGCAGGCACTTATTTTCTTGCATAGAGGCGTTCACTGTTCAGACTTAGTAACATCCAGAACTGATTGATCTTCATGAAGGGTTGCAGTTTGGGCCCTGTGCCACAGAAATCCCTCCCTTTACTCTCTGCATTACTCATCTTCCGGAGGGCCTTTTGCGCTCAGTTGCTGCTGCTGTTTCTGGAAAGCATCCTACTGCAGAGCCTGTGGAGAGCGTGCACCTTCCGTCATGCAACGAAAAAGGCCAGTCACAAGTTCGTGTTGTCAAGTCCACAAGCAAAACAGTCTGAAAACAGAGAAGAATGATACTTTTCCTAAATCTTCTGAGCGTGGTAAGGATTTTGTATAAACTGAAACAGGTGCAGTACTCTCGGCAGGAAAAATGGTATTTCTAATGTGAAAAATAACTCTGCTCTCCTCACTGAAAGCTCTGGGGTTGTGGGCCTGCAGGCACCTCATGTTAGGGCTCTTCACATCCATCTTGGGCCTCAGTGGCTGAGGGGGGAGGTCACTGCTCTTGTTACCGAACCCTCCGGTCACTGCTTCAGGCTCCACTTCAGAAGGGTGGTGCTGGATGAAGGCATTCCCCAGTCTTGTGTTCTCCACTTCTCAAAACCCAAAAATGATGAAGCACATTTTGTTTCACGGGAGCACTCCAAGCAGAGCACCCTGCTGGGTGTAACGTGTGTGTGGCATGGAGATGCGACACGTGGTACTAGGAGGGCAAGCAAAGCTGTCGTCTCATTTCAGGCAAGACCCTGCTTAGCCTTCAGGTAATAAATTTCATCTACTAGTGGCTAGGATTTGATATGTGTAAGCTGTAATAACATACTTCTCAAATTAATGAAGTCCTGCTTCCAGTACTCTGGGCTAACCATAGCTTAACTCTTAAGGGCTCTACTCTGGGCTTAACTGTTTGATGGGGTTGTTACGATTCAGATTATAAACAGCAACCTCATAATCATGAAAAATAAAACCACCAAGTGTTACAGAGTAAATTTTCATTATGGATTCTGTAATACTTGGTAAACATTTGTTGGAAAAGCTCATAATTCAGGCCTTTTTTTAACACAAGTAACAAACAAATTATAGTAATTTTCAAAAGCATCTAGAAACAACAATTGTGAGACTGTCTGAAGCTAAACAAATCCTAATGAGATGCAGTGGTAGCAACAGCAAGACAGACAGGAAATCTATACAGATAATTAAGAAATTATCCATTTGGGAAAAAGTTTAACTATCTTTTACCTTCTCATCTGTGGAAGCCAATGCATGCAACTTGTTCTGCCTTCTCAAATCTTCCCTGCCTCCAATTATTTAACAATAACATAGGAATTGCTGCGGTGTTAGGAGGCATTTGGGAATACAGCAGCAGAACCCCAGGATTGGTTGGTGCGCTATCTAGCTGACTCTTCTATTGGCAGAGCTAAAGTCCTAGTACAAAATACCAGCCCCAGGGGTAAACAAACTTAGAAAAAGACTTTAAGAACATTTTTTCACAAATAATGCTATGATACATACGATGGCTAAGAGAAGCAGAATAATAAGCGCCAGCAAACTCATGAGTCCTGTCCTGATTTGGTTTGCACTGTGCCTAGAATTGGTTTTACCCACTCTGTGCTTTCATTCTTTCCTGATAGTATGAAACCCAGTGATTTTGTTATACATGTTTCACACAGATAAGATGTAATCAATAAAATCTCAGCTACAGCTACCTGTAAAATAGAAGGATCTTCTGGTATATAGAAAAAGGTAAGAAAGAAAGGTTAAATGTCCTCCTGCAAATGTTATTCTTGGTAAGATGTAGTGATCCTTGAAAAAATAAGTGAAATACATAATGCACGCATATGAGAGAGCTTCTGTTATTATACAGAATGTAATGCTGCTTCACTGAGGCTTACTGCTGCTGCAGTAAGTTTATTTGAAATAAAAATGACCCAAGATAATGAAGCAATTGAAGCCCAAGAGTTGTGTCTGGGGTGCTTAGGCTAGAGCGGTTTGGGGACCAAAGAGAAAACAAAGGAATTTCCATAATCTGGGTTTAAAAAGAAAGATGGAAAAGTTCTGTGGGAACGTCTGCCATAGTCCCTCCCTGGGACTATGGTCCCATTGCCATGGTGGGACCCCGATACATTTCTACAGTACATCGTTCTGCTCCTCAGAGGAAGGAGGATCTGGTAGACAGCTTTAACTAGTAAACTCTGCCTTTTAGCACATCCCAAGAAAAATCAATACATTTTCTTTTGAGGGAGTGAATCCTTGGGATTCCTCTTCTTTTTCTACTGTCCCACTCTTTCCCACCACCCTTCCCCCTGCCCCTCCAAAATTAGACACTAGAAGCTGAAAGTTGTCAGATATGTAAAGATAAACTATTGCATCATTGTGTTGGTGTTAGACTCCCTCCTCCCAGCACAGAAGGGAGATCAGAGCCGCACAGTGCGATGCATATTGCTGGGATTGCACAATGACCCTAAATTGCCATTCTAATGCAAATAAAATATACGAATGATGTCACCCCTGATGAATGTAAAACCGAGCCGAGCAAATATGGAAATGCCAATAAAATGCTAAATGCCTTTTTCTAGGATAATAAAGACTTGCAAATTTGCCTCCATTTTTAGGAAGTAAGAAGGAAAAAATGCAGTGACACAAGCATATTTTATCTGAAGTGGTTCTTTATCAAACGTAATTATGCTAAGATATATCCTTATACAGCCTCACTTCAGGAGATGGAGGGCCTTTCATTTGTCATTGAGAAGCCAAAAGTAAAGAAGTCATATGGCAGTATGAAGGAATGGATGAGGAGGGATCCTGCATGAGATTTCAGGGCTTGAGTCTTTCTCAGATTTGTGGCCAAGTTCTCTGCGAGCAGCAGCTCAGGTTTATCTGGATGCATTAAATTACTTGAGTTATACAAGTACCTAACTTTTTCTGCACAGAGATGGCGCGTAGTGGACGAAGACTGCTGGGAGGCCTCAGTTTATGCTTTTTGCTGAATAAGTAATCTGGTCAATCTAACAAGCCTTTTTTCCAGACTTTGCTCTAAATGATATACTTTCTTTATAAGAGTTCATGGATATTCAATGGCATTTGTTTTGTATGTAGCGGATGGAGCGGGGACAAGAGGGACTTTCAGAATTCTGCAGGGCTAGACACTGAGGGCTGCATTTATCATTTCAGTTTTTAGTGGGTCCTCAGGATGCCTGCTGCTGCCTTGCTCACTTGTAACTACCACCTCCTTAGTCCCTAGGTCTGCAAGAGGCTGTTCGGATCATCTCAATGTCTTCAGGTCTGTGTCGTTCCTGACAGCTGTTTGTCTGCTTCCTAAAAACCTCTGGTGACAGCGATTGCACAGTTGGCCTAGGAAATATATTCCACTCCTCTCCTACTCTTCCTGCTTTTTTCTCCTTACATCTAACCCAGATGTCTGCTGCGACAACTTAATTATTCCTTAATCGCTCCCATTACTTCTTGTCCAATCCTCTTTATTCGTGGAGGAAGGTCTCTCTCTTTGCAGTGATCTTTCGCATACTCTTGGCTTAACATTGTGAAAGTTGCATGGGATATCCGAGCTAAATCCCCAGCAAATCCTTCAGCAGCATGGGGAGACAGGGCGAGCTTAAGACTTCTGGGAGGACTCTTCCGACGATGCAGGGTGTGGGAGTCATCTCTAACCACTGTCACATTCTTGACTTCTTCTGACTGCCAAAAAGAAACACATTTTGGATCAGATTGTCATCTTGCTTATTCTAGTTTTACGCTGTAAACAGCTCAGTGAAGTGACCCCTAATATGAATGAAAGGGTTTAAGGTGGTGAAGCTCCTTGCTGCCTGCCACCCCAGAGAGCGAGGCTGCTCCTGGGAAGTGTGTGCATGCCCGGCGTTAAGCAGTAACAGCAATGCCCGTATCTCTGGCTTCGGCGTTGGTGGTAAAACATTCTACTTCCCTATCTTGTGGTTTTAAGTATGTCTGGAGTTCAGCTTTCCAAAGTTTTGCATTACGCCGTGGCTTTCAAAGAGACAACGTCCTGAAGCAGATGAAATGCAGGACCCCAAGGTTTATTGTGTGGCTCACTGCTGTGTGAACGGGACCAGCATTCGACCGACCCGAAAGTGATGCAAGCTGAGGGGCCGGGGAAGGGGCGGGAGGAGCAGGGGGGAAGGTGGGAGTCTGGGGCTGGGAGAAAATGGGACGGTTAAGCATGAACCCAAAGCTGCCACCCTGCCCTGATTAATTTAACAACAATTAAAGACTTTTCAGTGGAGATCAGCGTTCTGCTGGTTCCCAGCCAGGCTGAGAAGGATGAGTTGTGCAACGGTAACGGGGCCCTATTCATCACAGGCAACGCACACAGCAATTACCAGTGCTGTCTATAGACTGAAGCAGACTTTTTCATTAATTGATTTACTGGGACCTTTTATCCCCTTTCTCTTTTGTTTCCTCCTTTCGCCTCTGTGTTTTTGTGTGAAGCCCAGGCTTGTTTGGCCACAATGCACAGCGGTGCCCGGCCACAGGGGACATGTCCTTGGGATGTAGGGTGGAGCTGCCTGGTTTTGAGACACTGCTCTGCCACTGTCCCATCCCTCCCAGGCTGTTTCCCAGGGTGCTGCCTGCCAGACAGTTTTTCTTCTGAAATCCACTGTAGTAAGCAAAATGGATCAGACATCTGCTCTTTCTCCCTCCCTCCCTTCCCCATACCTCTCCTTGCACTCCTCTGTTTTCAGCGGTGAGGTCGTTTGCCTCTCATTTCACGCTGGATATGGGAGAGAAATCTCATTATTTCTGACTTAGGTATTCACATGTGTCTCTCTACAACATGTCATGCCAGTTGCCTGCTTGTTACAACATCACAAGAAGAATTCAAAGTGCTGATTTATCTGCTATTGGAAATGTCTCTGGGAATGAAAGGAGATATGTGAAGGAGGGGGAGAGGCAGAGAAGAACACGGGAGGCAGCACAGGACTGCAGCTCCACAGGGCAAGACTCTAGCCTTATCTTACTTTGCTTGCTTATTTGCTGCAGTTCTGCTAGCTGGACAGGCAAAATGATCAATGGGATGTGAAATAACCAAGGATGTAATGGGCAGGAAGCTTTTATATCTGTAGAAGGAAAACTGTGAGAGAAAGATGCTACTATGTCTGTCTGGTAGATGTTGAACAAAAAGAAAAATATAAAAAATAAAATAAAAAAAAAAAGTTTGATACTTAATCTCAGTCTTTTGTTGGAGAGTGAACAGTAGTTATATTTGAGAGCTGAAAGGCTTCCAAACACGGAGAACACCCGCCCGCTCCTTGCACACTGTATTGGAATCAGATGTCCCAGTTTGATCCTCTGTGTGTTTTTCGTTTCATGTGTCTGGCTCTGTGTATCCTTCACTGCAGGACTGGGGAGTTAATGACATCCCTAGCCATGCCCATGGCATTTCTAGCTGCACCCACAGAAAAGCAAAAGGCAGGAAAATGCTGTGGTATCCTCAAACATTGGTGCTTATTTTGTGTGAGCGTACAGCAGTCCAAAGGAGGGATCCTGACCACATCCAGCAGCGGCACAAAACAGCTGAGGCTGGAGGGCATGTCTGGAGAGCGCCACTGCAACCGCCCAGCTCAGAGCAGGGGCAGCTCCAGCAGGATGCTCAGGGCCGTGGCCAGCCAGCTTCTCCACATCTCCAGGGCTGGAGTCTGCAAGCTCTCCAGGCAACCTGTTCCAGTGCGTGACCACCCTCACAGTTAAACGATCTGTTTTTTTATGATTGAGTGGAATTTCTTTCAATTTTTGGAAATACAGTTTTCCTGGTCTTTTATATGTAGGTTATCTGTCAGAATGTACATCTACTGTGGTTAATGCATATAATGAGCCATATGGGTCTTAAGCCATTCCTGAATCGGAGTTAGTGCCTAGCGAAATGGTTAAACCACTTGCCTCAGTGCTTACAGGGATGTTGTGAAAACAAACTGATGTTTATGCAGTGCTTTGAAGGTTTAAAGCGTGCCTTATTTATTTACTGTTATCATCAGGAAAGTGATTGATAGCTTCTGCTTATGCTGGTATTGACATGAAACTGTGAACAATATGTATCAGGAGAATGTCAGCGTGTCTGCAAATGGAAAAACCAAATGGAAAGGATCCTTTGAAATGATAAAGAAATGAGACAACAAAGCTATAGAGCAACCTTAAAACATACTGCAGTGTTAAAATCTGTACTAAATGTGCATTATGTATGATCAATAGCCTTGCACACTGATGAACAGGGTCCAAAATGTTCAGTTTTTAACACGGGGCATTTTTCATTTGGAAAGAAATTACACTCCAAAAAAAAAAACCATTAGTATTTTTAAATTAATAGGAGACCAGTAGTAACTCTCCGTGACATCTACTTAATAAGCTGTTGAAGTGATTTAGTGATCAATAAGCACTGACATTTCGAAAAAGGAAAGGCAAACTTTGGCACTTCTTCCTGTGCGCCCCCCGCCTCCTGGCTTTGTGAGAGATAAGGATGGCATCCGTGGGAACCTTGCTCTGCTGTGAGAGGGGACACTGCTGCCACTAAAAACAACAACAACAAAAAAATAGTAATAAGAAGTATTCTCTTCAGTGTTGATTGAACAAAGTGTTTAGACTCAAGTATGAAGGATAAGGCTACTCAAATATGGGTTTATGCGTAGGTGCCTCGTATGCAACTGCCTTGTGGTCATTCCATTTTTGCCCCCCGACTGCTGTTGCTCTGGGATGCTGCAGCACGAGGATGCCTCACGTAGTTGCTTGTTTTGTGTAACTCAGTGGGAGGGAAGCCTGCAGGAACTGGCTTTGTCTTGCTCCAAGTGAATCCAGTTTTGCCTTTTCCAAGTTATGCTACTTCTGTAATCACTCTGAGGCAGGACGTTTTCCTTTTTCACTGAATTCAGACAGACATCCTTAAAAACGAGGAGGATTTCTTGTTATAAAACTAGGTCTATTTGCCTGAACCCAGTGAGAGAAAGTAAAACGTGAGGACAATGTTAGCATTTAGCAGACTGGATCTCCAGTAGGAATATATTGGTGTCACTTGACTAGTGTCAGTGAATTACACTGATCTCCCGTGCCTTAGAACCTGAGCCCATTTCTTTGATGGATTGACTGTTTTAATGTCCTCAATTGATTGTTACTTTATTATTAGCAGAAGATACTGTGGTGAGGATGAAACTCTGCCATCAGATCTGCGTACAAAGTATTCTCCTCTTGTTGGCACACACAAGCAGGGCTGGGCAGAGTGGTGGAGCAGGGCTGGCTGTACAGCTCAGAGAGCACGATTTTGCCAGTTGGCTGTTCCCTATCTATGAGATTCATAGCTAGAGGTAACAAGTAAAGACCGGTCTACTCTGGAGGCACCTTCAGAAATTACTATAAGGATTAACAGTCCCGATCACAACATATTTGTTGGCATATCCTTCGAATTATGACGATTACCTCTACCATGGATTATAGCAGCTAGTCCTAGCTTTTCCTGAGCTTCCAGCTTTAAATGTAGGACGTGGGTTCCAACACTGAGGCAAATGTTATAAAGGATGTGCTGCAAATTGGTATTTGTAGGTCACTTTAGCCAGGCAAGCATTTCAAGAAACCCATCAAAATGTTTCAAATATGTAGAGCTACTCTTGGGAGACCAGGTGAGGCTTGAAATGCATTTTGTAATTGGCTTTCCTTGTCAGGTTTGATTGCAGGAAGCTGTGATGGGGCTGGATGAGATCTGACTGGGATTTCCAGTCTGCAGAAAATGTTATCGGGCAGGTCACTGCGAGCCTTCCCCTTTCTGCTGGCCTCCTGTTCGGATGGCTGGAGTGACGTGCTGCAAGCCGACAGCTCGGGGACGTGCAAGCGAAATGCTCTCTGGAGTGCAGCTGCTCCATTGGGCATTGCTAAGGTAAAGTTGGAATCTGCTACGATGCCACTGGCTCTCTGCGAAGCAGTGAAGGGGAATTAATGCTTGGATACTGATTCTGCAGCTCTTGAGAGGCGCCCTGGCATAACACATGCACTGTTGGCTGCTAGAGAACCTCCATTTTGTCTCTGGCTCTTTCTTCCCTTTTTTTTCTTCACATTTCTTTCTTCCCTGGTAAGCAAATGAAAGCCTGTGGTCTGCATCTCAGAAACTGCTGCTTGTGCTACCTTTTTGGGGATGAAAAGGGATGTGTTTCTTCCTTTCCACTGCTTGAATCCTTTCCCATTTCCCATTAGGTAGTCATTGTCTTTCAGGATAAAAGCTCTACTTTACTGTCACCTTTGGGTTAAAATGCTAGTCAGTGTAAATATTACTCTTCTGTCTTTTTAAAGCCAGCCTGTATACCTATATCCTACAAATCTTGATTCGTGTGTGTGACTGAGGGGAAGGAAATCCTTGATCTCAGAGGTGTTGGTGTAGAACCTACAGGGCCCTGGTAGCTGTGCCCTGTATTGCACACGGCTGTGTCTGAAACTACACTGACCTGATGGATGCTTCTGCCAGCACGGAGTGTTGCTTCTCTGTCTCATAATGACAAGCAAGGACACATGGATGCTGAAATTTAACTCTTAAAGCTAGGCTCTGCCCTGTTTGAAGCAATTCTTCTTTTTTTTTTTTTTTTTAATTAACCATGTCAGTATTTTAGTTTAACGATGTTGTTTTCTTTTGCTATGTCTTCCATAGCAGAAAAAAAGAAAGTTATGTTTGGTGTAGCAACCCTGTAAGTGTGTGGAATGACATCTGGCACTTTGACTTCAGTCAATAGCTTTTGCAGATCACAAGCAGCAACTTGTTTGTTTGACATAATGGTGATGAGACTTAGAGAACTTGTAGTCAATAAACAGCGGTCTGCAGAAACTCATCAGTATATCCACATTTCTTCCATGCTTCATTATTACCTTTCTCATACCTAGCAAGAAGCTAGTGTGCTCAAATCATCAGATTCTGGTTAGCAGTAAAGTTGGAGAAATGAGGGGAAATGGCATATTTTAGCTAAAATGTTTATTATTTTTTTTTTTTAAAGAGAGGTAGTGTTCAGAAGGCATCACACAGACTTCACATCCAAAATGAAATGTTTTAATTTGAGCTCTTTATGATGCAACAAACTTAAAAACAAAAAACAAAAAACAAAAAACAAAAAACAAAAAAACAAACAAGCAAACAGGAATCAGACATTCGCTACTGCCACCAAAGCGGAGAAGTTCCCCATCAGCCCAGGAGCTGCAGGAGACCCAGGCCACTGCTTGAGGAGATCTGGGTGTGTGTAACATCTGTCAGGAGATTATCTTAAGCCATCTCTCTCATTAGAACTGTTGTACAGATAGCATATAAAATTTAAATATCATTTAGGTCCACTGTTTGTTTCTTCTGCGGTGGCTCCACAGACTGACAGCCTTCAGAAAGCAGAAGTGAAATATTTTTGTAGCCCCACATACCTTTATTTTGGTTGATGACATCTACCTGCTTTTATTTCAACCACTCTATTACAACAGGAGGAGCACATCAACCTTTTAAGGTGACCCTAACTGAGAGTATATTTTCTTCATTTCACAGAGCAGTAGAGTTTCCTGCAGTCTGTAATCTTATGAGGTACTTCCCAAATGATCCAGAGAAGGGCTTTGACCATTCGTGCTCTTTGAGTCTTGAAAAGAAAGTCTACTAAGGTTAGATTCTTCTATTGCTTTGGGTGTTACTGTATCTTAGTCTTTTGGATGAGATGTCAGTATGGACAGGTAACGAGTCTGGGAACATTTTTGTGGGCCAGTTGCAGGACTGTTTATGGCATATGGGTATGGTGGAGGTGGACTTCGGGGCTGGAGGGAACTGCCCTGGAAGACACCAGCAGTATCTGAGATAACCTCTAAGCTTCTCATCTAGCTTCCAAGGTTGGAGGGATCCAATCTGCTTTTGTTACATTTTCATTATAGTTGCAATATTGTCTTTGTGCTGTTATTCTTTTTTTTTATTCATTTATGGTGGTTTAAGAATCTGATTCACTGCTTACTTTCATGCTGAACAGATTAAGTAAGGTATTTACCAAACCACAGGGTTCAGGAGGGAGGTCAGTGAAACCGTTTGTGTATTGTCTTCATGCACAATCTTTTCTAGGTAGGTCCTTATATTGATCTCTTTTAGGCTTTGGCATTCACAGCGCTCTCTCTTATTTGTTTTACTTTTTAAAAACATAATGGCTATCAAATGAAGCAGAGTACCAATATCTGACAAACAAAGAAGATGGATTTGGGGGTTCTTTCCTATTATCTTTTTTTCTCCAGCACAGGTAATTGCATGCTTTTAAACTTTATCACTGTAGACACAAAAGTCTCACCAGGAGATCAACCAGTGATGGAGTTTGAAGTGGCTTAACCATACCAATCTGCAAATTATTCACTGTCCTGTTGCACTGTGTAAAGCTGCTAAATACCTGTAGAGCACTGAGCATCATGAACATCACCAGCTTTACTCAGAGAGAGGAAACATGATGTTTAAGAACAAATAAAGTGCCCTCTTTCTGCCACCCCAGGAAGCATACAGAATAAACAAAAAACCTTGAGAACTGTGCAAGTAACTTTTTTTGTAAAGGAAAATATGTATTGAGGTAGAGTGCAAGATGCTCATTTCTTTCACTGTGTTCTTCTGCTGTTGTTTGAACAGCACAATGACCCCAGTCACACCAGCCTGCTAACACTCAGTGCTGGCCTCTGGGGAAGTCCCACTGTTCTACTCCACCTGGTAATTTCACTTTGCATCACCCCTTCTGCTCCGTGTCACTGCTCCCTAATGGCCAAGTCAGCTCCACTCCAACTACGCTTTGAACTTTTGCATCGGATCTGCTTTTTGCAGTGAGCCAAAGTGAAATCTCTGGGGAAGTTTCTGTTCTTTTGGTTTGGATGGATCTGCTGAAAATCAAACTCTTCCTCCAGGCATCTTCTGATTTGGTCAGGTCGAGTTAAAATACTCCATACATTTACTAGATTGAGGTTCCTGCCTGTTATCTATTATTAAATATTGTATGCATTTAAAAAAAAAAAAGAGAGAGAGAGAGGGAGAAGGAAAGAAAACAAAACCATTGCATATGTCTTTATTGAAATAGTATAATTAAGGTTGCAAAATGTTTGTATGGGAAATGCCAGAGCTGAGTTTGTTCATGCAACCTTGGTTCAGCCAACTTGGACGTACCCTATGCTGCAGTCTTCATCCACGTGATCAGATGTCGCCCTCTTCAATGCAGGAGGATTAATATGGCTAAAGGCCTTTTGTAGTGGATATCTGGGAGGAGAGAGTGAGTGTTAGCAACCCACCCAGCTCCAGTGTAGGCAGCTGGAGAAGATGTCCTCCTGGGCTCCTCTCGCAGCCATCAGAAAGAGGTGGGTGCTTCTGGGAGGAGCATCCCCTCCTCCCCAGAGTTAAGGCATTGGTGTTGTGAAGGCTGCTTTCCTCCCCACGGTGCTCCCAGTGTAAATAAAAGATCCCTTACTGTATTTGTGACCTCCTTTTTAACCCCACCTGGTGCTGCTTTTATGCCAGTGTTGAGTAAAGCCTGGGGAGAGCACCAGTGCCATGGCCCACTGAGGAAGCCTCCAGAGCCTTGTGCATCTCTGCTTGGCATGGCACAGACAAGTGGGCTGTGATGGCCGTGTTTTGATCCATTTCTCACAACCACCCCACTCCCTCTCGGCTTATTTCTCCCTGGAGATATGTGTCAGGGTGCCAGGAGTGCCCGTGGTTACAGGTGTCAGGGCAGAGGGTGGGTGAAGGCCTGAGGGCTCCCCGTGCTGGAGCAGCCGAGGGAGGAGACCAGAACATTGCAGGCGAGGCCAGCAAATGTTGTAAGAAGGCACTTTAATGAGGAAAGCAAGCGGAAGGGAAAATTCCATCTCTCTTGCTTCTGGAGGGTCAAAATGAGAAGTTAAAGCTCTGAGGGAAGGCCCAGGCATGAACCAAATTTCCACCCCAAATCCTAATGGCTTCTAAATGAGCCCAGGTTTCAAGAGAGAGTCAGACCTAAGCAGGGAGATGAAACATGAACATGGCTCTGTGTTAACCCTTCAGCGGTGGCCACAGCAGGTACCTGGGTCTGGCCAAGTGGTGCATTTGCTCTGTGATTTGGGGCAAGCTGGTTCACCTCTCTACACTTTCCGCCACCAGGCTCTGTTGTACCCATTTATACAGTCCCAAAATATACGGCCCTGAAGGGCTGGGAAAGCTGCTCCAGCAGTGTTTGTGCACTGCCTGCCCCACTGAGTGTCTGGTTAAACCAGTTGCCACCACTAACCAAACAGCAAACACAGGAACGAGTAAGCCTGGTACAACTGTGGAGAGAGGAGGAGGGGGACATTGAGCCTTCCTTGTTCTCTAGAAATTCTTGTTTCAGCTCATTGAGCTTCACTGTGAATTAATCTAATGACAGCTGAACCTTTGCATGGGCTGTATGAGCTGTAACTTAACTTGGGACACCCAGGTCAATTTGGGCTGCAGAATTGGGCCTTGTTTCCTGGGAGAAAAAAAAAAAAAAGTCTCCACAGGTCTTTCAGTCATTCAGCAGTAGCAGTTTCTGGTCACCACTGGAGCAGGGAGAGGCAAAGTAACACAACAGAAGTATACAAACAAAGACATCTAGCAGTGAAGGCCTGAATTGTGTCTTACTCTTTCTTAACCATGTCCATAGCTTTAATGCAATTAGTGTAGTCTGAGGTAACATGAATTCATTCAGCTTCTTTGCCTTCAGGACTAAATTGGTTTCTCAGGGAGATCTGGAAAACCCTTCCCTAGCCCATTACCGTGCAATATGATATGATGTGTATAAAGGGGAGCACAGCAACTGAGCTTGAGTATAGGCTCAGCTGCACAAAAATATCTGGATGTCCAAATCCCACTAATCAGGTGTTTAAGTACATTTGTTTTCTGGGCTGAGGTGATGTCATCTAGAGAGAGGGAACCGAGCAAAGAAAGGTTCCATTTTTCCCCCTCAAAGGAATAAAAGCAGTCTCCATCAGACTGTGGGGAATGGCATGATGCTGCCGTGTGGCCAGAGTTATGCAGCCTAGGCAAAGAGCTTGGGTCACAGAAAGAGACTGAGGGATTGGAATTTGGACCAACAATCACGGGCCATAGTGGTGGGATGTAGGGATTAGACTGATTTAAAGCAAGAATTGAGCCCAATGGCTTGTTGCAGAAAAGCTGAAAGTTTATTTTGGATCACAACATCAAAACAATATCTGTCTGTCTGTCAGTCTTTCCAAATGGAAAACTTCAATTTTTAGCTCAGAATTGAATTGTTTCACTTTCTGGGTGCCAGAATATCTTTGGTGGAATTCTATGAAAATTGAAAAATGTCAGCCAAAAGCAGACACATTAGGATAAAACTCTGTTTTCTATTTAAAAAAGCCTGAATAGGAGAACCGTGTGGTTGTTTCTTGGCATCACAGCATTTGTACAGCAGCATTGGAATGTGCATTTTGTGTATGAATACAGAAATGTTCATTTTAAAAGGTTCCTTAAAACTATGTCTTGGGACATGCAGGAGAAGGGGATGTGCCGATGTACTGTGAAGATGGGGAGAGAATAGCTGCAGTTCTGCTCTCATTGCGTGGGTGTTCATGCTCGCTTCAGTGTTGTAGTAAAATTAAACATACCTTTTTGTTATTCACATTAAAAATAGGGGAGAGATATTTTTCATGCACTCTTTTATGAGTGACATAGGTACCGATTTGCTGCAACAGATCGTTTCCCTCACAGTTCCTTTACTGACGCCCATCACTTATACCACTTGTGCCTTAGCTGCTGCACAAGGCTGTCATTCTGCCTTGTTACTTGGCATAAAGGGGGCTGGTTCCCAGTCTGGGAGGCACAGCCCCAGTTGGGCTCTGGCTGCAGGCAGCATCCCCAGCCCCCTCATTCCTGCTCCCCATGCGAAGGGTGGGATGGGGAGAAAGGATGTTGTTCACCATGGGCAGCCTGTGCTCCCTGCCTCGTGCCCAGGGGGCTGGATGGGGCGAGAGGGAATGGCTTTACTTTGCCTGCTCCTGCCCTCACTTCCTTGCAATGGAAAACAGTGGCTCCATGGCTCCAGCTTTCCTTTTCCCACACCTTTTCTCCCAGCCCTGAGCAGAGGAGCGGGGAAGACGCATCCCTTTGTACTCCCTGGGCGGTCCAGCAGGCCCATGTCACACTCAAGCCACAAAGAAGCAATGAAGGAAGTGGGAAAGGACATGAACTTGAATGCTGCACTGTAGCACATTCAGTTGAGCTTCTATCTTGAGCTACGTTTGCTTGTTTGTTTTGAGTGTTTATTTATTTGTTTACTTTTATAAATCTTTTGCTCTCACTGCTGTCTTTGGCTTTCAGCCTGCAAATTCATTTAAGCAAGAATAGATGCTTCTCTGTGCTTTGTTTTTATTTTCCTTCAAAGGAAGCCAGACCTTTTTATAGATGCTTACTGTAGGGAAGCAAAAGATCTGGTGCAGACAATTCATTTTGACCATAACTCTTCCCACCTTCTCAGAGCTCTGGTGTATGCCAGGGTGATATTAACTCACCCAGCCTTTATTTCCTTTACAATAAAGCTGTAGAGGCTGCCTTGGAGAGAAAAAATCCTCCTGCACCCTGCTTCACTGGTCTGGGACTGGATGAAATGAAGATTGGTGGGAAAGGCCAGCCTCCTAGCATCCCAGCCTGATGCTGCCTTTCAGCCGGCTCCTTGCCTGTTCCTATTTCTATCCCAGCCACTCGGCTCCATGCGCCCTTGCCATGTGGAATAGATGATGTGTTTCTCTCTGGTTGCCATGCCAATAGCAAACAATAAACTTTGTTCCCCACTTCTTCAAAATAGATTAATCGTTTGGAGCTATATATATGTATATGCATTTATACTTCTACATATTTGGAAACAAGCAGTTGTTACTGCTTAAAATTGCTATGAGGACATTTACTGATTATTTTAGACCCCGCCCTGAGCACCTGGCTCATAGCAATATTTAGTACTCTGTTTCTGGCTCTCAGGTGAGCTTGTTAAGAGTAGTCAGATGTATAATTGATGGTGACCCATCTGTACGGTTTTAGGCTTAATCTTTCGCATCTTGCTTTACAGTGTTTCTGTCAGTCCGTCGGTTATATATCCTTCATTCTGTTCAGTGGCCTAATCTGGAAATAGGTTTCCAATTTCTCTTCGAAAATTACTTCTGGAATGGCAGAAAGAATGTTTCACAAACTACAGCTGGTTGAACAAGTAGTCATCGTGATTATCAAGATAATTTATCAGTGGAAAATTGAAACAGGAAAACTGTAATTAATCTCCCAGTCCTTGCAGTCAAATGACATATTCTAAATAAATCTTGGACATGAAGAAAATTTGTTGCAAACCAGGAGAGAATGCAAAACACACATTTTTGCTGGAAAACGCTTACTCCAACAAACTCAGTGACACAGTTAAGCAAAAGAGTGTATGACACAGCACATTGTTTTGTTAGCAATTGTCTCTTGACCTGAATAGTGTCAGTTGTCTTCTGTAGGAAACAAAGTCTTTAATCTGATCACCCCAGTAATGTCACCCAGATGTGAACTTTCCAGAGAAAGCGTGGATGGATTTGGAAGGGACTTGCCTACAGCTCTAAATGAAGATGGTCTTCGTGGAGGTTTCCATGCTGGAGCATGCATGGAGGAGGCTGGCAGGGTTGGCAGCACACTCCAAAAGTCAAATGTTCCTTTTTCCCATAAACGGTCAAAACTCCATTTACACCTGCAGGGAACTTGGTCTGACATTGCCCAGAATAGTGTTAACTGTTTTCACACCCTGCCTAATATTATTAGCTTTCCCCAGAGGTCTGTGTTTGTTACCCCTGTTAGTGATGGCAGGATGGCTAGATCTAGCTAAAGGTATTTTCTGGGGACCTGGGTGTGATTAGCAGGGAGAGGGAATCCCTTGCCCAAGGTTTGCAAGCAACAAAAGCTCGGTAGACTTCTCAAAGGGTAGTTGATAGGAATTACATGGCAGGTCTCCTGGAGAGAAAGCTGCAGACTGCATGTGGACAGCCCGTTAGGAAATGCAGCTCTGGTTGACGTGCAGAAGGAGAACACTGATCAGCCTTTTGGACTGCTGGCTGTGGCAGTGTGGGGCTGAGGAGAGTCTACAGTATGACTGTTTGGCAGATGCACCCTATGCTCTCTTTTACTGCAAAAACAATTACTTTGTGTTTATGCACTTACCAGTTGCTTTAAGAGGTTTACATCTTCCCAAAGAGGGGATGTCTGGTCCTGGTGTGTCTCTATGAAGCACACAAACTGCGGTCTCTTAAAAAAAGTTCATCTTTCTCTGTCTTTTTTTTTTTTTTTTGGCAGAGAACCGGGATGCAGAAAATAAACACCTGTCTGAGGTGTGTTTGAAGGCAGTGTCATTGGCTAAGCTGTGTTTGAAAGAATAGTAATGCATTTAAAAATAAAGCACTGTTTTCTACGTTGTACCTTCTTCTAAATCCTGGATGTGTTACTGTCATTGTAGGTAGGATGGGATACTCAGGTTTGAAAGAACAGTTTCTTCATCTGCTTTATTCTTTCTCCTGTTGCAATGCCCATGTCACTATTTATACTCTCCTACACAGCACCACTCTTTGTTTCTTGTTATACCATGCTAAAATGCAATAAATACTAAGAATCAATGATTGTCACTTGAATGAGAAATCAGGGTATCAGGTAATAGGAAAAATATCAGATGAGAAAACCTGTTTCAGTCTTAATATTGCACGTTTCTATAACTAGTAACAGACATAAAAATAAAGTCATGAAAAAAAATATTTCCATGGTGGTGGATTCTCTAGAATAGAGAATTCTTTAGAAGCATGCTAACATTTTCCAAAACAGTCACCTAATTTCTGCATGCTATATCTCATCCACAGTAATTGCTCAAAGATGAACTGGTGAGTGTAAATTTCTGAACCAAGGAGCACTATTTTTTTTTCTCTAACAAAACTGAAACTAGTTCTGGAGTGGCTATTTTAAAATAAAGATAGAATTTAAATGGGGAGGGTTGAGATCCTTACTTACCCACTTTTAATTAACCTTCTCTTGTCATGATTCTAGTCCAAATGACACCAAATAGCTGTCGGTATTGCAGGAAAGTTACTCTGTAAGGGACCCTGTAAGGTCTGGTTAATGGTTAGACTTTGTGATCTTGAAGATCTTCTCCAACCTAAATTACTCTGTGGCTGTATGACTGGGTGCCAGCACAGCTGTACGAGGGAGGCCTGCAGTGCCCAGCTTTCCATGTGGGGGCATGGCTGGGAGGCAGAGGCAACATGGGAGGGTGTTTGGGGCAGGCCGCAGGAGCCAGAGGACAGGCAGCACCCATGTCCTCTGCACACTTCTTGCCACCCATCTCCTTATCCTCTCTCTTCAGTTTAACACTTGCAGAGGGTCTGCTCCTCTGCTTGAAGCTGAGGCAGCTTCTTCTGGCAGGACGTCTGGTGGGAGTTGTTTGCAATGTCCCAGCAATGTCCTCCTCACAGAGAGAAGTGAAAAGTGCTCCAGATGAGGCTGCCAGTGCCCACCTCTTCTTGCCAGGCCAGTCATGAGCAATGGCTTGTTTTATCTGTCTCACTCCCTCTGTTGGGTGGCATTCTGAGAGCAAGCAGGACACCTTTGGTAAGTATCAGGAAACCTGCCTCTTTCAGGGAAGATTTCAGGGCTTAAAAGACCGAGGCCCTGGGAAGTCTCCCCTAGAAAATGAGCCCACAGATGTCTCTGATCACCTCATTTCTCCAGCACCTCAGTCAGGGTTTCAGGGGGGTCATGCAGCAGCAGTGGCAGGTTTCTCCTGTGCTTGAGGAGGTCACTGCTGGTGGGACTCGGTGACATCCCTACAGCTCATTTCTCACTTTGTTGTAGCCTGCAGCAGGGAGGTGTCTGGGAGAACTGTTCTCAATTTAAATGGTTTGGCCCAAACAAGCTGCAGGAGGGAAGGATCCTATGGGGAGGTATTTCTTTTAACCATGGCTCCAGGGTGAGGGTGTGGCAGCAGCACGGGGAATTTTGCTGAACAGTATATGGCAGTATGCATAATTTTAGGCACCCCAGAATGGCTTGGCGTACCTGCTGTTTTAAAGTGTGTCTTAATCCCAACATTCTGCTTTCCACACAAAAAAAAAAAAAACAAAAACCTGAATCCCTCTCTTCTCTTGAAACAAATCCAGGTGTCTTTTGAGCTCATGTGCAATCTTTGTTTCAGCTGCCTCTCCTAGTAACTTGTTCCACATGTTTATTACCCTTCAGCTGAAGCAGTTCTGCCTGACAACTTCCCTGTTTACTCCCAGTTGTTTTATTTGAAATGTTTGCAGTCTGGTTCAACATTCCTTCCCTTCCTTCCCTCCTGGTCCTCCACCCTGCCTGGGTAGAAGTTACCTTGATCACTCCCTTTCATGATCCTGAAAATCCTCTATTAGGTCACCTCAAAGTATTGTCTTTTCCAGTGAGAATAAGCATAACATGCTCTCAGTTCACCCACCTAATAACTTTGGGCTTGGTAAGAGCCAAGATCTGGTTTCACTTTTTGTTGCTCTGCTCTTGCACCCTCTGAGGCAATGATATTCTTGCTGTGATATAGCGGCTAATACAGAGCATCTGCTAAGCCTCCATCTCCAGAACAAACCATTGATTTCTAGTTGTTACTGCTGTATCTCTGCTAACACAAGCTTGTATCCCATTTCTCTCTCTCTCTTTTTTTTTTTTCTTCATTTTTTTTCTGACATTCTGCCACATATTGGTGGCTTTAATTATCTCTTTTTCCACTGCATTGCTTAAAATTCTTTGCCTCTACTATTTGTCTTGTCATTATTATACTTAGCATATACAGCTTTGCCTGAGTCCTTTCTCGGGACTAATTTATTTTGCGCTTTTTGTATTGAACTACATTTGCTGAGTGAACCAAATTCTTTTACATTGACAGTGCTTAGCCCAGATTCATTTCCTAAAGTGAGAGCTAGAACACCATGTGAAGATATTCTTTTCAGTATCTCTCTATTGACCTCAGTGTACAAGTACAAGCTCAGTACTGTGAACCAAAAGGGACACTAAAGCCATTGCTCATAGCTGCTGTGACATAAAACCCCTCATCAAAGGCAGTAAAGGTCATAAGGACATTTTTGTCTGAAAGATGCTAACATGGAAACAGTATTTGAGGGAAGTGGGATGGAAGAAGCATTGTAAATCTGACCCCACCACTCAGTAATCCTTTTCCCTATATAGAGCGCCTGCCCAACAGCCGACTCTCTCTTGCTCTGCAGCCACTGTTCTGTCCTTTTACTTTGTAATCCATAACTTTTTGTTTGTCTCCATTAGTCAGCTCAGAGGCTGGGCCTTGTCAAAACTTTGTTTGAAAAATCTAATCTGTACAGCATCTGTCATGTTTTTCTTATCTGCCACGGCAGTATTATCTTCAAAGATATCCAGCAGGTTAGTTAAGCATGACCTCCTGTGTCTAAATGTATGCTGGCTGTCCTTAATCAAACTGTCTTTCCAGGTGTTCCCATGTCACATCCCTTAGAGGTTTCCTGTGCCAGATGTTAATCCTACAACTCTATAATTTCCTGGTTTGGCTCTTGACCTGTTTCAGGGGGTGGAAAAAATAAGACAGAGTGCCACTTTTAGCTTTAAAAAAAATCTGCCAGGCTCATGGTACTTTAATATTTTCCTTATCCTCCCTTTTATCCTTTTATCACTGTGCTCGCTCAGTCCCATCAATGGGCGTTGACCACTAATGGGTACTTGGACCATGTTCACCTTCTCAAATTAGTGGTATCTCAGAGGCACGACAAGTTTTTATAACCAAGAGGATACATTGGTGCTTTGCCAGAAAACCAAAAGCCACAAGTAATGTATGATATGAATAAATGGAGCAATGCAGTGGCTGCCCTCATTCATTAAAGGGGAAAATGCTTAAAGAAATGACTCAGACCTCCTGCACCAAGAGGCAGTGCTTTTCTTCAAAGAGATGTGTTGGTACATGGCTCATTTCTTTGAACTGTGGTAGTGATGATAGTAGGAACAGTGCTGTAGATCTTTGGTACCCTTTTTTGGCGTTGGAGAAATAATCTCCAGTGCAGAGGCTGTACTTCTTCTTGAAGAAGGTAAATTGTCCTGTATGTAACGAGTCTTCCCTTTTCCATTTGCCAGATCCTACTCCACAAAGTCATGCCATTTCTTACTCCCCTCCTCTTATGTGCTAACGATCTATAGTCCATGAAAGGTATTTTTCCCCTCTGGTTGAGTTTCAGACTGATGGGCTGTTTGGAAGAACTGAACCAAAGATCAGCTCTATCCCCATAGGTCTCCATTCTCCTTTCTTAGTAAGTAAAAGATTCAGATTTCTCAGTTAATTTCTGTGGGTGAGACATCAGTGCCAAGAGAGAGAAACAGTGGGAGTAGGTGTGGAGGGGCCTTGTTCTTCCTTGTGACTCTACAGAAACAAAGAATAGAAATGAAAAAATAAAGTGGCAGATACAGGATGGGATGGGATAGGATAGGATAGGATAGGATAGGATAGGATAGGATAGGATAGGATAGGATAGGATAGGATAGGATAGGATAGGATAGGATAGGATAGGATAGGATAGTTCAGTTGAAAGAGACCTACAAAGATCATCTCATTGATAACATGCATTATAAAACATGGAAGTAAAGACAAACATTATTCTTCAGTCCACTGATTCACAAATTCATGGCTTTTTTTTTTTTTTTAATACTACGTTTAAATGGTCAAATTTTAGCTCCATTAGAAATAAAAGCATACTCCTTTGTTTCTGTGCTAAAAGACATATTCTCAAGGAGGTCACGATAACAATTATCTGAACCGTGTTCCCCATTTTTAAAAATACCCAGAGCAAAGATAGCACGCCTTTACAGATCAGAGTAACTGTCGTTACCTTTATGGATTGTCCTCGTTTGCTTTTTAATTAACCTTCATACCCTTAATGTTGTTATAATTAAGGGGTATTCTTTAAGATCATGGATAAGCAGAGCACATGCTAACATCAAGTACTTCTTAGGCACTTAGCTGAATCAAGGCCGAACTTCAGATTCTTGCTTTTGAATCTGAGGGTGAGTATGATAAATACGACTTATTCTTTGTCCACACAAGAACAAAAGGACATGGTTAACTTTACTATATAAGTAGTGGGAGTTTTGCTGTTGATTTTGCTGCATGAGCTGGGGCTACTCATAGCGTTTAAGGAAAAGCACATGTGTAGGCTTTGGGTGACCGTTGCTGTATATAGAATGATCCTGACTGTAAATAAACCAGGTCTCTCCTTCCTCCCCTTCATTCTTGTTTACTGCTGCTTCGCTGCTGCTTCACTTAGAAAGCTGCTGCTCTGCCTAAAAGTTTTGGAGGACTCTGCCTCCAGGTCAGACTCCTCAAAGCCCAAGGGGAGGCTGACATTTCTAGGAGGTTCCCAAACCCCATTAACATTTTGTTCCCTAATTTCTGGGAAGTAATTGCAGAACTTCTGAGTTTCTCTTATTAAGCCCTTGCGGACCTTTTTCCCTCAGATTTTGCATTTCTTGTTTTCAAGTACTGATCTCCTTTACAGATATGCCAAAAAAAAAAGAAAAAAGAAAAAAAGAAAAAAAAAAGCAGAAGCAGAAACATGAATATGCAACTGAGAAAACTCTTTCAACAAATATTATTAACACAAACCTGCATACCAGTCTGGTTTCGTTACTATAGCAGCAGCACTAGTGAGGTATGTTCTCAGGCTGTGAGACCATAAATCAAGTGCAAAACCCTTTAGTTTTGTCCGGCAGGATCTTGTCCTGTTCTTCAGTCCTCCCCTACCTGGGCTTATTGTGTAGTTCTGTTTTAGATAATGGAACATCTGAAACATAATTTATAAGAGGAAATCACTTTCCTCTCCAGCCACAGGCCGGCACTGGCCAGACTAACCACAGAAATTCCCAATTTGATGTTTCCATCGTCTGAGAAGACAGTTTCTTTTGCAAGTTACTTTCATTCTGGTTGCTTAATAGGTGTTAGTAAATAGGGATGCCTAAAAGCATCCAATTTATTCTTTTAAAATTGAAAAGAGTAAAAAATTATATTCAAAGTTTGTTTGAAAACAATCCAGAAGAATTTGGATTGCCTTCTTGCTATTAGGCAAATATCTGGGAGAACGGGCCGCTTAGTTTTGTTAGGGGAACAACTGTGGAGTGAAATGACTGGTAAGACACAAATAATTGGTTTGGCCAGTGGCCTGATTTGGCTGGTTGGTCAGCTTGTCTGCCTTTGTTTCTTTCTCCAACAAAAATAAATGAGCTTCCCAATTCATCTTTCATTTTCAGCAGAGCAAGTCTAGCCAGTCAGTTTTCTTCCTTGATTGATCAAAAGACCCAGAACAGAAATGCAACTAAACCATGGACAGCATTTGAAGGAAAGCTGTCAAATTATTTTTATTAAATTGATTAATTGCAGGAAATTCCAGTTTCTGACGGACACACTATACCACAGATGCTCTGCACAGAAAGGGATCGTTACGCTCTTTCAAGAAACCTACCATGTGCTGGGTTTCTTTGGTCTTTTTTTTTTTTTCATTATTTTTTCCTGAAATGTTGATCAATGCATCTGTAGTCTTTTTGCTTTGTCTTTCTTTTTACAGCAGGGAAAAATACAGGTGAGTAGAAATTTTTGTTAATGTAACTCTCAGACTTGTTTGTCTCACAGGTATTTTATCACAATAAAATGCCATTGGAGTGAACCAAGTCTGTGCTTTCTTTTGCTAATGGGTATGCTCTTTATGCTAGGGAGACTTGTGGATCTAACTATACTTCCACTGAAGGCTAAGCATGATGAGAGGACAAACCATGAACTTACTATACAGGAACACGCCACTCAGAAAATAAGCATAATGAGCTGCAGAATAATGGAATAAAATCTCCTTTCTGAGTCCCTGCCATCTTCATTTGCTTTGATCTTGGGTAACTATTGAGGAGTCAATAGAGATAAATGTGTTTTTTCAGGCTGGCTTCATGCTGGTAAAGCCACTGGACAAAGTAGTTGCTGGTGAATGGTTTTGTTTTCAATACAGAGCAGTGTAGTCTTCACATTAAATACAAGGTAGGGTTTGTGAATTAGCTTCATACTGCTCTTGTTCTCTCTGTCTTGCTCATGCCGTCTCCATCTCCTTCCCCATCCCCATCCATAGGCTCTCTGTGCTCATTGCACTGCAGTGAAACTCTATTTTTAATGAGACTCCCTGGTTGTGCATTGCCTTGCCTGCTCCTGCAGTGGACAGAGTGAGTCAGAAACCAGCTCGCAGCAGGTAGCAACTGGACAGTGAAACGAATGAAATGAATGAACTTTAATGAAAGTGAGATTTATTTATTTTTTTTCTG
This sequence comes from Anas acuta, assembly GCF_963932015.1. Taxonomy (NCBI): domain Eukaryota; kingdom Metazoa; phylum Chordata; class Aves; order Anseriformes; family Anatidae; genus Anas; species Anas acuta. The sequence goes on from NC_088979.1 coordinate 79,232,878, forward strand.
CAGAAATGGTTCACCTGCTTTCCGTGTGTCCAAACAGCTGAAATTTCTGTGTGTTCTCCTGCATCGCTTTCCCTGGGCAGTTTACAGACGGCTTATCTTCCCCTTTGCATTGGCTGTAATTCCCACTGCCTGTTTACTTGGTTTACTTCCACTGCACTGTGTTGTTGCTTTACCTGCCTACACTTAAAGCACTACCTGATTTATTTTTCCAGAGGATCTCTTTTATGTCATGGGTATTACTATGGATTCAAATGGCCTTGCCTACACATCCAAATGCATACTTCTTTCTGCATGCTTTCATATTTTAGGTAAATGCTCTACTTAAGCACACAATTAGTTTAATCTTTTTAGCCTTGTAATCGTTCCCATCATCTGTGTTGAAAGTTATCTGTTACATGTCAGTTTGTGAGGAGGGTAGAAGTTTGTACTTCTCACTGTGTTTGTTGTCATTAGTGCCTCTGTGTACAGCGTGAGGTTTGTGTGGTGGGATGTACATCTGTGCATGTGAGATGCTTGTATCACACGTGTTTATAATTACCTTGCAATACTTCCCTGTGTTTCTGCACCAGTGGAATAAATTGCTTTTACTTTGCAGCTCTGACCTCCTCACCTGCACTCTGCTCACTATAATCTTACTCTGCAGGAATTGCTTTGAACACCTCAATTCAATAATGCTGTTTTTATACAGCACACTATTTTCTCATAAAAATAACCTACTATAAAGATACTTTTCTTTTTTCCCTTCTACCATCTCTTGCAGCCTCCACTGAGTCACAGCAAGGAATGAATGTTATGCTGATCTAAAACTTAAGAGCTACAGGCTTAGGACTGTATATATTAAGAGCAGATTATCTCATGAATCAGCTAGACCAGAAGATGTTTCAGCTAAGTCCTTGAAAGCTTTCTTTTACAACTGGAAGGAACAATGAAATTTTATCACACCTAAGAAAGAAAAGGATGACGTGGTTCAGGATGGAGTATAAAAATGATTTGTGCTACTAAGGAAAAGGAAACTAAGGCAAAGGACAAGGCACAGTGGGAGGCAAACTGATGAGCCAGGTTGTCTCTCTTCCTTTCTCTTCCTCTTGTTTGTTCATTACCGCAGGGACAATGGCAAAATTGCCGTTTAGGGCCTTACTCAAACTACCTCACTTCTGTGAGCATCCCCATGAGAGGCACCTACAGTTTTTATTTTCTAGAACTTTATCTGTGTTTTTTTTTTTTTTCTTTTTCTCATAATTATCTGTTAGGGACCCAGTCCAAGAAGTAGGAGTACAATGTAATTGCATCCAGTACAAGATAACTTGTTCAATGGTTACTTCAGAAAACTTCCATTTTAATTTGGACACTAAAACATTTGGTTACAAGCTCATGTTGGAATGGCGTTTGTAGATCTGTCACGTAGACATTAGCAGGAAACAGTGCACATCTTTCTGATTGAGCTAAATGCTATGGTGAGCTCTATTAAAGTCGTACAAGTCGTACAATGTATGATATTTTAAAATGGTTATGACTGGCATGCACAGCAATGTTTTACGAGTATGTTTTTGAGTAGAGATAGCAGCTGACGGTGGCTGTTTTGGTGCAATAAAGCAGTAAGCACTGGGCAGGAGCTCTCTCATCGTCCCTCCTCCCCTCAACACTGTGAATTCAGTTTGGTGGCGCAGGAACGCAGCAGTAAAGTCATAGGCTGGATCGAGTGTGTCAAGAGACAGCCTCCTAGCGTCCTCATGGCTTCTTTTGTGCTCCCAAAAGGGTGAGACAACTCTTCCCAGAAAGCACAGGCAGGGGTTAGAGGGTGGCTAGCTTGCTGCGGTGATGGAGAAGCATGGGATGTGCCCTGAGCAGACCTAGAGAGGTAGGAGATGAAGTTAAGAAGACACCAGATGTATGTCTATGCCCAATCTAGGCGGATTTAGGCCCTCCTAACCTTAGTGCTAGTTCTGCACTAAGCTCTGAAACCTGATTTGACTGAGGTAAGTCTGATTGCCCTGGCTTTGTAATTAAGCAGGACTTAGCCCGTCCGCCTCTGACAACGAGTAACTGCATCAAAAGCACTGCAACCAATCTGCGCTCAGGACTGTTTCCAGAGGAGTGATGTGGCTCTGCTGGTTCACATTTGTTCCAAAAACAGCACTGGGTTAACTTTGTACTGGCAGGCTTCACGCAGGATCAAGTGTCATCTGTCCTGCCGCAGCTGGCGGAAGGCCAGCGTAAACTCCATATCATGTGCTCCAGCTAATTCATCTTAAATGTGATTATGCGCCCTGGGCTGATCCAGATCAAGTGTGTACTGAGACCAAAGAGCCAGGATTAATGGTTGTGGAGACATGACCTGAATTCAGCCAAGGAGGAGAAGGCTGTGATAGCCCGGTGGCTCGCACCGCCCCTGGGCAGCACGGAGCTGCTCGGCCTTTGGTTCCTCGAGGAGCGGGGCCAGGAGAGGGAAAGGGAAAGGGCCGGGCTTGCTGCTCGTGGTGAAGGTTTTTCATGGCGATGTTGACATTTTGTTCCTCTCCAAAGACACCTGTGTTTATTCTCCTCCTTTGAAGTATTTAATTGCACACGTGAAGAGCGATAAGGGAATTGGGAGATCCCTCTGTAAAATACTGGCTTTTGTTTTGCTTTAGTCTCTCCAGATCTGATGAGTAAGTTAGGCCTCCCCGTTGCCAGGATAAGCCTGATACTCTCTTAAATCCTTTATTTGAGAGACTGCAGTCCAGCAGAGCTCCCATGTGCTTCTCCCTTTGACGGGGGTGGCAGGTGGGGCTGCCCATGTGCTCCCAGCACATCTCCGTGCAGGAATGCAGAGCGGTCTCCCTGGACCTCCCACCCACCACACTGCAGGTGTCTCTGTCAGAAAGCCCTGGCGAAGCTGCTCTCTGCTGTCCAGCCTCATGGTTCACATTTGTCATGGGCACTGGGGACGGATCAGTCTTTGGAGGACTGTCAGGACGCTGCTTCTCACTGCCAGGAGGGCAGGAGGAGGAGGATTTGTAGGTCTGATCCCTGTAACCTCAGGGACCTTTTAACTGCAGAGCCATTGCAAGACATGAAAGTTAACATCGGATGTTCCCCAGGTGAAAGGAAAAGTTCTGTTTATTTTTATTTTTATTTTTATTTTTATTTTTATTTTTATTTTTATTTTTATTTTTATTTATTTTTATTTTTATTTTTATTTTTATTTTTATTTTTATTTTTATTTGCTGGCTTTACAAAGACTACAATGATAGGGAGCGTGCAGCGATGATCTCCTATCACCTTACAATCCAAATACAACCGCCCAGACGTCAGTGTTGTAAACCGAAGCTCAGATGATGGCTGAAGAGAGACCAAGGATGCTTGAGCTCAGTGTGGAAAACTGGAGGTGGATTTTCAGTGAGGTACCTGTTCCGGAAACATGGTGGTGTGCTTCACCAACCTGCTCTCCACCAGCCTGACCCTTTTGCCAAAAGCCCCGTGCCACCTTTGACTCCTCCTGCTTTCTTTTCTCAAGCCATCTGCAGTAAAACCCATGCTCAGACTCCCATCTTCTGTCCAGAACTGTCCCACCTCCCTAAAACCTACCTGTTTTCCTCCCCAGTGGTGGTTCTTTCTTCTCCCTCTCTATAACCACATTGTCATCCCCTTCACATGGCTCCTTCTGTTTCACCAGTGCATCATCAAGCCCCCATGTCCCCTGACTGGTTTACACCTAGGGGCATGCTTCTCTCCCATGCTGTCCTCTGGTTCATTTGCTCCACCGGTGCAGGTCACCTTGCCTGGAAATTTTTCCCTTTGCTCATCAAACGTACTTTAGATCTGAAATCTGCAGTTGATGTGTAAGTGAAATCTTTTCCCAGCCTTGAAGACATTTCTTAACGCTGTTTTCCACATCGAATTACGTAGCTGAGAACCACTGGATAAGAAGAGTCAGCGCTTTGTAATAATATTTCAGGTATACAAATTGGAAGCATTTGCTTGCATCTTTCGTACCTTTGCATATTACTTTGGCAGACAGTGATGAAACACTTAGATCACAACCCCCCCAGGCAGACAGCAGGTCCTCCTGTCTGCCTTCTACCTGGCACCGGTGCAGTTATCCCATCAGCTTCTTATGATGGTAATTGGACCTGGAAATGGAGGGATTTTTCCCATATAAAGTTTGTGAGGTTTTGATGAAGTATTTTCCCTAACACCTCAGTATCTTGCTTCTGAAACGCTGCCAGGATACTTCATGAGTTTTATAGCTGGTACATGCTTCAGGCTTCCACTCTGGGCTTTCGCCTGGTCTAACCAATGTCTCCCTGTGGCAAGAGGACACAGCGTGTCCTGGACAGGCACCTAGTGTGGGGCTGTGAAGGGTGCAGGACATGGCCTGGGACAACAGCACGAGCAATACATGACAATAACTCCCCAGGTTCACTGCAGCAGCATTTAATGCACGCACTGTATAGGATTTAGACCTCTGAGGTTTTGCAGTAGCAAAGAGAGGTTTGGTACAAGTACTCCTTCAGCAGAAACCCAGTTTTTGCACAGCTGTTTTCCAGAGGAGAGATTTCTATCAGTCCTTGTAATAGCAGAACCCTGGGCTGCTGCTGTGTTTTAAACATCCAGGATCTTTGGAGTCACGTTGAAGGCTGTAGATATAGCTGTAAATGTTGAGGACTGTGCATCTCTTACTGTACGCAGTGGGGTGCAAAGGTATCTTCAGGGAAAGTAAAGGAGGTCTGCTTCTGTTAATTAGAAACAAAACCAAAGGAGGTTTGGAAATTCATTCCATCTCCATATTTCAAACCTGCTTTTACTGGGAAACACCATCTCACAGTGCTGGAGGTTGCTGGCACAAACCACCTCCCTCTCCTATCTCTAATGCTGACGGATGAGATACGGTTTCATTTCTGAAAAAAATATTAAAAAAAAAAAACCACTGAAAATAACTGTGTATGCAACTGCCAGTGGGCAAATTTAAAGTAGTGGATTGCTCTTCAGTATTAATCATGTTAATTTATGGCTAAATGCGACTCATTTGATTACTTATGAAAATCAAAGCTGAGTGATTTTCTACACTATATATAGGGAGAGGGCAATGTGTGTGTGTGTGTGTGTGTGTGTGTGTGTGTGTGTTCATTATCAAAAGAGGGAGTGACCTGACCAATCACATTCCTTTGCTGCCTTTTATCCTGGCAACCTATGGAACAAGAATTAATACAAAATCATTTTTCGGTGCTCTTAAACTTTATTTATTTATTGTTATTGTTGTTCAGGAGTGCCTGTCCCAGCAGTTGGCTTCCTTTTTCCTGGGGATTTCTCAACCTGAGATGTCTGACAGGGCTCCAGGAGGTTTCACGTTCAGCATTTTGATGATTTCCCATGTTCCATTCTTTATTTTTGGAAATTATCACAAGAATAGCTTGAACCAGTTTGACCTGTTTGTACATCTCCTAGCACAATGGGGCTCTAATTGAGGCATCTCACATTACTGAATGGGTGCCATTATTATTTGAAAGCAAGTAGGTACCTATTAGGAATATTTATTCCCTCTCTTCTATCAAGAAAGCAATTTTCTAAGGAGAGTCATGTTTTTGTCTAATTTAGGGTATTGATTACCTACTGCTTTGAAATAAAAGGAGATTTATATGCTCTGCAGCTAGATAATCTGCACAGGACTGTTATGGTAAGATTGAGCCCCTAGGCTGGGAGCCAAGAAGAGAGAGGATGTTTCGCAGCTTGGCTCTACCTTTCTCACATGATTCATAGGATGCTATTCAAACCTCTTTGTACCTCTGCTCACTTCTCAATTTCACAAAACTCTCTTAAGGACTTGTAATCGTTGTAATTTTGGGGACACTGAGCTCCCTGGCTCACAGGGTCTGCAGGAACATTGGCCATGATGTGGAGACGATGTGCAGAAGAGTGGCTCTTCTCTGCTGTCAACCCCAGATACTCATAATTCATGCCTGTATCACCTAAGCTTCATTTAACATTTTTTTCTTTTATACATTTTTGAAATTTTGAATACTTTTGAAACGTTTTGAGTCTTTTTATTGATCTACAGTGAAATTAGGTAGAGGAATTTTGACGAAACGTGGAAATACAAGAGCAGTAGCAAAGGAACCTGCATGCTGCATAGCCACAGTTGTAGTTTCCTAAAGCTCCCTTCAAGAGGAAAAGGAGTGTTTAATACAGGGGCACATTTGGTGGAATGTGTAGGCAGCAAAATGAAAATAAATAAATAAATAAAAAAGAGCAGTTTAAAAAAAAAAAGGCGGGGGAGTGAATTTTCATGCTTTCAAACAGATGCAGAATAAAGGGCTTGAGAGGACGGATGCTGAAGGATTTAAAATCCCTGTCAGTGTGTCAGTAGGTGTGTTTTGCTCCACTTACACCGAGTGAGTCTGGAGGAAGTACTGAGTAATGTGTTCCTGGCAGTGGTATTTGCAAGGATGGAGGTGAAGGAGAACCGTCACCCAGGCTGCTCCCGAAGCTGCAATACCGTGTTTTGTGTTGGCGTGAGCACAGGTTTTGGGGTACCCCAGCACGAGGGCAAGGTCCCACCTGACGGGCTCCCCCCAGCCTGGCCAGCTCATTTTAGGAAATTCAGGTGGTTGCCTGGACATGTTGGCAACCCCGAGCTTGTTGCCTGCCTGCAGCTCACTGCTGCTGCTAACGGTTTGGACGTCACACGCTGCAAACCTGTGGCCAGCATCTGCTGTGTTACTTTTAGGGAAATCACCTCTGGGGGGTTATTGTGCCGGCATAAACCTGGTTGGGGTTCTGGGAGTGATGGGGCTTTAAAATGAGATAAATGAGGATGTCGCTTGAGTTCAGTCTTTTGCAGAGTTATCGGAGATTAATGATTTATTTCAAATTCCTGGCATAGTTCTCACTCTCGGAGTCTGGCTGCATGTGTTAATCCTCCTGGTGGTAAGAAAATCTGGAAAAGAGGAATACTAAAGTTTGAAAAGGCAGAACATAAACGAAGGTCTCCTCAAGACAATTTTCAAAAACTTCTTTTTTATTTTAATTGAGATTTTGAAATTACTCCTACCCCTGCTTGAAGTGGAAGTCATGGTTTTTGGGTTGCATGGGGCAGGTAGTGCTGCACAGGCTGTGTTTGGACATTTCCAACCACTGCTTGCTATGTGCATGCATAAATGTGTTAATTAGATTATATTATGAGTGTAGATATACTATGCTATATCTATGGAGTCCTAATCTAACAAACACTAGTCCCCAGAATACAGGAATATAGGAAAAAATGGTACATTTCTGTACCACTGATAAGACTGATGGAAATGATCTGCCCCCAAAGTGATGATGGAGTTGGAACTGGAACTGTTATTATTATCATTCTTCAAAACCTCTCTCCAACTGGGATTTATCTTTCTCCTCTATGCCTCTTACAATGGTCTGAAACTCCCATTTGTTTTAACTTCCTTGCTTTCCCTGTCTTCATGCGTCTCCCCTTGAAAGAGCTGTCATAATCTGTTGAGTGAAAACTCAATTTTGCATAATAATGCTTACAGATGATTGTTCTTACAGGCTTTGTGACGGGCTTCTCAAAATGCTGGGGTAATTCTTGACTGGCTTGCTTAGGTTTCACGTTTGCTTTCCTACTTGTCACTCAGGGAGTGCACGCATGCACCTTTTTGCTTTTTTTTTTTTTTTCCCCAAATATTTCCAAAATAATACATGGCCCCTAGCCTGCAGGGAGGTGTCAGTGTGTTTGCACCCGATGGATCTGCCATTTGCACGAGTTGTGTCACACCAGTGTTTTGGGATTCATAACCTGCAGTTGCTGCTTATTTGGGGATGTCTTTGGAGGGGATGGGATGGGGATGCAGACAAGCAACAGCCAGTGCTGACAGTTTGGCTGTTGCAAGGGTAGGTTTTTGCCAGTGGAGGTGTGTTGGTGGTTCGATGGTATTTGCTTGGGCCGTATCTCACTGTATCAGGTGTTCATTTTCTGCATGAGCTGTCATATCCCTCAAATGGGGATTAGCCTCGCAGGGGTGAGCCTCGCAGCAATACTGGAGACGCTTAATTACTTTATGTTTGTACAGTGCATAAGGAGAGTAAAACAACATACAAAAGTGTTGTGTTGTTTTTTTTTTTTTCTCCAAATTTTACAGCTCTATTCTTCCCTGAAATTCCCCGCTTAAGGCTGAGAGCAGCTCCTGCGCAGTAGAAATGTTTCCTCTGCCACGGTTGCAGCAGCTCAAGTGAGTTCATAATTCATAGAGCCACGACCCACACTGGACATGCAAAACCAGAAGCTGTCTGAGGATGAAAAAGCTTTTCATTTTTAAAAAATATGATTCAAGCCGTGTTTTTGCTTAAAGGACATTTGCCCTTTTTACATCCAGTGCATTCATTATGTGTTTCTGAAGAGCAGCTCTACCCTTTTGGTTGGGGTGACCTTTATTTTATATTTAAATGCAACAGCACAACAAGGAGCAGAAAGGAGTGATGTGAATTCTTCCGCAGAGTCCGTTCCCTCGCTCTCCTCCTGCACACGAATGCAAAATGGCAGCTGCCATGGCAGTGCAGCCAAGAGTCCCCGCAAAAAACGCCGTCCTTACACAAGGAGCCCTGGCAGCTCTAAGCCACAAAACCCAGCGCCTGACAAATGGGAAGGGACAAAATCGGGTCGCGGAGGCTGCGCGTGGGTTTTGCTCTTGTGTTGTGTCTTCGATCAGGGGGTTTCGAGTCATGGTACGGATGTGGTCAGCGAGGAGCCTGGGGGTGAGGGGACAGGGCGGCTGCCCATTTGGATGCAGCACCTGCTTTAGGAGGGGATGTGAAGAAATTCAGGCCTTGCTGAAACTGCAGGTGGGATTTCTGTAGGCACAGGTAATGAACTGCTCTGGAATTAATGCTCCTCAGTGCTCCAGAAAGCACCCTAGGATGTTAATCGAGGCTGTTAGTCAGCAGGCTGGTAGAGCCACGCGTGGCAGGGGAAGTGGTTATGGTTATGAATTCATGGAGAGCCTGCATTTCTCTTCTACAGCACCTCCAAAAGCATGGCCGAGGAGAAACATCTCACCCCTGCCAAGGGGCAGTCTGCAGGGACATCTACCAGGTGGGAGCAGGGAGCTTTGGCGAGCACCACAACCCGTCCCAGGGCGGCCAAGCGCCCTGCTTGTGCTCTGCCCCATGAGAGCAGCGCCGTAGGAGGGGCACTCAGCCACCCCGGCTGAATAAAGCCCACGTGTAGCCAAGGAGAAGGAATGCAAAATGGCAAGCTAGCACGCTAGGAAGCCAGCAGGCAGCTCTGCCGAGGTCTTTTCATCTTCCTGCTGATTTATGTGGTGCAGAGAGGTGAAGCGTGTTTGCGTTTTCGCCGCGCCGCGTTCCCAGGCGCCCTCACGGGGAGCCTCTGCCTGCCCGAGGTCCCTGCCGCTGCCCTCCCCACTTGCTCCACTCACTTCAGGGGATTTCTGGGCTATTTCTGCATGACTCTTGGTGCCCGGTGCAGTCCTGTTGCTGTAACCCAGCAGTCACAGCAATAGGCATATTTTGCATTCCTAAATTAGTGCCAGCGATTTGATATTTCTGTTTTCTACCATTTTACTGTTCAGCCTGGAAGTGCTAGGACATCACCCCTGGTTAAATTCGGATACATGCACGCACATGCATGCACACATGTGTAGGTGTACATACACACGCTGGATTTCACACCAGCTTCCCACTGTGCACCTGAGCCATCGGCACCCTCCTGCTCTTCGATTCTTATTGCTGGGCAGCTCAGAGCCATGCAGGAGGGTTTGTGCCTGCCGAGGGAGAGTGCCCAATTCAAAATGGAAGCGCAGATCAACCCCGAGGTCTATTTTTCAAGCTGAGCAGGTTTCTTGAACGAGATAGGGCGATGCCAGCTGCCATTGCAGAGTGCCTTTCATGTGCTCTTCCTGAAATGCGTGCCTCATCTGTGTGACAGGGTGGGACAGCACCTGCAGGCTTTCCTGCCAGCCAAAGACTGGTGTCAGCCCTTGGGAAGTCGGTATACTGGCCGGGGTCTGAATATCATTAAATGCCTTTACAGGGAAGTCACTTAATGCCTTTTGTCTCCGAAACTCCCATTAATCTCTGCTCAGATTCCCTCCATTCCTCCTGCCACACCTGGCTTTTAAAAGCAAAACACCCTTGGTCTCCGCTAAGCATAAAGGAAGAGACATGAAAGAGGAGCTATAATTGCTTTCCTAGGAGCGTTTCTTCTCCCCCGCCCCTCTTCCTGCTGTTTGGTCACCTTTATTTTTCCCTCTTTCCCCGAGGTTTGATGTCTTTGCTCATCATTTCAGCTGTCAGCAGTACACAGCAAGCATTTTGGAGCGGGGACGCTGGGCCTGGGTTTGATCTCATTTTCAGGGATGTAAATGGAGCTACTCGGGTTCTGTTGGTGTAACGGGGAGCAGAAGCTGGCCCTCCTCTGAAGTACCAGGAAAATGCCACCCACTGGTGGCATTTATAAGGGTTTGTTACTTTCCTGGAGAGAAGGAGTGAGCCCGGTGCATTTGCTGGTTGGCTTTGAAGCTCTGCACATGTGTGTGCGCCTTTGTCTGCCCTCCTTGCCCTCGTTTTATTCCTCTCTGCTCTGTGGCATTTGGTTTAGGATTAAGCATAATTTACTTCCACCACAGTGCAAACTAATTACCAGAAAAATCATTTTTTCTAATTCTCTTTCCTTCTTCCTTTTTTTTTTTTTTTTCTTTTTTTTTTCTCCCCGTTTTGCACTCCTTTCTCAAGGATGCAGTTCCCTGCCCAGAGGTCACCTTGTCCTTCAGGAGGAGCACCTGGGGGGGCTGAAACCCACCCAGGGCAGCCAGCTCTGAGCTGCGGGGCACCCTTGGTAGGTAACAGGGCCGGGGCAGCTCGATGCCAGCTCCCCTTGGCTTCCCCCACTGTGTTGCAGTGATGTCGGACGAGGTGTGGGTCTCACTCGTCTCTGCTGCAGCTCTTGGGTAGCCCAAGTACCACAAATGGATGCTATTTTAAGGTGGAAATGTCCAAAAAGGGAGGTCAGAGGCTGACACAAGGAAAACATTTCTGGTGATTGGTTTTGAGAAGGGAGCGCTCCTCATAGTGTTTCAATGGCTATTTACAAACAGAAGAAATGGCAAAAATGATGTTAAAATCCCTGCTGCTTTTTGCATTTCGAGCTTCAATTTGAGTGTGAAAGAGTGGGGCCAGCTCTGGCTCTTGACCTGTACGTGCAGCGCTTAATTCTCTGTGGCAACTGTGATGGATGCAAATGCGCCGCAGCTCGTGTTAAATCACAGCTAACCGTGCAGCTGCAGCAGCGCTGAGCTAACCGCTTGCATATTTACCCACCTTGTCAAGCAGGCTGTGCTGCATGCGCTGAGCTCTGGGCTTTCCTGGCCATGCTGCTAACAAGCATGCGAGCCGCTGAGATGTCCCCGTGTGCCTGTGGCCACTTACACCAGGGCAGTAGCAGCTACACTCCCAGGTGCAGGCTCTAACACCATTTATTTGCAGCCAGCTCAGGATGAGCCCTGGGGATGCTGCGGCCAAGGGAACTGGTTTTGCCCTTCCCGCCGCTGCGGCTGCACATTCCTGCCCCCGTGCTGTAATTCATTTTTGTTAGATTAGTTTCGGCCTGGATTAGTTCTCCAGGTTCAGATTGCTGCAGAGCTGAGCAAACGCTTGTGCCAGCAGCACAAGGCAGAGCGGGGATGGAGAGGGACGAAGCGGTGCCTTCAGTAAGAAGCAGGGTCAGGGGAAGGCAGCCGTGAATTTGTGGCATCTTGCTCTCACTTGCTTCTCCTCGTTTGATGAAGAGATATTGCCATTGTGTCTCCTTGTTTGCTTTTAATTTCCTTCCTCGGGCTGATTATAGAAATGAATGAATTGCAGTAGGTACCGTCCCTATAGGCCAAGTTACCTCTGGATCAGCCCAGCGGCTTTTTGTTGCAGCATTTTGCTTCAGGGGCTTGATATGAGTCACAACCCAAAGGTTTCCCCACTTTGGCAGAGCACAACTCCAGCACTCCCCCCATCTACCTGCCATCCATCCCCATACATGCACCCTCCTTGCTGAGCCTCGCATGTGGTGGCCGAACCCCAGCCCTCTGCCTCTGCCCGGGGCTCGGGGCTGGTGCGGTGCAGGAGTTTTATAACATCTTGGTGGCAGTCTGTGAGTCCTGGAGCAGCCCTCGCTTGCATTTCTTTCCAGCAGTGCTTTTGCCTTTCATTGCCTATGCTTGCAGGTGCTCCTTGCTGCGGAGGGCGGGCAGGCAGCGCAGCACGCTGCCCTGCAGCTTCGGGTTATGCAGCGCTTTGTCTGGGGGCTCCCAGGAGGGCTTTTGCCCATTTCCTCCACTGCAGAACAAACTGAGGATGGGTTTTATTTTTCTGAGCACATCGGGTCTTTCAGCACAGTGTGATGTTCGGCATACTGTCAGCTACTTGGGGCTGCTCGTCAAGGAGGGGTGCGGTGCGGTGCAAGCTGAAAAGCTGCTCTAATTTTTGCGTTCTCATTCCTGTCGCAAATGGCATTATTTAATTAGGCTGTGCCGTGCTTCCAGAGGAAATATTTTGAAGGGAAAGCACGGGTGTTCCTGCATATCGATGCCTTTATTACATCTGGGCTAGCCGAAAGCAACGTGCAATAAAAAAGCAGGAGCAGTGGAATGGGTCCAAAGAAACGGCTTCAGCAACCTAGTCCTGGCTCCATATTTGGCTGTGATGTGGTGTTCCTCTCTGTGCAGCCCCGGCCATAAATGGGGAGCTGACCAGTTGTTTTCCAAGAAAAAGCACAATCGCCCTTCCTACAATATATGGCCTAATCCCCGCAGGATCCCTATGAAAGCAAGTTTAGGGGTTTTTAATTCACTGAATGAGGCCTTTGCAGCATCACAGAGATAGCTGCTGCTTTTCCTCCTTTTTTTTTTTTTTTTTTTTTTTCCTAGCGGGGCTTTTGGCAGTATCAGGGAGAATAACTTTAGCTCTACGTTATTTTTTTTTTAAATAAGCCCTACTGGACTCCTCCTGGTTTCCAGAGGAAAGTCCCAGCCACTTGACAGATTGCCGCGGTGTTGTGGAAAGGGCTGTCAAATAAATCCCCACGTTTCCTTCTGCTGCCGGTTCATGCACCAACTGCTTTCATTTGTTTGTCTCGTGGCCTTTTGTATCCATCAGGAACTGCCTTTGCCAGAGCCTCGCAGCTACGCACGTCTTGCTCTGGTGCTGCAGATAGGAAAGCCCAGAATGCTTTGCCGTGTTGGCTTTGCAGTGAAGCTTTATTTATTTTACCTTTTAAAAGGTGACTCTAAAGTCAGTATTATTTGAATAATACTGTCTCTAGCTGTTGCCTGTTGCTTTTATTTTATTGCCAAACTGTTTTTCATGCATTTAAAAGGACTCGTGCTTGTTGGTAACAAGGATATGAAGTGCTTTGACGTGAGAAGTGCCTCCTGGAGAATGGACCAGGCTGCTCCTGTTGGCCTGTATTAAAATGAATTCTCAGGTTCATTACAGGGGGTAGATCTTGCAGGGAGATGTTACAATAACCAGCAGCCTGTTGTTGCAAACTTTTACGCAAGTAGTACCTAATATTTACATAGATAAGATTTAATAACGATTCTCGTAGTTGGCCAAGTCCTGCCACGCTTGCTCAGGCTACGTGCAACATCCACCTGGAGAACAACTGGTTGCTTTCAGGGGAGCTGTTGCGTTCGCTGCCCTTGCCAGGACTAATTACTCAAATAGGCCCTTGCAGATGTGGACCTGCTGTCCATCTGATCCGACTTGCAACACGTTCTTGCAGAGCCTGGATGAAGAAGAAGGGTGCCATGAGCTCCATTGATGGACTCCCCCTCAAACCACTGCTGGGACAGAGATTCAGGTGTCTGGTGGGCTGCTGAGAGACCTCCAACGAGCTGTTAACATTCAGTGGGGTGAATCTCCCTCTCCTCTACCTGCTTCCGAAAAATAAATGTATGCAGCAGTCCTTCTGGAAATTTAGTTGCATGGACAGAAAAAGGGCTTTCTAAGGCTTGCAAGAAGTTCCTTCTTCACAGCCACCTTTACAAAAACATCGTACATTTTTAGCTCTCTAACCCTGCATTTTTCCTAAATAGGAAAGCAATCGCCAGCTCTGCTTTCTGGAAGACTCATTTGTATCTGGTAGATTTTTACTGAATCTCGTCCTGCCTTCATAGATGATGGGTTTTTGTTTCAAAGGTGCCTCTGCTTGAGCATAAAGTCCTCATATGGAGATATTCTTCAGCAGTACTAACAATTATTTTTGTAGAAATAAATAGATGAAAATCCCCCTAAACAGATTTTTTTTTCCGTTTAGCCAAACAAGTATAAAGAGAAATTAAGAGGGATCTAGGAGGCTGCTATTAGACCTCGTACCCTCTCATATGTTTGCACCTTTCCAAATCTCTCTGTCCATTCTAGAGTATTGTGCCTGAGTAGAGTTAAGGTTATGGCTTTTTGTTTGCCTTTGGCTTTCTTTCCTTCTGTGCTGTAACCCAAACAATTTAACAGTCCACTTAGGAGCTCAGTTTGACCCCTTATCTCTTCCCAGGTTAGATGTCAGCCCTTTAGAGAGCCCCTGAGGAATCCCCCTCTCTCTGTGGCAGTCAGAGCAGGTAGGAAGCAGGATGGCTGCTGCTCTGCATAGTCACAGGTCGCCAGGGCCCGCAGCACTTAACGCTTAGGCTTCATGCAGGGGGGGAGCTCCCACTTGCAAATGTTCAACAAAAGGAGAAGCAAAACAAAAGGAGAAGCAAAAGGCCTGGCTTGGCAAGAGGGTGACAGTAGGCAACAGCTGTTGCTCCGGTGGGCGCCATAAAACCACAGGGTACTGGTGGACCATGCTCTGCTGCCTGGGGAAGGAAAGGGAGAGCCATTCAAAAGCAGACAAGCGTTGCAGCAAAAGCAGGCAATGGAAACTGGGGACAGGAATTGCTACCCAGACACTTGAAAAACTGAAGAGCTGCATTGTGAGAGGCTGTGTTTTCCTCCCCTGCTGCTCACCCCTTTATCAGCAGTGATGTGCACGTTTGAGAATTGCAGTAGTGTGGAAAGCTGTGACTCTGGCATCTCCAGCACACGTGTGCTTATGTGCCAGTGAAAAACCTTCTACTCGAGTGTGTAGTAATCAGAATGATTTCTGCAGTGCTCTTGGTAAACACAGGCTGGAGAAGGTCACAGAAAGGACAATACCAAAAGCTCTGGTTGAGACTGTACTTTTATTTCTGTTTATAATGACAGACTTCTCCCCTCCCTCCTGTCTCCTTCTGTAGCACCTCCTCTCCTTCCCCAGCGTCACCCCTTGCCAATGCCTAACACACTTGAGGGATGTAGATGTTAATGTAATGGCTTGGTTTTGTTTGTCCTGGCAGCCGGAGAGGAATTCCACGCTTGGTGGCATGTATTTCAGAGGCACTTCATAATCTTCAGTGCCTCACATTTTCAAGCAGGGCTGCTAGCAAGTGCAACAACAGCCTCTGTCCAGCGCAATACCTGCGCTGCTGAACCCAGGAGAGTTTCCCAGCATCCGCGTGTGGGTGCATGCCACAGCCGTGTCCAAACTCCACGTTGGGGCATGACCAGAGCATGCACCGTCCTTTCCCACTCTCCGCTGTGCCAGGGATCCAGGGCACGCAGGCTGGGTGGGAGCCACAGATTGCTTCAGCAGATCTCACGCTTGTCCCCTGAGGCTTGCTTTGGCATGCCCTGCTGGGCAGCCTCAGTGTGAGCACCGCAGCACATGGGGAAGGTGATGCAGAGTGGATTTGTAATGCTATACCCATGGGAACGGTGCTCGAGTATCAGCTTCACACTGGGGTGTGGGGATAAAAGTCAGAGAAGAAGTAAGGGATGCTCCCATGAATGGCTGTTTATATCCGAAAGATAGTGTAGGATCTGGGAACAGCATGCGCCGGCTCGAGTGAGTAAGTGGTTTGGCTGTCAGATGAAGAGCTGGGTGAGATGCCAGCACACTGGTTATAACTGATGAAGGTAGGAACTGGGAGTTTGGAATGAGGTAGGGCAAAATCCCACAGTTAGATAAAAATGCTGTGCAACAGAGCAGCATAAATCATAATTGCTAGGAAAAGCCCCGTAGGTAAAGGATGTGGGCACAGTAAAAAATGCTGCAGCAGCTAAAAAACACCGTAAGGAACAATGACTTTGAAGCTGTGGTTTCTACAAATATTCAGTAAACCATGCAGAATGAATGCTGGGCATGACTGGCCAGCTGAATCTCAGGTATGATTAGTTAGGAAGATGAGTGAGGATCTGCAGAAGGACATATGTACTGTGCTAACCTTATCTGCTGAGAGCATCTCTTAAATGAAATAGATAGAAAAGATTTGCGAAATTATTTTTTTTTCAGGGGAAAGGTTAGAGAAAAAAAAATTCTCAGCATCCTGTACTTAATGTGTTTTTTTCTTCTGGAGTCTGAACTATTGTTCTTAGGGTTTATGGTACTGGTAAAATATACCACTGTCACGTAAAGGGTTTTGAGTGCAACAGTATTTATTCCTTCTAAGAAGACAGTACTGAACTGGTAAGCTGTGTTTCTGCCTGCCATTAGCCAGGCATTCTCTCAAAAGTGTATGCAACGTTTCTGTGCATGTCCATTTTGTTATTTTCTGGTATAAGCAGTTCTGCATGCAGCACCATATATAAATGTATTATAATTAATTATTCAGACGCCACCACCAAGTGCTGAGAGCTTTATGGAAAAAAAAAAAAAAAAAAAAAAGTCTTGAGCACAAGGTCCTTTCTATACAGATTTTCTGGACAGAAAAGGGAAGGGTGGAAGGCAATGTGAAGGCCAGCTCTGATAATGTAGTCTATAAATTTAGTGTTGGAAGGCTGCATCCTCCCTTTTAATATTTTTTGAACTTTGCGTTCTTCGGCTTGTCAAAAGAAAAATGGGATAAATGTTTATCTTCCACAAATGATCTCTGGTTAGGCTTATCTTCACTATAGACTGAAAATCAAAATATAAATCATGAGCCTTTCTTATGTAAATACCCATTGTTAACATTTGTCAGACATATAGAGAAAACATTCAAAGTTCTCTCTCATCTTTATGTGGGATGAAAACAAATCACATGAGTAAGTAATGCTGAAAGGGCTAATATTCTTTGAAGCCTTTGAGCAGCATTCATATCCCAAGAAACCTGAAGGTGAACTGTCTATAAAAATAAATAAATAAAAATGCTAGGCATACTAATGACCCAAAGCTACCATTTTGTAGGAGGCTTCATATAATGATGGCAAAATACTCCTGGCAAAAAAAGATGCCAAGCGCAGTGGGGAGTGGAATTGTGGGATTTCATTTTTCTGTTGTAAGGCATGGTGCTCTCCAAGGGAAAACAAACAGAAAATGGGAAAGTTTACATTGGCCGCATCAGAAGGAGGGCAGAGGAAACCAAAATTTGCTAACAGAGGAAATATTTCAGACTATGCTCTACCCGTGGAGGACTCAGAGATTCTTTTTTTGAAAGCTGTCCTTTTGTAAATATGAGGTACTTGCAATTCTCGTATATTTGAACCAGCTTTGAGACACTTTAGTGACTGTTGCACTTGTCTGAAAAAGTTTAGTGATGGCTCATGAGGGCTTTTTATTTTTATTTTTTCCTTCTAATTTTGAGAATATTACCTAGCTCTCAATTACAGCTTCATAAATGTGGCTGAATAGTATCATCACAATCTCAAAGACCATGGTGGGAGATGACAGGATCTAGCTAAGCAAAAAAAAATTATTTATGAACTTGGCAGTCTTGACCCTTGATTGTTTTGAACTTGTCTGGTTTAATGAATCTCCTCCCTCTTTCTTTCTTTCTTTCTTTCTTTCTTTCTTTCTTTCTTTCTTTCTTTCTTTCTTTCTTTCTTTCTTTCTTTCTTTCTTTCTTTCTTTCTTTCTTTCTTTCTTTCTTTCTTTCTTTCTTTCCTTCTTTCTTTCTTTCTTTCTTTCCTTCTTTCTTTCTTTCTTTCTTTCCTTCCTTCCTTCCTTCTTTCTTTCCTTCTTTCTTTCCTTCCTTCCTTCCTTCCTTCCTTCCTTCCTTCCTTCCTTCCTTCCTTCCTTCCTTCCTTCTTTCCTTCTTTCCTTCTTTCCTTCTTTCTTTCTTTCCTTCTTTCCTTCTTTCTTTCTTTCCTTCTTTCTTTCCTTCTTTCTTTCCTTCTTTCTTTCCTTCTTTCTTTCCTCCTTCCTTCCTTCCTTCCTTCCTTCCTTCCTTCCTTCCTTCCTTCCTTCCTTCCTTCCTTCCTTCCTTCCTTCCTTCCTTCCTTCCTTCCTTCCTTCCTTCCTTCCTTCCTTCCTTCCTTCCTTCCTTTCTTTCTTTCTTTCTTTCTTTCTTTCTTTCTTTCTTTCTTTCTTTCTTTCTTTCTTTCTTTCTTTCTTTCTTTCTTTCTTTCTTTCTTTCTTTCTTTCTTTCTTTCTTTCTTCACAGTTGAGACTGGTGGCTACATTTTTTACTTAAAGATGCTTGAATTTTCTTATGTTTTTGATACATTAAATGGTAAAGTGGATCCCTTGGCTCTTCAGAACTTCATTTATCTCATGCAATTGCAATCAATCTAAAAGTGTACACAGTGGAAAAATACATAGAGAAGCTCCTGCCATCCAGGTGTGCAGTCTGAAATGAGAAGTCTGAAATGAGACTGTGTCTCCAGGAGAAATGGGAGGAACCCCTGCAATAGCAGGGCTGGTGCGCTTTGGTGGCAGAGGCATCACTGGGTTATTCCCAGGTGATTGTGTCAGTGGTCATGGGAAATCTTACAGATCTGTTGGTGAAGTAGTTAGAGGGAATATTTCACACTCATGGGCTCTGGGTAGAAGTAAGTGGCTTTTGTAGGCCTGATAGGTTGGTTAAGTGCTGGTAAAACATTTCTAGCTGTGGATGATCCTCAGGGTTTTTCTGAGTCCCATGGGTGATCTGTGTCTCCAGCAAGCCTAGATGCTGTGGTGTGGTGTAGTTAGAAGGAAAACTGCAGGATAAAGCAGCTTTTCTCCTCAGTCCTCTGGCCAGGATTCATCAGCACATTGTGAGGAGAGGCCTGCCTGTGCACTGTGATCCTGAGCTGCTCTGTGTGCACCCACGGCCTTTGGTGCTGTAGCCTTTGGATATAGAAACACAGAATGGGTTGGGTTGGAAGGGACCCTAAGGATCATCTAATTCTAACCCTCTTGCCATGGTCAGGGACACCTCCCACCAGACCAGGCTGCCCAAAGCCCCATCCAGCCTGGCCTTGAGTGCTTCCAGGGATGGGGCATCCACAGCTTCTCTGGGCAGCCTGTTCCATCCTCAGAGTAAAGAATTTATTCCTTATATCTAATCTAAATCTACCCTGTTTTACTTTAAAGCCATTACTCCTTGTCCTATCCCTACACTCCCTGTCAAGGAGTCCCTCCGCAGCTTCCCTGTAGGCCCCCTTTAGGTACTGTTAGGCCACTCTGGACTCACTCTAATACCTCCTTTCTGTTCTGGGGGACACAGAGCTGAAAGCAGGACTCCAGGTAGGGTTTCATGAGAGCATAGCAGAAAGGGAGAATCACCTCCCTCTCCCTGCTGGCCATGCTGCTTTTGATGCAGCCCAGGATATCTTGCTGCTCTTCAGGTTTTATGTCTCCCATAGGTCCTGGGAGAAGGGGCAAGATCTGTACACAGCAGAGAGAAATGACTTAACCTGAGCCATGAAGGAAAGTTTTTTGGGGAGGATTTAGTCTAATGTTTCTCTCCATCAAAACAAAAAATGTCTATTATACATTTATAAGGATAGGTGCTATTGCCATCTCACTGTGAACTAATATTTATCTTGGTTTTGCTGGAAATTCTTGTTTCTTACTGTAAGACCCATTTTTTCCTCAGTTTCCACTGCAGTCTCAGCAGCGAGGTGACTGTTACAGAGCAGTACAAGTCTGGCACAGCAGGTGCTGTATAAGTACGCCCCTTACACTTCCCCCATCACAGTGGAAATTAACAAAACTTCCCAGTCAAGATAAAGAAAAGTCTAAGTGGGCACCTGTAATACAGAATAGGCCTTTCCTATGTGTTTTCAGTGCTTTTCTCTTTCCTGCTCAAGTGAAAACCAAATCCCTTTGGGCAGTCAAAACCTTTAATCTCTCCCTTCACTACTTTTTTTTTCTCTTTTTATCCTTAAAAAAAGAACTGTAGTCTGCAAATGAAACCCTCATCCTCCATCACAGGTTTTCATATTGATTAGGAGCCATGAAGGATGAGCATACTGAGGCTGCATGGCTGTGCTTTGATCCATCATTGCAGAAAATGGAGGGATGCTGGTTCATCGAAAGGGTCTAGATGAGTTATTGACGGCTGGGGCTTAAGAGCACACAGCTCAACGTGCTTGGCACAGGGGTGCAAAGGCTTGTAAAGATGCTTGTGGGAATTTTCCTGCTTGGAGATGACTCGTTACGCTGGGAATGTAGCTCCTGGGTGGCATTAGGGCCGTGCCAGTATTGTTTGCTTATTTTTGAGCCGAGACAGCCCAGATGGGCTCCCGAGGAAGCCTCCTGATGAGTCCCCGTGTGCATCTGGAGGGCTGTTTGAACGCACGTTGGTGTTTCAATGCTTTTTTGACGTGAGGTCGGCGTCACTAACCATGTCCCTGAGTGCAGGGTGGAGAGCTGGGGCGAATATCCATGTCCAGCTCCGTTTGCTGCTGGGCTGGTGTCAGGAGGATTTACCTAGCTCTGGGGCCTTTTGTGTGGGGATGGTGGCTGGCTTACGAGAGACAATGACCACAGCAGCACTGGGGCAGGAGCAGCGGGAGCAGGACACGGCGGCTGAATGGGCCCAGCCGCCGAGCAGATGGAGGGATCAGCCTGACAAACAAAAGCAGAGCTGCGGGCAGCACATTGCTGAAAAGCGAGGGGCAGCGTGGGGGCCGCTGAGGCGGCCGAGTCAGCGGGGCTCAGCGGACAGGATGGTCTGCTCAGAGAGGGGGCCGGGGCTGGCACTGCCCTCGTACCTGCTGGGCTGTGGGTTTAGTGGTGAGCTGAGTGGGTTTGCACTGGATAGCAGGGTCCCAGGGAGGTTATGAGGGCCTGTCCTTGCTGTTTGCACTGATGCAGCTCCTCTGCCTTCTTGGGTGTGCTTTGGATTGCAAGGAATTGGAGGTTTTGTTCCAAGGGTAAAATTGTCTTTGCGAATGACCAGGGTTAGTTGGAGGAGACATCTTTTGTCATTCAAGTGGTTGGTGTCAGGCCAAGAGTGGGGTGCAAACCTGTGCCTCATGCAGGCAAACCCCACAGATTTGTGGCAGAGGCATGCCAGCAAGGGGCCAGGGAAAGCCCTCGCCACCAGCCCTGTTCTGCCAATGATCTTGGAGAGCTTCAGTTTCCAGAGCCATCTGTCAGTCATCTTCCTTGACACCAGGTCCAGAAGAAAAATCAGAGTTGCTCTGCCTAGTAGCAAACACTTTGCTCATAGCTATTGGGCAAGAGAGAGGAGTGGAAATGAAGGGGGAAGATACTACTGCATGTCCACCAAATGGTGCTGCTCTGCCCATGCCCTGCTCAGCTCCCTTATGTGTGTCTGAAGGTAATGTGGGAACCTGGAGAAGTTAATAAATGGGTGCTCCTATGGGCTGGATAAGGAAGGGACCACTCTGTAGAAATGTGTAGGTGGATGGCTCCTGAGATCTACTCTAGAGCACTGGAGCCCTCATGGTGGAGAAGATCCCTTGAAATGCCGGGCGTTGCAGAGACAGGACAAAGGCCAGTCCTGTCATATAATGCCTACAGATATTTTTATCCAAATATAAAACACTTACCTTCTTTTAAAGGCATTAGCTTTGCAAAATATTTCTTGCAAATCAGATTATTCTGAAATAGCCTTGTTTTTAAAATACATTTTTTTCTTTTAATTGGTAGAGGAAATTATTTTTTCGTAGAATCAGTTAGGTTGGAAAACACCTCCAATTTCATCTTTGTGTTAAAATTTGACAGAGTGACTACCAAGATGTCACCTACTGTAACGGGTATAATTATCAGAGAACTAAGTTTTGTTTAAATGAAGGAATGACAGTGTGATGCAATACAGAAATGAATGCACATTTAAAACAAACATGCCTTCCAAACTTTGTCCTTTAATTAACCTGACAGGTAAGATTGATTTCTTTTAGAAGTTGTGAGATTTAGGCACTATTTAAATTGGCCAGCCTGCATTCTGCAGCTGTAGGCATTTGAGTGGCCATCCAAGGGTCACCGTGGCCCCTCTGGTACCCTGAAATCAGGGGCATCACCCCATTCTTGCCTTGTCTCTTGGTGAGGCATCACAGCTGCTCCTTCAGGCTTGTGGTGAGCGTAGCTGCCCACTTGGATCAGCAAGGTATCAAGCAAAACCTGGGAGAGCCATGTTCTCCAGACAGCTTAGACTTCACAAAAACACTTCTCCCTCTTGGAACAAAGTCCTTCTCTTTGAAGACACCAAGATGCATCCTTCTGGCCTGAGTGAAGGAATAAGTCCTGTGAGGCGCTAGGGTATGAACTCTGCCAGTGGAAGGGCTGTCCAGTTTTAGCTAGAGATGGCTATACGGGAAATAGCAGCAATATAGGAAAAAGCAAGGAAAAGGATCTTCTGAGTTGCTTTGAAGACTTCCAGGACCTCACTGCTCTAAAACCTAGGGAGCTTCAAATTTCTGGCCTAAATTTATTTTGACCAGGTTATAACCGTTTGAGCCAGCTTCAATACCATGTCTTTCTCTTGGCTTTTATCTCCGCAATCAATTTAGAGTAGGCATCTATATAAACACACTTGGCCTTCATTTTGCAAGACTAATGCTGAAGTCTTCTGGCCTCCTGTAAAATAGGTTCACAGATCCCCAATTCCTAGTAGTTTTTCTGTTCCAGAGCTGAGCTAGATAGCCTTCTTGGAAATGTTGTCCCAAAAGGACTTGGTGATTTTGAAGTGCTATGACCCTTCACGCTTTGTCACTTCTACTAGGCTACCTGAGAAGGTGGAGTGTGCTTACAAATGTATGGATGGATATGCAGAGTTCATGTGTGTGTGCTTATTTCTGATCTGATGTTTGGGAATTGTTATACATTTTGATTCAGATAAGGCTTTACCTGTATTCACTTGAACCACTTGACTTATTTTTTACTCTGTACTATACCGAAGGACACAAATAACTTTGTAATTTCATAGAGGACCAAATCAAAATTACACATCACAGTTCAGTATAGAAAAGGCCCCAAATGCAGCTGTGAAAATCCCACTGATCTGCTGTTTTCATCTCATACAGAGAAATAGTTGTTGAAGTAATTTTACCCCTGTCAGAGAAGCAAGTGAAAGGAAATGTTTGCACGAAAGTTGGTATTTCAGAGATACAAGGTTTCAGAGGAATTAAACAAGGTTAGTATTTTAAAGCAGCTGGTGTTGCCAACCAACAGGCTATTTTGCCATCTAGTCTTTCTAATTTTGATTGTGAAGAGTATTGCCAGCTTGAATGATGGGGCATATGGGACTGCAGGTTTTTTTTAAGCAGTGATGAAAAATGAGAGTAAATAAAAGAAAAATATGTTCATGAGCAAAGGGTAGCAGCCATAAAAAATGCCCCTTTATTCCAACCTCATCCTAGAAGGTTTGTGTGTCCTAACTATCTGCAGTGCCTCAGAGCTTCTGCCGTGCAGCTTGGCATGGGAATCCGTCTGTTTTGGTTTCAGTGGGTATTAGGCATGCTTCTTCTTAATAGTCTCTCCATTTGGAAGCTGAAAATCATCTCACCAAGCTCCAAAAGCCATTTTCTTTCAAAGGTAGTCTCCAGGGCCACCTAATGTTATTTAGCATATAAAAATGCTGCAAATTTTGTCTCTGTTTTTACAATATAAAGGTTTAACTAGTGGCAAGAATGCTCAAGCCAGCCCATGGCATACTTTATTTTCCAAGAGAGAAACTGGGAATATCTATGCCAAAAGAACCAGATGGTGCTGTCTGCTTGTATTCAGTAGCTGGGCTGGTGATGCTCCCACGGAGCAAGGGGTGAGAGTCGCATTTGAGGGTTGAGACAGCTTATAGAGGATCTCCAAATCTGCCTTTAGATGAAAAGTTAAGCCATCTTGTCTTTGAATAGGTGAAAAAGAAGTATTAGAGTCTTACAAAAACAAGAGTGCTAGAAGGTGGGATCCTCCACTGATTAAGGGTCAGTGGAAGAATATACAGTCAAAAAGTGGGTTTTGAGCTCCTGTTGTGTACCTAAGTTTAGAGACGACTGAAACCTAGGCTGTCTTTTGGCAAAGATTAGGCGAGTCTCAGGTCTGCTCTGCCATTTGCTGGCTAGCCACAAGTGCAAATGGTAGTCATGTCAAGCAGAGGGAAACTGGCCAAGTGAAAGATGTTTGGGCTGTGCGCCGTTTCCCCAAATATGTTTATGACAGCTTTGCACTGCCAGACTCTTGTTAGTAACTCTAGTCCCAAATCTTCTTATAAACAGAATGCTAGCTGTTTTGAGATAACTAATCTCAGCAGCAAGGCAAACTAGGGATACTTTCTAAAGCTGGGCATCATGGGGAAGATCTTTCTGCTTCTTTGTGGCAGAAGTAAAGACTTGTAACATGGTCGTATTGTTCCCCCTGATGATCACACTGAACAAAGAGTCTCATAAAGGCCCTTTCTACTTACCTGTGACATAGCCCCAAGAGCTCTCCAGTCAGCTTTTGAGTCTCTGATGTTGCCAAAAGTTTAATGGCTTCTAGATCTAGAGGAAGAATGAGGGCATCCCAGCTGATTGATACACCATGCTCATTTCAACAAAATATGCCGGGTCCCAAGAGTCAAAGGTGTTAATGTGACCTTGATGCTGGGTCGTGTTTAATGGTCAAGTGAGATTTGAGAGCTTGAACATAGAAAACTCTGCCTGCTTGGGCGTATAGCCAACAACTTCCATTAAAGTCTCTTATAAAGACTTCAGATTATCAC
This sequence comes from Anas acuta, assembly GCF_963932015.1. NCBI lineage: Eukaryota > Metazoa > Chordata > Aves > Anseriformes > Anatidae > Anas > Anas acuta. Next base: position 79,257,783 of record NC_088979.1, read on the forward strand.
ATAATATTCACTTTATAATACTGTGTTGTTAAAGATACGGATGAAAAGGCAGGGGAGCAGCTGAAAGCATCTGAAAGGTGTTGTATGGCCAGATCTCATTTTACTTTTGAACTGCATTCTGTTTTGCTTCAGCTACAAAGCTTTAAAAGGAAAACCCTGTTTGAGAACTTTGAATTGGCATTAAATGCGGTATTAAAGACCATCTTGTTGGAAGGCCAAAGTCATCCAAGATAAACTGGTGTAGTTGCTGCTGCTTTTTTGGAAACAATCAATTCTTGCTTGAAAGATAAAGAAGAGAAAAAAGGCAAATACAAATGATACAAAAATGCTACTTCCATTTCTGTTGCTGAGCATCCTGGCAGCACAGGGGAAAGGCTGAGCACAGCCTTATCAGTCACTCCAAGACTTGGCAAATTAGGACCAGCATAAAGCTGTTTATGACTGCTTTTAGCTAGCTTTTCAGTTACAGGCTTACTGCAAAATTGCCAGAGAAATACTGTTGACAGCTGCCTGGGCTTCTTTAAACAAAGGGAAAAAAGGGAGTTAAGAAAACAACAAGCAATAGGACAAGAGGAAGTGGCCTCAATTTGCACCAGGGGAGGTTTAGGTTGAATATTAGGAAAAAATTCTACAACAAAAGGGTTGTGAAGCATTGGAAAAGACTGCACAGGGAAGTGGTTGAGTCACCATCCCTGGAGGTATTCAAAATGTAGTAGACATGGTGCTTAGAGACCTGGTTTAGCAGTAGACTTGACAGTGCTAGGTTAACGGTTGGACCTGATGATCTTAGAGCTCTTTTCCAACCTAAATGATTCTATGGTTCTGTGATAAGAACTGCAAGACCCTTTCCTCTCATTTTTCATTAGGGCTAAGACCAGTGTTTTTTGAGCAGATTTTGGTGGGCTGTTTTTTGTCTCTGAGATCTTGCCTGCTACTGGAAGGGGGTTTCTCTGGATGGGTTCAATTCCTTCGTAGAAGCTGTATCCAGGAGATACATTTCAAGGTTTAATCCATTAAAGAGATGTTCATTTTAGAAGATCCTTCATTTTGTCAGTATGTTGTTGTACTGATACGACCTGCAATTTAAAGTTGGCAAATGAGACTTGCCTACCCAGTCTCAGTTGAAATCGAGTGGATTTCATGAAGGTGGACGAGACAGGAGCTTGTTCCATTGAGCTCATTGTGCCAGGCTGCCATGTTGCAAAGGAAGCCTTTTTATAATCACTAGAAAAGCTTTTCCCTCAGTTCCCCCTCCTCTGCTTTTCTTAAGTCACTACTACTATGAGTCAATCACTCAAGATCCATCATAGTTACAGCCACAAGAATTTGACCTCACATCTATTTTAAATTCCTGTTGGTAGAGCTGTTTTCAGGCACTCTTTGGATCTCTTTCTCCTCATAAACGGGCTTTTAGACTGTCATGTGTGAGAGAAAGAGAGATGAAGATGCACGCACAATTTAATTTGATGGAACCATAATTTGGCAAAGGAAGAGTGGATATGGGCATAAACTTTGTTTACACTCTTAAGAAAAACGAAAGAAAATAAAAATTCAAAATGCATGCCCAACGCTGCACCGCAGTTTCACACCTGCACCATCTCATGTATTTCTGCATATGCATTTTCAGCCATAATGTGAATCTCACAACTTGTGTCTACCAAGTCAGTTTGAATTTTAGGTTTCATTTACATGGGCTTAAGGATAAAAATTACTGTCTATCTGTCTTCTTTATGTCTCTCTCTCTCTGCACACACATCAATGGTGAAATGGAGTGCAGAAATTTATGAGCAAAAATCTCATGAAAATTGGAATGGGTTACGCAATAAACTTTTAACTGTATGAATAGAAGTTTATTGGTGCTTCATTGCATCTTTCAACACTGAATTTGAGATTATGAAGCATGAATAAAAATTGTAATTGTGAAGTTTCTAAACAACAGCAGTTGGAGGTTGGTATTGAGGCTTGAGAGAATAGCTATTTGATTTTGTCATGAAATTGAATGAACCAGTCAGAAAAACCTAATGGGATGTATTCATTCAGGAATTAATTATTGATCACCAGAACAAACCAAAACATTCCCACATATAAAGAGAGATTATTCAGTTTAATCTGATTGCCAGTGTACTGACTATCAAAAGAAGATGAAGCCAGACTCTTCTCATTGGTATCCAGAGACAGGACAAGCTGGGCACAGCTGAAACAACCACAAAAAAAATCCATTTGAATATAAGAAAAAGCTTTTCTGTGGTGTGTTCAAACACTGGATCAGGTTGCCCAGAAAGGCTGTGTATTCTCCATCCATGGAGATACTCAAATCCTGAGTGGACACAGCTCTGAGCAACTTGCTGCAGCTGCCCCTGCTCTGATCAGGGGTTGGACTGGATTGCTTGTTGGACTTACTTGCCATTTTGGCATTTGGCATTTTGCCCTCCAGCCTTAGCTGGTCTGTGACTTCGATCCAGAGAGCTTCTGTCCATGTGGCTGGTCAGTGCTGTACTGGAAATCCTTTCTTCTGAGGGACTACCTGGAAATCAGTTTTCTGGTCTATGTTTTGAAGTTAGACACCTAAATCTACGCTGGTTATCTTGGCTTCAGTTATGGCCAGTAGCTTTTTGTGGAAGAGCCACCTCTCCTATGTGCTAGGTGTTTAAGGTGGATGAGATATGTTATCTTATGAAGTCCTCTAGCTCAGACATAGGGGTGCAGATTTTACACCCCCAAAGCTGGGTGATTCCTACCATGAGTTTCTCTCAGTGGTTGCCCAACCATAATGTATGCAAAATGAGCAAGTGCTTGTGAAATACCAACCATAAATGCACTGTGCCTGACGCATTTTCTCCATGTGCAAAGCAGGAACGGTGACACTGAGCCAGGTTTGAAAAGCATCTCAAGAAACAGGAATGGAGGAGATTCCCTGGGGGACTCTGTGCCTCTGTCTAGAGCGGTTCAGAGCAGCAAGAGGAGGCATGTAAAGAAAATAAAACAAACTCAGTGCTGAGAACTTGGCCCCACATTGTGCTTGTTGCAGGGACTTACTGCATCTAGCTCCATGGATTGAACACCCTTTAGTAGTTGGATCATACTAGGTGTGTTCCTGAAGCAGATCTTGCATTTTAGTGTTTTTCTGAAAGAAGTCCAGTTTGTGTGCTCCCAAAGCCATCTGTGATGCGAAGCAATGCATGGCAAGTGGGGAGAAGGGAGAGATTCACTTGTAAAAGCACACTGGTGATCCAAACACAAAAATGCAGGTGCACCAAATGAATGCTAGAGATAATAATTTAAAAAACAAACAAACAAACAAAACAAAACAAAACATCAAACTGCATTATTACATGGTTAACAAAGCTATCATAAGTAAGATGATAATACAGCAAGGGGTGTTTTTGTCAATCCATGGTTGATTCTGCCTAAAATATAATTTCAGAGGTACCGAAAATGTTCTAGAAAATTGATTAAGTTTGATGAGTATTTTTGACAGAAAGGAGGAGGATGTGGAGCTTTAACAAAGTCAAAACATTCCATTGAAGCATTTTGCTGAACATGGAAACATGTCATTTTCAGATTTTCTAAATGAAACTTTTCAACTTTTAATTCTGAAACAGTATGTTCATTTAAATACATGATCTGAATTTTGAAAAATCATAGAAGAAGAAAGGCTTTAAACTGTGCTAAGTATACTAAAACTGAAGAAAGGGTTTGGTTTCACTGTACATCGATATAGACTACATCTTTTTGTGATACATCTTTTTATTTTATTTTATTTTTTTTTTGGCTGGGGGAGAGTGAAGAGAAGGAAAATTGGATGAACAAAAGAGGTTCATGCCAAGAGTTTAGGTTGGTCAGTGAAAGTATCTTCTATCCATACCACTTGACAATTGCTTGTGGTGCTTATTCAGTTCTGTAAAATGCAGCAGAGAGTTTTGTAGGCAAGAATATGGTTTCTCTAAGTAAATTCTATCAATTATTTTCTGCCTTCATTTCAGAGAAAAAAAATAATAAATCAGAGGATATGATATAGGAAACTCTGCCTAGCTTTGTGGCATGCACTCAGACCATATGCTTATATAGGTAATTGTGGCTTCTCTCTCTTGTACAGTAGGGGTTTCCAGGAATGTCACTGCATTCAGTTGTGCCCTGTGCGTTCTCATACCATGGTTTTTACAGTTGCTTTCTGAGTGTTGTTTTTCCTCTCAAGGAATAAGCTGCATTGGCAGCTACAGCTCAGCCACAGACCTCTCAACCTTGAAGTTGGTTCCACTTTCATTTTAAATACGATAAAGCTAATTCCAAGTGACTGCCTATAATAAAATAGGATTGTTTTCCTGCCATCCCTTTTGTAGGTGTTGCTGTTAAGTTCTTCCTGGTTAAAAACTTCACCTGTGAGCAAATCACTCCCTTCACCAGTCTGCATGTTAAAGGATTTCTCTGTGTGGGAGCTTTTCTTTAGCTCAGGTGTGCCTTTTGGCTGTTTTTCCCCTTCTGTGTCCTGCCACATGCCCAAGAATGAGGTATGAGACTTCAGTTACCACCGGTGCCATGCCATGAACCCATTGTGCTTCAAGGGACCCTCCTTTTGCAGCCCTCCCCTTTGCTTTTGCCCATGATGGGACCCAGAGCACCCCCTGGCACTAGGAAAGGGGCTGTAGGGTGTGGAGAGGAGCTCCTGGCAGTTTCGTTCTTCCTGTGTAGCGACACGGGTAAATTCACACATTGGCGCAACTTCTCTTGGACACACATAAGACTTTCAGAAATACACAGAAGATGAGATTTCCCTAAAAATGCCGCCAAAATGTCAGAGAAATTCACACCTGCATTTTGTTTGTCCCCCGCTCATCTCATGGATCACTTGGCTTGTCCAGAAATGGAGAGCCTGGGTATCTCAGCGTGGCATGTTCCGTCCTGCCACGGAGGAGAAAATACTGCAATTCACCTTCTGCTTTAATATAGGTCATGCGTGTTGCAGCAGAGCAACTGAGCAAACGTGAGCTGAATGGGTTTGGAGATGGTCCTGGGAGAAATAACAAGCAGTTTGCTTTGTTTCTACCTTGCTATCTTCCCCCTTTTTTTCTTCCCCTCCTCCTTCTCTCCCCTATCCTCCTTCCCGAACCCGGTGAGGTACTAAACAAATGCCACTGCTGTCAGAGATGTGCTGGTGCTGGCTCTGTTGTCTGTCAGCTCCTACTCACTTCAGAGCCTACAGAGTTTAGATACTTGCCACACACACAAAGTTCAGGGGTTTTCATCTGTCAGACCGTGGCTCTCTACGATGGTGCACTTCTCTGATGCCTGCATTCCTGTCCTTACCTATTTATGTGCCTGATGTATGCACAGCTACTGGGGAGCTGGAGGGAGGAGATGCACTGGCCTGCTTTAGCTTGGCTATAAGTGAGACTGGATTTTTAAGACATTGAGTACTTGGAGCATGCTGTATCTGTCACTATTCATATGTGAGTGTGTGTTTGTGTGGGTCTAAGCATTTATTTTTTTGAGATTTTGGACAGGCATGGCCAGTCTTGCATCAAAGCAGAACCAGAATAGTGTCAGTACAGAGCTCTGAAAGCCTAGGGAGATAAAGCTACGGGGGAAGATCTCATTTACTGGTAGAAATTGAGGTGGAGATTGCCATATTATTCATTTAGGCAACATTATAGCCATGATTTTAGGGTCTTTACTACATATATGTGTTTAACAACTTCACAGTATGGATTCACTGTTGTTGAATGTGGGACTCCCAGGGCAGGTGACCAGGGAGCAAGACATGAGGATGACCTGGAGGAAAGCAGATAGATGAAACCCAAATCCCCCGTTGGTGCTCTGTGGGAATTAGTCAAAATGTTCACAGTGAGTGAAACTGAGTCAGTAATTCCTTCCCCCTGTTCAGGAAAAGCTGGAAGAACGGCACCGTGATGGTGCGGTGCTCCTTGGTGCTCACCATGAGGACCTGGGAAGAGGAGCCCTGGGCCGGTCTGTCACCAGCTCTTATCTTCACAGCACACAGCTACTGCTCCCAGGAGAAGTGCAAGCCAATCCCGATAAGAGGGAAAAACCCAGAAGTGAGCATCAAGTGTCCTCTTTCATTTCAGCTGCTCTCCAGGTTGTCATGCACCGAATTGTCTGTTTATTTGCCCCTGGAGCATTTAGTTCCAGAGTATGTGATTACGTACTACTTTTTTGGCCCTGGTTGGAGACAGCGAGTGGGTGTGTTTGCTCTGGTAGCTTTAGGGTAAGAAATAGCAAAAGAGGTACCGTCTCCTCTGTTGTCGGGAGGAAGGCGAGTGCTAATTCTGTTATTACAACAGACTCTGTTATGGGGTTGCTGGCTCCATGCATGGGCATGCACAAGTATGGGGAAGAACAGGGAAAGGAGTAAAAGGAAACAGGAGAGAAGTGCTGAACATGTTTAAACGTTAATTTTCAAGGCGGTCTTCTTCATTTCACAGAGGATGTTGCCAGTTGCATGTTAAGGGTAATTCACCCATAAAATGGAGCCCATCTCCAGGGTGGCATCTGGTAGTCATTTCTCAGCCCACCACACCGGTTTTCAAGTCATTATCTTCTGGGGGAAGGGAGGGGAAATGGTTGTTTTCTTGGTGTTTAAAGCTCTGAGAAGCGTACGATCGGCAAGAGAATAATCTTCTGGCATGCAGGTGATAGCAGATGTGACACCCGGTAATGCAGCTTGCTCCTGGAGCATTCTGAGCCACGATGGAACAATTTTCTTTAAAAACGTAAGACCATAATATTTCCGGATCCTTTGGAACCAGAGTCTAGGCGAGCAGCAAAGAGGAAAGCTTAATTTTCATATTTGGCTAGGGTAGCTTTAGGTTTCTGGTAGCAGTTTCCTCACTCCTTACCTCGTGGCTTATTCCCATAGGAAGACTTGGCAGGTATGCAGTGGGGAAGGTGCTCAGCCCCACACTAATAACCACAGATGAGCACAATCTATAAAATCAGGGCTGCAGTCTTTCTTCTCCTGCCTTCTCTTAGCCAAGCCTCAATCTTTTCAGTTCTGTCAGTTGAGATCATATCATTTTTAATGCTGACTGTCCCTAGAAAGGCGGGGAACTCTTTTCTCTGCTTTCCCAGAAGGCAAAGGAGAAAGACAAGAAAATGGGAAAAATAAGGCTTCTCCCCAGATTTGCCTGCAAGCCTCAAGCAGACCTATAAAAGACAAAGTGCTTTCAGAGATGGAGGAGCCCCCAGGACAGAACTGCTGGTGGCGTGCAGAAGGATTCAGGGGAGCCCAGGTGGAGAGCCCCTCTCCTTCCAGCTGACTGTAGCGTGTCCTGAGGCCTAACATAGCTTCCACTGTGTTTTATGATCTCATCTGGGGAATGGTGAATGTTTTCTCTTGGGTGTTTTTTTTTTTTTTGTGATGACAGGACAGTTCCTGAGAGGATCAAATTAAGCAACATCACTAGTGGCATTTTCATTTCTTCTTTATTTTCTCTCATTCCCCATTTTTACCTTGTTTATGCATAGATTTTAAATACAGTATTCACTGAAAGCAATTCCTGAGTGCTGGGAGAACCAGCACACCACAGGAACCTTCCTGCAGTTTAGAAAAGGCTGGGGAAGAAGGGAGGAGAAGAACGGCTGTTATCACAACTGAAATAGGCTGCAGGACACTGCTGACAACTTCTATGGAAGAAACAGGGCCATACACAGATAAGCTTCCATAATCATGAAGAAACTAAAAGGAAGAGGTCCTGGGGAAATCCATAAGTGAAATTCAGGAGGATTGCATCATTGCCTGTTGGCTTATTTGTTTTAAGCAAGGTTGGGTTGAGGGGGAAAAATGTGCCACAGGAACATGCTTTGATCATTTTCCACCATGACCAGTTTGAAAGGTCTTGCATATTTTTCCTATATAAGAGGGGAAAAAATCTTCAGGAGTGAGCTAATGGATATAGGATCATCAAAAATGGCTGGCTGTCCTTTCATGGCTCTGGCTGTAGGGAATTTCTATACACCTGTGCTTGTCTGGGTATACTTGGTACCCAGCAAAATAAACCTCTTAGTCCTGCTTCATCAAGTTGCGTGGTATCAGCCACAAACACAAGGTTCATTCCAATGAAATCAGTCTAACTACTAACGTACTTAAAGGTAGGCATACACTTAAATACCTTGTTGAACAAGGGCCAGACTACCTACACGTAAGAACAGTCAATGGCTTTCATCTTTTGGCACAGACAATATGCTGGGGAAAAAAAATAGATAAGTGTTTTCCTCCATTTTTGGAGTGCAGATAGGAAAAACTGCTTCCCCCCCAAATAAATACAGTCTTATGTCTTTAAAGGAAATTCATATCCAAATGCAAAATGCAAGAGGAATAGCTGGAGGGCAGTAACTTCTTTGCTAGCATGGTCATATCTCTTAGTGAGATTCTGTAGTAGGGAGGTGGTTATCCAGGTGCAGAGTAAATTATAAACAAAGATAAAAATTCTACAACTTTTGTTTTGGTGCTGTAAATATCAGATTACATGTTGTGTCATAGATCAGTGAAAAGAAAGTTAGGGAGCAAAGCATTCCTGCTTTTTCAGCAGTAGTGAGAGGTCTTGTGTTTCATGCGGAGGAGAGAAAGAGGCACGGTTAGGGGGTTGTTTTGTTTTTATTTTGAGGTGAAACTTGGCAACCCCAACCTAAAGACAATTCTATGGCTTTCCACATCCAGTGGTGCACAGCAGATGAGACATGGTGTCCTAAGGATCTCCTCTGGGTTAGTGAAACCACCTGAGCTGAGTTTGTGCCAAGGGGGTGTTCAGACTGTGAGCTTAGTACATCTTTAGCCCCATCTGTCTGTGGGTAGGATCTCATTTTATTTTAACTAATTTCGTGATTCATCTAGAGAGTATTTACACTTCAGAGTCTTTATGCTCTCTTTGTGTCCCATGAAACTTTTCAGGAACTTCCATCCCTTCCATTACTTCTGTTTTTTGTACCAAAGTTGTGGTTTTCTTTCTGCCTGTTGTTTCTCAACTTCTCAACCCTCTTCAGCCCCATGGGGTTCACATCCAAACTATAGACTTCCTATAGAACTTTTCAACAAATCCAGACCCCTTTAATGAATAGTTTTGTTTCAATGTATGGTGATCTACCAGTGGGATGACCTGGAGAGTGAATGTACATTTTTATTTCAATCTTTGGCTGCCTGTGAAAGAAGCACTTGCTTCTCACTTGTATAATGTCTCAATTAAAGATGAAGGAATGGAGGTTTTATTTGTTTTAGTTTGTTTGTTTTTTAACTAAAGAGATCACTTATTTTTACCTGCATTGGTTGAGCATTGCCTGTTTCCTTCTTGACTAAAGGTGAGAGACTGGGGGCTCAGCAGCCAGAGAGGGAATGGGATCGGTTTGGTGGTCCCTGTAAATCCCCAGGTTTTTATAGTGGCGCAATTTACAGTGCCAGTGATTTAATATGGAAAGTCTTTGGGATACAGTAGCCTCCATTTATGAAGTGGCTGCTCCTGTTCATGTTAACGCATGTCAGACACATCATCATGAATGATAAAATGGTTCGGAGTCCCCTCTGAAGTGTAGGCTGCCCGCTTCTCATCCGGCACAGTAGAGGTGTCTGTAGCAGCTGCCCTGCTATGACATGGCACAGTTGCTCCTCTGAGATTCCTCTTTTAAATATTAATTCTTCAGTCCTTCAGCTCGGACAAGCTTATACCCCCACTCCCCAACCCCCCATGCTTTGTGGAAGCCTTTAATGCAGTGCATTGTCTTCGCCATGTCTGGTCTGCTGGTGTTTCATTTCCTCTTCACCTTCCCAAACAAATAAGCCTCAGGTCCCTGAATGTATTGATTCAATGACATGACTGAACAATGATATCAGTAATGATGTCACTGATACAATACAGATAAATAAATGCATAAAGTATGTGTTTCCGGCCAATTCAAAGATTTGCCCTGAGGAATATGCTGACAAAACCAAAGAAGCATTGAACCTAAACAACACAGTGATGGAGCTGTGAGTTAATATGCATCTTGTTTAGTTTGCATTGTGCTTATTGAATTTGCTGTCTATTTTGTTCATCCATCCTGGAGAGAGGGTTCTTGCAAGCAGCCTCTTCCAACACGGTGTTACCAGGAGTTCCCTTACACCTTCTTCCTTCCCCCTTTTAAAGCAAGGTACTATGTTTGCTCTTTTCCAGCCTCTGGGCCTTCACCCATCTACAGATTCCCAGAGATGACCACTCACGAGCTTGTTAATCACTGCTTCCATTACAGAAGTAACTTTGGGTGGATTTCCTCACAACCACATGATTTAAGAGCATCTATCCATTTAAGGACGTTCCCATCTGGTCCTTCCATGGCCCAAGCTGAGATCATTCCCCTTCCTAGGCACTAGTTGTTACAGAAACCTGCACTGCTGAAGGGATGGGTGCTGTGGTGTGTGCCTCATTTGCCTTTTCTCAAGGTTAGCTTTTTCTTTGGAGGAGAAAGCAGACGGAGGACCGCTCGCTTCCCACTAGCTGTGGTATGAGCTGCCCCGCAGACTGTTTATTCAGGTGGTGCCGGCTTATCATTATCAGACCTCACACTCTAACAAGACGGCGTTTCTACGCTTTGAATTAAAGGAGTGATGACACGACAGATTAGCTTTTTCCTACTTCTCCCCTTGCATGCACCTATGCTCTTTTCCACAACACCCCTCTAATAACAATGATAATAATAGCAGAAAACAAAGCAAATCCAAAGCCCATACAGGAAACTGCTCAGAAGTAGCATTTGTGACTCGGTGTTATTTTTTATGGTCTGCCTGCCAAAAGCAACAGGAGTCTGCCTCAGGGATGTGAAACCATCTCGGATTTATTAGAAATGAGTATTTTTCATGGCTCCTCCCTTTTCTTCCCCTACCATTTTGATGACCAGCCAGCCCACAAAACCTTTTCTGCAAGCTCCACTCTGAGGGAATAATGTGCAACAGCTTTGGTTTCACATAGAAGGGCAAAGGGGTGCCTTGGAAACCACTGATTTGGGCTGATCGGCTTCTGGAGAAGGGCATTCATGAGTGCACACCCTAAAAGCAGATCAGGTCCTTTCTGCGGTGGTTGTTTCCTAGCTGACTAAAATATGTATGTGTGTATAGGTACATACGTGTGTGTGTATGTGTCTGTCACCACCTCCTTAGTTCCTGGTACTCACATGGACAGTCTCAGAGTAAATGGCTTGCAGAAAAACACAAAGTCCTTGTCCTGTGTACTCTTTGTTCAGTTCATCAGGGGTATGGGTGTTTGAAGGAGTGCATCTGGCCAATGTGACAGCAAACACGGCTATGGCTTGGTATAAAACCATGAAAGCACAAAGCATTGGAGCTGCAGTCATGTCTTTGGCCTGGCTGCTTGGGTTTGGGGCTGAGGGCACAGCTGGCATGCGGGTCACTATCTGCCCTCCTCACGGACACACTGGGGTGCCATGGAGCAGACTTCCTGGGATTGTTTTTGCTTGTCTCCTTCTGTCCCTGTTGTTGGACACATCAGGTGTACCAACTGCACATCCTCCCACAGTGAAACTCCAGGTAGACAGGTTCAAAACATGCTATGAGATTTTTCTGCACTATTTGCAGCACCGAGCCTACTCTCCCTGCAGTTTTTTAAAACACTGCAGGTGGGTTTTCTTCACCAATGGTGAAGCAAAGAGCATAATCTCATAGAAGGTGCACAGTGGATATCAACAGGCAAACTTTGTTATTGCTGCAGATCAGTGCAACCAGAAAAGCTAAAAATGTTCTGTTCTCTTTCAAATAAAGCACTGACTCTTACTTAATCACCTGGCTCCAGGAACTGCTGCTCTATAAATTCATCACAGAGCAAGTAGGTATATGTTCACACTTACAGCATCTGTATTTAAGAGCCAAGGCCCAGAGTATTTGGCACATGGATGTCCATTTATCATCATACATACTGCCAAACTAACTGTTTGATACAAAAAATTAGTGTGATAACTAATCAAATTAAATCTTTAAGATACACATGGGCAGAGTCCTGGTCCTGGCCTCCTGCATTTTGCCACATTTGAATGCAAAAGTGCTGAGTGTTTTTATTTTGAATGAGCCTTATTTAGCCACAGTTCCTCTGATGTGGTGTCTATCAAAGAATTCTTTGAACTTTTTGAAAGAGAGCTATTGGAAAATATATCCCCTGGTGTCTAAAAAAATAGAAGCTAAATTAAAAAAAAATAACCTGATGTATTATGAATTGTTCAGGCTGGTCTTGTGAATGCTTAGGGTCTGATTTTTGACATATAAAATGTCATTTTAAAAGTTATTAACAGAGCTCCCCTTCCACCGCATTGGGATGATTAGTGAAACTAACTTGACTTCAGAAATAGATGAGCTTCAGTAACTGAATTTATCCTAAGAGGAAGAAACAGTAGACCTAGCATGATTTATTAACGTGGTGGTCATCCTTTATCTAGAAAGAAAAGCAGTTGGCAAACTGCGAAAATGTGGGGTTTGCCCTTTGTCATTTATCTTTAAAATCACATTATTCTGAATAGTTTCATCTTCCCTGCTCTTCTTTTCATGCTGATGTGAAGGCAGTCGCTGCTCTCTAAACCCAGAAACACGCTGTGATATTCTGAAAATTGAGAGTAGGCTCAGATGGGGGTAGGTCTCTGGCAGCCCCCCTCAGGTGACAATGGCAGTGGGGTGCAGCCAAAAGAGGGGTGTGCTTTTCAGAGGAGGCAGTCTCATGTGCCCACAAGACCTGGAAGCGTGGGGGATCAGTGCAGTGCTCCCAGACCAGCCAGCTTTTCTCAGCTCCCATCACACACCAGTGGCCAGACACCTTCAGTGCGAGACAGCACGAGCTTCAGCTCAAGGTTTAGCAGGATACAAATGTTAAGTGCTTATACACTTGGTTACAGATACATGAAATGCAGTATTTTAAATAAATGGATGTGTGTTGATCAGCTTGAGTGTAGAGATGACCTGTGTCATCTAGACACTTTTGAGGAGCCATAGTCAGGACAGTTTGATATTTTTGCAGTCTGTGCTGGTTGGAACTGGAAAAGACCATTTTTGTGAGCATAGGATTGGGATTGTTTTTTTGTTGTTGTTGTTTTGTTTTGTTTTGTTTTTCCTACAAAGTTTTTGTGTAGGTAGCTACATCAGTGAATTGTTTGAACCAGGTTGTAATCGGTGCAGCAACACAAAACTAAACCCCTGAAAGGACAGGGTAGGAAAACGTCTAGATGTTAACCTAAAATGCAGTATATGGATTTCTTTTAAAATGATGATGCAAGCTACAGACGTGTAAGAAAGAGAGAGGAAGAGGTGATGTTGTTTGAGATGTGTCACACTCCAAATTTTGGACTTGACGGTGCAGATCTGAACCTTTTTGGTTGGGCCCATGCTGGCTGGGCCTACCTCACTTCAGTAATGCAGCTCTTGATTACTCCTTGTTCTGGTCTTTGCTAATTAATCCTGTCTCAGAGATGTGGCTTCCTAGGCAAAGGAGAGCCTGTCTGTTTGTAACAATAATGTATGGTCTCCTTGTACAGAAGGAGACGATCCCTGGAGCTGGTGAGTGTCAAACTGTGGTGGCTGCCTGGCACTTGGAGGAGCCGCAGGCCTGTGTGGCCAGGTCCTCCCTGCGAGCTCCTGTGTGTGGTTACCCATGCACAACACGAAGAAACGGGCTGGTAATGGGTACCAGATGGAGGGCTGTGTGTATAAACAAAGACACGTTCTGGACAATCAGAAACAACCGAGTGGCAGTTTGTACATTAAACCCCGATTTAACGACAGCACTTGCTCGCTGACCCAGAAGAAGGAGGGCAGCGGGGCCTTTGTGTACTCCTGACCTAACGGTCCCCCCGTGTCCCTATTTCTGCGGTGGGATGGGGGAGTACATATGGCGAGGGTGTACGCAGGAGCCTCGCAGTTTGCAGAGAGCCTTCCTTTCACGTGACCAAGGTCACCTAGGTGTAGAGCCAGGCCACCGTGTTGGCTGCCCTTGCCATGCTCCTGTGTGTGTTCCTCCTTAGGCTGTGAGAGGCAGTTTTGCCACGTTTGCTGCCAGCGGTGGGTCTGTGTGACAGCGTGTAGGTGTGCATTAAACCAGGCCTTGGCAGCGTGCAGGCGGTTGCTATGGCTCCTGCCATAGCGGGCAGCGCAGGTTTGGTTACAGCTCGGCGTCGTTCGCCTGTATTTCTGTAAACGAAGCTGGCTGAACAAAGGGAAGATCTGTTCTGCTGAGTGCAAAAACGAAACTGTCATCATCTCTGCAAGCCATAACCCCCCTGTGTATACTGAGCATCTTGTTTGACTGTGTGTACTGATATGCTTTACAGTTTGACACGTTATATAAATAAGAAAAAAATCGTCATGAGAATGATAAGTTCCTAAACTTTCTCTCTTAAAAGTAAAACAATAGCATTTAACCTTAACTCTGTCCATTTGGATTATGGTAAAATAAACTTCCTCGTGCGTTACTCTCAAACAGTATAACCTGTCAGCACGTGTATCAGTCAGAAAAGATAGCGCATTATTTAAAAAGCCGCTTCTGTCAGCAGGAATGGAACACGCTCATCACTTAGCAGGAGTATATCTTCTGCTTCCATGTGCAGAAGAAAATTTTTATTCCTCCAAATGCCAAAAAAACAGTGGTACCATTTCTGAAGGAGAAAGCCAAAGGTGAGAAGAGTGAACCTCCCCTGGCGTGCTAAAACTTGCTCAGCCCAAAGAGGAGCAAACAGCGCTGGGCAGGAAACTCCCAGCTCCTCCACACTTTCCCTTCAGTGGAGTGGTTCTCTCCAGACTAACAGCAAACAGGGACATTTTGACCCTCCAGTAGTTTGACTTATGTTTGTTCTTGCAGGCATTGGCACACAGAGGGTTTTGTACATACAGCTACGCAATGAAAGTGTTCTTACCACCGTGACCATAACAGCAGCCCACGGTGATCTCTTTCTCCTGCTCAACCTCACCCTCTTCAGTAATTTTTTTGTGTCAGAGGAGAGACAAACAGGCTTTCTTGATGGTGCACACAATGGATGTTAACCTCTGCTTTGACTGTGTTAAGCACAGAGTTTTCTCCGTTTCCTCGGGGATTGACAAGAAATGGAGGGAAAGGGTGCTCCTGCTGGATCTGCAGTCCCAGAGCAGCTGGCATCTGCAGCTGCATAGCTCAGGCCAGAGGAACAAGGAGAAGGCATTCCTATGAAACCAGTCTTCTCCAAGGGAAGGAAGAGGAAAATCCCACTCAGTCTGCATCCGCTAACTGCATGGGGTGAGCTATAAATAGAGCGTGGTGGTAATTAACAATGTGCTATTGTGTGCCAGGGAGAGGCAAACCAGAGAAAATACACTGCTCCAGTATTGTTAATAGGATAGTGTTCTTGCAGCTGTGTGCCTGAGCAAACACGCTGCAGCAAATAGCACACCGCCACGGCATGTCACCTAGGTGCCAGCGTCCCCTGGCTGAGACCGTTCAGATGAGGAAAAAAATGCATGTGTGGCTCTTTCCTCTGCCTCTTCCATCTGCATGCTTTTGTCAAGGCTACGTGCCACACGAGATCAAATGCAAGGGTTCTGCAGTGTTTTGAAACAGATGGAGGCTGTGATACTGAAGGCCCAGCTGGAAGCAGGAAACCTTGGTTTCCCCTTTCCTCAATAGTGGAAACCTTCACTTTCTTGCTTTCTCACGTGGTCTCTTGCCACCTTTTGCTTTGATTTGTTTTGCCTGACAATTATTCTCCCACTTCAGTCATTCATCTGTAGCTACCCACTAATAAGCTAGAAATCCCATTTCTGCCATGGACTAACAGCCTTGTGTGCCCAACACTTCCACTTGTGATACTATTGCAAATCTTGTGGTATTTGACAGATCTCCTAAAGCTCCAGCTGGTACGTTTATGTGATAAGGCGAGACTTTCACCCTTCAGTGCGGAAATGTGGCCCAGATGTGTTGCCATGCATCAGCATGCAAAGGAGACGAAGAACCTGTGGTGCTTCCTAATGGCAGGTTTTCCAGGACTTAGTTGTGCTGTTAGCAGGACTGCCACCCCTGCCTGCTGGTCCATTTGTCCTCCCTGAGTTGCAGATGGTCTCTCTAATGAGTGTGGATTTTATGTGGGTTGCCCAATGTGATCACTTGCTTCGCATGTCTTGCAGCCATGGTAGCTGTTCACAGCAAGCAAGCTGACCTCCCCGCTGCTCAGCTGTCTGGGGGTCCAGAAACCCACACCCATTGCCCCAGTTGTCACCATCCACTGGCTTTTCAAGACCCTTACAAGTCAGCTAATTTCTTGCAGTCACGGTGTTGTTGCAATGCCAGGAGACCATTTTGTAGAGAGCCTGGAAATGAACTTGAACTGAGCGTTTACAGCCAGTGATAGCGCTTGTAAAAGCCCCAGACCTCCCCCAGCCATTTCCTTTCCTTCTCTGAGGACTGGATAAAGTGCTGAGTTTAACACTTTCCTGAAGTGGGTGGTAATCCAAAAGAACTTTTGCACGAAGCAGGTAATAACTTTGAGGGGTTGCTTCCTAACTAATCCGCTTCCCTTCCAGGAAACCCGTGCAATCCCGAAGCCGAAACGCGGGCTGAGAGCAGGCGCTGTGCTTTCCGTAGCTTCGTGTTGGCACTGGCGGCAGAACACATCCAGCCTGTCCCCACCGAGGGAGGCCTGTCTGAAACAAAACAAAACAACTTCTCGGATTGCTTATGAATTAGGATCATGTGAAAGGAGGCAACATAATAGCAGGGTAGAGCAACTTGTCAGCTCTGCAATTAACATCAATACATACTATTCAGCTCTCTTTAGAGACACACAAACACACTTCAAACAGCCATCTCGTTAGAGAAATCATAACTCCTATACATACAGAATGAAGATTTTAGGCTGTTGAATACCTCTCACCATTATTTCTAGTTTACAAAAACAAAAGTTTTAATTTTGTTTCCAATGACAACAGCATTGTTAGCAGACAGACGCTTTTCCCTTTAAAAAAAAAAAAAAAAAAAAAAAAGATTTAAGATTGTTTATGGAGCTTAGGAGCTTATCTGGAACAAAGGTACACTCAATGAAGTTGGCATTGAAATATCAGGCTCTCTACAGGTCAGGGTGACACTGTGAAGCCTTTGAAGAACACTGCAAACCTATTATCCCAACCATGTGCTGTCCATAGCTGTTTCTCAGCAATACTCAGAATAACAGATTCACAGGGTCACTTCAAAGACAGAAGTCTTATGCAGGCTGCCAGCGTACACCCATAGCAGTGCAGTAACCCAGCTCCAGGGCACAGGCCCGACGATATTCACATCATCACCCACGGTGTTACACTGTTGGTGAGCCCTCCAGGCCATGCAGGGCAATGCCTGGGTGCCATTCAGGTACTAGTGTAGCCTAGGAGCCATTCCCAGCAGTCTAAATGGTCATCAGGAAGTCTTGGAAAATGTCCACTGCATGCACAGAGAGAGATGCTGAGGTGGGTACCTGTGCCTCCATGTGCAGCGCTTTTTCCATCTGGCTCTTCCAAGACTTTTTCCATCTGGCTCTTCCAAATCTGCCAGTCTGCTCCGTCAGGATGCCGGTGCCAATGCTGCTGGAGAGATGGTCCCAGGGAAGGCAGCACAAGCTCTGCTCCTGCTGATTTATCCCTGCTGGCAGCGTGGTCACAGTCGCCACGTGTGAGGTACAGATATTCTGATTAACAGAGTAGGAAAGAAGCAAACGACTGGCCCCCTTTCCCTCCTCCCCATCTCGCCAGCTTCTCATCTCTCAGGTTAGGGGCAATCGTGTCCTCTGGCTGTTCTTTGGGAGGCAGCTCTGTCTCTGCTCTGTGAGGACTCCCCCAGGGCAGGAATGCAGCCCTGAGCTGAGCCCATCATTCCCCAGGCAGGGGACCCTTGCCCACGCTGGGGCCTGATTGCACATGGCAGGTCTTGGGCTGGTGCAACATGAGACAGAAACTGGGTCTTGTTCTGCAAAGAGCTGAGGATCAGAGCATCTCCAGGGAGGGGCAGGGAGGATTGACGTTCCATGTAGCCAACTAGAGCAGACGTACACGTGGCATAGGACCAGGTGCTGGGGAAAGGATGGGGTTTGGTCCTTTTTCTTCTCCCTCTTCAGCTGGGCATCACCTGCTGTAAGCTCACCCTCTCTCAGTGAGGCAGGTGTCCACCTGCAGGTAGCACACTGCTGGCTCCCCACCTTGTTTCCCAGGACAGCTGCATCTCCCTGTCCTCTCCACCTCAATCCCACCCACTGCTGGTGGCCCTGTGGCCCCAGGGGCACAGCGAGAAACCTGCCTGGTGCTGAGCAGCCCTCTGCCAGCTGTAGTTTTTGGTAGTTTCTGGCTCTGACATGCAGGCTGGCTTCACAGTAGTGCCCAGATGTCCTAATGTCATGGCACTGCAAGGTGCTGCTAGCCAAAAAAAAAAAGCAACTACAAAATAAACCATGGCCATATCAGGTCTTTTGTACAATTCTTTCATGAGGGCACACAACGCCGTGTTTGCTCTACCAGAGAAGAACAAGGTGGAGAAGTAGGATTGGGCAAATCCAAGGGGAAAGAAAAGGCACCTAGAAAAGGTAGAGCGTGTCAGCTATTTGCTCTGACCCCATTTCCTCTCGGTGTTTTGGCTCAGAAGCACTTTTGTGTAGTTTTCTCATCTCCATTGGCTTTTACATGGCAAAACTGTAAAAGAGTATTTTTTTTGTTTTGTTTCGTTTTTCTAAGCTCGTTGTGGTTGAGCCAATTTTTTGCTTGTGCTTTAGAGTACTCGCAATTTCAAGATTTGTCTACCTACCATTTCTGCAGTAGAAGTGGTAGCTCTGCCGGTCTTTTCACATAAGCCTTCTTCCAGCCTTGGTTCATTTAGCCATTTACCAAATTTCTTCTATTTTGACAGTATCTTTCTAATGCTGTACAATCTGTGTCAAAATTGCAAGTACAGCGAGAGCATCCCTTTCTGCTTCTTGCTGTGATGTCTTTTAACACCCAGCCTCCTTTTTCATGCTGCCATATCAAAATATTTACAACCCATCTTTTGCCATCATCAGGCTGTGTGTTTTTAAATTCAGTTTGAAAATTAAGGGCAGGGAAAATTATGATCATTTCCACATTAGTCACTCCATCCAGTTTCTTTGGAGTGATGAGTGAATCAACTCCCATTCTGACTTACTGTAGGGGTAAATATATGTAATTTGAGCGAATTTGGGTTGCTTGATATAATTGTTTGCTGCTGTGCTGCGATGCAAAATGCGTGGCTCTGGGAGGAAGTGCTTGCAGCAGACGCATGCTTCTTGCCTTTGGTCCCTGCCAGTTTCTATTTTGCAGTGCCAAGTTTGATGACAGCCTGCCTTAGGATGCAAACGGGCTTGGTAAAGGACCTGTCAGACAGTTTCCAGCACACCGTCTCTGCCTCGTGTGTGCTGGGAGGGCTGCATGCTACAGACCAGATTTGCTTTTAATTCCCCAGCGCTGCTCACCGAGGTGCAGCTGGGTGAGACGAAGGGATACGTCAACAGCAAATCCCCAAAAAACACTGCGGAGGAAGGAATCCCCTTCTGCTTGGCAGCAGCACAGGTCCCAGCTGTCCTCTGTGCTGCTGCGGGACACCCAGCGAGGGCGATGCACGTGGCAGCACCCTGAGATGGGTATTTACACCATGGCTGCTCAGAGCAGGCCTTTTTTGAGTCTTGGCATGAGTTAGAGCTTGTGTGGCAACATGAGATAAGCTCGCTGGAGAAGATGGGAGAAAAAAGGAAATAAATGTCGCTGGGTGTTGCTGTGCTGTCAGTTGGTTCACTCCCTGTTTTGCCCCGGGGCCCTGCTCCTCTCCTCACCCACGCTGTAGGTAAAGGCCCGTCAGAAACAAGCCAAGTGTTTCTCTTGGAAGGGAAATCTGGATGTGGGTTGTGCAGGACCCCACACTGAGAACCATCCTGAACCAGTGCGCACCATTTGGCCCCGGCATAAGGAGTGATTTTGGCACGGAGAATTGGTGGGACGTAACGTGCTGCCGATCATCAAGGCTTCTGCACAAGGCCAGGGCGTACAGCAGCATCCCTGGGGACATCAAAAATCGTGCGTGACGAGTCACAGCGAGGCTGCTGAAGCAACTGGTTCATTATTCAGCCACCAGCACGGAAGCTGTGGCTGCTGCCCTGCTGGTACCTGCTCGTCTGCTTTCCCGTAGGAAGCGTATTCCAGCAGGTGAGGATGCAATCAAACACAACAAGATGACTCAGGCTCATTTTGTATTTCTCTTTCAGGTAGAGCAAGGGGCTGAAACCGTGCCAAAAGTAGCAGCCCTGTCTTTTGAAAGAGGCCGCAAAAGAGATGGACTTTAAGGCATTGCTTTCATATCCGAGGGCTTTTCTAATGACTTCTTAACTAATTGACTTGACTTTGGCAGGGAGACAGCCAGCGGCTGAAAAGGATTAAAACTGTTAGAAATGAACAGCTTTGAAGTGGCTGAAACCCTATTAAAATTTGGATGGCAGATTTCTTACAAATGGTATTTCTTAACCGCTACGACTTGGTATGGGGAACTCTTCTGCAAAACTTTAAGGAGAAAAGGGAAAAGTCTGCATGGTGGAATGGGCTCAGGTTGCTGCTGCCGTTCAGTTACCTGATAGCTGTAAGGTACCTTGTATAACCCATGTATCCCACGGATTTGGTTTTCAGGGGAGGGTATTTTGTGTTAGGGGAATATTTTCCTTTTATCGTAATCCCAATCTAACGCAGTAAGCACCATGGGGTGGAGCTAAATGGTGTGTCTTTGTCCATGGGTAAATGAAGCTTGCTCTGAGAAACAATCTGCCATAGAAATTACTCCAATTAGGGCTTTCTGCGGGGAGCAAATGGTGATCCAGTTCTGTAAGGCTGAAAGCTGGATTGTGTCAGATGATAGTCATTTAAGTAGAGGTGATGGAAATTTTCCAAAAGAATGTCTTCAACTCAGAATATGCTGATTTTTTCAGATGTAAAACATTTCAACTGAATTCCTGTCAATCACCCCTTTTCCCCTGTGCTCCAATGTGACCTCTCCTGTCACACAGGTTTCAAAACTTTTCTGCCAGCCAGATTTTCTCCAAAACCTTACAGGCTTTCTGCCAACTTACCTGCCCAGCAACTTACACATCTGCCTGAAACACAGCATCAGGGTGGGAAGTGCAGAGGCTTTTAGGGTCTGGAGCTGCTGGACCACCCCACTGGATCCTCTGCCCCAAGGAAATGCACCTCATGGTTTCTGGCCTCCTATGCTAGTTGGCTCCTCTGGTATCTTTACCATCCTTGAGGAGGGAGCCTTGCTGTCAGGCCCAGATCTCCAACTAGGTCTCCAAGGGCTTTGAGGCTTCCTGCTTGGTTTGGGTCCCTCTCCAGTTGACGGTCTGCAAGTTCTGTGTCCACAGTTCTGGTTTCCACCATGGTACTGCTGGAAAGCTGTGACTCCTCAGGGTCCTTAGCTCTCAAGCAGTTATCTCAGTGGTTGATGGAAATCTGGAAAACACATTGCATCCCAAGAATTAAATAATTCTGGATTTTAGTCTCCTGAAAACGTCTGTCATTTGTCTTTTTGTTACAAGTTAAAATGGAAAAAAAAATAAAAAAAGCGCTTTTCGGTGTCAGAAAGTGATCATGGAGAACAAATTTGTTTTCTCAGGTTGATCTGCTTTTAGCTCTGGGTTCAGCAAGTACGTGCAGGAGTGTGGCGTTAAGCCTGTGAGTAGCTCTGCTGAGACAAGTCAGGGTACATCCACTACCTTAACACCAGGCTCGTGCTGCACGCTGCCCTGAACTGGGCCTGTGGGAGCAAAGTGAGTTTTCTACAGATCATCGAGTAGGTCAGAGTTTCCCCCGGGGCATTTCAAACAAAAACCTGATGGCTAATGAAAGGCAAATTGTAGTACTCTAATTTACATGGGCACTCAGCTGCAGACCTCTGACATGGTGTTCAAGGAGATCATGGCTGGAACTACTTTTAATCAATCATAACTTCTTTGGCGGGGATCTGTAAGAGGAACAACTTAGTTAATTCAGTGCAAATGAGCTTTATAGCAACCAGTTCTCATTAGAGAATAGATGTTATATAGCTATTCTTTATATAGTTATTTAGCTACTCAAGTAAAAGCATTCTCATACCTACACAATGCACTAGACTCTTGTGTACAATCATAATTTGTATCATAATGCTGCAGTCTTTTTCTTGTAAACCATTTCTTATGAAGAAACTCCAGGCTGAAGCACACAGGATATTGGTACCAGCGAGGCCTCTTGACAGATTTGCCAGAGTTGTGCAGGCTCATGGCAATTACAGACACATCACTCGGTGTTCAGAACATCGTGCTAACCCTCACCTCTGTGAGTCCACTTGTTTTCAGGAAGTAAAACCCCATGAAAATGACTTTGAGGGTGTGTTCCAGGCATGAGGAGGGGTCCATAGTTTTCTGGGAGTAATTGCATGTTTACAGTTTTGCTGAACAAAACCTGTCTTAACTTTGTGATACGAAATATGTCTACCAAAGAGAAGCATCCAATTAATATGGCCCAATTAAAACCTTAAAAGAAATAATCTTCAGTTAACAAACACCAGATGTACATGTCAGGGTTATCTCACTGCTGTTATATTAATCATTTATAAGCTCTGTTCATTTGAGCACTTACTTGGTACAGAATACTATTGCAAGATTGTCTTTCTGAATATTATGCCAAAAATAACCACTTCCCTGATCCTGAAACTGTTAGAACATCACATTTAAAAAGAGGGAGAGAGAGGCTGGGAAGCAAAGCATACTTGATTATTTTTTTTAATACAAAATGGCCACTTAACCTATTACACAGATTGAATAAGAGACTTTTTACAGTTAAAAAAAAAAAATAATTAGAAATGTTCATTCCATAGCATGTTACTGCTTTGTGGGGAAAATTAAGTTATTATTCTGTTAGAGCAGCACATGTGCAACAAGTGTAGAACTGATCTGCCAACAGAGAGATGGAGGAATTTTCCACCAAAAATGTAAACCGTAGCCAAGAAGAATAAACTAAGGAACAAAAAAGTCAGAGATTTGCTGTAGTCTTTTCACATCCTCCTGGCCATTCACATTATGTGGGTACAGAGTTGCTGTTTTTCATTCCAGGACATCTCAGTCCTTGAGCTTCAAAAGGTACTGCGAGGCAAAGACTTGTTCATACACCCCAGAGAGACCCAAAGCACAAAACTGGGCTTTCAGTCAGCTCCTGAATGGTTCTTCAGATTGCCCAGGTGGGCAGCAGATGCTGTAGGGCTATAATTTCTTTCAGAGACTGAACATCCCCTTGCAGCAGGCCAGCATATTTTGATGGGATGTGGTATGTGCCAACAAGGCTCTGAAAACCCCATGCTCACTTGCCCCTATTGCTTTGGCCATGACTCCCCAGGTCTCCCTGCTGCTGTGCTGGGGGACATTGTGGACACTGCACATAGGAAAAGGAGAAAAAAGTCCTTTTTTTTTTTTTTTTTTTTTTTTTTTTTTTTTGCCTAGCTCCAGTGTATTGAACATGGCCACATCAAAGAAAGGAGGGATATGTGTAAGTATGTATTTTATATCCATACTGGATTTCTGCTTGGGAGCACCCAGCACGAGTAGTCATTTTGTGTTGCAGCAATGCTATATAATAGATATATAACAGATCTACAGATCTGTGTTTTGGTTTGTGATCTGTTTTCCCACTTTTCAACAAATGTTAGTGCTATTGCACTGGACAGGACTGGTAGGGAAACGGCTCGAGAATGATTAATCAGACGGGAGAGGAACTTTAAAACATTGTGCTGTGTATGTGGACTTGAATGCCTTCAAAACCACAACATGGGAGAGACAGTCCTCATGGAAACAGAAGGGATTTGAAAAGACAGGCTTCTCTGGGGAGCAGGAAATTATGTGGAAAAAATGAAGATTCAGGCCTGAGTGAGGATGAGTAATTGTTTCTGGAGTGCCATTAAGAAATGAAATCTACAGGGCCTCTGTGGTCAGAGAAGACACATTCTTGTCTTTCCTTATCTTGTGCTGTGACAGCTAGACTGCACAAACCCAGAGCAGACCTCCTCAAGTCCTGTCTCCTTGTACTTTTAGTTTGGGCTCCCCGCCATTTCTAACAGCTTCACTTAACCACTCATCAGCCTGAAATCTTCCTCAGAGATGACAAATAACGGATTATCTCACCTCCTTGGGAAAATGTTGCAAGAATAACAAAAAAAAAAAAATTATCTAGAGTGTGATGGGTTGTTTTTCCCATGTACTGTCTGAGTTCCTGCCTCGTGATGCTGTCCCCTTATAATAGGTCCTTTGCCCTGCTTTGTCCCATTCCCTGCTGCCACCACCTTGATGGAGCCCAGCCCCACAAGCTGGGGGGATGAAAACCAAGGCCAGGACAAAGATTTTTCTTCTGCTATCCTGATAAATGCAATGTGCTCTGTATCTTGTCCCTGAGACTGGAGTTCTGCTTGTGCTGTGTTCCCAGCTCCAAAGAGCATTTGTGAAGAAACCCCACGTTATGTGTCCTTGTGAGAGACACAGAAAGGTGGGGAACACAGGCGGTAAATGAAAAAGTGCAATGCAAATGGAGAGAGATCATCCCCCCATTTTGCTTAGTGCTTTCAAAACACACACGTTGTTTTCCTCATCTGCCTCCCTCTTTTACCCCTCTACTCACCACAGTCTTTAGAGCACTATTTTACACATAAGGACATGTGTCCTTTAAGGGGGAGATAAGTTGTTTTTTATTATTTTATGGTTTTAAATCACGACAGTGCCTGAGGCAGCAGTGTCTTTTGGGACATGGATGCCGTAATCGCTTAATTCTTTTTCCAAAGTCTAAAATGACATCATCTCTCAGGATTGGGAAACAGAAGGTGTGCCAGCCTTACGGGTTAACAGCGCTCACTGGAGGATGGGGAGCTAAGGGGCTGAGCTCAGAACACAGGTATTCTCACGCAGCATCTCATCAGCAAGCCAAGCCTTCCTCCAGCCTCACACAGTGAAAGTACACCTTTCCAGGAGGCTAAAAATACCTTGGGTGACTCTTCCTCTTGCATTAGGAGGTAACCGCAATGCACAAGTGTTGTGCTGGATCAAAGTTTTAGCATATCAAACAGCAGCCTGAATTTGGTAACTGGTTTCCCCCTTGGCAGAGACGGAGGTGTTGGAAACTTTTGTAATCTCAAAGAGTAAGTTGAGAGCAAAACCTGGTACAGAGTCCTGGAGAGAAATCAGGGCCTTGAAGCTGGTGGGTGGTTACTGAACCCAGGGGGATTCCTTCCTAGCCACACAGCATGCCTGTGCCCCAGCCCTTCCCCACCCTTGTGTATTTTGTTTAAGTAATTTTCTAGTGTAAGCTTATGATAATATAATTCGTTACATTATTAATTAATTGTAGCCTGTTATTTTAGATGACTCATGGACTACTTTAAGTTCAGAACGAAGAATTTTGTTGTTCTTTATTCTAAATGCTACTTTTTCAAAGAGTCATAGACAAGTTCTCTCCCCTCTCATTTTTTAATATTCCTAATTGTTTTGCATTAAGTGATTTTTTAAATAAGCAACAAATGGCAATGGTAGAAAGCAGTGCTGCGTGCATTATGGCACAGAGAGAAATACGTTCCTTTTCTCCCTGAACTCATGCCAGCTTTAATGGGATTCATACAGACACAGGCAAGGGATTGGCAGAGGTGTGTGCAGGAGCTTTGCTGAGTCTGTGGGAGTATTTGTGTATGTACTTATGTGCAAAGGAGAGAGGGGATGTTGAAACCTGGGAACTGTATCATCCAACAGCTCTGTAGTGACAAGTACGGTCCTGATCTTACAATTTGTTTAAAAGGCACCGTGGAATCCTGGTTTGGGATCCCACGGGACCTCCAACTTGGTGTAGTTTTCTTTTCTCTCTTTTCTAATAAGCTGTAACAAACCAAAGTTAGCCTTATCTGTGCTGTTTGTTTTCATATTAATTTTGAAGTTTATTGGTGTTACAGCATTGGCTGTGGCAGTACACACTGCCCCCTTGTTTTCAAGCCTAAATATTGTAAGTTCAGCTGGAGAAGCCACATGCAAAGTGCTGTCACAAGTCATGGGTTAACTGAAGGCATCGGGAGCCCGCCATGTATCTCACACACCCTGCTCCTTTGCTGTGCCCACACATTTGTTCTGCTTGAGGATGAGATGAGCAGGGACTGCTTACATCTTGTGAAACGATTTTCTTCAGGCTTCCTCAGGTGAAAGCAGACACCTATGCTTTGGCTCATTTATAAATATTTCTTTTACAACCGTGTGTTTTGCAAGATATGTTTTGCAAAACTAAGATAATGAAGACTCACCAGGTGAAGAAGCTGAGACTTTTGACTTGCTTCTGTGGTCATTGCCATGTCTAACTCTGCACTGGTTGCCACACTCTGCTTGCTCTTCTCCTCAGGGTCCTACCACGACAGAATTGTTCAGGCCTATGAGTTATTAAGACCTACTGGAAAGTCTTATTTTGGGAAGCTATTTGGTTTAAAAGAGAGAAAGTGCTTCTGTACCTCATGCTTTGTGAAAGCCAAGGTGATCCTACCTCGGTACCTTCTGGTTTCTTTTGCTACATCCTTGCTATATGAATCACAGAATCACAGAATTTCTAAGTTGGAAGAGACCTCAAGATCATCGAGTCCAACCTCTAACCTAACACTAACAGTCCCCACTAAACCATATCCCTAAGCTCTACATCTAAACATCTTTTGAAGACTTCCAGGGATGGTGACTCCACCACCTCCCTGGGCAGCCCGTTCCAATGCCTCACAACCCTTTCAGTAAAGAAGTTCTTCCTAACATCTAACCTAAAACTCCCCTGGCGCAACTTTAGCCCATTCCCCCTCGTCCTGTCACCAGGCACGTGGGAGAACAGGCCATCCCCCACCTCTCTACAGCCTCCTTTAAGGTATCTGTAGAGAGCGATAAGGTCGCCCCTGAGCCTCCTCTTCTCCAGGCTGAAATTGTGAGAGTTTTTGTGCTCATTGTGAGAGTTTCCTTCCCTTTAGATGCCAGGAAAGATGTGGTGTCTCCATGCTGCCTCTATCTTTCCCCTCATGTGCTTTTTCATCGTTTCTTCTCCACATGCCATAACACCGCTGAGCATGGGTATTGCAAGAACGTGTTTCAGCAGTTCCCTGGAAACCTAAAGCATGCCTTGCTAATCAAAGAACAACAGAAAAGTGACAGTCAGCTGAAGCCTCAGCAAGAATGTGAAGAATACGAGTAGGAAGTCAGCCGCGAAGCCATCCTGAACTCAAATCTTCATTTGTTTTTACTTTTCTGAGAGATAACGTTTCCATAGTTTAGATGCTTTGGGTATTGCAGCAGGATCTCTACAGTTTAAGCAATAAGACAATGTTAAAAAAAAAAAAAAAAAAGAAGCAAAACTACCGAAAGACCCAACTTCCATTTAGCCTTCTTAGGGTTAATAAGTCTTAGCCTTCCAAGGGGTAATGAAGAATGCACTCCTACTGATAGGCACGGTGTGTAAGAAGTTTCTGATATGATACCAGTGGAATAAAAACTTTTGGGAAAGTAAGAACAGTGCCAGCGAGTAGTGTGTGTGATCTGCTTCCCTGCTGACAGCAGCTGACACCGGTGAGTTTTGAACATAGCAGAAATCATGAGACTGCACGTTTTCATGCAGTAGTTACAGTGAAGCCAGTGTTTAATCCACGTTCTGACATTTCTTTGTCTGGTTTAAATCCGTAAGGTGTAGCCACTGTTTTGCTTTTTGTGGTCCCTATTTCTTTTCTTTCTTCCCAAACTGGAAAGCTTTCCTGATTATTCCACAGTTGTAAAAACATATGTTAACTCCATAATGGAAAGCTAATAATAATAATAATAATAATAATAAAGTATGTATATTTTGTGGAGAAATAAAATTCAGAGGTGAAACCAATTTAAGTAGCAGAAAGCTGTGTCTTAACTGTACCTCCAGTATCCCTGGTTTGCATATCTGCAGGTAGCAGATTTCTTTTTTACCTCTTTATAAGCATAATTGTTGTGATCAGCAAAACAACTTTTACCTAAAACCAGAAAGGTAAAAATAAACCTTTTAACTGTGCACATTGTGAGTTATTCAAAAGACCTTTTAAAATAACTTTTTATCCTGCTGTATTGTGAGAATAATAGGAAAATGATTTATACATTTAGATTTTTTTAAGTCATTTCCCTTTTCCCCTTTTTAGTATCTCAACAGCACAGGGCTCCTTCCTGCTTCCATTTTATTTTTTTTTTCATTTACTAAGATTGTGTTTGATTTTTTTCCTTTACTCAGTAATGTAGTTTCTGAAGGTCTGTGTTGTTTCCATGTGCTTCTGAACTTGCAATTCATTTTCAGACAAATAGATCCAAAGGCATACAGAAATATTAGTCTTAAAAAGCAAGGCTGAGTGTGCATTATATCAAAGAGTACCCTTAGAAAGAGTACCCAGAGTGCGAGGAAGGAAATACAGCTCTGTCCTTCCTCTGGTCAGCTGGTCAGCTGTGACTACCCCTCTCCATTTATTTTTCTCTTCCCACATGTACCTCCTCAGTATTACACCTCGATATTCTGTAGCTGTGTGGGGTGAAGCTGGAAGCTGCTATCATGATGCATGAGGCAAGCAGGGCCTTGTGCTAACATGATCTATGGTGACCCAGGTAAATGTCACATTAGGTTTCAGACTTAAAGGGTACATTGAAAAAAACTTCCCAGAGAAGCTGTGGATGCCCCATCCCTGGAGGTGCTTAAGGCCAGGCAGGATGGGGCTCTGACGGGAGGTGTCCCTGCCCAGGGCAGGGGGCTTGTAATTAGATGGTCTGTAAGGTCCCTTCCAGCCCAAACCATTCTGTGATTCTATTAAAAGTGAATTTCACAGCGCCAGTTTTGCTGACTCGGGAGGACACGACTATATCAATGTGGTCCTTGGAAGTTCTCAGTTTTCTTTACCATTATAAGGTGTAGAAACATTATTTACCTTGCTTGCTTTTAAACTGGTTTTGTGAGAAGGTTTGGATTTTATGGGGAGTTCTGATTTTTTGTGTCACGGTAGCATCGTGGCACAACAGCATCAGGGAGCCCTGGTTATTGCCTGGCTAATCAATTTGAAACCATTTTCTGAAAGGAGGACTGGTATATCAAAGTGATGGTTCTCCTGGTTCTCCTGGATTACAGCACACTTCCCCAGAGGCAAGCATGCATCTGATCTGTTTTTCCATTCCTCTGTCAATCGGCAGCGGTGCTTTGTTGCACTGCACCGCTAAACTTCTCCTGGCAGCGGACACAGATAGCTGCAGATTTCCCTTGAAGTCTGTCCAAGCCCCCTTTGGAGCAGGCACTGAGAAGGCAGGCCTGCAAACGACGTATGCTGGAAATCTCTGGATTCCTTGGAAATAGAGTAAGCCTGAGGCATTCCTCCAGAATTTATTAACTTTTTCTACAGCTTCACATTTCTGTAGCGGCTTGGCACTTGTGGATTTCATATTGTTATCTTTATTGACTATGGAGAACCTTTCTAGTTTTGTGGTTAACATTAATAACAGAACATAAAAATATCTGCTTCATGTTTGCAGCCTGTGAGTAAATCAAGACAGCATCCACAGGCACTCACCCGCCGAGCACAAGTGTGCTCGGCTCCTGGCACCTCTTCCCCTCCGCTCCCAGCCTGGCTCCAGCACCTTGCTGCAGACAGATGCTTAACTGCATGCCTGACTCCAGCCCTCAGACCTTAAATGTTCCCCACAGCTCTTGGTATTTCTCATCTTCCTGTGAACAAAGCTCATGCTCAGTTCATCTTCTCCCAGATGGGTGAGGACATGTCAGGATAGGCTTGTGACACGCTCAGGGACATGGCACAGTCCATCCAAGAGTGCCCAGGTTCATGTGCCTATGGTGTTTGGAGACAAGTGACTTCCATCTGCCTTGTACTGAGGGGAGCTCCTCTCCTTCCCCTGCTCCGCAGCGGTGCTGAGCCTGGGCTCTTGCCACTCGGCTGGTGCTGTGCTGTGAAATGCAACCACTCCGGGACACATCTGCTCCCCGTCAGCAGAAGGGGACACTGACCACAGAAGCAATCATTTTATCAAGGAATATATCTGGCCAAGTCCTTGGAGTCCAGATGATAAGAAAGTGCTTAGAAATATCTCTCAATTTTTCCATCTCTCTGTATTTCCCACGACAACTGCTTATCAGTTGGCATTTCTATGAATAGTACAAGAATTACAAAGGATGCTCTTTAGTTTAAAAAAATGAAATGAAATAAATAAAATAAAATAAAATAAAATAAAATAAAATAAAATAAAATAAAATAAAATAAAATAAAATAAAATAAAATAATAAAATAAATAAAATAGCACTCTTGCAATTGTTCAGCATAACTTAGATTTATGAAAATTATAATTATAGCATTAAATTGTGATGTTCTAGCTGTATATTAACTCTGCGGGGAAAATTGTTTCTGGATAACTCACAGAAAACACGTAAGACTCTTAATCTCCATTCATTCCAAACAATTGCGAATCTGTGCATGCATCCCACCCTGAACAGCCACTGGTTTCTGTCGTACTTTCTTGGAGCACCGACGAACCTTAATAGCAGTGTTTTGCTTTTTTTTTTTTTTTTTTTTTTTCCCAGAAAGGGAAATAAAATGAAGTCAAATATTTGCAAGAAGCTCATGGCAACTTGGGATAAAGTCACATACATCTACAAACCATGTTTTGAACCTTGCATTGGAGCTGTCTGTCTTTCACTCTGGCTTTGGTGGACCCGTCCTCTCCCTGAAAGGCAGTGTCTTATGGCCAAACAACAAGCTGAAGAGGGCACGGGGTTCCTTGATGCCCGTGAGATAAATGGGAGGCAATATGCTTCAAGGGGGGTCCTGCAGTGATTTACAGTGGACAGCAATTGTTTATAGGCCAACATTAGCTTTCTGCTTCTCCAATAAATGTGTCGGATTGGAATGCAAGTGTGCAGTCTCAGTGTCAGCTTTATGGCCCAGGAAGCGTATGCTATTGAAAGCACAACTGATTTCTCGGTCCACTTGTGTTGGCTGCATAACTTTCTTCTTGATCAATCTTTTTCTTTGATGACCCTGCTGAGTTTTCTGTGTTTTTTTTTCTTTCTTCCTTTTTTTTTTTCTGTGCTCTCTCAGTTCTGGTGTCCATTTATTGGGGGTGCTCAGACCAGTAGGTTTACAGCAGAGGAAAATATTCATAAAAGGGCTGTGTACAACAGCTTTCGTGTCTACAAGCAATTGTCAGGGATAGCCACAGCTTGGATCTTTCCGTAAGCATCGTGAGCATGTGTATGTGTTCATGTGCATACTGTTGTTTGCTTAATCTGAGTAAGAAACTACCCCAGCTCTTTATGAAAATGTTTGCCTACCAGGCAGCACAAATCATGCCAATGGACCTGGAATGACAGGAGGTGCAAAGGAGTACAACAGGAACAAGAGCAAGATGGACATTTGTCAGGGAAGCAAAAGCTTTTTAGAAGTTCATCAGTGAAGTGAGAGCAAGGAGCATTGTGAGGAGTCTGAGAACAAGAGCAGCAAAAGTCAGCTAACGCAACATAAATGCGTAAGAAAGTTTGGCCAGCAAACAAAAGGGCTGTAAAAACATTATAGATGTGACTGATATAAGGCCCTTGGCTGTTCCCAGGAACAACGTCACTGTTAGCTCTCTGGGCTGGTTCCTACATACTGCTGACCTCTCTACCTGCCTGTCCAAGCTCTGCCCACGTGTGGTCAGGAGACCTGTCTTTATAGCGGGGTTGGAAACCTGAAACAAAACCCTGCCAAAACACTTGCCTGCATACACAGCTCTCCCCTCAGAGAGCAGATAAGAGCGGATGAAGCACACATAGCAGATGGCAGGCACGTTGCGCGGTGCATTGCAGGGAGTTCAGATGTTCTGCTGGTGGGGTTGGGTTGGAAGTGGGGTAATGCAGCAAAGATGTGAAAGACAGGTGGTACTTTCGATGATGGATGTTTGTCCTTCCTATGCCAGTCAGAGCTCTGTGTTTGCCTGTCTTTAGGGTTTTGATATTTTAGGATGGAGAGGATTTCCTGTGGGGGGGAGGAGCAGATGAATTCGACAGCTGCTTAAACTGGAGCATGCATTAATTTTTAAAGTGTTTCATAATTTATTATTTTCAGTCTATTTAAAAGAAAATTGTGTGCCCACAGAAACACTAAAGTAGTTGGGTTGATTGTAAATGGTGAATTAGCAGAATACAAAATCTAGTATCTCTTGCTTCCTGAAACACACTGATACCTGTGTCATTGGAACTGAGGCTGAGAGAAGGGAAGGGAGAAAAAAGATATTTAAAACATTTTACAACTTGTTAATGAGACAGGATTTCCAAGTGAGGAAAATGCACAGTGTATGGGAGAGGGAAAGCCAGGTTCCTTTTTATATCACTTACCTCTTCACTACATTAAATTGTTTGTAAGAAGCTGTTAGTGGGGACAGCACAGACTCTTTTGTGTTCACACTATTACCGTGTCTCCCCCTGCCTTCTCACACCCAAAGCGGTGTGTTCCCTCATGCTTTCTGTTTGTCACAGTCCCAAAGGAGACCAGGTTTTCCCATCAGAAGAGACAAGGGAGTTCCCTACCACACGTACAACTTCACTCAGATCCTTCGTCAAGAGGACAAGGCCCTTGCGTAGGCACAGTTCATTCAGAAATAGCGTTCTGAGTCCAGATTTTTTTAGAAGTGCTTACTCTCAACCTTGCTGCAGATCAGCAATGACTTGAGCAGGATACTGCTTGTGGCAGGGAACCTGTGGTTACAGAAGATCTCTTGGAAGAGGACTAATAAGTGAACGAAACCCAGCAAGAGAGGGAATATTTCCTTTCCTCATGAGAAAGTTTCTAGGTTTTGGTGTTCACTTGCAAGTACTGGAATGCCCCGAGGACATGTAATATTGAGGAGTTAATGTGAAGTTGTATGGACTAATAGCTGTTCGATTTTTCTAATATGGCAATGTAAATAAATAAATAAATAATGGGGATTGTTGTCTCGGTTGTGTAAATACATAGTTGGCTATACTAAAAATGCACATTATCAGCCTCTTTGGAATCATTGCATTCTCTCATGTAAATATGTATTTAGGGCATTTTTAAAATGCAGGTTTTTGCCCTGATTATGTAAATATGCTTGTACACTGAAAATGCCTATATCTTGTTCACACCCCCCCCCACCTTTCTTTTTCTTTCTTAGAATATGTAAGTGAATTTCATGCTTAAGAAAGTGAGAAAGTACTAGCACAGAATGGCTAAGAATATTTAGGGCAGGTCCTACCCAGTAATTCTCAAAGAGCCTGTCAGTCCACCTAATACAGTTATCTCCATATTCCAGTCCTTGTTTTTTGCTGAGCAAAGAGCCTGTTCATTAAGACTGTCAAAACTACCAGACTGGAAATTACTAGGCTGACATTTTGGGCACAATCGACACATGTTCTGTACCTCATGAACTGGAATACAAAGCTTTCTTTATAGAAATATAATGTTCTTCCAGTGACAGTGCAGACAGTAACTATAAATTTCACTCCTTTACATCATCAGAGTACTTAGATTCTTTTATCTTGTCTTGAATCCTATTAGTCCCCGTTCTTCAAAATTATCCTGAGTCAGTTCCTTCCACTGATTAATCATATCAGTCAAATTGCAAGAATGGAAGGAACCAGTTTTGTCACATGGGTGAAAATCATTTAATTTGTTTTAGCTGTCTAAAAGTGTCTGAGATGTCCTCTAGGGACAGTGGAGAAAGACAAGTACCTCTGAAAAGAGATGTGGCCCATCCTAAAATAGGTGGGAGGAACTCTGCTGGGGATGTGCATGTCTCCCTTGATTATGGAGAGAACTTAGATCTAACTTACAGGCAGGTGAAATAAACCCCATCACTTCTGCTCACTCAGTTTTACAGTACCTGAACTTTGTGGAAGGGTGAGGATTCCTCATGGCTGCTACATGGGGAGGATTCCTTTGGTGGCACATCCACCAAAGTCCAGGTCTTTTGATGACCCAGACTAAGAATGACACTAGGTTGTGGAGTGTCTCCCTGGGTGGTAGAATGCCCCCATACACTTGGGTTTCCTTCCTGCTCTTAAGTGAGAAGGACTTTTGGTACAGCTCATCATCTCCATTTCAGTGCTAACCAGATGACCCTCAAGGAAAAAAATGAGGCACTGCTCCCATTCATCCCGTAGCCTGCTCTGTGCTTCTGCATACTTCTTCGGTTGTACTTGGCCTTGTTGTTAATGTGCTGTCTCCCTTTTGAACATATGGGACTGTAGAGGGAGGGAAGAAATTTATGGATGGAAGAGAAAAAGCAGAATACAGGAAACTAAGAAAATGTTTATTAAAAAAATGCAAGAACCATAAATTCTGCGTTGTTTTATTTTTTAAGAAAACCTACAATAATATGTTATTTAGAGATGGGCCTTGCTGGCATGTTTATTCATTGGGGTTTTCCATCATCATTTCCATGTGGTGCACTCTGATCACTCACAGTTTTGTGGGTTTCTGTCCAAGCCTTGAACAGCAAATGTTTAATCTAGGGAACTCCTCTCCTCTTCTCTCTTCTTCCCAATAGCATGGAGTGAATTACCATAGAAGAGATACAAAATTTTGCTTGTGTGGTGAAGGGGGAGGAGGGGCAATTGACTGCATTTCAAGCCCTGAAGGCAGATCTTTAACTGGTGTAAATTGTCATAGCTTCAGTGACTTCAGTAGAGCTCTTAACAACATCCAGTGGCTGAGCATCTATCCCCTGTTTTTGGTTTCTTCTGTTGAAGGCCTGCTGTGAAGCCCAAATTAACATCCGGATGAGAGAGAGAGCAAGAAAGAGAAAGAACAAGAGCAATGCAAGAGCAATGCCACAAAACCTTTTTTTTTTTTTTTTTTTTCAATTTTTAACTGAAGAGCATTGAATGTTCCTTCATCATGGAACATTTAATTTTTCATCACAGCTGTTGCCACTGAGAGAAGCTATTCTGCAAAATGTTACATACCCCATTCTGGGTGGCTAGTATTTCAACCACATGCATAGGCAAGTTTGTGTTTAAAATAAGAGAATGGTGGGTCACGAAGATGCTTCCTTATAATTTGCGTTGTTTCTGATAAGACACAGACTAGCAACTGTTCCCACAAAGCCGTGAACCACTGTCTTTCATGAACAAATGAACACATATTCAGAAAACCCTAGAAAGAAGATAGCCCGCTGACTGATAGAAGAAGCTTTCTATTGGCCTCGGTGGGCCTTGGATAAGGTTAGAAGATTCTTTGTCTAGGAAGAATATTCAAGGTGATGACTTCCTTCTCTGAAGGACATTGTGGTTTCCACGGGAGTAATACCATTCCGCTTGAGTATCAGCTCTACTGATACTGATCCCATTTGAATATCAGTATCTACCCTTGAAAATATGCTCTTCAGGCAGTGCACACCTCTGCTTTAATGCACTGATGGTCTTATTTCTGGTAGCTTGAGTTGGGATGCCAGCTGGGAAATCAAGCCCAATTTGGTATTCAGTTAGATTTCTTAAGAAAATATAAATCTAACTGCCACAGATATTTTTTTCTTATCTTGGAAAAAAAGCCTCCTCTTAAAACCCTTACTGCCCAAATCAGGGAGTGTAGTATCTAGACTGTTTGATACCTACTGGCTACTCATTGGTAAACCTTGCAATTTGAAGGGGTATATAGCATGCGGTAATTATCTATGTATCCATTTAGATGCCTTTTTGAAGTCCATGTAGAATATTTCATCATGGGAGTGTAGGAATCCTAAGTTAATTTATTTAGCAGGAACACTGCTGTATTATTGTTGAACTGGACAGAAAGTTTGGTAGACTGTCTTCAGCTTTATTCTTTTAATGCTTAATTACATTGTAGATCTCAACATCAATAATTCTGGATCTACAATAACAATGGGTGCCCAAAATCTCTTAAAGTGGAGTTAATAGAGTATTTCTCCAATAGGAAAAAGAAGTGTTTTAAGGAGGGGTAATAAAACAACCCAGAGAAGAGAAAATATGGTTAAAATGAGTTGGGCAAGTCCATGTGTGTCAGTAGTCATTGCTCAGGTCCAAGAGACATCTTGATTATCCCAAACTACTTTTTCTTACTTGATGCCTTTATAAGGATGTTTGCTGCACGTTATGGAAATGCAGGCTGCGAGCAAATTGCTTTGAAGACATTAATTGAATGGGTCTGCAAACATTTGCCTGGAGGGAACTGACTCTTATTATTAAAGATCGTCAAAGCAAATGCAATACAGCAGGCATCATCTCACACCTTTGCTGAAGACCTGGTGGCATCAGCTGCAGGCTGGTCACAGCAAGTAGCTCAGATCACCCCTTAGCCCCAAGACTAACACAGCCTTATGGCCAGCCACATGATATGGTGTTGGTACAGGATTTACTCCACAACCACAGCTTTTCTATTCCTGTTCTAGATCACTTTTTATTCAGTTATTATCTATTTTCAGTGAGACATGAATGGTATAAGAGACCATAGAGTTTCAGTGTCTCAGCCTCGAACAGATTGATCTGTAAAAGTCTCTGCTCTTAGTCATGTGTCTGAACATCACAAAAACCTCCTGTAACCGATGACAACATAGCTTTGAAAGTCAGTTGACAGTGCCAAGAGTATTGGCTCCATTAGGTTCAGCGGGATGTTGCTAGTGGCTTCCAGGATGGACAGGGAGGGGGAAAGGAATTTCAAGATTTTCCCCTGTTGCTGTTCTTGGGAGCTTTGCCTACAAGTAATGAATCCGATAATTTATGTTTCTGACCTCTCTATGGCTCAAGTTTAAAGGTTTTCTAGGGAAAGGAATATCACAGAGTGACTGGAATGATTCAAAACCAGGATTCTTAGTTTTTACTTAAAATTCTGCCTCTGACTCACTGCTCCCTAGATAGCAACTATGAATGCCTCAATGCGGGCATCTGCAAAATGGGCACACAGCCAGTGTCAGAGAGGTAGGGGTGAGGCTTCTGTAGGGGTGAACATCTGTAGAGCGATTTGAGATTGGAGCAATGTTTTACACAGGTGGACAATGTTGTCCTGTCTAGTTCTTGCATACCATCTGTCATGAACAGGACCTTCTCGAGGAACTGGGGACTTAAGTTTTCCTGTGTTGCTCTTCAAGGCTGCTTCATACTTTGTCTAATCCCAAGACAGGTGACTTGAAGTCCTCTGCCCGTGCTCACGGCTAGGATTGTAGGGACTAACTGCAGCTACTTCTCAGAGATCAGGAAAGCAGTGATAAATGCAAGTTTTCTGCAGAAATTTGGAGAACATTGTGTTACCTCCACAACGTCTAGGTGACATTCACTTATCACCTGGATCTGGAAAGGTTTTTCTGTCATTGAGTATCCCCGGTGTAAATAGCTCTGTTGCAGGGAATGTTAGCTGAGTGTCAGATTAACTAAATTGATATGTCAGTGAGAATATCGTGTCAGATAAACATGGTGAATCCTCATTCTAGCTGTTATCGCACACAGTATTCACACTGATCTGGTTGGTAGGTGCTGATTGCCCATCTGTGTTACCTGCTGGAGAATTTTTTTTGGAATGATGCCATTGTATTAGAAGTAAAACCCAAAGATGTGGCTAATGGCTGCTAACAGGTGTCTGTAAAATCTAGGAACTGAGCCAGCCTTTATAAAATCTGATGCCAACCTAATTTGCACCAAACTGTTACAGAAATCCTTCCTTGGTCTTGAGCTAGATTATTTAACTTTTGGATTTAAGTATTGTTTTTATGTTCAGTCATTACTCAGTGATTTCAGCTGGGGCTGAGGGAGAAATTCCTTACATGTATTTCAGAAATGTATTTCTCATTTGGGTAAAAGATAGTAGTCCTGGGACTGTACTAGAAAAAAGTGATTCCCATGAAACCCCCAAGGATACTGTGTGCTTGCGGGTGAAGGGGAGAGTGCCAGAAGGTATTAAGCAACTGCCAGAAATTTCAAGGGCTGACAGAGACTTGAACAAGAGGAGAGCTTCAAAATGTTTGATCTCGTTTGGACAGACTCCAAATTGCAATGTTTACCTGAGCTGGTCCTCACCATTTTCCCTCATCCTTAATAGAAAATTACTTGTAAAAGCCAGTTTTATGGAGGAGTTTGTTATGAAAAATCTAGTTGTTCATGGGCTCAGTTCCAGCCACAATTAATGTAACCGGGGTCCCTGAGCCTGTCAGCTAGGTCCTTCCAAGCCGTAGGAAATAACTAAGTGAATGAAAACATGGGCTGAAAACTCACAGAGAGTGAGTTTGCCCTTTAGTGAGATGGGAAATAAGCACATCATTGGAAGCTGTTTGGAGGCCACTCCTCTCCCACTTCAGTCAAAGCATGAAACCATTTTGAATATTGCACAAACTCAGTGAAAAAAAAAAAAAAGAAAAAAAAAAAGTTTTCAGAAACTGCAGACATTTGGCTTTCTTTAGGTCTTAGAATGATTGACAAAGCAAACGTAATGTCTGCAGTGGGTATCCGACCAGGAATAACAAGTTTTTTACTTTCAAATTATAGTGAGGGTGATCTCATGCTATAATAAGGCAAGCAAAGATGCTGGGTCAGATTTTGCGGCTTCCAAAACGTAGAAGTAAAGATGTGAACATGAAGGGCAATATACTCCATTGGAATTTTTATAACAGAAACAAAGACATGGTGCTTTGCCAGTGTCCTAAAAGTGATCACATAGACACATGGCCTTTCATTATCTTAAATCCCATTCAAAATGTTTTGCTGATTGTTTCTTTTACTGTTTTGCCCCAGAAGATTAACTCACATTCATGGCCCTCAAAGATGATTTTGTAAAGCTGCTAATTGCAGAGCTGAGGAAAATGGGTCACGTGGCACACTTAGCCCTTCGCTAATTGATACACAACAGCACATGCTTGTGTCCGGCTGGCTGCAAATCTAGCTCTGGCTGCAGAGAGCTAATGGAAGCACCTACTGTAATAAGCTGATATTAGGAAAGAAAGTGAAACAACCTGCTAAAATCCCAAATGGGTGATGGAAGTTCTGCATCATCCAGACCTCTTCATGTAATTGCGTAATGGCACAGACTGGCACTCAGCCTGCCAGCCTCTATTTAATTAGTAAATAAAAAACTCTGCGGGCCTTGGCTGTGTCATGACACACTTATAAATCCAGCTGAGAGTTCTTGACTACATGCAATAAACCCAACCCAAACTTCGTGGCTGATGGTAAAAGTCATCACATGAAAGCACGTGATAAGACGTGCTTTTATTTATTCTTTTGTTTATAATGCATGGTTTAGATACTATATCTGGTGCTTCTTCATGTATTTAAATGTCATTTATTTTCACTGTATTGCTTTTGATCCATTTGGAGCTTTTTGTCTTGTAACGTCCACGTATCTGCATGTGACTGATAAGGAGATCTCCTCGGGCAGCTGTGCTGTCCTATAGGTTATGCAGTCCACAAAAGAGCTTCTGCTGAAGGCTCTGTAAGGCTGCAGAGTGGTCATCTGAAATGCTTTTTATGATGAATTCTGACAAAAACAGTTGGCTAGAGGATATTGCTAGCCCAGCACTTGTTACTGTAACTAGTCAAAATGATGGGTTTTCTGCAATGTTTAAGCCTTTTTGTCTTTAAAAAAAAATTTGACCCCTGTAAAAATCCTATTTTGAGCTGAGAACATATTTAGCCTCAAACAAGTTTTACATTATATTATCCTGAACCACAAGCAAAACTGTTTTGTTTTCCCTTCCTCAAATGCTGACCCTGAAAAAACGGATCACCATTCCTTTTTGTCTGTGATCTAATTAATCTGCCCTTTTCCCTCAGTGCCCTGCTGTGCATACACTAATACAATACCTCCTCCTGCCTCGCTGCCCGTAGCACCAGTGATAGGGAAGGTCAGTGAGACCGTCCCTCCCAGCACGGCCCCGGGCAGCGGGGGAGCTGGAGAGGCCTCTGCCCAGCTCTGGACAGGGAGCCATCCCTCTTGCCGGTGGCTGCAATACTTGATTTTCTGCAGGAGAGGTCCCTGGGCACCATGTCCATGAAAATGGCATTTCTATGACCTGGGAGATGTTCTGATTAAAGCCTGATTTTGTCAGCTGTAGAAGTACAGGCCTAGTGTTGCTCCTTGAACTAGGAGCATCCTTCCACATCAGCTGTGGTGGGTTAGGTTACGCTGCCAGCCCCAGCAACCTTCAAACCACTTCCATGAGGAGTTAACAGCATGTTCCTCTGATCCTGTGAGAGGATACATTTCAGATTTTATGGCATAGTTGGAAAGAATAGTTGGCACAGAATCACCAAAGGGTTGAGGTTGGCCAGGCCCTCTGGAGGTCATGGAGGTCACCTGCTCCAATTCCCCTGCTCAGGCAGGGCCACCTACAACAGCCCAGACTTCAGGTGAAGCACTGGGATTGCTGCCCAGCAGTAGCCCAGCGGGCCATAAGCAAGAAGTCCCTAGAGAAAGTTAGAAGCTAGTTTCAGAGGCTGTGCCTACGCTAGCAAGTACCCTGCTGCAAGAGGAGAGGAACAGATGGTGCTGAGGACTGATCTTCAACCATGTTTAGGAGTTTTACTGCAGACCAACTCTGGGCTGGTACCAGGTAGCTGAATGTACATTAAGAGATGGAGAACGTTGATTGAACTCTTGGACATGTCTTGCAATTTAATTTCAAGGGGAAAAAAAAATCTAATTCAAAACTTAATGACATAAACCAAAATCTGACAAGTGAGAATGGTTTATAAGTTTGCTTCCAGAGCTCACGCTTGATGTAACTAAAACAATAATTATATGCACACAGAGAGGGCAACATCCCTTTTGGAGGTATTAATGCTGGAAGGCAAGAGCAGAGAGCAGTCACAGACATTGCCTATGTTTTCCCTTCTGCAGATGATTACCTTTGCGGTTTTGTTTGTTTGTTGGTTGGTTTCGGGTTTGTTTTGTTTTGTTGCTGTTGTTTTTGTTTTATGTTGTTGTTTCTAAGAGGTTATGTGCATCAGAAAGTGCAGAGGTCAAATGCTGTTTGCTTGGGAGTTCTTAGGAGTCTTACTGCTGCAAATTATATCTTTGTCACCACTGTAGAGCTTTTCACATGTGTACACTATAGTGCATGTCCCTTCTATAAGATGTATACTATGTGTATTCTTTGATAGGCAGATAAGTATAGATAGCAATACACTACAGAAAGGATTGATTCATTCTTAAGTGGTTACTAGAGGCCAAACTGCCTCAGCTTCCCTTTGCTGCCTGGGCTTGACAAAACACTTACAAATTTTCTCTTCTCTCTCTAGCTTAGGTCCTTCTGTCTTCCACTGTGTGACATGCAGTCAAGTTCATTGCTGCTTGGGACTGGCCAGAAGGAGTTAGGGAAGGATCTGTCCAAACACAGGATCTCCAGTCCTTCCAGTGCTGAATCAATGCCCATGTTCTTCTGGTACGAAAAAATGGAGGGTTAGCTGGAGACACCCCTTAATTGCTGTTTTAGCTGGAAGCTGATCTTCATCGCAGAGCTGAGAATGAGACAACAACAGCATTTTTGTGTTTGAGGCTGAACTGCCCCTAGACCAGGGAAAGGTCAGCTGGCTCCTCCATCCTGCACTTGGTTCAGGCACTTGCTTACAGGTTAACTAGTTCTTCAGCTCTTCCCAAGACAGCCGGTGTACCATTCCTAATAATAATCTGGCACCTTTGGCATAAGTGATTCCTCACATGGGAGAAGTAGAAACCGCAAAAGCAAGATCCCAGAGGAATATAAGCAAGGAATAATAATGAACAATGAGGCTTGGACACAGATTGTTAGCACTGAGGTTTGTATTGATTTTTTTGATGTCTTTAATTTTTAATTTGGCAGTGATTGCACTAACGTGAGCTAAAAGGAGAGGACGGAGGCAGACTGCAAAAGCAAGAAGAGCAGGAAGGCTGGGGCAGTGAAGTGAAAGCACAGTCTGTGCTCCAGGAGCCTGTGAGACCCTTCCTCTTGCTGCCACAAGGCAAGGATGTCAGCCACAGCATTTAGGGGGAATTCAGGAACAATGTCAAAGGTTGAGGCAACTTAAAAAGTCTGCCTTTTTATTTATTTGTTTATTTAGTGTTTGCTGGTTTTGTTTTTCAAGCTGTATTACAGTATTACAAGACATAGTGGGAATATGCTTACTCAGGGGTTGCCACAGTGGCATTTTAACTTGCATGAAAAGAGCGGCCTCTTGACAGTTGAATCCCACTGGACAGCAAATTAACTGGAAGTTAGTTAATAAAACCTGTACCTCACCACTGGCATGGCAAACTGCCAGCTTAGAATCGTCGCTGGAGCTGTCTGTCATTGTTGGGCTTAATCTTTCTGAGAGTACTGACTGCCTTGTGATGCTGAACGGCCTTTTTCCTGGTGCTCTGAGTCCCTCACAGAATACGAGCGCGTCTAATCAATGTCATGGGTGTCTAATGTCAGGGCAGGCCTCTTCTGGGGGCTGATTTGACTATTGCCCCAGGCAGCAGCATTGAAGGGGCAGCCTACTTAGTTGTGAGAATATATTACTCTACATAACACTTGTAAATAAAATTAAATTTAGCCCAAGTCTATTTCTGCGCACCTGTAGATACTGTGTGGCACTAATGGACACTGACAACCAGCTGTGGCTTTTTGGCCTGGCCAGATGCGTCATTCACAGGCCTGATTTTGTGCTGTGGAAACCAGGATGAGTTGCACCATTGCTTTTAACAAGCAAAAGGCAGATCAATGACAAGTGAAAGTGCAACATTGGCTCTGAACAGCTCAGATGGTTTTTGTGTTACTGCTCCAGTCCAGTAGTGTGCTGCCAGAATTGGTACATTATTTCAAAACCCACCAGAGTAGTCAGGTTGTTTTAGGAAGAAATGCCTTTTCTGGGGCTGGAGATAATCTTAAGTAAAGCAGAATCAGTGCTGAATTACAGGGCTGATTGTCATACTTACACCACTGTATCTCATGATAGCATCACTAGAGTGACAAAAGTGGAAGTGGTACAGGATTCAGCCCTATGCTGCTTGAAAGCAGTTTTGCAGTTTACTTGTCAATCTGATGGTACAGCAGCCTGCATGTAGAGCACTCTGTTTTCTCCAGTACTTTCACGGAGCTGCACTAATTAAGATGTGATCCTCTTGGGTGTGTATTAGCATTAATTAAGCGATTGCAACTTTCACATGAATAATCTTCTGTCTTCAGCAGACCCTGAGCAGAATTATCACGTAAATGGAAGGTAAAAAGCAAAGGAAAAATCAGGAAACATGAATTTCTTAGGAAGGAGACAGTTGTTGACCCTGTCGTTTTCCTTGGTACTGTCAAGATATGGAATGATAAAGGGTGAATTATTTCAATTTCATTTTTAGCATCAGATTCACATCTTTGCTTCAAAAAACACTCAACCCTAGAAATAGTCAATTAGCCCTGCTGAAAAAGTACGCTTCCAAACAGATGTTCTTGGCAATAATGCTCATCTGCAAAAC
Source organism: Anas acuta (assembly GCF_963932015.1). Taxonomy (NCBI): domain Eukaryota; kingdom Metazoa; phylum Chordata; class Aves; order Anseriformes; family Anatidae; genus Anas; species Anas acuta. Next base: position 79,301,243 of record NC_088979.1, read on the forward strand.
CTGATTGTTTCATCCCTGCTGGTGGGTGGCAGCGGGGAGGAGAAGAAGGATGTTGAAGGGTGAAGGAGATTGTGACATAAGGAGGACATTGAGATATGCCGAGATGATCTCTTTAGTATTTCTCCTGAGTCTGTCCCCTTCTGCTGTGCTTCTTCCCTTGTCCTGCTAATGTTATACCTAACGGTAAAGAGCCAGGATCATTTATCATGCTTGTCATGTGGTGGTTTCACAGGGCTGGAGGATCCTGCTGGTAACTGCATGAGGAAATGCTGCCACCTTCTACTGCCTTGTTTGCAAGTATCTAGGTCATCGCATCCATGCGTTAAACCTTGGTGGGATTGTTTCCAGGCATGGTGTAAAGCATGATTAGTATAGTCTTGGAGATCTCAGTATGTGCTTGGTACATCTGTTTATCTTGCCCAGTGGAGTCTGGGCTCAGATTCTGCCTTGGGGAAATTCCTTGACAACCTTGCCAGCTGGATGCATCACAGTTATCTTATCCTCAACCTCAGGAAAATAAAAGCTTCTTGCTGGGCTAGTGGTGCCATGGTTATGAGCAGGGCCTCTTCTCCTTTGTGTCATTGTTGAAGAGTATCAATCTTGTCTTGACTTTTGACCCTTCCACTTGTGTAGCAAGCTGTGTACTATGTGCACTAAAAAAGTGAGTTGCTTCTTGTTTCACTGAGGGTGTCTCTGCGTGCTGTACCCTAGCTTAGCCTATGCTGACCTTGCAATAGCAGCATTTGAAGCATTGTTTGTACAACTTCCTTTTAGCTGCTCCTCAGAAATGCTGCCCACATCTTGCAGTGGGGATACAATAACCCATTAGGTGGTTCACATGGGCTATGAGACTAGACTGACATTGAGATCCAGCTTCAGCTTTTTCCATCCCTGATGGCGTAAACCCCTCTAAAATTCAGACTTTTTAATACTGACTGGTCGGGAACCCCCTGAACATACATACTTCACTCTGCCATTGTTAACTTTTAAATATCTTCAAGTTCTTCAAGTTGTGCTTTTACCAAGTGGGTGATAACATGTAAGAACAACCATTCCTTTTGGCTGTGTCACTCCTTCCATGCTGAGAAACACTCAAAATCCCTCTCATTTTATGTTGGACTTTTTTTTTTTTCAGTTTCACGATTTATTACTTTATCTTCCTTGTCCCATCGCTTCAGATCCTGTCAGTTAATTGGATATGTTGCCCATTTTAAAGGGTATTCTAATATTTGAATGTGTTCTACTTGTTTAATCAAATAAGAAGCATTGGGTGCACGAAAGCTTGTCCGTTTTTTTCAGCTCTGGTCTGTGGGACTAATTAACACTGCTTGTTCAAGCTGCTCAGCAGCACAGGCAAAAATGATTTTTGCTGCTGCAAAAGTCAAGGCTTGTGGCAAAAAGGGGGCCAAAGCCAGGTGAAGGGCTGAGATGGAGGGATCTGCAGATCTGCTGCTACCCCTTGGAGCCTGGAGTGCTGGAAGCAGCAACTTCATCAGCAGATGCTTCCTTCTCCCTTCTTTGGAAGTACCTCACCTGTTTTCCCCTCTGAAACAGCAGCCACCCTGCCTTGCCAGGGCTCTGGCAGGAGCAAGGTCAGTAGAAGGACTGGGGCCATTTCACTGCTGCGAGCAGCATGTTGCCCTAGGGGACTGCCTGCTTTGCCATGGTCCAGAGCCAGCCTTCATCTATGAAAAGAAATTTCTCCCTGCAAACCCTCCCTCTGTTGTATCTCAGCTACAGGAGTGAACTTAACCAACACTGAAGAGAGTAGCAGAGAGCAGTCGTCAACCACAACTGATCTGACAGAAGAGCAAGAAAATTATAATCAGTACTTTAGGATCATTTGAGGTAAATTATGTAGGTAATCATGCCAAAAAGCTGGCTGCTTTATCGATGCCTCATGTCTTGGATATATTCTGAGGATAAAGGGTTAATATTCTGGGCACAATATAAATCATAAAACAAGATAGTTTGTTATTTGTTCGGCTTTGTAGAGATTTTTGTCTCTAGTCAAAAGAAAATGAGGGGAGAGGGGATGAGGGGGTGTATTACATATGCTAGATGGCATGCATTCAGTGCTGTAATGACGTTTAACAATTCCTTGGCCTTGGAAAACAGCCTGAGGGATGCCATGTTCAACTTCTAGCTGAATTGCAACTTCCACATGAATAGAGTAGCTGTATCTTGACTACATTATTGATTTTCTCAGGATTACTCCAGTGAAGCAAGTGAGCAAACTTAGCTGTTGTATTAGATGCTCAGCAGCAGGCAGTATGCAATGCCAGTTTTTGAAGTAGTTTGTTTATCCTAACATTTTCTGATATGCATTGAGACACAGAAGAAGCTATGGCAGTACAGGCTAAACCACTCGAATCCTGAGCCCCAGACACAGGACAAATGCCTCAGGCTTTTGGGGTGGCATCTGGGGAGAGTAAGATTTAATGAGTGCTTTCCAGTACTGGCACAACCAACTGATTGAAGAGACACAACAGTAAAAAAGCTTTCAACTCTTAACAGTGAAAGGTTCATCCTAGTTTGATACCTAAGCATTTTTATAGCACATTGAAGCAGTTGAAGCTAATTTTTAACCACAAGGCTTTTAGAGGCAGGTGGAAGATGCTCTGCACTTGGAAAACTGTATTTTTGCCCTGATGCAGGTACCTTGCTATGAACATAGGCATATGGCTCATGGTGTGTCTTGTGTTTGAAGTTTGGCTCAAATCAGGAGGGCAGCTCACGTGCTGTTTTATCTGTTCCCAATGCTGTATTGCTGTCACTGACTTTTTAGACTCATCTAACTTACCAAAATCTAGAGGAACCCAAAAGAGGCCCTGGGCAAGTAGGTGAAATCCAAATGAAACCTCATTTCCATACACATCATGTGCCTGCAATGGTATCTTAGCATCAGTGTCTTCACAGGGTGTTTGGGAAACCTGACTACAATGGTGCTTCATGTTTTGCTTTGTTTTGTTTTTAAAGGGATGAATACAGTAATGTTTTAGAGCTTTTTTTTTTCTCTTCTTTAGACACTGTGAGTAAAGTGAGAGACAAAAAAGCTCTATCTGCTGTAAACTGTGATCTAAAAACTGAGGGGGCTGCTGTGGATGGCTGTTGGCAGCATGCTATAAATGTCTTTTCTGTGCTGGAGCTATTCCAGGAGTGAGGGTGCTGTCTGTGCCATCCTGCCGTTAGCCAATACCCGCCACTGCTATGTGATTTAAAAAAAAATACAGGGGTATTACAGGGGTAAAAATGGGGTTCAGGGCATGGGAATTAGTAGGGAAAGCTACAGTATTTAAGAGGAATCATTTTTACTGGGGCTTCTTCCCAGCTGCCTCTTTTTTCACTTAAAAAAAAAAAAATGCACATGGCCTACCTAAATGAAGATACTGAAATGAAGTGCTCGAACATAGAGCCCCGTATTAAGCATGCCTTTTTCTAAACACACAGCCCCTTACTTCTTTATGTTAATCTTTAATTTGGTGCCTGTTGCCATATAATTCTCCCCCAAATGACACTTCCTCTCTTCATCATGCTTTAACAAGAAGTGATGTGTTTAGTACATTACAATTATTGGGCTTGGTTCTCTTTTGGAGATCAAGTCAGAAAGGATCTCTACCCTGCCAGCTCTCCCAGGTAGCACCAGTCATTATGTTGGTCACTTCTGCTGTCTCCTTCATCTTTCAGCCTCTGGCTTTTCTTTCCATTGCCTGGTCATGGTTTGGTGTTTGAGTGGATTACCCTGTGTTTTGGGTATCTCACTACGAAAGAACACTTTGTGTAGGCCTAGAAATTTATTCACAAGTTGGTAAAATGGGGCTCTGCCAAGTCCGGGGTTGGATTTTCAAGTGGTTCTGCCCCAGATGAAATTCACAACTGCCTTTGTTATGAACAGAAAATCATATGTTTTGACAGTGCAAATTCTTGCACGACTTCAGCACGCAGTCAATGTGGTTAAGTGGGATTCTGCAGCACCAGTGAAACTACACACATTGTGAAAGGTTAAGGAACACAAAGAGAATTTCTCCTTGTTACAAAAACCCGCTATTTACAATCATTGCATATGTATATTATGCATATTATTCATCATTGCAGTCAAATCTGTTCACTGAGGAGAAAAGGGAGCATTCACGTTGAATATGTTTCTCTTTCCTTTCTCAGGTTATATTTTAGCCAGGCCTTACTGGACTCATTCAAATTATAAGCAGATGAAAAATAAGATGAGCAAGAGAATGGGATCCGTAACTGTGGGATGAAGCTGACCCATCCTCAGAAATTTCCGAATATATATATATTTTTCTACTTGAAAGTGCTGATTTGTTAAAAAAAAAGACTCCCTGAAATATGTTAATTGCAATTTAACTTTATTGTATTGAATCATTTCTGAAGTGTTCTAGTAAATTTTAAAAATTGCATTCTAAATTTCATCTTATCAAATGATTTTCCTATTCAAAATAATTTTCCTTTCAACATAAGCATCTTTTTTATAAAACAACGCGATGTAAGATAATCCAAACCAAACAAAGTACTTCCACTGTTGTTGAAACGAGAAAAAAAAAAAAAAAAGTGATCAAACTGAAAGGAATTCAGTTTTATTTAATGGGAAATTTAGTAATGATCAAGGGGGTTGCCCAGATGTATAAAACATCCCCTTTGGCCTCTAGTAGGAATTTTGACTTTTAAGACTATTTGTTTCCCTTAGGGAAAAAAAAAAAAAGGATCCTGCTCTCCCTGAGCTTGGAAGTAGCAGTATCATTGACAAAATCAGAATGGTGCAGGGGGAGATCCGCAGTGAAATTCATGCATGTGGATTTTTTCTCAAGAAGCACAGAGCACACCGCACCGCTCAGTCACAGCAGGCAGAAGAAGTTTGGGATTCCTGTTGAGATCAAGGGAAGGAAAACTTGACACTTTCAGAAATGGATTTCAGACACTTTGAACCACGTGTGGCCTGCACCCTGCAAGCGCCTGGCTGGAGGAGAGGGATGCAGCCCCATCATCTTTTCCACCCCCTCTGAGACCCCGTAACACCGACCTGACATTTCCCAGCAGATTGCTACTGGAACCAAAGCTTCTCTCTAGCTCTTTTTCATTTATTTATTTATTTATTTTAAATTTTTGCACTCCCAGATTTGTTTTTCACTGATGCTGGCATTTATTTATTTATTTATTTATTTATTTATTTTCATTTTTTTTTTAAATAAATAACTAAATGTAGCAGCCCAACTTTTTCAGGCTGTTCCCTCCTCGCCTGTGTGCAGAGGACTGCAGATCTGTGTGCGATATAATGAAGGCCTGGGGGAGAATATTAGCACTTCTGAAAAGAGCTCAGGGAATTCTGGTTTTTGCTCTGACAACTGAAGGCAGAGGAGAGTTTCCCTTTCATGTTTGTTTTCAGTACATAAAATGATTGAAAGCAGTTTCCCAAAGAGGTGGATGGGGTGGTGGGGGGGGGAGGGTGCTAAAAATTTTTAGCATTTCTAATTTTCTGCCTTAATTTTGCTGTGGCTGCACTCTCTGATGAGTTGGTTAATGCTACAGTGGGGCAGGCCTGCCCAGCAAGGAGCCAAAGACAGGGCCACAAGTCTTGTGGGCACAAGTCCCTGCATTGCCAGAGAGACCACCGCCACAGGGATGGGAAAGGGGATGCTTCGGACAGAAGAAGAGCACAAATTCACCAACATGGAGAAGGCAGAGGCTGGCTGTCAGCCATCAAAGCTAGGCCCCTGTAACACAGGCGCTTCTATAATGGCCGCACATCAAGTTCACCCTGTACTTTTTTATTTATCTAAGTGGTAATATTAGTGTCACACACCCTTGGACGGAAGGCAAGGCTGCTCTCTGAAGCACTGCTGCTCAGCTTGTAGTGGGAAGGCAACAGAAGCAAAACCTTGTGGGCTCCATAGAGTCTGCCCAGACACTTGTTCTCATCTGTAATATATCTCATGTGGAAAAACAGTGTGCTTTCTTTTGCCCCTGCAGGTGTCCAGCTGTGGATGGGACTCGCTGGATGTGGAATCGTTGGATTTTTTTGGCAGGGGAATTCATGATTGGTGTTGTTAGGATGAGGATAAGTGGATCCTGTGCTTTGGCCATGGTTGCTTGGGCCCTCCCGGCCTGTGCCTGGCAGCACGAGGCGTGCTGTAGGCATTTACTGCAGAGGGACTCAGACCCTCTGGCTCACCCCAGGCTTCAAATCCTAATCCAAACAACATCTAATCTCCTGGCCCAGGCCATGAAACGCACTGACAAGTCCCTCCAGAAACTTTTGGATCAAGGTAGTACCCAGCCAGGAGCCCCTCTAGGTAAATATGGACCATGCCTCGAGTTTTAGTCGGGCCAGCATGGGTCTGTCTGCCTGGTCCAGATGCAGAGAGGAGCCCAGTTTCCATCCGACATCTCCTCGACACAAAATAGTTAAGACGGGGTTGCCAAGAGACCGGTGCCGTGTACCTCCCTCCTGCTTTGAGCTCTGAATTGATCCACTCATTTCGCCTGATGCCGATCTGAATGGTGGCAGCCTGAGACCAGCTATAGAAAATCCATTCTGCCAGCCTGGAACAGGGAGTTCTTCCCTCGCGCTGCCTTCTGCTTTATTGGGCTCTTGACGAGAGTGCCTTGGCCTGTGTGCAATAAGTAGATGCTAGCCTGCTTCGTTCAATTCCACATGCACAACGTGTGAGCATCTGTCGTGCCCTGAAAATTTGGTATGTGGTGTGTAAATGTGTGGTTGTGGCTGTTTGATAAAAGGGATGGCCGAAGTCACGGTTACTCTCACCTTTCACGTCAGATTACTTGTTGAATATTAATTCAGAAGCAAGAGCTTAGCGTACTGAAATGCCTCACCGCTTTTACTTCGTTCCTAATGAAAAAGGAAGAAAGATCGCGTGCGTTGACATATATATGGCACGGAGAGGACTAACAGCAGCCAGTTAATAATCTTTGTCTCCCTTGCTGCTGGCACAGGTTTAGAACAAATGCACACAAAAATGTCCCAGGCACGTGTGCTCACAGATGTCTATGCATGCAGGCATGGTTTAGCATGAAGAATCACATAAATTAGCAGGATTATAATTACTCTTTTTAATCCCTTCGCTTTGAACAAACAAGCTTTAATCAGCAGACGGGAAGCCCGTTTAAGACTTGAAACATAATCCAAGGTCAGAAGCTAAGGGTCACCACCCTTGACTGTGGACCAAACAACCAGGTGTGACCAAAAGTTGTGGCAAAAAGGGGGCTTTTCCCCAGGCACCGTGGCAGCTCTGAAGAGCACCTCAGCCAAGTGGGGATGGGGGATTTGTCCTGGAGAGCCCTCGGGGCTGGGAGGGCAGCCACAAGTGGGGGCACATCAGCACCATGCTCCTGAGGAGCAAGGCAGGCAGCCACGGAGAGGAGGGGTGGAAAGCGGGCAGGAAGCTAATGAAAACAGTTCCCCTCTCCAGGGATAATTGGGGAGGGGTTAGAGGTAATTAGTTTGTATGGGTAACAGAGGTTAATAGGGTTCTTGTTTTGGTTTTTCTCTTCTTTTGATGGAGCGTGTCAGTTGTTTAAAGCTAACAAGCTGATGAGATAAAAAGCAAATTAAATATGCGATCCAGGTGTTGCCAAAAGTTGAGGCAGAAGTGTTAAAAGGAAAAGTTTACAGAGCTGTATAGAAAAAAAAAAAAAAAAAAAAAAAAAAAAAAAAGTAAGGTTTGCTTGTAAATACCGAACAAATCAAACAGCCAACCCATCCCATGCCTTGCATTATTTGTGACTCAGGTGTTTACTGGACAAAAAATAATAATAATTAAAAAAAACAACATCAAGAGTGAAAAATGTAGTTATTAAGAAAAACCCTCTTTCTGCTCTAATGCATATCTTTTTATTGATTTACTCCAAAGTACTTCCATACAGCTTTCAGCCATTGAGTTCCTCATCAATAAACAGGAGGAGACAGAGAGTACAGTGGCTTGTTCCACGAACCACACAATAGTTTTTTCTACCTGGGCAGGGTAACCCACTCTCTGATGTCCCCAGACTCCTTAACATACCTTGCAGCTATATTTAAAAGTATCTGACTTGTACCAGATCTTGAACAGGAGCCTTCCAGAAACACCGGGCAAGTGCTCAAGATCAAAGCCCTGGTCATGCACATGGCACTACAGGGATGTGGAAAATGACCAAAATTTCCTAACAATGCTGTGCTCATTTAAAAATCAGTAAAAAAGGACAGAGTATTCATAGTAAACTATTCCAGCAACTCTGTCTTGCTGAATCTTGCATGTGTCCCCAGGTCATAGTGACGCTAACTTTTCAGTGAACATCTCTAAGCTTCTCCTTTTCACCCTGCTATCTTTATTTATTTTTATATTTACTGGCACCTGTTTTCTGCTCCTTCAGTCATCAGCTGTTTAAACTGGAGCTATAGATGTGAAGATGACCAGCTTTTGAGACCTCTTCACAGACTTTGCTTGGGAGCTGTGGTTCACCTTCCACTCCTAATGTTATGAGGTCAGTTTAGAATGGAAATATCCACACTAGAAAATGTGTAATGGGAAGGGAGTTTCCACACTGCATGTGGAATATATAGATGATAAGCAATCTTTCTTCCTAAGGGTTTGAGCCAGTTGCAAAAGCAGAAATTGCCCTAATGAAACATGGTGGGAGAATTGCACCCCAGGTGTTGGAGGGAAATACAGCCAGGTGGCCAAGAAAGTAGCTTGCCTAATGAAGCTACCAGTGAATGGCACAAAGCTGTTTTATCCTCTGTATCTGAGGAATTCAAGGATGCCCTGTGGGACCCTGAAATAAGGGGGAGAGTGGCAACCTGAGGGAACCAAAGTTACTGTGAGATATTCATGGGTGTAAAAAGGCACTGAGAATTGTCAACAACACTGTGGGAAGGCTTGCTAGGAAAATAGCTCTTTTCTAAGCTACACGCACTGCTGTGTGCTTCTAGTTCCAAAATATTTTGCAGACAAACTACTTGGATGATTTACAAGATTCATTACATTGGAGTTTAGCATAATCTGCTACCACTTTTACTGCTGCCTGGAATATAATTTGAAAATATTCCCACAAAAGAGCAAGGAGAAGAGTGTTAGCAAATAGAAGAGCAGCGGAGTGTTAGTATTAGCATGGTCACTTCTGCTGCAGTCAGTCTGCATCTCTCCCCTCCTGTGTTCACAGAGGGGAGCAGACTGTCAGGCACATTCCAGAACAAAAGTAACCCTGAGTTCATAATATCCAGACATAGGTTAACCTTTGAAAATGCAGAAGGAGTGTATCTGCCAGAAAGGGTAGAGGAGAGAAGGTGGAGAGATGATGGATAATTTGTTGCCACCAACCATCTCTTACTTCTTGTGGATTGTAGAGAAATTTCTGATACCAAATGAGCAGCAACACAGAAAATGGAGGTACCAAATGTGCTAGAATACATTGCTTTGCATGGGTAAAAAAAATAAAATTCTGTTTAATAAATGTTTATGGAACTAGTCTTGGATGCTCTAAAAATAACCTGGCTGGAGCGAGTCACTGAGCCCCTGCAGGAAGCCCTACACATTCCTAGCATAGAATAACAGCTTAATCCTGGTTTTCACAACAAAAAGAACAATTATTTTTAGTGCATTTAAAAATAGACTTCAGCTGCCTGGTGCCTCGTCAAAGCAAGACCTGGAAGATGTGTCACTTCATGAGAGTGCGGCACAAGTTGCCAGATGCTGAACGACCGCAACATCTGACAAAAATATGGTGGTTCAGATGTGTTAAGAGGTGTTATGATAAAGACTACAGGCCAGGCTTGCAGGAAAAGGATAAGACAAAAAAAAAAAAAAAAAAGGCTTGAGGAACATCCTAACAGCAGTGAAGGGTGAGACAGAGGAATGGGAGCAATGCCGAGCAGAACCTTCTTGTGGCTGAGACTCCAGGCTAATCGTGTTCTACGAGACTGGAGAAGAGGAGGCTTGGGATCTTATCAATGTGTATAAATAGCTGAAGGGAGGGTGCAAAGAAGACGGAGCCAGGCTCCTTTCAGTGGTGCCCAGTGCCAGGACAAGAGGCACTGGGCACAAACTGGAGCCCAGGAGGCTCCCTGTGAGCAGCAGGCAGCACTTCTGTGCTGTGCGGGTGAGGAGCCCTGGCACAGGCTGCCCAGAGAGCTGTGGGGTCTCCTCCTTGGGGATCTCCAAAAGCTGGCTGGAGATGGGCCTGGGCAGCCTGCGCTGGGTGTCCCTGCTTGGGCAGGGCTTGGAGCAGGTGAGCCCAGAGGTCCCTGCCAGCCTCAGCCACGCTGTGATCCTGTGAAGACAAATGTTGCGCAGCCAGCTGGAAAGTTATAAGGAGTGTAAGAGGCTCTGGTTATGCCATCAGAGAGGCAGAGTTAAAACCTGGTCCCAGTGAAATCAAAATTCACCTGCAGGGACCCAGCACAGAAAACTGGCATTTTACTTCCAGAAGTTTGTAGCCCAATAGAGCACAGCCTCGGGGCTTGCTCCTTCCCCTGGGGGTTTATCTCCCGTTATCACTCTATTTTAACTCTCACACGTGGATTCCTAGCGCAGGCCAGTTATTTGGGCTCCCTCTGTGGGCAGTGGGAAGCACAGCATTTCCAGAGGGTGTCTGTTGCCTTCACGAGATACCTATTAGCCTAACACAAGCTTCTAAGCTGGCTTTGCTGATATATAAAAAAATATGCTGTGTAACTACAGTTCAACTCTTCTGTAGGGTGAGCTGTGTCATATATTTGCAGCTAGCTGTTCCCAAATATAAGTATCTCCAAATATGCTTTAGGCAGTTACCTCACTAATGTGTACTTCCTACGCACCATTTTGCTGATCTGCTCCAAAGGCTGCAGCTGGAAGATCTCTATTTGGCTGATATGCCTCGAAAGTGATGGGATAGTGCTCATCTGTCAAACAAAGCTGGGAGAGATATGAGATGCTTATCTCTCACAGACAAAACACCTGGCTGTCTGGCTTTGTGAATGCTAATTTTGCAACTCAAAAAAAAAAAATAATTTAAAAAAAAAAATCTAAATTAAAGTATTTATAGCACATTTCCATCAGCTTCTATTATATAGAATACAACCTAAAATCCATGGAAGAAGTGATGACAAATTACCTTCTTTTTCAATGATTCTAAATATGCTTACTTAGTATTCACTTCTGGGCTTTTTTTTTTTTTTTTTTTATCCTTCCCAAGCATTTGTAGTCACGTCATTCCAGCTAGGCTGGGTACATAAAATCCCCCTTAATAATCTAAGTTGTCAAAACTAAGAGCATTTTGTAAAATACCAGAAGAGCCTCCAATTGAATAATGATGAAAATATTTATTTAGGTTTATTTGGTCTGTTGTTGCAAATGTGCCTTGCATGTGACTCAGCAATTGCACTCTTTGGTTTTCTTTCCTTCTGTTTTTCATGCAGTCCTTTTCTTGTACTCCCCCAGGAAGGCAGATTTTAATACAAAGTCCCTGAAAAGTGAGGTGCCTTATAAAAAAAAACAGGACTTTCACTTACTGACACGCAACTCTGTGCTACCCAGTGTGGGTAAACAGAGCTTCCTTTTCACAGGGAATCAGATCATATGGGGAATAAAACCACCACCTTTCAGAAACGGGACATTGTCCCATACCAATTCCTTCATATTTTTTTCTGGTGTTCACTTAAATGCTAATTTGAATGAATAAGAGGGTTTATAGTGGTTTTGTCAGTGCGGTTTCATAGTTGCTCATACCTTCAGATGCTCTGTGCACAGCCGCGGGCTCGGTCCATTGGCGGTGTGATGGATGGGCAGTGGCTGTAAGGTGGGACTGGAGCCACGCTCTTCAAACGCGGCTGTTTCCTTGCATCTTCCCAAAGTAGTGCATAAACAATTACCTCCAGTGTTTGGAGCTAAATATCAGATGTTCGTAGGTTTAAGAGCAGGCTGGAAGGAGGAGGGCTGGAGGAACATGCCACGGTACTCTAACAAGCGTCATTGTCAAGCCCTTCAGCTTTGAAAGGGAACATTAAGGTATCATTTACTCTCTGCCCTGGCTTCCTATGGAGCGCCGCTAATGAAAGACCTCTTTGTGTGTGCAGTCACTAACTACAGAGACCAGTCAAAGCCTTTGTGGACATAACCATAAAAAAGAGCCCGTAGGCCAGAGCCGATCCTACAATTAGCTCCTGTCTGTGTGAGTGGAAGCACCTGCTCTGGCGGTAGTGCCTTTCAAAAACAAGAGACTTTTAAACCTCCGTCCGCTCCAAGGAGCCCTTTTTGCCTTGGACGACTTGCCTGTGTTCAGGTATGTGCACATGCTATACACCAAGGTCAGCGGAAAACACAAAGACAAAATTGCTACGGGGACAGACATGCAATTGCCTACCCACTCACAGAGGGTGATGCTTTGCGGTGTGGCCATGCAGGCTGTGCAGATGTGAACAGCAGTCCTACAAATCCATGGTCATACCACATGAGTTTTTAAACATGCCCTATCCTTTTCCCTTCTGTAGCAACAGATCTGTTTGAAACATCCTTCTTCTTCTTGTCTCTCTGTGCTGTAACCGGAGCTGGAGCTGTTGAAACCTCTGCAGGCTGTTTGTGGCGGCACATCAGCGCTGCACCTCTCAGGCACACTTCTCTGCATGGGTCAGTCACCTCATTTCAGAGCTGAGTTTCCCTCGGGATCCCACGCAGAGAGCTCTGCAGCTCAAGGTGGCCTGCATAGAAGTGCCTGGGCAGTGGAAAAGGGCATTCGTGGTCAGCCCTCCATTATATACATAGCTCAATACACATGGGGAAATGGCTAAATGAACTCTTACAGATCATATCTGAATCAAATATGAGTAAAATACATGCACGAGCCCATTTTAAAATGTGGATATAATACACAGAAAGGTGATTGAGGGGAAATGAGAGCAAATTTGCAAATGGTTTAGACTTTTCAGCTGTAGACGTCTACTTTGCTATAAATCTGTTTTCATGCTGAATAAATCAGTATCACATCACACTTTCCTCATGTATCTGAGTTTGCCTCAATTGTTTCAACAGCATTCCATGGATTTTCAGATGCTGCTTACTGAATAGCAAGCTGCATGTTTAAAGAAAAAAAAAGTCATTCTGGTAGGAAAATCAAACTTGCCAAAAGATATCTCTTCTAAAAATCAGAATTAATTTTGAATGTGTTGTCAGCTTATGAGTTATTTTGCCTGAGACTGCCAGGAGAATTTAATTTTGCAGTTTCAAGTGAAATTCCTCTAATCGAATCCGGTGCGGGCCTTATCATCAGATCATGCCATTCATGGAAGAGATTTACTCATGTGTACGAGTAAAAGCTCTGCAAATGCTCCAGATGAGCTGAATTTCAAAGTCTACATGTTTGAGGGCTCATAACTGCCTGGGATGGCATTTGTGGTCAGAAATCTGCTCCGGTGAGGGCAAGCTTCACAGACCCAGAGGTTCCCCTTTCCTACTCCATTCCCAGCCCTGTCCAGCTGTGGGGTTTGGCCCCAGCGCCCCATGGCAGCACCAGCAGCAAGGTGTCTGCCTGTTGAGTCCCCAAATCAGATGTTACAGTATCAATGGGAAAATTGCTGCTCATTCCCTCAAAAGAAAATAGCAGAGGCTGATTTTTGCTTTTAATAGTGGTGGTGGGAGTTTCAAAATGGGCCAAAGGTGGTATAAAAACCACACGCTTTACCACCTGCCATTGTGGTGGTTAGTTCCCAATTAAAAACTTAGGCCATTCTGGCAAGGTGGTCTTTTTCCTCCAACAACACATGGGTGGTGGAAGCGAGGGAGGAAAGCAGGTGTTTATTGCGGTAATTGCCTGATGCAGATGTTTGCTTGGGTCCTGCAGAGCAGCACAAACCAGAGGGCTGGCCGCTGAGTGCTGTCAGTCAGCAGGGAGAAACTCGGGTAGCTTAGAAATGGGCTAAGTCGGTGCACACCAGCACGGAAATTAGCACTCCACAAAGCTCTAAAGGTTGGAAATAACCAAGTTATGCAGTAGTTGGAATTTCAAACACCCCCTTGGAGTTTGGGAGTCTATATAAGCAGCATCATGAAAGAGAAACAAATCTGTGCGCCTTTTAAAAATGCACAACAGAGCAGATCTCACTGTAAGCCACGTTATTCTGTATTTTCATAGTCTTCTGGTTATTCTCCTTCTGCTAGTTCATGTTCTTCTAAATTGTACCAGTGTATTTTCCTGAGGGCAGGCTTTGGTCTCTTCCTGCTGGAGAGTCAGGGAAAGGGGGGTGGGGAAATACTCTTGGCAGGGACTGGGTTGCAAAGGTTGATTTTGAAAGTCCTGAGCTTTTTGCTCGTGGAAGAATCTCCTTGTTGGGCTGAGAGGATGATTTCAGCCCTCTGTGCTCCTTGCCTTCCTCTCTGAGTATCTGCATCACTGACAGAGCAAACAGGTACACCTGAAAAAGGGTTCAGAGACAGCAAGCCTGGGTATTTGCATTTTAAAGAACTAACCAGGTTTTGTATTTTTCAGCCAAACTTCCTTAGTTAGACAACAGAGAGGCTTCCTGACCCTTCTGCAGACAGGATTTCAAAAACTTTGACTTGAAGAAAAGGTATTCTGTGCAATTTAAATACACGGAAACTTCCAAAGACACAGGAGGTGTCCTGCCACTGCAGGGGGTGTGCTGGCATGCTCTCCACAGAAAGACTGCATCACCTGCAGAACCCACCTAGTGCAAAACTGCAGATGTCTTGAGAAATAGCATGGTGTGTGCTGGTGGGATTGCCATTTCTAACAGCCAGACGGCTTTGTGTGTGCACAACAACCCAACGGGCTGGCTTTCCAGAGGGGTGAGCAGCCCATGCTGAGCACCAGACAGACAGAGACGCACAGGTCACGAGCTGGCTGCTCTATTTCCCCATCCCCTCTGCAGTGTTTTGTCCAACCACGATTGTTTCAGCCCCTTCTCAACCACAGCTCATTGATCTGCTGGAGAGAAGCAGAAAACATTTCCAGAAATGAGCATGTCATCCGCTACTGTTTGCTGAAATGCATCCCTCTGTTCTAGAGGGAATTACAGCTTCCATCTGCGCCGTAATACGAAAAACATGGGCAGGCCCCTATGTTGCAGAGCCGCCGCATTATCAAGCTGCACAAGCTCCTGGAGATTCGTGACTGTTGACATTTGATTTGAGGAAATCAGGCCGCCACTCTGCAATTACTTCATTAGGCTCACAAATAATCAGATGAAGGGTGGTCTGAGATTTGAAAAGCTGGGCTGTTGGGACTTTGAAATACATCCAATTCTTCACATTCTCTTTCAGCTCCGTTTAGGTTAAGTACAGCATGTGTTTGAAGTTAAAAAAAAAAAGTAATGTGGAGTTCCAATGGGGAAGTGTTTTCCATGTGCATTCAAGTAGGACGCGTGTTGTCCACATGGGCAAGACGCTCTGTGTCCTTCATCTTGTGCATATGACGCCTGCTGGAAACCTGAACATGCATCTGCAGAGACCTAGGGAGGACATGTGCTGAGCAGGTCCCAGCTGGTTCATCTGTGTGGTGTCAGGCTTGCTTTGGTGGAGTGGAAATGTTCAGCTCCACGCTGCGGTGCAGTGGATGTGGGGCTTTGATGCTCCAGGAGCACCGGTGGGACCCAGCCCAGAGGTGCTGCAGAGCACTGGAGAAGATAACCAGCGTGGTGGGCTGCAGGCTGTCTGATGAGACCAGGCTTTATTGGCACTACGAACCACTTTGTTGTGCACCCGGGTACCTCTGGGGCCATACGCTCCTCCAGGAGAAACTTCACCTCAGGTCCATGGGTGCCACCCAGGAGATGCTGCAGGCTAGCCAGCCCCCAGGTGCCTGAGGGCTGTGCAATGTTTGGTTCTCTCCTGTGACACGTCTGACACAGAAAGGCTGGCAGAAGTGGCACTGGGGCTATAAGCTGAAGGGCTTTGCTTGTTTTAGGGGAGAGAGGAGGGTGCACAGGGGCTGAGCAACCTTCCCACCCGCAGCGTGTTTCTGAACAGGAAGGACTGGGTGCCCAAACTGCTTCATATTCCCAGCCTAGACCTTATTTTGGTTGCATGTTTTGGCCAACAGTTGGCTTGGAAGCTGTAAGAAAGAGATTTGAAGGGAAGAGTTATGAGGGGCTTCTCCATGCCATACGCTCCCTCCATCCATGCACCTCCGTCAGTCACTTACACGTGCCCCTCGCTACCTCTGCCAAGTCATTTGTGGCATAAATTGGTTTTCTGCTGTCTGGGGCATTGAGGCAGGAGCACTGCACAGCAAATAAAGGAATTTGTAATAATAAGGAAAGCCCCTGTTTAGCCTAGTAGCTGTACAATTAGTAATACTGAGAAGCAGATGAGGGCAGGCCTCATGTTTGGCTGTAATCTTTTGGCATATCGTGGTTTAATTACAGACCATTCTACCATCTGGAATATTAATCATCTCTTACTGTCATGGGGAATGCGGTCCACCTTTCTTTGTAGGTGTTTTTGTTTGTTTGTTTTTGTTTTGTTTTGTTTTTCTGGTGGGGGAGCTACAAACTGGCTACATTATTTTGAAATACACTGTACTCATTATGAGAGATTTTGTTTAAGTTAAACCCCAGTAACCAGAACTAAGTGATTTGCTCTTAGTTCTATACATGAAAATAAATGATTTAATATATATATATATTTAAAACTCATTTAATTTCTTTAGCTTTGTTTCACATTCTTTGCAGTTACTCATTTCATTACTCATGGACACAGCCAACCACAAACAGATAATTTTTTAAAAAATATGTCAATGAAGCAATTTCTCTAGCAGTCTGAGAAAGAAGAAAGATTGTAATTTTGGGTTTTGTTAATTAAGCACTTGCTAAGAACTCAGTACCAAGAGGGGGACTGTGTAACAGGAGAGCAGATAGGAAGAGAAATGAAACTGGTTGAGATAAGCTGAGACACAGCAGGTGAAATCTTGTCTGTGAAACCAAACTGAGTTTGACTGTGCTTTTTCTATTGCTGATGTTATATGATGTATATATTCTTTCTTGAACATTTAGATAAAATTCATCATACTGCAGTACACTCTGGAGAACACAGGTACCAAGAGTCTACAATCAAACTATATATATATACACATGTGTGTGTGTGTATTAGATGTGGTTTTGCTTTTATACAACAAAAATCAGGACATAATCCGTGTGACTGTGTGAATTTTTTTTTCCTGTGCTGACTTGAGCAAAGCCTTTTAAATCTCCGTGCCTTAATTTCCGTGAAAGATCAATGAATAACGCCTGCTATTGGGACAAGCAGAGATATTACCATTTGTTCTGAGATCTTTAACTTAATTTTTCTGTAGGCAAGAAATTATCTCTCTTTGTATTCGTGTTATTCTGTATCTGGTTGGTGTGTACACAGATGGCAAAGTCTGCCACTTCAGCCTGGCTCTGCAACTTGCTTTGCTGGCTTACTTCACCTGGCATTTTCTTTTCTTTTCTTTGATCTTCTCTTCTCTTATTAGGAAAGCTCCTTTCTCAAACAAATTCAAGGAGTTTGCAGGTGACACTGTCTTGGGAAGAATCGGAAACGCTGGTGAGAACTTGGAGCAGCAACGAACAGGGAGGCAGGCAGGCCTTGCCAGTTTGGAAAAAAAAAAAAAAAAAAAAAAAAGAGCAGAAAATAACAAAGTGAGATTTGACTTGTTAAAACACAAGTTTAAGCTCTAGGGAAAAACATGAAACGTGGTTTTGATGTTTTGAAGTGGAGCAGGGTTGTGCTGAAGGAGCATGTGGGAAGGTGGGCAGCGCTTCGCTGACTGCCTTCAAAGAAGGTTTAAAACATAAGGTGCTATGGGGAGGCTTCGGGTCCCTGGGAAGGAGGTGGTAATGCCTGTCTCCTGCATACTTGGTCTGTAACGGGAATTTGGGGATTGGTCCTGATAACTGGGTTGCTGGAAAATCAGGGGTAATTTGGCTGGAGCTCAGAAAAGAGCAGCAAAGTGGAGCTGGAAGGGAGCTAGGCTGTCTGCTGTGCTTTGCAAGAATTAAACCTGGCTTGCTTGGCAGTGCCACAGCTGAGGAGGAGATGCAATCGTCTGCACCTGCAGAGCATGTAAAGGCCAAGACAGGAGAAGAATTACTCACAGGAGTAAGCAGTAACTCAGTAACGGGCTGAATATTGAAACAACTTTTTTTTTTTTTTTTTTTTGGTCTGTACACTAAGTTCTGGAAGAAATATTGAAGATCGGATTGTCAGAGTAGTTCAGATCAAACTGAAGGAAACCCGTGTGCATAGAGCCTCTTAGACCATCTCTTTTTTCCTCCACTGGGAATCCAAGAGCAGAATTAGGGGGCAGGCCCCCGTGTCTGCACAGGTGCAGGAGTCACAGCTTGACCTATTTCTTCTGCTATTTGCGGCAAAACCTCCTGTCACACCTGCCATAGCCTGCATGCTATTTAGGGCTGTATTTTGGGCAGCAGTAGTGTCTATGTGTACATAACTGCATTCATCATGAAATTTGGGTGGAGGGTAGGAGCAGCTGCCTGGGACAAGGAGGTGGTGAGGCTGCACGGGGGGCAGCAAGGGGGTAGGGGACACCTCTCTGGTGCCTGGTCTCTTGGTGGTGGCTTTAAGTGCTGCTGCAGCAGCCTTTCTGCTGAAATAGGTGTGTAGTTTGTGAGAATTCACGCTGGTTTGGGAGCTCTGCAAGGCAGCTGAAGTGAGTCAGAGTGGTGGCCAGGCCCTGCTGGCTTTGCCATCAAAAGGGGTGACTTAGCAGGAAAGCTTGCTGGTGTTATGATCAGCCAAGGCATCCAGCCTTCCTCAACTCCTCTTCCTTTAGGCAGGCAGGCCAGATAACGTAACACCAGAACTACAGGGATGCTATAAATACTCCTGACTCTTTTTGCTATTTGTTTGTGTATCTGTCAGGTTATCACAACGCAAACACGGACAGCACTGTTGGGCAAAGAGCTAACGGAGAGAAGACAGAAAAGCAGACATACAAATTATTTCAGATAACGCAGGAGCAACTTCTGTAGTGGGAAGTACGCTGTCTGTAGCCTTAGGCTTGCATTTCAGCGTGCTTGGCGTATATAACTCATAATAACATATGTGGGATAACGGCAGTGATTTCTGGGGCCAGGAATAAATTTGGGATTAAAATGAGATAAGCATCCTAGGCCAAGTCAGTTGAGTTGTCTCTTTCTCTTTATAGCATGGGTATACCAGGCACTCTCCTCCAACCTCTTGCAGTATCCCACCCTTAATTATTGGGAAGGGGCACGCATGGCAGCAGCCCTCATGGCTGCTTCATCTCTTCATTTGGAATAGGGCATGGGCTCAGTGTTTGGGATTTTATTTTATTTTTATTTTTTTTCTTTCTGGAAGCTGAGCTGGCAGCTTCTTTTGGCTTACATTTATAGCACCCTGGTGTGCTATAGCTGATGAAATATAAATGACGGGGTTGATTCTGAGGGCTGTAAAATAGGTCTGGTGCTGGAAGTGGCGAGCTTACTTCTGCTTGGTGGAAAATCTGTTGCCTTTCTAAAGGGGTCACTATTTCAGTAAAACTCTCCTGTGAGTTTTCCTCACTGAATGGCACGCAGTATTTTGCACCTTTGCATGGCTTTCGAGGTAAGTGCAGGAACATACTGGTGAAATAGTGCTCCTGGTTAATGCTTCTGGCAAACAGCACCGCCAACTTTGCTTGCTCAGGCTGTGGAGGCAGATGAGGCAAAGATCAGAGCCCACCAAACAGGGAGGGAAGCGAGGAGTTACACAAACACGAGGACTTACAAACAAAAGGTCTGCTGCTTGTGGCACGCCGATGGCTGCAGGGAGGCAGGCGATCCTCCCGTACCATCACACCAGCATCACGGAGATGCTGATACGAGCACAGGTCATCAGCTGGTAAGGCAAAATCATATTTTTCTCAAGGCAAACTGTCATCAGAAGGGGAATGCTTCTCTTTGCATCCAGTTCCAGTAGCTTAGCCTGGACTTTAATTTAAAGGGTGGATCATATTTGAAGGATTTAGCAGCTTACACCAAACCCAGCATGGGTTAATTCCCTTTGCTGCTGATTGGAAAGCCCAAGTCAATCTTTTCCTGAGACACTTGCTATATTTAGTCAGGAAATGATAAATAATGCTATTTGAAGTGCATTCAGCTTCTTCCCCTTTCCTCCCCCAACCCCTTTCCTCCAAAATAGACTGTGAAGTATAAATAATTTGTATATTTAACCTGAATATTCCTTGTCTACTCAGGTGTGCTCGCTTTCTGTCCCTACACAAAAATTCACTAAGTGGGTTGAAAGTTGTTATTTTATTTATGTGCAGTATAAATAAGTCACGCTACATGAGATGATTTGTAGTTGGCTTGAGCGTGCTTTATTTTGTGTCCTCTGCTTTCTTATCAAACAGGCCTTTATCACTTGAACTATTCACCTTAAGAAGTGAATTCAGTTTTTGCTATCTGAAGGGAAACATTTCTCCCACTGGCAGAAAAAACACTGACTGCTATTGTGTGCCTGCAGTTTCTTGCTTTGCCTTTGTACTTGTTGAAATGTTTGTTTTCTGATCCAAAACATGGATATTAGATTACCATGTTTCTAGTAAAGAAAGGTTGTTTACTTAATTAAACACCGGGTAATGATGATGGAGGAGACTTTTAATTTCTTTCTCATCCATGGAAACTTTTGAACAAAGCAAAATGCCTCAGGTAGTAAGATTTTTTTATTATATTTTTTTCCTATGGAAACAAAACACTTTCCCTTTAGTTTGCCTACAAAGTGATGGTATTGATTTGGAAATCACAAGAAAATCTTTTTTTTTTTTTTTTTTTTCAAAAAACATCTTTTGCTGAAGGAAGTTTTCAACAGGCTCCCATCTCCCATAGGCGCACACATCTTGCTCACCATCCCTTGAGGAAATCTATAAAACCGAGGATTTATGATCTATGGAAATCTTTTAGGCCAGGGGTTTTTGATGGAAATCACAGGAGATAGATCGAGTGAGTTACTCGGTAAGGTTGGGCTGCAGGGAGCCTGCATCAGAGCAGCGTAAGGAGGTTGTAAATCAGAGGAGAGCTGGGCTGTGTGTCAGCAGCAAGTTAGCTCTTCCATGGGAGCCCCCACTCAAGGACCTCAGCTTGTGTAGCATGGGAGCTTTTCAGCAAGCGTTACTTGGATGCCAAGCAGAGGTTAGCAGGAAAAACAGGCAAACCACCAATTTTCAGTTTATTTTTTTTTCTGCAAATTTGCCTCATGAATTTATTTTTTTTATCTACTGCGATGGAAAGACAAAAACATTAAAAGTTTCTGTACACACAGACAAGCACTGCCCAGCTGCTTGTTCTGTGATGTTCAATTTACCTGTTGGAATTCATCTCTTGGAGAATGAAATGGATTTGGCAGAAGGAGAAGGAGGAACAGTGCTAGTGGTGTGGAAACAGACATTTCCCTACCTGGAGCCTCAGTTGAGGATCTGAGGGCCTTCCCAACAGGGATCTCTGCCAGCACACAAGAAGAAAGGAGGCCTGAGGAGAAGACTCCAGCTAATTTCCGAGTCTGAGACTCCTCTTGTCTAGTAGCAGCTCCCTGAAAGTTAGTTTCCTGGCCTGGCGTGCTCCAGGCTCGCCCTGGAGTCATTATAGTAGGTACCTCCCTTTCAGCCACCAGCTGCTAGGTGAGCTGAATTGCACACTATGGGGCAAGGTTTTTATGGGGTTTAGCCCTGTGGGGGCATATCATCCTCCTGGGTGTTCTCAGAAGTGCTGTGATGTGTCACCTAGGTACTACTGAAATCATGGGCAGATGAAAATCCACCCTTCTTTTGCAAAGCATTTAAGTATAGCGCGTTTATATATTTTGTATTCCATAAAGCATCCATCAGGCCCTTCAGCATGTCAATTTGAAAATCTGCTCGTGGTAAAATTTTGCAAGCATCAAATTCTGTACGACACATTGCCTTCTACAGCGGCTCTTGTCTGGGGTGATCTGGACAAGATCTGCCTGGAACTGCTGCCTCTGAAATGCCACCACAGCAGTGCAGGTGCTTAGCATAGGCTCCAGGGCTCGCTGCAGATACCACATTGTAGTTCAGCAACTTCAGCACACTTTTTTTTTTTTTTTCCAATTAAAATGAGACGGGTATGTACTTCTAAGGCAGTTTGACTTGAAGAAAAAGACTGGGAGTCATTTTGTGAGACGTGTCATCAAGATCTTTAATGACCGCTACTGGTTGGGACATCAGCATTTACAGCACAGCGGTTGATTCCTCCACCGAAGAAAGACTGAATCCAAAATCATTAATTTAAATTCAATGTCCCTGTCACAACCAGTAACTTAAATTAGGTATCCGAGCACGTAGTGGCAGGCACAGAAATACATTCTCCTCCATAGCCAAGTCTGAGAAGGAGCTGAACATTCACAACTCCGACTGTAGAAAATGGAAGCTAAGAGGATTAACAACACATACCATATGCTTGATATTTAGGGCAATTTCCAAAGTCATGAGGGTTACTGCCAACTGATGGCCATTTTACTGGAGCAAGTAGGACTCATTTTGTGTATGTATGTGTATGTTCGTCTGTAGACAGAAGAATCTGCTGCATAGTTAATCAGTGATCCTGCAGGTGAACACGCAGATGTGAGTATAGTATTTATAAATCCCTAATTTAGTCAAAATGGTGATTTCTGAAGAGGCAGCTGTGATCAGCATGTCTAGCAACACTTGATTCAATGCCCTCCGAGTGCAAAAAATGCCATTTTCTCTCACTGCAAATTTATTTGCACTTTATTGCACATGGATTTTCTTGTGCTGTTAAGGAAAAACTTTCTGCCTCTGTAGTTTCCTCCGCTGATTGTCTCTTGGTTCCCATTGCCAGATTAGCACCTTTGTTCTGGAGACAGGTACTGGTGGTTAGCAGGAGGCTTCAGCTTTGCATTGCAGATGACACGGCTGCATAATCTCCTGGCTGAGCAGCACAGCGACATGCAGTCAGCTGGAGGAGAGCTGCAAGTTTGATATTTCTCACCTGTTTTCCAAATCTCCTTCCTGACTCTAAAGAGACGTAAAGAAGGGCATTAAAATAAAAGGAAGCAATTTATTCTTTTTTTTTTTTTCCTCTCCTGGTGCTGCTAAGACTGCTGGTGAGCAGTAGCTCACCTGAGCAGCCGCTAGCAAGTTTCTGCAGGAGTGTGGTGATGGAGCAAGGAAGGAGCAGAGGCTCAGAATAAATCATTTATGTGTGCACTGCAGACTGCGCTTTGGGGATTGGCGTTAACGGTGGCGCACTCTCAGACAAACAGAGGAAAAGGCTTTCACCCAACTTTTTGCTGAAACCTCAGAGGAATAAAACAGGTCAGCGGTGAATATTAAATTAACTTCTGGCCATCCTCCAAAGTGATTTGGCCTAGTTAGAAAACATCAAGAAGGAAGAAAGCTTTGCTTCTTCACATCCTGATTTCTCTAGGGAGGAGAGAGAAGGAGATCTGTGCACAGCATTACAAAGGCAACCTGATTTTGTAAGCCAACCCTCCTTTCATACGTACACACTGACAGCCCCATGCAAATCTGCATTACACGTGCAGGTGCCTTTCTTGCAGTGCTGCAGCAATATTTAATCCGCATTCATTTTTTAACTCCTAACATGCATAGTCTGATAAATATGGCTAGATCAACAGGGTATTTATTCGGGTTTGCAAGATGCTAAGCAAGGTGTCTCTTGTGGATTCCCCCTCCTTGGAGGTCTTCAAAAGCCACCTGGATGTGGTCCTGCCCTAGGTCTCCCTGCTTGAGCAGGGGAGGTTGGACAAGGTGACCTCCAGAGGTCCCTTCCAACCTCAGCCATGCTGTGATTCTGCGAAGGAGTGCTGGAAACGGGGTGAGAGAAAGTATTCTCTGTTGCTTTTATTCCAGCACAGCATCCAACTGAGCTCAGCCCCCTTGTGCACTTGCTCTGTGGTTGATACTCCAGGCATTTATTGGGATGGGCTGAAAACAAATAGGGAAAGAGCTTCAAGAATGCCGCATCCTCATGGTTCAGTGGTCAAAAATGGGATTAAAAAGAGCTGGTCAGAAAATGTTGAGGAGTGGTTGGAGGCTTTGGGGTTTAGTTTGTTTTGTCTTCCTGCAGAAGTCTTCAACACAAACGTAAAAGGAACAAAGTAAACATTTTCTGACACAGATCCTGTGCTAAAATGCAGGAACACCACTGTGGGGCCACATGGGAGTTTTATTTCTTGTGCTTTGAGAGTCTGCACGCATCCTGCTGTGGTCACTGCAGCACCCCCACGTTCACTCTTCCCAGGTACCCAACTCTTCCAGTCCGGGAGGATTTTCTGCTGGAAGACAAAATGCTATACGCAACCTGTATTATTGAATTGAACACAGTATGTTCTCTTGGATTGCAGTTGTGATTTTTTTTTTTATATTTTATTTTAATTAACCTTAAATGATTGCACGAGCTCACAGCTGGCTGCACTGTGGGAAGCTTTCTCCGAGGAGGGCAGAGATGTGCAGAAGCACACAGCTCTCCCTCTGGGGTGCTCCCAGGGGTCCCCATTTCAGCCCCCTGTGGGTAACTTCATGCAGTGCTGACGGCCACAACAGGCAAACAGGGGCATGTCCAGGGCTTTCAGGCTGCTGGTGACCTCGAACAGGTTTTGCCGGTGGGCTTCCTCCCTGAGGTTGAAGGGCAAGCTGTTGAGCCACCAAACCCACAGTTATTTTCCACATCTGGTTTGATTCTCTGCAGATAAACAGCAGCCTTGCCATTAACAACAAAAACTTAATTCACTGAGGTTTGTTCAAGCGCTGAGAGCAAATATTTTTCCTATGCAGCTTGGGGTCATTTTAAGGGAAAAACAGGGCTGGAGGTATATCGACCCTTTAAAAATTATTATTACTTCCTAGAGAAAATAAAACGTAAAGAACCTTTTCCTTCCATTTGTGAGGTTATTTTAATGGAAAAAAAAACACTGGCTTCGGAAGGAAATGTTGTTTTGTGCCTGACTTGGCATCAGAGCAGGAGATCTGAATAAATGTATGGATTAACGTACCTTTTTTACTTTCTAATGGAAATGATCGTTTGTAAGTCATACCTTGATAAAAACCCCTAGAAATGTTCAGTCTGCTTTTCTGTCTGTTTTGTCTCGATACTAGGGCTTACACACAAAGCAGGGGGGGACAGAGCAGCCTGCGAGTACTGCAATTATAAGTATTTTCAGGAATGTCTGTGGCTGCGTAAGCCGCTGAAGGGTGGGAGGCTGCAGCCCCTATGTAGGTCACGTTCTCCAAGGCTGCTGCCTCTGTCACAGCCAGACCTGCTGGTGGCTTGGGCTGTCTTAACACATCAAAGCGACTCTGCTCTGCTCCGGTTCCCGTTGCAGTCTTGAGATATGCCATTCAGCTTTTCTGGTAATCACTGAGGTGGGTACCCTGACTAGTGAGGCTGAACACTAGCCAGTGCTTTTCTGGTTGCCCAGAAGGAGAAAAAAATATATAAATCTTATTTTATGATCACTGTTGTTATTTTAATTTTTTTGAAATCTTTCCCAATATCCCTTTGCCTTTTTTTTTTTTTTTTTGGGGGGGGGGAGAGAATCCATTTGTCATAATCCATGATCAGTACTATTATCAATGGTAGTATCAGGTGAACCATAAGAGGCAGTTATGATGGTTTTTATTTTTAAAAAATCTATTAAGAACAAATGCAGTCCATCTGAAAATGAAAAAAAAAAATCCACCATGAGAACATTGCTGCACAGTGGCAATAAAATTGTAGGTGCCATTATGTGATGGAGCAGCTTATTGAACAGTGAGTGGGTTTGGGGCAGGAGTGCTGTTTAGCTAAAACAACTTTTTGCTGTTCTGAACAGAATCATCTCTGTGTATGGAGATCAGAAATTAAGAGGCTGAAAGGATTGGGGTGGTAATTGGTGAGAAACCTGAGGAAGTATCACGGAGGGACACCGGTCACATCTCCCTCTTTGTTATGGTTTCTGTGCCTGGTGTTAAAATGCTGGGCCTGGCGCTCAGGTCAGCAGTGACAAACCATGGCCAGCTACTGATACCCTTGACTCGGCCAGTGCCTGCACCAACTGGGAACTGCCTGATGGACAGCAAGAATCACAAAGCCATGGAATGGTTTGAGCTGGACGGGACCTTACAGACCATCTAATTCCAACCCCCTGCCATGGGCAGGGACACCTCCCACCAGCCCAGGCTGCCCACAGCCCCATCCAGCCTGGCCTTGAGCACCTCCAGGGATGGGGCATCCGCAGCTTCTCTGGGCAGCCTGTGCCAGGGCCTCACCACCCTCTGAGTGAAGAATACATTCCTTATAACTAATCTAAATCTACCCTTTTTAGCTTAAAGCCATCTCCCCTTGTCCTATCACTATGTCCCTGACAAAGAGTCCCTCCCCGGCTTTCCTGTAGCCCCCTTTAGGTACTGAAAGGCTGCTGTAAGGCCTCCCAGAGCCTTCCCTTCTCCAGGCTGCACAATCCCAACTCCCTCAGCCTGTCCCCACATGAGAGGTGCTCCAGCCCCTTGATCATCCTCATGGCCTCCTCCGGACTCATTCTAATACATCCATGTCCTTCTCATGCTGGGGCCCCAGAGCTGGATGCAGGGCTCCAAGTGGGGTCTCAGTAGAGGGGGAGAATCGCCTCCCTCAGCAAGGAGATGCTGACCACAAACCATGAGGAAGCGTCCAGTTTTAACCACATATATGTTTTATTGATTTTGTTGCTGCTTTTTTGTTTTGTTTATTTTTGTTTTGTTTTGTTTCTCTTTTTTGCTAGCAAATTTTGCTGGCCTTGCTTTTTCTCCCTCTCTGTCCAGGCTCACTCCTGAACCGCTCCCGGCCTGAGCCACCTGCGCACCTGAGGGGGGCTGCAGGGCAGCTCGCCTCCCTGCACCGAGGGAGGTTTTAATGTTTGTCCTTGCTTCTTTGCAAGTTGGCAAGCCTGACCCCACGTATTTCATGTTTATCATCTTTTCCTTAGTGCATGGCTGTAACATTTTCCCACAGAGGGTGCCCAGGAGGTTTGGGCCCAGCAGCAGGGCAGCGCACAGCCCTCACATCCCACAGCCAGGGGGTCCCTGTCCCTGCTGGCTGCTTCTCCCTTTTCCTTTTCTCCTTGCAGACCACCAGTGGGAGCAGGGGGGCTGTTTTATTTTTTGTTTGTTTGTTTTACTGTTTGAGTGACAGCCCTGGTATCATCTGATCGCTTCAGTGATAAAAATCCCCAGAGGAAGGTTGTAAAAACACTTTCTGATTTGTTCGCGGCTGCTACCATGGAGAAATAGCTCCATTTGTCTGCTGAAAGTGCAGACTGGGCAGGATTTTTTGTTGTTGTTGTCGAGTGAAAGGCAAAATGAAATAAATAAATGGATAGGGCCCCAGGCAACATGCAGATTCACTCAAACATTTTTGCATCGGATGCATGATCACTTTAATAAGGGAGATCCAGCTAAATGCTTGGAGGGAGGAAGATTGCAGGAGAGAGGGAGAGAGCACGAGCGGCAGCGTGAGGCATGATTTGTTGAGCTAGGCAGTTCGCTCGCTCAGCAGTTTTCTCCGTAACTTGGAGGATCGGCAGGATAGGTTTTTGTTTTGTTGTTCAACCTCGTTAGTGTCAAACCTATTGACGCCTGGTAAAGATTACACTAATGTGGGAGCCTTTGGGGCTTCCCCCTGTGTGTGCGCGCACGCATGCATGTGCCAATGTATTGCCGGGGAATGCTGATCCTAACAGGATTAAAGGGGAGGTCAATAATGTATCGCTTAACGCAGGGGCCAGAGTCGGTCATCTTAAAGTATTGCCAGTGGATGGCATCTGAGGGCAAAAATGTCAGCCATCTGAGTGTTAATGAGTTAATCATCTGCCCCCTGTCCCCATGTTCCCCCCTCTCCCCCTTTTTTTTATAGTCCTGGAAATAAGGCATGTGTCCTCTTGCATTCCACACAGCTCCGCAGCCAGCTCTTTTCCTTGGCCTCGTGCTATTGCTATAGAGTAACACCTCCCAGTGGCACTCTGAAACATTTCACTGAAGTCAATGCAGAATTTCTCCTTAATGGGTTTACGAAGCAGAGCTTGAATGAAGCCTTATAAAACATCATTTTGTTTTATGAGTATGTTCTTTATAGAAATAGTCCCATTCCCCCTACCCCGCTGAATTTTGGGGTTCCCTATTAGTTAATAGTTAAAAGCAAATCAGTCTTGGCATCATGGTACATTAAAAGTTTCTCAAATACAATTATGTCTTGTGGCTCCAGAAAGAAACTTATTGTTCTGGATGTCGTTGCTGATGTTGGTGGATTTATGTTGAGAGAAAATCTCCGTGGTCTGTGTGTGTAATGGTGCGCAATGCCTTCTACCAAGGTCCGAGGCCTGCAGAGATCTGAAATATACAACCTAAACACGTCTCACACTCTTAAATCAGGTAAAAACAGGATTTGCAGAGATTCAGACAGGGTCGAGTTATGGTGAATTACCAAGTTTCCCATCATCAGCAAAGCTGCCTTCCCATACCTCTGTATTCAGTCATCCCCATCTAGCTGAGCTTAAAACCTTCCAGTTTTAATGTCATTCACCTGAGTTTTAAGTAGCACTGATTGCAGTGTGGATGAATGTGTGTATGGTAGTGCACATATAGGAGCATCTCTGCAGATATTACTTGCTAAGCCATTGCAAGCCGGTTGCGGATGTGCCCTTAGCAAGAAACAGTCTGTGAAGCCACTTCTGTTTCATTTAATTGGGAATTCTTTGATTCAGCTGAGCCCAATTCTAAATCTTTGTATATGTGAGAAACGTATTCTAGACTAAACAAAGGTGTGAGTTTAAAAAATAAACTGTAGGGATGCAGGCTCTGGGATGGGCTATTTTTCTTCAGCAGTTCATTTCTGATGCAGCGTGAATCGGACAGGTTCTGTCCTCCTGGGGAAGCGGGGTGAATAGAGTGAACGTAGCCGCACTCTAACGATAGCTGCTCTGGAACAGCTGTCTTAGTGGACTGTATTCCAGAATAAATAGGGATTTTGGAAACGATTAATACGGTGCTTCCTGGCTAAACCTACTTTTGTTATGGAATAGTGAGCCCTCCCGGGAAATTACACAAAATGGCCAGAGAGAAATACCATGTGTTGGTCAAATCCCCTGTATTAAAAATGGCCTTTGAAATGAGTTTGCTCCAAACCAAGCAAGAACTACATCTCAATTTACCATGAAGGGTTTGTACCGTGACTACCTACAAATTAATAATACGTCCTTCAGTTAATTGGATTTGTGGACCAACCCTTAATCATAACAAGGAAGGCCTTACTCCTCCAGTGGTGGTGCTGAAGTCATCCCCATTGCAAAAACAGTGGGATCAGTTTGTAGTAAGATAAGATTCATAAGAGACATATCAGAATTTGAGCAACAAAATTAGGGGAAAAGATAGGCAAAATATGAAACATGAGGCTGCAGGGTCCTCAGTCTGGCTCAAGCCAGCGAGTGCAAAGAAATTCAGGCTTTCTGTCAGCTAATGCTCCAGCACAACCCTTTGACATGACTATGTAATGCAGCAAATCTGTTTCTCGTCATCTGACGCTCCACAGAGACCTCTCGCTATGCTTAACTGAGAGCTTTGAATGTCCTTGCTTTTGTTGGCTTGTTATGAAGTCCCTCAAAAACACAATCGATCTAATATTTTGCTCCGCTGTTGCTAACTATCCAGGTTGCTGTCGGATAGCAGAGAGTCAGTAGCAGCTGGTGTAAGAGTGGATTTTGCATTAATTCCATCATGGTAGCAGGGCAGCAGTTGTGCAGCCCCTGGCAGGGCGTGGGCAGGACAAACGGAGCTCCACTTTGCTCTACTTTTGCACTTCTGGCACCCAGAAGTGTTTTTTAATCTCTAGCAGTTCTTCACCACAATTATTCTCTGAATCTTTTAATCCAGGTGTGGCACAAGCTTCCTCCCCAAAAAGCAGGCCTGAGACGGAGGGGTGTAGGAATTACCCTGGGTTTGGGACAGTCTCTGACACCCAGTTGTGATTTCTCTGCAGCACAGAAAGCGCTTTTTGAGCGCGCAGTAAATTAGTTACAGTTAATGCCCTATCTGTGCTGTACTTACCACAAATGGCCTCTGGCCACCAACAACCCCAGCTGCCAAAGTTTTTACTCCCCAGAAGATTCTCTGGCAATTTGGACTTGGGTGATTAATTATGAAAGACGACAGTGCTTTAAAGCCTACTGGGAATGGATGGAAACTGCTGAAGCAACAAGGATGTGCTTTTTTTTTGGGAGGGGGTTGTGTGCGCAGCACTGTAAAGACACACAGGGAAGACTTCACTGAGTGCGTTGCAGACTTTGGATTGAGAGTGGGGTTTCTCTGATTGATTTGCAGTCTAACCAAGGTGCAGTCACTTGCTGGAATAATAGCTGTTATGATGGTTGTGGACATTGTTACATGTGGCAGCAGCTATTACAAAAACATACGAAACAGGGAAAAAAGAAAGAAAACAAACAAGCATCTCCATGTGGTGACTGGTCAACCTGTGACATTATATACACCAAGAGGCTGTAACATCACTGTTCTTTGCAAATGCTGCAGAGTGTCACACATTGAGATGCTATCACCATACAGGATTTTCTATCTTATGCCTCGCACACATAATGAAGCCTAATGCATGATTGCAGTGACAAATGCGAGAAATGGACTGTTAGGTTGCATGAGGTGACAACAGCTTTTTGCAGCCAGTACAGGGGCTGCAGCACAGAGCCCAAAAACTTGGTGTGAGTGGACCAGCTGGCTGGCATAACCTGACTGCAGCCGTGCATCCCGCTAGAGCATAACCAGCTTTAAACTCTTCACTTGGAGGAAAAACAAAAACATAAACAAAAACAGACTGGTGCAGGCAGAGGGGAATTCAAATATTCTTTTCCGCAGTCATTTTTGTGGACAACCTGCTCTACACATCCCTGTTTGAGCAGTTGGGTTGGACCAGATGATCTACAGAGGTCTTTTCCAACCTCAACCATCCCGTGATCCTGTGTTTGTTGTAGCTTATAGTTGACAATACAGAGCACTAGGGTTCAGGAAAGGTGGGTAATTGGTGCACTAGCCTTGTAGCTGCATGGCATCTATACAAGCTACATGAGGCATCTCTAGCAGACATGCAGAAAGCAGTACAGAATGCAGTATAGGTATCTAAATCCTTCCTGGCCTCCAGCTGCTGCCCCAGGGTCCTATTTTGTATCGACCAGCCCTGTACAGATGTGTGGGATACCCTAGGGCATCTCAAATGGTACCAGACACCTCTGTTTAAGCAACTGAATCCCACCCTATGTGCTTTGCTCAAGATCATATGTAAAGCCTCTGTGAGAGCTGGGACCCAAGCCCAGATCTCTTCATGTGCTATCCAGCATCTTGATCACTGGAACGTGCCGTGCCCTCTCTCAGGAATGAATGTATCCATGT
Source organism: Anas acuta (assembly GCF_963932015.1). Classification (NCBI taxonomy): domain Eukaryota; kingdom Metazoa; phylum Chordata; class Aves; order Anseriformes; family Anatidae; genus Anas; species Anas acuta. The sequence goes on from NC_088979.1 coordinate 79,332,644, forward strand.
GGTAGTGCTGGTTGAATTTATTTTTGCTTTTGTTATTTTGGAATAATTTAACTAGCCAAGGGTCATTAACAGAAGTTTTACAGTGGGTGGCAAATGCTTCTCCACACTGTACTTCATGTACTGGAAAGGGGTGAAAGTCCTTTCCCTTTGGCTTACTGTACTTTCTGTGGTTTTATGTCAGTCTTTGATGTTATTGCATCTTCTGTGCTGGTTTTTGGAGAGAAATGCACATGCTATTTTAATACCCCTGTGCCAAGTCTTCCCCCAGCTGTGTGGCTGCCTGGGGATATTTGTTCCACAGTTTGAGAAAATGTCTGTGTGAGCCCAGGGTATGAAAATCCCACCAGACAGAATGAGAGAGAAAGAAACCTCCGACTGAAAGCAAATACACAGGGACATGAGGGTTAGGCCAGGAGCCTTGTGTGTGACAGAGCCAAATGGAAGTGTCAAGGGGACAGCCCAAAAGTTCGCCTGGCACAGAGGGTGTAGGAAGGTTTTCAAACCAGACCGCTACTGCCATGAACTCTAGGGTGAAAAAGGTTGCTGTGTTGCGTGTTGGGAGCAATACTTGATGGTGGGGAAAGCCTGGGGTCTCAGCTGCCAGCTGGAGAACTTACTGGGCCACTAAGGGAAGCAAGAAAATTAGAGGCCTGGGATGGAGGGAGAGGAATAAACTGCATTTGCAAGCATGAGATCAATAGTTTGTAATACCACTTTGGCCGAGGCTTGTATCAAATAAGAAACCTGCTGAAAGCAATTATCCCAGAAAAATGGAGCTGCTCAGATTTCTGCTTTATAAGTTTCTCCGCTTATTTAATCCTCTTCCCCATCCGTTCTGTGAGAGCCGTGTCCGGCCTAGGGAGGCCCCCTTCGTTTTGCTCCTTTGGGCAGCCGCCCGCTCCTTTCCAGAAGGGTCCCTGGGGGTTGGGGGGCAGAGAAGTAGGTAGTTCAGAGGAGCGGCGGCTGCGTGTGAGAGCTAATGAGGGGAAATGAACTCGTTTGTGAGAGTTGTAAACTGGAGACCCCGTGGCGAGGGGCAGGGGGCCCAGCTGGCTGCAAGGCCAGGCCGTGCCGGCCCAGGAGGGGCTGCCTCTGGAAGAGGGTCCAGGTGGTGATAGAAAGCAAAACCCAAACTTTGTGCCCTCTGCAAACGTCCCGGCTCAGGGCTCTGATGCTGGCAGCATGCTCTGTATCCCAGCTCTGCTTTGTGCCCTGGCCTGGCTGAGCCCCTGGAGCTGGTCTCCTCAGAAAATTAATAAGCAAACATTAAGCAGTCAAAGACACATCTGGCTAAACCGTAGTTTTGTTCCTGGTCTTCTTCTGAACTCCTCCTGTTACCCCCCTTCTCTTTGATCCCTAAAAAGCCAGCAATGGCTTTAAATAAACTGTAAGTTGGGGACATGACTCTGCTTGATATCTGGCCGGCAGTGGAAGCCGAGTGTCACTTCCAATTTGGCGTGGGTGCAGAACAAAATGCCTGTGACCAATCCACTGCTCCGTGCACTGGGTTTGTTCGAACGGGAAGCTTTGGTGAGAAGTGTTTTTCAAAGGAATGGGGGAAGCAGATTTTAACTGCTGTCACAGAGAAATGATTTTGCCTTCTTTAATTCCCATTCCTGGTATCTTGTGTGTCTGCCTCACAGGCCCTGTGCAGTAGCCTTGCAAAGCAGATGTGGTAGGTGGCTGGAGCTCCAGACCAAGAGCTCTGTGTGTATCCATCCCACGGCAGGTATTGACCCGTGTTAAGTCAACCAAAGCAGCATTTGCAAATGCAGGAAGGGCAGAAACAGAAAAGCAGCTAAGTTGTCCGCAGCAGTACTCATTTGCAAACAGAGAAGCTTAACCAAATTTGTCTAACCAACTTCGATCGCTGTTGCCAATACCAAATCAAAAGACATTAGGTCTGTATGAGCTAATACTCTCTTTGTAGCTTTTGGCATTGTATTTTTTCAAGGGTGCAATGACCAAGGAAGGACTGTAATAAAATAAGTCCCAGATTTACTATGAATAGGAATTTAGCCAGGTGTCTTAGATGCTAACAGGGATAAGCTATCTTCCTATCAAATAGCAATGTAGTTGAGTAAAGAACTGAAATAAATTGTTGGGATGACTTCCAGTTGCAAACTGTTGCAACTAGGTGGTGGGGGTGGGTCACTTCTCCCATCAGCCTGGGTTTTGGCTTCACGTCAGGCAGTTCCGTATCTCCTGCCTGTCTCTTCCGCACCATTTGCTTTATGCACTCCATATACATCCTCCCTTCCCTCCCCGCAGCCTCCACCCTCCCTTGTAAATATTTGATCATAAAATCTCTCCGCCTTTCTGGTTCCTTGTGTTTGTCATGTGCTTTATTCTGGTTACTGCCTTTGGTAGATGATCCTTGACGAAGGAAAAGGGGCCAAGCAGACTATCAAGCTGTCATGCTCCGTACAAGGCATTACTTTTGCCTCATTCAAAATTAAATGGCACTTGGGCTTTTCCTTTGGCCCATCAGTGCTTCCACAAAATTCAGGGCTGTCTAATGAAAATCATGGAAAATATTTGCACTCTGTCATTCCCTTGCGTGTTGTCATGGTGTCACATGGCTCTCTGAAAACATTTTGGTTTTTTGCTTTTTAAAGACTGATCCACAAAGAGGATTACCACCAGTGCTTATTGCACTGCTGTCACACACATCTACCTCAGCCACCAGCCTGCCCAAAGAGCCTTGCATCTTCCAGACTAAATGTTTTCAGCATAGAGTCAAATGTCAAAGCTTGAAAGAAGAGACACCTTGTCCCTCAAAGACACATGCTCAGGTGCTTTCTTCCCCTTGCTTTCAGTCTGGAAGGCCAATTTCTGTAATAGATGATTTTTCTCTTGTTTCCAGAGTTCAGCTGGAATTCCACTGCACATTGTTCCCCAGATGTAAAAAGCAAACAGAAGGATTAAGTGTTTTAAAATACGGGAAATTGAATTACATAGGGCTGGATGCATTGCAGAGGTCCCATTTACATCTCACACCGCCTCTGGCCTCCTCCACTACCAAAGTCCCCCTCTGAGCACACAGCCCACACCTGGGAAAAGCCCCGCTACCTTTTTTCCAGCAACACAAGCACTGTGGAGATACATTTTTTAAAGAGACGCAGCCGACTGTGGTAGATTGAGACTTACAGGGTTGCACAGATCTTCTCCAGGCTGTTTTCCACCCTGACCACAGCCATGGCCACCTCCTGAGCTGCCCTCTGTAGTGAAGGGGTGAACTGCAGGTGGATGTTACTGACCCCTATGCTCACAGCCTGGTGTCCTCCTGATCGTACCACCAAACAGCACGCCTGGCTCACAGATATAGTCGGGGGAATGGTTATCAGCCCCTCCTTAGCTGACCGATGAAGAAAACGGATGCAGAGGGATAAACACAGCCTTCCCACGGTCCTTTTACATTCTGAGCTTGTTGACAGGAATTGGGGTGGTTCTCTTGGGGCAACAGATGGCAAACTCACTGGGGGATAATTCTGCTTTGAGTCCTGTTTTTGTGGTCATTGCTTATAGAGGTCACTAATCCTGCGGCTTGGCTTCTCCCTGGGGGTTACTAAACGCCTTGGTTTGAATTTTGGCAAATCAAGCACAGTATGTAAAAGTGGTGTGTGTGCTAAATGTGCTAACAGGGAAATTGTGTGTCACACTTTAATATGTATCACATCTCATGCTCTGACAAGACAGGCATGTAGATGATGAATGTAATTTGTCGGTAAAATTCAGCAGAAATATCTTCGGGGTTTAACTCAATATCAAAGCAGGAAGGCAGTGCTGAGAGCATGGTACTGAAATTCAGGCTCCTCCGTCCTTTTCAATCAAGCAATATTAATTATTAGATAAGTAATAGTGATTTGAACCAATGCAGTCAGTACGGAAAGATAGTTCACTGGGTTGTGGTTTGTGGGTAGATCGTTGCTCCAAAGCACACAACAAATAGTATGAAATATTGCAGTTCTGCCCTGTTTTAACAGGTCAGAACAGGGCAGCTCTCACTAGATGGTTTGCAGGCTTTTCAGAGATGCAAGTTGTGTTAGGACAACAACATGGTTACTATTTTTGGTAGTAAGTTACTTGAGTGTGACTTGTATTTCCATTCATCTTAAACTTCCACTCCTTCCAAGCTTTATTAATCTGTCCTGCAACAATTGTATCTCTGAGTGTTTGAAAAGCAAAGCCCTGGCAAGCTGAAATAGAGAGTTGCCAGGCTAAAAGCAAAATATATTAAGTCAAACATCAATATTTATGACATAATCAGTAGTTCTCCTGATACAAACATGAAGAAAATCTTGTGAAAAGGGATGGGGGAGGCTGGAAATGATCGTGAAAGCAATGGACATAATACTGTTAGGGTATAAAACTCATATAACTCAGGACTTGGTTCTTCTGCAAACTGGCACAGTCACCTATGACTTCAGACAAACAAAGCCAGTGTCCAAGTTTGTGCTGGTGAGAGTGAATGAGAGAATTCTCCTCTGCAATCCTTATTTTCTAGGTGGTACCCAAGTAGCATGGCAGCTGAGGCATTGCTGGATTACCTAGAAATGCATGAGCCACCTATTCAACGTACCTTTATTAGGGGGTTGTAGGTGAAAAGTACATTATGAACCCAAAACACTTCCTATAAACTACAATGAACTTCCTATAAACTACTATGAACCACTACACTTCCTATAAAACACTTCCATTCTGCTCCTGCTGGTAAAAGACCAGGCACATATATTGATCCTGTTACATATATAGCAACATCTCTAATCATTGTAAGACTCGCAAGCCACATCATACTTCTCCCAAAGCAGGGGTTGCGCACCCTGCCACTCCAGGGCAGCAAGGAAACAGCAGCATGGGGGGATTAGCAAACAGGTTAAACATTTACCTCGCTATTTGGGGAAAGACCAGAGATTCAGCTGAGAGAGTTATTTTTTTGGTTGCATGGCAATCCAAGTTTCATTTCAGGTCCTTACATTCTTGTTAATAAAAATAGAAAGGATCGTCATGTCCTGGTAAGTAGGAAGTTTTGTTCCCTCTTATTACTTAAATCTGACATGAGATAGCACCAGTACATGTATTTGGCACCAATGCAACACTTCTGTATTGCTCTCATGGGCAGAAGGTACAACATTGCACCCTTTGAGGAGAGGAGAACTTGCATCCGTGTCTCCTGTGCTTAGGTGAGGTGTTATGGTCCCTGTGCTCCTGCTGACCAGAGGAGTACTGTTTTTGCTAGGTGGGGATGATGTGAAAAATCTTGAATTTGTGAAGAAAATAGATTAACTGAGTTGTTAGCTCGAGTCAACCAAAATAATTTTATAATTTATGTTGCTTAGCTGCCAAACAACAAGAACAGAAGTCCAAAAATATGCATCTGGTTATTCCAGAGACCTTAAAGTAGTGTAAAGTGGGAATTGTAACCCTGTTATCAGGGGAGGAAAAAGAGTGGAAACCTGTGTAATGTTCAAGTACCTCCATAACACGTAGCTGCCGCTGCATAAGGCATATCTGGGACCCGGCCTTTTCTAAACAGGGTGCGAGCAGGCATGGCTCTGGTGGCCTGTGCTGGGTGCTGGGTGCCTGTCCCTGGCCAGGCAGCCCCCATGAAGAGAGGCAAGGCTCCTGCTCTCACGCTGATGTATGTACATATATATGTAGGTATGTACGTGTGTGTGTGACATTTGCAGTGCTGCAGTTGTGCTGCCTTGAAATGTTTGCACAAGTTCCCCAGAATACACAGAGCAGACAAATTAAACCCAGAAATTGAGGGGGAGGAAAAGTATAACCCCGTGTCCTCCTGATATTTACAAATATACTTCCAATTTTAAAAATTATCTGTATTAGAAAAAAAAACAAACTGGCAGTAAAGCAGTTTTAAAATCTCCTCATGTTGCTGTGGAAGCTTTTACCTTGTTAGCTCCAACCTGCATGGTTGCTACAGCTGCAGAAAACCCAATAATGGCAGTATGGAGTGACAAGAAAGGTCCAAAATGGACCAGTCTGTGCACACTGCATGCAGGATTCTCACTATGTTTGCTTGCTAGAGACAGGATTCAGTTGCTTATCCTGTTTTTTGGGACTGTTTAAACTTTCATCTAGGAATGAGCGATATTTGGGGATGATGCAAGGTCTGATGGCCAATGCTGCAGGGTGGGTGCCTGGCTGGTGTCAAGGCACAGCTCCTGGAAGGAGGCTGCAGGGCAAGAGGAAGGGTGGGCAGCATGAGGGACAGCCTTGAAAAATGATTTTTTATGACGTTTGAGGAAAATACATGCTATTTTACGCAGCCTTTTAAGGAGCCACATTTCTAAAACAACAGACTTCTCTCTGCTGTGCGGTTATGGAGTATTTTATTAAATGTATGCTGTGGAATACATTAAATGGGGGGTCTTTAAAAGACATCTAGATGTAGAGCTTAGTGATATGGGTTAGTGGAGGACTGGTTAGTGCTAGGTCAGGCGTTGGACTCGGTGATCTTGGAGGTCTCTGCCAACCCAGACAATTCTGTGATTCTGTGATTCTGTGAACAGGGAACCACAATGTTTCGGATGATCAACGTGATGCTTTCTGGTTTCATCATAGTATTCAGTGAGGGTGAGAAGAGGGCTCTGTGTCCACGTCAGGAGGAACTGGGAGGTGCAAAACAGGCCCTCCCATGACCTGCTCCCTAATTCCCTCATGTGGCTGCAGTGGGTGGCTGTTGGTGCAGAGCAGTGCCCTTGGTCAGGGTTGAGACGGGGACAGGCCAGCGACACAACCATCAGGCACACGAGTAAACGAAGCAGGAAATAGCTCTGCGAGGGCTATGCCCCTAAGGGTAGTAAAAGCTTTAAAAAAAGGAATGTTAAAATCAACATCAGTCTCCACAAGGAGCCTGGTGTGAAGACTTTGAGACTGAAGTTAAGTGTGTGTCTGTCACTGAAGCCACCGCCTTCTGAGGAAATGAAATCCAGCAGTAGTGAATTAAATGCAGCAAAGGTGACATGATGGGCATGTCCAAGTTGTGACAGGTTTGGGTTGGACATGAGGATGAATTTCTTCATGGAAAGGGTGATCAGGCATTGGGATGGACTGCCCAGGAAAGTGGTGGAGTCCCCAACCCTGGGGGCATTTAAGAGACGTGTGGACATGACACTAAGGGACATGGTTTACTGATGGGACTTGGTAGTATTAGGTGATGGTTGGACTTGATGACATTGCTGAGGACAGCCAGCTCTGCTGAGCGGGGAGCAGCAGGCTGGAGCAGCCTGTTTTTGGAGCACCACACAGTCAAGTGGGTCAGAAAGGAAATCAGGCAATGAAAAAATGGCATTGTAATTTCTTCTCAGAGGAATGCCACACTATTCTGCCTCTTCATCTTGTCTCAGGTCAGCAGGACTGGTACCGGGTCTTATTTTCTTCCTTCTTTCTTTGAGAAGGTTAAATAGAGGGGTGGGAAGAATATTCATACTGCTTCTGCTTGAAAGCTAACTTTTATGTAGTCCAAGTCAGCTTTGAAATTTAAACCTCCCTGAGATAATGAAACAGGAGAGGCTGAGGTCCTATTTAGGCTGATATTATTTGGCTGAGGGCAGCCTTTACTCAAGAGTAATTTGGAAAAGTGACAGACAGCCGTGACCTTGATTCACTTTGTAACAGTTTGGATTAAAATGAAAGAGTATTGAGATCTGGATGTTTTAGAAAATTGCAGGGACGTCATTAAAGAAGAGGACTTTCAGTTCTTCCTTTCGGTGTGTTCTGTAATGTTAAAAATAGCGGGGGATTCAGCTGTGTGACATTCATCTGCTAATTTCCTCAGGTCTGCTACCAAACTTGATTGCATTTAAAGAGTGGTCAAAGACAAAAAGTGGTGCAGGACTCTCGGCTCGTCTCTGAATGATTCTTAAAATGGGAAACACCCATTTAAACGACATAATACATTTGCTAAACTGTGCTCGTGGGAGGCATAGTACTAGATTAAAGAGGCTATTGGAAATCCTGAATGAGGTGCATTTGCTAAGGCAAGTGGAGAATTCATACAACATGGAGCATATTCTACCCCATTTACTTTGGAGAAACCCCAAGGTACACTGAAATGCACGCATTAAGGCAATGCTGCTGTTTGGTGCTCATTTATTTGGGCACCGATCTTCAACTCGGTCACCCAAATACTTGAAAAGATCTGCATTTGCCAAGTGAAACTGTTCATTAATATCAATGTAATAGGAGAGGAAATGATGGGAGAGGTGGGCAAGCTCCAGTTTCTTCTGGCTGGAAGATTTTTTTCTTCTTTGATTGGGAGTTTTAGGAGCCCTCGCTTATTTATGTTGGGTTCCTTCCACCCCCAGTCCTGCACTTTGCTTGCCTGGTCCTTCTTAGGAGAACGGTTTTGTTTGCTTTCCTGCAAAAACGTCTCACAGTTGGGAGCGAGCATGGATCTGGTTGGGTTCGAGAGCCATTGTAACCAGCTGGCAGCTTGCTAACACTCCTGGCTACAGGTTAAACCAATGCCATCACTCAGAAGAACCAAAGTGAAGTGAGAAGGGAGTGTTTAGCGGTTTCTTCGAGGAAAAAAAAAAAAAGCATATATATGCATTTGAACTCTAGAGTGCTGGTAGGCCTGTGAGAAGCAGATCTTGGAAAAGAAAACAAACACTAAACAAATAATTTCAGTAACCAAGGAAAACCGAGAAGTAAAGACTGCCTGTGGACTTGTCCATTTGTCCTTTATTCTCTGATTTGTCTTCTCAGAAGAGCCGTGGGACCCCCTTCCCTCTCCCAGGGCAAGGGACCACCACAGGGCCAGCTGGTTGTTTCCCTGTGGAAAGTGCAATAGCTGAATTGTACCTGGCTGTCCTCAGTGAGGATGGCATTAATTTGGTTTTCTCCTTTTTATTTTTTTTTTCAACTTGAAATTTGTAGGGACTTAATTATATAGAAAGTAATCAAATTATCCTGGCAATTCTGTGGGCAGGGAACTCAAAAATTGAGGGTTTGGGACGTGGGGGACAGACAGCGGGTTTGCCTTTTTCCTTAATAAGCTGAACTAACCACTTCCTTCATTTAGAATGGAAATGCAGAGATGTTTCTGGTGAATGGACATTTTCTGCTTTTTTCTCTTTTGATCCAGTATATGATGTATAATCGATGTTACTCCAGAGATGTTATTGATGCTACTATGTGTAAATAGCATCCCCCTTTGCTAATGAATCTGATATACCTATCACAGCAGTAAGAAAACTGAGGTTTGATTAATGAGTGGTGGCAGAGGCCTCGCTCTTCTGTGTTCATCTGAAGGTTCGTACCGGAGGAGCTTCAAAGCTGGCCCCACATCCCTGTGCACCACAGGCATCCTTCCTAAGTCTGGGGCTTTTCCCTGCCTGTGCCAGAGGCAGGCTGACCCAGCTGCCATTTGGGGAAGGGACCCACAGGGCAGTGTACTCACTAAAAGATGGAGAGGGAGATTTCCTCCTGTGGAAATCCTGTCCCAGGGCCACCACACCTGGTCTTTCCTGAGTGTGTAACGTCCTTCTGTGCTGGGTGACAGAAGGTGTCAGTCAGGTTTTCAGCCGTGGCTTGGTGTTTGATACAAACGTCTTAGCCAGTCTGCAGGCAAAACACATTGCTGAGGGAGATAAGGGGAGGGAATTGTGAATAAACCCCATGGCAGTCCTTTAAATGACCTCCTTGGACTTCCCACTGCCTCCCTGTCTCCGGCACAGGTTTTCTTTGGGACCTGGCTCACCATCATTTTCCTAATTCAGATTGCTGCCAGGGATTTCACTGCTGAAAGACTCCTGCAGTGCCTCCCAAGTCAGACATTCTGGCACGCAGGGCAGCAGCACCGCACGCCACGCGTGTTGCACACCTCTGCGCCTTTCGGGTGGGCTCGTGTGACTTCTGTAAAGCCTTCAGAGCTCTGCACCAAGCACTCACCTGTAACCAGCGAGGGTATAGTCGTATGCAGCCTGTCGTGTGCACACACGGCGTATGAAGGAGAGTGCTTGCAGATGCAGCGCTGTGCTGCTACCTGAGCAGCATTCGGTACCTCTGCAGCATTGCTGGTGCGGTAAGAGACCCGGAGATGCTTGCTGGTATAGTAAGAGACCTGGGGATGCAGGTATGCACCCGCACCTGTCTCAGTGGGTGCACAGCGGGCACCCCGAGGCGTATGCTGCTATAGGAAGGGAAAGTAGGGTGCTGGGGACCAGGCGTCCCAGGCAGCTGTGCTCGGGGCCCTGTTTTTCGGAGAGAAGTGGAGTTGTTGGCGTGTGATGATGTCACGCTCAGAGGGAGGGAAAAATAAATAAATAATTAAATAAAATTTAAAAAAAAAAAAAAAAGAGGAAGAAGGGAGAAGATTGCGGTCCTGACACCAGGAGGATGCAGCACACCGAAGAGGGGCACGGAAGGGATGCTCAGCACCTGGGGGGCTCCCGGGGGGGCTCCGAGCCCGTCCCGCTGGGTCCCCCGGGGGAGGCATCGAGGCTGGGGGGGGGGGGAGAGGGAGGTGGCAGCCTGGGTGATGTCATGGTTAACCCCTTCCTCCCAGGGCCCGCCGTGAAGTTGGAGGAAAAACCCGCAGTCCCGGCATGGCTCTCGGCCCCGAGCGGAGGGAGGCCACGGCGGTAATGCGATTTCTTTCCTTCCGCAGGGCTGCTCCCGAGGAGCCGCGTTTCGGGGCGAGCCGAGGGCATCGCACGTCGCCCTCCCCGCGTTGCGCTCCGAGGGGTCGACTCCGGCTTTTTCGCCTTGGGTTTGCCAAACACCTTGCCGGTTTGTTTGAAGTTTTGCCAGGGTAGTTTTGAGTTTTATTTTTATTTTTATTTTTTGTCCGTAGCGTGAATCGGTGTCGGTGCAGGAGAGAGTTTAGCATGCAGCATTTCTGCGACTCGCCGGGGAGGGAGATGCGGAGGTTGCCAAGCTGCCTGCACGGGCTGCGCTGGACTTTTAATATCACAGGTGGAGGGGTGGAGGGGGGCTCGGCTGGTGTTTGCGCCGGTAATGGATGCTATTTAATGCTGCTTGGAAGAGGCAAGCAGACTTCTGTTTAACTGTGTAGGTAGAAATGCATCCTGCCTTGGTGACAGCTTCTTCTCCTTTGATTGCCAGGTTTTTATTATGAGCGCTTTAATTCTAATGAAACTGGATGGAAAATGTCAACAGAAGATGTTCTGACTGTTAGAGGCAGCGGATGCGTATAGATTTCTTAGCGGTGTGCATTAACCACTCGTGTGCTGCACCCTCCATTGCACTTGCCCTGTTGCTGGCTTTGATAGAAATCGCTGGGCTGCCGGGCTGCCGGGCTGCTCCGTGGCCAGCCAGCAGCACACGGGCTTGTTCTGCTCACCAGCTCCTGCAATCAGCAGCAGCAGGCAAGCCGTTTTCAGATAAATAAGGTTTTTAAGACAGGTCCTTCAAAGGTGAAGCGGCTTTGCTGAAATGGCAGGCAGGGAAGAGCATCCCCAGTTCATATTTTCAAGTGTTCCTCTGCTGGTGCCGCTGGCACAGCTTGGGTTTGTGCTTGCTGTTGCTGCTGCATGGTAAGAAGGCAGAGGGTGTAATGCTGAGGGTCCAGCTGGCTGTGGAAGTTGTATAATATTCCCCTCTGAGCTCTCATTTGCTGGTAGTAAGATTTGCTTGTCTTCTCATCCAAGAGAACATGAGCAATATCTGAGGAGGCCAGACCTTAGTTTTGCTTAGGAGGAACTTGGGACATGTATGTGATAACCACGTACCTCCTGCTGTAGCCTATCAAGGCAATTGTGTATTTAGAGCTGGGAAATCTGGGCTTGAGAATGCATAGAAGAGAAATGGGAACATCATGATACCTACCAAATATGAAATGTTCCTTCAGGAGGTTCCTGATGATGATAAAGGCTTGGGAAATCTGTTACTGCCCTTGAGAAAGCTCTCAGTGAAGACCATCTGGGAGGAATAAGGCATTCTTTTACCAGCCATCATGAAGATGCTGGCAGCTTTCAGAAGGTCATTTTTAACTCCTCCCCCTGCAACATGCCATGGTGCAGAGGGAAAGTAAATCTGGTAACCTTTCTCTTCTGCCAGTCCTCCCAGCGTGAGCCTCGGTGTTGGAATATGCAACTCAGAGCCAAAAATGCCAGGCTTTCAAAATGGCATGTTCGTATCGGTCTGGTTTTCATCCAGATAGATGCTTGCTGGTTGCTGATAGGGCTTATGTGGGGGCTGTGTGCCTGGCAGGTGGAGGGACTGGATAACAGGCAGTACCGAAGTCGTCACCATGGCATATGGAGGCTTTCCGTCTCTCCACTGCTAGGCTGTATCTGCTGCTGTGGGTAGGCAACTTTATTTTCCTTGGATTTCAGTGTGGCACCCTTCACCAGCAGGAAAATAATGCATTTTGAAAAGGTGAGCAAAGAACTCTGCACCTGGAGTAAGCATCTCTTCATCCTCCTCCTTTGGAGGCTCACCTATTCCCCCTGCCCTGTGCCTGGAGTGCACCAGGACACTAGTTCTGGCTTGGTTGTGTCAGCTCGGTTCATCTGAGGATAGAAATTGGGAATTCATGTCACTAGAGATGGAATCCGCTACCCAAAGAAGAGGGGAGCTGCATGTGACTGCAGCTGCTGAGCCCGCTTCTGCAGCCTTCCCCCTTAGGAGCCAGCTGACTTTGCAGCAGGGAAGGTTAGGAAGACCTTTCCAAGTGCAAACAGAAATAAAGCACTGGGACAGGCAGCCTACAGAGCCTGTGGGATCTCATTCTTTAAGGCTTTTAAAGAACAAGAAAGAATAAAGTTGGGGTGGTCTAGAAATGCTTGCTCCAATTTAGAGCAGTGAAATTACACTCGGCTTTGCTCTTTGACCTTTTTAGGGCAGATTCAGACACACGAGTCAAAATTCTCTATAGGAAACATCTTCTGGGCCTGGGCGTGGGCACCTCACCTGTTCTTCATAGCACCTTAGCTGTGGTTCAGGGTTGAAAAACGGACTGGACTCCTCTTTCGTGGTTCCTTCCTGCCCTCCATTTGTGCTGCAGTACAACACAACCCCGCTGAGGTCCTGCCACCAAGGGATTGAGAATGGTTCAGTCTCCGAGCCCATTCAGCTGTAAAACTACTGATACTGTCAGAAAAAGCATCACTGCCACATGGGTGGACGTGGCTTTTAGGAAATGGGAGGCAGTGCACAAGAGTGCCTGCAAAGGTTGTAGCATCCTTCTGAACTTTGGTGAACTTTGGGTCTTACAGCTGGCAGCCGTGCTTGCTTAAACGAGACTCTGGTCAAAACCACTCTCGGTTTCTTCGGAGAGCATTGAGGCAGGGGAGCATGAAGGAAGAAAACTTCACTTGTGAGATGTAGTTGACCGCTGCCCACGAGGAAGCACTTTTTTCCTCCTGTAACTCTGACGCAGTATGACTTCCTATCTCCAAGATAATTCTTCTGAATGCATACATGATGAATTTTACTGACTGTGCCAGTTCTTCTCACCTTGTATTGTCTTCCCAGGAGAGGACAGCGTAAGCTGGGAGTGAGTTCAAGGTTACAGGTGTGTCAGGTACAGCTGTGTTTTATGGGGCATGCAATGGTGATTGAAGCTATAGAAGTAGATAACAAAATGGACTGAGGCTGGGTACCAAAGCCACCCCAGGAGGCGAGGAAGTCCGTTTCAAGGGGTGGGATCACATTGCCCTAGGAAGGGCTCCTTATCAGCACTGCAGAGAAAGTACAAGGAATTCACAGTCCTTGTGAGTATGTGTGGGGGAGGAGGAAGAAAAGAACCTCCCCGTTCCAAATTTAACAATGAGTTCAACTCTGTGCGTGTGACCAAGAAACACTGAGGTCAGGCGTCTAATTGCATTGATGCCATTGCCATCCAAGTAATTATCTTTTCCCCCCTGGCATTTCAATAGGGTAAAGATGAGGTGGATTTGGACTGCTGGAGTCTGCTAAGTCAGAAACTAGGTAACCTCGGTGGCTTGCCTACCAGGCTGTCTCTTCTCCTCTGGGCCCTGTTGGTAGAGCAGGCAGTGGCTATATTCCTCTGGGAGTTTTTTTTTTCTAGGCTACATGTTTGAGTTGGGAAAAATCCTTGTAATCGCCTCAGTTCTTGGAAGTAACAAGAGCAACTCCCCGCGCAGCAGCGTGTCTTTGGTAACAACGCTTGAAGTGACGGGGATTTCCAACTGCATCCGCGTGTTGTATGCAGAGGTTGGCTCTGCGTCTGCTGCAGATGGGAGTGGGATCGAGTACTACACATCACTGTAACAGCACACAGTGAAGATGGGTGATTCTGGTCGTCGTGATACATGCATGAATCTTAATATCTTCGGTCATTTTGGGGGATAAAAGATGCTGGTGCACCTACGTGGAGCAACAGCTGTTTCGTGCCCTGCAAAGTGTGCAGACATGAGGTGTTTAGCTGGGGGCAGCTTCTATACATAGGACTCCACCATCACTGCTGGAAAACAGCCCCCCTTTCCTTCAGCCTCCTAACAGCCACGCTCTTGATGCCAGATCTTATTGGAATGAATCAACCTCAGAGGCTGCTCTTGAGAGTGCTTTTAAAGGCTGTCAGTTAGGTTGGAGACGAACACGAGAACAATTTGCTGAAATCTGAAGCCATTTTGTGACCCTTGCATTTTGGGAACCCTCTGGATATAGCTGTAGAACGCTGTGCTGTTTTCTGCCAGCGCTTGAAGGAGGGGAAGAAGCAGTGGGAGAAAAGGCTAGTTCTGTACAATTTCCCCTTCTCTCAGGGAAGACCAGCATTTTCCTCCGGGTTTACACAACAGTGCTGCACATCGATCACCTTGTAATGATAATAGCAGACAATCTTCATAATAGCGATAATCTTCACATACAGCTGCAGATTTCTTTTTTTTCCCCCCATTTTTAGCACAAAGTTCATCTGATGGCATCAGGAGTCTGTTTTTTTCACGTCCCTGCCTGTCTCCCCCAGCATAACCTCACTGCTAGCTATCAGCACCAACTTTTGCTAAGAGGAAAGGTGATGCACCAATGTCAGAGTATGGAGATTCACGTTTACCCGTTGTACCTCAGCTCTTGTGTACCTGACAATGTTTTTTTATTATTTATTTTATTTATTTTTTATTTTTTTGCACTGCACAGGCAATCAAAATTTATCTTCCAAATTAAGACTGTAATTATATTTTGATAAAGATCTGGCAATTCAGTGAGAATGAAATTTTAAGGGTTGCCGGGATACAGATGACTCTGGGTTATGGGGAAGCGTTTGCATGTGGAATACTAATCAGCCAAGGTTGTTCGGCATCCTTATCTAGACTTTTCCAATAGTGCCTGATAACGCAGGCAATCAAGTGTTTGTTTCTTTGCTATTATTCTGGCAAAGCGATTAAAGATGCAGGCTGTCTTTTATGAATGAAAAGGTGTCGTGCTCGACATGGGCCGACACAGATATGTCCCTCTGCTCGACGTGCACACACAGTGGGTGAATGGAGTGCTGGCCATGCCCACACTCCTGAGCCAACCAAAATGAGCCTCGGCTTGCTTCTTCAAAGGAAGCTGGAGGATGTGTCAGGGATCAGCGTGGAAGAGGCACAAGCACCAGAGCTGGTGGGCTGGGCTGGATGGCTGCAAGGAGACCAGTACCATGGAGCAGGAGGAGGTGGACATACAGGTGCCAAAGGGAAGGGCACAGCTCATGTGCAGGTGCTTCTTGTGCCGGCCCCACAGCTCAGCCTCAGCGCTGCAGGCTGATCACGGAAGAGCTGCAGCACTTTCTGTCTTTAAGCCTCTGCATGTGACACTAATTAGTTATTATTGAAAGTTACTGCTATTCAATACTGCGGCCTGCTGACAAGGTATGGTGCGCTGTGTGCTGTGGCAGCACCTGCAGGCCTCAGTGGTCCATCCCCAGCGTTGCAGGCTCTCGGCAGCCCCGAGCACTGCCCCAGCTCAGCTCAGCCACTCCCAGCAGCAAGGTTGGCTGTGTGGTGCATGGCATCTCCTTGCTAGGCCTCTGTGCCATACTGCCTGCTTCAAAAACCAGCACGTGAAGGCAGGCTGGTAAGGGAAAGACACATTTTCCCTTGCACTTGGCCTACCACAGACATCCTCTCTCAGCACCACCATACCAAGTCCTTTTTTTTCCAATGTCTTTACTACAGAACAGAACAATTCTATGACTCTCCAGCTTTTTCAATTAACTGAGAAACAGTACATCATATAACAACAAAATAAGTGTTCTGGTGGGATGGCAGCTTCATCTGACATCCCACTTCTGTCCCAGTGGCAGGGGGAGCAGGTGTAATCCAGAAGCCTGGGGTTAATAAGCATTTTGGGAAGGCATGGTCTGTTTGAGGTGCTGCAGCTGTAATACAAGACAAAAAAAAGTGAACACCTTCAGTAATACATTGGAAGGGCTTTAAACCATGAGGTTTGCACTGCTCAAATAGCAGTCTCCTGAAATTCAACCTGTTCATGCACTGCTGTGCTTTCTTTCTCATCCTGTAATAATGCCTGGATATATGTCACCCTTCTCAGGCAACTCCAAAGCTGCAGGGCTGTGCCCAAACCTAAATCTTACCATTTGCTGTAAGCTTTGAGACAGGCCGGAGAAGAACGGTTTCTATCTCAATATCTGACTGACTGCTCTACTTTGCTGTCTTGGCAGCACTGGGTGCCTGTTTCATATGAGGCAAAATAAAAAAGAAGTAAATCTGTAAGTCATACATCACTACATAAATGTACCAAAAAGGGTTTAGCCAATTTGGATGCATTTCCCTATTCAGCAGCTGACTGATGTGTCAGTCTGTTTTACTGCAGCTCCATGCCCTGAGCTCACATCACTGTTTTCCCACAATGCAGATTTTACATTTCATTCAGTTTTTCTTCTGCTTGTTCTGCAGTGCCTCTTCGTCACACCTACATCTAGTTGGGAAAGCAAGTTGGGAAGGGAAAGGAAATGAGAGCAAAGGAAGCTAGGCTTTTACTGCAACCTTAGCAGAAGCAGTGGTGCATGCAGAAGCACAGCAGCTCTGCTTTATCAACTAATACATTTGGAGGGACATAACAAAAGCAGTAGAGGCTAGAGCACGGTAACAATTTTGTTCTTTATGGTCTCTTTTTCTACATCAGGAGGCCATGCGATACCCTCTCGGCTGAACAGTGAAGGAAGGAAATTGGTGTTTCCATGGCCGAGTCAGTTTGCAGGTCCCTGATGATTTCTGATGCCAGCATCACAGTGAAGTCTCATTAGGATTCTTGGAAACTTTTTTGGAGGCAGACAGAGCCCCCATCTTCTGGCAGCTGCTGCTTAAACAGAGGCACTGTGTAGTTGGGGATACTCCCAAGAGATGCAATAAGCTTTATTTATGCTATAAATTGTCTTCTGTGGGCTATCAGAGTAGGATTTGGTACACAAAATGTCCTTATGACCTCTGGAAAAGGCCTTCAGCTGGGCATGAAAAGTATTTACCAAGAAGGTCAAGTGGGGAAAGATCAAGGGGGGAAACTTCAGGCAACAAGACTGGGGAGTAAAAGCTATAGGGCAACAGCATCCCACACTTTTAAGTCCCTTTCATGTAGCCAGACCCTAAAAGGTTGCTTTTCCCTTACCAAGTCCGACTGAACGTATCTAAGTCCATTTTCTTCATTATCCATTTCTGCTTGTACAAAGGTATTGGACAAAGCTTTGAAAACTGTGTGATCTTTGACTGCTATAACTGTGCCAGCCAAAGCCCCTGCTAACATTTATCAGCATAACGTGTCTTTTTGATGAATATGGGGGCGTGAGGAAATAGGCTTACTGCTAAAACGCAGTTATGTCTGCGTAGCCGCAGCCACTTTGCCAGCGTAATGTATTGCAGAGAGGCAAAAGTAATTTTAACATACCAAAACCCAACGAACCTTCATAGTTTGAGAGTGGAAAATGACCCCAGATAACACAGCTGGAGTCGGTAAGAAGCTGAATTATTGCCAGAAGGGGGTGAGCTCGTGTGTGCAGTACGCCGCCTGGTGATCCCACACACATCTCCTGCACGCAGTCAGCTGCCCGGCTTGGAGATTTGAGGAAAGCAGAGTTCAGGTATAAAACCAGGAAAACTGGAAGACTGCTGGTATGAATTTCGGGATGAAACTTTTGTCATCAGGAGCTATGACAGTGAAACTAGCTGCTAGGAGGCACCAGGCTGCAGGGATCCTACACTCTTTGAGTGTCCACAAGTAAAAGGGCACTGAAGGCAAAGCAATATGAGCATCTTGTAGCCACCCCTTTAGCAAATATCCCTTAGTTATCATGGATGTGACCATAGATATCAATAGCAATAGAGCTGGGATTCTTAAAAGCTTAAAATTTACTCCTCTGTCCTGTAAAAGTATCTGCAAAATAAATTGTTTTCTGGGTCACAATGAGAACCCTCAAAGTTTAGATATTTCCTCTTGACAGACTGAAGGAAGGTAAGTCTAAACGTTTACAAAAAGTAGGAAGAGTTGTACTAAACGTTGGCAGGCTTCTCTGTCCCTTGGAAAGTGAAAAAGCATTGAAGTGTTTGTAAAATGTTACTGATGAGCAAATATTACAATGAGGAAAGGAGTCAGGATGCTAATAGAAGACAAAAAAAGAGAACCCAAATGAAAAACAATGAAATTAATCTCTCCCTAGCTGCCATTTTCATAGCTAAATAGTAGCTGTACCTTTTAGAAATGTTTTCTTCTGTGCTGTTGCATAGAATCCCGTTTTTTGGATAAAATGAAAGCAAGCTGAGAATGCCAATGCCTGAACCTCAGATGTAACTCTGTGTAATGGAGAGATCGCCAAGCAGTGACCTCACCCACACTAACTATGCTCAGAGTTACTGCATCCCACAGGAAATCGATACTTGCTAATATGAACAAACACGAAGATGGAATTATCAAACTGCCAAGTCAGGGAAACAATCCTGATTTTCCAGAACTAGCTGTGATTTTACGGGAGTAGTTAGAGGAACCTCGAGTGATACTAAACCTGGCAATTGTTCAGTGAATTCATGCATCTCCCTGTGCCGCGTGGGTTAGGGTTCTGGTAGAAATCAGCCAGGGAGCCAGGCTGGCTCTTGTCTCTTTACTGAGCATGGCAGGTTAATTCTGAATAATAAACCACCCAATATTTATCCAGGCCAGCATTTCGGAGCTGCTTGCAAATGGCAGAGGTTTGTTGTGCCGTGGCATCCTGTGGATCCAGAACCACAGGACGGGGAACACACACCACAGCTTTTCTGTCAAGGTTAAAAAGTAGGCAAGCCTACTTTTGTCTGAAAGAATATAGCACTATTTAAAAAAAAAAAAAAAAAAAAAAAAGGAGTTTTGGAATAGCACATGAAATGAGGGGCCTATTATTGTGTAAGTACTGTGTGTGTTAAGTGAAAAGAGTGATTTCTGCCCTTCAGAAAAAAACAGAGGCAAGGCTAGAAGGTCCCTGGGAGAAGAAGAAATGGCTGTGAAGGGCAGGAGGTGATTTGCCCAGGGCCAGAGCTGGGATCTGCCTGCATATCCACCTAGTGGACCAACCTGCATCTCCAAACCACAGCCACCACCATTTGAAAATACTGCCTGAAAGAACAGAAAATTCTTTCCTTTTTGCTGCATACCAATTCCTGTATTTTCTTCTTCTTCTCTCTCTCTCTCTCTTTTTTTTTTTTTTCTTCTCATTTTTAAGCTTAGAGGCACAGATAAGAACTTGTTTTCATATTCTCTCTAACACCCTAACAATACTTGAGATGATACATAGAAAATAAGCAGATGGCTGCAAACTGATTTGTATTTGTATATGAAATGTCTCTGACTTAACAAAAAATATACATATTATAAAAAAAAAAAAGTTGGCTGCGGTGGCTCCCCCCACTCTGTTGGCAGATGCTACGGGATTTGATGGGATGTGAAGCCTGATTGCCACCTCCCCCAGACAGCATCCTGCCGGATCAGGGCTGGGCTGTATCCGTGGGTGTCGTCTGCCTTTTGCTGTTCACTGCGTAGAGCATTTCAGCCTCTAGTGCAGTCTGGCACCTCTTCCAGCACTTCTTTTTTTAATGCCGCTTGGAAAACCCACACAAAAGGGAGAGCAACAAAGAGGAGAAGGCAGTAAAGAGAGAGGGAGCCAGCTAGGGCCAGACCTGATGTCCTTGTGTAGCCACAGTGTCCAGAGGCTGAGAGAGGACAGGGCAAGGACAGCAAAATCTGACCCCTGGTCCAGCTTATCGTCTCACATTTCTAAACACAGTTGTCCCCTTCTTCATAAAAATGTGTTTATTTGTTTAGTCTCTTGGACAGTGCTTCACATTTTGAGTGATCGCTTGAGGTGATCCTGGTCCCCTGCAAAGGCAGCATCTCTCTTCTTCGTGCCTGGCAGTGCTGGGGCACCTCGGCTGAGCACAGTCCATCTTCCTGTAATCCTCCCAGGGTGACCAGGGCAGGACAGGCTCCTCCAGAGGACTTCCCAGAGCTCTCTGTGGCTCATTCATACTCAAAATCAGAGGGGAGCCTATCTGCTAGCTGTAGAAGTACTCCAGGGAGGCGAATCTCCCATGGGAAGAGTTACTTTTGTTATTACCTTCCATCGTCTGCTTCTTTCTGCTTGGAAGTGTTGTCAGCTCTGCTCCCTGTGAACAAATCTACGTTTCCCAAGGGTGCTTTCTCCCGTGATTCACCATTCCACTCCGCACGTGATACATTAAGGTCAAACTCTTTTTTCTACTTGATGACCCCATCTTTTACTTACACTTCCTGCATGATCGTTTTAATGACAATGCTCTTTTTCCCCTCTCCTTTTTGCCTTTCCTTTTTCCTCTCTGGAAAGTATATCCTGGCTTAATTTCTTTTCCTGTGGCTTTTAAAGCGGATTATTTCCTGCCGTTTATTTTTATTTAATTTTCATCGCTGCTTGCAATTTAGAGTTTGAAAGCTTCCTGTCCGGTGTTGCAGGCCAATGTCACTCCTCAGCAGGATTCCTGATAGTTACCTCTGGATATTGGCACCTGGCATTTTTGCACTGGTTCTGGCTGGCTGCAAGGAAACATCCCCATTTCATCACACTTTCTGTTTTATGTTTCAGGGACAGCACTCAGTACACGGTCATAATAACACGTCTGACCACGCTTAAAGGGTGATCATTTTATATGCACGTTAAGCTAGCAACCCTTTGCCACCCTGGGTATTTGCTGTACTAAACCCAGTGTGTTGAAAGCTGCCTTGCACTGAGTCCAACACACACACAAGCACAGATGAGTTAAAAATGTGCGAGAATTTGCTGTTTGCTGTTATGTCCTGACTGAACGCTCTTGACAGGGAATGGTCCAGAGCCCTGCAGCATCTGACAAATGCCGGAGCTCTTCAGCAATTGTGGCTGCTCAAAAAAAAAACAGAAAACAGAAACACGTCAGAACTCAGTTAGTTCTTCTGCATAAATATGTGGCTTAACGATATAAATGTGAGTGCAAACAATAGGGTATGGTTTGGGCTCATAAAGCCGTATTAGCCATAACAATAAAGGGACAGTCTATGTTATAATCTTTATTAACACCTTATGACCCTTTACAAGAAGTAAATGTTTAAAAATTTATTTTAGCATGAATGTTTTCAAGCTGCATTTTCTGTGCTAGTTGCCATCGGCTGTGATGTCTCAATCCAAGCTAGGGGTTAGCTGGTTAACATGAGCTGTAGAGGCTCTGCAGCTGGCATGGTAACAGGTTTGCGTCCTCTGCAGAGTTATGCAAGGGGATGTGGCTAACAAACAGTGCTCACCAGTTGGTCAGGTGTGCAAGCTAGCATTTACCATTTGGTGCTCGTTTGCCATTTTAGGCATGCAAGGGCCTGAAATGCAGTGGGAAAACAGTTCAACGCCTCAGAAAAATGTTAGTACCTAAGGTGAGCAAGCTGAGAACATATTATTCAAACAATAATAACAGTGGGAAAATAGCTGGTCTTGACGTAAGCTATTCAGTTTGAAGTCTAGGTGCACAATGTCACTGACAAAAGGCTCCAAGACTTGTGTAGGATCTGGTGCCCCAGGGGCTAGTTCTGGGATATGTCCTTGCTGGTGCAGCACCCCCAGGTGCAATGGACAAGCTGTGGACCCATTTTTCCTGAAGTGTCTTTGGAGTATGGAACCAGGGGCTTGAGGAAGGGAAAATTGCTGTGCTCTCCCCATCTTACAAAGCTGACAAGATTCCATCTTGAATTTCTTTCTTTTTTTTTTTTTTTTTGGATAAAATCTATTTGATTGAGAAGGCATCAAAGGGGGGGAGAGGAAAATCTATATTTTCAGGCAGCTCTCCTTCCCTGTATGAAACAACAAAGACTGCATTTAGTCTTATTTCAACAACTGAAACTCTGCAAGTTGGCCAGCCGTGTTACTTCTTCCCAGCTGGCTGCTCAGAGTGGCTCCCTGAACCCTTCTGGCCCTGCTTCCTGTAATGTTTTACAGAACTGTCTTGTCAGAAGTGGGACTGAAGAAGGACGTTGCCAGACGGTGTTGAAATGAGACCTCCCCCTCGTCGCCCTGAGCTCCTTTGTGCTAGGTGCTCTGCACACCCAGTTCAAACTTGGCTGTAGAGAACTGTGCACTCAAATAAATCACTTGTGAGGTTGAGGCCAAAAGGAACATCTGAGAGGGGTGGTGATGAATGACTTAGGTATTTGCTGAGCTGGGGAAGTCTTTTGTTGGAAGGACGCATGAAGAGCTACCTGGTGAACTAGTTGGATCTTCAGCTTCACCCGTGTGCTAGGCCAGCCTTGGGCCGTCATCAGGGTGGCATGGGAATAACCCAGTGGTGTTGCACACATGATTGTTGCCACCTGAGCCAAGACACAAGCTGCTTTTCTTTTACGGGGAAGAAGCTTCAGTGGTGTGGCCATGACCCGAGGAGCAATTAGAGACCTGGGAGCTAGCCATGTATCTCTGTGCCTCTGCAGGAAGGCGGTGATGGGGCTGCAGAAGCTGCACAAATGTTTCCCCACGAGACAAAAAAGGAGTTGCCTTTGGCCCCTCTGAGATGATTGACTTTCTGTTTTTCCCTGGATGCCTGTGAGTAATTCAGAGGAGCATGTGTGGCAATAGTAGCCTAGTATTTACTAAATATAATTGGAAGAAACTGTTGCTACTTACCTCAACTCGCAGCTAAGCGGTACTCAGGGCATCTAGCCAAGCACAGTGAAAAAGACTGATGGGGAGGAAAAAGTGTGAAATCTGAGCCACCGTTTCTGCTCCTAACACATGGCTTGTTGTTCCTGACTTTTGGGGGCTTCATTTCTCAGCCTACGTGCAGTGCCAGTGGAAGGGAAGAGAGGCCTTGCTTGTTCTTTTCATGTGTGAACTCTTCAGTCTTGGTTTTTGCTTGGGAGCAGCTTCCGACCTTGGTTACTGGCTTCCCCCCTGCTACTTGCTGAAGACAAGGGGCTTAAATATGCCGATGAGGGAAGTGTCTCTCCTTCTCCTCCCTCCCAGGGAAACCTTCATTATGGGACTGTCCCTCCCACCTCCAACACACGCTCAGGTCTCCATCACCCAGAAACCACCCTGTTTTCTAACTCTTGATTTTTCTTAATCATAATCACCTTGCTAATGGCAATTATCATTATTCACAAATAATAAAGGCAGTTCATTTTTTCTGGAGGACAGATAACGAATGTTGTAAGTTCACATATGACAAATGAGATCTCAGGAGCCATTAAAAATAATAATGGGGGAAACACTCTTAGAAAAACATCCCCCATACTTTTACACGAGATACAAAACGTAACCCGTGTCTCTGGTTTGGTTTTGCTGTTCACATTTCATAGTGTTTTTCTTCTGTAGAGTGTATATCACCCTTCCAGACCAGTGATTTCATCTTTACCTGTGGGAAGCCACATTAGGGACTAATAAGATTAAGCAGTGGGGCTACCGGGCTTTATTTCTTACAGGTTATCATCTTGAACGAAGCACAGGTCAGTAGTAAACAAAAATGCTGTCACCTGCTCATGGCCATCTGATGCCCTGTGCAGAATAAGTCGATGCCCTCAATCTGCTGTCTATGAGACAGGCGTGTGTATCACTGCACCGTCGGTGCAGCTGCTGCTGAACGACACTCCTGAGAGCTGAATGGGGAAGGCACGGAGATTGATGGAGACTCACTCTTACAGCTTTGATGGAAGGCTGCAGATTATAAAGATTTCAAGGAAAATGGAAATATGTTTGCTGTACTTGGAATAAGTCATCTGAATCTTATCTTCCAACATGCCAAGCACAGTGTCTTCTTTGTTGAGTGTCATCTTCCTCCGTGCTTTTTCAAGGCTCCTGGGGTTTTACAGCAGCATAGGTTCTTCGTGTTGTGGATGATGATGTGGAAATACATGTAGGTGCTATGATGTTCAGGCCTCTGGTCTTGAAAAGAGAATCCTTGGCATGGATGCAAAAGGCCCACTGGCCTACTTTAAGTATAAATATTCAGAGAAATATGCAAAGGAATCGAATGTTTTGTGTAGGAGAATAGGCAAGACGCATTAAAACTACTGCAGAAACACTGAACTATGACAAAAGTGTGTATAGAATAGATAGAATAGTTCATGAAGAAATGGGCTGCTGGAGAACATGAGGATGTTTTTTTTTTTTTTTAACAAGATCTTGAAGGTAAACATTAACCAAGGCAGGTAGCATAGTAAATGAATTTTGTAAAGCTTTGTTCTTGAGTGCTGGCATATGAAATCAAGGTGACAGATCTGAGAGCAACATCAGAGTGAACAGCACGCTTCTGTGTTTTAAAAGGGAAAGCATGATGGTGACCTGTTGGGGCAACTAGGGCAAGCTTAATAGTGATTTGGGATGAGTCAGTACAGGAGAAAAATAGCAGAGCAGTGAGAGAGAATTGCAAAGGATGTATAGAAGTCTGCTTACTGAGTGCGTTGTAGAGACCATGCACCGCACTGCTGGAGACAAGAGGCTTTATCTTGCTGCGTGTCATCGAGAGTGGGAGTAATGTGAGGGGTCAACTTGTGAAGAAAGTTGTGTTGATGAGTGCTGAAAGCACGTCAGATTGAGAGAAGTGCTTTCAGCTAATTAAGAATGTGAGATTGAAGGGGGTCTTGAGACATTGATTTCAGTTACATGCCACGACATAAACACACGTATATATGTACATGTGTCTGATGTCATATCATCCCTAGAACTAACGTGCCATCCCTACCTTTGGGTCCAGTAGCCTTAAACTAGTTGGATTTGGGTGATGTTTTTCATTAACACTGTTTATCCCTTTGCTATTTTACTGTCTGATTGGCTTTTTTTTATATTTTTTTTTCCTCGTGGAGCATGGTAGCAAATGGAAATGAATGTGGACTCATCCTGAAGAGCAGCTGACCTAACATTAGCCTTCAGTTTGCCAGGCAGGACTCAGGTGTTGTCTGCCTGCCCTGCAGGCAACACCAGTGCTGCCTGTGGTATCACTCCCACTCTTTGGTTGAACCACTGAGCTGGGGTGTGAGTCACTTCCCAGCTGGGTCGCAGTCTCTGAAGAAGTAGAATTGAATTAAATGTTCA
Organism: Anas acuta; assembly: GCF_963932015.1. Lineage (NCBI taxonomy): Eukaryota > Metazoa > Chordata > Aves > Anseriformes > Anatidae > Anas > Anas acuta. The sequence goes on from NC_088979.1 coordinate 79,358,130, forward strand.
CTTTAATGCATACAAGTGCACAGCTGAAAAACCTTTTGTCTAGTCGTAAGTATTCAGCTGTCCCAGGAATAGAGCTGGACCATGTTAGTAGTTTTGTTTCTCACTTACTAACCTGCTTGCCCTGATGGGCTTCCTGCTATCTATGGCAGAACGAGGACAGTAGAAACACCATGGCTACGCATACATTATTGAGCATTTCAGATGTTTATTAATAGATAAGTGTGTTGCACTCCCTCCAGTGCTCGCTGTCACCATGCATTAGACGGGCAGTGTGCCCAGGAGTATTTCTTCACTGCAGAGCTTGGTGTGATAGGAGTGGGGGCGTACGCACAATTGCACATATTCATAGAGATGTATAATAACTAGACATGTGCACCTAGAATAAAAATGCCATTCATCTCTCCAGTCTGGCTCATGGGTGAGAAGGGCAGCTCCATTAATGAAACCCCAACAGAAACCTTCTGTCTGTGACTACATTTGCCGGTATTTTGTAGCTGAGAGCACGAAGACATTTCTTTCCCAGCCACTCGTGGAGGCAGTGCAAAACATAGGCTGGAGAATGGGAATAAAAGGAGAGGAAGAAATCACTGGCAAGAGAAGCTTTGCAGGAATGAAGCGTTAAACATATAAAATGCTGTGCATTTCTGTGAGGTTACCGTCTATCCTGCAGTGACAGCTTTGAAATACTTTGAAATAACAAGTCCCAATCTGGCCACTGTAACTTATTTGACAGAGTTAGGGAAAGCAGTTAAAAATATGTTCAAACACCGCCAGCAGTGACTGAAAGCAGCAAAGCCAAGAATGGGATTAGCATGTGGCACTCTTCACATAAGTGCATATTGCTTAACAGCATAATCTTCTTACGTGTATAAGAATCACAGGCTTCCCAGCCCTCTTGAATTGTGTCTGTTTTTGTGCCAGTTAACTGGATACCAGGTAAATGCGAAATTCAAGGATCTTCACGTAAAAATGACATCTAAATTGTATGCTTTCCAATATTTTCATCTTTCTGGATAAGTGAACGCTGATTACGGATGGGGTTTTGTCCACTTGTCCATTTTTTTCTCCTGAATAGCTGTTATTTCCAGATGTGTGGCATAATAGGAGGCAGAGAAGTGTCACAGGGATGCACTAAGAAACTGTGGTTGAAACATGCAACATTTCACCGTATTGGCAAGAAGTAAAACAATACAAAGAGTATAAGATCACTGTCTTTCTCAACAGCTTCTGCTCTCAGTGGAGTTCTGCATTTTGCCTGAGTTTGAAAAATTTGAAAATTGTCCATCCGTGAGCATAGAATGGAATAATAACTGTGCTCTTGTCACATAGCTAAGGGCTGAACTTGTGTTGTTGTGTCTCCCTTCCTGCTTTTCCAGAGAGTGGTTGCAGCCCGTATAGGTGCAGCCATGCCAGCTTTGATTTCCACGTGTGAGTGCCGGTGGTGGTGCAGATGTGGTGGTCCAGGCTCCACGTCCAGGCCAGCTGCCCCCACCACATCTCAGGGCTGGTGCTGCTGGCATTTGCTCCTCACACCCATCCTGAGCTGGAGACGCACAGGGCACAAAATTATTAGAAAGAGCAATAATAGGGCCTAGTGATGCATAAGGCCATTGCAAACCACGTTTTCTACCGTGGGACCCCACTGAGAAGTAACCAAGGAGCAGACCATCCAAAATGGGTGTCAGTCACCCCGTGACTGTGGGCACACCAGGAAAGCAGTACAAAAAGACGTGACTGAGGATAGGGGGATCCCATCCTGTCACTGAGCAAACCCCAAAGACACACAGGAGCGGTGAGGAAAAGGAGACAGGGATTTTGGCACACAGTTTTCTGTTTCAGTGAGAGTTGGGTGTCTCTTGTCTCCTGTCAGAAGCACGCTTACAAAGCCCTGCCAAGGCCCAGGTGCTACCTGCCTCGGCTCTCTGGTGTCCTGGGGCAGCCGGACCACACACCAGTAGGCCCAGGAACAGGAGGACAGGGAAATGCTGTTGGCATTGGTCTGAGTTGGCAAACAGGGGGAAGTGTTTGGGTACACACACAGCTGGGAGCAAGTACAACTGTAGAAAACAGCTTGTCCCACCTCAGAGGAGCTCCAGGTTCTGTCCCCCCAAGCATCTGTCCCCACTGGGTAGGCCCAGACACCCCCTGTACCATCCCTGGGAGCAGCAGCCACATAAGGAGCTGCCTTGGAAGTGCTGATCTTGTTGATACTGCACAAAATGTGGGACATGTACAGCAGGGTGGTGACTGTAGATTTTTACCAGCCATGTAGGCTTAAGCCCCCTGGATTTTACAGCAGAGACACAAGTGCTTAGGGGAAGCATACATTCGAGACATGCAGGGCTATAAATAAAACTCACATCAGACTCAGCACTTGCCTCAATGAAACATTTATGCACTAATATGCATGATGGAGCTGGATGTGTTGCCGGATTATCTGGTATTTGAGGTGAACCGGTCTCGGTCAGAATTCATTTTCTTGTGATGCTTCACACACAAACTTGGCAGACAGTAGCTCACCTGTGCAGCCTATGTGGAAGAGATCATGGTTTTGCCTTTTGGAAGCAAGGTGCTTTAATAAGGATATGGCAGCCACAGGTTTGGCTTTGCTCGTGCAGGAGCTGGCAGTGTGGTAGCTCTGGGGGATCTGTCCCTGAGCACGTAGGCTCCGTCCTCGCTCGCCGCTAAAATCCCCTCCAGGCTCTGCACTTTTTCACACCCCACACCAAATCGTGTTTTCGCTTTGAACCAGGAAGCATAGGACATCATCATTTTTTCCCCCTGACGCCTAATGGCAGCTATAATACAGAAAAATATAACAGAAAGTCACGAAACAGAAGGAGCTGAGGGGGGAGGTGAGCGTCTAGAGAAGCAGACGGAGCTGGGGGGGGAAACCCCTGGACCCATCAAGTAAATAGAGCAGAAATCTTTCTTGCTTGGCCTTTGTGGTGTTATTATTAGAACAACCACGCTTGAGTGCACTAAAGCCGCGCAACCTTCAAGCATCTACATGTAGCTCTGCTACGGCAGGATCCTTTTTTGCTTTGTTAAAGGAGGAGAGAGAGTGAACGAGAGGACGTGACGACAAGAAGGGTCTGTGAATGATAAATATGATCAACTTTGATAAAACAGCTATTTGGGAACCCTCAAAAGTCTTCTCAGGAGAGCAGCCATTAGTGTACGTCTGTTTGACATTGGTTGTCAGGAAACCAGCCAACATTAATGGATCCACAAAATGTAATGGAGAATCCATTTAAATGGTCTCTTGTCGTTTTGTCATCCCACAAGACAAAAAACAATTACTTCAGCTTGGGAATGAAATGAACATGATAGTTTATATGATTCACTTGTATGTTCTAAACTGATCGAAGCGCACGCTAACAATATATTAACAATCTGTATCTGATGCCTGGAATGCTTTTCCTACATCTACGCAGGATTCTTTTCTCATTCACTTTGTTGTCCAGCCATTAATAATTTAAAGACCGTGGCTTTACAGTTTCAGCTGCTTTATTTACTATGCGTATGATGATGATGCTCAGGGGCTGGAGGCGCACACAGGCAAGGCCTTGTTAAAACAGTCTGCAGTGTAAATCACCCAGTGAAAGGAAGCGCTGGCCGAAAGAGATACCTTGCCCCCATTTTACACAACGGAGGCACGGGGAGTCTTACCAATTAACCCAGGCTCTCAGCAGAAGCATGTGGTGAAGCTTTGATGGAAGAGGTTCTCTGCATCTCAGCCCAGTGGTCTTTGACTGCTGAATTGTGCTGCCATGGGGCTGGCTTTTGTTGTTTTAGTGGAGGCAGGAGATTCAGCTTTGTGCCCAGAGTGAGATGTTCGGCGGCCTGGAAGCTCGCAGTCCTGGTGGCTTCAGCCCCCAGTGCCCAGCTCCCAGGGCCTGCACCCAAAAATCAGTCTGGATGCCCTTGCAAGGAGCACAGGCCAAGCAACAGTCCGTGAGGGTGAACTAGATGCTGGTCCCTCTTTTGACAGGCAGTCACGTCTTCTGATCCTCCTCCATCACTTACCAGAGGGCTTTTTCCTTCTCCTGCCCCTTTCCGGGACATGGTTCCAGAGCATCGCTGCTCTGGGGCTGGGATGTGTCTTCCAGCATCCAGCCTGATGGCATTCAAGGCGGGTTTATGCTTCTTTGTCCCTGGGCCAGCATTGTCCTCTGCCCTGCCCAGTGATTCTCCCTCCCTCTGAGCTTCTCCCCGTGCCCCACAGGCAGAGGACATTCACCCCCTCACAGCTTTTTCGGCAGCTCTTTTCGTTTCTGTTCTGGAGCACCTAGAAAATCCACTCCAGCTTTTCAATATTTTAAAAGGCTGTTTGGTTCAGTGCATGTTGTGTAATATTTCTGCCTTCTTGGTGTCAGTAGGGCACATTCCCTGGCACAGTGAATCCGAGTTCCTGCAGGAAAAGAGGATGCACAGATGTGCAGTAACAGGGGTGTGCAGTAACTGGGACCTTACTACAGGGTGCTGTGAGCTGCTCAGTGCCCTATCCTTTCAAGATAAGCAACGGGTTTCCTTGTTATTTTCCTTCTGGTACAGTATTTTTCACAGCTCTGCCAGGTTTGCTTGCTCTTGGAGGCTTGTTGGATGGCCAAGAGGTCGTGCTGCTTTATCTGTGATAGCAGCGTGTGTCTACCGCAGCGAGTGCGGGGCGGGATTGTGTTAGCTTGGTTTCATTTTTAAGTCTCACACAAAGTATGTTAATCCAACTCCTACTCATCTTACTTGTAAAGCGCTGCTGCCAAAGCCAGAGGAGCTTTCTACAAGTTAAATATTGCAGTGAAATCTATTCTACTCTAATGAAATGTCTGAACAGCTCATAAGCAGGTAAAACTTTCCGCTCACTTATTTAGCTCCGTCACAGACAACTACTAGGGCTGCAGTCTAGACAGGCTGTTTCTGGGAGCAGGAAGGAACTGCTTGTGCCTGCCTTTTCATTAGCCCCCAGGGTGCAATCTGCGATCATGAATATCACATATCCTGAGCAGCAGGAGGAACGGGTGGGGTACCATTGCTGTCTCTCACCAGCTCTTGTCCCGAGACGAGCTTCCCCAGGAGGCGATGCAGCTGCTAGAACGGGACCCAGCCAAGTCCCTTTGTGTCTTGGTGCCTTGACTGTAAAATAGAAATTGTGCTTGCTTACCCTCAAGGGGTATCCTACAGCCACTACCCACTCCCACCATCCCCTTACCCATTTTTGTCTCACCTTGCTGCAATTCATTGCACCAACAGCACAACCAGTTGCATGGCATGGCAGTGCAAATATGATGGAAATTGAGTAATAACCCATCTGCAAAAATAAACTGCAAAGCAAAGAGAGGCTGCCTGCTGGGCTCCAAGTTTGGGATGGGGTCAGTGGTGCTGAAGCCTTTAGAACCTGAACTTCAGCAGGTCTATCATGCTCTTAAGCCACCATCTTCATCACGGCACCACAAAGTTTAGCAAGCTGTTTTCTTTCTCATCAAAGAAACCTATAAAGTCTGTCAACATCCTGCACGTGGCAGCAAGGTTCCTGGGTTTCTCCCCTTCTGTGCTCCATCCTTCTCCTACTCTAGACTTTAGCATTTCCTCTTCCTTTCTCCATGCAAAATACTGGCATGCCTTCAGTCTGAGTAAATGCTGTTTTGCATTAATGAAAGCAACAAAGCCAGAAAGAGCAAAGCATCCCCACCAGAGGATAATGCTGCGGACGTGCTGCTGGTGCCCCTTGGCCTCCGACTTAGGGCACGTCCCTTCTTTTTTTGTTGTGGCATGCCAAGGGCCATGCAATGGGGGCTGCTTTTGCCAGGAACTGTAGAAACAGTGTAAGGGGAGGGCCCTGACGCAAGACGTTTAGATGTAGAGTTCAGTGATATGGTTTAGTGGAGGACTTGTTAGTGTTAGGTCAGAGGTTGGACTCAGTGATCTGGGCGGTCTCTTCCAACCTAGATGATTCTTTGATTCTGTGAAAATACGTGTCGTATAAGTGGGCAATGAGGTGGCTGGAGAAGGGGCTGGTGCACAGTCATATCACAGTTATAGACTGCTGGAAGAGGGCTCTTGCCCAAGGAGATTGAAGCTCCTTGGCTGGGCTGGGAACCCCCTGTAGATCCCTCCACCATCCTTCCTCCCACTGCGGTGCCCTGTAAGCAAAGCTCCTTGGCCTTACAAGACGAGGTCTCTCAGACCTGAAACATTTCTTGCAACCTTCAGAGGCAGCCTTTGTTTTTTTCTGTAGGGGAACTGAGGTTTTCCTGTCCCTCAGAAGCCCGTGTCCATCACGGGAACCTTTTCTGCTAGGTGACAGGTAGAGGTGCTCAGCAGGACGGGCAGTTAATCTTGGTCGGTACGGGCTGGAAGGCAGCGAGCCAGCAACCTGTGTCAGGACTCAGCTTTGTGTAACGTGATGTAGTGGAAGAGCTACACCGTGGTGGCAAGGAGGACGGGTAAATGGGGGGATCCGGTCCTCTCGCTGCCGTGTTGTTCAACCATTCTCACCATGGGAATGTCGCTTAGTTTCTTCGCATTTTCATTTTGTTGCCTTTAAAATGATCAGCCCGTTAGTCCATACTTTAACACAGACGATATGTATGCTTGCACCTGCCTGCCTCCTTTACTGGAGGTCTGTGATCTGGCAAAAAGGCGTTATCTAAATGCTAAGTGGCATAATATCATACAGCAACACAGTGAAGATAACGGTGGTTGTGACTTGGTGGGAGGAAAGCTGTTGTAACATCCTCACTGCTCATTCTTGGCACTGCTGTTCCAAGTGGGAGCCTTTCCTTTTCAGCTACACCGACACACGAGATGCTCCAAGTCTCACCTGGGCTTCTCTTTGTTTTTTCTACAGCTGTCTCCAACCTGGATGCAGAGAGCAAACTGAGTGTCTACTACCGGGCACCTTGGCATCAGCAAAGAAACATTTTCCTCCCCTCCACCAGACCACCGTGCGTGGAGGAGCTGCACCACCACGCCAAGCAGCACCTGCGAGCCCTGCGCAGAGGTAGGTGCTGGCACGTCCCCACCAGGCAGCGCTGGGGAGTTTTGGGCACAGCCACAGGGCTGCGGGCACTGCTCTCCCTGGGGAATTAGGGGCTCAGGCTGAGAAGTGGGGGTGAAGAAGAAGTTCTGGCAGTGCAGGAGGCATGTGCCCTCTACAACTTATTTATGGTTACTGGAGGAGATCTGGGGTGGACTTTTTACATGTGTATTTTACATTCTGGTTTTACATGTTTTTCTATTAAATTGATATGTCTGAATTGTGAGTATGGGCAAATTGATGCACTGACCCCAAAAGGATGGAGGTACTGTGTCTTAATAAGGCCACATATCTCCCTCTCAATGTTAAACACACGTTAAACAATGCCTCGGCTCCAGGACAGATAAGATTTAACTTCTCAGAGGTTAAACCTGGAGCCCAGTGGTATTAGAGAGAAGCTAATAAGCTCCACAGAAGCTAAGCTGCCCGCCTGGGGTCATAAACAGGATATGGAGACCTGTGTCCTTCTCAGGTGGCATCTGAGAGCCTGCAGAGAGAGGGATTCCTGCCATACAGGTAATTTGCTAAGTGAAACCACTGAAGCCTTGTGTTTTGCACCAGCAGCTATCGTTGCCTTGCCCATTTATTGTTGTTTTTGGGTTATAATAAAAATTACTCGGCTCTGGGGAGCATCTGTTGGACGGATGAAACATTCCTGTCAGTTCCCACATGTGAACCTCTCTGCAGAGTTTACCTCAGGCCCGCACTGTGGGTGCAGGATCTCCTCGCAGCACTGCAAAGAGCAATAAGGCAGGATCGCAGTCGCGGTCGTGCTCACGTAGAGCAGAAGTTGGCTTTTCTCTTCTCAGCAGCTCCGCTTTGCAGCCGTCCCAGCGCCAGGCTGGTCTCTGCCTGCCATCTGGTGGGCAGCTCAAATCCTGACACCGGTGGGGAAGGCAGCTGGCAGAAATGCCTCATCGCTTTCAAGCAGCACGGCTCTCTATGGGCAATTTCCCATCCTCCGTGTTTAAGGGCAGCCGTGCAGGTTCAGCAGGCAGCGTGTCATATCCTGATATTTTTATTCTCTAAATAACTGTGCATATTGGAGTGAAATTGTAATCTGAAATTTGCCCTAAACATGTTTATTGTCTCTCTCCCATTTCTTGTATAATAATTTCTTAATTGTCTTTCTATTTAACCAGGGGTAATTCAAACTAAACATCAGATGAGGAAACAGCTATCCATGCTAACAAACGTGGTCGGCTAGACCATAGCTCTGTGCATTAGGTGAATCCATCATCCCCTTCCAGCAGCACTCTGAGCAAACAATAATTACCCAACTCTCACCTAAAATTAGAGATGGGAAATGCACCAGCGTTACCCCATTCACATGGAAAATTTCAGACTCGGGAGTGATGCTGGAAGAGGGCTGGGTATTGTGAGCCCATGGTGAAGGAAGACTCCTCTGGGTCAGGAGAAGAGCAATGGGGATTTTGCCAGGATGGGCTCCTCCGTGCTGGGGCACAGAGCGGCTGCAGTAATGACCTCCGCGATATCAAGGAATGGAAGGAAGTCGTACCTGGGACTGTGTTTCCCTCATAAGGGTATATTTTATAGGGGTAGAATGCAGGTGTTCATTCATCTTGACTTTCCAAGGCCACAGGAGCTGCAGGTTCCCACTGGGAATCAGGTGCTGTGTCCCAGGCACTTACAAGTTAGCTCCTTTGTCCCTTGGAGTAAGTACCATGTGGGGTGAATTCAGCTTCAGCACACGTGCTGGGGTATGTTTTACACGCATTGCTTTTCCAGGGCCTGGGAGTCCAGAAAGTGCTTCTCCTGTTCAGTGTCGGTAAGGATCATCAGTAGTGTTCAGTGGAAGAACTTCAGCTGTAGAGTCCATATCCTGTTTGTAGCTCTGTTGCACCACTAGTAGAGACATTTCTATGTTTTTAATGCTCTGAAAGACTCACGTCCTCTTTATTCTCCTCCAAAACAGAACATCGAAGCCGAGGTGATAACAGAGAGCAAAAAGCCCCAGGGCCCATCTCTGTGGTGGCTCCCCCCTTTCCTCCCTTCCCTGCAGTCTGCTCTCAGAAGAGGCAAGCGATAAAGGACCGGCACTTCCTATCAGTAAGTCTCTCCTGCGTGCTACAAGTATCCCACGTGAACACATCGTTAGCATTGTGGGACCCCAGGTGTGACACTGTGTCACAAGTGCCCCCCTGAGCACGTGCAGGGACAACACAACTCGCCTTGGCATCTCATCAGTAACACAGCTCAGGTAGCAGCTTCCAGCAGCCAGCCTCAGGGTGGAAGTTTCCACTATGAAACCTCTTATTTTTCACCCCTGGCCAGCACACATACACACTTCTTCGTATGCTTCTCCACAGTCCTTCACATTCCCCGCTCCTGCTTTGGGCAGCACTTCCAGGACGCTCCTGTAATTTCAGTAAGTGCTGTAATTTCAGCCCTGAATTATCATTGCCAGGAGCCAAGAGCTCAAGGGCTTTGAGCACTGACTGGAGGCTTGCACGGGTGCAGAGAGGCTCAGCAGCACGTCTCCAGCTATCAGGAGCTGCAGTTTTCACTCACATAGGACCATAGTACCGGAGTTTAGCCACATTGGCTAAATTCTGCTTTGGGCCAAGAGCTACTGCATTCCTAAAACCAACTGAAACGCCACTGGTCCAGCTGGGGTTTGACTTGTGATGTACATGCTCACTGCCAGCCCTCGGTGTAGGGACATTTGGGCATGTGCAGACACAGGGACATTGGCATCTTCAGAGATACTGCAGCCACGAGCACATTATAAATGTATAGCTATTGAACTGTCACCTCCTGAACTTAAAATTCCGAGTCCATTCACCCCAATCCATTACATTAACCATATAGAACTACTGCAATGGTAAATGAGTCACACTGTAAAGCACCTGCTCAGGAACTTAAACTTCAGTCCACAGAAAGAGTTTTGTTTCTCGTTTGTGAGCACAAAATGCATGACGAGGTTTTGATTAGGTTGACCATTCTGGCTTTTTGTCTGCTTATCTGGATAATTTCAAGGAGAGCATCACCATCGCTGCAGGCTTTGAACTGGCTAGATTTGCAGGCCTTGTGAATCAACTGAAAGGAGATACTCTGATGTTAAGGGACAGCATAGAAAAGGAAGACAGAAAGGAGAAACAGGCTTACCTTCTTCTTCTCTCCAAGTTATCATCGAAGCTAATGCTGTTATGGGGTCACTGAAAGGTAAAGGAGAGGTGACCCCGCATTACAGATCAGAACTAGTTACAGATAATAGTTTGGACAATGTACTGAACATAAAGCTCTCTTAGTTAGTATCAGATGGGGAACGAGTCATATCTTATGAAATTGCATACTCAGTGTTGAAAGGCCTGAATCTTTGCTGTGCTTGGAACCAGGGCGTTTTAGACATTACTTCCATCTGTGTAACACAAAATAATAATAAATAGTGAGCAACCCTCTGAGTCCTGCATTAGATGGTAAAATTAAGTCATGCTGAATGCAGATGTTTTGGCTTTATCAGCAAGTCCACCTTTTTCTTTTCAAGAAGGAAAATATTAAGCTTTGTGCCCACCCATGCTGGGGCTTTTTTTTTGGAGGCTGACCAGGATCAGTGGTCCCCTGAGGAGAAGCAAACGAGAGCAGCTCGGAGGCTGCAGTCCTATGGATTTCAAGGCATCTGGAAATGCTCTGCTTTGGGATGTGCAAATACTCCAAGGCCAGGGTACTTCAAAGTGCCTTGACCTATTTCTTAGGGAACTCCTTGACCACGGGGCAAGCATAAATCGAGAGAATAAGGCAAGATGAAACAGCACATGAATGCTCCGTCTGGGAGAAGGCTAATCAGAGATTTTTACAAGATACCGCAGCAATGAATAACTAATTGATACTGTGCCAGCCTTCTTGACTTAATGATATCATTACAAGAGATAGTTGAGAGTGCTGTTATTGGCTAGCTCGCCCTTTTTGACATAAGCTTTTTGACATCTGCAGGTGCGTACATGCTTCAGGGGTGGCTGGAATTGTTTGATACCTGATGCCAGTTGATTGTATCATCTGTTCATCGATGAGCTAAAGATGTTAAGTCCCACAAGAGTTTTTATTCATGGCACAGCAGTCTATTCCAAATTCGGATGTTGTGGTGCATGGGAAAGGTGCTGGTGAAAGCGATGTTAAATGACAATAGAAGCCCTTTTCCAGGTTTCCTAGAAATTAGGAAAGTGTTCAGCGAGAAGCTGGGAAATCTTTAAGTTACAGGATTGACTTTTCCAAATTGGGCATCTAAGTTAAATGCGTGCATTGAGGCACTGAAATAAGCGACCACTGTGAAAGCTGTGAGAATTATCCATAGTGAAAGCTACCATAAAACAGATCACCTGGCTAAGACCAGCTGAGGCCTCTAGATTCCTACATTTTGGCTGCTATTTTTATTGCTACCAACCAGGAGCTTTCCCAAAGATCTTACATATTGTTTAGTAAAGCTAGAGGATATCAACCTCAACAGCTAAAGATTCACTTTTAAGCATGGCCGGCTGTTTTTGCAAGGAGGAAGGTGCCAAAGTCCCATAAATTCCAAGGAAGACCAAATGAATTACAGTCCAAAGTGACTGATGCCAGTGAAAATGGGTCTGGAAGGCCATTTTGAACTGTTCCATCACAAGATCACGTTGTCATGGAGCAGCAGAGAACAAGAAGCAGCTGTGTCCTGGGATCTTTTGTGTCCTAGGATCTTTTGTGTCCCTGACAAGATATGTGTGAAGTTAGCTTCATTATAGTCTACTCTTGTTACAGGAGCTGCCCTGATTTGTCCACTTAGCCCAGAGGCCAGAATGGGATCCTTCAGGAAAGGACAGGGCATGATTTATGCCATTTATTGTCCCATGATTTATTCTTCCAGTTTCATGCAGAAATGAATTACAGAGTTCCAGAGCTAGAGATCCAATACAGAATAACACACACTAAGGAACAAGCCTGCATTGATTTTGAGACTCATTTAATCCCCCTTTTTAGCAAATTTACACCTTTGCCCTCAACAGCATTTTATGACAATGACTTTAACAATCCGTATGAAAATATATCTTTTGTTTGTTTCAGTCCTGTTGCCTCATAATTTTATCGCATCCCTTCTAGTTTTTAGAGTGTGAGAAATGGTGAACACTGTCTTCCTGTTCACTTTCTCCATGCCTTCTCCCCTCCCCCCATTTTTGCAGACATGGTTTCACTTCATATACATCCCAGACATTCATTTTTCAAGCTGAAAAACTCTAGCATGCTTAGTCTTTCTCTTCACAATGGACCTACACAACCAAACAAATTTATAAGCATCGTTCATTCAGGCATTTTTGCCAATGAAGAAAACAAAAAATGATCTGAGGAAAGTACAAGGAAGGTGCAGACTTGGGAAAATGAGGGAAATATTCTTTACACATGTTCCCATGACAACCCTGCCTGTAGCTCTGCTGAGTGTGAAGATGCTGTGTCATTCCAGCTGCATTTCAGACTTCTCTTTCATATTCTCCACGTTTTTTTCTTTCTCTGTTTTTACTAAGTGCCCCCTGTGAGGCTTCAAAATCTCAGTGTTCAAGTGCAGATTGCAGGTGTCATGGGACCACAATTTCTCAAGCCCCTCATGGCACAGCTGATATAATAAAATAAGGGAGATCGAGCAAGGAACCCATAATATTTGGAAATCCACACTCATGGTTGCACAGGGTGCAGTGTCAGTTTGCTCATAATTACAACTTGAGCAGAAATCTAAGGGACAGAAAGCAGGAGGTTGTTTTCCAGTCAGGCTTTGCCTCTCCCTGAGACCTCAGCTAGAACAAATATTAAAAGAAAATAATGGATCAGGTAATTTATTCTATGCCTCTGCCATTTCAAAAATACTCCCTGTGGTCTGCCTTGGGGAGCTTTGCACTGCTCATACCTAAGTTTTACACAATTTTGTGCTGAAGCTCTACGAAGCCTCAATAAAAAACAAACTGAGTTAAGGGCTAGGCAGGAGTTGGGCTCTGTACTTTCTGTGTCCAAATCCTGCCTGTAGCTGTTAAAAATGAAAGCCAGCTAACATCATTCATCAGAATGAACTTGTACAGCACTATTTGTGCACTGAGCGTAATACCTACCACCCTGTATCGTGGGATTATTGTTTGCACCTTCATCTGCTGGAATGCCATGTGTGCTATGACTTCTGTCAGAAAGCACATCTTTACCTTGTCAAAACATTGAACAGTACATTAATCATTAAAGGACTGTCAGTACTTGAGCAGATCACATTTGCGATGCTCCAAAATAAAATAAAACACCCACAAGCGGATAAAACAAAAATTTGAGGAGAATGAAACATATGGAAATATAAATATTGAGAGCAGCAGGTGAGCAGGGCTGTGCGTTGCAGCAGAAATAGCAGCCAGAAGTATTCCTATTTTCAGAGTCAGCTGACTGCATAAGAAAGATGCTGTATGGGTACGAATGTTAATTTCTGATTAAGGAGTCAGCTGTGCTCTGAAAACGCTGGAAAGCTGCTAACCTTTTATTAGTATTTCTTCTCCCTTTACCAGACCTTTAATTTTTCCAGCATGCAAATCCATACCATTTCCTTGAGCTCCCGTGAGTTAATGAAGCAGCAGGCTCTCCATTTTACAGGCAGAGGAGGAGAGGGTGGGAGGGAGCTTTCACCCAGGGCCACGGGAGTCAGGACCAGGCTCACGCAAACATAGGACAAAGCACCAGTTCTCGTTTGCTCTGCGTGTTACCTTTCCAGTACGTGAATGATTGCCTTCAAATGTCAGGTTGGGATGCACTCATAATGAGTACGTGTGATTTATGAGCTCACTTAGCTTGAAAGCATCTTGCATATGTTCCCTTTGCTGCTGGGAACGGACCATATACAAAGCTTGCTGGTGCTGAAGCTATATGCTGATGTGCTGCCCACTTCTCTCATAAGGTCATCCTGGGAAGGCAATGTCTACCACCCAGTGCTATAGAGGCCTGAAGTCGTAAACAATATTGATCCCTTGTGCTTGTCATTGGCTGTAGCTTACAGGCAGCAGGAGTAAGGGATAACCCGCTGGGGAGCAGAGCTGTGCTGCCAGCCACCTCCTGCCCTCGCCCCGGCTTCGCTGCTGCTGCAGGGGTTGTGACTCGGCCACCGACATTTCCTGGGAGACAACACGCCGCCCGCACGGTCAAACCAGTGCTGAGGGCATGGGGAAAGGATCAACTCAGCCGTGACTCCATTAGACAAACACGCTGAGGATAAATGTGTATGGCTCTTGACAAGGCTATAGCAGCCTCTGAACAGCTTTAATTCTCTGAACAGAAGTAAGCTCTTTATTCCTGGTGCTATGTTTTTTGCCTCACTGTTGCACAGTGCTCACCATGTCCTGTGCTCTAACTTTGAAATCCAAGTATCTCCTGTAACACTACGGCTGTAAGGCAGGCAGGCTAGATGCACGACCTGGTGCACACGATGCTTCTTGCGCTAGTCTTCCCTCGTATCTTGAAGATCCTAAACAGTAGGCACCTCAAAGTGGCACCTCAGAGCTTTGGAGGATGTAGAACAGAAGTGGGGATTAAGTGGTGAGTTTGTACTGTTGCTGACCCACTCATTTCCTCCTCCTGATCCCAGTTCTCGGAAAATAAATGGGGTGGTCTCATAAATTGCCAGGCTGGCAAGTTCATGATAGCCAAATTGCTTCTGTGTCACTGCTCTGATGGGGTTTAGGGTCCTCATTAGCTAAAAGGATGACTCATGTGTCCTGGCTTAGTAACAAGTAATGCTAGGCTACTCTTAAAATCTATGGGGTGAGCATTCAGGGCATATAGGGCGTTCAGGGAGTCACCTCATCCCGAGTTAGGTACTGATGAAGGTTGAGCTGGATTGCTCTGTGGCAATGCTGCCTTCTGCTTCCCTATAGGGAACGATCTCAGGCTTGGACATCCTCACTTTTTTTGTTGCAGTGCACAAAAAACAGAGATTTTCACACCGAAGAGATGCAGAGCACTGAGAAATCAGATCACGTGCATATGCAACCAAGATTTTTACTGCAGAGCAGATTCAAGAGCACAGTGACACCTCTGCAACTGCAGTTGATGGGATAGCTCAGAAAACAGAGAGGCTCACATTTGTCAGTGACTGCAGAATAAATCCCTATTCAAGCAATTACACACCAGTTTGGTTTCAAAGCAATCTTAGCCCATTAAAGAAAAATGCCTATTTAAAGTATTCTGGCTTTGTATTTAACAGATTGATTATCACCATTGCTATTTGCCAAGCACACCCACACAAAAGAAATTCACTTTGAAAACTGCCTAACTGCAGATTTGCCCAGCGGACCAGAACAGCCTTGGGTATATAATAATAATTTCTTGCTTAATTATGTGTTTACTCAAGACATTTAGAGATATTCTGGTCTTCTGAGTGAATGAGAACATTTGAGGGACAGCAGCTCGCTCCCTCCCCCAGCACGGAGGTATTGAAACACTGAGGCTGCCGCTGTATCACGGCGTGCCCAGCTGCCCAGAGGTGGGCACCGTGCTGGATCCAGCAGCAGGTGACCTTGGGACCCCTCGGTCAGGTCACAGTGGAAGGTCACACCAATAAGATAGCAGGAGCTGAAATTTTTGCCATTTTAGACCTACTCCTCCGTGGCATTTTTCTCGTTTCCATGGCAGGGAGAAGAAAAGACAGTAATCAGGCAACCTTTGCCTTTCCCACCTTTCGTTGTTCTTCCATGTTAAATCCCCACACCTTGGCAAGTGAAGTGTAGGCTGTGGGTACGTGTAACTGCGAGGTGTTTTCTTGGAGGAGTCAGGAAGGCAGAGGAGCACATGGGGAGGTAGAAAAGCCCTGCACCAATGGGACAGGTTGATGTCCCATTGGTGCCAGCCCTTGTTTGTGTCTGCTGTAGCCCACAGCTACTCTCTCCATGTCCAGAATCGAGCTCACGCTGTTTGTCTCTTGGTGGTTTGCCCTGTGTCCCTCCCCATCCCCTTCTTCTTGTGCACCGACTGGGACCCTCGTGAGCTTTTGTGGAACCTCTAACAGAAATAAAAGATTTTCATGTGCTGGACTCATCACCTCACTGGTGTTGGTCTCCATCCATCTCAACCCTCTCCAAGACAGCTTCCTCTTCAGACACCTTCCATGGGGAAGCTGAATTTCAAAACCTGATCCTTTTAGCTGTGGTAAATCTGCACAAAGCAGGTGATGGGAAACTTGGCCAGAAGATCAAGGGCAAAATGATCCCTGTGACTCTGAAGAGCAAAGTTAACTTGTTGATGTGTTCAGGATCTCTGCACCTTTTCTTACACAAACAGTGGTGTTCATCCCACAGTAAGGGCCTTTTCCCAGCTTTGGAGAACTGGTTTTGCACAGATCTGAATGGCCTGATAGAAACATTAACTAGGAACAGTCTTCTTTTGAATTTTATCCCTCTGCTCTCCAATAGGGCTCACGTGCAGCTTATTTGGAGGCTTCACTCAACTTTAGTCCTGCACATGGACCAGGGTACAATGAGAGGTGTTGCATATCTAGCTAAAAGGTAGGATGAGACAGAGAATTCAGCCTTTGGAGCTTCAACATCGCCTTCTTGTATTATTTTGGAAGGAGACCATACAATGCAAAGTGTCTCAGATGAGGGTTTGTGTTTTATTCATCACAGCAGCACCGATTATGTTTGGGCAGAGCAATGCTCATAGGATCATTTGGCAGGTCTGCTAAGTAATGCCAGGGGAGACAGCACTTGCTAGAGCTTTCCAGCATGGTGATCAGACCTTTTTTCTTTTGTCTTTTTTCATTTTATTTCCTGTTTTGAAAGAAGTCATCCTTCACTCATTCGTTTTGAAAATAGGACGTTGCAACAAACCAACCAGAGCTTCCACCGTTAAAGGACTTCAGAGCTGCAGGGATGCAGCAAGACCTAGGACAGTCTGGGCATCCCTCTTTATCCTTTCAAGCATTATAAAATGTGACAAAACGCCAATTGGCCGCTGTCATCCTGACACAATGATTGCAGCCTTGGAAATGTAATGATAACATCAGGAAACCTTGGCAATCGACGTATTTGATAAATCATCCTCAGGACCAGCATTATTTATATCCGCTGCCTATAAATACCTCAGGCAAAAAAAAAAATCCTTATATTATGAAATAGATCATTTATAATGTAATTGGATAAGCACCTTGCACTGCTCCAGCTTCAGGCAGTACACAGTTTGAGTTCCCCAAATCAATACAAGACATTCTTAGGACAATTTAACTATGTCCGTAGAAGGAGATCGAACCAATTTCCTTACAATTTCGTCCGGTCTGAGTAAGCAAAATCAGCACAGACTTCACATGGGTCCCATAGGCGAACTTGAATGAGGTGGGGCTGCATTATACAGAATAGTTTGTTCTGGGACTGATCAGAAAAAAAAAACAGAAAAAAAAAAAAAAATCAGAACAGACTGATCGGTTGGTTGGAAATCGAGGTGGAAAGCTCAGGTTGTTTTTCCTCTGACACTCGTTTATCCAGGCAGAAATAATGTGCTTTTACCAACAACATTTTGTCTGTGTTTTTAATTTAAATTTTTTTTTTCTTTTTTCACATTTCACATTTATAGTTTAACAGCACCCGTTCGCCCTCCCCAGTTGAGTGTTGCCACATGACCCCCTGGAGTAGAAAGGTACTGGAAAAACAAGCAATCCTCAGCTCACAGCCCTCTCTCACTCTTCTCCCTTCCAGACCCTAACCCTGCCTCTTGCTTGCTTTTCACTTTGCTAACTTTACTGCCTCTTCTGTTTCCGATGTCAGTAAGGCACAATAAAGACGTCTTTTTCCCTCTTTCACTCTCCACCTGGGATCAGTTTCAGGAGCTCATGGCCACAAGGCCACCTCCTTGATCCTAACACCCCTTTCAGTGGCCTGGTCCAGGACAGAGCCCATAGCAGCAGTGACTGCTTTTCATTTTCTTGCAAAGTTTTTGCCCAATGCTTTTATTTTTTCAAATGGTAAGGAGTGGTTTGGGCATTGCCAGAACGAACACGTGCATTTGGATGCTCGGCGATGCCGCAGTTTGCTGAGCAGGAGCTCTGGCAGCCGGGGTCACTTCACCCGCTTTGTCCCCTGCTCCATTGTTACCCTGGCAGGAGCCAGCAGCCGGTGCAGCCTCTGTGTGTCTGCCTGCCTGTGTGCAGGGTTTGGGGTTTTTTTGTTGTGTGTTTTTTTTTTTTTTTTTTTGCATGCATGCATCAAACTTTTTTTTTTGGGGGGGGGAGTTACCTAGGAAACAAAGTCTTTTGTGCTTGAAGTTTATATGAGCTATTCACGTCTGCCGGGGATCGGCACAAAAGCCGCAGAGAGAAAGAAGGCTGCGATGTTTTGCTAAAACCCTACGTGGGAAAGCGGGGCTCCCCGCGGGCGGGAGGAGGAGGACACACGTCCCCTCGGCCCCGGGGTGCTGCGGGGGGTGACGGCGGCCAGGTAAGTGCGCGTCCTCCTGCCCCACAGCCAGTAGCGTGGTTTTGGGATCCAAAATGCTTTTGGGGCTGGGGCGTAAGCGCTGTCTGGAGCTGGAGGCAGCTTGTTCCCCGGGGACTTGTGCGAAGCCTGGGAGGAGGAATGGCAGAGCTACAAAGGCAGGCTGGCGAGAGCGCGCCGCGCTAGACCACAGCCTGCTGGACCCCGGCACGGAGGGGAGTGTGGCGTTTTGTCTCCGCCAAAAATTGGCGAAGAAAGCTTAAAGAGCAGTTATGAGGGAGAAGTCGGGTAGCTGGGCAGCTGGGAATTCAGGGCTGGGGAGAAAGCCAGCCTGAGAGGTGCTGCTCTTCATGTTTAAAGAGGAGGCAGATCGACTTCCCGGGCTAGGGGAAGAGTTGTCACGGCTTGTGGAAGAATGTTTTGATGGAAAAAGGGGGGGAACTGGGCAGAAAAAGGTGAGTGTTTCTCCCCTCCGCTCCTTCCAAACAAAATGGGAAGTTTGTTTTGTTGTTTTTTTTTTTAAACAAAGGGACTCCAAACAAGGGGTCGGTAGCTGGTGCCACATGAAAACCTGCTTAATTTATTTCTCTGTTACTGGGTGGAATTGCAACAGCTTTGCAGGACAGGGTGCTGCTGGGGGATTTGGTTTTGCTTCACAAAGAAAACAAAGCCTCTGTGTTGCTTCCACGCAGTTTACTTTTCTCTCTGTTTCTTTATCTTCCGTACTTAGTGCTTCTTGTAGCATGCTGTAAAAATTTGCATGGTTTCTAAACAATACTTCCAATTTCTTCTGGTGGTGGCCAACCTTCCCTGTGGCCGACATCCTCCTGACCCTGGCCCTGCTAACACCTGCCACTTCCAACCACGTCGCTGCCGGTTTTCTGCAACTTTTTTTCTGGTCACGTCCCTAGTTTGTAAAAATGAGATGCGAGTGACTTCCCGAAGCGCGGAGGGGTCTCGCTTAAAGCCTTAGGCCTTCTGCTGCCTGTCCTTGAACGAGTGTTTCCCCGGGGCCGGTGCTCCCTGCTAGCAGCAGACCGCTGTGCTCCAAAGGCTGTGGATGCAGAAGCGTGCCCCGGTGTCACGCCGACGGTAAGCGGGTGTGCACTGAAGGCAGCAGCGTGCAAACACGGGACGTGTGCCCCTTCCGAGCAGGAGGGCGTCCTGTACTGCCCCGTGAAGGCGCTGCTCCGCTCCCCGCACGGTGAGGTATTTGCCCCCTGCGCCCGCCGCGTTATCGCCGCTGCAGCGGGGAGCAGGCAGCGCCGTGTGCCTTGCCCAGAGCAGCTCGTGGTTGCTCCCTGTCACTGATTGCTGATCTGTCTGCCTGCTTTGTTCCTACAGCAGCCGCGCGTGCCCGAGTGGCAGACACTGATTCTGAATGTATTCGTTTGCAGTCCCATCCACCAGAGGACGAAGATACAGATGTCATGTTAGGGCAGAGGCCGAAAAATCCAATACATAATATCCCTTCTACACTGGATAAGCAAACCAATTGGAGTAAAGCACTACCTCTCCCAACTCCAGAGGAGAAAATGAAACAAGATGCCCAAGTGATTTCTTCTTGCATTATCCCCATCAATGTCACTGGTACAAATCTCTTCTATTTCTTTTTGTATTTATTGCATGGTTCGAGGGAGGTCAAGTGCTTACTTTGTTTAATTTGTTTGAAGTCGCTGGATTTTACAGTCTGTGGGCATAGACCCTGGCCTGAGGATTTAGTTGCTGGAAGAGAGTGGGCTAAATTCATCCCTCATGCGTGCCCACTGAAGTCACTGAAGCCGCATCTAGGATGAATTTGGCCCACATTTTTCGAGTCATGTTGTACAGTGTAACGTAACGCTGGCTCCCTGTATAAACAATGTACTTTTGTTGTGTATATAACCTACAGCCTGTGTTCACAAAGACCTCAAATAGCTTTTCGAATGTAGCTGACTGAAATAATGCAGAAAGCCACCAGGATTAATCATATGATTATCATGTGTAGCAGGAGAAGAGAAACTAGAGAATGTAGGCTACTATTTGCAGTGCTTTAAACATGCAAGTCATGACTGTGTAGCATGCAAACCACCGCTCTGAGATCTCTTTATATGCAGCTATGCTGAAGGTATAGTAATGGCATTTTCTTTTATTTATATAACATTTGGATGCATTTTACTAGATTTATTTGAACAAGAATTGTTTGTGTAAGCATCAGCTTTATCGGTTATTAAATGTGATAGATGACTTGTTTCCAGAATCAAAAATCAGGTTGTTTTTTTCTCTTTCTCTCTTTCTCTTTCTCTCCTTCCAGAGGGCTATGGTAAACATAAGGTTTATCTGAGTTTTCCTCAATGATATTTTGCACCAAGGTTTGATTAATGTAAGAGCATAAAGTGGGCTGACTTCCACGGCTATAGACTTGAAAATGAATAGTCAGGGAAAAAGCGGGGAGCTCTCAGCTAGCCGCAGAGAAAATTCTGGTGTTTAATTGTGTTTTTCCAGAATCTGGGGGATTGGCGGGGAGGTCACGTCCCCTCATGTCACGTCGCTCCTGCTTGTGTCCATCGGCAGTGCCCAGCCTTCCCACAAGACAGGCTGCCAAGCTACCTGTGGTGCCAGGGGAGGGCTGCACGCCCCCTGCCCCGCTCTGCTCCCAGGAACTTGCTGCCAACTGTCTGAGGGCCTCATTTTTTTGGGGGGCTCACTGCAGCATCCCTTCTGCCCCACCATCCCCCTGGGGCAGAAGGAGCTGTATCCGAGGGCTGCCTGCTCCAGGCTGGGCACTCCCGATGAAAGCCCCTGCAGAAAGAAGTGAACAGAGTGGCATGCGTCCACGAGGCGTTGAGTGATGCTCTGCCCCCACAGCACGTAGGACCCTAGGTGTGTAGGCTGCCCAGCATCACTAACGTCACACAATCCAGAGCAGAATTACAGCGCTAGGCCTGGGACCGATGTGAATTTTTCCAGTAATAGCAATTTTTGCCTAGACTCCACCTGCCATACACTGGAACCAAATTTTACAGATCAAGAATGGTATGTAATCTTCTGGATGTTTATGTGTATCATTCTCATTAGCACTAATGGGAATAATTTGTACGCGTCACGGGGAGGACGTACCCTCTGCCACTTTCCTCTGGAGATGACCCGTGCATCTGGCACACAGAGCATGTTCGGATAACTCACAATTGCTGGACACCCAGCAATGATTCGGATTGATTTTCGTTTCAAAGAGTTTGCTTTTGTTTTTCTGTTTTGTTCTTTAAGCTTCTCCCAACCCCGAGAAATGTTCACTTTTTTGAAATGACTGTTGTTGGAGTTTACAGCACTTTCCTTCCATATTAAAGAAAGTTCTTCCTCTGCTTATTCCAGGGGCATTGGTGGTTACAGGACATCTGTCTGAAGCCTCTATTTCACTGTAGTAGATTTCAAGAAGAACTTTTACAAGAAAGTTACTTTTTAACGTTTTACATTGTTATGTACTGTAATATGTATGTGTATGTCTGTGTATAATTATGTGTTATATAATTATACGCTATTACAATAGTTTTTATCAGGATTTTTTTTTATTATTATTATTTTGTTTACTTTGGTTTGTTCATTTTTCTTAAGATTACAAACCACTGTACCAATGATCCCAATGTTAGTGTTTTTATGGACCTGGCACATTTTTTCCGACCTGTCCCACGTCAGCTTTAGAGAGCAGAAGCGTATAGCTGTGCGAGACCACAGCCGGTCTTTTGGTGGGCCTCCTTTTAATTTTAGATTGACCACAGTGTAAAAAACAAAGTCAAAGAGACTTCCCTGTGGCAATTCCATAGAAACATAGAGAAAAGGAGGAATTCTTGCCCATTCTGCATGACCATGGTTATAAATAGGTGTGCATGTGAACTTGGGCTCCTAAATCCAAATTTAGGATGGTAAATGTGTGAGCTGATTCCCAGAGCGGACTCCTGTGTGTCTTGCTGCAAGCTGAGCGCTTGGGAAAATCAGGCCACGTGCTGGTGCACAATACCTGCTGCCCATTTATTTCATCCGTGGCCATGTGCAATAGTCAAGGAAACTGCTCTCTAAACTTGCATGTGGACTTTGCCCCATTTTAGCTGTCTTACTCCTTTCTGAAATGGTAGCCCTTGTGGCATATTGGTCTCCTAAGAAGCCCCCAACTAATGTAATTTGGCATTAAAATTTAAATTGTTTCCTTATGCTTAGTTGCTTAAAGTAAGTCAGGCTGTAGCTGAAAAGATTGCTCCTTGCAGACAAGTAACTGTCATTGTCCCTGTGACAGATGGATAAATAGTTATAAGAAAGATGCCCTGCTACCAGGAGCCCTCAACTGTATTTTCCTTCCTCGTTTTCTTTTCGTTTCTTTTTATTTTTCTTTTCCTTTTCTCTCTTTCTTTCTTTTTTTTTTTTTCTTTTTTTTTTTTTTTTTTAGTCCTTGTGTTACTTTTGGCAGACCAGGCTGCTGAGGGGGAGCTGGAATTAAATGTAAAACTGTGATATACTGTAATATAATTCACATAAGAGCTATATAAGGGCTCCCTTATGTTTATTCACAGGCTTAATCCAAGCTCACATACCTCCACTGTGTTCCAGCCATGAAAATTTGTTTACTATTTCTAAAGGCTAATGAGACCTATTTATGGGTTGCAGGAGTTGGTTTTGACAGAGAGGCTAGTATACGCTGCTCTCTTGTTCATTCACAATCTGTACTACAGCGGAGACGAAAGTTGAGGAGGAGGAAAACCATCTCTGGCATCCCCAGAAGAGTGCAACAAGAAATAGGTGTAGTATAAATACAACTCTTCCATAGATAGCTTTCTAACCAACTTAAATTGCAGGGATATGAGCTGGTAGCTGGCCTTCCAAAGATATGAATCCTTGAAAGCATAACTGGTTGTGGAGTTTGGGAATGATGTGTTTTGTTTTTTTGATTTACTGCAGTAAGCAAAGCTATATTACTCCATATGGCCCTGACGTACGGGGGCCTTACCGAGTAATATAGATGTACGTGTTCAGCTCTTATCGTGTAAATGTTAATCAGTTATTTTTTTTCCATTTTATTTTTGTTATAAACCCATAGTTGCGTGCATAAAAAGTAACTAGATTAAGTGAAAGTTTTTTCTTGTGTGAGGGGATCTGAAGGTAAAGAAATGACAGATGTTGCTCAGCAAAGTGATGAGCTGTCACAACTCACTCAGATATCAGCTGGATATCCGCATTAGAGACAGCTGCTGGTACCCCACTGAAAGCTTTGCTAAAAGTTCCTTTTCTTTGTCATGCTTGTCCTCAAGTCCTTCCTTGCGTTCTTTATTACCAAGGATATTTGCTTGAAATCAAGTGGCTTGCCTTGCTTCTTTTGCGGGTAAACTAGGAGCAACTCTGTTGAGGGCAAATACAGTGTAAAATTGGTCTGAACCCGAAACTAAATGAACAGGATCATTATTTCTTAATGTTCATCTGCATCTGAAGATGACTCTGATATCTCGGTCAGTTGCTGTGAAATTTGATCGGAGGCAGAAGGAATGTGTTTATCATAGGGAATAAGCAACCAGAGAACCTATGAAACAAAGATCCTGTTACTGTGCAAATATTCTTGGTAGGAAAGAAGCAGATAATGGAAATTCTGAAAAGATAGATAGAATATAATTATTTTTAGAAGTTTACGGAGTGTTTTGTCAGGCAGCCACTCCTGACAACTGCCTGTAACCAGCTGCAGTACAGTGACAAAAACTGAAAAGTTAATATTCATCTTAATATTTACCACAGCGAGATCAGCTCTGCGTGAGATCACATTGCAGAAACAGGAGAACTGAGATCACATTGCAAGACTAGCAGAATTTCCCACCTCACTGCGATGAGGTCTGCCTTGTGTACATTTTATAGCCGAGCTAGCTTTGGTACAAAACTCAGCAAGATTAAATGCAGATATGCTTCTTGGGTTTCTCCGCGGGTCGTCTCGTGTCGGGACGCGCGAAGCTGCCTCTCACCCAGCTTTACGTGTACCCTAGATTCGGACGAGTCGCCGGTGGCGAGGGAGCGCAGCGTGATTGTGCACGCCAACCCGGACTTCTCCAGCGCCGGCAGCCGGCGGTCGGGGACCAGGGACTCGGAGTGCCAGACGGAAGAAATCCTGATCGCCGCTCCCTCCCGGCGCCGCATCCGCGCGCAGAGGGGGCAGAGCGTGGTCGCCTCCCTCTCGCACTCTGCCGGCAACATTTTGGTGCTGGCGGACAACGGGGATGCCGTCTTCGCTGCCGCCGTCAGCAACCGCATCCGCTCACGGAGCCTCCCTCGTGAGGGTGCAAGAGCCAGCGAGGGCGACCCAGCCGCCGCCACCAAGAGTTCGGCATATGAGGCAGAGCACTTCCTAGCCAGCCAGGAGAGGCTCCCGAAAAAGGGGAAGGAGGTCCTGAGCAAACAGGGTTCACAAGAGCACCAGCCCCTAGGTTTAACGTGCCCTCAGCACCTGCACAGCCCCGAGCACAGCATCGGTGAGAGAGGGAGGTCGCGACTGTCGAGGATGGCAGATTCAGGAAGCTGCGAGATTTCATCCAACTCGGACACCTTTGGGAGCCCCATTCACTCCATCTCCACGGCAGGAGTCCTGCTCAGCAGCCACATGGACCAGAAGGATGACCACCAGTCCTCCAGCGGCAACTGGAGTGGGAGCAGCTCCACGTGTCCCTCTCAGACATCCGAAACCATTCCTCCTGCTGCCTCTCCGCCACTGACGGGCTCCTCGCACTGTGACTCCGAGCTGTCCCTCAACACCGCTCCCAACGCCAACGAGGACTCGAGCGTCTTCATCACGGAGCAGTTTGGTGACCACGTGGACAAGGTCAGAGGCCACAGGGCGAGCTCCTTCACCTCTACCGTGGCAGATTTACTTGATGACCCCAACAACAGCAACACGAGCGACAGCGAGTGGAACTACCTGCACCACCACCACGATGCCTCCTGTCGCCAGGACTTCAGCCCCGAGCGCCCCAAGGCCGACAGCCTGGGATGCCCGAGCTTCACGAGCATGGCCACGTACGACAGCTTCCTAGAGAAGACCCCCTCTGACAAGGCAGACACTAGCTCACACTTCTCCGTGGATACTGAAGGATACTATACCTCCATGCACTTTGACTGTGGTCTCAAGGGTAACAAGAGCTATATTTGCAACTATGCAGCCGCAGGCTCCGAGAGCGGCCAGACGGCGAGCGTGACCTCCAGCCTGGCCGACTGTGCCTGGCAGGAGTGCGTGAACCACAGGAGGCAGGGACGGCAGAGCATCTCTCTGAAGAAACCAAAGGCAAAGCCAGCCCCACCAAAACGCAGCTCATCTTTGAGGAAATCTGAGGGCAGCGTGGATCTTCCCGAGAAGAAAGAACCAAAGATTAGCAGCGGGCAGCACGTGTCGCACACCGCCAGGGAAATGAAGCTACCGCTTGAGTTTTCCAACACACCTTCCAGAGCGGAGGGCTCGAGCCTGCCACCCAAATCCGAGCTGCCCTGGGCGAGCCAGAGTGACGGCGGCCTGAAGGACGCTCAGTTCGACACGGCCGACATGCCGTCCTTTAAAGACGAAGGTGCTGAACAACCTCACTATGCAGACCTCTGGCTCCTGAACGACTTGAAATCTAGCGATCCTTACAGGTCTTTATCTAATTCGAGCACTGCTACGGGTACCACGGTCATAGAGTGCATCAAGTCGCCAGAGAGCTCCGAGTCCCAGACGTCGCAGTCCGGGTCACGGGCCACCACCCCATCCCTCCCTTCCGTCGACAGCGAGTTCAAGCTGGCCTCGCCGGAGAAGCTGGCGGGTCTGGCCTCGCCCTCCAGCGGGTACTCGAGCCAGTCGGAGACGCCAACCTCCTCCTTCCCGACTGCCTTCTTCTCCGGACCCTTGTCTCCGGGGGGCAGCAAGAGAAAGCCGAAAGTACCCGAGAGGAAGTCGTCGCTGCAACAGCCGCTCTCTAAAGACGGCACCGTGTCTGCAAGCAAAGACCTCGAACTCCCGATTATACCTCCGACCCATCTCGACCTAAGTGCTCTTCACAGCGTCCTGAACAAACCGTTCGCTCACCGGCACCAGCTGCACGCCTTCAACCCCAGCAAGCAGAACACGGTGGGAGAAGCCCTCAGCCCCAGCCCGCCCTCTGCCCTCGCCATCACGCCCTCCGTCCTCAAGTCCGTGCACCTCAGGGCTGTCAACAGGCCCGAAGAAGCAAAGCAGAAGGGCAGCACTCCTGACCTGCTCTGCGTCCGAGAGACCGCGCTGGTGGCAAATGATGTTTCGCCGGGCAAAATGAGGCCGCCCCTAACCAAGAAGCCGGTATCACGGCAGTACTCCACTGAGGAGGCCATCATGCCGTACATCGATGCTTCCCCAGTAGAAATGGGCCCTGGAAAACCGCCCTTAGAAAAGAGCTCCTCTTTCAGCGGGCAGAGTAACTGCGAGCAAGAAACCCTAACTTCAGCAAGCGCGGCTCTGGTTGAAATCAAACCTGTGAAGGACCAAGTGCCCCTGGCCGCCGAGCGCTTGCCAGACAGTGCTCTGAATCAGTCTTGTGCCGTTCCTACAGAAGGGTTTCAGAAAGGTTCAGCCATCCCCACAGGTGATTACGAAGCAGAGAAAGCTAACCAAGGAGCAGAAGTAGACGGCCACCCCGAACGCACGCAGCCGGAGCTCTCTGGTGGCGGTGGGCAGCAGCTGGAGCCTGGCCCTGCAGCTGAAAGCCCTGCTCAGGCGCAGGGAGTGGATGTCAGCGACCAGCTTAAGCACCAACTCGATTTAAGCCACCATGTGCCTGGGAATATCAGCTTCGAATCAGAGACGGCAGCGGTAAACTTGCTCGGTGAAGCGAGTTGTAAGCAGGAGAATGACATCGCATCAGGTATTCCTACCAAAAGTGCCTCCGATGCCGGCAGGGCGGACGAGCCAGCGGGTGGCACAGAAGAGCCATCGCTGAAAGGTCAGTTGTGTCCTCTGTCTGTGCTGGGTGGGGTGTGATTGGCAGTGACAGGGTGACAAAGCTGGGTGCCCTGAGGGCTGGAGGTGCCACTCCACAGGCCCTGGTGAGCCCTCCTGGTCTGACAGCAGAGCAGCCACCCAGAGAGGCTGTGTACTCTCTCAGAGGGGTGTATTTCTCTGATAAATGCTTCTTCCCTTGTGCTACGTGCCAGACAAAAACAGGAGAGGGAGGAGCACTGCCCCGCTGTGCAGGAGGGTGGTGCCAGTGCCTGTACTGCAAGCACGAGGTCCTGCTCTTGGGCCCTAGCAGTGCCCGCTGCATGGCTCCGACATGCAACGTGCACGGTAGTTAGAGGATAAAGTCTGTGTCACCAGCACTGGCCTCTGGCTCACACACTGATCTCACACCTTGCCTTAGCAGCACTGCTTCAGAACATGGCAGTGGTCAGACTCTAACCGTGGCTTCTGTCCTTATCTTAGAGTCTTCTCCAAGTGACGACTCCATCATGTCCCCGCTGAGTGAAGACTCTCAGGCTGATGCTGAGGACGTTTTTGTGTCTCCCAACAAACCTCGCACTACTGAGGACCTGTTTGCAGTCATTCACAGGTGATCTAGCCTTCTTGTGGTTAGGCTTTGTCCTGCCCGCCAGCAGACATAGCTGGTGTGGTGTGGTGGCGTGCACGAGATGGGACTGAAAGTCCTGAAGTCCCACTGGTGCTAGCTTACACATTATGGGTGTTGGCATTATATAATGGCATCGACGATGCTAACCATATTACCAGGGGTCAGGAGCAGTGGGTACTGGTCACATGTGTGCATTATGAGTATTTACAGCATGTGTAGGATGCTTTAGAAATAACATCAGACTGTTCTCTCTAATAAACACACATCTCCAAAGAAAAGTCCCCATGGTGGTTTCTGGGTGCTGCCCCCCAGCTCTGTCTTAAAGAGTGAGCGTTCACACTGAAGTGATGAGAAGGCATCTCTTCTAGTTTAGCATGTTTTGTATTCAGCTGAAATTTGTGATCACAGCTGAAATTACAGATTTCTGATATTAAATGGGTTATGATGAGTATTTGGCTAACCTGAGACTCAGGCATCATTGTCTTTATAAAGAGCAGTTTGTGCATGAATTGTTTTTGGAAGAACTGGGTAAGATTGAGAGGGATAAGGGAGCTCCAGCTAGTTTAAAAGCATGGTTAATCCATGAAACTGCAGGCTAGTGTGAAGCGTTCTTCTACAAAGATAGCGTATGAAAGAGCGTTCCTCTGTATTGTTACAGATCAAAAAGGAAAGTTCTT
Source organism: Anas acuta (assembly GCF_963932015.1). Classification (NCBI taxonomy): domain Eukaryota; kingdom Metazoa; phylum Chordata; class Aves; order Anseriformes; family Anatidae; genus Anas; species Anas acuta. The sequence continues at coordinate 79,386,838 of NC_088979.1, forward strand.
GGGAGAAAAGACTCCGGAGACCTGTCTGTCAGGAACAGATTGAGAGCTTCCTCTGGGACAAGCAGCCAGCCGCCCGCCAGCAGTATGCTGCCCGCCAGCAGCGCGCCGCCCGCCAGCAGCACAGGTGCTCCCATAAGCAGCCAGAGGTCCCCTGGGCTTATATACAGGAATGCCAAGAAGTCCAACACATCTAACGAGGAATTTAAGCTACTGCTCCTTAAAAAGGGCAGTCGGTCTGATTCTAGCTACAGGATGTCCGCCACAGAAATCCTGAAGAGTCCAATTCTGCCCAAGTCTCCCGGAGAGCTGACGGCGGAGGCACCCCAAAGCCTGGACGAGTCTCCCCAAGCAGCGAGCCCCGATGCGCTGTCCCCGCTGTCCCCCTGCTCCCCGAGGGTCAACGCGGAAGGATTCTCCTCCAAGAGCTTTCCCATGTCAGCATCTTCGCGAGTGGGGCGCTCCCGGGCGCCACCGGCAGCCAGCAGCAGCCGGTACAGCGTGCGCTGCAGGCTGTACAACACGCCGATGCAGGCCATCTCGGAGGGAGAGACCGAGAACTCGGACGGCAGCCCCCACGATGACCGGTCTTCTCAGAGCTCAACATAGGCTGCCAGGGACTGCTGACACCACGTGGGTTGTGTAAGGATGTGAATATAAGAGGGCAATGCTGTAGCAGTCAAAGAAATAATAATAATAATACTTGCAGGGCAATATCGATGCTTAAATGTGTTTGTGTTCGTCAGATGCTGGGGAAACAGGACTACAGCTGTAGCTATTTATTACTCTACATTTTCTAAAAGTAGAAAGATATGCTACGCCTATTCTGTTTTCTTTTAGCTTCATTTCATTTATCCCACTCTCATTTCTGTTGTCACTGTAGATTTCAAGGCTATACACTTTTCGTAGAGTTCAGAGAGACTTTTTGTGTTATTTTTTTTTCCCAGAAGTTGCCCATCTAGAAAGAAATCCCTCACTGTAGTGCTTCCCTAGGGAGAAAAATAAAAAAGCAAATGCTCTTGAGGATTGGTATTTTTCTACACTAAAATGAGCTGAAACAAAATTTAGAAGAAATTAACAAAGCATATGTAAATACCATATTTTTGATAGAAATTTGTAAATAGAATTATCAAAAAGTGGACACGTGGCAAACAATTTACTGCATAACAACTTTGTTTATAGAAGACAAAAGAAGTCAAATGTAATAACTGTATTCTGTGAATACCATTTTCATATCAAGCATAAATTCACATGGCCACCAACAACCACTTTCGGTGCCATATAAGCCTCAAAGACGACATTTAACAGTCGAAAGGAATTCTCCACCTTAGCTAACAAAACGAAAAGGCTGAGATCGGATTAAAGCAACCATTTGTCTTTCTAACGTAGCTCCCAACAAGCTAACTGGAAAGTGCAGCTGTGAGTTTCACTGTGATAACCGGCTGGGAAGGCAGGCGTGCTTCTGACACAACTAAGTCATTTTTAATACGAAGCCCCAAACGGTCCCATCTGACAGTGTCCCCTGGGCCTTCGTGCTAACAGGGACTGCTTGGGCGGGAATAGACGCGAGGAAATAGTACTTCCTTTCGTATTCCTATTAGGCTATTGGGATACATAACACAGTCATAACCTGGTAACTATAATCTTTAAACATGATTAGTTTCTGGCTCTTAAGGGAAACAAATAAATTATAAGCATGCAACAAGCGCTTTCAATTTATCAGTAAATATCTGCGATGAGTTTTCAGTGAAGCTTTCTCTTTGTGCTGATGAGATTCATGCTACCTAAATATTTACAAAAATGACACTGTGAAAATGTAGCTGGGAAATAGGTATGTGTATGCATTATTTATATTCATTGCGAATCCGGGAAGGGGAAAGCTCTGGTTCATTATGCCAGCCACATACAGTTTGGATTTTGTCTGGGTTCACCAGAAATGTGCAACAGGGTGGGGGACTGGGATGGGGCGGGAGAGGAGACAAGTCAAAGCAACTGCTTTGATACAAATGAAGGCAGGGAAATAAAAGCTGAATTACTTGAAGTTACTTGAATTTTCTTGTCTTAAAACTGAAAGGACGTGTACTTTTAAACTTAACCCACAAGTTGCTTTATGCTTTTAATTTCTAAATGAAATAAAACCAGTCGTTGGCCTGACTCTCCTTTGGGCCATTGTGGTTTCCAATGATGTAGCCTGACCATGCTACTCAGAGAACAAGGCCCTCTTTGTCCAAAATTTGTGCAGTTGGTGTTGTTTGCTGTAGGATATGCTTTGGAGTAGAGGAACAGAGGAAAGGTTAGTGCAGAGAAAATATTACAAGAAGGAATTTGGTGTGCAGTAGGACAGGTTGAGTAGGATGGCAGAAGGAGCGTACTTTGGTACTAAAGAAATCAACTCAAAGCTGGCTTTAAGCATAAGTAAATAATAGGGAAGTGGGATGTGTGAAATGGGTTTTTCCTTTTTTTTTATTTTTTTTTTGTGCTTTTATTCATGTAATGCATAAAGCTGAGAGTTTTAAAAGAGGGCAGATTGTGTTTTTAAGAGGAAGGTTCAACCTAAAGCGGTTATGATTTTAAAGAGCTTGAGCAAGTCAGAATGGTTTAACACAAATCCTGAATGTTATTTCCCATAAGGTTTGTGTCTCATTTTGTCTAGCATTTACCACAAGAAATATATAATTCAGGGTATCCTACCGTCCTCCTGTGTAGTCTGGTTGTGTGCAGTATGCCAGATGGAATCACTATGCATGTGGTACGTGTGTTGGGAAGAGGGGTGGTAAATCAGCTAAAGGGCTTCAAAACAGGGAAGTCTAACGTAGTTTTTAAAAAGGTAGGTGGGGTGAGGTTTGGAAATTACAGGCTAGTCACATTAGTAGCTTAGTTAAGAAAATAAGTCTAAACACAAGTGAAATGAATGAATGGGAATGTTTTAATAGGAATTGTATAGCGTATAACAAAACACTTTCTGGAGAACATGAGTAAAGGAAGTTTAGGTATTGGGCAGAAACTCCTTAGTTTGTCATCTTAAGTCATTTTCCCTAAAATTTTACCAGGAGCTCTTTTATAACATGTTTACCCTTAAAGGTGTTCTAGTGTTCTATGTGCTTTAAAGAATCATTCAGAACTGTAAAGAGAATACAGCTGAATTGACTTTGGTGATACCACTTTTTATTACCAGTCAACAATTCAATAGGTGCCATATATAAATATACACTAAAATGTGTTTTGACTTGAATTGTGAGGCAATACTTCACATACAAAATGACCAGAGAACAATCACATTGAGATATAGTCTTATTTTGTGTAAAATCTATGAGGGGCTTTCTTCCTATTTTCTATTCAGCAGATCGAAACCCAAACAAAGCCACTGTAAATCCACTGTGAAGAAAAGAGTTCATAGCAAATGTGGGAGGCAGGGGAAAAGAAATGGAGGGAGACCCCTTTGGTGTTGCAGGTGTGCCTCCAAGGCACTGGAGGACAAGCTGTAGAACAAGGGGAACATCAGACAACTTGAAACAGGGCACAGGACGTGCCTGATGGCCACCAGTGAACCATCATTTCAACCTGTTGTTCCGTTGTTTGCACTGATGTTCTGGAAATGATTTTGGAAGTTACACAGCTGTGTGTTCTGAAAAGTAACATTTTCTCCCCCCTTTTTTTTTATTTTTTTTTTTTCATGGCAGCATAGAGAAGATGGAATAGTTGTAGCAAATAAAGCATATATTTGCTTTTGCCAAAGGTCAGTGATTGAGTGCATTTGCTGCAATGGTGGCAGATATAGAGAAATACTGTAGGTTATGACTTAAAGAATTAAAAAAAATAAAAAAAAAATAAGAAGGTTACAGTGTAACTATTTTGGTACTAGCACCAGTTCATGCTGGCAGAAAAGACAATGGTTTATGGACTTGCATCCATTTTGTATTTTTGTAATATTTGTAAATATGAACTTTTTAAATTGTTGCAAAGATGGTTTCTTTTGTAAAATGTTTTCAAAGTTTACATTAAATCCAAGCCTTTGTATATTTTAGAGCTGTGCAACACTTTAAGTCTTGTATTTATTTTTAGTAAAAACGGTGACAGTTTCATTGTGAACCCCTCTCAAAAAATGTGTCAGAAAAGTTTGATTACCTAGAAAGTGTGTATAGAAACTGCAAATAAACGTGACTGCAATTAAATCACACCTTCTCTTTACTTGTAATGAAATGTAAAGTCTGATCTACCGGACTACGAGTACAGTTTTTCCAAAAGCAAGTCTCAGTGCATCGCGCCTTTCAAACCACTTGATCTTGTTTTCCCTTCAATTTAAGTTTTTGTACAAACCAAGTAAGGGAAAAATCTGTATCCAACCAAAACTGTCACTGGGTTTAAGTAGAATTTAGCCCCCAAGTACAATTTTGCCAGAATATAAAGACTGCTGGATTTGCCTAAATTCTACAGGGGACAAAAGGTTAAGCAGGAAAGAAGGGAAGCAGGGATAAAAAATAATGGAAAGACTGCTACTTGATCTTTGGCTGGAAAACAAATTGCAGCACATAAGACCCAAGGCATAAAGCATCCAGTGACTGAACCTTATCGCATAAAGCAAGCTGTAGCCAAAAAGGAAGGCGATAAACTATGAACATAAAATAAAGTAGCATTTGCACTTCTAAGTTTAAGTCATTTTTGTTAGTGGGAGATAGAGAAGTCTGGACACGGGTGCTAGGTGGGTTAAATGTTCCAAAACTGTATATCTGCAGGAAGAGGGGGAGAGAAGAAGCTTTTGTTTCATCTGCCATTCTGTCAGTAGCTTTGCAACCCTGGACACGGGTACTTAGAAAGTGCACATGGACAAAAGCTGAAATATGGAAGTCTAGTGCCTTAGAGTGGAGAAATCAGCCTTGGGGAACACAGCTGAGCTATTTGAAATCGTGCCTCGCAAAGATACGAAGATTTCCCCTATGGGTGTGGTACCAGAGTGGTCTCCAAGTGGGAATCAGCTTCTATAACATTTGTTTCAACCAGATGGTCAAGCAGTTAATGGCTATGTAGATCATTTGCTGATGTATATTACATGCCTCTCCCAACTCAGAAGTACAGATAAGCAAGAACTGCAGGACAAGCTTAGCCTACAGAGGCAGGCACAATCTGGTTTTTATCTGCTCGCTGTACACTTGTGTATTTTTTTCATGCTCAGTGGAGAGAAAATTAAACATTAGACCTCATAAAATATACCCCTTGCTTTTTTATATATACAAGCTGAAATCTTTGTAACTATTTACAACATATGTGAAGTTGGTGACTTTTTTTTTTTTAAAGCCTTTGCAAAATCCAGGCTTCAGCATGTACCTTTGGGTACACGTACACAGCATACCACAGTCAAGCCTGTCCAGTGGTAATATAAACCAGATACTACATGGAGCATCACTGCATATACAAGCGCTTCTCAGGTTGTGCCTTCCTGCTCGGCAAAGCATCTCATCGTGCTGTGTGGGTGTCTGTGTGAATGTACAGAAACGTGCACAAAGGGACGACTTACGAGTGGGGGGTGCTTTCTGCTTGGAAGATAATAAAGCACGTGGGTGTAAGAACTTCAGATGCTACGGTGAAAATTATGGTACTTTCTCCACAGAGTGGAATTCCAGCAGACATATACGCACACCCCCCCAACAACAGATCTACCTCTACACTTCACCCACTGTGCAGCACACAGGGCCCCGCCATCCACACGGCTTTCTGCCTGCTGGGCTGTTCCAGCACGGGGCAGCAACAGGCAGAACTCTTGTTTTAGTACCACAGCTTCAAATTCAGCCTGTGTGAGGGCCCGTCCCGTCAGCGAGGGACACTCCCAATATCAAATGTCTACGATGAGGCCTTTTGAAGAGGCTGTTGCGCAAAAGCAGGCTGACAGCCCCGGGGATACACCACAACGCATACCTGCACCGAGGGAGTGTTAACGCCATGGGTGGAGACACCTGAAAACACAACAGCACTTTCTCAACTCGGCAGCCACCCACAAGAGAAGGAAAGGTGATTCCTCCAAAGGTTTTGGAGCCTTCGTTTGAGTGTGAGGGCTTTTAGGTGTTTAAAATGAGATTTTTAATATCAAAGCATTTCCTGGATCTCGATCTTTAATAGTGGGTATGTCAAACATCACCAGCTTGTGGAGTTACACAGAGTTTGGTGAGTTTTATCTTCAACTTCTGTGCTGTTGGCACTGTCACCTTTGGGAGCTGGAACCTATTCTCCACCTTAATAAGCCTTCACCATTTCAGCTCCCACAACAAAACTCCTCTCCTGGGGAAGAGGGCAGCTCAGGGCTGGCTGCAGCCCTAGCACTGATCTCCATAAACCTATGTTTGGCTGTGTTAATTACATCCCCCTCCTTTATTTCTTTACTTGGTGACAGAAGCATGTATTTACTGTTCTGATTCTGGGATTAAACTCAGGGTGACAGGTCGTTGACCCAGCTTGTCCCAGTTGTGTTTTTAACTACTGGCTTCTAGGTATTCTCCTGAAACTTTTATAGTGCCCAACCTCATTGGTCATAAGAACTCTTCAGTGGTTCTCCTCAGCTCCTTGTAAGACTTGAGGGGTCTGGAGAACAAGTCTTACAAGGAGCGGCTGAGGGAGCTGGGTTTGTTCAGCCTGGAGAAATGGTTTAGTGGAGGACTGGTTAGAGTTAGGTCAGAGGTTGGACTCAGTGATCTTGGAGGTCTCTTCCAACCTAGATGATTCTGTGATTCTGTGAGTTGTTGCACACAGGTTATCCAGCTCTGCTGACTGATGATGCCTTCAGTTACCTCAGTATGAATGGGAGAGGTTTCATATCCTATCATCTGGATATACTCCTGAAACAGAAAACGGGAAGAGTATTCATGATGAATCCACATCCTCCAACAGAGGCTCAAGGTCAGGATAACAAAACAGGCAAGCAGCTAAAGACAGACTTTCCCACTTGATTCACCTGCATTGACATTTAAACTTCCCCAGAGTTGGAAAATCACAAAACCACTATGAATGTTAAAGCAATTTTATCCTATAAAAGGGACAGGCATTCTCAATGAAGTTTTCTGTTTATTCAAATGTTAAATTCAAAAGATGCACAGAACAGCAGTGGTAGTGACAGTGCTAGGAATAGATACAGCGGCTTTTATTAATTTTTACTCTGGATAGATAGCTATCTATTTTTTTTTTTTTTTAACAGAACTTTATCCAGATAGTACGTTACTATTCTTACTATTGTCATTTCACATTAAAGCTGCAAACCATAAACTATTCCCGTGAGGAAGCAACTGCATCCATAGCTCCCTTTTTATTCAGTCATCTCCAGCTGGAGTGAGGGGAGAGGCAGGAACTGCTCCTTCAGCCCCAAGAGAAAAATAACAAAGGCCAAGGAAATGCCATTTCTTGATCAACTCATAGGTCAGTTCAGACTGTTCATGCTAAGACACTGCTCTCCATGCCTAGCAGCAACAGCGAGGTACTCATATAGCAGGAAAACAGGCTTTCTTGGCAGCAGTATGTGAACAAATAAGAGATGCCTTGCCCTTTAATAACGGTTTTGCAATAGTTTTGATCTGGTGTTAGGCTGTTTCCACTTTATTTTATTACTCAAAATCATGCAGTACAAAAAGAAAAAAAAAAAAAAAAAGAAAAAAAAAAGAAAAAAAAAGAAAAAAGACACCAATCATCCAATGAGCTTCCTGTGGAAATTCACACTATGGTTTTCACCGAGACTGAGAAAATTGCGCAAGTAACATCACTGAACCCGTGGCTTGGTCACTTGGGTAACCAGTCACACTGAATCTAGGTCAGGTGGCTCAGACCTATCACAAGCCTCCAAAGCTGGAAAAAAGAAATCATCAGATAAAAACATCTCTGTGAGTAAATGACAGTCAAAATCTGAAGGAATTCAGTTCCTGATCACTCAAGTTTATTTACACATTTAAAAGGCTGGCACAGAACTGCAATGTTATTGCCAGTATTTAGGGTTCACTCTTTAACAGGAATGCTGTCCTCTTAAAAAGTACCTCCTTCAGGTGTTCTTTAAAAGCTTACTCAACAGCAGATGGACAAGCCTTACATAATTTCATCATCATGAGCAATGACAACAAGTGGCTTTATTACCATTTAAGAATGTTAGAGTTTCAAAACCGGATTATCTGGAGTCTTTTCTTGGGCTTCATGCTTTCACTGTTTTCTTTTTTCCTTTCTTTTTTTTTTTTTTTTTTGTAGATAATTTAAGGGCTGATCCAAAGCAACGCGAATGAAATATAGACCACACCCTCTAACTACTGATGCCAAACCATAATATCCTAATACTGCAATCTGTTTCTATGCATTTCATTTTACAAAGCCAGCTGAACCATCAAGCAAACCCTAAACATATAAATTTAGGCTGTCATTTCTGGTACTTTTGTCAAATCAATGCACAAAACAAGTTCTGGGGTCTATGAAGACCAACGCGTAACTGGAGTTAGTCCAGATCTTCGCTTGTCATTTGAAATATCCAGCAATATAAAATACCAAGTTTTAATCAAATTAAGACCTTTCAGAAGCAGATAAAGTAGATACGCTTAGAGTCATTGGATCCAATTAAATCAAAATTTAAGTACCAGAAAAGATGGCCAACAAATTAGTTCCAGGAAAGTTTATGTGAAAACTGATCCAAGAAAAACAAAGGCCTTGTAGATCAGGTTTTCTCACTCCTTCCGAAACTATGATTCCACATTCAAATGTATTAACTATTAGCTGACTCCTTTCCTTATAACAATCTCCTGCCTACCTCCACCTCTTTCAGTTTTCTTTTCAAATCCATCATTTCTTCTACATGATTAGCAAGCCACTGAAACAATATTTGTCTATGTCTACCACTGTGGAATGTCTACCACTTTTTATCTTCAAGACAAAGTTTTCTAAAATCACATGGTGTAACTCAGAAATGTTTGGCCTCTAGTGTATCAGATAATACTTTCTAATTAACTTAACTTCCTAAAGATTGGGTTCATCTTACCCCTTCCTCAAATATCTGTCTTGTTAGCTCCTCCAAATACCTTTGTCCCACAAGAGTACAGAAATCAGATATTTGTACAAACTTTTTCAGTCTGTTTCCTTCGAAAGCCAACATTTCTTTATCCTTGTCCAGAGCACTTCCTTTCCATAGTCAGCAGTATGTGTCTCAGTTTCCTATTCAGCCTCCGTGGCCTTCCAAGATATTCCTCTTCCCAAATTGTTCTTTTCAGCGACTCCTTCCTTATACACATACAAATTGTTGCCCTATCATTAAAAACAACTACAAAAACAAACAAATAAAACACCAGAAAAACAAACGAGGAAGATAAAAGCTTATCTTGAAAACAGCTGGACTCCCTATCACTTGGGCATTCTCCTGCCACCTCAAGCTCTCTGGGAGAACTAAGCTCTTGGCTTACCCAGTGCTCTTCCAGCCCCGTACTTGAATTGAAAAGCAGCAGGAAATCTGACATGTTTTGGTGAAGAATCACTTGCATAAGAAACTGGATGTACCACGTTGATGTGATTCAAGATGGGGCTTGTAGATGATGGTCTGGCTATCAATGTCAAAGAGAACACAGGCTTTTAAATCCTACTAAAGATCAGGAAGGAATAAAGGAAGCATTGACTAATCTTTCAGATTCTCTCAAAACGCTTATGAGGAAATAAGGTAAAGTCTATAAATAGTCCTTTTATATGTACCTAACTCTTACACAAGCTTTCTCAGAGATAAGCAACTAACTGCACGCTATATCATCATTCTACCTTTCTCACCAATATGGGTAACAGCTTTTAAATCTTTTCTAGTTCCTTCTGCCCAGAATCTTTCAGATGTATGCTCTAAGCTTTAAATACAGAATGTATGCTAGAGGAAAATACATCGTGCTGGATCCAAGAACCCAGGAGAGGCAAAGCTGCTGTAGCTTCACAGCCACGAGTTCAACCAGTGGCGAGGCTGAAGGCACATTCCCCTGACATGCACGCAGAGCACATACACACCACAAACGTAGGCATACCTGCAGCCAGCCCCACAGCACACAAACAGCCCCCACCCAAACAGACAGCACCCACGAGAAGCACTCATCCTGCTTCTCTATGCCTGAGTAGGTTGGAGTTCACTGGTGTATCCATATATATATATATAAGCATGGGTACTGTGGGGATCCTTCCAGCAGCAGGGCTCACACCCAGCCTGCCCCATGGATCCCAGTTTCCCCAGTTGCCTAAATCTCTCTCTTCCCTTGCTGTTGGTTCCTCCCCTAATGCTAAATTGTCTTGTGCAATCCCTCATGGGTATCCCATAGCGTGTCCCATACCCCTAGGCATCAACCCCCAGTCCAAAGCTCCTCTGGTGGTGACTCATGGGGATGGGCTCCACACCTGGCTGCTGGGGTTGGGGCAATGATGGGACAGCCCTGGAAGGGGCCCGAGCAGGGTGCTTCACTTACTCAGGTTCCCACCTACCCTCGTGCTCCTGTACTCCACTGAGAAGGGATATGGAGCTGGTGAGGGGTCTGGAGCACAAGTCCTGTGAGGAGCGGCTGAGGGAACTGGGGGTGTTTGGTCTGGGGAAGAGGAGGCTCAGGGGAGACCTCATTGCTCTCTGCAGGTATCTGGAAGGAAGGTGTGGGGAGCTGGGGGTCGGCCTCTTCTCACAGGGAACTAGTGACAGGACTGGAGGGAATGGCCTCAAGTTGCGCCCAGGGAGGTTCAGGTTGGAAATGAGGAGACATTTGTGAAACGTGTTCATCTGATTTGTGTCAATATGGAACAATGCTAGGGCCACATGGTGTGATGAATGCGACCTTCTGTCCTACAGACCCTTGTATAACCACAAGTCTAAGAAAAACAGAGTGGTTAATGTATATAGTTCTTGTATCTTGCAAAGGAAAGTTTTAGCAATTCATGTCAATAGAGAGCTTGAAGGGAAATGTATTTGTAGGCTTTTCCTTGAAGTCTCTGGTATCTGGGGGGTTTCAGAATAACTGCTAACTATGATGACTATTGCATGGGACACTACACAAGTCTCTGATATCTGGGCAGGAGATTAAGGAGACGGGGAGAGCTGAAGAACAACTAAAAGACAAAGCTTGCAGGGGACGCTGCACAAGTCTCTGACATACAGCCAAGTTGGGCAAGAGGGAGGAAGACCATGAGCCTTCAGCACCAGAGACCCCCAGAGGGACCACCAGAGACTGATACGCGTAAGGCTGGACGTGGTGCTTGGGGACACGGCTCAGTGGGTGACACTGGTGCGAGTCGTTGGCATACAGAAAAGGACTCGGAGCCAACACTCCCCCCCGGTCCCTGCGGGCGGCCGAGGATCGGCGGCAGGAGGCAGGAGGCGGCGGCGGCCCCGCCCGCCCTGCTCCCGTTTGCCGGGCGCGTCGCGCAGCCGCACTGCCCGCCGACAGCCGCCGCCGCTCGCCTCACGCCAGCCGCTTCCGTCCCCAACGCCGCATTCCGGCCACACCTGCCCCTGCCCGAGCCCGAGCCCGAGCCCGAGCCCCGGCTGGCTGCGCCGCCATGTCGGGTATGTGCGGGGCCGGCGGCCATGAGGGGGAGGAAGGGGGCGAGGGGAGGCGGGAGGCGGGGGGGGGGGGTGGAGTGGAGGCGCGAGCCGGCGGCGCGCGGGGAAACGCTCCCTCAACGTTCGCAACGGCCCCAACGCTCGGCGCTGGGCCACGCCCACCGCGCGCTCCCATTGGCCGGTGGCGGCGCGGCGGGGCGCGGCGATTGGCTGGCGCTGCTGCCCGTCGGCGGCGGGGGCGGGGGCGGGGGTGGGGGGGGCTCGGGCGCCCCTCAGGTGGTGGTGAGGCGCCGTGAGGGGAGGGCGCGCGGTGCCACAGCTCTCGGGGGGGGTCCCCAAAAACGGCAAAAAAAAGGAGTGTGGAGCTGCTGGAGGGCCTCCCCGCACCCTGATCCTGCCGTGGGGAGGCAGAGGGTGTCGTGCAAGTGTACCACGGGCCTCCCCGGGGTGGCGTTGGAGCAGGTGTCAGCCCTGGTCTCTTCTGGAGCTGCTTTTGGTGAACTGAGGCGTTGGTCAGTGCGCTCTGCCATTGTATATACAGGCACCAAGCAAAGGGTGCTGCTTAGATGTAGGGTGCTGAGGGGGCACGGCAGTCCTGGTACACTGACCGGGCAAACACGCAGTGTCAAGTGGTGGGTGTCAGCTCAGCCTGCTTTGTCCTCAGTTTTTTCAGACTCCTGACTGGTTTTTGCTCGAACTCAGCAATCGTTAATATAAAAACTGCTCTAAATCCCTCGGCAGTGGGATAGAAGTGCCATTAATAATATTCCTCAGTTAAACATATAGATCAAATCTGACTCAACATCAGAGGCCTCTTTGTGGGGCCTGTTTCCCCCTGAGTTTTACTTACCAGCATCTTGGTAACCTGAACGTGAAACTTAAAGCCCTGGGAAACCTGGCTTCATTATTCCCTTCACCATAATGATTGTTCTATGCTTGCTCAATGTACGATTCCACTGTCTTAATTTTGTTGCAAATTTCATTTGCACAGATTCTGGCTCCTGCGTTCTAAGTTAGCAGTTGTTTCAGCGTTCAGAGACTTGACGAGTATCTAGTATCTTTGGAAGTCTTCTGGTGTTTCTGATCAGCTGCTACAGGGCAGGAACTATCCAGACTCAGGACAGAATTATCAGAAGTATATTGAATTTAAGGATGCATCAAGGTGGATGGTACCCAGTTTTCCTGAGTGCAGCAGAAAGCATCTTTATAAAACTTACCTTGTCTTATGCATGTCTCCCAGTGCTCTCAGTTATAGCTGGGAGTATGGGGATCACGTTTGCAGATTACAGAGATGCATTTAACTAAATGCTTAGGGAATGAAGAACAAACGCTGGCGTCCTGTGAAAAGTATGGTTTAGCTCTGGTGACGTTGCCAGTAGAAGCTCTGCTGTAGAGGTTGGGATGTGATTCATCACTGCCCATTGCTTACAGCCTCCTCAGCCCTTGGGTCACCTACCTCTCTGTACGGTTTAGTAACTCATGATTACCTACACTCCTGTTTCTGCAATAAATGAGAGCATTCAGCAAGTAAAGTCTGACTCAGTACAAGCCCCTCCTTATCCCACAGGCATATGTGGTGTATTTAATTAGTAACGTGCTCAGGGAAGGAAAAGTAGTCTGTCAGCTTGTCTTCTAACTTCGGCTGATGTATCAGTTCTGGTTGCACTTCCCTGCTCACAGCTTTGAGCATAATCGTATGCAGAAATGTGGTTAAAACTGTTATATTTGCAATGAGACAGTGTCAGTGTGCAAATGTTTACTTGAAGCCGGGATAACATGATGCTACCACTGGAAGACATTACGGTACTGTTGTCCCCATCCTGTTCGTTGTGTTAGCTCACTTTTTTTTGTATTGGCATAAGCATTGTGCCACAAATAGGCCAGGATCTAGATAGATGTGGTCCCAGGTAATGCTAGCAGGTTCTCCTTTTGTGACTTAGCTTAAATTCAGGTAAGTTTCTTGGTATGTATCTTTCTCTTCACTGAGCTAGAGTTGCTATGCTTTTACTTTGGGATGTAGTTTGTAGTGCTACAGTTTTGTTTCTTTGTTTTTGCGTTTTTTTTTTTTTCTTTCCTTTTTGTCTCCACCAGTTCACCTTGTCTGTTATGTCCCCGCTGCCTGAGAGTTCCTCTCCCACCCTTGCACTAGGGTTCCTATCAAGTGTTGTCTTCTGGACACAGAGAAGAGTGCGGGGAAGGGATCACTTCTGGACAGTTTTGGTTGAGTGATCCCTGGCAGGCAGAAGAAATCATCCCAGGAGTCTAATAGTATGTTCAAAATGCATTAGAGAATTTGGAAATCTTACTGAATACATATTAAGGTGGTGTTAATTGGTCATCTGCATGCTTTGACTTCTCTTTTTTTTTTATGACTTGGTAGGTTCATTTTTTAGGATAGCAGAAGGTATATCCCTAATTTAACCTAACAAGTTCTCCTCAGCAAAGAATTCTTTTCAGAAGCATTCAGGGATTATAGTTTTTGAAGTAAGGAGTTGTACCATATACATGACTTTGACAACTTGAAATTTGTTTATCCTTCAGTTTCTTTTGAGGAATGGATGCCTCTCCCCCCCCCCCCCCCCCCAAAAAAAAAAAAAAAAAAAAAAAAGCTCGCAAAATATCCACTCGCAAAATATTCACTCAGGAAAACTGGAAAATCTATCTCACATGTTTGAAGAAGTGAAATGGAGAGCTGTGAATGGAGCCTTACACTAAGAAAAAATAGGCCATGGAAACTTCTCAGTTTTGCATGTGGGGTCAGCCTTTCAGTAGTAACTTCCAGAGCAGTGTCTCTGCAGCAGGCTTATTTTGAAAGCCTTCAAAATGTATTTTAAAAAAAAAATCTTGATGTTTGTATCAACATCCTTCAATTTCTAAGTGTGCTTAAAAAAAATAAATATTGCAGTTTGGTTCTGTTCATCTTTCATTGTTACTTGTTTCACATTTTTCCATATTCAGCTCTCTACCCCAAAGCCTATACTGCCGTGCTGTGGTTTGGGGATAGGTAAAGGAGCAGTACTTGAAAATCTGATCTTTGGAGTCTGTGTCATTTGATCAACATATAAGCAGTCAGTGGGTGCCAGAATATTGAAGTCACAATGATTTATAAACATACTTCTCTTCAGTTACTGAGAATAAAATCTTTCTGAGGCTTGATCTTTACTTTGCTGTGTAAAAGCAGTAGCTTAATGTGGCTGTGTAACTTCTGATGCAGAGTTAGACACACAGTTGGACATTCTTGCATATAAATCGTTATGAAAACTGGGCTCAAGTTCAGTATCTTTGGCTTTCTGCAAAGACCTGCTTACCTGATGATTTTGTGCAGAAGCAACAAAAAGCTCCTGTTAAAACAACGTTGGACAAATCCCGAATAGTGAGCATAAGCCATTTTTTGGTTAAAAGGAGCACCTCCAGTCTTGGATTTCTAACTTCGTCATTTCAAAGCCCTGCTCTCCAGCTGCCTTCCTGCACAGCACGATTCTTGTCAGCATCTACCCTCTGATGTAGCACATCCTAGTGCCTGGCTGAAAATAACAACTCATGTAACTCAGAGCACTCATTGAGTCTGAGCAGGAAATTAGCTGGCTGATGCTTTCTAAATTTAGAACGATTGTCACTTCAGTTTTCAAACAGAAATTCACAAGGCTCTTAAACATATAGCTTGTTGCAATCATTGGACAAAACAGCCTGTTTAGTTAATCTTACTGTAGCGTGTAATTCACAGTAAAGCCCTTATTTGAAATATATAAACCTAAATATTTTCTCAATCACACTTATTCTTCATTTCTAAATTGATTTAAAGACTCACTGGAAACTTCTAAATACCTGCGTCATGATATTTTGTGCCAGGGAGCTAATTAGTGCAGGGAGGTTGTTAACTCCCATTGCTCCAAGAAATGCAGTTGCATCTTCATTCAAGTCACAAGAAAAAAAAGTGTCTTAATGGGTTTACTTTACTGTCCTTTTTTTTTTAGGAGCAGAAGTTAATTACAGAGTCTGGCAGTTTGTGGTTTCTACTTGAGAGAGACAGATACATATTTCATATTGGTCAGCGCTATATCTATACCATTACCCCGTATTGCTAGCACTTCCTAGAAGCATCAGAAGTACTCAGAATTGCTTACAGGAATGAGTTTCGGTTTCTTCAAGTTTACGGGTAAATAGCTGGAGTTCTTCTGTAACAAATTTTCAAAGTTATAAAGATTGTAGTTGGGAACATGTGGCTACAGGAGCGACATAAAAAAGTTGAATAACTTGCCTGAGTAAGTTATATATTGGACCACAAGATGAGAACTACTTCCCCTGCACCCTTTTTTAGTAGCTAGTATTAACTGACAAGTATTTTAGGCAGCGTAAGTGAAATATTTCTGAGCACAGACATTCACCTTGTGATGAACGTAGGCAATTTGCAGCAAAGACATTTAAAGCCACTGACCTCAGAGACAAAAAAAACTAGAATGCATTAGGAGAAGGAAGAAGTGGTATGAAGCAGGTGGGTCTGTTTCTTGGAGCAGCTTTCTTTATGTTATAGAGCTGAGATGACCAGCCACGTTGGTAAATGTTAATGGCAATGGGTCGTGTGTGCTAATTTCAGTATTACCTGGTTGTCCAGGTAAGAGTGCTATTCTGAAGAGGAAATGATTTCCCTTTGAGTGCTGAGCAGCAGGTGATGAAGTTAAAAGTCCCAGATAAGAAGAGGATCCTGGCCTCTTTCTTGGGGATTAAAGGTTTTGAGAGACTGGTGCTTTTTTTTGGTGCTACATCATTGTAGAAATGTAATATATGTTTTTTGAAAGTGGGGTGTCTCCCTGTTTGGTTTATGTTCATTCTCTAGTCATCCTCTAGCTCAAAACTTCTGTAACTGCAGATTTTGCAAACTTTCTGTCTGGAATTCACTATGCTGTGGAGATGCTGATTTTTATACTTGTTTAAGGAAGGCTGGTAGAGGGCATGGAAGACTGAGCTTTGACTTTTACTGTCAACCACTTGTAGTAACACTCCCAACATCTGATAACACTCTCCATCCTTTATTCCAGATGGACCTGCTTTGTCTTTGCCACGTGCTGGTTCCTCGTTCCTTATTCTATGCAGCAATTTAAAACTGGCCAGGAACCATGCTCTGACTTGGAGCCAAAGCAGCGTATCCCAGCTCATGTCTGCTCAACTAAGCTCCTTCTTGCAGGGCTACTGGATTTTCAGCCTCATTTATTGCTATAAACGTAGCTGTTGGCTGCATGGTGATTGATGGGCATCTCTGCATATACCCGTAACTGGGTGAAGTAGTGTTTCCTAACCTGATGACAGTCAAATCCAAACCCTTCTGTGTTGTTTCTTCTGGATTAAACAGGAGTACTGGCCAGAGTGAAGACTCTCACCTGTAGATCCAGTTTATTTCTCACCTGTTAGGCTCTTGAGAAATTGGAACAGAGGGAAGGGAGCAGGATTGGGAGTGAACTCTTTGTACGAGAGTAAAGAAGCAGGCCACTGTTAAACTCATACAGCCCTGGTTCATCCCCAGAGCTCATCCCATTTTGTACACCGAATGGGGCAGAGATCCTGTGGAAAAGATGACATACGTGTCATCGTGTGTGTGCTGGCTGAATTAACCTGTATTTTCTAATTCAGTCTAGTGCCTCACAATATGATTCCTTCCATTAATTTCTTTCATCAAGGATAAATTCCTCTCCCTTCCTTGCCCTCCTCCAAATGCTGTATCAAAAAAATCTAGCTGTAGTAGCTCTAATAGTTGTTCTGAAACCAGGACAGTTTTTTCTTGACCTGATACAGTTAATTGGAAAAACAAAACAAAACAAAACAAAAAAAACACAGCACTGGAGATTGCCCATTCAGTGTTTCCCTACAGCATCTCACTGAGAGCCAGTGCTTGGGTGGATCTGAATACCAAATATGCCGTTAGGTTTTGTAGGCTGGTTTGTTTTGAGTGTGCTAAGTATTTCTTGTTTACGGAAGTAAAATTTCGGAAACAAATCAGTGTGTCTTGTTGGGTGCTTGAATGGAAATGGGGTTTTCAGGAGTGCTTGTTACTGCCCTGGAACTGGTCCTGTTGGAGCTGGGCGCTGCAGGCGGGGTTAGGTGCTTTTAGGAGTCCTGCCAACTAAGCAATAGCAAGCCATTTCCCTTCTAGCATGTGTTAAAACCTCAGTACACGTGTTGAAGTGACCTCATATTTAAATGTTAAAGTGAAACTGCTCTAAAATTCGCCTGTGGTGGAATTGAGATAATGCTAGGCACGATAAGAGTATTACAGTTTTCATCTGATATGCAGAATAGTGTCTAGTCTTAACCTGCTTCTCTTTCTGCTGACACGAATAGATTATGACCCCGTGAACGTTGAGGATGATGTTGAAGCAGTGATTATTGACAATTCTGAGGCAGAAGATGGAGAAAATGGACTGTCCACACAAAGCTGCGTGTCAATGGAACAAAACTCTGAAGTAAACAGTAACGTTCACCACGTGCCTCAACTCGCATATGGTAATTGCACTTCGTTTTCTTTGGTGATCTCATAGTTAATGGCTAATTTTAATGCTGTGTGTTCAGTGCTTCTGCCTTTAATGCTTTCTGTGTTACCCATCTTTAAAGCAGATTTTATTCAGAAGCTATAGGATTGTTTGTATAGGTTGTCTGCGTAGCATCAGGGAGGCTGAGGAGTTAGACAGTTGGATCCCAGCACAGTCTGCAGGGGATGCACAGCCCGAAACTCCCTCACAGGACCTCACAGATGGGAGGGGGACCAATAAAGCCGGAAAGTAGAAGCTGCCAATGACAAGGACCAGCAGGAGGAAGACAATTCCCCCAAAGACTAAGGTGCCCTTACAGAATCACTTCACCCCCCCATGGACAAGAAGTGTTGCCAGCAGTTCGAGGAGGTGATTCTCCCCCTCTGCTCTGCTCTCCTGAGACCCCACCTGGAGCACTGCATCCAGCTCTGGGGCCCCCAGCACAAGAAGGACATGGATGTATTAGAATGAGTCCAGAGAAGGCCACGAGGATGATCAGAGGGCTGGAGCACCTCTCATGTGGGGACAGGCTGAGGGAGTTGGGGTTGTTCAGCCTGGAGAAGAGAAGGCTTCAGGGAGACCTTACAGTGGCCTGCCAGTACCTAAAGGGGGCTACAGGAAAGCCGGGGAGGGACTCTTGGTCAGGGAGTTTGGGGATAGGACAAGGAATAACAGCTTTAAACTAAAAGAGGGTAGGTTTAGATTTGATGTAAGGAAGAAATTCTTGATTGTGAGGGTGGTGAGGCCCTGGCACAGGCTGCTCAGAGAAGCTGTGGGTGTCCCATCCCTGGAGGTGCTCAAGACCAGGCTGGATGGGGCTTTGGGCAGCCTGGGCTGGTGGGAGGTGTCCCTGCCCATGGCAGGGAGGTTAGAACTAGATGATCCTTAGGGTTCTTTGCAAACCAGACCATTCTATGGTTTAAAAATAGCTGCCTTTTTAACTATTACTTGAGAGGTCTTTACTAATAGTGAACCCACTGAAGTAATACTATGTTTAAAATAGAGTATAGAGTATGTGTATACCTAGGAGCGAATTAGATAATGATTAGCAAGCAATCTGGAAGGCATGTCATGGGAAAAACCTAATCCAAAAGATGAAGTGTCTAGATCAACTGTCAAGCGGAACACTGCTGATACTAATGTGTAATGAATGGTAGTAAGATGGTTGTTTAGGGTGGTAAACTATTAGCTCTAAGTAGCCTTCAGTGATTCTTTAATTCATTGTCTTTGTTTTAACATTTAAGATTGGAGGCTTTCAGAAATCTTACTCAATTTTCCATTGGCCCACGCAAAACTCAATCATAGCTGTTAATAGCACTTTGTAAGTGCTAAGTTAGCGAAGGAAATGCGTGTAGTTAAGTGTAAAGGTATTTATTACCTTTTTTTTTCAGCTAGTTGGCTTAATAGAGGTTCTTAACAGTATTTCTCTGCACCGAAGTCCCACACATCTTAGTTTCCCATTGTTGTTAGGTGCTACTGAAAAGCTCTAATGTAAATTTCTGTACATTTATACTTAAGAACACATTTGGGGGAAGAAGGAAGATGATTTACTCTTTTTTTTTTCTCTGTTTTGAAAATAAAAAATCCTGCCCCACAGACAGTTGCTGGTCTTGTTTCAGGAAATGAATAACTATTTCATTATCAGCAAAGAAATCATGATGAGTGGGGATGATTGTTTTTAAAAGGTAAAAGGCATTTTTGTCATCTTCAGGATTAGAGCTTCTGTTATTGTAGATTGCTAGTGTTAAGTATTATCTAGTTAAAATAGGGTATAGTGGCATGTGTGGCCAAAACATGACCTAAGTTTATCTTAACTGTTGAACTTAACTCTTTGAACTAAAATTTTCTCAGTTCTTACTCAGCCACCACCTTAGGTTGGTATCTTGTAGAGCAGCGCCTTTTCACCAGATTTGGTTCTGTCTGTCCAAAACTTTTTTCTTATTTTTTTGTCTCCAATCTTCTCACCTACAGATACATAGCTGACAAAGCAAGTTCAATGTCACTGAGACACAGATACAGGTCTTTATTCCTCCCTGCTTGCTGCCACAGCACTACTATTACGCTTTTTATTTATCCATTTAGGTCCACAAACTTGGTAACTTGGTATCACTTTTTTTTTTTTTTTTTAATGTTATCATATTCTTAAATCTATATTTGGGAAGTTAATTGGGAATCTGGTTAGTTCAACAGAAGTGTAATGAGTTTTAAATGTAATGAAACCAGTTACCTAATGTTTCTCCAGGTGAAGTGGCATTCTCCTTTGGCAGCAGAAAGCATCTGGAGTTTGAGGGAGCACATTGTGCTAGAGCATTTATCCTGCTGCCCTGTACCACAGAACAAACACCCTACCATCCTTTTTAGGTTCGCCCTAAGCTCCAAGACGCTACTTCACAGCAGATAGAAAGGCAGAGGCTTCTTATGCCAGCTGAGGTTTTTTTTCTCCTTATTTCTTCAAAACCTACCAAGGTCTTGTATAGCGTCTCCAGCTTTCCTCTGCTTTCAATATCCTCTCTTCTACAAGTGCTATCTGTATAGTGCTAGGTTCCATCTGTATCTAAAATATACAGAAATCAGGGAGAAATTGTTTCCTCTTAAGAGTGTTGCCATAGCTCCTGAAAGTTTGAGGTAGAAACCCATAAATGATGGACAGTGAGATTTTTGCAATATGAAATGTGGAAATTCTTTAATATCCTTCAAAAGGTAGGTCTGGCAATTGCGTGGGATTGCAAAGAATTAGGAGGGAAGAGTGGCAAACTGGTTGGTGGGCTGGTTCTTTTGTTTGTTTTGTTTTCAGTGGCCGTTATATTCTGGCATGGTGGTAAAATCATTACTTCTTGAGATTTGAGAGGTCTGGCTAAGAAGTTAATCCCAGCTAAAAGAACATTCCTTTTGATGGAAAGCTAGCTGGCTGCAGTTGGTTCCCACCCCCGCTCCTGCCACTAGGCAGGCTCCACCAAGAGCCACCTCTCCCTGGTGCCAATTGTTAGCAATTGATAACGTGGTTATCAGGCTGCTGGAGCAGTCCATCCCTCCCAGGCGTGGGTGCTGGGCTTGTTAGCACGTAAGTGATTGTCTGGAGTCCTCCTCTTGGGCGAGGCATGGACATCCTCCCAGGGATGGGCAGCTGGCTCCCTTAAAACTGCAGTGACTCTTTTCCAAACCTCTTTCGGTGGGTCTCTGCAATCTCTTGGTAGAGAACCGGGCAGCAGAAGAGAGGGGAATACCATCCAAATGTCCTCTCACGGTGATCATCCTTAGAGCTTGCTTCTCTCTGACCTGGCTTAACTTGTACTTGTGTTACTATGTGCTTGGAGCCTCGATATTCTCTGACCATAGAGTAAACTGTTTTTCAGGCTGTACTAAACTGCTGGGGTTATTTGTGCTTTTAAAGAGTGGCAATGGCCTATTGTCCAGCTCCACCAATGAATTTGGAAGAAAATATTAAATTGAATTTATCAATTTAAGATTGAAATAAACTGGAATAATAAGCATTTAATAACATGCTAGTAAATAAATCACAAATAACCAAGCAGTTTGAAAGTGGTGATTGTTCTCTGTTTGTTTGTTTGTTTTCTAAAAAGCGGCTGTACATGTTTTTATAGTCAAAGGTCTAAATCAATGGGAGAAACCCACTGATGTGCTTTGCTTTCTCTTCACTTTCCAGGAAGCGGAGGCTTATCAGTCCTGACTGAACGAGTGCCATCACAAATGAGCCATTCTGCAAGCATGCAGAGAGGAAATGGTCACACGCCTGAAAAAATGGATTTTGTGTTTTTGCATAATAAAAGAAAACGGCTTGCCCCCACTCTAGTGGGACAGAATGTGGTATGTGTAGCCAAACAGTAGCCCCTTGTTTTCTCAACAGTTTCAATGTCATCGGAAATGCCATTTTTCCTTCATTTCTCTATGCTCATCTGATGACATTTAGATGAAGCGTGGGTAGGTAGGATATGTCCATAGTGTATCTGGAAGCTTCTAGCAAGGGTAAAACCTTATGCTTGATATTATACTTATGTAGAGTAACAAGTAGTCTACACAAGAGAGCAACTTATTTTCCATGTACATCCTCTTGTTTTGCAGTAAAATATTTGTGCAGTTTAGGATTAAATAGAGTTGGATCTTAATGTTGTTGGATAAAGGATTGTACTCATGAGCTGATGACAGGTTCTGATCAAAGACAGATTACATATATTTTTATCTTGAGGCAGGTCTGAAATTTTGTTCATGTCACCATACAGAGGATAATTCCTTAAATTTTCGGAGTTGGTTTGTCTAATGATTAACAGTGCACCTTCTCTTAAACTACCTCTCGTAAAGACTATAATTCCCTCTTTCACAGTTATCCACAATCTAATATGTCTTAAAGTGTTTTTTTTTTTTTGTTTGTTTGTTTATTTCTTCATTTCTTTTTGGTGTCTTTTTTGTTGTTTGTTTCTGTTTTGTAAAAACAGACTCAAAATCTATCCTGTATGGTGGACAGGAACTACTCCTATCCACTAAAGTAAAAACATTAACGTTGTCCAGGTGGTGGCACTGTTGATTCCCATCTAAAAGGACATTTCATGCAACTGCTTTCAAGCAAGAAAATTACTTTTATTAGCTGGTGAATAGACATTTTTACAGCATTTTTTTTTTGTGCAGAGTTATAACCATTGAAATAAATCAATTAGGGGAAAAAAAGATTTATTTAAATTAGTGTAAAAATGTATGTGGAGTCTCATAATTACATAAGGCTGGTTATACAGGATATGACTAGTTATGTATTATTAAAGTTATAATAGTAGTTACTACCTATGTAACTGCATGAGAAAGTTCTGTCCTTAGTCTAACCAAATAACAATATATATCTTTAATAGAAATTTGCAAGAGGTTTATTTTAAACACGAATACAATACTGTAAAACCAAATATGAGGTGAGTATTCATATGACCTGACTGCAGGCACATAAATGAGATGCCTTTGTTCAATCTCACTTCCTTGGGCCCTTTTGTAGCCAGGGAGGGAATATAGCTACAACTGAAAATATCCAAGTAATATTCCTAACAGGTTCTCTCTCTTGTTTATGTGCAGAATTCTTTAATTTTTCAGAACATTACAAGTTCTTTATGTTATTTCCCAGATAAGAACCAGGGAAGGAGAATATGAAGACAGTGACAGTGTCATTTATGAGTATGAACCAGATTATGAATGTGTAAGTTCGCTTTCTTTTGTTGATTACTTGTAAGTACTGCTTTGGGGCTATATATTTTGGCACAGACTAAAATGATGTTTGAAGTTGGGATTTGTTTCATTAATGTTTTATCGTAAGACTGTGTGTGTATTGCTAGCTTACACTTTTTTTTTTTTTAATGTTATTTTAATGAAAAAGGGGAGTATTATATCCGAAGCTTCCTACATTGGAGATCAGCAGAAAACTCTGATGGAGGTCCTCAGTTATTGCCAGGTATTTCTTTTTCTCCTTCCCTCCCATGGCATTGAAACAATTTTAGGTAAACTTCAGGAAGATTTGAAATCTGTATTTGATAAGCTAGGACTTCAGCCTTTCCAGTTGTTCACTGGCTGGCTTTCACTTAACTGCTGTATTTTCAATGAAAAAATAATCTTTCTTTGTACTCTGAACTTCTCACACCATAGCTGGCATGAATACTTTTCAAATCTTAAGCTTTAATACAGAAGTGATTTATTGTGAGGGGCTTTACAATAATTGGAAAGATCTGACAGTCATACATACCCAGCCTTTGAAAGTCCCCGAGGCTTGTCAAAAATGTGCCAAAATGCTGCTAGTGTTGTTTTGGTGAGTTCTTTCCTTTTGACTTCTGAAGTCTGGCCTCCAGCTAGGTTTTGTGCCACTGTTCACCACCCTCTGGTCCTGGCTGTTCAGCCAGTTCCAATCCACCTTGCTGCTCATCCAGCCCACACATCAACAGCTTGTCTGAGACTCTTCTGGGTGACAGTGTCAAAGGTCTTGCTGAAGACCAGGTAGGCAATATCTGCTGCTCTCCCCTCATCCATCAGGCTGCTCATTTCATCACAGAAGATCATCATGTTGGTCAAGCTTGACTTCCCTGTGGTGAAACGATGCAGACTGCTTTTGTTTTTCTGTCCTTTGTGTGCCTGGAAATGGTTTCCAGCCTTAGCTACTCCATCACCTTCCCAGGGACTGAGGTGTGGCTGAGTAACCTGTAGTTCCTGGGGTCCTTTATCTTATTACCCTTCTTGAAGACAGGAGTGACATTTACTTTCATCCAGTCATTTGGCACTTCTCCAAATTGTCACGATTGATTTAAAATTATCAGGAGTGGTCTTTCAGTGACATCTGCCGGCTCCCTCAGCATGGATACATTCCATCAGGGCCTATGGACTTACGAATGTCCAATTTGCTGAAGTGTTCCCTGACCTCATCCTCTTCCACCAAGGACACATCTTCCTTGCTCCAGTCTTTACCTCCAGTCTCTGGGATTCCTGAAGGCCTGTCTTGCTAGTAAAGGCTGAGGCAAGGCAGGCATTCAGAGCTTCAGTCTTTTTCCTCTCCCATTTAACCAGGTCCACTATCTCATTCAGCAACGGACCCGCATTTTCCTTAGACTTCCCTTTGTTGCCCATGTCCTAGAAGCACTTCTTGTTGTCTTTGATGACATCCTTGGCTGGATTGAATTCCACTTGGGAATTTAAATTTTCAGACAGTATTGTTCTAAATATATTATATCATTACATATATATAGAGAGAGAGATATCAATATTTCAGTGACTGCCTATGAGCCTTTCACCTCTGTACTTGAGAACTTATTGTGACTTAAAATAGTATATACGTAGCTTACTTTACTGGTTGTCAGTAGCTTTTCAATGTAAAATGAAATGTACCAAACGATAGATAAAAGGAAAACATTGCACAAGCAGGAAGAACAACATGTAATTGCCAGCCATGTTAAAATAGCAGGAGTGGGCTTCTCTGAAAATTCTTTTTACCGTGATATTTACTATTGTCATTTGCATTGATTTTAATATCCTTAAAGAAGGTATTTATTATTTACTGATCTTGCCCAGTTTTAGGGAGGGAATTTTGCCTTTAATGGAATTTACTTGATTTCTTCAGATTTAAATTGGTGGGTTCTTGTGAAACAATACTGTTTTAACCTGTACATTTGTTATCAGGCCATGTATGATGCCATTCAGAAACTGGATAAAAAGCTTGACCTATTACATCGAAAGGTTTCAGAAATGCAGCATACGCGTGTGAGGCCACTGGTGCTCAAACCTGTGAGTATTAAAGAACTTGAGAACTTTTTTTTTTCCCTTAGAATTTTCTCATTTCTTTTGATGCTTACTTAAAATGAAAAACCTCTCCTTTCACTAAGACTAAAAATAGTAGCAAACTAGTCGATTCCATTTCAGTTAAATTGTTCTAGATTTCTTATGACAGCTTCAGTCTCCTGTGTTGTTATTGACTAGTGGTCACAGAATTGCCAGTGTCCCTCGTCAAATTAAGGATTCCGTAATAGATGCTGTATAAAGTCTGTCCTTATTGGAAGGAATGGGAAGGAATTGTGTAGGTTACATGTTATATGTGGTTATATTGGTGTTACTGCTTTACCAGGTGTGGTGTACTGTCTCTTTGGTTTCAAGAGGTGGAAGAGAGCTTCTGCATCACAGAACCAACGCATGCTGATTCTATTAGCAAGTTGATTTTTAGATCTCGGCAGTGTGTTGTCCTTTCCAATATTGCAGTACAGAATTGTATATTTCTAATAAAATGCCTTTCTTCAAAAATTTTAAGAAGGCACAATGCTGAGTATGTTATCTGTTTTGTTTTTACATGGTTAATCTGCTGTTAACTAAAGAGACAGAATATTTATACTTAAGTGCAAATGCTCTTAAAGGAAAAACATTACAGGTGATTTCTGAAGAAGGTTGTGAAATCTGTAACGACCTTTCTTTGTCAACAATACTACAAAGCTTTTAACGTGGCAGAGGTGATTCTGGTGTCAAGATGTCAAGACATCAAGACATCAGTAAAGCCATTTGCATTGAGTAAAATGTATGTGAGTAAACATGATGACACTTTCATGCATGTCACTTATGAATCAGATGTTATATTTTATATGGCAGTGCTTTTTTGTTGTCCTGACAACTGTAAGCTTATACTGGCCAATTAACTGAAAATACAAGATTTGGGGAACAAACTGGTGTCATCAGCAGTGGTTTGACCACATGGCCTCTGCTTTCTTAGCCTCTCTGATCAGGTGGGAAGGCAGCTGCTTTAATGTTCAAATTAAAAGCAGCCTCCACAGCTTTTTAAAGAAAACTTTTATCATTATATGGTGTAAGGCAGAAGCCAGCAAATGTAAGCTGCCAACCATTTTCTTATGTTCTGCTTGCATTTTCTCTTTAAAACCATCAGGAATGCTGTGGGTTTTTAAAGCTGTGCTATTGTTATAGCTGTAATGGGATAAGGATATAAATAAGGAGAGGTTTGTGGTAAAGGAACTTAGTTTTTTATTAAATCAACTCAAATACTCAGAGAAATGGACAAACTTTTAGGCAAGCCTTTCTTCAGGTTATAGATTTTCTGAGGTTACAAGAGTGGAATATGATCAGACCTCTGTTTTTACACAACAAAACAAGAATATATCAGGTACATTGGGTAACTCCTGATCAGTGACTTCTATTTCAAACTAGAATATATGTTTTAGGGTGCATATGTTTCGTAATGAAAGGACTCCAAAAGATGGAAAGCATAGCCCATCTCTCAGTTTCTCCTTTTTAGTCACTTTGGAGTGTGTCAATGTGGGCAAGGTCTGGATGTTTAGTGCTTTCAGCCAGCAAATAAAGAATGAAGAGGGAGCCAGGAGAGAAGGTGAATTGGTTTCCTTTTTCCTTTATTAAAAGGAAACTAGTATAGCACTGGACAGTCCTTGAAAATCCAGAATTCTGGGTCAATGGTTCAAAAACTCTTAATTTTATTTTGCCCAATTTTTTTCCGCTAAAAACGAGCTTTCACAAAGTTGCCTTTCTCATTATATATTTCTCTGGCTTTTTAGAAAGGAGAAAAAAAAAAAAGCCAGGACCCCAGGTGGAGAAAACTTGAGAAGCACTCAAACTGACCAGATAAACTCTTAGAGTCTGAGCTACAAGTGAGAATAAAAGGAAAGAAGAAGAATAGCACTGGCCTCATGACAGTGAGGCGTGAAGTGTACTGGAGTATTGTTTCCAGTGTGAACCCCCAGTACTGTAGGGATGTGGACATATTAGGAGCCCAACATAGGGCTATGAAAGTGGTTAAGGAACTGGAGCATCTCTCCAGTGAGGAGACACTGAGAGAGCTGAGGCTCTTCAGCCTGGAGAAGAGCAGGCTCAGGGAGGATCTTATACATTATTCAGGTGTATAAATACCTGAAGGGACATATGCAAAAACGATGGAGCCAGGCTCTTTTCAGTGGTGCCCAGCAAGAGGCACTGGGCACAAACCGGAGCCCAGGAGGCTCCCTCTGAGCAGTAGGCAGCACTTCTGTGCTGTGCAGGTGAGGAGCCCGGGCACAGGCTGCCCAGAGAGGCTGTGGGGTCTCCTCCTGGGAGATCTTCAATAACGACCTGGGCCTGAGCCTGGGCAGCTTGCGCTGGGTGTCTCTGCTTGGGCAGGGCTTGGAGCAGGGGAGCCCAGAGGGCCCCAACAGCCTCAGCCTTGCTGTGATCCTGTGAAGTCTATTGCCAATAGCATAAATACTACAAAGTAGTCTTCCTGGTTTTCGAAAGATCAGCTATATCTAATTTAACCATTTAATTGTTTTCTGAATCACATTTACAGAAACCAGTTGGATTTACATACAGAAGTTCCAGTCATTTGCCCCAAGGAAGAATAAGAGTACAAAAATCCATGGAAAGGGAATCAAGTCTTCAGTTCTCTTCACCAGGCCAGGGAATGCATAACCCAGTCATAAGGGTCGCTTTACAAAACGGCCATGTTCAGGTGAATTCCACAATAAAAAGTGTTCAACAGACTGTGCAGCTTGAACCGCAGCAGCCCGTTCTTAGGCAGAGCCCTCCACTCCCCACCATAGTTTCTACACATTCATTGCAGTCACCATTCACAGCAGCTAACAGCATCCCTGACCTTCCTCCGCAATCAAATCTTTCAGCCAGTGTTGTGGAAAGTACTGTCAGCAGTGCACCTTCCTCAGTGGCATCCTCAGTGATGCCAGCACCATCTGAGACCAGCCTGGGAAATAAACCTGTGGTGGTGGGCTACAGAAATACATCTGGGAGTGTGAACATTAGTAAGGAACTGCCATCTTCTTCGGTCTCCATCCACCCAAGCTTTGGTGAGTTCCTTTCTAATAAACACAGACACCTAGGCTAAAAAAATGCTGTTAGTGTAAAAAATTATGCCTAAAGAATACCTCTTTATCATCATTTAACAAAAGTAAAGGAACAGAACTGGCTGCCGTTACAAACATGTTTATTATAGAACAGTGTTTAAATCCCTTGAAATGAAGGTTGTAGGAGTGTTTAATATGCTGGGGATCAGTTAAAAACCTCTGTGCAGTGTATATACAGTTGTATAGACTAAGAAAAGTCTTTGATTTAGAGTACATGCTTTCGGTTATTTTAAGACTAAAACCTTTTATTCTCTCTTAGGACTCTTGATGTAAACTATTTTTGACCTGCGTGTTATAAGTAATACATTCATACTGTGCATATTTTTTAAAAGAGAAGAAATTGCAAGTAAAATTGAAGCATATGCCTGCATAGATGTTGGGTATTTAAGAAACAACTTAACCTGATATGTGTGAAGAAAATACCTGTTTTCTTCTTGTGGAAAGTTTTGTGAAAAATCCTTTCTGTCCTCAAATGCTCCAGTGTTTGGTTTCTTTCAAAATACTGTGTTCCACAGAAAATGAAGAATTCTGTACATCGTTGTGATATACAAAGCAAGCACACATCAAATAGCACCAAGTTTTTTAAAAAGATAATGTATTTCTTTGTAAATGCACTGAGTAAATGCTCTGTGGAAGTGTGGACTATGAGGTTTTGGTTGCTTTTGGTGTAAAATACAGGTTCATACAGCCGAAGAGCTACATGAATAGTAGGTGAAATACCCAGATACCTGTCTGCAAACCTGTAAGCAATGTATGATTTAGCAGTAGTGCGTATGGTTGTGCCATTATTCATGGGTCATCTTGAAAACGTATAGAATCTGTACATGTGCAAAAATAGACTTGTACAAACATTTTAACCTCCTATGTGTTTAATATGTTTTCTCGGGTGTTATTATTTCAGTTAGTTGTGTTAGTGTTAATGTGAAATTAAAAGATGGTTCTGTTAACAACTTAAAGCTGTGGATTTATTTCTGTAAGAGCAAAGATAAGTGATATATAGGGGAATTAGTTTCAGTGGAGAGCTGGCTTAGAGGTTAAGAAACAATTTCAAAAACTATTTTTTGAATGACTCTTGATTTTTTTTTAATATAATTTATTATATTTTATCTTCTCTTTGAATGTTTTTGTTTCACAAAAGAGTATGTTGGTGACCCGGTGAGAAACGTGAAAGTTCTCGGAAACTATTTGATGAAAGCTCGGCAGAAAACTAAACCAAAGTATGCAGCTCGCTACTTAGTTCGGGTCTTGTTCCCCAAGGAGACCTTATTGTGTAGCATTATGGGAGTGAGCGCACGGGGGCGCAGAACACTGGATCCTAACAAAATCGCTGCAATAAGAGGTATACCACTTCTGAAAATGCACAGGTTTACTTTCTTCTTTGGTACTTGTCAGAGATTTTACCATATAGGTGTCCATTTCTCTACAGTAATGATCAGTATTGTCCAGCAACTGCTAAACACAGTTGTGGATGTGCTCTGCTCTGCTGGTTTGAAGTTCCTGTTTTGTGATTCTCCATGTTCATTTTTGTTCAAAATGGATAAAAACTCTGCTTTCTCCTAGTTCCGTTTAGAATGTTCATCCGTTATGCGAAGTGCTTCTAAATTTTTCATTACTGCTTACTTTGAGTGTATGTTGTGTTTTTTGTTTGTTTTGTTTTAATTATTTTTTTTTATTTTTTTAATGGTCATTGTATACTCAGGACAATCGTTACCTGATAATACTTATTCTTAAACACTCTTCTCTCTCTTAATTTCACTTTTCTTGTTCGTTTGAGAAATGGTGAAGATGAGGAGGGCTTTTGTTATTATTTTTTTTAATGTTGTCAAGCTATTTACCCCAAATCCTGTGGCACAGATATATGCATCTGTCCATCTCCTCCTTTCTTTTTAAAGGCTGGAAGATCTCATGAACCGTATAAAGTTGTTGCAGCATCAGCATTACTCAGTCTTTTTAAGTTACATCTTTCCCTTAATTCTACCAGAATTTACTTAATAAAATCACATTAAAAAGATATCACTCAACACATTAAAAAGATATCACTGTACATCTTAATTTCATAGTGTTACTTACCTTCAAAACATGAGTTTACCATCTTTTTTATAAAAGCTAGAAATACAAAGCTCCTAAAAAATCAAACATTTCTTAGCCTT
This sequence comes from Anas acuta, assembly GCF_963932015.1. Classification (NCBI taxonomy): domain Eukaryota; kingdom Metazoa; phylum Chordata; class Aves; order Anseriformes; family Anatidae; genus Anas; species Anas acuta. Next base: position 79,417,397 of record NC_088979.1, read on the forward strand.
CTCTCCTTTCTAAATTAGAATACTTTTTTCTGTTTTCTTGTCATTAAGCTTAAAAAATTTTCTACATTTTATATGCAGAATTTCTTGCAACTAACTTTCCAAACTATGACTTGAGTGAATATGGAAAAGACTGGAAAACCTGTATCACAAATGTCAATGCTATGATCCGCTGTTTACGCTCTGAAACAAAAATAAACCCAGTAAGTTGTCTCAAGGTGGTAATTTATTAAGTACTAAGTCTGTGCTTCCTTGTCAAATTAATTATTTGAACTCCTAGTCATACGGTGCTCTAACTGGAAATTCCTTGGGTTCTGTCTTTGCATTGCTCAGCGTGGGTCTGCTGACTGCAGCACTGGTTCCGTATGGGGAGTACTGGCAGCATAGTCCTTTTGTTTCCTCTGTCTCTTCCAGTGCCCATGTCCAGCGTTCAGTTAATAAGATACATGTAGACATAGGGTACTAAAAGGAAAGTTCTGTAAGTCATAGGATCACAGAATGGTTTGGGTTGGAAGGGACCTTACAGACCATCTAATTCCAACCCCCTGCCATGGGCAGGGACACCTCCCACCAGGCCAGGCCCAAAGCCCCATCCAGCCTGGCCTTGAGCACCTCCAGGGATGGGGCACCCACAGCTTCTCTGGGCAACCTCTCCCAGTGCCTCACCTCCCTCTGAGTGAAGAATTTCTTCCTTATATCTAAACTAAACCTATCTTCTTTTAGTTTAAAGCCATTCCCCCTTGTCCTACCCTGACCAGGAGTCCCTCCCCAGCTTTCCTGTAGCCCCCTTTGGGTACTGGAAGGCCGCTGCAAGGTCTCCCTGGAGCCTTCTCTTCTCCAGGCTGAACAACCCCAACTCCCTTAGCCCAGGAGAAGCATCAGATCTGATGGAGAGCTTAACTGTGTAGCTGCTGGCACTGTTTTCACAGCCTTTCCATCAGATACATCCAGTTATGCATTTTGACTTTATATTTACTGAAGCATCACTCCCAAAACACCTGTAACTCCATTCACCTCTGCTTTTAAAAACCTTTGTGCCAAGCCATGAGTATGTAGTATCTGTTTCACCTGTAGCTGTGATGATGGAGATTCAGGACTAACTATTGTAAATACATGGAATCTAATCTATACTAAATGGGAAATGAACTGAAACGCTAATTAGAAAACAGGTAGGCTTTTCCTGGTGCACATGTTAACCTTATTTCTCTGTTTCAGGAGATAGCTGACGGGAAAGAAAAATTAGCCGACGCTCCAGATACGTCTCTTTGTGTAGATTTAAATTGTAACGAAACTAGTGAAGGCAGTTCTCAAAACCCTCAGAAAATGATCATTTCCACAACGGACAGTCTGCAGAACTCAGGATGGGAGAAGTTTCCAGAACCTTTTCACACACCTTCAGTCAAGAAACTGCAGTCTTTGGAACCCATGGGTAATCTGAGAAATTGTCATCCTCTGGATGTATGCATGTTATCTTTTAGATGGTCAATGAAAAGCAGAAGATACTACTGTAGGTGAAATTGTGAAATAGAGGGATTTGCTGACCTCTGTGACTCTTCTCTTAGCCTCTTGGTGTGCAAGTCTTCTTGGGAGCAAACAGGAGTATGATCTGGCTAACAGAATGTGTGCATCTACCAATTTCCCATAATACACATCCACTTTAAGCCTAGAAAGTTCAGCTGTAAGATAGGCTGCTCGGTCTGTCACTTTTTCAGGAATTGCTTCATACTTGTCCCTTTTTTGCTGTTTTTTATAGATATTCTACTCTAATGGAGTGAGCTTATTCAGAATATCAATGAAATGAAATTGTAATTTCAGAAGAACATCCGTCTGTAAAACTGACAATTTAAGAAAACAAAAATCTTAGGGTAGCCTTTATGCTTAAAAAAACAAATAAACAACAACAAAAAAAACAATATACAAATGCATCAGATGGAAAAAAGTTCACATACAGCACATGACACCTGTAGAGAGCTTCAAGGAAAATGAACTGTTAGTTGCCTTTGTATTATTTGATTAGAATCACTTTGGGGCTCTAGCAGGTCTGCTCCTGCACCTAAGATCTTTTACTGCTATTCTGACCCCCAAAAAAACACCTGGTTTGCAGTGGAGTCATGCTGAAGTAGTTGTAAAAAATATTTACTCTTTTCAGTTTCCACTTAAGGGACGTAAGCACCATTGTAACCGTGGAACTTTTATTTATTTATGTAATTGGAATAGCATCTTCTTTACATGTGAGAGGACAACGATTTAGAAGGCGATCATTAATGAAGGCTACGTTGCCAGCATTGCTGAAAGCGTATCAGAAGTGCCATTACACTGTTGTAAAACAGGCAGCTTTTTGGCTACTGGAACATCTGTCTACAATCTGTTGTATTTCAGAATTAGCTGCAGTGTTGCAGTTTTGCTCTAGTATCTCTGAGTACAGTAGTTTGAGGGGAGAACGTTCTGTGTTGTAGTTTCAGTGTGATACAGCCATGTTACGGGATGGTCGGTACTGAATAAGTAAAATACTTCTCTCCATGACTTTCTTTCCAGAACTACTTGGAAGCCCATGGCGCAATGTCCAGCTGCCTTTCTCGGTCATTTACGTGGCTAAGGGGAAGTCCCGGCCGGAGCTGTCAGCTCGCTACCTGATCCGCCATCTCTTCACTGAAGACGTGCTGGTGAAAAGCAACGTATACGGTAATCTTGAGCGTGGCATGAGTCCACTGGACTGCAACAGGATTAATGCTCTCAGAGGTAAGAAAGAAAGCCTCTGTTCTAATGATAATGGGGGAAATTTAAAAGACCAATTAACTCTGGGTCGTAAGAACAAACCATACAGCTTCAGGAATTGTTCTGTGAAAGTGTTTTGACAAGTACTAGTATAAGTAGTGGAAAAAGTTGAGAGACTTTAAAGTCAATAGTTAAAGTCTATTAAAACACATTAAGGAAGTCTCCAGATCACAAACCTTGTTCTTATGGGGGAACTCAGTCTCCTTGATACTACTTGAAAGGATGACATAGCGGGAGATGCAAGCAGTCCCCAAGGGTTCTGAAGGGGGTCGGAGGGTATAATTTCTTGGTACAAGTGCTGGGTAGGCTAAGCAGAAGTAATGCACAGCAGCTTCTGATGCTCTTCATGAACAAGGTTGGGGTGTGATAATCAGTGGCAGTATTGCCTGTAGAGACTGTGAGATAAGGGACCTCAGGATGCTGAGGAGAGTTGGAAAGGTTTGAGAGCAGACCCTGTGGCTTAGGAGAGCAGGCTTTGGCTTATTTGGGAAACTCATAGATGGGACCTTGTGGACCACCAAAAGGGACAGTGAACTAGAACTCTTGTCCAGGGAGGAAACTGGGCTTATTTGGTCTGGAAAAGAGAAGGCTCCAAGGGATAGCAGTCGGCCAGAAAGAGTTCACTGAGAAGGGAGAGCCAAGCTCTTTGCAGCATTGAATGTGGGAGGATGAGAGACGACAGGCATAAATGGAAGCGAGAGATTCAGACTGGATATGAGCAGAAGCATTTTGCCCATGAGGACAATCAAGCACTGGAGCAGGTTGCTCTGTGAAAGTTGTTTTTATCTCTGTCCTTTTTCCATGCCTCAATGGACAAATCCCTGAGCAATGCTGCCTGACCTCAGAGCTGGCCATGGATTGGGCAGGAGGTTGGAGTAGAGGCCTCCCAAGGTCCTTCATAGCCTGAGTGACAGTGACCAAAAAGGAACAGATTCAAGAACCTTGCCCTTCTAAGGGCTCAGAGGTCAGCTGTCCCTGCTCACTTAACAGTCTCCATTGAGGGAAAAGGTCTCAGCAAATTATTTAGTGGTTTAGAAATTACAGGTAGGATAGGGACTGCTGCCAAGTGAACAGGCAGCATTTCGAACTTGACCAGTTTGAGCTAGTTGGATAATGGTTCTTCGCTGAAGCGTGTCTTTTCAAATAATGTAGAACAGCCTATGCCTTTGTATGAATTTGGACAGTTTTGCAATCTCATCAGCTTACATGAATCCAGGATGCCTTCAGGAGATAAGTATTATTTATTCTATTTGCAAATCCTATCCCAGAAGCCAAGAGAGGTTATGTTATGGTTGGAATGGTAGCAGGTGTTTTGCCTGCTGCATTGTTCTCAGTTCAGCTTTAAGACTTCTGGAACAGAATCACAGCAGGGCTGAGGCTGTTGGGGCCCTCTGGGCTCACCCACTCCAAGCCCTGCCCAAGCAGGGACACCCAGAGCAGGCTGCCCAGGCCCATCTCCTGGTGGCTTTTGGAGATCTCCAAAGTGGGAAACTCCACAGCCTCTCTGGGCAGCAATGATCCATGCTCCTTCCTGAGAAGGGAGCCTCTGTTTGTTTCACTTGGTCCTTCCTGCAAGGCTGGGTAAAACAAGCAGAGCTGTGACAGTGGCGGTGGAGTTAGAATAACAATTCATCAGCAGGTGAGGAGTGTGGAGCAGGTTGTAGCTGGAAAGGGCACCTGTGGTTTATTACGCAGAAGAAAAGTTGGCATTATCCGGTAAGAATTTAGCATGGCCAGCATAAACAGCAGCACTGAGTGGAAGATAACATGTTTTTGTTTGCTATTTGATCTGCGGCTGTTAGTAGGCGTGCAGTGAGTTCACCTCTGAGATCACAGCAATATTGCTGAATAAAATAGTATTGGGACTTGCACGCTCTGGGATGATGTTTGGGCATGGCTTGAGGGACAGAGCACACCAGAAACCATTCCCATTATGGCAAGACTATACACAAAAGTAATTTTTCCCAAACTGTTTTTTCTTCCACCCCTGGCCTGAGAAAGCTTGCCGCTCTAAGCATCTCCACACACATCCGTAGTACACACGTTTTGTTTCATGTCATTTTGATTTCAAGCATTCAGAAGATATATTAAGGGTGTCTGAAGGCTGCAGGTACACCAGATGGGCTCCACAGCAGATGCAAGGCAAAGTTCTCTGCGCTGTGCTTGCAGCCAGGCCGTGTCACTTGGCTTTCAGGCCAGAGGGCAGTCCATGGCCCAGTTTTCTTTAACATTACAACGTAGCCTGATGGGATGGTCACATCAGCTCCCTGAATGCAACACTGCAGGGCAGGAAGGGGACCCACTTAGCTTTGCTATATTCTCAACAATTAGTCCTTCTCTGTGAAAGAAAAAGCATTATTAAAAAGCTGATCTGTGGGCCATCTACAAAGGCCTGGTAGTAGGAATTTGTCTTCTGTGCTGTAGCTCTGAGGCCAGACACGCTGTCAGGGATGGAGGTGAAGGCACCCTGGCTGTTGCCTCTGCCAACAGCTGCTGTATCCTTTGTCACTATACCTCAGGAGTATTCTCCTTTCTTCTTTCACTCTTTCTTTATTTTTTTTCCCAAGCCACTCAGAGTAGAGTAAACTGCTAGAGCACAGGTTTCTCTCTCTGCTCTTGTCTTTCTTAGATCTTTTGTCATTCTTACATATCTCAAACAGAAGGGAAAATATCTACCTTCTAATTTTGCTCTGCAAGCCTCATGCCTATGGAGTCTTGTTTTGGTAGCATGCACTTGTTTTGACTGAACTAAATCCGAAAATAAAATTGCATAAATGATCGATAATTCACTCGTGTTTACTTTTAGACTTTCTTCAAGAGAACTACCCATCCTTTGATCTAAAGGAAACTGGATATGATTGGAAGGCATGCGTGGCTGCCATAAACAGCACAATCCGCAGTCTCAGACACGACCATAAAAAGGCTACAGCTGGAATCAACCGGAGAATCTTGGCAAGGCCACCATCAAGTGAAAAGAGTCCCCCACAGAGTCCTACTTCTGTAAAGCCATGTGGAAGTGACACTATCAATCTTGCAGACTGAAGATCTCTTAACAGCCAACTCAAATTTTCATTTAGCAGGTTTTGATAAATCCCACGTAGGCAGCAGCACTAAATATCATATTTCACGAGACCAAAGTTGGCAGTAGACTTAGGAACCCTAAAGTCTTCGTAGAAGTAGCATTGGCGCTCCTCAGAGATGAATTCCACCATTCCCTGTAGCGGCTGTAATGTGCTGTCCCCTGAAAGCACTTTCTTTTCATGATTAAATGACAATGAAAGATTAATTTGATTACAAAAGATGGATTGCACATCAAGGCAGCAGAAGCAGACAGAGAAATGTGGAGAGGAAAGAATGGCCCTCCGTGGAGGAAGATTCATAGTCAGCTAAACTGTCTCCTTATGTGTGAGGAGGGAAATTTGCTTTGGCAGTTGGATATATTATGCAAATATACCTAATGCAGAAAGGAAAACACATTTTTATTGCATCTAGCTCATTTGTTATCTCTCTCTTTTTCCTCTTCCTGTAGCAGCAGTCTTTGTTACAGGATAAGGAAAGAGACAGACAACATTGTAAGTACAGTTGGTAATTTTTTCTTCATTCTGATGTTGCTCTACAAAAACAGCATCCAGAACAAACAGCCCAGCACTTGATTCTGTTTTTTCATGAAGAAAATGGAAGGAAGCACTTCTTCAGGGACGTAGTGGTTCAGTGGCACGTCTCATCTTGTCTGATGTCCACAAGGTGCAAATAGGCTGCAGCTTTCATCGAGCCATCTAGAGGATTTGGATCCTGATTCAGATTTAAGAAAGAATATTTGCCATCAGCTTCAAGTGATGGTCCTTCAGTTGAGACTGTATGGACACATGCTGCATGCTGTTTGTATGCAGCCAGAGATGACCAGCATCCGTGGTGCACCTTTCTCAAACTCACAGTCAGAGCTTTCAATATTCAGGCGTGTGGTTCCTGGTCTACAAGGCCAGGCATATTTGCTTTGCTGTCTGGTTAGGCTGCTGTTCTGAAGACTTGTCGTCCTGTCCTTGTTAACTTAACTCTGAAAGATGTGCAGTGATTACTCCTGCCCTTGCTTGCATTTCCACACGACACTAAGATTTATTAGTGGATTGAATTATTAAGATAATAATAATAAAAATCTCATTTTGAAAATTACTAGGGTGTGGGAATCCTAAAAATACATAAATAGAAACAGATGGCTACATATGTATCCAATTTTACATCTGTTTCATTTGTAAGTTGAAATTCAGCAGCAGTAACTGTACAGAAGGTAATGTTTTGTTTTCTTCTTTTTTTTCAAATGAGGAAGTATTTGGTATGTGGTGGGTGTATTCAGTATTCAGAATGTGGTAGGTTATCACTGGCTGGCTGCCGGGTGCCTGCCAAGCTGCTCTTTCACTCCCCATCCTCAACAGGACAGGGAGAGAAAATAAAATGAAGGGTCAAGGTAAGGTCAGGAAGATCACTCACCGTCATGAGCAAAGCAGACTTGATTTGGGAAGACTATTTTAATCTATTGTCAATTAAAAATAGAGTAGGGTAGTGAGAAACCAAGACAAAACTGAAACCATCTTTCTCCTTCCTCCTCTTCTTCCTTCTTCGTAGGCTCAACTTAAGTCTTTATTCTTCTACCTCCTTCCCCTGAGTGGTGCAGGTGAATGGGGAATGGGGGCTGCGGTCAATCCCTGACGCTTTGTCTCCGCCATTCCTTCGCGGTCCCTCCCTGCCCCTGCTCCCCGTGGGGTCCCTCCCATGGGATGCCATCCTCCACAAACTGCTCCAGCATGGGGCTCTCCATGGGCCGCAGCCTCCTTCAGGCCACATCCACCTGCTCCACTGGGGGCTTCTCCAGGGGCTGCAGTGTGGATAGCTGTGCTAGCACCTGGAGCACCTCCTCTCCCTCCTTTTTCTGACCATGTTATCTGCAGGGTTGCTTCTCTCACATTTCTCACTCCTCTCTCTCACAGATTCCACACAGCATATTTTACTTTTTTTTTTTTTTTTTTTTTTTTAACCATGTTATCACAGCCTTAGCTTTGGCCAGCAGCGGGTCCCTTTTGGAGCCAGGTGGAGCTGGCTCTGTCTGACATGGGGCAGCTCCTTGTCTGTGCTCACAGAGGCCACCGCTGCGGCCACCATGCTACCAAACCCTTGCCACAGAAACCCGATACAATGCCTTTCCATTACTTGTCTTTTCAGCTTTAGTTACGCAGCCCTCTCACGTTGGATAACTGCTGCATAAATTTGCCTTACCATCTGCATAATCTCTGAGTTTAGTCTCACACATCCAACTTTTTCATAGAAAATAGCTGACACAAGGAACCAGTTTCACCTCTGAGACTTTGGCTTCCAAATTTATGCCTGTGTACATAGCAGAGCAAGATTTAATTAGACCTGTCCACTCCAAGGCAAAGGCTCCATGTCTCTTGTTGTTGTTTCTTTTGTGAGCAATAGGATAAAATAGGATATTGGTTCTCATTTTGCCTTTTATTCATAACAAACAGGCAGTTTATATTATATTACACAGTATAGGATCAGCTTTTATTGCAAGTTAGGATATGCAATGGCCTTATCAAATATGGAATTAGTACGTTTCCGTTGCCAGCTCCTGGCAGACATCTTCTGTAGGACTTAAGAAATAGGCTGAAGTTATCTTTTTTTTTTTTTTTTTAAATAGAGACATTGTACTGCTGTTTGTCAGTAACATAAGAACTTTGTTAACGAATTCTGCTGTTACTGTTATATACAATCTTTCTTGTAAATGCCAAGAATTTTATATTGTGTGTAGATATTACTAGTTCCAAACCTCAGAAAAAAAAATACAAAAATGCTTATATTTTTTCAGTAGCTATATGAAACTTTTTCACTGTCATTCACAGATTTTAATGGTAGAATGATATATTTATTGAACGAGCTGTCTGGCACTGAAATCTGTTAGTGTGGTGCATACCTCTAGCTTCCATACTGAAAGAGAGTTGAATAATTGAATAAAAGTAGAAATAGTTTTCTTGTTTCTGTTAGAAATGTATCAAATTTTGCTAACTTTTATATAATAAAATTACAGTATTTTGCTCTTCAGAAAAGTATTTTACAAATAAAACTAGCTTATAGCTCCTTGACTAAATATGTGTCTGTTTACTATTTCTTGCATCGTGACTCTACAATTTCATCTGAAAAGATTCTTTTTATCTCCTTTCAAGCACCAGAGCTTTGAGAAGATCTGATGGAGGTGAGAGGGCTTCAAAATTCAGACGGCTTTAACTGATTGAGTAAACCAAGGAGAGCTCTTTTGGACTTGTCAGTTACAGCTTTGTGTAAGCTGTGTGAAACGCATTCCACAGAAGAGTGGGAGTTGGGTAAAATTGTTAAGAAATTCCTTTAAACTAGTGTGTTTTTAGTAGATCAGGCCATACTCACAGTGGAATCAGTTTCTGTATTACTCCCTTTTCAAGGAATAAAATGGCAGGAAGGTAACCTGCTCCCTAGAAACACTGAAAATTCACCTATTGCCCTCTGTCTTTGTACAGTAGAGCTGTACTCTCCTGTACAAGTTTCCATCCTCCATACAGCAGAGCTGGGCCACTGCATGCATGATTCAAGTCTCAGGGTTTGAGACAGTACTTCTGCTAAGGCCTGGTGCCATTCACAGCGTGTATGGAAATCGGCTCTCTCATAGCCACGTTCAGCTTCACCAGTTTCAACTCGTCCCCTCGAACAGCATCAATACAACTATTTTCTTCAAGCGTTTATTTGGATGTTTAATGGGAGTGCTCACAGGGTTTTAGAATATGACGTGGAATGGATTGAACATTTGTGCTCCTGCCTTGTTTATAGCTACGGCAACACAATTATTTTGTAGTTCTGGTACCATCACTGGTTTCTTCTGTTCAGGACAAGGTACAGTGGTGTCTGCGTGAAGTTAGATGGGAGCTGCTGACTTTAAATGCCACCCTTACTATGTAGGTATTTAGCACTGATTTATTTATTTATTCATGAACAGTGAGGTGACAGCGATAATACTAATCCACAAAAACTTCTGCATTGGGTAAAGGCTGTCTTGCTCCTGAGTAGTTTGAAGGGCTCTAGCACCACCTACCGAGGGCTGAAAGTTTTCTGAGGAACAGTTTTCTGATTCTTTATCTTTTAGTCTGCTAGCATGAACTTTCCGAGGGTGACATCTCCTTTGAAAGTCCCTGTCAAGGAAGAGACTTCCAGTGGCATCATCAGACAGGTAATTAATTTCTTTGGGAGTTCCCAAAGCTGGGCGAGGGACCACAGGTTGGCCAGAACTCATCTTTCTATTTGTAGGGTCAGGTTTCAGAAGGCAAAGGAATGATATTGTTGGCCAGGAGACAGTAACAATATTATCGTGTGCTTAGCCTGAGATAGGAAGCGCTGCATTGCCATGACAGAGACACAAACGAGTCCAAATGGAGGGGGTTTTCAGCTGTGTGGGGTAGCTACATCCTGAAGGACTTTGGCAGGTGAGACCTGCTGAAACGAGAGGTGTTCCAGCTTGGGGAAGGCTCCAGCTTATAGAGAAGTGATAAAATGATTTGGGAAAAGGAAGGGGCCTAACTGGATGTGAAATTCTGAAAAATCATCTCAGTTTGGGAGCAAAGGTTGCTAACCACAGGATGGCGTGTGTATCTCTTGTATTGAATGCCCTCAATTGCTGTGTTTCTATACTGCGTGGACTCGTACAGAAAAAGATGCCCAATATTTTCTGCCTAGTGCCTCCCAGTATACAGAAAGAAGTCCACGTTTCTAGTTAATCCAGGCCAGAGCAAAATGGCTTGTATGTGCTTCTTACACCAGTTAATGCCTGCTAACTAACTTTTAAATTGAGTCCTGACAGAGGCTGAGTGTCAGTAGGAAACTAGATTGCTGTCTTATTCAAGTTGCTCTCTAAGGTTTTGACTCTGGAGGCCATGTGAGGGTTTGGTAACAGGACCACGGGATATCATCATCTGCTCAGGCCCCTGGTAGCCAGCCGAGCTTCCTACGTGCTCAGCTGTGGGAAACACTCTGTGCAACATTACGTGACTTCCCTTCTTCTCTTCTTTTACCCAGACCATGTTTTCCCTTCCTTGTGTGAACCATGAGGGCTGGCGAAGAAAGGCAAGCCTGTTTCCTTTAGCTTCAGTTTGCTTTCTGAGGTCTACGTTGCCACTGGACAGTGCTCAGGGGCCTTGCAAATTGAAAAAGGTAGAGGGATATTCGCTTAGACCAGTCTCTCAGAATTGAGAAGAATCTGAATGATGTTGCTGTTCAAAATATGGTAACAACAAAGGCAAGGAGGTGTTTTACTCCTTCCACAAATGGTTCAGGAGCTGGATTTCGGGAGCAGTTTTTCTATCATATCCTGCTTTGGTTCTTGGAGCTCAGAGCATCAGTCTGTGCTCAGATTTGGCAAGAAATATGCTGAAAAGAGACTGGTGTCGTTTTCTGATCTGGCTACGCAGGCAGAAAATTTCACAAGGAAAGGGAAAGCTATTTAAACTGACAGAGAAAAAAGCCTAAATGCATATTTGAAGTCTTGTCTGTTGCAGGCTACTGGTTTAGTGACTACAGGAAAGGAGTGAGTGGAGCAGTCAGGTGCTTGGGACATGAAAATGAAGTATTTAGGCACGTTTTTATTTCCCTAATTGTCATAGGTGAAAACACTGATAAATTATTAGTAATACATTACTGCTGTGACTTTTTCTGTTTAAAGGTTTCTGTATAAAATTTATTGAGTGAGAAAAGAAAAATATAAAGAAGGTGTCTTTATTTAATCACAAAACAATAACAAAAAAAAAAAAAAAAAAAAAAAAAAAAAACAAACCTACAACATCCTGCCCCTTCCTCTAGGAGATCAAAGATAACTTTATAGTGTAGCTATTTTCTCTTCCCTTTTTGCCACGGCTCTGAAGGAAGTGTTAGTTTTCCACTTTATGAGCATGACCTTCTTGGAAATAAATGCAATCACTTAAAGCAGCAGCCTATTAAAATCTGTTTGTTTTCCACACTACAGAACTTTCCTTAAATTCCAGTGCGATAGTTTTCCATAAAACGTTATTTCCATCCTCCCATGTATTTAGATTATAAGTGAGGATTATTTTTCTGCTGTGTGATCTCATGGAGGTGCTGTTTGAGCACATTTTGTCCTTTTTTTTTTTTCTTTAAGGCTGTAGCTCTATAGAGCTACACTTTCAGTGTTAGCTGGAGGCAGAGATAAACAAAAGCAAATATATGTAAAATTCTTTACTTCTCTCCCTTTAGCAAGTAAGATATTTTTACATGGAGATCTTACTATGGGTTGTAATTCCCTTTTCCTTTTTATAACTGTAGCAACAGTAGCAGATACCTTTCCTATAACAAGTCAATAAGGACTGCATATTTTTTATAAAAGGAGAAACAAGCAAACAAAAGAGCCCCAACACATTGAGACCTTTTGTATTTTTGTGGCTTTTCACAATTTCATTTTTAACTCTGCAGCTGTGTTAAGAAAGCCTTTACTTGGAAACCACCAACCAAAAACCAGTCTTGCTTAGTCTGGAAGCAAATCTATTCAAGCTTTTGCTTGGCTGTGAATTTATTAACCTGGTAACTAAGCCTGTGGCCTAATTCTGCAAGCGGCATCCGAGTGTGTAACTTTTCCATCCTATTTATGACTACTCAAAGTAGGAAAGATTAACACGTGGAAAGATGGCTGAAGTATCAGGGTCTATGTTGGCAAATCTGAGCTTCACTCAAATTAATAATAATAATAATACTTCAAAAGGCCACGGGGAACACATAGAGGGAAAGGGTGTCGTGGTCCCTCAGACAAGCTGACAGATTCAACCATCCCACCCACCCCTGGGTGTTACTGGCCCCATGGCACTGGTGTGTGTAATTTACCCACGCCACTTCGTAATTTGGCATGGGACCTTGTCCTGCACAAGGAAGTGAGTTTGCTCAAGTACCCTGGACTCCGAGCACCAATGGTTGAGATGTGTGCCCAAATGTAAAGGCAGAAAGAAAGACTCAGAGGAGTGATAATGCCTTACGCTGCCACAAATACCTGCTGAATATGAACACAATAATCATCAGTAAATCCTAACTGCTTTGTAAAATGCTGAAACATAATCATCAGTGCTTTGGACCACAAAGATGTTTCTTGTGTCTATCTTAATTTCTCCAAAGAAAATCCCTGCAATTAAATGCCAGGGAAATAACAGTAACCATAAAGGAAAGTCATTTGTTTGCAGAGTAGTGGGATGCTGAAACCATGACAAGAAAGCTTTCTGGGACAGTTTATTCTTGTTTCTATTTTCAACATTTGGTGCAAAGGGGGCTCCTGTGCATGAAGCCCTTCAGCACTACAGTAATTATGTAAATTCTGGCCTTTATTTGAGGTCCCGACTCAAAACCAAATAAAACCAAAGGGAATATCTACAGATCTTTTGGGAGGTAGGTAAGATTGTTTGATGCTTAGCTACATCTTTTGTTTTGTTTGGATTATATTTATTATTTTTATTTTATTTTATTTTTTATTATTTTTGTATTATTTTTTTAAGTAGATAGAACTATTTTGAAATAGCTTTTGTAATGAATGTGAGGTCTTCTGCCCGGGGAACAAATGCAAATGCATCTCGTCCCCAGCTGCAGATCGGTTGAAATGTGGAGTCCCTAACCCCTACTTGCACACTTTGAACACTTTTTTTTTCCCCTTTCTGCTGACAGCCTTTTAGCAGCATCCCCTCAGGAGGCTTATATTAGAAAGTGTAATATATCTTCTGTTTGGTGAATTCGAGGATGTTTAAAGAAAAAGTGCTGAAAGAAGCAGATTGCTGCTGTACACCTTGTCCTGAATCAATTTCCGAGCCCTGTGTGCCTTTTTGCTAGTGAAGCCCTGCCTGTCCCTATATCAGCATTGAGTTAAATGTCCTCTGAGCTAGAACATAGACATTTCCTGTATTTTCCTAGTGCTTCTTTGCCTTTTCCTCTATCTGCTTCCCCCTTTTCTGCCTCCACCCTGTAGCCATGACCCACTCTGCCCTGTCCCCACTTTCCTGCAGAACAAACCCACCCAAATCAGCTCCAGCTTGAGTGGCTTCCCTCTGGGACATCAGCCTGATTTACCTCCTTCCCAGCTTCCCAGCGTACCTGGCTAGATAAAAGCGCTTTGGTTTTTGAACACAGAGAGCTTTTTTTTGTCTTTATATGCTTTATGCTAACTTGGGAAGGTCAGCTGGGAGAGCTTTTTAAGCAAATGCAGCTTAGTGCATAGTGACTTAGTAATTTGTATTGTCTGGTATCTCCTGACTTGCATCAGAAATGAAAGAACAATAGCAGAGGCTTCAATTCCCTGGGGATGTTGTGGGCTTCTTTCTTTTTTAAAAAACAAAAAAAAAAAACAAAAAAAAAAAAAAAAAAAAAAAAAAAAAACAACAACAAAAACATTTGTTGGTAATCCAAATGTCTTAGGAAGTTAAGCTGAGATCATACATTTTAGCTGAGCTTTAGTAGGCCTTCTAACGGGAGGAAATGCACCAAAAAAGAACAGTTCTGTGCAAAGAGGGCAGCCCTTTTATGTCTGTAAAAGGCATCACATTTTGCATGTGATCTCATGTTCTGAAGTGCACTGTGAACGTAACTGAAAATATACCACAAAGGACTGTGTAGAAGGATACAACCTCCAAGCTCATACCAGCTATGTAAGAGAGTTTTCTTTAAGAGAGAAAATTTTATGAAGGGGAGAATAAAATACCTCCAAAGCTCTCTCTTGAAGGCAACATGAATGTTACACTGCATTTAATTTCTGTATGTCCTAGCCATCTCTTACGCTAAAAAGAAAAATAGATCAAAACCTTTTCTGGAGTTATAAATGTAATGTTTCAGACATTTGTAATAGGTACCCTCCTCACTTCAGCTTTCTTGTAGCCAAAATATGTATGCTGATGTACTGTAGAAGTGAATTAATTTCCTTACTTTTTTTTTTTTATTTTTTTTTAATTTTTTCCTTCCTATATTCATATGACATTTCCTGTGAGATTGTGAATCCTCTTATCTGTGTGCACCATAAAACAAATATTGGAACTGTAGGTCATTTGAAAGAAAGCCTTTCGAAGAAAGTGCTTTAATTAACATTTACTTTTATTTGCGGAGGAACCTTGAAGATCCTTTATATCCGAATATAGGTCATGGCTCACAAAGAATACCAATGATGTACTGTAAACTATGCTATTGATAAATTAGTGTCAGACTCCCAGGCATATTAAATCTGCACAATTGTGAAGCACTAATTATTTCTATTAATATCTATTACGGTAATGCGTACTGACTGCAACGGAGGTCTGAGCCTGCTGTGGGAGGTGAGGGACACGCAGCAGAGCCAGTCCTTGCCAGCCAGTGCTCACCCCCTGAGCAGGTAAGCAGTGGGCTACAGGACACAGCGTTTTCCTGCTCATAGAGGGGGGAGCTGAGGCACAAGCGCCATACCTTGCCCTAAGTCACTCGAGAAGCCTGTTGCGAGGCTTGGTGTGGTAACCCCACAGACTTCATGCCCTATACCGGTAGGAAAACAGCACCTCAGTTGCTTTTGTGGTGTTGAGAATGGGCAGGTCCTCAGCACGCTTGCTGCTACACACAGAGTGTGGAGCACCAAGGAATCCAGGCAGGAGGGAGCCCCAGATCCCTCCCTCCTCACCCACACAGCACAGAGGATGTGGAGGGGCTTTTAAGCGCTTGCAATGAAGCCCTGAAGCTTGTGGGGATTTCCTTCCTCAGGTGTTGGAAATAGGAAGGGTAAGAGTAATGGAAATCTGCTAAAGACTGAAAATAATGGGATTCCTCATATTCTCACCATCTTCTCTAACCCTCCGGAGCACATGAATTCATTGGCAAGATAAGCCAGATACTTTATCCACTTGGCCACACAGTCTTGGTTTGTATCCAGGGGACTTTACAGGTGTAAAATTAACCACAGGAGAGCTCTTCTATTGTTCACTGACTGCAGTGCAAACATATGGAGAACTACAAGTACAAGTGAAAAATAATTAGAACAATATTTGGGTACACGCCTGTTCTCTCGTTTTATATGTACAACACATGTAAATCAGTCTTTCTTTTGTTTAAGTATCTTAATAAGGAAAAGTGAAACTTCCTTCTTCAAAACATAGCTATCTCGGTGAAATGTTACCTTTTGGAGATAATTTGCCTTTGAGGAGAGAACAGCTGTGTTCAGAAATGCACACAAAAAGAAAGATTTTATTACTTGGCATGAACTGGAAAATACCTTGGATTGATCCTGTGAAAATACTGTGGCAGACTTCTCTAGCTTGGCTCACGGTGACTTTCAATAGCATACCTCTTAGAAAAATAATCTGCATTCGACTGATACTAAAAGGTCATGGTCCATCAGCTACGCTAAAATGTTTCTAAACCTGCCCCAATACATGCCTAGCCAATGAGCCAGGGAGACTCCTCCTGAGATTTTCTTCTATCTGGTGCAGAAAATGTGTTTTAAAGTTTACCTAAATACACGCTTATTCAGCAGATTGGAGAGGTTCCAGATTAAGCGTGGGTTTTTTTTTTCTTTTTTTTTTTTAATTAAAAAAAAATCTGCCTAATTATATCTTTTTCCTCATGAGACAGGAACAGCTGCAAAGGTGCCATTCTGATTTCTCTGATAAATAGCTGGCATTTCATTTACTTGTTAAAACCATTTAGTACTCCTGAAAGGTACCAATTTGAGAGCTGTAGAGCACCCAGCTTTATTATTACATTTTAGTGGCCAGAACAAGTATTTCACAGGCAGCTGTGCTATTAGTTTCCCCACCATGCCTGCCAATCTCAAAGAAGAGCGGAGGGATCCTCACAAATCTCCCCCTCATGTGGGAAGTGAGGCAGACTGACTGAAACTCGTGCAGGATCACAGGGGGAAGGAAATGAGGAGTAAAAGGGACAGCAATATGGGGAGAGAGAGGGGAGGAGTTGAATGGACAATGGGATAAAGTGAAGCGTGAATGTGGAAGGCAAGGATGCTCATCCAAACAGGGAGAGGAGCACACAGCAGCTAGATGTCTACCTCGAGCTGGCAGATCTGTTCCCCTCAGGCACTAATCTGTTGTCTCGGTTTTCCCCCCAGATATTTCTTCCCCACCTGATAAAACATGCTTTCCTTTTTGACAGCACTGTGGGTTTGATTGAGGATCTAGAATATCATGCTGCTGTTAAGATAGATTAATACACATATATAGCACAGTATTTGTGTGCATAATGACTGCGGATTTCTGCCCCAGAGTTTGCCATCATAAATTAAAGTGCAACTGCTCCAAACTATTAGTAACCCACTATTGGCAGTTGCCTGGGGGACCGTTTCATGGCAATTTACATGTGCAAATATGGTATGTGTTATGTTCTAGTATTTCCTATTTTTTCTGAAGCAGCAAACAAAAAGAAACTCACAATACAAACCACTGCCTGGTTATAAATATGAAATCCATTAGGTCAATTAGTAGCAGAAGAAGGAACATTTGGGTCCATATTTGGGGTCATTATCAAATCTGCTTCTAATGCTGATGCAGTCAGCTTAGTGCAATGCCTCTCCCCCAGTCTTTGTGCATGTGCATGTACGTATGCACACAGGCACAGAAAACATGGAGATCAAAGACTGGCACGTGGAAATACAACCGGGTGAGCACGTCAGTAGAATGCAGGCACAGAAAAACAGGCACATGTGAAACTTCATGTAGAACAAACAAACAAACAAACAAGCAAACATCTTTTAAACGCTAGATTTGGAGACTGGCCTCTATTCCCTTGGCCTGACTCCCTATGGCGAACATCAGTAGGAGCAGGTTTCCAGCCCAGCTGCAGCTGAATGTAGGTTTGCAGCAGCTGACAGCTCTCCCTGTAGCCTGGATTTAATTTGCATCCCCTGTGGTGGCAGGGGATGGTGCTGGCTTGTGGGAGCGAAAACCCAGGGAGGGGCCGTGCTGGTAGGGTTACCAGCACACCACAGGTGATGTGCAGGTCCACATCCAGCTGTGCGTGTGTCACTGACAGCAGAAACCTGGCACTAAACTCTCTCCTTGTCAGCTGATGTAGCTTGATGTATCAAGCCTGGTCATTTGGCTTTTGCTCAGTCAGGGGATGAAACCCTCTTCTCCTCAGCCTGGATGGGGACAGGGATCCCCAGCTCTCTCCCTGTGCCCCCTTCCTCCGTTTCAGGCAACTTCTGGAGGGAACCCTTTGCCTGGCCACCGCCAGCTGCTTCATTTCCCTCTTCCATTGTCTGCAGCAGGGAGAGATGGCAAAGTGTCTTAGAAACAGCAGTGCTAGAGATGATCTCAGACTGCCGGCTGTGAGTGGAAAAAAGGCAGCAGCAGGCAGTCAGATGAGGAGGAGGAGGAGGAGGAGGAGGAGGGCTGGGCAGCCCTGGGGTAGGAGCAGAGCATCGGGCTGTGCAGGCAAGTCCTGTGCTATCCCTTCTGGCCTGAAGGGCCTGTGCAAAGTTCAAGGGCTCTCCACAATGAAGCAGCTGGGCAACACCTGCAGGCGGTTTACTTAAGTCCTTACTGGCTTATTTGGGGAATCTGACTGGGTGCCAGGATGGCGGCTTCTGAGGAAGTAAATACTTCAAGACAAAATACTCAAGTGTTTTGCCTAAGCTGTGTGCGCTGGCAGGGGGACCAAATAAAACAAAGCAACGCGTGTGTGCATCCAACAAGAGCCCGTCCAGACGAGATGGGAAGGTGGAGCTGAGAGAAACGTCCTGAAGCTGGGGTGGAGGTGGCAGGGTGCCAGCGGAGCAGCTCTGCCCGGGCCTGCTGCCACCTCCATGGCTGCAGCCCAGGCCTGTGTGGGCTCAGGAGCCCAGGCTGGCCAGGCATCGCGTTGGCTCAGGGGACCACTGCCCCACACCAGCCAAGATCAAAGCTGAAGGACCTGAATCATGGAATCACAAAATCATGAAGGTTGGAAAAGCCCTCCAAGATCATCTGGTCCAACCATCCCCCTGCCACCAATGTCACCCACTAACCCATGTCCCCAAGCACCATGTCCAGCCTTTCCTTGAACACCCCCAGGGGCGGTGACTCTACCACCTCCCTGGGCAACCCGTCCCAGTGCCTGACTGCTCTTTCTGAGGAGAAATGTCTGCTAATTTCCAACCTAAACCTCCCCTGGTGCAATTTGAGGCCATTCCCTCTAGTCCTATCACTAGTTATCTGTGAGAAGAGGCCGACCCCCAGCTCTCCACACCTTCCTTTCGGGTAGTTGTAGAGAGCAATATGGTCTCCCCTGAGCCTCCTCTTCCCCAGACCAAACAACCCCAATTCCCTCAGCTGCTCCTCACAGGCCTTGTGCTCCAGGCCCCTCACCAGCTCCGTAGCCCTGCTCTGGACACACTCCAGGGCCCCAATGTCCTTCTTGTAGTGAGGGGACCAAAGCTGAACACAGCACTCAAATGCAAAAATGCATGGAGCCATGTAATGTCTCTCTGTTTCCTCCTCTTCCATTATGGGTTCTCAGCTCAGAAGCAGCTACTGCAAAGGACCTGGTTTGCAGCAAAGCATCCCTGCTGAGGAAGGATAGGCCACCAAGCAATGGACAGAGAGTGCCAGCCAGCAGCACAGGGAAGCATCTGGTTGCTGGTTAAGATGATCCTTCCAGGTGAAAGTCTGCCTTGCCCAGTAGCCCATTTGCTGGCAAAAGAAAGTCCAGCCCATGATCTGAGACGGAATGATACAGATGGTGGAAAGAAGCTCCATGGGGTCAGATCAGGTGTTGAATCGGCTGCTGAAGAGCTCTTAGCATCAAGGTATCTATAAACATGGGAGGAAAGAAATTCAGAGGAGCCACTGCCTGCTTCTCAGCTCCACAGCCTCTGGGGAAAAAGAAAATAAAAAAAAAATAAAAAAATGCAGGAATGAAATGGTTGTATCCAAGCAGATTTAAACAAGCTTTGCTTGTTATGCTTTTCCTGGACTTTATGAAACCCAAACAAGCAAAAGCTCCCCATGGTGGTGCTGTCACATACCAAACGTCCCCTCCTGCATTTCATGGCTGTGTGAATCCTGTTTTCATTTGTAGCACTACAGTAGAATAAAGAGTCCAAAGTAAGACCAGGATGCCACTGTGTTCATCACAGTTATACATGCAGAGCGAGCTAATTAGGTGCTATAATACACAGGGTGTATTTTGGTCCTGTTTGAAAGCGCTGCCAGTCTAACCAGATCAGACAGACAAAATGTTGTGTGAGGGAGTGGGATTTACAGGCAGAACAAGCAACAGGAAGGAGCATATTCCTTTTGAATATTGCTTTTAAAGAAGGCTGGGGAGGGGAGAATGGTAGTTAAGTGAACGTGTGCTTTGAAGACAAAAAATATTTGCCAAAGTTAAGGCCCCCTTGACCTCTCGGGGTGAGAAATACCGCAACTGCTTGAGCCTGTGTGGGACTGGAGTGAGGTTCTGCACCTCGTGCTGAGCCAGGGTCTTACAGATCCTGGGACTGCTGCCATCACCCATAAAAGCAGTCATGCAGAAGGCAGCTACCTTCTCATCTGAGATTTAAATCCCTTGCCTTTGGGGCCCAAAGCCCACTGGCGGCCGATAGGGCTTTCTGCCTAAAGACCTTTATCCTGATAACCCACCAAGTCATGACATCTGCTGGTTGGAGGGACATGCTCAGCTCAGCTGGGTAGCAGCAGTGCAGGGATGTGACCACAGCTGCGTGGGGAGGTATGGGTTCCCGGTGCGGCCCTGGCACCTCTGATACCAACACAGCTTTGCAGCACAGCAGCTATTGTGGTGACCTTCCCCTTCTCATGCTGGGTTTATAAATGTTGCCATCCAGGGCTGTGATGGAGGAGGGGTTTGCTTAGCACTGTTTAAATCCCAGGATGGCTGCAGTGAACTCCTGCCTGCAGCAAGCTTCACACTCTGTCTGCTCTTCCCGGGAGCTGCGCTGCCCGTGCCTGACTCAGGCTGACAGATCCCCCACTCCTCCATCCCCTGGAAGCAAGAGCAGAGCCAGGAGCTGCTGCACGCTTCCTCCCTGCTCCTAGAGCCTGGTGATTGCACCCACAGTGCTTCCCTGCTTGGCCCTGTACCAGCTGTGTGTCCATGAAGGGATGCCATTAAGCTCTGACCTATTCCTGTATCATCCTGAGGTCTGGGGGTAGGAATGGCTTCCTCTTCCTCTCCTGCTGACCCTCAAATTGCTGCCTTTTCATGACGCTGCCAGCATCTATTTATTTGAAGCAGAGGGAGGAGGTTCCCCTTTCCCACTTGTTTGTTGCTAAGCCTTTTGCACTTTCATTTCAGCCAAGGGGACAAGACCGCTGAAGCGTTTTCTCATCTGCTATGCCTCTCTTCAGCAATGTTATTTGCACTTAAAATGTATCCTGTTAAAACTGAAAGGTCACATCAGGAAAGAATGCAGACTGTTAAATGCGAGGTGTGAGTGTGAGAGCCTTGCTACCCATCCCCTCCTCGAGCCGGGACGCGTGTGGCAGCACCTCCTGAGGTGCAGCTCTCCCTCCAGGCCCACCAGCAGCCCCTTCATCCCTACTGCAAGTGGCATCACCTAGGAGTGTCACAGCACCAGGAACACAAGCCCTGGGGCATGGGAAGCTTGTGTCATTCCCCTCGCACATAGGGGCAGAGCAATTTATCAGAATATGTTTCATTGTCTTTCTTTTTCTGTTACCGAGCCCCGTTAATGTAACCACCAAAGAACAACTGCTAGCATTTCATGGAGCTCCTGTACTAATTATTCACTCAGTCTTCAAGAAATTTGGATGGCTTTTTCTAATGTCATCATTAGTACTTGTATGTGTGTGGGGCTTGGGAAAAAAACAGTGACAGCAGCACTGGGGGTAGAAAGCATTACGGTAGCAGGGCCAGTGCCTGATGTGTTGGAGACACCTCTTTCACTCTGTGCTGCCAGCAAACAGTTTAGATGCTAGTGATTCAAGATGTCCAGTCCCTTCCAGGCACACACATCAGACCTGATCCCAAGCCTTTGGAACAAAGCGGAGAATTTCCTCCATCCCTCCTGGTTTGGGCTGTCCCCTCTGCTCGGTTCCTATGAAAGTCTGCACTGCTGAAATCATGGGTGTTATTTGCGTGGGTGCCCCCGTGGGACCTGAGCTCTTTGAGAAAAGTCTCGTACAGACCATAAGAGCCACGCACTTGAAAATGTGGCCCCTTGGTGCTGGTTGGGCAAATCACCTGCAATGTGCTTGAATTGGAATCAGAGCACAGTCACCTTTATTGATCAAAGGAGGGTTTTCCTAAAGCTTAATCTTGAAATCTGAGGTTATGAGCTTGCTTCAGCCACCCATGCACTCTGCAACGGTCAGCAAAATGTGTTCAGATTTAATGTCAACAGCTCTTGGCACAACACTCCTTCGCAGCAAGGCTGAGCAATGGGAAGAAGAGGCAAAATCTGCTCAGTCGTGATGACTCGTGTCCTGTCCTTTAGCAGTTCAGCAGAGCACAAAATACATCTCTCTTCAATGAGGGAAGGGGGCAATGAAACTGGAATGGGGACTTCAGATCAGATGTCAGAGCACTTTGCAAATAAACCAGTGCACTAGTAAGTCGTTACCACTCTCTGCGCCCCAAATCTCACTTGACTTAAAACTGAAGCCACATTTCTCCCTTCTGAAATGAGTACATTTTTACCTGGGCAAGAGTTCAGATCCCGATTCCGTAATGCTTTCCTCAGAATGCTGAAATGTATTTCTCTGTTGCACCAGCCCAAGTTATGCTGCTATTGCTGCTGCAATGTTAATAAAATGCTCCTCAGTACAAACAAATCTCCTGTGTTTTGGACACTGGGAAAAAAAATGCTGACAGATGGTAGCTTTTATGAGAGAAACGAGGAGAGTAGAAAGTACTTACAAATGTGTCCTTCTGAGACCTAACTGTGCAGAAATGTATGCAGAAGACCTGCTGCGTCCCCTACGGGCTGACACTTGGACCCGCTGTCAGTGACACCAAATGCCTCTTCCAAGTCACCATAGTTAGTGACTACAACATCCTAATTTAGTTGTTCTTGGTCTGTATAAACTCAGTTTTTCCATCGCACTTGCAATGAGTTGGCATGCTTTGCCTTTTTCCTCCATCTTAAGACAAGACAATGAAGCCACAGAGCATACAATAGTGGTTATTTTTCTGTGGGGAGGCATTGTTTCCTGAGGAAACAGTGCTTTGTTTAGGAGTAGCTTTATTTAAGATGAGGAGTTTTATTTAAGAAGAGGAGAAGACAGATTAACCCCACCTCTTACCATTTCTTGGGGCATGGTACCCAGGGTCACACAATGGGAGAGTGGAGGAAGGAACTCTTTTCACTTAAGACGTGCATAAAAAATCTCCCACCCCCTCCCCAAAATACTGTATCAGACAAAAAGTGTATGTAGTTCACAACTTAAACTTACATGGTGGCCAGAAGCAGAACATAGGAAAAGAGTATGCAAAACTAACTAAAGAAAATAACAAATGCTAATGCAGTGTGTCCCTTGCCTTTGCATAGCTTTTCAGTTTCCACCAAGCAGCCATTGCAAAACTTCCCAAGCCAGAGGTTGTATTTGAGATTTAGTTTAATAGACTACCAACAGACTTTACCCCAGGAACTTTTCTAATCCTTTTTTTTCAGTTGCTTTGAGCCATTTGTGGCAATGAGTTTCACAGCTGTAATTATGCACAGTATGAAACCAGCTTCTTTATGTTGGTTTTCAAATCTGCTGCCCATTTATTTCAAGGGGTGCCTCCTAACTCCTGTGGCAAGAGAAGAAAATTGCTCCCTGCCCACCTTCCCCATGCCATCTGTGGTTATATAGCTCTCAGGACATACATATTGCCTCCATCTCTGTTACTGCTGTAGGGGAACAGAAGGGTAGCCTGCTCTTTAGTCCTTCTTCATGAGTAAGAGGTCCCGTGCATTTGATCACCCTCTTCATCTTTTTCTCTGTCTTTTGTAATTCCCCTCTACCCTTTTTGGAAAAGACTGACCATACAATAACCAAGGTGTGCATGCTCCATTGATTTATACAGTGGCATCGCTTACTTATTTTCCCCTGCATATGTGTGACACAATACACAAATTATTCCACCCTACCTAAGCAATTTGTAATTCTCAGGCTGACAAAAGCTAATCTTCTGATGTAGGTGGGTAGGTAGCCTGGTCCCCAGTGTCCATTCACCCACCGGAGTCGTTCATGAAGTGGTCCTGGAAGAAGAAGTTGCAAGTTCGTAATGTAGGCACGTCCTCCCTGGAAACTTGGTTCGTTCTGCTAAATCACTGAGTAGGTGATCATATGGAAGTGATTCTATGTGCTACAATTCAGCCTGGCTTCAAAAGCATCAGTAAAAATTAGTGAAATGGGTTTGTTCTCCAGCCACTGCCCAGAGAATCTCCAGGATTTACACAGTGTTTGCAAAAGCTAAAAGCCTCTGAGCTTTCTCAGGAAGGTGCTTGAAATTTCCTGAAGAATTTTAAATTTTTCTGTTAATAAATTTAGCCTAGACCCAGCTCGGTAAAACATTAAGCATTAAACATCTGCTTAACATGAAGAACTAGTAAGAATGTTAAAAATGTGTAATCCCATTCCTATTTAGGTCTTTATTCATTGTGGCAATTAAATATGTGCATTAGTGCTCTGCTGCATCAGGAGCTAAGTACCTGCACACAATTAAACGTTGTGCTGAATTGAGTCCCAAAGCCAACATTGCTGTAGAGGATTTTAACCTATATTTCTGTCTACTGTGCACTTCACTTTAATGCAGGGAATATTTATTACTTTAACAGATATTCTACCTTGAAGAGGAATTTGCTCTAAAATGTATGTCACAGAGTGCTGTTTTAATGACTCCAACTTGCACAAGTATTTTGTGATAGGAATAATTTATCTCCTGATTAACCACTTCAAGGCAATTCTAGGCAGTAGCATGTTTGCAGGTTTGGCATCAAAACATTCTAGGGTTATTTATACAATAAAGTAATTCAGAGTTTCGTATTGTTTTACATATATATATGTGCGATTTTCTATTAAAAATATCTTAAAAAAGGATGGAAGCAGTTTTAAAACTCGTCTAATCCAATCCATTGCACTTGGAGCTATACGATTGTACAACCATGAAGATCTGCAACAATGCAAAGGCTCCAAGAGACGACAGAAACGCTGCTGTTCACATTGGTGCCTCCAGCTATCCCTGGTTTCTTTTGGTTTTGCATTGTGATCTTATTTAACCAAGAATGCTTCTTTCAGCAGCGGCATCTGCAGCATATTGAATATTGGAGCATACTGTGATCCATTCTGCTTTCATCCAGTTGAACTGCTGGAGTGACTAAGATGCAAAGAAGTCCCAGGACTTGCCCACGGCCACACAGTGAGTCAGTGGCCCAGCTGTTTTCAGAAAGAGAACGATTTTCCTGTCTCTTTGCTTTAACAATTTTACTGCATGGCATCCTTCATACACATTAGACTATTTTTTTTTTTCCAGAATGGACTAAAATGGGTCTTCATGGATACCACTTTCACTTCCAGTCACATACTTAGATGGGAAAAATCTTCTCTGGGAACTACCAATGCTATCTTTTCTTCTTGATCTATGAAGTCAGTGGACAGAATAGGCTAAATAAGTGATTTTTCTTTGTCACTATCAAAAATATCCAAATCACTGTCAGCGTTGACTCTTATTCAACTTCACATTCTTTCTCACTTTGCAGATCTAATGTTACCCTCTTCAGAAACTATCTGTCCCCAAAACCTGCCATTTTTCCAGATCAACCTTTAGTGTCACTAACTAATTGCATGGCATATGTTCATGCTTTGTCATTACCTTGTAATTTACTTCTAAAATTTTTGCCTCTGATTTTGCTCAATTTCTTGTGTGATTTTTAGTTTATCCTTATTATTTTTAATTGGAAAGACCAGAATGTTACTGAACTTGTGGATGTTGTGCTTTTATCTCTTAAATTCAAAAATTTTTAATGCATCCAGAATTCCACAGAGGCTATAGACTCATACCAGTGCATGGCAGTGTCCTCAGTGCATTGAAATATAGCAGCAGGACTACAAAATTCCATGCACTGGCATGCCAAAGTGTTCATATTTAACCCAATTGCCTGACTGTGCCTCAGGATACCTGAGGGTGACCACAAGCATAGTAGCTGCAAATCTTTCCCCCTCCCCCCCCCCCCAAAGTTCACTGGCTTCTTTCTTTTTCTTCTTTCATCTTTCCTGAGTATATTTTGACAGAATTCATCAAATACCAACAGGAGTTGAGTTCAACTGCAGGATCTATACGTGGACTTGTGGTCTCACCTATCTTGGGTTGCTCCTTGGCAGGACCACCCCTGCTCAACATCACCTCTTCCAGCAAGTGACCAGGTTGTCTTTGTTCTGTCCTTAGTAGTATTTACTCACTGACTTCTCCAATCTGTCCCAAAGATGGTAGGAAACAGATGACATTTAAATCCAAATTTTCACTCGAAGACTCCAGCAAAGAGGTATTAAGTTATTCTGAGCTGCTCAGCCATTGCTGTTTCGGGTTACTGTGAGTGAGCCCTGCTAATGCTAGTAGTGTTTCTTGCCACACAAGCCGGCAGAAATGGACTCACACAATGTGCTTTGTCTCACATGGTATTCCACATTTCTAGGCTCTCGCTGGCTTCCCTGGGAATATATGAATAAACCCAATAAAAAGAAATTATACTCCTTTTTACTCCCACTCTGTTCACCAGATGTGCAAGCTCACCCTGGGCTTTGGTTGCCAGCCTGGCTCCCTTTTTTGTTTTACTGACTCACCCTCGTAGTGTAGGTTCCCTCGGGGCCAGATCCTAAACTCACTTACAGCCCTGCAGGCCATGTAGGTTGCCTTCAGCTGGTTCTCCACTCTCCACCACAGGCAGGTGTGGAGCTGGGGACACGGCCCTGCCTGTGGGACTCGGTCTGCAGGCCCCCCAGGGATGCATAATGTGGACCAGAGCCGGTCACCCTCCCCGACGGCTGGGAGCACTTGGCGTAGCTAGCAGAAATTAGCACCACTGAGATCATATACATTTTCATTAATCATTGCGAGCCTTAAATAAAAGCAGCGCTGCTGGCAGCTCTGATTAAGAGCTTTCCATTGATCATAAAAGCTGAAAGCTAAAATGAATTGTTTAATGTTGAAGGATTGCGATAACAGCCAAATAATTTGATTTATCGCAAAATCGAGACATAAGAAGAAAGAAAATATTTCAAAATAAAAATGCTACGCTCTTTGTGGCAGGCCCTGAGCTAATTTGAGGCAGGCCAGGAAAACACCCCAGCCCCCATGGCCAAGTCTGCACCGCAGTGTAGGGCTGTCACAGCCCCTGAAACCTGGGTGCTGGAGCTGTGACACCACTCGTGATGGGCACCTCCGCCAGCACTAATGTGCAGCAAGGAGGCTTGGGATGCCTTAGCTTTGTGCAATAATTTCATTCCTCTCTGTGTGTGTATGCTTTCAGATGCCTCTGCTATACTATATATATATATGTATACAAAGCAAGAAAATGAATAGAAATATCATATACTGTGAGTGCAATTCACCCCATCTGACTACTTTAGCCCTCTGAAAGCAGAGCACACGGTGGTTATTTATATTTTATAGCCTCTAGTGTTACTGGAAGGAGAGAAAGCAGCTCCTTAGTGATTACCTACTTGAGGGCATCTGAATCACCTTCTGTCTCTGTTCTCTGCCTAGGGAGGGAACCCAGGCTCTTAGGTTACACTGGACATGTAGTTTTTCGATTAAGCTAGACATGGATACTCCTGTGTGTATGCACAGGATGACAGAAGGTGTGAACAAGTAACACAATATCTTGTCTTTAGACCCTGCTGAGCCCCCAGAACTTGTTCACAAGAAGTAATCTGCCACTGTGGTGTGTACTGAGGGCTCCTGCAGAGTTTACCTCCCCAGGAACAAAATGCACTTGCAAATACCTTACCAGACTCTTGCTAATGGATAAAAACAGAGCCTCTCTTCTGATCCCCATTCTCACCATGTTCATGCTGCTCAGCAACGTGATTTTCTTTCAGGCTGTCGGACTCCTTGGAAGGGTTTTGGCCATTCATCATCAGTCCTGCACTTTCTGGGAATAAGGGAATAGGGAAGAGGTGGACGAACCATTTGGAAGAAATGAGACATAATCCAAACTTCTCTATGCCTACTTAGCTACCAAAATGGCTGCTCTGGCTCTGTTCACAGCTAAGCAGCTGTCAGGTTGCTCTGCTCCAGCCAAAGCTTTCTCTGCCGCCAGCCAACTGCAGGCTGGGCTGTGGAGCTCTACAAGGACTTCAGACAGACCTTGCCCATGAACTGCGTGGCTGTGCAGAAAGAACTGAGCGTAGCACAAAGAATAGCCTGCTCCTGTACTCACGCATCCTAAGACAATACTTGCCTCTGGGTGAGCATCTGGAAGTGTGTCGTCTAAATGCATGAGCCAAGCATGGGGAAGTGCGACATGACCAGGAGATGTCTGTCCACCAGAGCATGGCCTAGAATACAGGACACTCACCTGCTGCCTGTGTGTTAGCAGCATATCACCCTAACCTTCCTTAGATTACAAGTAATTCTTTCATTTTCAATTGTGCATGTGTACACATGTATCTGTCTGCCTGTGAACATACATCTTACGAAAGAGCGTGTACACTACTGAAGTCTGCCACCTCCCAGTCTCCCAAGTCTGTCATTCTCCCAGTCTCCACCTGGTTTATTCAGGACTTGTCTTGCTTTGCTTCCCATTTCGATGGCTGCACTCATTTTGCTTTCTCCATATGCATGAGCATGTAGAGATGCCAGATAGCATCAAAAACCCCCACAATAATTTCCTCCTGGAAATCTGCCAGCAAAGAACAGGGTGGACAACAGCTCTTACAATGCTGCAGTGTGATCAGTCTGTTAGTTTCTTTGTTTTTAAAGTGTAAATGGGCATGGCTCCTGTCCCTCTTCGCAGGAGGAGGAATGTCCTTGGGTATCTTGCATTGCTGGTTGCTGTGTATCAGAGCTGAAGCTTTACCTTTAGGTTACTATTTCCCAAATGCTGTCCCTTTAAACTTTCTGGCACCAAATCTCTTTTATGCCTTTGTTCGCCTTGCCCAGTAGATATTGACTCTTATAGCATAACTATGGTTATGGCTTCTCTTTTGTTTATGGCTTTTTAGATGTTTTAGCAGGGCTGAGTTACAGGCAAATGAGCATGGGGGAAATTCCTGTTTGGAGCTAGTGACCTTGGTTGGTGTCTGTGCCTCCTCAGGGCAGCTCACCATGGATGAAGTTGCATTTGTCAATAACATAAGTGGATATTAAGACACAAAGGGGAAGTTCCTTCCCCACTGTTGTTTTCTCTTCGTTTCTTTGTTTGTTTTGAAGTTTATTCTGAATTCTAACACGATATGCCCATGTGGATAGGGACATTAAAAGCAGTATCTGCTTGATGCGTTCCCAATAAACAGCGGATGCCACTAATAGAGTCCCTAGCACGTTTTTGGAAGAGGAATATAGGTGGCATATGGCACAGAAGAATAATTTCATAGTAATAAGCAAAAGCCGGTTATTAGTGAGACACTACTATGCAGCTAATGGTGTTATAGATAATGAGGGTGGTGAGGGGGAATCTGTTCTCAGTGCTGGGAAACATCCGACTGCTACACTCAGCAGTAACAGCAGCATCCTTAAGAAGCCACTGATCCCACAGTAGACTTCGGGGGAAGGTGTCACAGCACTCAAGCTTTGGGACTGGGCTGTGCTGCAGTTGGCAGAGGAGTTTGCTGGCAGCTTTACGGTGAAGTTATGCCAACCTGAGCAGCAGTACAGCAAACCCCGCAAGCCGATAGCTGCCATCTCCACACGTTCATGAGCAGCAAATGTTTGGGCTTCTGCGGAGAGCAATGATAGCTTATTACAAGAGGCTGAATTATTTTCGGGTTGTTTTGAGAGAGGGTTTTTGGTTTATTAAAAAGCAGTACCTGAAGATTTTTTTTTTTAAAGCCATTTGAAGAATATTAGCAATGATATGAGTGTTCATGATTGAGTTTCCTCCACAGACAACTTTGCAAGTGTATTGCACTTTTAGATTGGTAGGTCTTTTGTTCTGTATATCCCCGGAAGGAAGGAAGGAAGGAAGGAAGGAAGGAAGGAAGGAAGGAAGGAAGGAAGGAAGGAAGGAAGGAAGGAAGGAAGGAAGGAAGGAAGGAAGGAAGGAAGGAAGGAAGGAAGGAAGGAAGGAAGGAAGGAAGGAAGGAAGGAGAAAAATGTGGACCAAGCCAAAGAATCTGGAAAAACCCTACTGGTTGTGACCTAGATGGTTATGAAGCAAAGGACTGGCACTTGAGGATATGTTGACACTGATTTATCACTCTGCAGATGATGGCCAATCTTCTCAAAAGTTACTAATGATTTCACGTGCCTCTGTTTCTAGCAACTGAAGTGATCCAGACTTGCAGAGGGCTCTGTGCCCAGCCTTTGCCAAAGAGCCGCAGATGTGCTGGTGTCCCCGCCACAGCCATTGCTTGTCTATAGACAGCCTCAGTCCCCAGAGAGGAGGGCTGATGGACCTCCTCAGCAGCTGAGGGTGGCTTACTCCTTCCTGAGATTGCTCACTGAGCAGCTGCTGGCCTGAACCTCTGCTGCAGGGCACACACAGGTAGAGGCCTGGCATGGCGTAGGAATTTTTACATTGCTTAGTACCTTTCTGCATGACCCTCACATTACTGAGGGGCACACGAAACTATTACCAATAACATTAGCAACAACAGGAGCAGCCGTCCCTCAGCAAATTGCAGCATTGCCCAGGTATTTCTGCAGAAAGCTGTTTCCAGCTGCAGGGGCGAGCTTAGCCATAGCCCCCAAAAAAAAACACGCACACACTGCCCCTTGCTGCCTGTGCCATGTGGCTTTCCGGGTCTGCCAGCAGGCCCTGCTCATGCTGGATGGCCAAAACATGGAAGATTTAGCTCTCCCCTTCCAGAAAGTGCGGGCCAGCCAGCAAGCGTGCATAAACACCTCTGAGGAAAACCCACCCCCTGGAAGCTCTCCATCCTGCTGTGATCAATGAGCTGCCATGTGGTCAAAAGGTGAGGAGGCCCAGCCATAGCCATAGCTCGCGCATCTCAGCAAAATGGGTGGTAAAGCCCGGGAAATACACTTTTTTATTTTTTTTATTTTTTTATTCTGTTCTGATATTTACTCTCGCTTTTGGGCCTCCTGCCCCGTGCTAGGGCGGGGAGCCCGTGTCTGAGTGTCTGTGTGCTGCGAGGGCTGTGCTTAGACAGGGCCGGGCCGAGCAACAGGGCTTAACGGGGCAAAGGAGGGCAAACTCGAGGCTGAATTGTTTCAATGAATTCTGTACTTTTCCGAGAGTGATGTCAGGCTGCCTTTTCTGCTGAATTGTAGTAAAAATAAATACAGCTAGAATGTGTGGGCATGGTTTGGAAAAGGATTAAGGGGAAGTTTTAACATTGGTTTCAGTGAAGTGGAAATGATTTCTGATAGCCAGCTGGAACCTGGTAGAGGCACTAGGCCTAAGCTGAGAGCTCGCGCAGCTGGGGTTTCATAATACAAAATTCCTAGTCTTTCATTTATTACTTCAGAGCCAGATCCTAAAATCTTATTTATATGATTAGTCCCTCCGGGCCATATCCTTATTTCTCTTACACCAGGCTGACTCAGGAACAGAAGAGGGGATGCCTATGAGGCAAAGCCTCCTCATTAAAAGGTCCCTCCAGAATGGAAAAAAATAAAACCTGGCTGTAGTAATGTCCTCCAGCCTGCAGCTAGGAGTCAGGGACCAACACAGAAATAAGCTACACACCAGGCATCTCTCCTCAGCAGAACTAGTACAGCCCTCCAGAGCCCTCCATTAGCTCCTTCTTCAAATGAGGGTTCAATTTAAATACCTGGTACTAATCATCCAGGTCATTAATTTTTTGGGTCCAGTTTACCTCAAAACCTCCTCCCCTCTCTACACTAAGCAACACAGCAGTCATTACTAGGGAAACATTTGGCACCAAGATGTTTTGTGCACTTCAGACTGTCCCCCACCTCCCCAAAATAACAGTAATGATGGGCAGGCCAGTGTGTCGCATAGTGTGGGCTCAGCTGCTTCGCTGCAGACACAGCCAACCTGGAGCAGCGTGGGCAGAAGATGCTGCATCATCTTTGGCTTGGAGACCACGGACCCTTAGCAGTGAGGTACCACCTTTATCGTGAGGTTATTTATCAAGAGGCACCAGGTGGGACTCAGGGCATGGAGAGCTTGCCAAGAGCAGGATGATGGGCAGAGAGTGGGGAGACACATACTTGCCAAATTTTAGCCTGATAAGGAGGTGTCTGAGGTCATGGAGGCCTGAACTAGCCCATCCATACAGTGACAAGTTTGACAGCTCAGATCCAGGTCCTGTCTAGGCCACTGAGCCTACAGGGCAGGATTTATTAACTTGGGGACAGTGGGATGTCCAGTCCTCCACGCTTGCTTCTGGAGCTGGGGAAGTTTCCCTTAGCCAGCATGAGTGCCCCTGTATGCACCCCTCCTGTACAGGTATAGTCCTGTGCTTATCTCCCACAGTTTTGTGTTATGTTTGGAGATCTTTGCACCTGGTGGAGTAGACTCTGCCATATTTTGACTCCTGTGCCAGCAACTTCATCATCAGCTTCCTGCAGTAACAGCTGGAGAATGAAAAAGAGGAGGAGAAAATGCAGGAGGAGGATGAGGAGGAAGGAAGTGGCCAAGGTCTCAGGCACACAACACAAGCTGCTTGGACTCAGATGAAATTGGCCTGCTTTCTCGTCTGTGTGCATGCTGTACTAACATCCCCAACAAAGCAGAAGATGGGAAAAGATTCTGGGGCAAGAGCCTGCAGAATCAATACAAGGGCACATCTGGCACTTACCTGGGGACAAGAGACTCCCCAAATCGAGGCAGAAATTCCCTAGCAGAAATTTTAAGCTGGGGGGAATCCACCAGTTACTCCTGTTAGCACCTGCAAACCTACTTTCTAACAAAGCAGCATTCTCTCACTGCGTGGAAATGCACTGCACATGCCACCAGGCTAATTAAATAGCAGCCCTCCCGCAGGAACACGGGCGCTGCAGCGGGCGGGCGTGAGCTCAGCCTCTGCGCTCAAAGGGCGACCATTCCCAGGTTGCTTTCCAAGGGGGAAATAAAAACTTCCAACAACAGAGATCAGCTCTATGCCTGATGCCAGGGCTCAGCTTGCTTTGCAAAGCAAGTCCCCATCCGCCCGCCGAGGCTTCATGGGGGCGAGGGAGCACTGCTGGCTCCTTGGCTCGGCTTCCCAGGGCCCTGCCTAATTGACAGCCAAGGTACACCTAACACCATGTGCTGCAGAGCACTTGTGTTTGTCAACCTGGAGGGCTTTGTGCAAGATCCTGTAAAACACAGGCGAAGCATATCCAGCACAGCATGGCTCGGTGTGCAACGGTGATGTTGTCTGCACCTGGACACCTCTGGGACCTGTTAACATTACCGAGGGGGGGGATAAAAAGCACTTTGTTTCTTGACTACATTTTTGAAAACTGAGAGGACTGCTCAGGGATTTCTGAAGCTTGAGTTGATTAGCAGTTAATGATGTGTGTCCTGAAGAAAAAGTAAGATTAAATATTGTGCTCGTTTTGGAGCAGGGCATTTTAAGATTGAGATTTACAGCTACTTTGTTGGTATTTCGTGAAGTGCTTAGGTCTGCTCAACTCTTGGTTACACAGCCGCTCAGTATTTTGAGCACTCGCTTTATACAGATATAACTTGAACAACCAATGATGTATTAAAGCATGTAAGCGTGTCTGTTATAACTGCATGTGAACTTTCAGGGAATGCTATTGGAAAACAGACACCCACTGGGACAGCAGTCACTTCTTCAGTGGGCAGGAGATGTGTGCTCAAGAGCACCCCATGGCCCTCCCCATCGCAGCACTGCCTTCCCTGTGGGTTGCACATCGCCCCTTCCTGGGAAATGTGCTGAGCCAAAGCTTGTCCTGCTCGTTGCCTCAGCGCTCACCAGCCTCTCTTGACACCTATCAGCCTTTAATGTGGTGCAGCTTTCCGGAGGGAAAACGAAACTCTTACTATTTCCTTATTTTGATGCCTTCCTTCCTGAAGACCTGCTTCTGTCATGTTGCCTCCGGGAAATCCAATCCATCCACTAATTGCTTTAAAATAAAGGAGAAGGAGGAGGTGGTGTTTCCTAATCTGCTAAGAGAGAAACCTATCATGCCTTTTCTAGGGGTTTGCCTCCATACCAAGATGACGGTGTGCTTATAAAGACGTACAAGAGCAGCAAAGATGTGGTGGGACAGGCTTACAGCATCACCGACAAGTCTCAGGAGGGCAATTGGGTTGCTGAGCAGTTCCGATTCCCATACACCATCCTTTCCCTCCTCTTGTTACCCAGGCTAAGTAGATTCAATGAAGCACAGATATGCCCCGTCATGCTACATTCATGCCTGTGTTTTGCTGCAGAAGCATACTACAAGAACAACACCTGACACATCGTGTTTAGCAAATGGTGACAGTACAATTCATAACTCATTTTTTTTTTCTTCACTGACTATTAGAACAGCAGTACCATGTGTTCAAAAGAGTAATTATTTACCAACATATAAAATGTATCCAGACAGGCTAAGCTGGACAAAAGCTTCTTGTCCTCTGTGGCTATTAAGAGTTCCCAATTAATTAAGTACTCAACTGATAAATGCATACAGCCGTATTTGAATAGGTGTCTCTTTAAAAGCTACCCCACGGAACCCCTAGGGAAATAATTTATAGTGCAAGTCTGTGGTGTGGTTTACAATATGCAAAATCTATACATCACAGGCTAAAATAAAGCTAAAGCTAGAACTAGCTGAAAGAAACAAAGCAAAAAATCCTCAAAAGTTCTAATTCAGCTCACACAAAGTCTTTAGTCTTTAATACATATGAATTGTTAAAACTTGTGTTGCCTGTTTCTTACACAGACACAGAAAGAGTAACTGGAGTTGCTCTGTAGCTGTTCTGTGCTCCTACTATTACTGCTGATAGGGAGTTCACACAGATTTTGTTACCAAGATAGCTGTGAAAACCTTCTGACTTTCTCTCCCTTTCTCTCACTTTCCAAATGCTAAGCTGAATTTCCAGGTTGTGAGAAGTGCAACATTAGGTTGGTTCTGCTTCCCAGCCTGACTGAGCCCACCCTGTGTGGCCGGGAGGATTAGCAGAAGTCAGTTTAAGTAATTTTTAGAGGAAACAGGATGCACTGTAGTAAGTGAGCCCTCCAAGGCAGTTTAGCAGAAGCATGGCGGTGTTGTTGACAGGGATAACAGCCCTGCTAAAAGGTATGCCACATCTTCCAAACATGTTCGAAATACTGATGCGTGCATCTCTTCTTCAGTTGGCAAACACCGATGGAAGCCTTTAAAATAATATTTTATTTTCACTTACATCCCGTTGAAGGAAATGTGACTTAATCTAGAGTTATCTGCTAATTTGGGGGAGAAAGGTTGTTTTAATGCATTGTAAAATGATCATTTATACTGTACTTTGGTATTGGTTTTCTATAAAAGCCTGAAGGTCATGTTCCTACTTACTGTAGAACTGTCTGGTGTATATCCAGATTCACAAATAGCTAAAGAATAAAAAATCCTTCTTTGGCAGCGGGAACAAAGTGTCTTAAGCAAAATCATGTGTTTGAATCTACATCCAGACATGGGTCTTACTAGCACAGGTCTGGAAATCTCTCCTGCAGTCAGATATACATGTATGTTGCAAGTCCTGTGTTTTAACAAGAACATTGGGCTTAATTTGGATGGCATTGTCAATGCAGAAAGATTTATAGATACTCACAAACATGACCCTTGCATCTTTCTGACAGTAAAGTTTGAATCTATAAGAATGAACTCATGGTTAATTTGATCTGGCTGTTTTGAAGCCCTTTTCTTTAGGCAGAGCTTTCTACCTCTAGAGCTGGGGATGGGACACTTCTTCAGACATCAAACTCTTGTCATATCTGAGCTTGAAAAGCATTTCAAATGCAACAGAAAGTGGAATCACTTCAAATTTTATCACAAACTCCCTTCTTTTGGGATTAAAAAATGGTTCATAACCTACTACTGACTTCCTGTGAACATGTTTATTGGCTGAAAGTTTAACCCAGCATTTTGATGGAATATCAAAACCGGGGGGTTCTTGTACCTGATCACTCTTTGTGTCACACAAATTTCATGGGTCATATGGTAAGATATATTTTTTTTCTGATTGGATGAATAAAACATTTTATATAAGAAAACAAAAAAAAAAAAAAAAAAAAAAACAACAAAAAAAAAACAACAAACCCCACTACTGAATGAGGTGCTTCTGGCACAAACACTTGGAGGACTACTCATTCATTCTTAAAATTCATGCCACTTTCCCACACAAGAGTTGTCACATACTTGGCAGTGGTCCAAGTCCTCGTAAATAACATAAAACATAATCTAGGAATAGAAGGAACTGAACACAGGTCTCTTAGCTGCAAAACCTCTACAGATCAAATTCTGAAAATATATATATATTTTCAGCTTTTTCTGTTAACAGTGTTTGCTGTAAAACAAAACCTACTTACACAGATGGCTTTATGTTAGTATTTCTGGGATTTTTTTTTAACCCTTAACTCCATGTTTTCTCTTCTTTTGTAGGCTTGAGTCAGACCATCAGTGTTATGTTCATAGAGCTGTTTGTGTTCTAATTAAGCAATAAGGAGCAGGGCCTGTTCTGGGGATTAAGAGTGACTTGGAGTGTTGATGCAAAGCTGAGAGCCATTAGCAACACCTGGCCATTAATTCCCCAGGAGATGCCAGTGCCAAACTCATCATGGCTATTTCTAACTTGCTTTTTTTTTTTTTTTTTTTTTGTGTGTGTGTGTCTTTTATTTTATTTTATTTTTATTTTAGTGGTGAAAAATGTATTTTTTACTTTTGGAAAGTGCCAGGGGCAGGTGAGATTTCTGTGGTTCATCATCTAGGAGTTGATAGGAATAAAAGGAATATGCATGACTACACTGGTGTCTATCACCAAATATTTTCCTATTTACCAGCCCACACATATAGCTCCACAACAAGTAAATATTCAAAACATAAATCAGGCAGAGGAGGTGGGGTATGTATTCAGAGCTACCAATTTCCAATAAACCAGATTTCATTAGACAAACTGAGCTGACATCCAAAAGAGCTGTAAAAGGAGCTACACTCGCTGAGTATCCATTTTTAAACCACTCCCATTGCTGTTGCTTGATAACCATATAGAATATTGTTATGAGAAGCTTATCCAATTAACATTTATGCTTTACTCAGCTGAGAGGGAATGGGGCCTGTACCCATCTAGGCCCTTTTGCATTCTGGCTGGAAATATATTAACCATTCCTATCCCTCCCCCTCTCTTTCCTCCATGCTACTACAGCATCTTCATCCAGCACAGCCTTGCATTGCTTCTGGGAGAACACTTTCACTACGTTCTTACAGGATATTAATGGACATTCATGTATAGTATTGCCATATGAATGTTTCAATGACCTAGATAAATGTGCATAATTTCCTTTGTGTGTAATGGGCATGAGTGTTTAATTATGACAAGTTGTGACTTTTGTAGTTTATCTCTGCCCCCCAGGGAGCCCTTGAAAATGAAATTTCCTATTCCCTGGTATGCAGGGAGTACAATTTTACAATAACCCTATACTAGGATACCATAATCCATGTTGCTTCCCTGTTTTTCCTCCACTTAGTGTTTACAGAGAAGCACAGACACTGAAGCTGAAGTTTGTGTGAGAAAGTGGGTTTGTACAGAAGGCAGAAGGTTACAAATGAAAACAAAGATTTAATGGGAAATGGGCTGCAAGACAGCAATCAGGACAATTTTTTTGCAAGTCACTTAAATTACTGGCCACACATTAATTCTGAGGTTAATTCCTTTGGTTAAACTAATCACTATTAATCAATGAAGCTGTTAATCAAATTGCTGAGAACCCAGGACCGAGTAAATTGGACAGTAAAATAATTTCTTGGACTGACTAAAGATGCAGAAAAGTTTGTGTTTCCCTCAGGAAGACGAGCAAAGGGTTAACTATCTGGCACTTTGTGTCCAAAAGATGCCTGCAACAGCATTAAACCCTGCTATGCTTTAGTTTTTTGGAAGTCTTTTCACCCATCTCCTGCTTTTCTTCCAAATGTGTGCTTTTGCCCTGCAATTGCACCCTCTCTCTTTCACATATACACATACAGGCAAGGATGGAAAAGGCTTGCAATGGAGAGATTTCAAGTGGAAGATTGATGGCCAGCAATTGTGAGGCCAAATCACTCTCTATACTTGCTTTGCACTACATGATTTCCTGCTGTTGTTTCTAGTTACAGTAGATAATAAAAACTGTTACAAAACCCTCTTAACAAGAAAACAAAACACAGATGGCATGTTGAATGTAAAGCATCTGGGGATGGCAATCAACTGTGGCCTCAAAAGCTATTTTGTTCCATCCCAGTTTTCTTGAGAAGTGGGAAAGGGACGGCAGGAAATGCTGCGCGAGTTGCTGGAGGAGTGAGCTCTGCCAGCTACCAAGAAACTCAGCGGATGCTGGAAGTGGCTGGATCTTCGAAGGGACAGTGGCTTTCAGGAATGCTTTGGGGCTAATGCACAGTGTTATTATCCTCTTATCTCTTGAGGCCCCGGCTGGGAGAGTCATCTCTAAGACGTTCGTTCCTCAGATTGATAGCCAACTCTTTGCGAACCTGCATGGATACTTCTAAAAGAAAGAAAATGTGGTTATTATGCGTGCTATAAATTCTGAAAATGGAATAATAGTCAAGGCTTAAAGAACAGATGAAGCCTTACAGAAAACTTTTAAAAACATCCCGTTGAGAAATATATACTTGCCTTGCTTCATATTTTAAGTCTTTCT
The DNA here is from genome assembly GCF_963932015.1 of Anas acuta. Lineage (NCBI taxonomy): Eukaryota > Metazoa > Chordata > Aves > Anseriformes > Anatidae > Anas > Anas acuta. The sequence continues at coordinate 79,456,105 of NC_088979.1, forward strand.
ACTGCTTTGTTCTTTGGTAATACAGATAATGAACCAAATCTGGAAATCAATTACATGGCGTATGTTTGGCATAACTTCACTGACCCCTTTTGTGTTGGCTAGCCTGCCTTTACAGCCCAGTGCCGCAGAGATCAGCCAGGTTCAGCTTCAATACAAAGGTCCCTGTAATGAATGCATTCATCTACTCCCATGGGCCTGCCTCAGAGAACACTACCTGCTTGGGGAATATTACCCATTTGCTTGTGAGAACACGAAAACAGATAATGACAGATAACAAAACAGCTATGCCCTCATCCTTGTTGGCAAGTGAAAAGCAATGGAGCGTATTTTGGAGGAGATTTACAGAGAGATGCTCTGGTCTTATTCCCTGGCGTAAGCCGAGGCGGGTGGCTCAGGCTGCTACAATTTATGCTGGCTGCCGAGGCCTGCTTTTTTCTAGCTGACATGAATCTCATCGAGCAAGAGAGCAGCTTCTACATTTGCTGCGTGTGGTGTCTTCAGGCCTTCCATGTCTGGAGAGAAACAATTTATGGACAATAGGTGTCAGCGTCTGCATTTGGCCATGGATTTAGGTGTCTGTTCCTCTCTGGGGGCTGTATGTATAGACCTCGGGTGGTCCAGAGTCTATTCAGCAATCGCAATGTGAAGCAGAGTGGTCTGAAATCTGTGGGATGAACAACAGGCTTGACATTATGTATTTCTTTGTTCCGGCTGACAGAGACTATTCCTCTCTCACCAGACATGCCCTGAATGCACCGCCACATCTAGGAGTGGCTGGCTGTGCTGCAAGGGACAACCTGATGACAAACAGGCAGTATGCAAATCACAAGGGTGGCTTTGAAGCTGGCATGGATTTTTCTTGACTAGTTTGCATATGAAAATTTCATGGCATGTATATGGCAATGCCCTGGGCATAGCAGAAGAGTGAGTTTTACATTCAGCTGTGGACAACTGAAGCTTGACTGACTTTGTGCATGTGTAATAGCATCAACCTGGAGTTCACAAATATGTTGGCAGCACAGTTATTTTGAAGATGGGGGTATTAGCTTAATCATCCATTTTACTCACTGCATTGTTTGTTACTCACTATTTCCCAGTGACTCAAAAATATTGGAGCTCAGCATATCTGCTCTAGCTGTGGCTCACATTTTACACCCTGTTGTTTGAGCATCATGGTTATTTTTTTGAAAAGAACAAAGGATTTGAGTACTGAAGGCACTCATCATTGTTTGGTTGCACTTACCTGAAGGTGGTGCCACATACCAAAATTGTTAATGACAGTGGCATTTCTGACAGTCACAACAGCTTCTGGTTCAGACAGTGGCCAAGCATGGGTGTTGTCTGGCAGATGGGAGGAACTTCTGAGGGACTATGTGAAAGGTCCCTACAACAGAAGTTGAGCAGTGGAATGAACTCCAGCGGGAGCCTCTGACTGCTGTTAACCATGTCTTGCATACCACTGTTTCACTGAAGGAGCTCGCCTGGATGGCCAGGTGTACCGTGGTTGAGAAAATTTGCTCCTGTTGGTCTGTGGCAGGGCTTGCACCTACTGGCAGCAATTTGAACCCTGTCTGGGACCTCACAAAAATTGGTGATCAGCAAGGAAGTGACCTCAGGGCATTTGGTGAGGACTGTGACACATGTCCAACACAGTTCATTAGTACCTCCCAGCCTCCCTGCTGAGATAATGATCTCCTAAGAGATGATGCTTGCTGCCTCTCTGGGGCCCTGTATGAACTGGAAGTGTGAGGACGTTGTGCTTTGCTGATGACCAGCCATGATGTTAAGCTACAGGAGCAGCAGTCTGGCAGTCTCACAGTGATGCTGCAGAGAGGCACAGATGTGAGCTAGGTGCAGCAGACAGCAGAGGGTTTAGCCCATTTGTCCTCTGCAGACTTTGAATTTCTCTATGAGACAGCAAATACTACACACAGGGACTGCAATGAGAGCAGTCATCTCCTGCGCTAATGGTGGTTATAACATCCTGGGAATGCCAAGCTATGGACAAGCCTCAGGAGAGCCCCTCTGTGATGCCCCAGCATGTCCAATAGAGCGTGTGTCCAGAGCCTGTCCACACAGTCATCGGGTGAGTGCCTTGCAAAGGCCTTTCTTATGAAGTGTGGGGCCCGTAGGCACTGCTGCAATGCACAGAGCAGCCAGTGGCCAGTCTGCTCTTACACCTTTGCCGTGAAGTTTCTGTGTGCTTGTTCGCATCAGCTATGTGAGGTTGCACAGGTGGTGAGGTGTATTCTGCTGTCAGGCCTGCTGCATGCAGGTGGAAGGCCTTTAAAAGATGGAGGGCCAAGGACCGGGCCCTCTGGGCACAGCCCTCTTACACACTGTGTCATGAATGTGGCAGGGCTCCCTCACCAGTGGACAAGGCCAAAATATCTTCTTGGAGTTTAGCAATGAGGATGGGAGGTGGTCTCTGGAGCTGCTCCCAAGCAACGGTGCAGATGTCTGCAGACGTCACCTCACCCACAGGGAGGACAAGGGTTGAACCTGAGTCTCACATATGCTGCTGCCTAACCCTAACCTTGGAGGTTCATTTTCTGTCCCTCCTCTTCCTATAATTCTGGATCTTTTTCTCTCTGGCACTGCCACCTCAAATCTGAAGAACGTTTCAGATACTCCTTCACTGAAGCCATATGTACAGTTTGTACCGCTCTGGTTTGCTTGGAAAGGTGGAGGTTGTTGGCAAATTTAGATACACTACTAGGGTGCGTGGACCTGTGACATTTATTTTTCCAGTCAGTGACTGAAAGTCATGCCACCTTTCAGAAGGCAGGTATTACTTTCTTCTCCTCATCCTCATTTGTTTCTGCAGGCTGCCGACCACCTGGCCTGGTCGAGGGAACTGCATGGTGCCATTAGATGCATCGCCAGCTCTGCTTTCCTATATAGTGATCTCATGGGTCCAGATCATAAAATTATAGTACTTACATGAAAAATACAAACGTTGGCATGACGACAAAGCACTACATTTAGTACTGTAGACTACATGTAAGTAAACAATAACAGACCTAGAGCTGTGTGGTGTGTATTTTCAGCACTCTGTCCACAAAATCAGAGATGGCAGACGGCTAGCCTCTCAGCAGGATAAGAATTAGGATTATTTGGGTACCTCAGCTGTTCCTTGACATGTATTTGGTTCTGTTTAATGCTAATTTTGATAGCTTTTTAAACCTGGGGTATTTTATTTTCTTTGATGTGAATACAGGGTTCAGTCTTGACTTTGCTTTTAAAAGCTTCACATGCATGTGCGTGTGTAAATTTGTGTTTGACGAGGATAACAGCATAGGCTAAGGAAGTAAATGATAGTGTGTGAACAGGCATCGCCCTCCTGGCAGGGAAAAGACTTACCCCTGAGGGTCATGTTGGCCTTAGGCATTTAGAGGGTGAGACACCAGGAAATTTTGCCCCAGGCATGGGCAGGGAAGCAGAGCTGAGGGCTGGCAGCACTACGCAGACCTGTCTGCTGCAGCGGGGGAGCACGTGTGGGGGCTCCCCCCTCCTCCATTTCAGGCTGTGACTGCAGCTGTAAGGAGTTATCAGCCAAACATCCTGAATATTTCATTGGGGACTACATTTTACTTAATTGAGCGGAAAATAAAAATGACATGCTCATGGAGGGTTAATATCAGTGCAGAGATGGGGGGGACACGTGCTTCTTAAAAAATAAAAGCCAGCAGTCCCACTGCTACATCCAGTATTCGAAGTGTAAAATATTGGCATGCATTGCAATGACTGGGGCTAGACATAACTTTGAAGGTCTGTCTGATTCCCTTATAAAGTATTTAAGCCAATTCTGGCTTGAAGCTAATTCCTTTTCCCTTAATAGCTGCTCAGATAGTAGGAAGAAGGAAAAAAAAAGGCAAAGAACCGCACAGCTGTTTGTGTGGTAGATATGCATGATCTTTTCCCCAGGAGATGACTGGACTCAGAGTCTGATGTGCCTCACTAACATGGGTATAGTGGCATTTGGATAGCAAAGTTGTAGGACCTATTTGGCAGTAAGACTGCAGACTGCTTCACAGAATCACACAAAAGCTGATGAGGTTGGATGGCACCTCTGAGGATTGTCTAGTCCAACCCACTTATTCAGATGGCTTTTTTGATACTAGGTGTGTATTTCTCACCCAGCGGGGCTGTAAGCTCTAGCAATACACAAGTTGAGAAAGAGAAAAAAAAGACAACTCTCTCTGATTTGCAAAATACATTAATTTTTCTCTCTTTCTACCAGAAGGATGAGAAGCAGACAGACCACTTTGTAATCTGAAAAACTTATTACGTGCTAAAGCTTTCTTTAAGGGTGAAAATTTAGCCAGTCTTTAAAATATTGCAAATTGTACATATTCCTAGCAAAGTGTGTGCAGCAGCAAATGTATTTGGTGAATGAAAGAGCAGAGCAGCACAGCACTAAAGACAGGGGGCAGAGCTGGCTCTGTGCTCGGGAATCTTTTGTACAGACACTGCCTCTTTTTTTTCAATTCTTCCCTGGATAATAATGTCCTACATAAGTGGCTCCTTAAGGTGCTGCTACAGTTATTCTCAAGTAATAACCAGGCATTGTACGTGGTCTGTCTGAGAGCCGGCATTAAGGAAAGACCACCCTGGCCATTGGTGGTGTGGCTCTGCGAGGAGGCTGAATTAGCATTGCTGGGGGCTCAGAGTGCTTGAATACTCTGATTGCTGTCATCTTAAACTGAACGTGCCGGCGCGTTGGAGCTGTGTTAATGGGGCTCTGGATTTTCTACATTTCATCTACCTTATCTGTTTAAATGTAAAATATACCTTTCATCACATCCTTGTGCACTCAGACTGCTGTGATCCATTTTCCACTCTGTGCACCCAGATGGCTTTTACAGGTGAGATTTCTCCCACTGATTTTTTTTCAATACAGAAACGTCGCTGTTTACTTTAGGCTCTAAGAGCGCCTAACTGGGATATTATTTTCTGCGGCGAGTTTTACTTTCCTAACCAAGGCCGAGTGACTTTCACAGACATCCTCAGCTGCTGAATCATGGCTCAGCAGCTTGGCGGCTGCCTCAGTCCTGACAAAATTTGCAGCCTGTTGTGGCTGCTCACAGAGACCTCATGGTCCTTGGGGACACCCGCAGAGCCCAGTCCTCTCCCTGTCTAAAGCATCACAGCTGGCAAGGGATGACCTCTCTTGGTGCTCAGCTCAGGCTCCTTTCCACATATCCTCAGCTTCAAAGGGCCCACTGGCTGCTACCCAGCCACGTCTGAGCATCGAAGCCTGTGGGGTTTGGGGACATGGGAAGCATGGCAGCTCTGCCTCCCTGTAAGATGGCCCATCATCTGAAACCCAGCGGGGAGCGCGTCCGAGAATTTCAGGTTGTGTCCTTGTGTGCCATTAAGTAGTTACTGAAATGTGTGGAGCGTTCATTTTTTTTTTTTTTTTCATATTGCACTCCGTAGCTGTATTAATAAAAGGTATTTACCCTTCATTATTTTCATTCTTCAGGGAATTACTGAAGACAGGATATAATTAATCCAGATGCTCATACGAGTCCAGGGAGGTTGTGTGCAACAACCACTGTCTTTACTAAAGGTAATTGCACACATTCACCACAGTCCAACCTCTGTGGCATTTTAAGAGGAGCATGTCTAATTCATGAAAGGGAAGAATTGGTTATTATCTGTATTATCTGTAGCACTCTGGCTTAATTAAGAGTGTTAAAGAAAGATAAAAGGTAGGAGAGAAATGCAGGAAGATGAAATGATTTGCCCAAGGTCACAGAATGGAGATTAGCACCTGGGTCTTTATAGTCCCTGTCTAGTGCCCAGCCCATTAGATCAGATGGCCTCCCAAATCACCCTTCCCAAAGATCAAATACCTTGAACGTCCACATAAGCCTCTCAAGGAGAAAAGCAAAAGTGGCTCAATGTAGTCTGATAAAATTATATCAATGCACAAGACATCATTGGAATTCATTAAGAAGAATTTTTATTGAGAAGCAATGTTAAAAAGGAAACGTTTATGCTTTAAAGCAGTCAAGGCAATGAAAGCTTCCACCTTGCTTCAATTTGGAGCTCATATTTTTGTAAAAGTAATCAATTAGATCATGCTCGTAATTTAGAGTACTGATGCTTTCAGCTACACTTCTGAGTTAGAAACAGGCTTTCTAAGAGTCACAGCTTCTGAAATAAAAATAATTGGTTTCTGAGGAATATAAAATGCTAAGGAAGTAACCACTTGCCAACCTATTCATCCGGGAGCATTTTAAGGAGCAACTTTTTATCTCTGGGCATCTGCAAGATAAAAAGGGATACAGTTCATTAGCAGACAACAAGGTAACAGCTAAAAGGAAAAAAAGCAAACTTCTTGGGTGTTTCAGCAAGGACGGCAGTATGAGCGTGATCCCTTCTGAGCAGCTCTTGATCAAACAAGTCCCTTGGCTGTGTGCTCAACCCCAGTCCTCCAGGAGGCCCCTGCCCACTGAAGCAGTTGGCAGCTCTGCCTCTTCTCCACACCACTGCCTCTGAGTGCTGGGGTGTTGTTGGAGAGATGAGACCCAGGCCTGCGGCCAGCTCCTGTGCTGCTCTGAGAAAACATGATGAAGGGAGCAGGTGAGGGACGGAGTGCTGGTCCTGATGGCAATCTCAACATGAGCATAACCTCTAAAAGCTATAAAGAAAAACACAAGCACTTATTGGCCAAATTCAAAAGGCAACCGCTAAAATTGTGTCTGCATTAAGAGCAAAGTGCTCCCAAGCACTTCCAAGGAAATCTGGATGGCAATTTTCCAACAGAGAGGTTTTTCTTTGAAAATGTTGCTTTGCTGAAACAAAAGGTCTAGAGGTGAAATCTGGCATTTCTGGGATGGAATTTCTGGCCAAAACCATGAAGGGGCTCAAGAATAGCCAAAAGGCCCTTCAGGGTAATAGTCTGCAAGACTAAGGTCATTTCTAGCTGGTATGATGGTGCGAGCCATAGGGACAGCTCTACCACAGACAACCTAAACTGGCTAATCCACAGAGTACCTTTTGAAACAGTAGGTGTGATTTGTTTTGAAATGGACACCATGGTCATCTATACACTCAGGAGGTATCGGCCTGAACCTGACAGCTGCTTCTGCAGTGCACAGCTGCCCAGTGGCTCCAGCCCGAGGTGCCACGTGCTGTCTCAGAGGGACAGGTTAGTCCCCCTGGGGCCCATATCGAGCCTCTGGAGCCAGTGGAAAGGATCCATCAAAATTCCTCAGGCTGTGGAATTTCATCGGGTTTCTAATTGACAGAAATCACACAGGGCAAGATTCACGTGGCCTGATTCTAGCGGGTGTCTAGCGTAGCATAAGTGACTGTCAAGGCACTTTGTGCCATTTGTGGAGGTAAGTGCCTCCAGGGGTTAAATCATAATGTTTCTCTCTCCCTTACAATATTTTTTATGCTTAAATGGCTATCTATTTCAGGGGAGGAGGAAGAAGGCAGGCGATGGGAAAGTTCATTTGAAACAGACGTCTCGTATCTAATGGGCTGGGTAAGCTAATTCCCTGCTCTGCTATAGCACGGAGCCTGTGGCTTTTCCATCTAATGCCTCACCGCCGCAATGCAAGCAGAGGCTGCCCTCGAGCCTGCTAAAGCCAAATGGCTCGGCAACACTGAACAGCCCTCACTTCACAACCCTTATTTTGTGTGATCTGGATGTGATCCTCATTAAACTTACAGCTAGCCTGACTTTAATAGGAGTCAGATTCAAGTCCTACAGCACTGCAATACAAAACTGTAGTTCAGAGCTTACCTCTCTGTTTTTGAGTACTTGGTGAACGTCCTCTCCCTAAAAGAGTGGATTTTAAAATAACAAAAGAAGGAAAGATTAATTTGAAATTAAATGGGTCAAGTTGAACTCTCTGGGGATTACACTGACCTTGAGAAGGTGATAAAGGAATTCCACATTTCCTTAGGCATTTTCTTGTTTGAAAGACTCATTTTGCCACTTCTGCTCTTCCTATTATATATAAACCAAATTCCTGATGTTTATAGGAGCTCCAATCTCAGATCCACATGCACCCAATTTTTGACACCCTCATAAAGTCTAAGGTTTACTAACTCAACAGAAACCAGCCTATCTAAGCCTGCAGGATCTCCTCAGGAATCAGTTTTTAAACCCCTCTCTTAAAGAAAAATACACCTGAGTCAAGACGTTGTAAATGATTAGAAATGGTGGTAAGTACACAATACAGAAATATTGATCTTGCTTTTCCCCAGACATGCTCGTGTGATTCTTTGCCAAAGGGTCATTGTATTCCCATGTCTCCAGATTAAGTTTCTTTTGCTTTTCTATTTCCAGCATTAATTTCTTAAAGGCGTTCGAAATGGGATTTGAAGTTGGTCTGACAAGACTGTCGAATGTTCTTTGCAGGGCCCCTGTAGTATCATGAAGTACCTCACACATCTAGATACTGGACAGTAAGCAGCTAATGGCATTCATCAGCCACAAACAAAGTACCAGACTCTTCCTGCAAGGGGCATGGAGAGTAAAAGGTCCTAAAGAGAAAATTTTCAGAGCTACTGAATGGGCAGCCAGACTTGCACCAACCACAAAGGAAAAACCCAGTGGCCTTATGTGGCTGGGTGATGGGCATGGTGGATGGGCAACAGCTATGATAGGCCTGAATTTTATAGTTTTTCATGATTGTTTTATGCTACACTCATGAGCACTAGGAATACTGGGGAGATCTGGGCTAAATGGTGCCCTTGAAAATGGGTTACATGTCTGGCTAGCAAACTTACTTTAAATCAACGGAGAGCATTGAAGCAAGACAATGAAAATACCACAGCTGCTGGAGAGACCTGCAGTTTCTGTATTAAATGAAAACAAAATTCTTGGTAAGTGATCTGTGCATTAAGTGTTACTGTTGTGGAAAACAAACAAACAAACAAAAACCCCATAACTCTTTATCTGTGACAATCCTTGTACTGCATCCTGTTAATATGTGACAACAGAGGCCATTTCACCTTGCCTCAGCTGGGTCACTGTCAAGGAAGGAAGGAAGGAAGGAAGGAAAGAAGGAAGGAATTGAGTTAGTTTGTTTCTTGAAGAAATACAGAAGGGAAGATAGGAATCTCCAGAGCGTCTTAAAATGTGTATAAACTTGCTACAGGTAGGATGCTGTTCATTTTTTTTCATCATGACCAAAGGCAAGACAAGAAATTATCAGCTTAAATTGCACCATGAGAGATTTAGGTTAAATGTAACGATTGTTAAGAATTGGCATGGGCTGCTGAGACTGACTGCGGAGATTTTTAGGGCTACACAAGACAAACATCTATCAGTAATGTAAGTATGTGCACTGCTGCCTGAGGACAGGAGGATGGATTAAAATTACCTGACCTCTTGAGGTTTCAGCTAAGCCTACATTTATATGAGTCTACAAAATCAAAAGCAGGCAGTTTCCAAAAGAGATGTCATCTCGAACCAGCATCTCTGAGGATGCCTGCTATTCTACTGTTGCTATTGGCGAGTAATATTTTAGGCTAATTAGTTGCATCTGCAATTGTTTACACAAGCTAAGCAGACATACAAAGCAGCACGTGACAGGGATTTTTTTTTTCAGTGTAGTCTTTGTTTTAAGCCAATCAATTCATTTGGCATCTAATCTCTGTTCCCCTTCTTCCCTGGGATTAGTTTAAATATTTGAACATGTTAATAAAGAATCCGAAATAAAAGCTAGAACAGGCATTTCGTTATAAATCTCTTTGTTTTGCACAAATGTACTTTGACATTTTGTCAGTTATTAAACAGCTTTTCCCAGGCACTTTATCTACCGCAGTACTAAAGGCGAGGTCTTATTGAAATAAGAAAAAATTACACAGAAGTGTGGAAGCCCATTGCATTCCAGGATAAAAGTCCTGCCTTGGAATGGAACTTGGAATTTTATTTCAGAAAAATGTGTTTGTTTGTTTCTTTTCTTGAACAATAAAACTCGATTATTTTGTAGCCCTTGGGGGTGCAGGGGATTTTTGCAGAAGGCTGTGTAGAAATCCTTACCGAGGATGCAATGCAATTTTTTAACAATTTATTTTTGTTTAATTTTTGAAGGAGAGGGTTTCTCAGGTTCAAGAGCTATGCAGCTCAGATAATGAAAAGTAATTAAATCATAACCTGTGATTTGATAACCGTAACATTATAATCTCTAGGAAATGCAAAAATGCATTTGATATGTGTTCTCACATGACTCTTCCTGGAGTGTTACTGATCCACAAATATCATTCTTGCTAAAAAGAAAAAAAAAAAAAAAAACGAAATCCACAACCCCTGCAAGATGCAATGGGATATTATTGGCATTAAATTCACTGGAAAAATACGGAATAATAGAATGATTGAATACTTTCTTCTGGAATTGAAGATGCCATTTGCAAAACCAGCAACATTTTCAGTAAGCACTGTTCCACCAAGTCTCATCAGTGTCTCAGTTCCCTAGGCACCATGTGGTTATGTGTCAGACCATCACAACCACAAGCACACATGAGCATTTGAAGCTCAGACACCCCTTGCCCATCCTGCAGGTAGGGCCTTTCATTTAAAACCCTCTGAGCTCCCTCTGTCTCGTTGCGGCAGCGCCAAGTGCTGCAGCTGAGGGCAGCCAGGCGTGGGTGCACGCACCTCAGTGCCCGCATGGGAATGCGGCGTGACCCTGGCACTCAGCCCCAGAACAGAGCCCTTGGCCACGTGCCATGCCTGCCAGCCCCACATGAATACTTTGGACACCCCAGGAAGCCCCCTAGGGCATGAGGTGTCCCAGCTGGGACCCTAACCTGTAATCTGGAGAGGTATTCAGCTGAGCTGCCTGCTTTGGGATGAGACACGTTGCTCCCTACACTCCACTGACTGGCCCTCCACTGATGAAAATGGGAATTTAGGCACCCAGCTCCAGCATGGAGACCTACTATCAGAAACCTTAATCTGGACCCGAATCCCAGTTGTGCCTCTGAAATTTCTCTGTTCCTGTGCAAGTGCTCACAGATAATCCCTATCGCTGCTGAGATCATTCCAGCAACTCCCTTGCATGCTTCCAGCAGCACTTGTCAGACCCTGCCTCTCTGCTGACTCCAGGACACCTAAGTGATCTGAATATTCTTCAGCATTTTTTAAAATAAAGGTAGAAATTGCTTCGCTGATTTTCTTCCAAAGAATCAGCAGCCTGGTTGCGACCAGCACGCAAGTAACAAAAGGAAGCCTTTGGAGATGAAAATTGAAACAAAGACGGTTACATATGCACAGCTTTTTTTTTTTTTTTCAGATTAATTCTAGCTAAGCTTCCAGGATGCCTTTCCACGCTCCTCCAGCCATTTGTTTTTGATTCCTAAAAAGATCTGTGTTGTTCCTCTTCATTATTCAGCAGCCGCTGTGTTCCAGCACAGAATGGCTGTACTTCAGGTTTTGGCAGGGCCAGCCCCTTCGCTACACTTCACGCTGTTTGTGAAACGCTTTGGGAAACTTTCCACTGAAAAGCATTGTCAGAACGCGAGCCTATTATTCTTGCAGCGGGGAATAACAGGTTCGGCTGTCGGCTCGCCGTGTGAGCAGGTGCCAAAATCCTGCTGGGAAATGCTGATGGAGCTTGCTGGCTGGCTGCAGCAGCCGGGAGGTGCAGGGGGCTCTGCCCGCAGGGCTGCTGCACCGAGCCGCCTCCTCTCCACAGCGGGGTCGGGCACGTCTCGCCCTGCGATTGGGAAGGTCAGCCAGCCTGAGACTGGTGCCCAGCACCCAGGAGTGTGGATGAATTTGGGCCTTTCCCTGCGCTTTGGAGCTCAGCTTCAAAGCAAGCTGCGCCAGCCATCTGCTTGCTGCCTGCCACGGCGCAGAGCGCTGCTTCCCTCGCCTCCACCTCGCCTTAATTGTTTGCAGCGTGCTGAGCTCACCCCGCTGCTCCATGGGCATGTGGGGACCTGGGGACAGAGTGGAAAACTGGGTCGGGTGCTGCTGTGCTGGATCAGCTGGCTGCTTGGCTCCTCACCATGGGGCCGGTGGCTGCTCATGGTGGGGTGTGCGGGGTGCTGCCAGGCTCTGAAAGCGGGGAGCTCGAGTGCAGCAGGCCTTGATGGGTCACAGTGACCTCTGTGAAGAAGGAAGGGTGGCATTGGAGCACAGCAAGGGGCACAACTAATCTGTTCCTGGGTATGTGGAGAAAACACGGCTTGATGCAGGAGCTCAGCACCTGGGCCCATGGCCTGAGGCAGCTGAGGTGGGGGGGTGCAGAGAGCAGGGGTGGCTGGGCTGGGGTTTCTGTCCTGCCTAGGGAGGCCAAGACTGCTTCTGCCTCTCCATTTGTGTGCTTTAAGAGCTTCTGTTCTCTCTTCATTGCCTGTGGACAGCCCCACATGGAGAGGCCGTAGCCCTGGCCTGGCTCTCACGGCCATGCTGTGCACTCTCCTTCTGCCACTGGGTTGTGGGGGCTCCTGGCTGGGAGCACCCCCTGAGGACAAGCAGCTCTCCCTGCTACAGGCACACTGTTCACAGTCAGCAGTGATGCCACAAAACCACCTGGGCCCCGTGGAGGTGACCTGGGGGCTCACACATTTGGTCACACTTGGCAGCAGACCTGCAAACATCACCATCGCCCCGGCCTGCTGTGAAACGCTGCCAGCACCTCTCCTAAGGAGTGGGGTAGGCTGAGGCCAGGTGATGTTTCCTCCTCCCACCTTGTTTAATGGCCAGGGAAGCTGGTGGCTTGCTCCTGGGCCGTGCTACCCCTGCCTGTCACGGGCAGGACATCTCAGGGTGACAGCAGGAGGCAATGCACGGACAGCAAAGAGGCAACAACAGAAGTGTTGGTGCAGTGCAGGCTGCCACAAGCCATCATGTCCTGATTTATTAGGCAGTGTTGTGGTAAGTGCTTTAACAGGGAATACAAAAAGAAGGGAAAAAAAAATGCAGAGAGCAATTTATGGGATCTCCTTTAGTGTGATACCTCTGGACTCACAGCACTCTTTCCAAGGTAGGCTGTTCTGGTATTAGAAAAACCCTTTCATCTTAGCAGGAAGGTTGTTATCCATCTCTCAATTCATTAGTAACAGAGACTCTGCATTACCAACGTTAATGTAACCGGCCAGAAGTAAGCCTAGCAAAGGTAATAGGTATTCATTGGCCAGAGAGAGAAAATCCCACAAAATCTTTTTTCCTGATGTTAGTTGGGTCTTGCTGTTTTTCATGGGAAATACAGAATCACCCAGTAATGCCCCCAGCACACCTCGTCTGTACCTCAGCCACACTCTTGCTCTTCAAGTCTCCTTCACCCGGTGGCTCACTCTCCTCTCGCCCTCCCACCCATTTGGTCACACAGATGGAGGAGCCGGCAGCATTTCCACATCCTTGGCCATTTCACTTTGAGCAGCCATTTCCTCGTTTTTCTTCATGAGGAAGCACTTTTCCTGCTCCATGCTTCCATTAAGAAAATGTACAAGCCTAATAGTTACTAAAAAGAAAGTGACTAAAGCTATTCTAATGTTTTTATGGACTCATTAAAGGTCTTATTAATTTTTCCCCGTATTGGAAAAAATCTAATTTTTTACTCGTGACATAATCAGGAGTGGCACCCAGGTTTTCAGGGGTGAAGCATTCGCCCGTTAACCTCTCGTTCCGCTTAGAGCAATCACTCCCGTGAACTTGCTGAACTGCAAATCAACCCGGGGCTTTTAGAGGGGGCCCGTCGCCTCCCAAGGGCCGCTTTATTTCCCCTTGCACGCTGCTCACCATGCTCACTTTATATGTGCTCTTTGCAGCTGACCTTGGACCAAGGGGCTGTGTGAGGACCTATGGACCTAAGGATGCTTTTGTAAGGATACTGTTAGTTGCTGCTCCCCACCCTGAGACAGCCCCGAGCCCCCCCACATCTCCCACCCAAGAGTGACGCGTGCTGAGCAAACTTTTAATTTCTTCGCTTACAACAGCCAGCGGCTAAAGTAAAGCCATAAAACTGCAAACACATAAAAGCAAGAATGCGGTGAGTGATTGATGGCACGCCGTATCTGCTCTCCACTTGCCAGAGATCCCGTGCGAGCAGGCGATGTTTAGTGACACGGTAGCGGTGTGAATGTTAAGTGCGGTTATTGCACAAAGGACCCAAATTCTCCTGACAGCCAGGCATGAGTTATTTCAGAAACGTGTGGCATGTCTGTCTAATCGTGATGCATCTCTTAGCAATGATACTTCATAAATCCTCAGTTTGTAAATTCACTTCCAGTGGAGGAGCGAGGTGTCAGTCTATAATCTGTTGTCATGGAAATAGTTGGGAAGTTCGATGTGCAGAGGAAGGTAACTGGGATGGGAAATTACAAGAGCGTGCCTCTCAATTCTGCCTCGTGAGTTCTTCTGATCTGGAAATAAAGGCTGAGGCTACACTGAAGCCTAAGGCAAGTGCATTTACTTTCTGGACAGATGCGTTTCCCTAGCTGGGGAAACCACATCTAACCTCACCCAAGGCATCCCAGCAAATCAGCGGCGCGGCAGCACTGCGCTTGGATGTCATCTCTCAGCTGCTGATCATTACAGGCTTGTGCGTTTTGTCCGGGGAATAAAACGGAACCTGTACAGAATCCCACACAAGGTGGAAAGTGAGACAAGGACAAGCAAAGATAAAATGAAGAATGGACATCAGAGGAGGTGAGCGCAGAGAAGCATATTCCACTTGCACTATTGTGGAGGCTTTTAATTTCCTGAGATTTTATTCGGGCCAGGCAGGGACATGAGTAGAAGGCAATTGCATTGCCAGGCCTCTTATCAACCTTGATTTTCCTTGGCCTTACCTGAACAGATTATTTTTTCAATGGTTCAGTATCTAAATTAAAAAATGAAAAAAAAAAAAATCACGCTTTGCTTCAGAACAAAGTACAATGTGTTGCTTCAGTATCTCTCGATGCAGGTGAATATTAGAATGAAAACATCCTCTCAAAAGAATGAGCTGAAACAATTTATTGTAAAGCTGTCAAAACAAAATATCAAGAAAAAAAATATCAAGAAGCTTCTCGCTCCTCCATTTTTCTCAATCTCTACAGTTAGTCTAACTTTCTGCAGAGTGCTGGGGCTGGGTGCTGAGGCTACCAGGGGGCTGTCAGCACTGGCCCCCAGGGTATTGATGGGGCTATTCCAGCGACCCTGCCTGCAAAGAGAGCAACTTCTCATCGTGTTTTATTCCTGCTGGAAGATGTGGGTTTATTTTCATTCCACTTTTCAAGGAAATGGCCAGATTTGGACCAGCTGCTTTTGGGAAGGGTTTCTGGGACCCTGCACAAGCCAACAGGGGGGCTGCAGGAGATCTTGGACCCCATTTTTGGGTACAAGGCTGAGGATGCCAGGCCAAGGGCCAACCTCTGTTGCTGAAATAGTGGGGATTTCTTTGTTGGGTTCTTCTGGCCACAGAAAGTTTTAAGAAATACTGACTGTGTTTGTTTCAGCTGGAGCATTTCCTGCGAAGGAGACACCTTTGTTTTGGCACTATTTGTTTGTGGTTTTGAGCTGGTTACTCACAAATCGGGGACCATGGGAAAAGCAGCTGGAGACCTGAACCACAGCTCCAGAAGTCTTCATCTTCAAGTTTCTCTCTTCCACGGAGAGCTATGGGCACAAGTTTGGAGGAAGAAAATGGCATTTGGGCCCTTCCTTGCAAGAAGGGCAAATTCACACCGGTTTTTAGCCACAAGCTAAGACCACCAGTCCCAGCACAGCCCTGAGGCCCCTCTGGGGGAGGATGCTGGGGACGTGCAGGGTCACCCATGTCCCCTCGCCCCTCTGCCTCCCCACAGGGCCTGGGTGCTGACCCAGCCTGGGCAGCACAGCTTCCCACTCTTCAACTTTTAAACAGAAAGCTTTTTCCATGAAAATTCGCCCCGGTTCCTTTTCAGTCAGACCTTCTGTACAAGGCTTAAATAATTAATATACAGTTGTCATCAACACTTCTTTTTCACACGCTGCTTTTTTTCCCCCTATACAGTCACTGCCATGCCATAATCAAATAACAGCCTAACTGATTGCACTCCCTCCCTCAGTGATTTATGTCTACAAGCAAATAAGGAAAGAGAATCGCTCTTGAAAAGCTGTCCTTGAAGTCCTGTTCTACAATAGTATTTTTTTTCTTTTTTTTTTTTTTCTTTTTAGCTGGGATCAGAAAAAAACATAAATTGAAGTATATCTTCAAAGTGCTCTGGGGGTTGTTTGCCACATGACTCATATTGACTCTAATGGGAGTCACATGCTGGGCTCCCATGCAGCACTTTGAAATGTTTAAAGTGCCACTGCTCAGCGGAAGAGTCCCGAATGAAGGGCCGCTCTTGTTTTTGCCACAGCAGAGGCGGGAGCACCGAGAGGCGCAGGCACGGGCTGAGGGCAGGTCCAGGATTAAGATACATGCATCCCCCGCCACAACAAAATGCAGTGGCCTTCCCTCTGTTTTGGGGGTTTTCACATGCTTTGCTGATAGTTTGCACCAAAGCTCATTGCAGAGCCTCAAAATCATTGCTGTTAATTTGGTATCCTGAGATATTCCCAGTCCTGTCTCTGGGAAAGAATGGAGCAAGCACACAGAAAATTCCCCCTCAAAGAAAAAAAAAAAAAAAGAAGTCGCCCTCCCAGATGCAAGCCTGGTTTTCTGTTTTGAGGAAGGAAACAGCAAAATCCCCTCCTCTTCCCAACCCTCCACCCCTGAAACAGGTTGTGTGTCAGCCTGATGTCAGGTCAAATGGCTGAGCATGATTTAGAGGGATAAAAACCATGTTAGAGCAAACTAGGAGCAGATTGTTCGCGGTGCACACATGGCTAATCCTTGCCTGAGACCAGGCAGCCTGGGCACTGCAGATACGAGAAGCTCCCCCGGTTTCTTTGAAGTATGGGCAAGTATATTAAAGTGGGAGGAAAGCACCGGCTCCTTCAGGTGGTGATTTGTGTTTATTGACTGTGATTTTTATGAGTTGGGGAAAGAGGTAGAGACACCGGTGTATGGTAATTGAAATGTATGGGGCTGCTGTAAGAGACCGCTTCACCATCAAGGGATGGTGACAAAGCCCTTTCAGAGGAGCGTTTTTCAGCCTTTCCCAGCGCTGCTGCATAAAGAGTCCCACTGCTAACGCTACCTTTAATGGTGCAAGTGTGAAGCTGTGAATCATCTGCGCAATGGTTACAAGCAGCAAGACGTCCTCAGGCACTCAGAGCCAGGACCTCGCGGCGTTTTAAAACACTGGCTCCAAAAAGCCTTCCAGCGCTGCTGGCAGGATGATGGAGCTGTGTGGTGGGACAAGGGAGCTGCAGGGCCAGCTGCTGCCACTTGCTGCAACTCCAGTCCCTCAGTTTGGTACCTGGGGCTCTTGGCTCCCTGCAATTAGGAGCTTATGCAAGGAGAAGCTGCAGGACCTGCAATGCACCCTCAGCATGAAGGTGACATCAGTTCCACAGGCTTTTTCTCTGAATATGGCTGGTTTTCCACCTGGAAATGTGGGATCAGAAGAATTGAGGACTTTGGGACTCCGTCTTGTTTCCCAGCAAAGCTTTATTCTTGTTTTGGCATCCACTGTCCATCTCCCACTGAAGTGAGCGCGTGAGCAAGGTGACACCACGGGACAGGGAGGGATGGGTGGGAGCAGCCCCAGTGCAGCAGTGCAGCAGGGCCACGGGGCTCCTCGCCACTCCTCTCTCCTAATGCCAAGGGACACAAGCATCTCTGCCCTAAAATTTCAGAGAGAATCTCCTTGAAATTCCTTTTTTGTGCTGCATGCCTGCAATGAGGCAAATACAGGGCTTGAGCAGTGCCCTGGGCAGCGGAGTGCCAAGGTGAGAGGGGTGCGTGGTTCCCTCTGCACAAGGACCCACAGGGTGCTGAGGCAGCATGCTGAAGCTAGGCAGGGTGCCTGCTGCTTTTCCTCCATATAACAACACAAATTACAGCAATTCTTGAATTTTTCAGTGCGTACTGGTGTGCCAATAAGCCCTTTGCTGCAGCAGAAGCCCAGACAGAGCGTGAGGAGTTTCAGTCCTGTGGCTGAGCCTCCTGAAGGTACAGCCCAATATGGGCAGCATTTGTTTGTACGCTTGTTTTTTAATTTCTTCCTCCACATAATTTGCTGGGAAATAGTCTGCCTGACCTTGACAGCTGGCTGAAAAATTTTATTGCATGGTTTCTTGGCACATCGTGCAGATTTCATCTAAGGCAGAATGTTTCATAGGAAACATTGACTCTTTCCACCAAATTTTTTGACAGGGAAATGTTAAAACACTGTGTTTTGAAAAACTGTGACCATGTCTGGTCAATGGTCAGTCTTTAAGCCATGCTAAAGCCTCTCACTTCAAGGTAATTATTTTTACTAGGGACTTTTTTTGATCACACTCCATTCACTACAAAGAGTACTACAAAGTGTATGATCACACTACAAAGTGATTTTTTTATACTAAAATATGCAAAATACTTCAATAGTCAAAACAAAACCATCAGTGGTCTCCAAGGAAAATGGTTTGAATGTTTCAAGAAAATGTATAGGCAATTTCCAAATTCGATCTGTTTATTATGCTTTGAAATTATAATGTTATCGTGTCAAAATTTTGCTCAAATAAGAAATTTCAGTGTAACAGCTCAATGAGGTCAAACAAAAATGTGGCACTACCAGATGGTGGGGACCTTCTCTTTGCTTATTTATGTTCTTCACGGTCATTTTATGGTGCTTGGTCTCAGGGCATCCAGCGTATCGCTGCCTACGTGTGAGAAGAATATGGGCATGGCTGGTAACGTACATTATCGACAGACACAGAGCCACGTTTAGGAAACGAGAGCTTGTGAAAGTGACCTTGGCTCAGCAAAGAGAAGCACAGGCACCCTGCACTGCTCATTTTGTAGAATATTTGGAAGAAGTAACCATATTGAGTAAGGCAGTGAAAGTCAGTAACAGTGCCATCAGTGGATAGATAAGTATTAATGGATGGCTTGCTTCCCGGCCAAGGTAGTGAAGTTGTCCCCTTCTCAGAGGGGGGCTAACCAGGGGGTTACAAGGTCCTTAGCTTTCTGGATTAATGAATGTGGATGTCACCAACGAAAAATGACTGTAGCATGAAAGGCTGAGCTCACCCTGGAGCACCCAGAGGCCCCATGGTTGGGTCGTGGTCCTAGACACTGGGTTGCATCCTCTCAGTCAGAAGTTGGGTAGGAGTTGGTGAATCCAGCCCTTCATCTCATAGGATTTTGTGGCAGGGGCCAAAATCAGAGTGTTGTATTTTAGGCTGCTCAACCAAAATGAAAAGCTGTCTTTGCTTCGGTGAGGCAAAACAAGTCAAAATTATTTTAGGTTGATCTGACCCTACTTTTAGAGTCTTCTTCGGGTCATCTCACAAACCACGGGGCAGTTACTCATACAGCACTTCCCTAAGCCCCAAGTGTTTGGCAACATCCTTCCCTTTAAGATGCTGCCTTTCTGCTCCCACTGGAAGTCTGCTTCGGTGTCCCAATATGAGCAGGAATCTATCATCTCTGAGCCCGCATCTTGATGACCGGTTAGTTCATTAACACCAAATAACTAGGAAAAGAAGTCATTACTCTTCTGTTGGTCATACACAGTATCCTCCAAGGAGGTTTTTATGTGTGGAAGAAGAAGTTCATTGGCTTGGTTGGGATGTTTATGACTGTCCCTTGAAAATAATAAAGCCGTCGGTCAGGATGGAAAGGGGCAAGGGAGAAGGAAGCGCCAAATCACCGTAGGAGAATTTATGTGTCGATAGTTGTATATAGGTTTTCTTTTATTTTTTAAATGTTGATTGGAGGACGAAGCCCAATAAGATATACAGCCCCGTAGCTGTACACATGTGCTGCTATAATGCAGCCATTCATTCAAAAAGGCTGGCAATGGTTAGGGTGGCAGATTTATTGTGTGTACCGCAGGTTAAGGATCATAGGTCACTTTGCAAATATCCTTTTCAGGTGTCTGTAAATTCCTGTAAAAACACATACAAAGTACAAGAACACTCAGAAGAGTTATTTTTTTATTACCTTCCTGACTCAGAGCCCAAATGAAAACAAGATAACCGTGTCCTTACTGGGAACACTGGGAGCGAGCTAACCTCCCCGGGCAGGAGCCCTCTGCTAGCCCAGGCAGCCGCAGCACCTGGAGTTATCTCTTCCCAGCACTTGGGCCTCTATTTCACTTCACAAAACACCGCGGCAGATCATAAACTTCCTCGCGGTTGAGCAAAGTCTGCTTTTAGCTCCTGTTCAGAAGATGAATCTCCACCGAGGGGTAGCATAACCAAGCCGGCCACCTTTTAAAAGGCCGCCCTGACCCCACTTCCCACGCATGCAGGGCTTAATGAGAGGCTTAACTGCATCCTGCCTTAATTTTAAATGATTTATTATCGCTTATGCAGATGATCAGGCAGCAGCTAAAGTGGGGTCGCGGGTGCGATTTCACCAGCCCTCCGATTCCACCAGCTTAGGGCCAAAGCTGCTGCAAGAAGCCACGCGCTACCACCTCCGTCCCCAAGAAGGCAAAGCCTCGGAGCCACACTGGTTTTACGGACTGCCCGGAGGTCCATGAAGAAGTCCTGGGAAATGAAAGGGACCCGAATGACTTTTTTTTTTTTTTTTTTAGCATAAGGTTTGGCAGACGAGCTGGCCAGGGGCGTTAGTGGCATAACATGAGTGATAGTTTCTGACAGAAGGAGGTCACACAGCCCATTTCAGCCCGTCCACCTACGCGGGGGGAAGAATCATGACGAGGCAGGAACACTAAGTTCTTGTCTAAGTTTTCTGACCGTTCACTGTGCTACTGTAGATGCTTTGGCAGCCTTTCGAGCTTCATTGCATGTTAATTAGGGTAGCCGGTTAAGACTTTTTTTTAACCCAAAATAAAGAGAATTCTGCTGACAAGGTGCCTCAGCTCCCTTCCAATATAGTTTTTGGCTGTAATTGTGGAAAGTTTCCTTTTTCTGTGAAAACAATGTCGCCTTAACAGTTTAGTTGAGCTTGCTGGTGTGGCTCTGCATTCCCCAGAAACAATGGTTTTGGTCAGTTAGTTGCTTTGGCAATCAGTTTGATGAATTAATTCACATACTGAAAAACAGTCAGGTCTCTCTTGAGCACTTTAGAAACAGGTGGTGCATTCTGAAAATTAGTGCTTTTTGTTTCTTAGCCACACTTTTTAATTAGTCTATATGGCTTTTATGGCTTTTTTTTTTTCTTTCTTCTTTTTTTTTTCCCCTGGATGTTCATATCTTAACTAGAGTTCACCAAACTCCATGAAAAAGCCTTGCCTGACCAGAGGGAGGTAGTTGTTTTATCCCAATGAAGTAGCTCCCGAGGTGCTATCAGGAGCTGTATTGGTACCCACAGGCTGCAGACTTCTCTGCACTGACACTGGTGATTTGGAAAATAACATTTTGATCAGCAGGATATATGACTTAAATGCTCCTTTGCTAAGGTGAAGAGCTGCAGACGTGACCCAGGGTTCATTATTCAGAGCATGCATGAAGAGAGATTTGACACCTAGCATGGCAAAGGTGTTGCAGACTTTTTTCATAATACTTCATCTACTTTTAAACAGTTAAAAACTAATAGAAAAGCCCTCCCTCACCTCTCAGGTGCTGCTGTTTGGGATGCAGGAAAGGCTGTGCACATCCCACCTTCCTTCTGCCCCCATCCCTGAGCACCCCACGCATGGGCAACAGAGGGAGGCAGCAAAGCATCGGTTCCACACCATGGTGTTTCTGCTGTACTGCAAAGTAAGTTTGGAGCTTTTGTGGCGGTGTTTGGTCTTAGCATTAATGGCAGCACAATTCAGAAGAGTGGAAAAAACATGTTGGTGGAGAGACCTACTTCAAGCCTCATCATTTAATACTTCATTTTTCAGAGTCCTGGTAACGCTAGCGTTGAAGTTACTACACTCCATTCAGAATGGATCTTTATTTTTAAAGGAAAATCCCCGCCAAGGCCAAGTTTTGAGATGTGAAACTTTGTAGCTGTTCCCACTTCTACCACAGTTGGAGGAGCATGTTACAAGGAAGGTTTTGAAAGGTTTTGAAATGTCCCTGAGGTTCGGTTCCCAAAGTCTCACTGCAATTCGAAAATCTCCCGGCTCTTTCAGAAATCACCCTTTATTTTCTGTCCCAGTTTCTTCACTCAAGCAAAAACGTGTTTCATTCATTTCTTTGCAGCGGCCCCGTGTTTAATTTGGCAAAGAGGGAAGCACGACCCGGTTCCACTTGTCCACGAGTGATGCAGCAGTTTTTCAGCGTTTGCGCCCTGCCGTGTCCTTGAATCAAATTGTCTGATCAGCAGCCATTTCTCAGCCCGGCTGTACTCCTGGCCAGGCTGGGAATGAGCAAAGCCAATGGAAGATCATGTCTCTATCGAGCAAAATGCCTGGTTCCCTAGCTACAGACAGGGATGTGCCAGGAACCCCAGCTCAAGTGAGAACTCTGTGCGAGGCAGTGAGGTCGCTGTGACCTTCAGAAAGATTACTTCATGCGTTTTTATTTCAGTAGGTGTCAACAGCCGTGCTGAGATTGCTTGCGTTGTGCCACAGCCCAAAAAGGGTAAGAGAAATTGGACATTTTGCACAGGCTGGGGTTTTCAATTGAAAAGTCCTGCTTGCTTTTTATTTGCTTGGCCTATTACAAGCCTGCTTCTGCTTTCATCTTTATGGTCCTGTAATGAAATTCACACTCAGGAGCAGAGCCTGGGAGCTCAGGAGGGCAGCAGGAAGACCTCCACCTACAACCTAGCAAGACTGCTCCTTCTCTGCTGCCTCTTGGATTTTGTCCAGTGTGAACTGAGCCCGTCCAGACACACGCAGCAGCTCCACCAGCCCCCAGATTTGCCCCCGTGCTGGACACAGCAACCCCAGCTGAGCATCTCCTTCCCCACCACCCTCAGAATGAGCTGCCCTGCTCTCACCTGCCCCCTTGGTTTCTGGGCATTGCTACGCAGCAGCAGCACAGGGTGACAGTGCACAAGCGCAATCGAAGTGCTTTGATGTGAAATGTAGTGCATATCCAAAATGGATTTCTAGGAATAGCACCCGGAATGCTTCAAACGAAATTGCACGAGTCATGGTTTCTTTTGTGTCTGCACTGTTGCATATTCATACAGCGGCGTATTTCTGGCACGGGCTTTTGTGGGAAATGACTTTCAAAAACTTGCCTGAGGAGTAGTGAAAAATGAATCTCACATTTTGAGGAATGATAATTCACACTGGAATACCAATGTGGCAGGAATCAGGGGATCAGAAACAAATCTCCTGTGATCTCTGCCTGGTCGCAACCAGCTTGCAGCTCTTAAACACTGAACACCTGCAGAACAGTGTTTGGAATCAATCAAGCTTCTGACTTTAAGATTTGCGATATAATTCAGGTAATCGAGTATATCTGAAGGAACTGCAGTCTGCTCTCTCAGTATCCACAGGTAGTAACAGGACACTCAATCCGTCAGACAAATTATTCATTGTCAGGCAGCCACTCTCCACAAATCCAAAGGGTCTGTTTTGGCTGGAAATGGTTCTCTCTGATTGCCTCCTCTCCCAATGGGTGTCTGGATTTATCCACTGCAGAATCATATATATATATATTTTTTTTTTTTCAATGCTAAACACACATGCATTCCACTACATCTCCTGACTGGCTTTTGGTACTAGAAATTAAATTGGGGTCATCATGTGCAGATGCTCACAAAGCAAACTTGTACCCTCAGGCTGTAAAAAAAAAAAAAAAAAAAAAAAAAAAAAAAAAGAATGACAGCCTAAATTCAAGCCATTTAATACACAGCAGAGAGATGGATCCAGGCATTGAAGCTAGAATGGGGCATTTTCCAGCCCTGCTGTCACTGCCACAAATTGAACCTGCAGTTATCGAAAACTGGCTGGTCTATGAAATAGACCCTCGTATCAGCCCAATTTTTTGTAGTTTATGGAGCTCAGTCCCAGTTTTAGTAAGGTGCAATTTGGCTCCTTTAGAAGCGAGATTGTCTGGGCAGCCAGTGCTGGGGAGTTCAAAGGCTCTGTGTTTCTGGCCAGGGATGGTGGAAAAAAAAGTGAAGAATTCAGTATTTCCACTCATCTGGTGAGAAATCAGAAGGACTTTGGCCAACACTTTCTGTGTATCAGTAATATCTTTGAGACAAAACATACATTATGTTTTCCTCTCCTTACTGTCCCTCCACCGGCCTTAAAAGACCAAAATTAAGCTGCTGCTTTGTAAAACTGCAAGCAGAGAATTGCCTGCCAGAACAGCATCTGACACGGGGAGGCTGGAGCCAGGGGGAGGTTAGGGCAGGCTCGGGACAAGTGCTGTGCCCCGAGGACATGCCAATACATTGCTCCTCGGGTTTTCTTGGTTCTCTCATACTGCAAAAGCTGTTTGCTGAGTTTCTGAAGGGACTGTTTCTGAAGCGCTTTTTACTCAGCTGGGTTAATGGTGCCCCTTGTGATACAGGCAGCTCAGGTAATGTTCTGCATTGCATACCAGGCCCGTTCACAAGGAAGGAAAGAGTCTCTTTAATATTTTTTTTTCTATCCCTTTTACCCCAGTTCTATGCAGTTGGTGCACAAGACTGAAGCATACTTGAAAAAACAAGAACCAAAAATCCCCGGTCCAAGTACCCCCTATATTCCTTTCCAATTCCTTATACTGAGACAATTGAAATAAAATTTGATTCCTTTTCCCCAAATTAACTCTTTCAGTGACTCTTTACCTCTTCTTTCCAATTGCTAATAGCTGTCTACCATACATCTATCCCATAGCTCTTTCATCCCTGGGCTGGGCTTCCTCATGACCTTCTTGCCCAAGACATGTGCCTGGGCAAAAGCTGAGGCTCTGCTCCTCTGCGGATGATGCTGATGATGAGACACAATAATACAATCACCCAAAGCCCCCCCGCCTCTTAATGGCTGCTCCAGAGCATATTGCCCTGTTCTGCCTTCCTTTGTTCAGTCTTAACTCAGAAAGTTGGTTTTGTTGCTCCTTTCTGCGATTTCTTAAGCTTTTGGCCAGGCTTTGTCATTGCAACAAGTGCCAGTGTCAGCCATGAGATTGGATCCCGTGCCATCCCCACGCCCAAAGGGAGGAAGGGAAAGAGAGGAGCCGTGCAGAGATGGACTTGAATGTCCAGGCTGCACCATGGGGGAGAGCCAACTCTGTCCAGCCCGGCCAGAAGGGCACTGCACAGCCTGTGCTCTTCTCATCCCACCCCTTCCGTAAATGTCCCGTCTTGACAGCACCCGGCCTGTCACCGTGCACGTGCCAAAGAAAGCAAGAAAACCCAGGAGGTCTCTGCCTCGTGGCCTTTCAGCAGGCATCAATGGCTGCTGTGTTCGTAGGTCAGTCACACCTGGAGGTGTTGGAGGGAAAACATCCCACCTGAGGGGTCACTGTTCCTCCTGAGTGCTCCTGGCGCGTTCCTCAGCTGGAGGGGGATGCAGTGCCTCGGTGCTCTTTAGCAGCACATTTTGTGATCCCCAAGTCCCCAACTCCACTCGTTCTCCACCCACAGCCTGCCCACCTGAAGCACTGCTGATATGCGGGTAAGCTAACGACAAGGCACACAAAGCAATAAACTCTCTGCCAAATGGCCAGCACAGGCACAGAGGAAGAAGGGCAGGAGACTGGGTGCTGTTGTGGGACACTGAGAACAACCCAAGGGAGGTCAGGTGAAGGAGATAGGGCTGTGCTGCTGGACATGCTGCCCTTCAACCTTTGCACCTCCATCTGCCAGGAATATACTTCCAGTGGGAAGATGTTTTTGTTTTGGTTTGGTTTGGTTTTCAGAGATCCAGACCTTCCTCCCAGGCCATTGAGATCTACAGGGCTTTCCTTGCTCTCTTTGGGCTTTAAGGGCTAGCTGGAAGCATCTTCATTGGCCTGCAGTCCAGATACCCCAGAGGGGAAATGTGCAAGTGACACCATGAGAAGAAACAAAAAAAGCACTCCTCAAAACCTCAGGAACAGAAGCAGGGAAATGAGTGAACACACACACACACACAGAACTTGCCAACAAAGCAGGGGCTGGTCCTTGGCACCTCCATCACCCCAAATGTTCCCCTTTGAAATTGCATCCTTGTTCCCTTCACCCAAGAGCAGTCTGATTTCTGTGACACTAGCACTGTATTGCTTTACTTTTAGGACACTGAGGTCACAGAAAGTGCTTTGTACCATGAAGAAGTTACTTCCACTTGACTGAAAGCTTTCTGCAACTGCATATTGCATTCAGTGTTAGTGGCTGCTGATCCATTATTTGTAACAGGCACAAACCCCATGCTTTGCTTTTTGGCTGGCTGAAGACGTAACCTCATTTCATCTAAAGAAAATGTGACAGTATGAAAGATTTCCAACCATTCTCTCATTTTTTATTATTATTGCTGTTATGATTGTTGTTGTTTGCTGCTGTCCGCTTGCTGTAGCTGTGACATGCAAAGCTTGTGCAGCTCACCCGCTCAGCATGACTGAGTTATTCTCGCAGTGATGCCGCGGGAGGGGGAAGCATCTATTCTGTCTATTCCGTTTCATTAAGAGGCAGAGCGCTTTATGACTTCTCCAGTCCA
This sequence comes from Anas acuta, assembly GCF_963932015.1. Taxonomy (NCBI): domain Eukaryota; kingdom Metazoa; phylum Chordata; class Aves; order Anseriformes; family Anatidae; genus Anas; species Anas acuta. The sequence goes on from NC_088979.1 coordinate 79,482,628, forward strand.
GCAGCAACGATGTGGTGCCAGGTGCTGTAGTTTATTCCCCTCTTTTCACTTTGCCTGAAGAAGCAAAATAGCTCAGATCTGCACGAGTCACAGGTAGGACATTAATCAAAACGCCAGCAGGGATCCAAAAGGAGTTCCTGAAGCAGGAAAAGCAGGAAACTGTTAAAACAGTACACGCAACCACAATTTTACCTATGTGCTTAGTAAGCCTACCTATGGATGAGCACTTAGGAAAGAGAAGAAAAGCAGTATGCATTCAAAACCCAATGTTAACAGCAATGGTCTGTAATAATGTATGTTCACGTGTGTCCAGTTCCCGTTTCTTTCTCTGCAAAGGCTAGGTATTAAGTGAACAAAACATACTGCTTATATTATATGTTAATGAATATATATGTGTAGACATGTGCATTTAATTGTGCTGTGTGTATGCCCATACACAAAGCAGAGATCCTTTACAAACATGTCTCTTCTAGACGACTAAATACATCGGTGTAAGATGAAGTATTTCCTTTAAACGATCATAAAATGTGTCCCTAAAATGTCACCACTTATTTTATTTTCCCAGCTTGCCCCACAGTTCACTTTAGAGTGAAACTAATTTAAATTACTTTGTAGCTCCCAGCAATAAAAGGAATTTAGTAATTTGCAGTTCATTTGCCCTTGCTATTCTTGGAAACAGTATCTGAGGTTGTCCAATTCTTTGCATTAGGAAATGTGCAGAGCCCAAGTAGCAGTCATGTCATGCCTGGCAGATTTTGCCAAGGAAACTATTGGTTTTTGCAGCTTTGAAATTCTGGGATAATTGACATGTGCTCCATTCCCACAGAATAGCTGCGATCCTCATCACTGCCCGGCTGTGGATGAGTTTAGCGAACATTGTATCGCCCGAGTGGTGGTGAAGCTAACTTAATTAGGGAAGTGCCTTTATCCCGCCCTGGACAAAGGCTGCCCTTGATGGAGCACTGTTGAGAAAACAGCTCTGAGGCAAGCGGGCTACGAACTGGATTTTGCAGAGGTGTCGTCTCCTCCTTGGCCTGGAGCTTCTGGAATCAAATGGTGGGGATGACATCCTGCAGGGAAAAAGGAAGGAAAAAAAAAAAAAAAAGGGTAAAGATAAAAGCATGAAATTTCTAACAAGAGAGGAGAAAGCTTTGGCTTAGAAATCCAACGTCAGTGCTGATGGAAGGGAGGAGATAAAAGTGTCGTATAAATGAGGTCTGAACACTGATGGCTGCACACAAACAACTGGTATTGTACATGGAGGTACATAGAGCAGCAACAGAGAGAAAGCCTTTCTCTCGATATATGAGCTACTTCTGCTGTGCCGTAGGGTTCTTGTCATTTCTTTTGATTATTCATTCTAAAAGCATGGGAGGGAAATGTGTACACACACAGCACTATGATAGTGGGGTTTGTTTCTAAATCAAAGGTCTCTTACTTAGGCTGGCTTTGTACTCTCTCAAGGTTCCCAAAATTTATCAGGAAATAAAAGCCTGTTTCTGACAGCATCCACAAAACAAGTAAATGTGTTTTTTTTTCCCTTTTGCCTGAAACATATTCCAGTGTATTGTTCTCAAGTCTTAATTCTCAGCAAAGCGCTGAGCATGCTCGTCTTTCCCTTCTGTGCCAAGTTCAGGATTGAAGGATGGAGCCTGCTGACGGTGGAGATGCAGAGCACTTTGGACGTCTCATCCACACCATTACTCACAGTGACAAACGCCCCAGAGCCCTCTCTGATTTCTCATTGTGAAGGGAAACCAGTTTCTCCATGGGTATTTTCATCTGTGCTTTCAATTAAATCCTTAATCTGACAGCTCTCTGTGTCCTACAGTAATGATTATCTGCGCATTAGGATTTCTGAGGGTAAGGCTTAGTCTTCTAAATCAAACATTCCCATATCATGATCACCACACACTCAGAGAAAGGTAGGGAGCAGGAAGGAGGGAGGAAAACATCTGTGCAATGATGTTATCAGCCAGCTTGAAGATGTTTTTCTGGAGAAAAAAGTCTACAGTAATGAAGTGCATTGCAATTTTTGCTTCTAAGATGATTGTTGGAGTAAGTAAAACCTCTGTTCTTCCTGATTTTTTCCTGTCTTGTTCTGATTTCACACTCAAGAGCTCCCACAGGACTGGTAGTCTCTGTGCTGCTCACCAGCAGCAGTTCCTGAGTGTAAGGGATGTCCCTCAACTTACTGAAAACCATAAATTTATCCCTTCCCATATTATAATGGTAAGGGGGGGGGGGGACAGAATTTCAAATAAATAAGAAATGGCATAAAAACCTGTGTGGATTGTTTTAACGTATTTTTCTCCTGAACAGCCCAGCAGCAACATATGGCTCTCAGTAAGACCCTGCTATTACTTGCTACAGCTTGGCAGCTGGGCTGAATGAGACATAAGAAGGTCAGGAGCCTTGCAAAGCGCTCAGCTTGTCAGCATCTCAGTTTGGGGCAGAATAGACAAACTTTGGGCCCAGTTGCCTTCCTGTACTGCTCTTGGCTTCCAGGGTTTAGTCCTTGGGGTGGATCCCAGCTACAGAAACTACAAATAAGATCTTGTCATGGATAGATGAAGGCTTCAGACACCAAAGCTAGTAATGAGCACTGCTGTTTCCTTAATAAGCAATAAATGACAGCCCATGACAAGCCTGTGATAAGGATTTCATGGGATGTTTTCCAGTTATGTGGGAAGTAAGGCTTGAAGAAACTGATAAATAACCCATTCCGACTCCCTGTATGTTGGCAGCTACTGCATCCCCAAAATTTATATCAAATCTGAAGATCCTGATGAGGGCAAAACCTGCATCACCAGCAAAGGGCCCCCACCACTGATTTACCTCGAGTCCCACAGCGAGACCAGCCAGCCTTAGGCTGTGCCTTCGGATGAGGGCCTGGTTCTCATCTCAATCTGCTCCTGTCACAGTTATTTAGTTCCTCCTGCATTTGTGAAGAAGTTCCTCCATGGCCTGTTGTGTTTGTAGGCCCGGGCACAGACACAGTTACCTCAGCCAAGTAATGCTGGGTTAGAAATCTGAGAGGAAACCATGTACTGGGGATGTGCTCTGAAAATAAAAGGAATGGTATCACAGCTACGGGGAGGCATTTCTGTTATTGTCTGACTCTTGTGCCTCCACACAATCACAAAATGGTTTGAGCTGGACTGGACCTTACAGACCATCTAATTCCAACCCCCTGCCATGGCAGGGACACCTCCCACCAGCCCAGGCTGCCCAAAGCCCCATCCAGCCTGGCCTTGAGCACCTCCAGGGATGGGGCACCCACAGCTTCTCTGGGCAGCCTGTGCCAGGGCCTCACCACCCTCTGAGTGAAGAATACATTCCTAAGATCCAACCTAAATCTACCCTCTTTCAGTTTAAAGCCATTCCCCCTTGTCCTATCCCTACACTCCTGGACAAACAGTCCCTCCCCAGCTTTCCTGTAGACCCCCTTTATGCACTGGAAAGCCTCTATCAGGTCTCCCTGGAGCCTTTTCCTGCAGGCTGAACAACCCCAACTCCCTCTGACCATCCTCATGGCCCTCCTCTGGACTCATTCTAACACTTTAATGTCCTTCTTGTGCTGGTGGCCCCCGAGCTGGATGCAGTGCTCCGGGTGGGGTCTCACGAGAGCAATGGAATTCACTCAAGTGGACCAGTGAAACAAGCACTGTGTGGGGTCATCTACTGAGATTACAGCCCAGCTCATTCTCGTAACATGCCTTGGCAGATGGGTATCTGATCTTTATCTGTGTGGTTTCTATTTGCATGGCAAAATATCTTCCCAAGTGTGTTTTACTCAGTCCTGACACATCCTTTGACAGTAGATTTACTTTGTAGTAAAGTTCCTCTTTGCGGTCCAGCACACATCCAGCTCATTGATTCCTACCAGAAGCAAAACACTGAGCACCTGTTGAAAAGTTAGTGCCTAAAGCTCAGCAGGTATCAGAGATCCAAGGGAGAAGCTGGGCAGAGAGAGTAACATGGGTGAGGGACGAAGGGCCTGCAATGCTGACCCACCCAAGCTGCATTCCTCCCCTGGTGCTCCCTGTGCAGCCTCACGGGAATACCACTTAAAGGATTATTTTCTCCTTATGCAGATGGGGAATGGTGCAAGTGCTTCACTCTTTTCAGGCAAGTGCTGGCAGGAGCCTTCTCTGCATTTCTGATGAGTTATGGGGCTCCTCACCCTGAAGGTCCCAGAGTTTCACTGAGGTTAGGCCAGCAGGCACACACGCTCTCACGTGTCCATGTGTTGCATTTTAAAACATGAAGAGCACACAGTGAACAGCATACCTTGTGTTTTGAAGTGGGGATGGTGGCAGGAAATGTATCTGTTGCATTGATTCAATACCAATACAGTGATGGTGCCTAGGAGAGGAGGGTAAGACGGGGTTCGGTTTCTGACGTCCAGAAATTGTCTGCAGTGTGGGTGGCTCCAGGTGAGCCTGTTTAAGCTCCCACAGCAGCCAGCGTACATCCAGCAAATACCACTGTGGGTCCCAGGGATGTACTCAGCTGCTAAAATAGATGTAGGTGTTTCTGCACAAGTCTCTGGGGTCAGCAATGGCCTGTTGCTATCTACAAGCACCTACAGTGGTTGGAGGGGCAGCCAGCCATCCCACCAGATGCACGTAGGCACCGTGGTCCCCAGGCTCTGTGGCATAGCTGCCAGCCCTACAGAGCATCTCTGACAGCTCTAGGGCCTGTGGGGCAGCCTCTGCCCCACACCCTGTATCCCATCTCTGGTGCCTGGTATGCACCCTGGGAATATGGTCTCAGGCAGCACATTGGACTGTAAGGAGTGGATTTCACGAGTCTATCAAGCTTCAGTTCACAGACTGCTGCCTGACCTCTATAAACAGCATTTCTATGTCTGCATATTATAACCTACACAAAAAATCTTCGCAAGGCCTTTCCTCACCAGTGGTTTCCTTGCTCAGCAGTCTGTGCTGCAGCCTGGAGATCGGGTGCTGCAATGCTGTGGCTTCCGCTCACGCACTGGGGCTTCTCCTCTGCTGCTACCTGCAATGTAGCAAATTTCTTCTAAATTGTTAATAAAGCATTACCACAGAAAAAATACATAAATAAATAAAATCTACTTGCTGCCTGTGCAATTTCTGCATCTACCTCAGTTGGGGAAACAAGGATAGGTGAGGGCTGCTTGTTTTTCCTGCCCTAATTAACTCCTGGATTTTAAAGAAATAGTGTTTGAGCTCAGCCAGTGCAAGGTTATGAGGATTAAAAGACTTAGAAGACATTTGTGGTCTCAGTTGTTGGTGCTGTTTTATTTATTTATTTATTTGTTTATTTAAGCTTGTTTTAATATCACTTCAGATAAAGACTGTGCTTGGGCTCTTTTTTTGGCTGAGAAACGGTGGGGAAATTGTGCTGCCTCCGGTTAAATTCACATACGCTTTCTCTTTCGTGTGGTTTCCCCCTGCACCGTGCTGAAATGCAGCGTTTTGATACCTATTAAAGTGTCACTCTCAGCGATATTGTGCGGCTATTAAATTCTGCCAGATCATCCTTTGTGCACGAGAGGATGTTGACAGAGCCGCAGCCCCATCTTTCAGCTATTATCTGGTATTCAATGTCCTCCAATTAGTATGCACAATAAATCTAGTCCAAGGCCCCCCACTGCTTTATGTCATTTCTGTATTAACCTCACTGCTTCCCAATGTGTTCCTATTATTAAGCCATTTAAAGGCTTCCCTTCATTCAGTTACCAGCACTATGTCTCATTTTCCTCCTTTCATATATTTGCATACATTTCCAAGGGTTCACTTGACATGACTTCAGTTGTTGTTGTTTTTTTAATTAAAGATTATTTCCAATATACTTTCTTTACTCCATCCGTCTTACGTGTCTTATCCTCCTTATCTCTGTGAGATTACAATGACTGGGTTGAGAACAGATTGATTATCGCTTCCTGTGTTCAAAAAGCCAATCTTTTAAGGCTGCCTTGGTAATTTCCAGGCTAAAATTGAGTTTTGAGACACTTTTGGCCAATGAAAAATGTAAAATTGTTAACGCATTGCATTATGTGATCCCATCTGCAGTTCTTATGCTGTGACAGGCTTTCGAGCCAGGGGTGTGCTCCCCTCGCTATACAGCTTCAAAGGCAGGTGGGTTTTAGCTGGGTGGGAAAGTCAGAGGCAGGGCATAGAGATGTGGAGATGGAGCAAAGGATCTCAGGACAAGGAAGCCTGAAAATCACTTGTTTAATTATATCTCTAAACACCATATTTTAGAAAACCACTCATGGATATATCAGAGGATAACAGAAGGCAAGAAGGGTGGAGCCAGGCTCTTTTCAGTGGTGCCCAGTGCCGGGACAAGAGGCACTGGCACAAACTGGAACACATCAGGCAGCACTTCTGTGCTGTGTGTGTGAGGAGCCCTGGCACAGGCTGCCCAGAGAGCTGTGGGGTCTCCTCCTTGGAGATCTCCAAAAGCTGCCTGGAGATGGGCCTGGGCAGCCTGCGCTGGGTGTCCCTGCTTGGGCAGGGCTTGGAGCAGGTGAGCCCAGAGGGCACTTCTCACATTAGCCACCCTGTGGTTGTGTGATTTTGTGATCTCATGGTGGCAGCTTGTGGGTCAGAGGGAATATCCTCTTGTCCCCTCCCTGTTTAGCCATCTTTCTATGAGGCTATACACCTTTTCATTTATAATAGCTGTGAATAATCACAAAAAGAGAGAAATAATTGGAAAATGAACTCTGCAGCAAATTTTACTCTGAGTTCTGACCACACGAATGCAAAAACTCTCAAAAACTTCAAACTAGGAGAAACCCCAAGGAAGGGTATATAACTTATAAATTATGTATCTGCTTCTTGTTTTATAATTTCTGATGGAGGAACCAGAAATATTTAGACATTTCTCCACCTATTTCTTGGCAGGGCAGGCTGGGTACTACCCCACCGCTCTATATCTAGAATTTCAAACGACTGCATTAAGCTGTCTGGAGCTCAGTAAATACCTTTTGTTCCCCTAATCAGTAAAACGCTGATTTTAGTACTGAATAAACTATTCCTAAGGTAGGAAATGCAATACAAGACCAGAAGAAAGCCTTTCATGTAGATTTCTACATCCTAATCTGGACCCTGACTTCATAGTCAAGGTTGAAGTCCTGTATCAGGGCTGGATTACGGTATCAGAAGTACAAAGGTGCAGAGTGGTGGGCCTGGCTCTGTTTGTCCTCCCAGTTTTCAAGCATGGTAATGGTTTGTTTTAGATTTGAAATGTCTGGTGCTGGTTTTCCAAGCCTCTCCTCCACCCTGGCAGTGTCTGGTGATACCAAGGGTGGCCAGGGTGGCAGGGCTGGGAGGCACTCCCCTTCCCCACCCCAAAAGGAGCACCTCGGTGGGGGACCTCGCCTTCATAAAAACTGTTAGGAAATGTGAAGGGCGATACTGAAATGCTGCATGGCTCTTCAGCCCCCTCCTTGTGCATGGGGCTGTGCTCACAGACTCCTCTCCAAAGCTTCAGCATTGTTAGGCTGGCCACCCTGCACACCCACAAAAAAATGGAAATCAAATAAACCTTGGTTTCCTGGTGGCTTTCCTGGCTTGGTAATCGGAGGAGCGACACAGAAGCTCATAAATCTGTGGCTGCATTGCCAACTGGAACAAAAGCTATCTCGGCTTCGGGGAGCCAAGGAGGTGCTGTGCATCAGCCGACTGTCAGTGGAAATAATCTGCTGCTCAGGGCAGACCTCATCGCTGGTTCCTCCCCATCTGCCTGCCTGCAGCACGAGCCGTGCTCTGCAGCTATTAACTGGCAATTCGGACGAGCAAAACAGGGCAAGGTCTGACACGACAGAGGAGAAAAAAGGAGGGAATGGACCATCATCAGGGATGTAAGCAGCTTTCCATTTGGAAGTCGTGCCACTTCCAAGGGGCTCCAGCCACCCTGGCTGGCCAGGCAGCTGCTGAGCAGGTCCCTCTCTCTCTCTCCTCCAAAAGGCTTGGCTGCTGTGCCCTGCCTGGCCCCCAGGGCATCGCTGTGCTCCATGAGCAGGGGGAGAGCAAGATTTCCCTTCCCCGACAGATCGTGCTCCTTTTTTTTTCTTCTAGAAGATTAAAATAAAATAGCATTTCCACTGGTTGTGGTAATCTGTTTGAGAAGCAGATGTTTCTCAAAGGAGATGGAAGCAGCTTAATCATATCTGATGGGCTGATTCCTAATTCTTTGGCCAAGAGATGAAATTATCTTCATGCAACTTTGAGGAGGACGTGGTATTTGTCTTGATGGGCAGTCAGTGCTCTGCAGTAAGCCTCTGAGCAGGGCTGAGTCTTTGGGAGAATTTATATCCCCCAAGGGACAATGCCTCTGGTTTATCTACTTAAAAAAAAAAAAAATCATTTCACAGAATTAATTGATTATGGAAATTGTTGAAAGTATTGCAGATATTGGGTTTGGTGACCAATGGGAGCTTACTGTGAATATTGCATGTCAGCTTTCGTGACCTGCTTTTCTTCATTTTGCTGCTGGCTTCAAAGAGCATTTGGCCAACGTTGAGATGTGATTGCAAATAAAACCGATATGTTACAATCTCATTACAATAAAAATACATTTAAGGCTTACATTTTTACAAAAATAAAAAATAATAATAATCCTATATGTATATGGAAATTCCAGTTATCTCAGAAAACCATTTTGGGGATTTATATGTTATGAATGTATTGTCCTCTCGCAGAGGCCGTGTGTGTTGCCTCCATCAAACACTGCAAGACTTGTTCTCAGCATCGCATTCTGGCAGCATAAATCCCTGTCTGTTTGGGCTGAATCCCATCTGATCCCTCCCTGTCAGACACATGAAGTGGAACGATCTTTATTATGAAGCAGAACTTGAATAAAGTGAGAGCATTTCTTGTTTTGTAACCAACTTAAGTAAGGATGTTGGAAAACCAGATCCTGTGAAAGAGAACGTACACCCGCCAGGCACAGCCGGGTGATGGCTCCTCTTCACAACTGGGTGTCGTGGTTTAACCCGGCCGGCAGCTAAACACCACGCAGCCGTTCGCTCACCCTCCCCCCTCCCTCTCTGGGACGGGGGAGAGAAATGGAAAGTGAAGCCCGTGAGTTGAGATAAAGACAGTTTAATAAGACAGGAAAATAATAATAACAAAATAATAATAAAATAATAACAATAATAATACAATGGTGATAATAGGAAAGTAATAATAGTATGTACAAACAAGTGATGCACAATGCAATTGCTCACCACTCGCTGACCGATGCCCAGCCTAACCCCGAGCAGTCCGGCCCCCTCCCCCCGGCTAGCCACCCCTATATATTGTTTAGCATGACGTCAGATGGTATGGAATACCCCTTTGGCTAGTTTGGGTCACCTGTCCTGGGTCTGTCCCCTCCCAGCTCTTACTGCACCCCCAGCCTGCCCGCTGGCAGGACAGAGCAAAAGGCTGAGATGTCCTTGGCTTAGTATAAGCACTGCTCTGCAACAATTAAAGCATCGGGGTGTTATCAGCACTCTTCTCATCCCAAGCCAAAACACAGCATTCCACCAGCTACTAGGAAGAAAATTAATTCTGTGCTAACTGAAACCAGGACACTGGGTTTCTCCCAGAACTGAGTTATCCTAGCGAAGGTGATGGAGCTACCCACTGGCTCACCACTGGAGTCTGCCTGGAACCCAGCACAACCTTTATTAAGCCCTGGAAAGTAATTAGCACAGCTGGCAACTGGCTGTGCTGGGGCCCCATCCCCCCTGTTCCACCACACATGAAAGCATCTCAGGTGTGGACCGTATGATTAACAGCAGCTAGAGATTGCCAACAATCTTATCATTTGTGATAGAAAAGAAAACAAATCCACCTTTTCTGCCACTTTTCTGCCCTGATCCCCTGCACCCCCTGGCCACACGGCTGGGAGGCACTCCTATAGGCACCAAGACAAGGACCACTGTCCAAAATGATGCACTCCTCAGAGCAAGCTGTCTGCTCTGAACTCAGCTGGGCAAGACAGAAACCTTCCTCTGTCCTTTTGTGTCTGAGACGGCAGTGCCAAATCCCACAGGGGACTAAAAAATCTTTCTTTCCTCACGTGCACGGTATATTGCTTTGGCTCGAACTTTCCTCATTGAAACGCATCCCGGTATGCACATTAAAAGGAAAGGGAAAAGAAAAAAAAAAGCCCCATGCAAAATACCCTCCTGCACACACAGTCCTTCCCCGGAGAGCAGATGAGAGAAAGAGCAAACCAGATGTGACAGATGTTAGTCACGTCGCTGCGTGCACCGCTGGCAGGCTCGCAGGAGCTGTGCCGAAATGGCAGCCGGGGAGCCCACCCCACATCACCGCACTAATCGGTTCTGATTCCAGGCAAAGACGCAAATGCAAATTGTTAGTTTATATGCAAGTTGTGATTGTTTTTTTCCTTTTGCTGCTAGTGTCAAGGGAAATTGATTTTACAGATTATTAAGATCCTATTTATTTGCAGAAAGCCTATTTTTAAATAGCAATTAGTCATTTTATTGAGCAATCTGTGGCCGTTTATATTTTTCTTGTTTACGCTGTGCAGTGCAGGGCTTGCCTTTCACAATTTCCTAACTTGCTGGATATTCTGTGCGAGGGTGCCTTTGGGTTTCTGCTGCTGTGTCAGGCTAATGCCACTGTTGCCATGGCGATGACGATGTTTGAGTCTGCTTTGTCACCTTTGTCCTGCTATTTTTTTTTACGCACACGTTCGAGCTGCAGAGGCCTGAAAAGCAGGCAGAGGGTTTGCGGCGAGAGCTCAGCCCCGTCCCTTGTTTATTTATTTATAATGTATAATAAAGCGGTGTGGCAATTTCATAGATGAATAAAGCCAAAAGCCAGCGGAGCTCATCCGATCTTCCCGAAGCCAACCTCCCATATAAATGCCACCTAGTTATCCCCGCACGGCAGTCCATAAATCCTGGCTGCTAAACACCAAAAGGCATCCCGTCTCAGTCAGAAACCACCAGAAACTGTGCAGACTAACACAAGCTTTCGGAAATGCTTTGTGCTTTAGGAAAAGCCTGCCCGATTTTTGTCTGAAACGACCTGCCTCCAGCTTCCAGTCCCTTGCCATGCCTCCCCCAGCTGAGGGGCCTCGGCCTGCATCCCCTGGGCCCTGCAGCCAGGAGCCCTCTGCCTCCCCATCACGCTGCCATCCCTCCCCGTCACTGCTGGGGGGCTCTCAGGGCCTGCAGCCCCTTTTTCAGGGTGACTGCGTTTCCTGGCCTGTCCCCTTGTCTCTACATATTGCCCTCGGGAGCGCTGAGCTCGCCTGGGTGCAGCTTCCCGTGAGGCCCAGCGAGCCTTTCAGCTTTATTTCCCCTTCTGCCTCTCTTTGGATGAGCGGCGTGTTTTATCAGCGGTGGTTTCACATTGGTTTCCACATCACTAATGAGTGTGTGTGTAGCTAAGAAGCACCAACAGCACCTCCCACACCTGGTGGGGTGTCTGTCTGCTCCCCGTCTTGTAGCTCTGCAATGGCATTTTCTCGGTGTTGTGAAGGGTGTCAGACACAAAGCCAGGCAGCCTCCTCAGCCAGCTCTGCTAGGATTCCTGGGTTTCAGCTATTTTAAAACACTGATCTCTGGAGGAGTCACTGTACACTGGCCTTGACTGCAGGGGGATGGAAAACACGTACTTCATCACTCCCGGCTTGGGCTTAGTGTGGGTAAATCAGGCCTGAATTCTTGTATGGGTTCTGTAGGAAAACTGGGGGAAATGCTTGCAGTTCTCAGAGTGGCTCAGCTGCCCCGGGGACCTGGTACATACACATTTCCCTGCCCTGGGGCCATTTTATTGGGGTGCCAGTGGCAGCGAAGGGAGCACACAGCCTTTGCTGAAAGAGTGTAGTGTATCCTCCATGGGCCTGCCAAAAAAACTCCTGAACCTACATGCTGGAAAACAACAAACAAAATCTCATGTTGTGAGGGAAGGAGTGACCCTGCTTCTGGGTGCAGGCCGAGGAGGGTCCATGAGGGATTTTGGCAGAGCTGCAGTTAGCCTGGAGCTCCCTGCTCCCCCTGCAGCTCCCTGCCTCTGGCAGTGTGAGGGGGAACACTTTGGGACAGACCGTCAGGACGCAGGACATCCCACCCACACCTATGGACCCGTGGTGCTGAGCTGATGTTCAGAGTGTTCATCATTCCGGAGACCTTCCTTTTAGGCAAATTGAGCAAAATGGCAATTAGCCTGGAGGTGTCCGGGAACCATCCTCTCTCTCATGTGCACGTGATGTGACAGAAGTGTTTTGGAAAGCAAAAAAGCAGTATTCCTCTCCCTTATTATCTCCGGGCAGCGCAGCTACGGCGACCTTTGATGTTGGCTACGTACACAACGGCGGCTCTGCCGGCACTCGGTTTTATAGCACCAATACAATATTAACTGCAGTAATTCGAGATAGCCTGTAAAGATATCTTGTGCAACTCTTTAGGTCCAGAGATACGGTTACAGCCGCTGTCTGACACCTTGTCCTAATGGGATCAAGGCCACGGTCTGCAGTCCTCCCTGCCTCTTCCTAAAATGCAGTTGGCAGTTTTTAAGCAGTGTTTGTTCCTCGAGGAGCTATAAAATCACCTTTTAAGATGGGGAAGGACACAAATCGTCGTGGAGTTCTGGTTGCCAGTACATTCTGTATTTTTAAAGCCTTCCAGAAATCCCAAGACTTGAAGGAAAGCTATGGTTTCAGCAGCAGTGGCCCCTGCTTTTTCAAGAAAATAGAAACCAGAGAATGATGAAAAATAAAAACCGTCGCTCTAAACCATTAATGATATCACTGCACAAGTGCCAAATACATCAACTATGTTTTGTCTTTGCTGTCATTTCTGGATAAGTGCCAGGATCGTGAATATCCGAGCTATTAACGCAGCTACAGCTTTGTTGGGCACAGGCCTGCCTATATCTGAAAGTGAACAGCACAGTGATAATAATAATAAAAGAGATCTCTTAAAACACACCAGAGAGGCTTTCCCCCAGCCCGGCTGCAGCTGCAGCAGCAGCGTTAGGGGAGGACTTGCCTCTCGTGGCGCTTTGCTCAGTGCACAGGGTGCAGTTTGCAGCCCTGTGGGGACAGCTGGGACACGGGTGCCTCATGGGGACATGGGGACAGGAGGAGGTGGTGGGGACAGCCACTGACATCCCAGGGCAGAGCTGGCAGTGGGTGGTGCAGGCGGGGGCCTGCTGGGTGCCTCTCCCCAGTGGGTTTGCTTTGGCTGGAGGAGCACACCCCATGGCTTTGACACAGCCCCCTGTTCTGCAGACCGCCTTTGTGCTGGTTTTCCAGCTCCAAAAATGGGAAAGTCACACGTTTGTTATTTATTTCAGTTATCCCCCCTTACAAATCAAACGAAAAAAGATCAGCAGTAGTATTTCACCCTCATTGCTTCCTTAACTTTGAAGTCATCCCCAGTGCAGCTCCTTTGGCCTGCAGTGGTCGGCAGCACACAGAAGAGCTACCTGACGGCAGCCAGGAGGTTTCTCCTGGAGGTTCAACGTAGTGCTGTACGCTTCCCTCTGCTTTTTGTCAGTGGCATTTTATTTTATTTTTTATTTTTTTCCAGAAGGGTGGGGACTCTTTTGCTCCTTTCTCTTCTCCTCCTCCAAAGATCGGCTGCAACTTGACCTCCTGATTGTTCATCCCCGGCGCTCTCAGGAAGGCTCTGAGTGGTAAATGAGGTTCCAAATGCAGGAAGAGATTACTGTATTTTTCTTTTCCTTTTTAAAACCTTGAATAGATGAAAATAGATGGTAATCAACAAACCTGTGGCTAGAGGAAAAATCCCTTTAACTCACATTTTACTTCAATTACATTCAGGACAAAGAAACACATTGCACCATGTGCATGAATAGATGCTTTATTATTCAAAACAAGCTTCAAAGAGCATTACGTCCCCTATAGAAAATATGCAATCAGTGTTTAATTCAATGGTAGGATGCAAATTTAAATTCCCATAAGGGGAAGACTGTTAATGCCATTTAAATTGGTTGTAAATTACAGATAATACGCTTGAGACCCGAATACAGATTAGCATAGTGTTGCTTTATGAATCCAGCCCTACTTTGAACTTATTGTGTATTTATCTATGGACAATAAGACAATGAAGGCTTGTTTACACCTATATTTCAGTATTTGTCTCAACACATACGCAGGAAAAAAAAAATCCTGTTTTTAAAATACAGAAGACATTAGCTCCAGTTTGATAGGGATTGGTTGTGTGGAGATGATCTTTGGTTGCAACCGTATCCGTCCTCCTCGTTGCCTGCTCCAGCGTTACGTGTTTCTACAGCTTTCAGATCACACAGAAATTAGCCTGGAGGAACCACCGTTTCCCTATTTTATTGAAGGAAAACCCTGGTGGCCTGGTGTACCCCACCAGCTTGCCATGTGTGTGGGACACCCGTCCCTTGCAGGACTCAGGGCTGCCACTGTCTGTGCTGCGCTCAGTACCCCGGGTGTTCAGCTGAGGCCACGCAGTCCCATGGTCACAGCTGGGAAGTGAGAAGCCTGGGCATGGTGAGAACATCTAGGGGATTTTTTCAGAGCAAACAAAGCGCTGTGGCTACATCCTTTGCTCACCAGAATAATCATTAGAAATAAGTGATGTGTTTTAAGGTTAGGGCATTTAAAATGAGCTGTGTGCATTACACCATGCTGAGTCTGTTTGCTGTTACTTTCTGTGGTGTGTTTCTTACCCATTCTGCTATTGCTTTTGTGTAAGACAATAACTTGTAGAACTGAGAATTTTTATTTTGTAGAAAGCAACTAACCAGTCATTGGAGAAGCAGCTTTGCAAACCACTGAATGAGCTTTTCTGGTATGGATGTCATTAAGGTCACGCTAGCAACCTTTTCCTGGGCTGCATCTTGACAAATTTTCACGCATGTTTCTGCACATTCTGCAGGTCCAGAGCACATTTTTTTTACATCCCCAGGTGCACGGGAATTACATCAGTATATTACAAATGGAGTAACAATATTTTGTGTGGTGATAGCACCACACTTGGTGGTGAATTTCTTTCAAGATCGTACTGCTTACTTAACGAGAGTCATGGAAACATGGCCATTAATTTCAAACACCATTTTACAGAATGGCTTTTGCTGCGAATGTCCATGTGGGTGAGAGGGTGGAGGGCCAGAACCCACC